>NC_071996.2:25402500-26652500 GCF_028885655.2 Pongo abelii | reverse complement strand
CTTAAAAATGGGCTTAAAAGGCCATTCAACTAATTCAAGTTAGGCAGCCAAAAAAAAATATATGGACATTCTTGAGAAATGGAGGAAGGCATGGTTAAAACCACCTTCTCTAGAACTGATTCCAAAGGGAAAGTATCCATTTCCCCTTTGTCAAGCGTCCTTAGGAGGTCTCAATGACAATTTTCTCAGGGTCACAGGAAAGAAAATAATTTGTCATTTGTAAGCAAAAGAAAAAAGCTCAATTAGGAATATGCTTCCATCAAGTGGAATCAATGTTTTAAACTCTCTCCAAATCCTCCATGCCCTGTAACTTGGAAGTTCAAGTCCAGAGCACAGGGTCACCTTACAGGTGATTTGGTCTCAAACTAATCATTTCGTTACTTCTGTAATAAAACTGGACTCCCAGAGCACCAGCCTTGCCCTAGCCTCTACCACTGGGAGGCTACTGGAGAGGATACTGCCTCTGAATACCAATAGGTGACCACGTGCATCCTTCTTCATCTCTCCAGCATTTCTCTAGTAAGCACGCTTGTGTCTGAAGTACTCTGTTGGGAGCTGGGATGCAGAAAGGGAAGTCATGGTTCTCACTGTGGAGTGCACAGTCCAACGTGGGAACACATACAATCAACAGCACGTAGGATTCAGTGTGAGGTTTTCCTAACAGCACACACACAATATGACATATGAATCCAAAATAGGGCCAAACAAATTTAGAAAGGATCCACTGTGCCCCCCAACCAACCCTTGGATGTGACCCGTACTACTTGGGTCCACTTAACATTAACTGAGAGTGTGAGAGGCTTTAAATGTGTGCACATTCTACTTAACTCAGGAATATCCTGGGCTACCATGCTCAGTGAATACACAGCGAGAGAGAACAAATTCCAAAGACTCTTCCTGAACAGATGTAGCAGGGGCAAGGAACTCCTGACAGGGGATAATGAACAAACTAGCCAGCTTCCCTCTGCACCTGGACAGGCCCAGGTGCCCCACTACTCTGCGAGTGTGCCCATCCTGGACACTAGGGAACAGAGAATCAAAGACAAAGTCCCCAAGTCATGTCCAGGAGTTAGGGTTCCTGAAGTTAGAATCTCTTGGCCAAACTGGAGGCCCAGTTTAAGTTAACCCTGTTAATACTATGCCTTCCTCAGAGAAAAGAACTTACAGCGACACGTCAAGAGTGATTAAGATCAGTCTTGAAGAAGAGTACCTCTAAACGTATGTCAGAAAGACTATAAACCTACCCTTAGAGCCAAAAAGCAAAGGAAGGGAACACAAAGAGACTGGTACTTTAATATCCAGAGTACCAAAGAGCTCCCTAGGGGGTGAATTAGGGAAGATGAGAATAAACTATCCTTCCTGCTGGAATAGCTAGTCCCCAACACAAAACTCTCTGAGCACCTGGGCTGAGCCCACAGTATCATCTCCTGGAATGACACACTGAAACATCCACAGGAACTCAATTCTCTATAGAAACGTCCACCATTCCTCAATATCCACAAGAGCTCTTAGACTGAAAGCCTGGCTTCATGTGTCATTAAGGACATCATTCCCAGACATATGTGTATTAGTGCCTCAAACTCTGCCCAGGACCGGACAGACCCAGGGTAAGACGAAAACAGACAGAGCCTTCCCCAAGAGAGCTGCTTCTGCTTCTCCCACTTGCTACGTTCGCAGAGCTGGGACTGTCCTCTAGTCCCCTCCATCAGCCACCTAACTCAGAGTTCATCCAGCAGGAGCAAGAGAGGGAGAGGAGAGGGGCTGAAATAAGTAGTCATCTATAGGAATCTTCCTCTTTTAAGATACCAAAGCTCTCCTGGGCAGAAGACTGACCTCATCCATCTGGGCATCCTGCTTTATCTGCCCCTCTTTCCCTCCCCGCCCCACACAGGCCTGGTAGAAAGTTAGTCCTTGAATCACCTCACTGTTGACTTTTGTACTCTCTGGCCATGAATTTCTAGCTGCTTTGAAGCTTCTCTCTGCGGAAACAGGATGACTATAAACATCTACAATAGCGCAGTAAAGCTCAGGATAGCATGAAAAGAATTAACCATTGTAGTGAAGGAAAAAATAAGTTCTTACTTTAGGAATCTGAAGGTTTTTCCTAGCAAATATCTGAGAGAAAGAGAGAGAATATGAATGAATATGTGTGTGTGTATATATGTATGTATGTATATATGTGTATATACATATATACACACACACACAAGAATTTGGGTTTATTTTCTCCAATCAATATTAATATGTCTGTTTTTTGGTGCAATGTTCATTCAAATCTAAATAATTCCAGTCCTACAATTTGAAAAGTTAAAATCATATTTTAGTTGATGGTTTTCAATGATTTTAGTAACACCTTTGGCTAACTACAGCATACATATGCTTAAAACAATAGCTATCTAGAGTTCTCATTGCTGTATTTACATAATTATAAAGAGTTAACATAAACCAAAAATAACTTGTTTCAAAATTTCAAAGTAGTTAGCTTTCTAAAATTCTTTTAATTACATTTGGGTATTATTACAAACCTAAATGCAAATGGCACTCAGCTTCCCTGCTATTATTTGTCTAGAGAATTATCTAGACATTCTGATGCATGGCCGGGTATACAGGCCACACAACTGCAGGCTAAAAACAGGAAGAAAGCAAAGTTTAGGAGGAATCAACATCATGAGAGGTTTCAAGCAAGCGTATTTTAGGAGGAGGAAGCAAGGTAAGTGCAGTTATTCTACGTAAGGTACAGGATATCCTTAAAGAGATTTTTGTAAATTATAGATATATCACTAAAAGTACCTATTTGATAACTGTCCTCACGCTTTGATCATATGCTCATTTTCTAACCCAAATAGGTCAAGTGAGTGTGCCACACACCACATCTCCATCATCTCGGCCCACCACTGAGGCCTGCTCACCACTACCTTCAGCTTCCCTCCGTATTCCCCAGCTCCCAAGCCAACTGCCCACATAATAATCACATTGCCCAATTTATGCCAAAGACAACCATTGTGTGAGAAATTTCACACCCAATTTATAAGCACCAACATCCCATGCTCCCCTTTGTCCTGCATGCCAAAAAGTCAGCCTTGCTGGGCACAAACACCACCATGCAGGGAACTTCTGAGCACAAACAGTGCAGGGCCAGGGTCTTGGGCCCCATCACAGGGCTTCCATCCAGCTCACAAATATGGAGGCCAGGATTCTCTTCCAGTTGACTATGAACCTCTTGATGGCAGTGGGAGGAAACAAGGGAAAGATACAAGAGAACATGGTGGGGAAGAGGTGGGAGAAAAGGGGAAAAGAAAGGAACAAATGGAGAATGAGAGAGAACAGATTTTCTTAAGCTCTGAGTTCATGAGTAAAGCATTAATTTACTTCAAGAAATAACAGCCAAGATAGTTTATAGGAGGAGCAGGCTAGCTGCCACCTGACTTGGATAACTATCTTCCTCTTTTGTTTATTCATTGAGGATGAGGATCTACTACATTTCAGGCACTTTACTAGTTCCTGGGAATACAGTATGAACAAAACATTCATGCTAACTGCCCAAAGGGACTTTACAGTACAAAGGGGTATGACATTTGTAAAGACAAATCTGTGATAAAGGCAAAGAAGAAAAAGAACAGTGTTCTGTAACAAAGTGAGGGGAAAGGCAGAGGGTGGTGAGAGACATTTTGGACATGGTGGTTCAGAGAAGGCCAAATCACACTATGCTGTAGGCCTTTTACCAAAGGCATAACCTCATCTACGTGGAAGAGGATTACTCAGGCATCTCTGTCATGGACATGGAATTTAAGAGTAGGAGGCAGAGAAAGGTAGAAGGAAGGTTCCAATTTGCCTTGAAAAATGAAGCAAAAGAATGCCTTTGACTAAGCAGCAGGGCAAGGCTCACTGTTTTGGCAGGAAAAGGGGCCCTACAAAAAGTGTACTCTTTCTCTTTGGAAAGGGTTTACCCTGTGGGTCTAGCCTCACGGCCACCAGCATATGCACACAGGTTATCACAGCCTGGCCTAACTGCAGATAACTGAACATAGTAAGCCAAGCTCAAACACCATTTTCATTTCTGTATAAAGAAACCCAAGTACACTAAAGACTCTAAAAATTGTTTTAAGATAGAAAAGAGGGCCTTCCAATTGTGTGTGTGTGTTTTTCCTTCAAATTTTGTATTTTAAAGACCCATGAGCTGTGTACGGTGGCTCACGCCTGTAATCTCAGCACTTTCGGAGGTCAAGGCAGACAGATCACTTGAAGACAGGAGTTTGAGACCTGCCTGGCCAACACAGTAAAACCCTGTCACTGCTGAAAAAAAAAATACAAAAATTAGGGCATGGTGGCAGGCACCTGTAATCCCAGCTACTACAGGCATGGTCCACCACACCAGCTCACATACCCTTTGTGTATGCCAAGGATGTTTGTAAATGCCCGCCCTGTGCCTGGCACTGGGCCGGCTGCTGGTAATTCAGAGGTGAACACAGCAGCTCCCATCTTTATTCTCACAAAGCTGATCATAAGCCAGCATAAGGAGCCTTAGGAAAGCGAATTCCTAGAGGCCACAGAAGTCCAGGCAAGGCATTTCGGAGGAAGCCTCTGCACCAAGACCTGAAAACCAGGCAGGTGTGAGGAAAGTGAAGTGCATTCTAAGTGAGAATAATGTGTGCAAGCTCCCTGGGGCAAGAAAGGGACAAGGCAGGAATGGCAAAGGCACAAAGGCAGTAATGAACGAGAATGGGTGACTACAATGACAGTAATAATGACAACCACAAGCTTCTTCCTGGTAATAGGTTAGAGAATAGTAGGACATTGAAATCATCATTTATCCCTCAAAAAGGAACTGAAAAGGTACAAGGCAGGCCTTAAGTGGGCATATTCTGACTTACATTTTTACTATTCATGGCAAAGGGGAAAGTTTTCAGCAACACTAAGGGATGTGAATAAAGTTTGCAAACTGATGACCGAAAACTGAGACTTCCAGAAGCCAACAACTAAAATTTCAACACCTAGATAATCTCTGAGTGTCATATTACGTAAGAGTCACCACAGATCCTTTCATTGATTAAATGTTCATTTCTCCTTTTGATCACAGTACTTATTTTACCTTTCAACTTGCCCTGAAAGTTATAAATGTCAGAACCCAAATCCCACAGATATCAGATCTACACCCTGTGCTCTTTTGGAGATGTCATTTTAATTATCACTGTAGCAATCTTGACCCAATTCTTTTTGACAATCACTACATAGGCACAAAAGTAAGTCAGGTGGAAAAACTTAGAGCCAAATTTGGAAAAGGTTTCCTACCAGAATGTTCTCTCATACTTTAAAGTAATTACACTAAGAGCTATTTGCCATTTGTGCGAATAATCCTTCAAATCATCCATCTCCGCTTTAATGATCTCTTTCTCCAGAACCCTCTTTAGCTAGAGAGGCAAATACCATACTGCTACATACGAAGACAAAGAGAAATAAGATGACAATTTAACATAAATATCCATGTTACAATAATACTTAATCCTCTAATAGCAATCTCAACTCTACTCCAAGATACAAACCCACCTGAAGCAAACTCACGTACAAACAAAATTCTATGTCCAAGTGTCCAAAACTATAATCACCTATAATCATCTTACCCTCAAAACCTGCTCTCCCTCCAGATTCCTGACTTCAGTTGGTCCTACCACCATTTGTCCACGCCAAAATATGGAATTGCTCTTAACTCTTCCCCTCCTATCTCCCACCAGGTCTTTCCTCACCCACTGCCCTAAATAAGCACTGGGTGTCAGTGCTGCTTAGAACCACCTCTCACTTCCATTCCCTCTCACTCCCACTAAGGCCAACCTAATTCGGGTCTTCCTCATCCCTCAGGTAGATCTGTATTACCAAATAGTATCCTTACTGGTGTCCATGTCTTTAATCTTTGTATGTTTTGTTTTTTTAATGACCTGTTTTAAATACACGAAACAGTGAAAAAGATTTTCTTAAAGCACATACCCCAACACGCAGATCAACTGTTACCTTTAACTACTGTCCCTAGCGTATTCAGCATTCCTTAGTTTTTCCCTAATGTCCTTTATCTGCTCCAGGATCCCATTCAGGACACCACATTACATTTAGACATCCTGCCTCCCTAGACTCTTCTAGGTTGTGACAGTTTCTCAGACTTTGTTTTCAATGACCTTGACATGGTTAGGGAGTTTATAGAATATCTTTCATTTTGGGTTTGCCTGAGGCTTCTGCCATGTTTCCATAGAGCTTACGGGGCTTTGGGAGGAAGACCACAAAGGTAAAATGCCATTCTCATCACATCCTATCAAGAACACCCACCACACTGACAGACTAGGAAGTTATGCTCCCCTCCTTTAGAATGGGATATTTGCATAAATGATTTGGAATAATTCTGCACAAGAGGTTCGTCTCTTCACCTCCATTTACACACTTTTCAATCATTTTGTTTACATCAGTATGGATCATTAACATTTATTTTATACTTTGGGTTAAAACCCAACACTACTTTACTGTGTTGCTTAAAGTGTTCTAGCTTTGGCTATTGGAAGCACTTTCAGTTGACTCCTGTGTCTCTCAGCGATACCCCCACTGTTGTTTTGTTTTGCTTTTTCTTTGATTTTTTTCAACCACTTCCTTACTTTCTGGCCCTGCGAGATACACGGGCTCACCTTGCTCCAGCCCTAAACTCAGCCATTTCCCCAAGGAGCCCTGGTGGTGTTAGTGACCAAGATCTGGGTACTGGATGGTTTCTTTTTACAAGATCTTAGGATACATTTAATTCTGCATCTTGTTTTCTTAGAATACCTTTCCATATCTACACAAAAAGATCAACTATATTATTTTAAACCTCAGTTCAACCTTCATACCTTCTGTTATGAGATCTAGAGCTGCCACAGTGGATGTGTCCCTGTATCAACAGGATGAGATTGATGTGCCAGGCCCAAGGCCCCTCACTGGCTCCTCAGCCAAGGGACTATCATCCCCAATTTGCACACGAGAAAATGAAGGTGGACAGCCATGCTGCCAGTCCCAGGTCACACACTGCCCATGTAGAGGTGACACTCATACCCAGTCTGAGGGATTCCAGAGCACTTGGCCTGACAAGATGGCTTTCTGGAATAAAGACTTGTCTAAGACAGCAAAAACTAGGACTCTCCCCTGTCCTGCAACTAACCCAATTATAGAAACCCAAAACCTTCAGTATCTGTGTTTAAAAGCTGCCCTACCTACTCCTCATGGGGCTGCTGTGAAGTTCATAAAACAGAAAACGCAGGAAAGTGCTCTGAAAACACTAAAGTACTCTACACACCTTGGGAGACCCGCTGCTGTTATATTTTGCAGATTTTTAATGGTCATGAATTAATATATGATTCAAACATGCCACTTCCATAAAAAACGGTATTTTAATCCTTGTTTCCTATCACGACTGCAGTTACTGAGGGTAAAAGTTACCAAAGCATGTAAGCCTGAATTCCAGGTGATAGTGACTAAGGAGGCAGGCAATTTGAAAAAATATATCAAGTGTAAGAATAGTCTTTATTTTAAACTCAGATTCAGGAGGCTATCTCCATGGCTTTTAACATGAAAAAGTTGACTCCCATATTATTTTGACCTGTTGCTAAATACAAACGAAAATATCACAACTGAAGTCAAATGCTACTTGTAAGTGACACACTTTCAAATCCTCAAAGGAAAGGCTCTGAGAGAGGTTACTTCAAAACATGAATTATTTAACTCTCCTGCCCAGGTATTGATTTCCTGCAGCAGTTTAACCTGAAAATAGAATATGATACTTAGGTATGAAATAAAAATATTATCACTGTATACCTTAAATCCTCAATTAAAGAATACAAATATACTTTAAATTCTCAATTTAAAAATATGAGCAGAAATGTGGCATCTTCCAGTACTTTCAGCCCAACTTAACCAAATTTAAGAAAATAGCTATCTAAACCTTTAATAATCCACTACAAAATAAACACTGAGCAAAAGTCCTGGATGTATACCCAATTCCCCACAGCAGGAGACAAATAAACACTTGTTACTGTATGCAATTTTACTCTGTGCAATACCTGTTTCAGTAGAAGAGTCTGGAAATACCCTTTGGAGACAACAAATTAAGAGTCTGCCAGCAAAACCACTAGGAAAGCAAGACAGTGATACAGGTTGTTCCCATCACATCAACTGTACCCTACACCTTTAAATGCAAACCCTGTTTACACAGAATCTTTTAAAATCACTTCGATATTGGCCAAACCTGAGAAAAAGCTCTGTGGAAAGACTGAAAACTAACCTAGAAGATTTTTTGTGAACAATACTTCTTTTGTAGTTTTCCTGTACATTTTTGCATTTTTAAAATGCAAAAATGTAAAGGGGAAAAAAATAAACAATGACTTAAGACAGAAGCAGCATCCTTGCACTGCTATCATTTATGCTTTTCCTCTATCACTACTGGGAAAACTTAGAAATTTCTAGCCAGTAGATTCTTTTCAAGACCACTTAGCGTTATTAACAAATACCTTGCAATTGCAAATAGATTTATGTTCATAACCCTCATACTGTGAACATAAGCAGAGAAAAATTAAAAGCCCATGAAATAAACAGAAGATAAAAACACAGCTAGCCTCAGCCTACTGTGCCTACTTCCTCTCTCCTAGTCTTAGAATGTTAACATTGATGTTTATTTCCCTGTAGGTTTCACAATTTTTCACTGCTTAAATACCAACAACATTCATAACAATCATTCCCATGTTTCATCCATGATTTTTAGTTATCAAAGGAATTATAAAATTTTTAAGCATTTCCTAGCCAAGCAGCAATAATTATAAACACTTTTCAGAATATATTAGAAT
Organism: Pongo abelii; assembly: GCF_028885655.2. NCBI lineage: Eukaryota > Metazoa > Chordata > Mammalia > Primates > Hominidae > Pongo > Pongo abelii. The sequence goes on along the minus strand of NC_071996.2, from coordinate 26,643,654 downwards.
AGCCTACCTTTCCCAGTAGTCATGATTGTCAGTAATCCTGGTATCAAATAAAAACACTGCTCTGAAAGCTATACCTACTCACAGCAACTTAAGCATCAGCAAACTCTCCACCCACACTTGTTCAGTATGATCCGGCAGCACCAATGACAACTGCCACCCTATTCCAAAATAAAAGCCTAGACTAACACTGATTTTTTTAAAAAGGGTTGGGGGGTGGTGGCTGGGGGGAGGTGTGAGCCTTCTCCATCCAACTCTACTCATTTAAGAGAGTCTTCTTTAAAAGTGGTATTAAAAAATTTTAAACCAGTTCTTCCCCCTCAAGAAAAAGAAGAATATTCCTAACACAAATCTTAAAAAGAAAAACATCAAAAAGCAACCTTATTTCCACATAGAAAATAAAATAAGCTGCCCGCTGCAGCTTACACGACTTATGCTGCCATCAGAAGCAGTCTCTTCCAGGCTATTTTAGGTGGGCTTCTTAGCACAGCTCAACACATATGCCAGCCTTGTAACAAACACATTATCCTTGTATTCGTGACTATGGAAACACTTTCCTAAGATACTGAACCACTATCCCAAACCTTGTAATATGCATAGTCTAATAAACAAGCACTGGGAGAGAGTGTGAACCTAGAACTGGCACCTGATCCACTTATTCACAATCATTGCTTTTAAAGGATAAGCATGGATAATAATGGCTTGGCTTCTTAATAAAGAAAAGATAACTGATTTGCCTTTAAATGAATGCTTTGTCCTAGCTACACTAGGCAGTAATTCAGATCTTATCTAACACAATCTGTCAATGGTCTGTTTTCAGATTTGCACAGGTATTTCTCATTTCCAACAAAGTAGAACTGATACCTGTAATATTTTTCAAGTTACAGTTTTTTAAGTGTAAAACCATAAAGCAAAATGCATTTGGCAACAAAATGATACCCTGTACATTCATGTATAAGAGCCAATAATGTTATGATTACTTGTTACCTACTTTATAGTTTTATTAGCAAATAAATATTGGGTCTTTTACTTCAGCTACAAATTTATTATAGAATTATCATGGATTTAACCAAGATGATAGGTTGTATCTTTCCTCATAAACATGTTAGCTTTGCTCAAGAAACTCAAAAGCATGTGTATTTTTTAACCAAATTAATGTTCATGGGCCTCGAGCTTCAATCAAATCCAATTAAAGATCATTAAGTGGTTGCAGATAAAGGACACTGAGTAGTCCATAATTACTGGCTCTTTCATTCTGAAAATCCAATTCTCCCATGAGCATAAGCACATCTGCATGATTTTAAAACTTACAAATAATTTGCTTTTTGAAACTCATGGAAGGAAAAACTGTAATTTTTGCTTCAAGGGGCTTGCTAATTATATGGAGATGAAAAAAAGAAGAAACATCTATATGGCAACATATTTTTAACTCTCATATTCTCACCATTCAAAGCCGAAAGGCCTTTGGGTAACCTAGCAACAAGAAGGAATCATACAAAGATGAAGTATTCTATTACAGACAGGAAGCCCATTTCAAATTGCTACTTGGCTGCTTTTGGCTGCTTTTTCATTGCTGTTTTAGTCACAATTCGATTACGCTTTTAAAAATTAAGTCCATGGGTTTCATATAAATATTAAGCATCAGAGAACAACATAATTTTGCACATCTGAAGATATACAAACCCTGGATAAAACCCTATTATTTCTTAGGAGTACCACCATTAAATATGTTTCTTTCAACTTAGCTAAAATCCAGAACGTTTCTTACTCAAAAGTGCACTGTTGTTCACAAGTAACAAAAGAAAAAAATAAATTGGACTTCATCAAAATTTAAAACCTTTATACACCAAAAGACACTTAAAAGTGAAAAGATTGGCTCACGCCTGTAATCCCAGCACTTTGGGAGGCCGAGGTGGGTAGATCACGAGGTCAGGAGATTGAAACCATCCTGGATAATACGGTGAAACCCCATCTCTACTAAAAATACAAAAAATTAGCCGGGCGTGGTGGCGGGCGCCTGTAGTCCCAGCTACTCGGGAGGCTGAGACAGGAGAATGGTGAGAACCCGGGAGGCAGAGCTTGCAGTGAGCCGAGGTCACGCCAGTGCACTCCAGCCTGGGCAACAGAGCGAGACTCCCTCTCCAAAAAAAAAAGTGAAAAGATAAGCCACAGAATGAAAAAAAAAATTTACAAATCGTATCTGCAAATCATATATAGTTCAACAACAAAAAGATAAACAATTCGATTTTTAAGTGGGCAAAGGACTTGAATAGATGTTTTTCCAACATAGATCTACAAATGGCCAGTAAGAACAGGAAATATGTTCAAACATATTAGTCATTAGGGAAATGCAAATCAAAACCACAATGAGATACGACTTCATATTTACTAGGGTGACTACAATTGAAAAAAAAAAAAAAGCATTGCCAGAAAGTGGAGAATTTGGTAATGGCTAGAGAGAATATAAAATGGTGCAGCCACTGTGGAAAACAGTTTAGTGGGTCCTCAGTAAGTTAAACATAGAATGACCATGTAATAGAGCAATTCTACTCCTGGATATACACTCAAAAGAACTGAAAACAGGTGTTTAAAAGCTTGTATACAAATGTTCAAAGCAGCACTATTCACAATAGACAAAGGTAGAAACAATCCAACTGTCCATCAATAGATGCAGAGTTGCAGCTATCTGTGACTATACTAAAAATAACTGAATTATACACTTGAAATGAATGCTGTCATGGTATGTAAATTATATTTTAACAAAGCAATTTTAAAAGAGCATTACTGTCCATACTACTCAAAGCAATCTATAGATCCAACATAATCCCTATCAAATGCCAATGACATTCTTTACAGAAATAAAAAAGTAATCCCAAAATTCACATGGAACCACAAAAGACTCAGAATAGCCAAAGCCATCCTAAGCAAAAAGAACAAAACTAGAAGAATCACATTATCTGACTTCAAATTATACTACTACCATTGCTGTTTTTGTGACAGCATGGTATTGGAATAAAAACAGACACACAGACCAATGGAACAGAATAGAGATCCCAGAAATAAATCCACACATCTACAGTGAACTCATTTTTGACAACAGTGCTGACGAGAACATACACTGGGGAAAGGACAGTGCTGGAAAAACTGAATATCCATATGCAGAAGAATAAAACTAGACCCCCATCTCTCACCACAAAAATCAAATCAAAATGAATTAAAGAGTTAAACCTAAGACCTCAAACTATAAAACTACTAAAAGAAAACATGGGGGAAACTCTCCAGGACATCGGTCTGGGCAAAGATTTTTTCAGTAACACCCCACAAGTATGGGCAACCAAAGCAAACAATCAACAAAGTATAAGACAACCCACAAAATGCAAGAAAATATTCGCAAACTACCCATCTGACAAGGGATTAATAACCAGAATATATGAAGAGCTCAAACAACTCAATAGAAAAAAAAAATCAAATAATTCAATTTAAAAATAAGCAAAAGATCTGAATAGACATTTTTCGAAAGAAGACACACAAATGGCAAACAGGCATATTAAAAAAGTGCTCAACATCATTGATTATCAGAGAAATGCAAATCAAAACTACAATGAGGTATCATCTCAACCCAGTTAAAATGGCTTTCATCCAAAAGACAGGCAATAACAAATTCTGGCAAGGATGTGGAGAAAAGGGAACTCTTATACACTGTTGGTAGAAATGTTAAATGAGTACAGCCACTACGGAAAACAGTAGAGAGGTTCCTCAAAACACTAAAACTAGAACTACCATATGTTCCAGCAATCCCACTGCTAGGTATGTACCCAAAAGAAAGGAAATCAGTATATTGAAGAGATACCTGCACTGCCATGTTTATTGCAGCACTGTTCACAATAGCCAAGATTGTAAAGCAACCTAAGTGTCCATCAACAGGAGAAGGAATAAAGAAAGTGCGATGCCTATACACAATGCAGTACTATTCAGCCATAAAAAGAATGAGATCCTGTCATTTGCAACAACATGGATGGAACTGGAGGAAATTATGTTAAGAGAAGTTAGGCATAGAAAGACAAACTTCGTATGTTCTCACTCATTTGTGGGAGCTAAAAATTAAAACAACTGAACTCATGGAGACAGGGAGTAGAATAACGGATACCAGCAGAGGCTGGGAAGAATAGTGGTGTGGGGAAGGGAGTGGGGATGGTTAAAAGGTACAAAAAATATAGTTAGACAGAATAAGATCTAGTATTTGATAGCATAACAGGGTAACTACAGTCAATACTTATTGTATATTTAAAAATAACTGAAAGAGTATAACTGGAATGTTATACTCTTTTGCAACACAAGAAATGATAAATGCTTGAGTTGATGGATACCCTGCTTACCTTGATGTGACTGTTATACAAAATACCTCATGTAATCCATAAATATATACAACTGTTATATGTCCATAAAAATTAAAAATATTGGGCCAAGCGCGTTGGCTCATGGCTGTAATCCCAGCACTTTGGGAGGCTGAGATGGGCGAATCACCTGAGGTCAGGAGATTGAGACCATCCTGGCTAACATGGTGAAACCTCGTCTCTACTAAAAATACAAAAAATTACCAAGGTATGGTGGTGGGCGCCTGTAGTCTCAGCTACTCGGGAGACTGAGGCAGAAGAATTGCTTGAACCTGGGAGGTGGAGGTAAAAGTGAGCCAAGATCGCACCACTGCACTCCAGCCTGGGTGACAGAGCAAGACTCCATCTAAAAAATAAATAAACAAATAGGCTGGGCACGGTGGCTCAGGCCTGTAATACCAGCACTTTGGGAGGCTGAGGCGCACAGATTGCCTGAAGTCAAGATTTCGAGACCAGCCTGACCAACATGGTGAAACCCCGTCTCTACTAAAAATACAAAAATTTGCTGGGCATGGTGGTGAGCGCCTGTAATCCCAGCTACTCGGGAGGCTGAGGCAGGAGAAGTGCTCGAACACGGGAGGCGGAGGTTGCGGTGAGCTGAGATCGTGCCATTGCACTCCATTGCACTCCAGCCTGGGCAACAAGAGCAAAACTCCAACTCAAAAAAAGAATAAAAAATTTAAAAAGTAAATAAATAATACATTAAATTTTAAATGCATCCTCCAAAATAATCTGAAAATCTACAAGTATGACAGTTATTCTCAAATATTCTTTTTATTAAAAAAATGAATATACCCCCAAAATTGAGCAACTGGAGGAGAATCTATTATTCTGAGCACCAACCATGTCCCAGGCAGTAAGAAATTTGCTAAGAATTTTACACACAATCTCATTTATTCTCCACAAAATCTCTGCAAGGTCTTCACTCCATTTTACAGATGAGCAAATGTGGTTCACAAGAGTTAAGTCACTTGCCCAAAATCCCATAGCTAAAGCGTTGCAAAGCAGGGCACAGACGCCTTTCCTAAGAGGGAAAGAGAGCCACACATTTCCAAAGCAATCCCCCTTGACTTGCTCCCTGACACTGTCCACACTTCCCCACACAGGGGCATGTGGGCACCCACACTCCAAAATTAACAACTATAACTACTGTTTGGCATACACAGTCACCATTTATTAAACAGATACTTGTTGCCAAGTCCTTAGCTGAGTATAGGCTGCTAAATTTTCACAAATGGGAGTAGAAAGACACAGATCATTTAATAGACACCCTTTTGAGTCAGCCTAGGAAGCCCCTCTGTGGACATGCAGTGCTAACCAACGAAGGCAGCCACCAAGTGATCAGAACCTCTGCCCAAGAGGTCGTTGAGGAGCCTGGAAATGAGCCCCACGTTGTCATTCATTCTCTCCTGTGTTTTGCTCAGTTCTCTGTCAGCTCCAGCTCATATGCAACACTCCAGAACCCAGTGGGTATATAAGAATCCATGGGAAAAAGCAGAGAGAAAAAGAATCTAGTCATCTCAGATACTAAGTGTTCGTACATGCACTCAAGATTTACTAAGAGAGAAAGAAGAAAAGCTGGTTCCGGTGAAACAAACCAATCACAGAGAACACTGGGACTAAGAGGCCAGTCTGCGAGGTATCCGAGTCTTAGAATGAGCAAAAACAGGCACACAGTCCCCTGTATGCAGGAGGGTTACAGTCCAGTGCCGAGATAAGTATTAGTCAGATAATCGCCAAATGTAAACCTGCAAACATAACGCATACCAAGCAGTGGGGTAAGGGGTGCCTGCCCACACTTAACAGAGGGATCTGACGTCATTTGGGAGGCCAACAGATGAATGGAATAAGAAAAATATGTATATATACACAATGGTATATAATTCAGCCATAAAAAAGAATGAAATCCTGTTATTTGTAGCAACATGGATGGAACTAGAGGCCATTATATTATATAAAATAAGCCAAGCACAGAAAGACAAACATCACACGTTGTCAGTCATATGTGGGAGCTAAAAGGGTAGATCTCACAAAGGTAGAGATTAGACTGGTGGTTACCAAAGGCCAGGAAGGAGAGGGGGAAGAGTGAAGAGAAAAAATATATATAAGTGTATTTATTACCACTGAACTGTACACTTAAAAATGGTAAAGATTGTTAATTATATATGTAGATTTTACCTCAATAAAAAAGCAATATTTGAGTTAAACTCCATATGAATCAGTGATAATATTTATGAAAAGTGAGGGAGAGGGAGGTATCAAAAATGACACCCAATCTTTAATTTACATACCAGGATGAATAATGGAACAATCACGCTTATAAGGAGTACAGAAAACACTTAGGGTGGAGCAATATTTATTGTTTTGTGTTTTGTCTTTCAGCCAGAAGTAGAATATAAATTTGGTTTTAGATACATGTTTCAAATACAAGAGGAAATGTCAGACAGGCAGCTGTTTCACATACAGTTCCAATCCTGTACCAAGATCTGTATAGGAGACAAACATTTATGAAAAAAATGTGATATAGCTAATAAATAAAATTACAGCCATGGATATGTGTAACCAGGGAAAAAAGCACTGCCTGAGAAAGGAAAAGGTCTAGAATCAAGCTTTAAGAATTTAATGACTAATTAGTAGACATTAGATAAAGGAAGCCAAGAAGGTGCAGCCCAAAAAGCAGGAAGAAACTAGGAGGAGGTCAGACCCAGCTTTTCTTTCTTTTTTTTTTTTTTTTTTTTTTTTTTAAGATGGAGTCTTGCTCTGTCACCCAGGCTGGAGTGCAGTGACACAATCTCTGCTCACAGCAACCTTCACCTCCCGGGTTCAAGCAATTCTCCTGCCCCAGCCTCCTGAATAGCTAGGACTACAGGAGCCCACCACCACGCCCGGGCCCGGCTAATTTTTTGTATTTTTAGTAAAGATGGGGTTTCACCATGTTAGCCAGGATGGTCTCAATCTCATGATCCACCCACCTTGGCCTCCCAAAGCGCTGGGATTACAGGCGCACACCACCACGCCCAGCTAATTTTTTGTATTTTAGCAGAGAGGGGGTTTCACCGTGTTGCCCAGGCTCGTCTGGAACTCCTGAGCTCAGGCAATCTGCCTGCCTCGGCCTCCCAAAGTGCTAGGATTACAGGCATGAACCACCATGCCTGGCCTCTTTTCTTTCTTTTTACTGTGGTAAAATAGGTAATAGTTTCTTTTTCTTTTTCTTTTTTTTTTTTTTTTCTGAGACAGAGTCTCACGACCAGGCTGGAGTGCAGTGGCACGATCTCAGCTCACTGAAACCTCCGCCTCCCAAGTTCAAGCGATCCTCCCACCACCCCCGCCGCTGGGACTACAGGGGTGCCCCACCACACCTGGCTAATCTTTGTATTTTTGTAGAGATGGAGTTTCACTATATTGGCCAGGCTGGTCTCAAACTCCTAACCTCAGATAATCTGCTTGTCTCGGCCTCGCAAAGTGCTGAGATTACAGGTGTGAGCCACACTGCACCTGGCCAAAAATAGGCAATAGTTTCTTAGGTATGACAAAAGAAAAAATAAACAGATAAATTGGACTTCATCAAAATTTAACACTTTATATCTCAAGTGACACTATCAAGAAAGTGAAAAGAAAACCCACAGAATAGGAGCAAATATTTGCAAATAAATCACATCTGGTAAGAGTCTGGTATGTAGCACATCTAAAGACCTCTTAAAACTCAACAATAAATAGGCAATTAACTCCTTTAGAAAATGGGCAAAAGATTTATTTGAATAGACATTTCTCCAAACAAGGTATTTAAAGGGTTAATAAGCCCATGAAAAACATGTTCAATACCATTATTCATCAAGGTAAAGCAAATCAATACCACAATGAGATACCACTTTACACCCACTATGGTGACTATAATGAAAAAGATCGACAATGACAACTGCTGGCGAGGATGTGGAGAAAGTGGAAACTCTTACAGGTTGCTGGTAAGAATATAAAATAGTGCTGCAAAACTGGAAAACTGTGTGTTTACTGTGTTTGAGCAGTTACTCAAAAAGTTAAATGTACAACCCAGCAATTCTACTGCAAGGTATACAGCCAACAGAAATGAAAATACATATCCACATGAAATCTTTTACATCAATGTTCAAAGAATCATTCTTCACAATGGCCAAAAAGTGGAACAACCCCAAACGTCCATCAACAGATGGATAAAGAAAATGCAATCTAATCACACAATGGAATCTTGTTCAGCCATAAAAAGAAATGAACTTCTGATACATGCTACATTATGGATGAACCTTGAAAACATTATGCTAAGTGAAAGACACCAGACACAAAAGCCAAATATTGTATGATTCCAATTATACAAAATGTCCTGAATAGGCAAATCCATAAAGACAGAAAATAGCATGCCAGAAACTGGGGGGAGAGGGGAATAAGGAGTAAGTGCTAATGGGAATGGGACGTGAGGGTGACGAAGTATTTTAGATTTAAATAGTGGTAATAGTTGCACACTTTGTGAATATTCAAAAAAAAAAAAAAAAACCACTAAAGCATACACTTTAAAAAGTGAAACACCAGTAGGTAAATTATATATAATCTCAATTTTTAATTTTTAAATGAACAGCAACTAGAAGGAAAATGTATCTCAATTTTTAAAATATACTGATAACTTCACAAAAGGCCTAACACCTATTTCTGATAAAAACTCAGATAAGGGCATTTGACTTTCTTTCTTTAACCTTCATGTGCCCACCTGGGCACACCTTCCTTTCTTTCCTGTTCTAAGGCCTTTTTAAATAAACTTCTATTCCTGCTCTGGGAAAAAAAAAAAAAAAGATAAGATAAACAGAAGTAAAGAGAAAACTACCTCATTTTGATAAAGAACATCTACAAAAATCCTACAGCTAATATCATACTTAGCACCTAAGATAGGAACCAGACAAGGATGTCTTGTCTCACCACTCTTATTTTACACAGTACTGGAAGTTCTAGCCAGTGCAATAAGGCAAGAAAAAGAAATTAAAAGCATACGTATCTGAAAGAGATAAAGCTGTTCCTATTTACAGATGACAAGACTGTATATGTAGAAAACCCCACAGAGGCTACAAAAACTCCTACAACTAATAAGTTCAGAAAGGTTGTAATCTAAGCTGTATAAGGTATGAAATGGAGAAAGCAGACGATGAATGGATCTAGAGAAAGCTGAACAGTCAAAGGTCTGAAGTTCAAAAGAGATCAAAGAATTACACTGGGAGTTGTGTTTAAAAAAAAACACGAAGGAGGAGGAGGTGGGGGAGAGAGAGGGAGAGAGAGAGAAAGAGAGAGGAAGAGAAAGAAAGAAAAGAAAGAAAGAAAGAAAGAAAGAAAGAAAGAAAGAAAAAGAAAGAAAGAAAGAAAGAAAGAAAGAAAGAAAGAAAGAAAGAAAGAAAGAAAGAAAGAAAGGAAAAGAAAAGAAAAGAAAAGAGGGAGGGAGGGAAGGAGGGAGGGAAGAAAGGAAGGAAGGATGGATGGATGGATGGATCGATGGAGGGAAGGAAGGAAGGGAAAAGAGAAAAAGGAGGAGGAGGAGAAAAGGAGAAAGAAAGAAAGAAAAGAAAAAAGAAAGAGAAAGTTAGATAAAGAGGGAGACAGGTTTTATTCCATCACTACTGCAGTTTCTCTATGCCATCTAAATGTTCAATGAAGGAAATCAGGTGGTTTGTTTTTTGACAGCAATTGAACATTTTACTGGTCTCTCAAAGTTACTGTAAAGAGATGAAAATCATTTAGGTTAGAAATTCTAAAATTTTATACATATGGCTATATATTACTTGGTTTCCTTAAACATTTTGGCTCTAACAATTAAAACAGTAATACTACATATATAAAGCAAAAAGCTGAAATTATCAGCCTCCAAGAAATTTTGTTAAGGCTTCCTTACCATTTGCTATTTTTAACATAGATGTTTAAAAGAACTGTTTCCATCCTCAACCCTACACCTATGTGTGTGCACGTGCACACACACATAAAGGGAATTCGGGGGCAATATTTATACCTAGCCATTTAGAATAAAATGCTGCTTGTGATACATCCAATGCCACACAGTTCTGGCATTCCTGAGGGTGAAATCCTATTTGTCACATCACTGGATCCCAGAGTATATGTACACTCTTTTAGGCAAGATCCCCAGTGTGGATGCAGTCTTTCTCCCCAATGCCAGCACTATAATGAGATTCTGTTTCATAGCTGTCATACTGGCTTATGAAGCACAAACTCACTTTCCTGCCACTGCTTTTACTTATTTGCACAGCAGGTTCTGTCCTAGTGCCAACAATTTTTAAACTGAGAAACCACACAAATGACACAAATACACCCACACAAAAGTAAAAGCCATGTGTCCAGCAACTAACTGCCTGTGAAGACCTGCCTGTGGACACCCAGCAACCCCACTCATCACGAGTGCACCACTCAGATGCCAGATTTCTGGCCCCGGCTCTACCAATGATATGTTTTTAAAAGTTAAAAGTATGTACACTAAAGTACAGGGTAAAGGAGAGAAAATTATACCATAGTTAAAATTATATACAAATTATACAGTTATAGGAAAATGAACTAAGAAAATATAGCGAAAATGATTTTTGATGGTAATAGCTGAATTATATCAATTTTCTACTATTTCTTACAATCTATGAAAAAGAAATGAGGATAAATGAAAGCATTTTTAGATCACTTTAAGTATTTTGTATAGGAAACATGCTGTTCAAAGAAAAATTCCTTTGGAATAATAATAGGTACACAGCAGAGTGTGAGTCAAAAGACTTGCATTCTGTTACCTGCTCTGCCCTTATGGATCAAGTTACTTTGAGGAAAAGTGCTCAGACTTTTCTTTACAATCTCAAGATATTCAAAATGGGAAGGCTTGTACTAGGAAGACAGTAGTAGTGATGAGGAGAATTACTGGGATTCGGGGTGCAGTTTTAAAAGTTAATACAACAGGATTAATGAATTCAGTACTGGTTGTAATCTAAGATACCTGAAAATTCTAAAATAGCTTAGCTATGACACAATGAGGTATCCAGAGTTAGAAAAAGTTTTTCTCAGCAATTAACTTTTTGATATTTTTTCCTTCATACAGGAGTAATTCACTCCTGTCTTTTCCTCTCCTTCTGGAATCACAAGATTTACCCACTAGTTCTCAAATATCATCACAAAGTATACTGAAAGGAATACAGGAACTGGAAACAATAGATTACAACTGACATCAAAATCATTACTTTATTTATTCAACAATACTTACTGCACACCTATCACAAGCCAGGGACTCTTCAAGGCACTGAACTTATGCTCATTGAGAAAAAAAATAAAGAACAATAAAGGGAATAAAGTAAAGGTCCTGCTCTCATGAGTAAACACATATTTTTCTAGTGATACATGGGAAGAAAACTCAAACAGAGTGAGGGCACAGAGCGTTCCCTCAGAACCCTGGACATGCTATTCTGGTGGCCTCAGTAATGCAGTGATACTATATGAAGTGAGATCTTCATGGAATGAGGGAGGAGGGAGGAGGCCATAATGATACCCACAGGGCAAATAGTTCAGGCAGAAGGAATTACAGGCACAGAGGTCCTGAAGCAGGAGATGCTCAGAATGTTCAAAATTAGCAAGGAGGTCAATGTGGCTAGAGCAAAGAGAAATTTCACAAAGAACAATTCAAATGACATCAGAATGGTGGTGGGTGCCAGATCACGCACGGCCCAGTGGGCCATGGTGAGTTGCTGAATTGTAGTCTGGGTGTGATGGGAAGTCTTTGGAGGATTAGGAAGAAGATTAACATCACCTGACTTGTATTCTGAAAGGATTACTCTGGTTGCTATATCAAAAACAGACTTTAGGCATGGGGAAACAGTAGAAGAAAAGATACTGTTTAGGAGGGAAACACAAGAGCCCAGGTAAAATACCATGACAGCTTGTGCTAGGAAGACAGCAGCAGTGATGATGAGAGTTCCTGGGATTCAGGATGCAGTTTTAAAAGTAAAGCCAACAGGATTCGTTAATAAATTCAATACAGGTTATGAAAGAAAGTCAGTGATGATTCACTCCATTGTTTCTGGCCTGGAAAACTGGGTGAATGGAGGTTAAGTTTTAAGACTTAGAAACTCTTACTAAATTACCTAATTCAGCTCTTCACATATAACATAAATGATGCGAATGTAAAACTGAAAAAGCAAAAGTAGAGATTGCTTTTTCTACTCACCATTTGCAGATTGTATCATGTTTCCAGATTTCTGGACTTCATCAAATTTTGTAAAAATTACATTCAACCTGTATGAAAGAAAAATGTAAACAAACTATTAACTATCACTGCTCATAGCCAATTATATTAAAATGCTAATGTGAAGTTGATCCCCACCCCCCACCAAAAAAAATCAATGATACAGACCCACCTAATAACAAAACACAGTGACTAAATCAATAACATTAACAATAGCCAACAATAACTGAGCACTTACTATGGGTAAAGAATGGGCCTAGAAGTCTATCTGAAAGATCTCATTTAATCTCCTTAAGGTGACACAGGTGTGGGGTGGAGATTCTAGCCCTGACAGTAGTAATCCAGAGCCCCTGCTCTCTGACATTCTGACTACTCTACACAAAATGTGTATCTTATGAGAAGTGTGTGTTTCTCCTATTTCTTTCTTAGCGCAGACTATCAATTACTTGGGATGGAGCTTTTCAAAATGCACTAATAGTACGTTACAAAGGCTTGTGCTTATTGCTGTGATTCATGCTTAATCCAAAAATGCTATAAATAATTTCTCTAGAAACAAATGCTGTGACTGGATAATCTTCAGCTTAAAAAATCTGTATTACATTTATTTTCTATTAATGGATCATTTCACCTTGGCATTTAAATTAAAGCAAAATTCCTTAACCAGTCTAAATATTCCATCCTAGTGACACCAAAAATGAAAGGAAAAGGTGGGAGAATGCAATCATAATTAGTAGAAAAAGTTAAGAAAAAAGAGGCTTTCTTGAGCCAGGCATGATGGCTCATTACTGTAATCCCAGCACTTTGAGAGGCTGAAGCAGGTGTATCGCCTGAGGTCAGGAGTTTGAGACCAGCCTGGCCAACATAGTGAAATCCCATCTCTACTAAAAATACAAAAAATTAGCTGGGTGTGGTGGTGGGTGCCTGTAATCCCAGCTACTAGGGAGGCTGAGGCAGGAGAATTGCTTGAACCTGGGACACAGAGGTTGCAATGAGCTGAGACCGTGCCACTGCACTCCAGCCTGGGCAACAAGAGCGAAACTCCGTCTCAAAAAAAAAAGAAAGAAAAAGAAAAAAGAGGCTTTCTCACAGGTATATTGGAGTAAGTGTTGAGATTCCAAAACAATGTACCTGTGCATTCAATTTTAGGGACATTTTAAGTGCTTTTTAACAAACCATCCTATCCTGCCAGCTCTCATCATTTCAAATATGTTTGTCTTTTCTTCTCAAGCGAATGGAAGCTCCTCAGGGGTAGAGAAGTGAGCTATATATTCTTTTGGTATTTGTACCAAACACTATGTATGCCATGCAGACGCTCACTCAGGAGAGTTACATCACTATGTTAGACAGCTGGAACCTAACTCCTCACTCTGGAAAACTGTAGGTATTCACACAAGCTCTGGTGTTACTTCATTAATTTGTTCATTCACTCAAAAATACTTGAGTGCCCATTATGTGCCCAACACTGAGCTAGTGAGTTCTTACCCTCTGGAGCTTATGCTATAAGTAACAGAGAGGCCAAAATTACACATCAGCAAATGAGGGGGATGAACCAGCCTGATGCACTGCCTCCCCCCCATTCCATAGGAGACATCAACAATCTTTTCAAGCCATCTTTCCACCAAGCTCAGATGTTCCCTCAGAATCCTTCTCAAAACTATTCTAGGCAGCCACTACCCATTCGTTAAAACTGGCACTGAATAAAACTCCAATTGCCACCTCAGGACCAGATATGAGTAAAACTATAACTCACTTTCAAATCCAGCAGTTACTAAAGAACTGGAAAGATGTCTTACATGATTGTGTTTCTTATGATGTTTCCAATAGCTTCCCTTTTTAAAAGTAACAAAGATCTCCAATGGCTTGACAAACTCATAAATAATATCATGACACAGGTTGCCAGGGCATGCCCTCACTAAGGCACTACTTGATTGTGTCACAACCACACCCTCTGATGTGAGCACGTCTGCAAGTCTGCAAGTTGGAGCCAAGGTATACCTCTAGTCTGGCTGTTCCTGAAATTACTGGAAGAGGGCAAGTATTTCTTCCATTCCTGGGAGAGTATTCACCATTCTAAATGGTAATTGTGTACGAGTCTGCGGATTCTTTCTCAGTGGTGAGGCATTCTCACTGTGGTCACATTACCCACGACCTGGCAAGCCTGAACAACTAGGTATGAGAACACTATAAACATAACTATTACTAGTATGTCCACCTTAATTCAGAATTCCCTCTGCTTTTACTCTCCTGTCTCACTAGCTCCCTCATTCTCTGCTCAGTAATGCTGCTACAACAGCTCCTATCAAGGTTACCACCTAAAGAGACAGTCTAACACCAACAAAGCATCCTTAGGAATGAAAGGACTGGTTTTTGTTTGCTAGCTCTCAGCACAAAAATATAAAATGTCTCTCTTGGGACCTACGGATTCACACAAATCTAAAAGGATGAGTTTTATATATTCAAAGACATTGAATACGTAACTAATGATTACCCTCTGAAGCCACCAAATTGTTTTATTTTAAATCTCTGGATTTCCATTTAAAATAAATTTCTTTACTGGTTTGACAACCACCATCTTCCTCTATTTTTTCTGAATTTAAATTTCCATATTAAACTCTTCAATCCAATTAGAACTTATGTTACTATAAGATTTAGTTCAAATTAGTTCCTTCCTAGAAAATTTTATATATAAATTTTAAATAATTTCCTGGAAGCAAATACTTAATCACAGCAATCTCAGTCAATAAGCTGCATCCATATACTCAGAGCTTCTAGCATGAAAAAGAGAAATCAACATAAACACATACTTAAAAATCCAAACTTGGAGGACAGAAGAGATTTTGAAGAGAAAGAAAAAGTTTTAAAAAAAAAAAGTCATTAGTGCTCCCAAAGAGATAAGAGAAAATATTGTGATCATAAAACAGGAGAGGAGCCCTTTAAAATGGCAGAATAAGGACCCTTGAAAATCTGCTTCAAAGAAGCAAAGAAAACATTGGCAAAAACTGTCCAAATCAACTTATCATCATGGCAAGTGTGAAAACTAGCAGCCTGGCAGCCACTAGAAAGAGCTGAAGCTCCCAAGTCTGGAGCTCCCTAAAAGTCCCCATTCCCAAAACTATCATTCCACCTATCTGGCACATCCCTGCAAGCCCAATTGCAGGGCTTGTCTTTATCTGACCTGACTTAGAGCTTGTTCAATGTTAGAGGCCTTTTCCCTGAGGCGATGATCAAAACTAACCAGTGACAACTTTTCAACATGGCAGATACCCGAGACAGAAATAACAACTGGGGCAAAGAAGCTGACCAAAAATAGAAAAAAAAAAGGAGGGGAGGCGGGGGTAGAAATTGAGATGTCCACAGCAAACTCTGAAAACACTGACATACTCCTGGGAACCTGGGAGGTCACGTATATGTGCAAGGCTGTGCACATGCACAGGCCCAGGAAAGACCCCTGAAGCCTCTAATGTCCCCACTGGCTGACTGTGACACTCTGAACAAGCAGGAAGTAAAAAGGAAGCTAGAGGTGCAAAACACCTTTCAGAGCACTGAAAGCATGCCCCCAAAACACAGAGCCAGTCAGTAGAGGCTGGGAGACTTACTGGTTCAACATGTTTAAGGAAATCTCTGTTCAATCATTAGCTAACCGCTAAGCTAACCAACCAGAGAATTCAGTGGCCACATAAAACAAAGAACAAAGACTTTAAGGAATTCTTTCAGGAAAGTCACTAGACCAAAATAAGCAACAAAAACAATAAACAGCAACAACAAAAAATCTGGGGAGGGGAAAGAATATGATTTCCTGAGTTGCCACAATATATTATTTAAAGTGTCCAGTTTCAACAAGAAATGATGAGACAAAGAAACAAGAAAATATGGCCCATACAAAGGAAATAAAAATCAGTCAACAAAAACTATTTTTAAGGAAACCTATACATTGGCTTAACTCAATGAAGACTTCAAGTCAACTAATATAAATATGTTGAAAGATCTAAAGAAAACTATTTCTGAAGAATTAAAATACAAGAACAATGTCTCACCAAATAGAGAATAACAACAAACAAAAAGAATATATTTAAAAGAACCATATAGAAATTCTGGAGATGAAAAGTACAATAACTGAAATTAAAAATTCACTAGGAGGAGTTAAACAACAGATTTGAGCTGAGACAAGAAGGAATCAACAAATTTGAAGGTCAGTCAATTGATACCATATCCTATCTAAGTAACAGAAACAAACAAACAAAATGAACAGAGCCTAAGAGATCATCTTACAAAACCAATGTACTAACATAGTCACATAACAGAAGTCCCAGGAAAACAGAAAAAAGAAAAGGAGATACGGTACTTTTCAAAGGATTTTTTGGGTCAGATTCTTTGCCCTAGTTGTTACCGTTGCCTCAGACATCTACCACGTTGAAAAATTATCAAAAAAAGATACATGAAGAATAATGGCTAAAAACTTCACAAATTTGATATAAAACAATCTATATATTTAACAAGCAACTCCAAACAGGATAAACTTAAAGAGATCCAAATCTAGACACAATAACCAAACTGTCACAAGAGAAGACAAAGAGAAAATCTTTAAAGCAACAATGGAGAACCCACTCATTGTGCACAAGGGATCCTCAAAAAGGTCAATATCTGATTTCTCATGAGAAACCATGAAAGCCAGAGTGGAGCAGGGTGGGAATAGATAATATATTCAAAGCTCTGAAATTAAAAAAGACAATCAACCAAGAATTCTATATGTAACAAAACTATTCACCAAAAACAAAGGAGAACTTAAGATATTACCAGATAAACGAAAAACAACAGTCCTTTGCGTTGAAATGAAAGGACACTGTACAACAGCTCAAATCCACATGAAGAAATAAAAAAAAAGTAAAAATAACTACATAGGTAAATATAAAATATAGTATAAAGGTACTTTTTGTTCTTAGCTCTTTTCTTGTCCTACATAACTTAAAAAGAAACTGCATAAAGCAATAATTATAGAACTATATGCACTGGTGGGCTTATAATGTATAAAGATGTAATTTGCATGACAGTAGCAAAAAAAAGAAGTAAACAGAGCTAAGTAGAAGTTTTCAATACTGAATTTAATAGTATCAATTTAAACTAGACTGTTTAAAGTCAAGATGTTAATTGCAAGCCCCAGAGCAACTGCGAATAATTCCCCCCAAAAAACTAAAATAAACAGAAAGTTATAGTAGTACACTAGAAAATACCTATTTAACACAAAATAACACAGTAACAGAGGAACAAAGAAACAAGTCATGACATATAAAACATGAATAGCACACCTGCAGACATAAATTCTACCTTACCAGTACTACATTAAATATAAATAGATTAAACACTCCAACGGAAAGTTAAAAAAAGTCAGACTGCATAAACAAATAAGACTCAACTTTATAGTGTCTACAAGAGACTCATTGTGTTTATTTTTTTTTATAAAAGATGGGGTTTCACCAGGTTGCCCAGGCTGAACTAGAGCTTAAGTCACCCTCCTGCCTCAGCTTTCCCAGTAGCTGTAACTGGGAGTACATGCCACCACACCCAGCCTAAGAGACACTTAAGACTCAAAGTCACAAAGTGGTTGAAAAGTAAAGGATGGGAAAAGATATTTCATGCAAACAGTACACAAAAGAGAGCTAGAATGGTTACAGTGATAACAAGTAACACAGACCTTAAGACAAAACTTCTCTCTGTGCACAAAGAAAGACATTTTACAATAGTAAAAGAGTCAATGCTCAGGGGATCATAACAATTATAAACATATATGCACCTAAGAACAGAGCCCAAAATACAGGAAGCAAAAAGTGACAACTGAAGAGAGAAATAGATAATTCAACAGTATTAACTGGAAACTTCAATATGTACATTCCTTAATGGATTTTAAAAACCAGAAAGAGGATCAACCAGAAAATAAGACTTCAATGACACTATAATCCAACTAGAACAAACATCTGTAAGACATTCAAACAAACAATATCAGAATACAGATTCTTGTTTTTTGAGACAGGGTCTCTCTCTGTCACCCAAGCTGGAGTGCAGTGGCACGATCTCAGCTCACTGCAACCTCAACCTCCCAAGCTGGAGAGATTCTCCTGCCTCAGCATCTCATATAGCTACGACCACAGGCACATGCTACCACACCCAACTAATTTTTTAATTTTTTTGTAGCAACGGGGTCTCATGTTGCCCAGGCTGGTCTTGAACTCCTGGGCTCAAGCAATCCTTCCGTCTCGGCCTCCCAAAGGGATGGGATTACAGGAATGAGCCACTGGGCCTGCCTTACAGATTCTTTTCAAGTGTACATGGAACATTATCCAGGAGTCCACATGCCAGGCCACAAAAATAAGCCTCAATAAATTTCAAGCCGGGCACGGTGGACCACACCTGTAATCTCAGCACTTGGGGACGCTGAGGCAGGTGGAACACATGAGGGCAGAAGTTTGAGATCATCCTGGCCAATGTGGCAACCTCGTCTCTACTAAAATTACAAAAATTAGCCGGGTGTGGTGGTATACATCTGTAATCCCAGCTACTTTAGGAGACTGAGGCACAAGAATTGCTTGAACCCAGGAGGCAGAGGGTGCAGTGAGCCAAGACTGTACTACTGCACTCCAGCCTAGACAAAAGAATGAGACTCTGCCTCAAAAAAATGTTTTTAATTTAAAAAACAGATTTCAAATGACTGAAACCACACAAATTATGTTCTCTAACCACAATAGGATAAAATCAGAAATTAATAACAAAAAGAAATGAGAAACAAAAAAATGTAGAAATCAAACACTCCTAAGTAACAAATAACTCAAAAATGAAAACAAAAAGGAATTAGAAAATACTTTGAGATAAATGAAAACATTAACATATCAAAACTTATGGAATACAGCTAAAGCAGCACTTAGAAATGCATAGGTGTAGACGTCTACATTAAAACAGAAGATCTCAAATCAATAACCTTCCATCTTAAAAAACTGGAAAAAGACAAGTACATCAAACCAATCAAAAGTAAAGATTAGAGTGAAATAAGCAAAATATATACAACAGGGAAAACAGAAAAATCAATGAAACCAGAAGTTAGTTCTTTGAAAAGGCAAAAACTGACAAACCTTAACTAGACTGACCAGAAGAGCAAAGGCTCAAATTAATGAAATAAGAACCTTGAAAGGGAAGGCATCACTGCTGAGCATGTACAAATAAAAAGGATTACAGGGGAATTCTATGAACAATTATACGCCAACAATTAGATAACCAAGATAAAATGACTAAACTCCTACAGAGACCCAAGCTACCAAAACTGATTCGAAAAGAAACAAAAAATCTGATAGACCCCTAACAAGTAGAGAAATTGAATTAGTGACCCCTAACAAGTAAAGAGATTGAATAAGTGATTCAAAAAAAAATCAGCCTGAGACCAGCCTGGGCAATATGGCAAAAACCCATCTGTACAAAAAATACAGAAATTACTCACGCATGGTGGCATGCGCCTGTAGTCCCAGCTACTTGGGAGGCCAAGGCGGAATGATTACTTGAGCCCAGGAAGTCAAGGCTGCAGTGAGCAATGATCATGTCATTGCACTCCAGCCCGGGCAACAGAGCGAGATCCTGCCTCAAAAAATAATAATAATAAATAAAAATAATTTTAAAAATTAAATAAATGAACGAATGAATGAATGAGTGAATGAACCAAGAAAGAAAAGGCCTGGTCTCCAAGAAACAGCAGATGCACCTGCCGAGAAAGGTGAAGCAAAGACCCAGGATGACAAAGAGGTGTCAGGATGATAGGTTTGCAAGAGGCAGTGAAGGCAGCCAGTCCAGGCTGAAACAGGCTTCATGGACTTACACAACTGGCAGAGAAGTTAGCAAGTAGAAAGTATGAGTATGCAGTAAGTATATAGACAACTATACAAATGAAACTAAAACAGTTAACTCCAGGAAAAACAAAAAGTTGTAAGAAAAAGGTAATCATAGTTTGTCAAATATTAATAGTGAACTGTAAATAGCATTCATAATCATAATATGAACTATATGTTGTCCTTACCAAAATTAAAATATGACTTTATTTGATAGATGAGGAGATTGGAAGTATATATGAGAGAGGTTAAGAGAAAAGAGAGCGGTCAGGGGCAGTGGCTCATGCCTGTAATCCCAGCACTTTGGGAGGCCGAGGCGGGTGGATCACCTGAGGTCGGGAGTTCGAGATCAGCCTAACCAACATGGAGAAACCCCGTCTCTACTAAAAATACAAAATTAGCCAGGCATGGTGGTGCATGCCAGCAATCCCAGCTACTCCGGAGGCTGAGGCAGAAGAATCACTTGAACCCAGGAGGTGGAGGTTGCAGTGAGCCGAGATCACACCACTGCACTCCGGCCTGAGCAACAAGAGTGAAACTCCATCTCAAAAAAAAGGGAGAGAGAGAGAGAGCTGAAATTCAGCCTCCATAGTGAAAAGTATAAGTCTTATAGTGACAAAAAATTTTTAAATAGCAATACCTGCCGATTATTAGGAGAACAGTAAATAACAAAAGGATCAATAAAAACAGTTGACAGCGTTTGCCTCTGAGGAGCAGAAAATGGCAGAAAGAGTGAGGAATTGTCTGTTCAAAAATGTATCTTATAAATCTAGTTGAATCTCTGTGTGTACAAATAACTACGACAAAAAATAAAATTAAAAATAAGTGATGTCTCAGAGCAATTTATCATCTGCTTTCACCTTGGGTTCTCTTTAACACTAAAGCTTTAGCAAGCAAGTTAAAAATTTTAAAGTACCAATTTTCCCTTTCCGAAACAATCATTAAGTAATAAAACCTAATGAATGTTTATAAATTTTAAAATAGATAGCAAACGAGTAAATATTATGAAATCTGTTTTTTAAAAAAGTAGGTTCACAATGCAAGCTACCAAATAGTTATAATGAATCAAGTGACCTATGTCTCAGCCCTGTCTATAAGTTAAATTATCTTCAGGTTTAAAGCCACTGCTTTTTAGAAGCTTGGTTCCCAAATGATGATCCCAGAAGAAATTTAACATCAGTGACCTTTTTCCCAACACTCTGCAAACTAAAATATGTGATACTGACTAAAAATATTTTCTAGAAGACTCAATGGGATGAGAGTGAACGTCAGGATATGCTGAAATTTTATGAAAGTAACAAAGAGTTAACATTTTAAGTTGTCAAGCATGCCTCACAGAGTATCACACAACTACAGATATCTTATGATGGCTAGAAGTTATTTATTTTCTGAACATATATACATGAACTATAATAATACATGTAAAAACCATGTTAAATGGTCAAATATTCTATACCTTTAGGGCCTCAACTACTCTGAGACCGCATGTAAGCAGGGAGACCCTCTAACATGAAGATTTTGTTAACTACCTCCACTTTATTATCTGGCTCGATATGATTTTGGCCACAAGAAGAGAAGACTGAAATAACAACAAATGGCCTTAATCCCTAATTCCAGCTCCTCCAAAGTGAAGCTAGTTGTACAGGTCTCTTTTCTCAACTGCGAAATGGACAAAGAAAATTGTTACTTGAATGGGATTACTACTCTTGCTATTTAAGTCATTTAGGTGATCTCACTAAGGCATTTTCTTCACCACGTATTTCTTAGAGATATAATTAATCGTATTCTTCTCAACATACTCTCTTGGTGAACAAACTCTTATGAAGACATTTTTAATTTAGAACTAAATCCAACTTTTGGAAAGCATTAAGCAAATTTTACAATATTGTACTAGTCCTATGGAAACTTGCTAAGTTGAAAAATCTACGCTCACAAAATTACTAAAAAATCTATAATGATGTAAGAGAAGTCTAGACTATTCAAGTAATCCAGTCACCCATGTGGAGCCACATATAGCAGATGCTGAAGTTTTCTGATACCATAAAAGCCTCATTCCATTTGGGCACAAAAACAAAGGTGGTAACTGGAGCCTCTGCCCCTCAGAGTTCTAGATCTTAGGTAACTGTCTTGTAGTAAACGCAAAGAAACTTGAAGTTTCAGCTTCTCTCACTAGAGTAAGGTTTTTAAAGAACAGCATAGTTCTCCAAGCACTTGTGTATGCCAAAGTGTCACAATATGGATGTGAAGGGTGCGGGTCCATTTCCCTAAGAACACCCTCTCCATTTTGGAGAATTTGTAGGAGGATTTTAGGTAATGTGAGCTAGCAGAAACCCTCATTTCTATTCAGAGGTCCAAGTTCTTTTGTAGCACCTTTTTTAATGTTTTGTTTTGTTTTGTTTTTAAATAAAAAAGAGAAGAAGGAGGCGGTCATGTGAAGAACCTGAGAAACATGTGACTGAGAAGCTGGAAAAGGTGGCTTTAACTCCAGCTCCGGCATCCAGACCTCTGAGGTCCCACCGTGTTGGGGATCTCCAGAACCACCCCCAGGCTTACTGGTTCACTAGGAAGACTCACAGGACTCAGCACAATCATAGTCACAGCTGTGATTTTTTATAGCAAAAGGATACAAAGCACAATCAGCAAAAGAAAAAGATGTATGGGGTGAAACCCAGAGGATACCAGGCAAGCATCCTAGAGACTCTCCTGGTAGAGTCACACAGGACACATTTAATCCCTCAGCAGTGACTTGTAACAACACAAGTGAGATGCTTTCTATCAGGAATGCTCCTTAGAGACTCAGTGCCCAGGGTTTTTCCTGGGGGCTGGTCATGTAAACACCCTCTGCCTGGCACTTAACAAAATGCCAGACTCCCAGAAGGAAAGCAGGTATTCAGCATAAACCAAATTGTGCTGTGCAGTTTGACACAGTGAGCCACTCTTATTCCACTTGTTGGGAATGGTGGGGGCCCTCCCCAAATCCACATTTCTAGACACCAGCACGGGGCCAGGCCTGTAAGCAGGCCTTTCTAAGGACAGCAGTCTCAGGCCAGCTGCATTAACTCTTTCCTGCACTCACCTCTCTAGATCTCGGTTTCACCATGTCATTTCCCCCTGATTTGCTACTTTGCTGTGGTTACCCTCCAAAAATACAGAGGAAGCCTCCTGTTAAGATGGAAACTGTGTAAAATGGTGGATTCATGGTCTGGGGTCACATCAAGTTACACAGCATGGCATGAGGCCATCCCTGCAGCAGGGCAGGGTTTCACTCTCGAGACCTGTTTTCCCAACAATCACGGTGACTTCGTCATTAAACAGTCCCTTCCCTTGATATCATGCCTTCCCTGCTCATCTGTGCCCTCCAACTTTCCCTAAGAGATTGTTTAGTATTGCTATTGAGTTCTTTTTCCTCCTGTGTTCTCACCATATATTCAAAGACCAGAAGGCTGAGGTTCACAAAACACAGGAACTTTAAAAAAAAAAAAAAACAAACAAACTATTATCACAGATTATCTTTTGTAAAGAACATGAAAAGTAGTTTTATTCCCATCTAATCATCCTGTGCACAGATGGTGAGAGCAATTCCAAATCAGGCATGACTCTCAACCACAAGGAAGCACAGTCCACTTGTCTGCCCATGGAGCCGCCACTTGAGGGTCTGGGGCCCTCCGCCGTCATGTTTGCCTTAAAGACATCAAGACAGTTGACTCCTGTATACTTCAATATTCCATCCCATTTCCAGATGCCCAGTATGCCATAAATTCTTTTGTGAAACAGGACGGAGAAAATTAAAAGGCAAGTCAGAAGAACAGGGTTTTGAACTTGGGTCTCTCTCTTAGTAGCTGTGTAATCTCTCAAAAGTCACTTCATGTTTCTAGGCCTCTGGGGTTTCCATGGATAAAATGACAGGCTCAGATAAGCTGCCCTGTGAGTCCACTCCAGTTCTGTCTGGAATTTTAACACTACTTTCCCCCTTAAAGGAATGACCCAGGGTAAAAGTTTGGAATTAATTTGGTGTTAAGTTTCTCCATCACAGTTAAAATTATACATATCTGATCACTACATTATTTTAAAAATCTGGACTATAACAAAGTCACATTTGTGGACTCCAATTGTCTTGGGTCTGATGAGACGCTGATCCCCTTGCATGGGCTTATACACATTGCGAATGACATGAAAACAGAAAGTTACATTTAAAACATGATTACCAAAATTATAACTTATGAATTTTTATCCAAACACATTCTGGAATGGCTTCATTCATTCAAATATATTCTAAGCACCTACTATACTAAGTGCTGTCTGTACAGATATAGATACAGAATCATAGATATAGAACCATAAAAATTAAGAGTGCTGAATTTTTCAATACCAATTGCTTTTAAAATCAGTATGTGGCATGGGACCTGGCCAGTTGTCTGAGTGAGAAACTCTCATTTCTGAGGAACTGGAATGGGAGCAGACCCCTGATGAATGATCTGGACAAAATCTCCAGTGACCCTCTAACCGTAGATTCTCTGAATAAAATAACCACAACAGAAAAAGTATTGCAAATCAAGATATTAACTGGAAAAGAATGGGGGTGGGGGTGGGGGGGGGTAGAGCAGAAGAAAGGAAAAAATCTGCACTCACCGGGACTGTGGCAATCCTTTTTTACTGAGATCTGCCCTCACACGTTCTCCTACATGTCTGTAAATTTCCACTAAGCTGTTTATTGCTGCATCTCGAACCTAGATATAAAAGAAGAGATCTTACAGCTGCTCTGTGTCATCCCCCAGCAAGTCCTGCTGGGACACAACAGGCCATATACCACCCCAACTTATCACCATTTTACCAGTGCAACTGTGAATACAATCCTTACATACATTTGTCTAGAGAAAGCCATGTTTGACAGTTTTCACTTTGCTGATACAATGTCAAAGGGTAGTAAAACTGTGGGACCCCCATCCCTATATACACGGCAAAGTCCATATCCTTAGTTCTTTCCATTCTTTAAGGTAATTTTGGAAAACTGGAATTTTCAGACCATCTTTCCAAATTAAGAAACAACACTAAAAATAAATAAATGATACTAAAAATAAAATACCATGTAAAACACTCTGGATTTAAGTCAATTAAACAAATACTTAATGAGCAACAAAAATGGGTAGTACAGGCTATATGAAGTCCCATACTCAAGAAGCCCCTAGTCCTAAGAAGGAGATTTCTAAAAAGTCCTAAAATTCTACATTACAGGGCATGATGCAATAAACATTATTCAAGAGCATAAAGAGCTTGCAGTTTAAAGAAGGGAGCAATCACATTAGGGGATGTCAAGGGATGCTGTATGAGGAAGAAACCACTGCGAAGTGCTTGGAACAGCAGGATTTCACCAGGTCCAGATGGAATGAGCGGATTCCGAATAAGACACAGCCTGTGCAAAGGCATGAAAGCAGACATGCACGGCACATGCTTCAGGAAGAGGAAGTACGCCAGTCTGGCTAGACCAGATCAAACTAAGAAAGCAGCATGAAATACGAAATAAGGTGTGAAAGACAGGGTAGATTTTTTTTCTAACCTGGAGAAATTTGAATACGGACTGTATATTACACATCACTGTATCCATGCTAAATTTCCAGGGTGAGAGAAATGACATGAGTTTATATAAGAAAATATCCTTGTTATTAAATGATACACACTGATAAGTCTAGGGTTAAAAATATCATCATAAGCCGGGCGCGGTGGCTCACGCCTAGAATCCCAGCACTTTGGGAGGCCGAAGTGGGCAGATCACAAGGTCAGGAGTTCGAGACCAGCCTGGCCAACATGGTGAAACCTTGTCTCTACTATAAATACAAAGAAATTAGCCGGGCGTGGTGGCGCATGCACCTGTAGTCCAGCTCCTCAGGAGGCTGACGCAGGAGAATCGCTTGAACCCGGGAGGCGGAGTTTGCAGTAAGCTGAGATTATGCCACTGCACTCCAGCCTGGGCAACAGAGCAAGACTCTGTCTCAGAAAGAAAGAAAAAAAAAATCATTATATCTGCATGTTAATTTCAAATGGCTCAAGAAAAAAGTATGCGTCTGTATATGTATGTATGTGTGTACACAGAGATACAGAACAAATGTGACAAATGTTAACTGGTAAATACACTCACTTTCTCTGTATGTTAAAAAATTTGCAAATAAAAAGGTAGGAAGAAAAACATTTTTAAAACATAAAATGGAACTAAGGCCAGGTGGTACTGGGGAGACTGTGCTTAATTCAGTAAGCAAAGATGGGAGTACAACATCAAGGTAGTGGAGAATGAAGAGAAAAGAAGTAGGAATACAAACAAAAATTTACAATTTGAAATACTGAAGGGAGTCCTCTGATTTAACAGTGTTACACGACAGGTAACTTTACTCATAATTTTTATCTCTTCCAGTGGAAAAAGGCAAATCTTAGGCTATATTGTCACCCAAAACCTCATGCTATGGACTGAACTGTGTGCCCCCAAAATTCAAATGATGAAGCCCTAACTCTCCAACATATTTCAAGATAGGGCCTATAAGGATGCAATTAAGGGCCGAGCATGGTGGCTCACACCTGTAATCCCAGCACTTTGGGAGGCCAAGGTAGGAGCACAGCTTGAGCCCAGGGATTTGGGACCAGCCTGGGCAACAAAGTGAGCGCCCATCTCTACAAAAAAAGTTTTTCTTAATTAGCTGGACCAGTTGGTACTCACCTACAGTCCTACCTACTTGGGGGGGCCTGAGGTAGGAGGATCACTCAAGCTCAGGAGTTGGAGGCTGCAGTGAGCTATAATCCTACCACCACACTGTAGCCTCAGAGATAAAGCAAGACTCAAGTTTTTTTTTTTTTGTTTTTTTTTTTTTTAGAAAAAGGAGGTAACTGGGTATGGTGGCTCGTGCTTATAATCCCAGCACTTTGGAAGGCCCAGGCAGGCGAGTTTAAGTTCAGGAGTTTGAGTTCAGGCGAGTTCGAGGTCAGGAGTTCGAGACCAGCCTGACCAACATGGTGAAACCCCATCTCTACTAAAAAATACAAAAATCAGCTGGGCGTGGTGGCGCACGCCTGTAATCCCAGCTTGGGAGGCTGAGGTAGGAGAATCACTTAAACCCGGGAGGCAGAGGTTGCAGTGAGCTGAGATCACACGACTGCATTCCAGCCTGGGTGACAGAGCGAGACCCCCGTCTCAAAAAAAAAAACAGGCAATTAAGATTAAATGAGGTCATGATGGTAGGACCCTAAAATTAGAGGATTAGTGTCCTCATAAGAGAAGCCAGAGAGCTGGGTACACACACAGAAGAGGTCATATAAGCACATAGTGAGATGGCAGCCATCTACAAGCCAGGAAGAGAGCCCCAACCAGAACCCGGCCTCCCAAACTGTGAGAAAATTAATTTCTGTTGTTTAACTCACTCAGTCTACAGCATTTTGTTATGGCAGCCAGAGGTGACAAACACAGATTATCAGTTTATTTTTGGGGGAAAAAAATAATTTCTAATGTTAGGGAACATTTTTACATTGAAAATGCGGTCAGGCACGGTGGCTCATGCCTGTAATCCCAGCACTTTGGGTGGCCGAGGCAGGCAGATCACTGGAGGTCAGGAGTTGGAGACCAGCCTGGCCAACATGGTGAAACCCTGTCTCTACTAAAAATACAAAAAAAACACTTTAGCTGGGCATGGTGGTGAGCGCCTGTTAGTCCCAGCTACTTGGGACACTGAGGCACAAGAATCGCTTGAACCCAGGAGGCAGAGGTTGCAGTGAGCCAAGATCACACCACTTCACTCCAGTCTGGGTGACAGAGCAAGACGCTGTCTCAAGAAAAAGAAAAAAGAAAAATGCACATATTACAGAAGTAGTCAATGCTACTATACCTTGAATATTATTAAAGTGTATCACCATTGCTTAGTTTCTAGAGATAACATCTGCTCAGAGCAAATCTCAATGGGTGATCTCTTTAAAGAACAATCAATACCCAGTCAGCTACTTAGAAAGTCTGGGCCATAAACGTTTAAGAGACTTA
The DNA here is from genome assembly GCF_028885655.2 of Pongo abelii. Lineage (NCBI taxonomy): Eukaryota > Metazoa > Chordata > Mammalia > Primates > Hominidae > Pongo > Pongo abelii. The sequence goes on along the minus strand of NC_071996.2, from coordinate 26,615,157 downwards.
CTGGAAAAATTACTAGCTTTAGAGTCAAATATTAATAAGTAGACTTAAGGATCTACTTGGCCATTTAGGGAGCTGTGTAACCTTAGACAAAACACTAGAACTCCTTTGGTCTCAATTTCCTCCTCTGTAAATTGAGGGTTGCTCTGAGGACTGAAAGAAATAACAGTTTCATTCAACAAATATTTGAGTGCCTACTAGGTGAAAATGAACTGAAACGCCTACACAGGCCAGGCAGTGACATGAGGAGTGAGTGACTGCAGGAGGCTGAGTGCAGGGTGACAAATGGCACTGGCAGGGAACCCTGGAGGCAGGGACAGAAGAGAGATAAGGTGCTCAGGCAGATGGGCCAGCACCACCCAGCCACAGAGGAATGGAAGCACAGCTTTACCAGACCTTCTATCCTTTCAAGAAAAGTTAAAAATATACATCTCCCAAATATAAACTCATTTGAACTCAAAATGTAAAATTAAAACATTCTGCAGGCACAAGCATACACACACCCACGAAGCTATAGGCTGAAACCAGCTTTTTGCCAGCAGTTTGTTACCTATAGTTTGTATCTATAAAGCAATCAACACAATGGCTAGTGTTATCTATATCTTTTAAACCAACATCTTTATCCTTTAAAATAATCGTTCCTTAGACCTAGAAAGTTACAGGGTCAGATAGCATTTAGGGATCTAAACTATTCTTCACTGAAGAACTGCAGATGAACAGATATTCTTTGATACTGCAAAGTAGGACACTCTAATAGAGAAGAGGTTTAAATAAAAGCCATTCAGCTGAGACTGAAGGACAATGCAGCTATTCGCTTCTACACAGGCTCTCACTGGTCTCGCACTGCCTCTCCCTGCTGATCCCTCAGGCTCACCACAGAAAGGCACTGCAATGTGTCAGGCCATGAAGACTGCAAAAAGACAAGAGCCCCATACATGCAGCACGCTCTGCCAGGTCTTATATGCATGCTTTACAGAATCTAAGGTCTCCAATGTCTGACCGTGTTGTTCCTTCCTTCCTCATAGTCACTGCACACTGGAGGGTGTAGAGGCTGGCAAGGTTAGTCACCTGCCCAAGGCACACAGATCAGGAATGGCAGGCTGGGGCACCTCTCTGGGGGCAAGCCAACATCCTTCTCACCAGCGCACTGCACCTTATTGTGGATGCCAAAATAAAGGCTTCCTGCAAAGCAAAAAACTCAAAGGAAGGCTTCTGCCCTAGGGTGGGGGACAGGGAAGCAGTCTATAGACTAATGAGACCCTAAATCCACCCTGTCCTCCTAGAACCCAGCACAGCCCCACAGCCAGTGCCTTGGAGCGTGGGTACCCCAGCACCCCAGCACAGCTGTGCCCAAGAGCCCACCCCTGGCTCCCAGGCTGCAACTGTGGCAGGGCCGCATGGGAGCTCTGTCAAGCCAGCAGTAGAGGTGCTCCTCCCTCCTCCTGAGCTCTGTCCAGCTGGAGACAGCATGAAATTAGCAATGGTCATCATGTTTCAAGATGTTTTAGGCTTTGAAAACGTCACCAAACTCAACAAGAGGGCCAGCAGTCAGCATGGGGAGTCCCACTGGACGCAACCCTCTGCCAGCCTGCCTGCAAAAGGGTAGGTGAGGTGCTGTGAAGATGAAATCAAAAGTCTTCAGGCAGAACTCAGGCTTTTCTTATCTAGTCAAGGGAATTCCTATTGTTAGGATGCCTCGGACCACTGGCTGCCTCTGTTACAGCCACTGCCCTGTCCTCATCAACAAGTACAGACTTCATACTGAAATCCCCACCTCCAGGAAGAAAAGCTTCCCTCAGCTCAGGAGGTACATCCTTAGTGTACGGCCATCACATAATTCTAGTCCCTTCCCAGCAGCTGGGTCACACAGGGGCATGGAATGCAACTCTCCAACAATGAAACATGAGGGGAATCTGTGGGAAAGCTTCTAGAAAACATTTCTCTGCTCTTGGAAAAAGACATTCAGGGAAAAGTGAACACTGGCTGGGTATTTGACGATAGGAGAGAACTGCTGATTCTCGGGACATAGGAGGTGACAATGGTATTAAAGTTATGTTTTTGAGGGAAAAAAAGTCTATCTTTTAAAATATTTAAGAGTTAAATAAATGTGGTCTAAGATTTGCCTCAACATAATCTAACTTTTGCTTCAAAATAATGGGGTGGAGGAGGGGAAAAAGACAAAACTGAACTGGCCTTGTCAAATGAGCTGATGGCACATGAGGACGCTTTATGGCACTCTCACTGCTTGTGTGTATGTTTGAACCTTTCCATATGAAAGTTGAAAACAGAAGAGGAGCTCACAAAGCAGCAGCCTCCTCTCTGCCAGGCCAACCGTGCGTGCGTGCGGCAGCTGTACCTGTGCTGTGCCTGTGCTGAGAGCTCTAGGGGGCAATGCACACAGGCTGAGGTGCCCAAGACTCCGGCTCCAAGCTACTGGCAGATCCCGGAAACTTCCTATGTCAGGACCTGTCGTCACGCAGAATGACACATTTCCCTACTGCTCTAATGATTCTGAGTTGGGCTTTCAGTTACTTGTAACCAAAAGCATCCTAGCCCACACACACTGTGCACCTGTGGCCCACTCTGAAAGGCTTCCCTGCTCTGAGTCACTGCACTCAGACCACCAAGGAAATGAACACTTGCCGAGTTAATTTTAAACACCAAATCCAGTCTTTGTTAGCCGCTGCCTGAAGAGCTGAAAGAGGATTCTCCATACACTGGCCGTAGGGAAATGAAGAGCTGGAGGCTGACTACTAGGTCAGGTGCCTGAGTGCAGAGACAACACTGATACAACAGTGTCCTCTCTGGTCTGAGACTTGGCAAATAAGGGAAAGTCATTCGAATAGTTATGGGACATTGGGAACTGCAAAGAGGAACAAGTTATAATCTTAACTCTAGAGGTTCAGAGACTAGTAGGAAAGATTAATGAAAAAATTAAAATAAAGGCAACAGCAAAAGCACATGCAAGCTACACAAGAACCCCAGAAGCAGAAATAATTAACTTGGTTAGTATCGGGGAGGTAGGTGGCAGAACTTCCTGGCAAAAGGGAGATATGGATTGATTGTATGTCTGTGTATGTGTGTGTGTGTGTGCACGCGTGCAAATGTATGTGTGGACAAAACATTCCTAAGGCACATGTGAATATATGGATTATTTTCAGAGTGCTCAATTTGGAATACTCTAGCTGTAAATCCTGTCTACTACAGAATACTGAAAGCTGCCTGTAGAGTACCAACCTCATCTTATGGATGAGGTGGGGGAAATGAAAAAACAAAACAAATAATAAGAACTTTCGCAAAAGCAGACACACAGGTCTAGAACTCAACCCACAAAACCACTATAGGCTCCAAAGTCCTGGCCAAAGCCTAGGGCTTCCTGGCACAAAAAGTATAACTGACATTAAAGACACTAGGCAGGAAGTGCTAACTTGAATTTTTGGCTTAATGAAACATTTTAAACAAGTCTCACATTTTCTATCTTATTTTAAAAAACTATCTCTTTGCTTCTTCATAAATTATTTTGTAAAATTATATAATCTATTTATGATTTATACAGCAGTAAGATGTAATCCATTTAAATGTACTACTTTTGTTTTTCAGTTGTATTATTATTATTATTACCCATAATCAGTCCAGGAGCACCTGATTTTTGGTAGTGAAACTAGTGTCTGGTATATGGCAGTATGTGTATAGTCTACTCCAGGGCTGCCAATGTTTGGTATCAGTATGGCTACGTCAATATCACAAATATATCTCAAGACACTAAGGCTATCCTACAATTAAGGTTTTTCATACATTTAAAGCACTATACACCTGGGTTTCTCAGAAACCCACTGGCACATGGTAGGTGCATGATTTCTGCAAATGAAAATGACCATCTCAGATGATGAGACTACTGAGTAACTTGGCCTTCTGAGAGTCTTCTACTTAGACCAACAGGTCACACCAGCACCTAAGAACATTCACTTGCAAGGACTCTCATAAGGATTGAGGGGTGAGGCACTTCCCACTGCCTCCACTTTAAAGGGGAAACAGGCTCAAGATGCAAGTGACCCCAAGGTCAGCTATTACCTGCAAAGCAGGGATCTATGCCTTTAACCTAGGTGTCTTACATTGTGTCAGGTAGCTCAAGTATTAATATTAAACATACTCTGCCTTTTGGCAGCTTTAGAACAGTATGTCAAACTGTTGAAGACTCGACATTATCTTAAACTCTTAAACAACTGAATCTACATTTTGAAATTGTGGGATTGTGCTGATCATTTGAAATTTAATCTGTGTACTTCTAAAATAAAGAAAATCTTGTTAAAATCCCTAGAGACCTTACAAGTTAACCCTAGATCTAAAGGAGAAAAATAGTATCAGAGAGTAGCCCAACACAAAAACAGACTAGGCCCTTCCTGTCTCCTTTCTACCAAAGCTTCAGGGAACTTTTAAGCGAGACCTCCTCTAGCAGAAAACTTCAGAGAAAAGGAAAACCTGTGAAGAGTAGGGCATTCTCCAAGGCTTATCTGAATAGCTTCAAGGATGAGAATGTACCCATTCAAAATTTTAAATGTGCTTAACATTCCACTCCCAATGTCTCTTAAAATTTACACTGAATCCATGATCTTTTGGGCGGGGAAATACTGAGGTTATTCATCAGTGAAGAGCCCTAGGACAACGAGGCATTTCCTTCACTTCCTCTGGAGGATGTGGTCCACCTCAGTTGCAGAAGCAAAATTTGAGGCTCAGAAGCAAAATCAAGCTAGTAATCTCTATCCCCTTCCCCAAAAAGCCCAAGGATCCACACAGACAAGACAGGTCCACAGCATGAGCTCTGGCTAAATATATGTGGAAGAAAAAGAGGAAGAAGGGGAAACGGGGGTGAGTGAGGGGATCCTGTGGGATGGACTGCAGTGTGGTGCACAGCCATGCAGTGCTCCCCTCCCCAAACCAGACTCTAGACAACGTCCCTTGTTGTAGTTCTGGATGGTGTAGGTCTGGTCTGTGTTCTTATATTGCCCCACCACAGAAGTGCATTTAGAGGAGCCAGCCCTGCACCGCCCACCCCAGGTATTAAGATCTGCACAGGCAGTGTGAACATTCACATCACCTGTCTGGCCAAAGTCAGCAACTGAATGAGGAGAGAATCACCTCAGCAAGTTGGCTTTTCTGCTCTGCTAGAGCACTCCATGTGACGGCAGCGAAACCCCCAGAGTGCGGCCTCTACAAAGGATTTTTCCCATGGAAAACAAAAACAGAAACAAAACCAAAAGGGGGAAGGATACAAAACGATAATCTATTTGGTAATTTAGAATCTTTTTAAAAAATAGCACAATTTATTTTTAAATTAACGATGAATATAAAGTATGATTAAGTAAATAAAAATGTCTAAACATTTATTTCCAATGCCATATATTTTCCTTTTTTTTTTTTAAAAAAGAAAAAGTCTTGCTGGGTTGCCCAGGCTGGAATGCAGTGGCACGATCTTGGCTCACTGTAACCTCTGCCTCCCAGATTCATGTGATTCTTGTGCCTCAGGCTCCCAAGTAGCTGCGATCACAGGTGAACGACACCATGCCTGGCTAATTTTTGTATTTTTGGTAGAGATGGGGTTTCACCATGTTGCCCTGGCTGGTCTCAAACTCCTGGCCTCAAGTGATCCACCCACCTTGGCCTCCTAAAGTGCTGGGATTACTGGCTTACTGGCATGAGCCACCACGTGCCCGGCCTAATGCTATGTATTTTCAAAAAAGGCTGAAAAAGGGCATGAGTGGAAGAAGAAAGCAGGGAGACAGCAGACGACAGGCAGTGAGGAGGGGAGAGGCTGGCGTAGAAGGAGCAGCACAAAAGCTAAAGAGAAGGGAGAGACACCTGCTACTGGAACTAAGAGCAAGATAAGGAAAGGGCCTGGAGAGCAGGAGGGGAGGGGTGCCGGCTCAGGGGAGCTAGAGGCCACGGGAGGTTGGGTGGAAGGCCAGCCTGATACAACCTCCTGGGAGGGTAACTTAGCAGTTATCAACAAGATTTCACAGGAGAGGCCACTGACCATACATATTTCTCTTGTAAATTACTGTTCCATTTTCTGTCCCTTCTTCTAATGACGTATCATTCTTATCAGTTTGTATGACATAATAAAAATGACTCTGGTTGAGAAATAGCATTGAACTGGGAGGAGAGTTCAATGCTATTTCTCCAGCCCAGACTTGTACAACTTTGTGAATTGCCTGGTAACTCACAGGTGAGACAGCCAGCTCCTCTCCTACCCTCACACTAAGGAAGTGGTACTTTTTGTTAATTTAGGTAAAGTCTGCAGTTCTTAAGGGTTCAGTTGGAGGAGTTTCTACAATGATATACACAGTGGAGCCACCCCCCAAAGCAAAATGTAGAACATTCCCATCACCTCAGAAAAGTCCCCTCAGACCCTCTTCCAATCATTCTCCCCAACCTCAGCAGATTCTGCACTACCACTCCCGGCACCACCCCTTTTGGCTGCAGAGGTGGTGGCCAGAGATCTTATCTTCGAGGCTAGTCTGGATAACGTCGATTTCTAGGCTAGTGATTTCTCAGCCCTGTGTATAGAAGAGGACAGAGTGGCCACCACATTTACCAATTTTATACTTAAATGTAAACTTATTTTATACATTTAAATGTATAAATATTTTATAAATGCTAATAGGTACTGGATCTCTTAAATAATCATCATTGTTCTATGAAGATTAGGACTCCAGTCCCATCCACCACGGAACATCAGAATGCATCTCAACAGTCTGTAAGCAATGACTTCTCCCCAGGGTGTTCCTTCTCACTCACCTGGCTGTTTGGATCTCCAAGTAAGTTGCATATATGTGGCACAATCTTGCTTAGTGTTAAAGTCTGTGCTCCAGAGCTGAAAACAAAATGAGTGCTTTCTTGTTAGTGAGAACTGAGGAAAGAAAGAAAGACGCCTGTCTGCCCACACCTGCCCTTCCCGTGTCTCCCCAATCCCCATCACCAGCTCATACCAAGTCTCTCTCCATCCCATCCACACTGGCTCCAAAGTAAATGTGTCTGATGGCCCCTTTGCACAGAGTTCAAAACCTAGGGTGGCTTCTCCTAGATGAGTCTTCCTCTTGTCCCCCAGGGCTCTGGCCAATCTGGCCCTAACCCTTTAAGGCTGGGCCAGAGCTCCAGCCCCCCAGGTCCCAGTTGCCTCACAGGTGCTGCCTCTGCATTACTATTCTGTCACTGTAAGCCAACTACGAGTCACTTGAGGGACCTTGTTTAATTCTCCCGTGTGCTGTGGCAGAGCTAGACATTCAGGCAACACCGCTGGATGAAAAGACTGCAATCAAATCAGAGCATCTACCCTACTGGGGCACATCTGAGCCAAGTACTGCCCTACTGGGGCACATTTGAGTTACAATTTTCACCATCACCATCCCTGTCATGATAAATAGCCTTTGTGAATAAAAATCTCTTGGTTAATCTGCCTACTACCTTAGCATAAATTCCTAGAACTGGAGCTACTGTGATCAAAGGCTAGAAGTTTTTTTTTTTTTAAGCTTCAGCTACATATGGCCAAATTTAATGGCACTGAAAAGGCTAACATATTAAGATGGAAAAAATTTACAAGTAATATAAACACTGTAATCTCAATTTTGTTTTTAAAAATAACATAACTTTACAGGTTAGGATAAAATGCACCAAATTTAACAGTGATTATCTGAAGGTAACAGAATTATAGTAATCTCTATTTTTTCCTTGTGTAAATTTTTATGATATATACAGTATTTTTTCATAATCAGAAAAAAAGGCTTGAAATTTGTAATTTTTAAAAAGCCTCTCCTACAAATAAGCACATGAAAAAAATGTTCACCATCAACAGCCATTAGATAAATACAAATTAAAACCACAATGAGGTATTACTACACACATATAAAAATGGCTAAAATAAAAAAGTGACATCCAATGGCTAGCAAGGGTATGAAGAAACCAGATTATTCGGACATTGCTGGTAGGAATGTAAAACAGTATGGACAACTCTGGGGGAAAAATTGGCAGTACCTTTTAAACTAAAAATGAATTTATCAAATCACTCAGCAAGTGTACTCTTGGGCACTGATCCAAGAGACATGGAAACTTATGTTCATGTAGAAACTTGTACATGAATGTTCATAGCAGCTTTATTCATAAAAGCCAAAAATTGGAAATCACCCAAATGTTCTTCAACAGGTGACTAGTTTAACCAACTGTGATACATCTATACCAAGGAATTCTATTTAGCAATAAAATGAACTATCAAATGACAGGTGCAACCTCAAGGGCATTATGCTGAGTGAAAAAAAGATAAACTCAAAAGGTTACATATTGTATAATTCCATTTACATAACATTCTTGAAATGACAAAATCATAGGGAGGGAGAACAGATTCATGGAAATTCAAATAGATTCATGGTGGCCAGGGGTCAGGATGCAGCTACACACAGCAGCATGAAGGAGCCCTGCAGTGACTGTGCAGTTGTATACACACACAAATGCACATGTGGTTTTACCTGAGAAATTTGCGCAAGTTCTAGGGATTGTATCAATCTCAACTTCCTGGTACTGATTCTGTACTATAGTTATTCAAGGTGCTAACATTGGGCAAGGGTGGGTAAAGGGGGCGTGAGATCTCATACTACACTTCTTTGCAACTTCCTGTAAATCTATAATTATTTCAAAATAAAAAGTTTTTAAAAATTCCGCCACATAAAAATATCAGGCTCAACCCAGACTTACGCATTGAGCGTTGCTATAAGGCAGAGACAGATGCCTTCTCGAGTACGGAAATTCTTGTGTTTGAAGCCTCCAAGCATTCTGTCCCATACGTACTGCAGATGACAAAGAACAGGTGAGGAAAGGAGAAGACTGCTGCAGCTGTCACTTTGTAAGGGAGCAATAGAAGGCAAGCCTCTTAACAAGTGCCAAATTAGTCCCATCTTCTACCAACACATTTAATCCTCTTGAGAGCATATTGGAAAATAATGACATCTATCATGCTATCAAGTATACCAAATTATAATTTTTAAAACACATTCATTTACATAATTGCATTTAATTCTCCCAAGAACCCTGAAAGAGAGGTATAACTGTCCTCATTTTATGGGTGAGGAAAGCAAGGTCAAAGGAGCCAGTGAGTTGGCAAAGATCACACACTCACACTGCCCTCTGCTTTTTCTGATCACCCCCCAATAAAAGACAGTAGAAGCTGGGAAGGCAGGGCTGTTTCGGTCCATCCCAGCAGCCCCAATTCACTAGAAGACAGGGGCCAGGGCTCCAGCCAGGCCTCCTGACTCCCCAGACACCACAGCTCCCTTTGCAGAGCATTGGAGAGTCGGTTACATAAATGAGCTGAAGAGTCTAATGGATTAAAACTAAGTATATTAGATTCACTAATTTATTCAATACCCCCATGTTAAATTCACTAATTTATTCATCTCATACTTTTGTGACTTATTTATTTAAATATCTTGCATGGGGAAACAGATAGAATGCTGTGAAAATTTTTATCTGTAATATATCAGCTTAAGTCTATGGAGTCACACCGTTTGTGCAAGTACACACACACACCCTCGCACACGCATGCACGCGCACTGGCCAGCTGACCGCAAAACACATCTCTTGCCCCTACCTGGGGATTAGCAGCTTGATCCATGATCTTTAGCAGCAGAGTTTGGTCCTGCTCCCTCACAGAGTCTTTAGCATCTCCTAGTCTGTCTATTAGACTTGGCAGCACTGAAAATCAAAATGGAAACTGATCAAATGAAACCCTATTTGGGGGTCTGTGGTCACCAAGTATTGCTATTTCAATTATGTGGGAAGACAAACCCCTGACCTAAATGATGTATCTTATTCTAAAACCACTCATCAGCTCTACTCTTCTTGCTGAAGTCCATGAAAGTCACCAAAAGAGTCTGCAACATCCTTCCGCATGGACACATATACTATTTGTCTTCCTCCTTACCCCCACGTTCCTCCAGCCAGTTCCCAACGTATTTGTAAGCTGATAAAAATGGAAGACCTTGACAGGAAGAGTCAACAGAAAGGAAAATTTAGGTAAAAGACAAGGAGAGGGGCTCCAGCATATGTGTTTGCGGGTGAAAGGAGTGGGCACTTATGAATAAATCTTAAGTTTCATTACTATTGTGTATTTTTAGTTTTACATCACACCCAAACACACAAGACAGAGCCCGGCTCTCCATCTTCCCCCACATACCCAGGGTGGACCCTCCCACCAGTGCTCCAAGTGCAGCTGTACACCAGAGATCAGCTTATTTTAAGAGTTTGTAAACCTCTATTACATGAGATATCCCTGAATAATTCAGCTAATTTAGGAGGAAAATGTAACACTATTAAAATATCAAATGTCTAAAAGTAAAGGCTTTTTTAAAATTTTTAAACAGTCGGTGCTCACGACCTTTTCAGAAGGAGCATATTGGTCGGAAAGTTAACAGTAAAGAATACATGTGTACCAATGTAAAATAGAGAAATTCCATAAGGAAATGGTTGCATAGAGGTGCTTAGTGTTTATACCGCCCCCATGAAACACCGGAGGTCAGGAATTTAGAGGTATTTAAATCTATGAAATCTGTGGGTTTTGTTCCATTTTGCTGACATATTGTTTTCCCTTCAAAATAAGAGTGAACATTTACTATACACTTGTAATGACATTTACAATCAAGGTGAAAATAGTCATGCCAACCATAATCATCTGGAGAAAAACACAACCGGCTTGATTTTATAGGATTTCTCAAAGAAAACTGCCTCTCATTAAAGAGGAGCGGGGTCAGGGTCAAATATGACTTGGTTGGCACTAAAGGGTGGCAGCTAATTTAGCGTAAGAAATAAAAATGGCACTAATATTTCATATTAGAACACGTATTAGCAAGCTCCGTATGAGAACACAGTGAAGCCAGTACCAAGGTATGGGGGAGGGTAAAGGCGCCCGCAGGCCCAGAGGCCAGGGGAGTCCACCTGGAAGTGAAGGCAGCGGGGCGGCGGGCCGAGGCTGCGGGTGCTAAGGGGGCTGCGGGGGAGGGCGGGGACTGGCTGTTTGGGAGGAGCGGAAGGGAGAGAGAAGGGGCTGGAGGGGAGGCAGGGTGGCTGCTGGGAGGGTTTGGGAGCAGCTAAGTGAAGGAGCGGGGGAGGCCGAGGGAAGGCTGGGGGTGTGAAAGGGCCGGGTCCGCTCCACAAGTGCCGCAGCTCACCTGTGCCGATCTGCGCCTTGAACCGATCCTGCAGCCGAGTCACCAGGGCGGACAGGATGTCCATGCCCAGCAGAACCACCTGCAACGGGAAACACCGGGAGCCTGTTAGCGGCCGGCCTGCGGGGCAGTGCTCCCGCCCACCCGCTCCAGGGACGCCTAGACATTTCTGGCCCAGACGCAGTCCGAGAGTCCAGACGCATGCCGACTGGAGGACCAAAGAGATTAGCACGAGGAAGGATGATCTTCCACAAAAAGAGCTGTGTACAGCTATAATGGAAAATACTCGGTGAGGAGAAACGAAATAAAAGGCAATACAGCGTAGCCAAACCCGGGTTAGCTGCCCGTGGAGTTCAATAGCGCGCCGCGGTCCCGCCCCTGTCGGTCCCGCCCCCGCCAGCCCCGCCCCGGCGGGAAAAGCGTATGCAAATTTTCGAGCGGCCGACGCGTGGTCTTCTGGGTAAAACCGAGCCGCCGCTTTTGCGACCCTTCAGAGCCTCAGAAAACAAAGAATTGGTGGTGTCGTCGAAAGCTATGGAGGCTGGAGGTAAGTTAGCTACCAGACCGACTAGGGCGAGGCTCACGAATTAATTACCACAACCCATTCAGGTATTGGCGCTTCCTGCTTGCAGCGCAAAAATATTGTGCCGCAACCATCCTTTTCTTGGGGTTGCGCTGCTGTCCAATGAGCGCCTAGTGAGGACAGTACTGCTAACGCCTAAACAACACACCCGCATCAACTAAAGCTTTGCTTTACTTTGGTGCAATTTTTGGAAAAATGAAAACCTGTTTTTCAAGAACTTCAAGTTTAAAATAGCAGTAGATTATAAGTAAGCTACAATTTCATCGTTAAGCCAGTAGGTGGTACACAACATACGTGGTTTCACGGTTTTAACAGATTGTTTTAGGTTTTTTTGTCGTAAAAACGGGAAAAGTTTCAGCGTTTCAAAGTAACTTTACCCCGACCATCTACTTCGACTGTCCTGTAAACTCCTTTATGCTAAGCCAACCCAGTAGTCTAGGTCAAATTACAATAGGAGACGGAATTTCAGTAGGTCTTTGCATCTCACATAAAATGTAATCCAGGCCGGGCGCGGTGGCTCACGCCTGCAATCCCAGCACTTTGGCAGGCCGAGGCGGGCGGATCACGAGGTCAGGAGATCGAGACCATCCTGGCTAACACGGTGAAACTCCGTCTCTCCTAAAAATACAAAAAATTAGCCAGGCGAGGTGGCGGGCGCCTGTAGTCCCAGCTGCTCGGAGGCTGAGGCAGGAGAATGGCGTGAATCCGGGGGGGTGGAGCCTGCAGTGAGCAGAGCTCGCGCCACTGCACTCCAGCCTGTGCGACAGCGAGACTCCGTCTCAAAAAAAAAAAAGTAATCCCAGCACTTGGGGAGGCCGAGGCGGGTGGATCAGGAGGTCAGGCGATAGAGACCATCCTGGCCAACGTGGTGAAACCCCATCTCTACTAAAAATACAAAAATTAGCTGGGCCTGGTGGCGCAAGCCTGTAGTCCCAGCTACTTGGGAGGCTGAGGCAGGAGAATCGCTTGAACCTGGGAGGCGGAGGTTGCAATGAGCCGATATCGGGCCACTGCACTCCAGCCTGGCGACAGAGCAAGACTCGGTCTCAAAAAAAAAAAAAAAGAAAAAGAAATGTGAAATAGTGAGCTTTTTGTGGAATGGTCCAATAGTCAGATTAACCCCTTCCTCTGTAGGAAGCAGTTTTGCACTGTGAGACTTCATTAAACATGCTTCCAACACAAAGCCGGGCACTGCCCAATGTTCACACAACAACCAAACAGGACGGGGCAACAGTTAGGATTTCTTGTATACAGCCTGTGCCTGCCTCTGGCGGCTGATAAAAGCAAAAACTGCAGACTTTTCTATTCGGCTTTGAAATCCACTGCTTCAAAACTGAAGGAATCTAAATTGGCCCAATAATCCCCACAATATATAAAATGTTCTTGCAAGAAACTGGCTAGTTGACAATATTGAATAAAATAATTTTTTTTTTTTTTTAGACGGAGTCTCGCTGTCGCCCAGGCTGGAGTGTAAGTGGTGCGATCTCGGCTCCCTGCAAGCTCCGCCTCCCGTGTTCACGCCATTCTCCTGCCTCAGCCTCCAGAGTAGCTGGGACTGACTACAGGCGCCCGCCACCACGCCCGGCTAATTTTTTCTATTTTTTTAGTAGAGACGGGGTTTCACCGTGTTAGCCAGGATGGTCTCCATCTCCTGACCTCGCCCGTCTCGGCCTCCCAAAGTGCTGGGATTACAGGCGTGAGCCACCGCGCCCAGCCAGAAAATAATTTTTAAAACTTTTATAAAGAGAACAATTTGTAAACAGATTTTTTTAATAATATAATAATGGTATAAACACTTTAAAATAATGACTCTACTTTCGAGCTAAAAAGGATTAGGCTTCACACTATGACTTCCTTCCAGAGTACAGCATGAAGTGGGGGAGTAACTATCCTGCGGAGAAAACTGACAGACGCAACCTCAGCCAGACGGTGGAGGTCAACATCAAGTATACTTGATATGATGTCATGGAAACGGCATTTTGCCTCTGTGATAGTCCTTCCCAAAACCCTTAAGCCCAGTCTAAACATCAGGAAAACATCAGAGAAATTCCAATAGAGGGGCATCCTACAAAACACCTGACCAGTACCCCTCAAAACTGTCCAGGTCATCAAAAACAAGAACTCTGAGAAACTGTCAGAGCAAACAGGAGCCGAGGGAAACATAACAACTAAATGTAATGAGGTATCCTGGAAGAGAGTGTGAAACAGAAAGATGACATTTTTCCTTAGGTAGAAACTAAGGAAATATGAATAAAGCATGAACTCTAGTTAATAATAATACATCAACACTGGCTCATTAATTGTAATAAACCACATTAATGTTAGATATAATAATGAGATGATATTATCTTTGTAATTTTTCTGTAAAAAAGTTTATTTTTTAAAAAGAACAGCCCATCACTTGAGTTATTTAGCTTTTGTCTGGTGAAATCTTAAGCTTATCTGCACAGCTGCATTACTGGTTGCAGGTAGGGGTGTTATTCATGACAGAAACATCCCTTCATACATCTTTCAAGGCTAAGGTAAAGAGGACTATTGTTTATTTGGGGGAAAGCTGACGTCAGCTTTTCCAGGATGGCAGTTTACTTGGTAGGTCTGAGCAGAGAAGGCCTCGCTAAGCCCCGGATAGTCAAGTTTCAATGCGTTGCCTAGAGGAACTGGGGAGCCTGGAAACTCCCAAAGAAGACTGAGTGGGTAGATGCACCTGAGCCCCAGAGAAATAGGACAGGAGAGGTCCAGGGTGCCAGCCAGGAGGACAGAAGGCAGTTCCAGGCACTTTCACAGCTCAGGCCCTTCTCCTGGGTTTCCATTTCCCTACTGAAGAAAGGGATACATGAAAAAGTCCTTGCCCAGAAGACCACTCTGATAATTAACTATAAAAACCTCTTTGTGCCTAAACCTCCTCATCTGTAAAAGAGAGACAATAATAACAGCTACCTTGTGGGTTGTTGTGAGGATTAAATAAAGTGTGTATGTAAACTGTGCCTGGCAAGTGGTAAGGGTACTTTTTTTTCTTTTCCTATTTCTGCTTTCTTCAGCCCTTAGGTTTATAAAACCAACTTCTTCTGCATGGCTCACTGGAATACACAATTCTGTTTTATGGAATGAGGTGTTACCTGATTCTACAGTCACGAATAAAAGTCAATCAAAATCTTTAAATTTGTTGTAATTTTTTTCTTCCAACACCATTAACTCTGCGTGACCCTTGAGCACTGCCTCTGACATTTTACTTAATTATCTACGTTTGTGCTTGTTTCCCCAGCTACACTCCTTGAATGTAAGGAATACCATAATCTTGCATTTCCTCAGAATTCCCATAATAAGTAGCACAATGCTGGGTACGAGGTAGGTGATCAATAAACCCTACTGTATTGATGTGAATGAGACTGGAATAGATGAGTTCTCAAGGTCCAACACATCTTCTTTATCCTAAAAACCTTTAAAAGACTCTTTTGTAAAAGAGAGAAGAGGGTTGACCAGGTCACTGGGACCAACACTCCTGCCGAGCACAACTAAAAATGCTGGATATAAGAGAACATCTGCAGCATCAGAGAACTAAGAAGGCACAGAAGAACTTCCAGGTCAAGAAACACAGACAACCAAAATTCACAGATATGAGCCTGCAACAACTGGTTCACTTTGCCCTGGGGCCATTTATACACTGGGAAAGGGCACAGAGAATCACTTTTAATAACCTCTTGGGTCATCTAGGAGGGCAAAGGTTAGATTCCAAAGCCCTCCAAAGTTGGTGACCTAGTTAACCCTCTACCACATGTGCTGGAAACCCAAATGGCTAGACTTTAGGAGGAGAGTGAGTTGGAAATAAAACAGCCTTCACAGGGACTGCAGCCCAGTTTCCAAGCATCTGGGCGGCCCGGAAAAATCCTAATCCCTGACATCAGATTAAAGTGAGTTTAGACTGTTTGTGCCCAAAAGCCCTGAACAGATAAAAGCACAAGTCATTTTTGGATAAAGAAAACATCATCTTAATAATCTAGTCCTTGGATTATTCCCATAAAAATTTTTCTTTTGTTGTTGTTGTTTGTTTTTTTGAGACGGAGTCTCGCTCTGTCGCCCATGCTGGAGCGCAATGGCACGATCTCTGCTCACTGCAACCTCCCGGGTTCAAGAGATTCTCGTGCTTCAGCCTCCCGAGTAGCTGGGATGTGTTATCAGCCCGGCTAATTTTTGTATTTTTAGTAGAGACGGGGTTTTATCATGTTGGCCAGACCGTTCTCGAACTCCTGACCTCAAGCAATCTGCCTGCCTCAGTTCCCAAAGTGCTGGGATTACTGACGTGAGCCATTGCGCCTGGCCTATTCCTGTAACAATTTTTCAAAGAGAACATCTGAAACATAACCAAAGATAACCGTTCACACAGGACAAAGTAAATGAAAACTAGCAGAAACAAAGACCAACCTGGACTCTGGATCCCTGGATAGGAGAATAATTGCAAATGGACTTTAAAATAACAAGTCAGGCCGGGTGTAGTGTCTCACGCCTGTAATCCCAGCACTTTGGGAGGCCGAGGCAGGCAGAGCAGGCGGATTGCCTGAGCTTAGGAGTTCAAGACTAGCCTGGGCAACGTGGCGAAATGCCATCTCTATGAAAAAATACAAAAATTAGCTGGGCGTGGTGGCGTGCACCTGTGGTCCCAGCTGCTCTGCTCAGGAAGCTGAGGTGGGAGGATCACTTGAGCCTGGGAGGTGGAAGTTGCAGCGAGTGGAGATCGCGCCACTGCACTCCAGCCTGGGCGACAGAGAGACACCTTGTCTCAATAAATAAATTAATTAAATTAAATAACAAGTCTTATTATGTCTAAGAAGAAAAAACACATGATTAAAGTTTTGGGTAGAGAAATGACAACTTTTAAAGTTACATAGGTTAAACAAATAATATAAGAGAAAATTAAATACTCAATGAATGGGCTCTTTTTCCTAAGTGCGCTGTAAATACATGAAGAGAACTAAACAGGAAACTAAGTCTGCAGAAAAAATCCAGAATAAAGTAAAGAGAAGCAAAAAGATGGAATATTCAAAAGAATAGGCAAGAGAGAATAGAGAGAAAACATCAAGTTTAAATGGAATTCAAAAAGAAGAAATGAGAGACAATAGGTATAAAGCAACGGCTGACATTCATTAGAATTTTTTTTTTTTTTTTTTTTTTTTTTTTGGAGATAGGATCATGCTCTGTCACCCAGGCTGGAGTGTAGCTGCGTGATTTCGGCTCACTGCAACCTCCATCTCCCAGCTTCAAGTGATCCTCCCGCCTCAGCAACCCGCCCCCTCCCCAGTAGCTGGGACTACAGGCACGTGCCACCACACCACCCAGCTAATTTTTTGTGTTTTTGTAGAGGAGGGGTTTTGCCATGTTGCCCAGGCTGGTCTTGAACTTCTGGACTCAAGCGATCCGACTGTGTTGGCCTCCCAGAGTGCTGGGATTACAGGCATGAGCCACTGCACCCAGCCCTATTTTATTAAAAAATAAAAAATAAATAGTGTTGGTGAAGATGTAGAGAAACTGGAATTCTTGTATACTGCTGGTGAAGTATAAAATGGTGGAGTTGTTGTGGAAAATGGTTATAGCAGTTCCTCAAAAAAGATTCGGGCTGGGCACGGTGGCTCACGCCTGTAATCCCAGCACATTGGGAGGCTGAGGCTGGCGGATCACGAAGTCAGGAGATCGAGACCATCCTGGCTAACACAGTGAAACCCCGTCTCTACTAAAAATACAAAAAAATTAGCCGGCTGTTGTGGCGGGCGCCTGTAGTCCCAGCTACTCGGGAGGCTGAGGCAGGAGAATGGCATGAACCTGGGAGGTGGAGCTTGCAGTGAGTCAAGATTGTGCCACTGCACTCCAGCCTGGGTGACAGAGCGAGACTGTCTCAAAAAAAAAAAAAAAAAAAAAAAGATTAAAAATAATATTACCATATGATTCCAGCAATTCCACTTCTGGGCATATACCCAAAAGAAGTAAAAGCAGAGTTTCCAAAGACAGTTGTAAACCCATGTTCACAGCATCATTACCTACAAGAGTAAAAAGGTGAAAACAACTGAAGTGTTGATTGACAGATGAATGAATATACAAAATGGAGTCTACCAGTCTACCCATACAATGGAACTTTAGGCCTTTTCTGAAACACTACAACATGGTTGAACCTTGAAGGCATTATGTGGAATAAAGTAAGCCAGTCACAAAGACAAATATTGTCTGGTTCCACTTACATGAAACACCTAGAGTAGTCAAATTCACTGATACAGAAAGTGAACTGGTGGCTGCCAGGGGTTGTGGAAGGGAGAAATGAGAGTTATTATTTAATGGCTATTGGGTGTCAGTTTTACAAGAGAAAAACATTCTGGAAAGAGACGTTGGTGATGGTTGCACAATTCAAATGTACTTAATGCCGCTGAATTGTACACAAAACTAGTTACATGGTGAATTTTATGTTCTGTATATCTTACTACAATTAGAAATAACTTTTAAACAATAGCTGATGGTTATGAAGCTTGTGTTATGGGGTAATAGAAATGCTCTAAAATTAGATAGTGGTGATGGTTGTACAACTCTGTGAATGTACTATAAACCACTGAATTTTACACCTTTAAAAAGAATAAAAGGCCGGGCACAGTGGCTCACACCTGTAATCCCAGCAATTTCAGAGGTCAAGGCGGGCAGATCGCTTGAGCCCAGGAGTTTGAGACCAGCCTTAGCAACATGGCAAAATCCTGTCTCTACAAAAAATGCAAAAATTAGCCAGGCCTGGTGGCACAAGCCTGTAGTCTCAGCTACTCGGAACGCTGAGGTGAGAGGATCGCTCAAGCCCAGGAGGTTGAGGCTGCAGTGAGCCGTGATCTTGTCACTGCACTCCAGCCTGGGTGACAGAGCAAGATCCTGTGTCCAAGAAAAAAAAAAAGAGAGAGAGAGAGAGAAGCAATACCTGAAGAGATAATGGCTGAAAATGTTCCAAAAACTGAAGAAAAACATCAAGCCACAGATTCAAGAAACCCAGTGTATCACAGCACACTAAGGAAAAAGAAATCCAAACCTAGATACATTAGCTACATTGTTTAAAAGATGAAAATTAAGACCAATACTGCCAACAATAAAGAAATGCATCAGCAAAGTGAAGAAAGACAATTACTAATTACCAACCTATAATTCTATGATCTGTAAAATATACCTTTCTAGAAAGTGAAATAATTCTCATACAAAAACTAAAAGAACTTTTCAATACTTATCTTAGAAGCTATCCATTCTTTTAAATTCAATTTTAGTGACTGTCCTGGTGCTACTGGTTTAACAATAAATCATTCCATGTAACTTGCCATATTAATAACATGATTTTCCCCTTTATTATGTTAATCACCGCAAAAGATACAAAGCATCTGAGAAACTGAACATCCACTGCATTCATGATTAAAAATTCTTAGCTGATTAGGAAAAGAAAGATTCTTCCTTAACTTCATAAAGGATATATTTTTTTCAAACCTACAAAAAGCATCACACTTAATGATGAAATGCTGAAAGCTTTCTCTCTGAGACTGGAACATGACAAAAATATCCACTGTACAATTTCTGTTCAACATTGTATCTGCAGTCCTAGCTAACTAATTTTGGCAAGAAAAAAATAAAATAAAAGTGGCCAGGCGTGGTGGCTCACGCCTGTAATCCCAGCACTTTGGAAGGCCGAGGCGGGTGGATCACCTGAGGTCAGGAGTTGGAACCCAGTCTGACCAACATGGAGAAACCCCGTCTCTACCAAAAATACAAAATTAGCCGGGCATGGTGGCGCATGCCTGTAATCCCAGCCATTTGGGAGGCTGAGGCAGGAGAATCGTTTGAACCCGGGAGACAGAGATTGCAGTGAGCCAAGATTGCGCCATTGTACTCCAGCCTGGGTGATAAGAGCAAAACTCCGTCTCAAAAAATTAAAAAAAAAAAAAATATGAAAATTGACCAAAAAAAATTATCATTCTGAATGGAAAATACAACTGAGTAAAAAAAAATCTAGAAGGCGCTGGGCATGGTGGCTCATGCCTGTAATCCCAGCACTTTGGGAGGCCATGGCAGGCAGATCACGAAGTCAGGAGATGGAGACCATCCTGGCCAAGATGGGGAAACCCCATCTCTACTAAAAATACAAAAATTACCCGGGCATGGCAGCAGGCACCTGTAATCCCAGCTACTCGGGAGGCTGAGGCAGAGAACTGCTTGAACCCAGGAAGCAGAGGTTGCAGTGAGCCGAGATTGTGCCACTGCACTCCAGCCTGGGCAACAGAGCAAGACTCAGTCTCAAAAAAAAAAAAAAAAACTAGAAGATCTAAAGATGCATTATAAAATTAATAAGTTTTGCAAGACTAATACAAAGCCAATATATATGAAAAAAATTACATTTCTATTCTCATAATAAGTCAAAAAGGAAAGTTAAAAATGTTCCTATTTTTAATTTTATAAAAATAAACACCTAAGAATAAATCTAGCCAAAATAAATATCTGCCCAAAAAGCTATGTAACAATTTTTAAAATTTTTTTAAGATAGCTAAAATAAATGGAAAGATAAAACTATAGGCTGGAATACTCAGTACTGTGAAATTTTCAGTTCTCCCAAATTGATCTAAACATTCAATAAAATTCCACTAAAAACCCTAATAAACACAAACATGTATTTTTTTAAGAACTGAACAAGTTGATTCCAAAATACGTGTGATAATACGAATGGCAAGGCACTCTTTTGGTTAAACAAGGTGATAAAACTTGCTCCCCATGGATATCAAGATTTATTACAATATCACAGGAATTAAGACAATGTGCTATCAGTTGATGGACAGACACGTACACCAACAGACAGGATGAAAAACAGACTCGGGCCTATGGGGGTATTTTATGACAAAGTAGGCATTACAGAACAGTGACAAGCGGGCTACTTTTTAAATTGATGCCCCTGGATCAACTGAATATCTACATGGATTTAAAAAGAAGCTGACTCCTACCTCACACCCTGCACAAAAAATGAATTCCTGATAATAGATAAACGTGCAGAAAGCAAAGCAATAAACCTTTTAGAAAATAACATAATAGCTTCATGATCCCAGGATAGAGGAAAATATCAGGACACAATAAACACAAACGATAAAGGACAAGGTTGATGAACCGGACCAAATTAGAATTAAGAACTTTGGTATATCAAAACCACTTAATAAAGTCAAAGTCAAGTCACGCTAGAAGAAGATATTACAAAACAAATAAGCAACAACAGGCTTGTTTCTAGAATATATAAAGGTGCTCTACAAAGCAACTGATAGGCAAGCCAGCAGAAAAACGGGCAAAATATGTGAAGAGGCACTTCACAAAAGATACCAATAGTCAACATTCTAAGAAAAGTTGTTCAATTTCTACTAGTCATCAAGGAAGTGCAAATTAAATGAGACACTACTGCACACTCACAATGGCTAAAACGGAAAAAGACCCACAAGACTGAGTGTTAACAAGGATGTGGTACCACAGAAACTCTCCTGCATGCTAGCAGGAATGTAAGTTGGCATAATCAACACTTTAGAAAACATCTTGGCATTAGCTAACAAATCTGAAGATATGCAGCAATACTGCTGCTAGGAATACAACCAACAGAAACACATGCATACATATAACAGGTGAAATGCGTGAGAATGCTCAGAGCAGCACTACTACAGTTGCCAAAAACTAGAAATCCTTAAGTCCATCCACTGTGGAATGTTGAAGTTGTAGGTTTCATACTAAGAGATGCAATAAACATTGAAAATAAATGAATCACAGTTACACTCAGCAATACAAAATCTTGTAAGAATGAATCAAAAGGCCAGAAACATACCCACATTTCTATGAAGTTCAAAAACAAGCGAATAAAGTGGGCATGGTGGTGTCTATGGTCCCAGCTACTTGGGAGGCTGAGGCTGGATGATCGCTTGAGCACAGGAGTTCAAGTCCAGCGTGGGCAAGACAGTGAGACCCCATTTCTAAAAATAATTAATTTTTTAAAACCAAGCAAACATGGCCAGGCACAGTGGTTCACACCTGTAATCCCAGCACTTTGGGAGGCTGAGGTGAGCGAATCAAGAGGTCAGGAGTTCAAGACCAGCCTGACCAACATGGTGAAACCCCGTTTCTACTAAAAATACAAAAAATTAGCTGGGCCTAGTGGCAGGCGCCTGTAATCCCAGCTACTTAGAGGCTGAGGCAGGAGAATCGCTTGAACCCGGGAGGCAGAGATTGCAGTGAGCCTAGATCGCACCACTGCACTCCAGCCTGTGCAACAGAGTGAGACTCCATCAAAAAAAAAGAAAAAAGGAAACATAAACTGTAATCTTAAGGTGCATATTTAGATAATAAAACTAAAAAGAAAAGCCAGAAAGCAGTTATCATAAAAGTCAGAAGAGTGGTTACTTAGGGGAGTCCTGGTGGCGATGTCCTATGCAATGTTCTATTTCTTGTCCTGAAGATCAATTAAACAGCTATTAGCTTTAAAATACATCATTAAATTGTGTCTTTGTGTTTTGTGCACATTCTATACACACTTCACAGTTTTAAGTTTTAAAAATTAGAGCAGTGGGAGCGATGCTGACCATTAGACCTATAAGTTTATAACAAGAAGCTTAGACCTCCAAAACACTTGTAAAGGCCCCAAAATGGAACAGTTATCTTTCCAGAACATGAGGTCTGCTCATTGAGCAAAGAAAGGAATATTCAATCCTTTTCTCCAAAAAACATCCATAATGGACAAACTAGGTGGTAAAAACAGGCCATTTCTTAAGCTTCAGAAGACTGGATTGTCTGAGGTAAAAACAATGTTCACATTCATATTGCACTTTATTGTTTTAAGGTATTTTGCATGAATCTGAGTAATCTCACAATAATCCTGAGATATAGAACGTATTATCCTTATTTTGGAAATAAGGAAAATAAAGACCAAAAGACTTATCCAGGGTTGTAAAGTTTGGTAAATGACCAAACTGCAAATAAGCCCGAGCCTCCTGACTACACCAAAGCCATTTTCACTATAACATAATAATGATATACACAAAACCCCACATTTTTAGTCTTTTTCATCTCTCTTTCTCTCTCTCTAGCTAGCTTAAGACCTTCTCTGCCGATATCAGATAAACTTCAAACGTCAGCCTTGGCGCTACACCTCTCTGAGGCTCTGGGAATGCCTCAGCTAGGAAAAAAAGCACTGGCTTTGTAAGCACATCTTTGGGGCTGACATCCAGCTCTCCTCCCATGGCAGCTGCTCCATCTCCGAGCTTCAAATGCTCACTCAGTAAAACCAGAATAATAATACATTTACCTTAAAGAGTACACATGAGGCTAACGAAGTTTCAACAAAATGCTCGGAATGTCACAGGCACCCAGTAAGTACTATTTCCCTTCTTTATGAGAGCAGCACTTTTAAAAATAATAAAGCGTGGCTTACTGAGTTAAGGGGCAAACAAAGTAGGCACGAAATCTAGAAAAGAAAATAAGGTTGCCTAAAATTCCATCACTCAACAATACCCCTGTTACTGTGTTGGTGACTATCCTGCAAGACATCCAGGCACACGCACATGCACATTTTTCCATTCAACGTGCAACGGACATCTTCCCAAGTCAATAAATACACATGTACACCCCTATTTTCAGTGGCTTTATAATATTGTACCTAGGTATCATCATCACTCACCCAGTCCTACTAATATGCAGGGTTTTCATTATTTTACACAATACGATGATGGATACACACTTCTACATATGTGCTCTCATCCCCTTATTACAAATGCTGAAAACATTTGCTGAGTCAAAAAGAAAACATACTGTATACTATACTGTTAGCTCTGTTTTTAATGTAATGCACTAGGTGCTGCTTTAAAAACAGGACTATGCCCTGCTGATTTCTACACATTTTTTAGTTATTTTAAAAGACTAGATTGCAATCTCACTAAGTAAGGAGAAATTAGCACTCTACACTGTACTTCTCACATTCAAGAATAAAAACACAACACAAATACCCCCTCAAGAAAAGGGTGATAGTCAGTGACTTTGCATATACACACGTACGATGGGAGTAGTTACCGTTACCCAAATTTGTTATCCTTCAAAGCAGTCACCTAGGAAGTGCCTGGGTGCTCAACCCAACAACAATGCCACCGCGCAGTCTATTTTTAAAATTCCTCTTCTGGAATGCCCTCCAGAGATAGTTTATAAACCATAAAAGTAAATGTCTGTTAAAATACGTAATTAATATTAGATTAATGGGACTTACAAAGTTATGGACTATTACCAGTAATCGTCCATATAAAGGATTTTACCCTTCAAAAGGTATTTAGGATCATCATACCATCAAACCACTTTCTTTTATTACACATGAGGCCAGCAATATGCCAAGTCACACTAGGAGACAAGGTTTAAAATACAATGAGAGGCAGAGTTAGTAACCTTTGTTTGAAGACCTAGACCAATCCAATACAGCTTTCAGCAATGATAGAAATGTTCTACATCAGTGATGTCCAATACAGTAGCCACTAGCCACATATGGTTACTGAGCAAACGAAAGGTAGCTAGTGCAAATGTGAAACAGGACTTTTCATTTAACTTTGCTTAATCTAACTGTAAACCACCACAGGAGGCTCATGGCTACTGTGCTGGACAGTGCTGCTCTAGACCACTGGCTGCAAACTCGGACACGTAGGTAAAAATAAGACCGGTTATGTGATGGGGGTAAGGGGACCATGGAAACTTGGGGCACCTCTTAAAGCTCCAGTCACTTGATAACATGTGGGGCTGAAGGGCAGTAAGGCCACATCTCCTGATTTTAAACCCTGGCAACTTATCCAGAGAATTTTAAAGCACTAAAGAGACCAAACAAAACATATTTGTGGGTCATATCCAGTCACAGACCTCTAAATTTGCAGTCTCTCTCATCCAGATACATCCCATAAACATGAGATCAGGCACCAAGACATTCATGATGGTTTAAGGAAATAAACAAAAATCCAAGTTTCCCATATGGACTTTCAAAATTTTCCCTGATATGCTTCCAAGCTGACCTACCTGTTCCTCTCTCCCAGCAGCCCCCAGCCCACCAACAGGACTCACAGCTCTTCCTTCCCAAGATTCCTAGAGTCTCCCTAGACTCCTCCAAAGCCCAGGTCCCAATCCTTCTAAGAGACAGTTCCAGCTAGCCCCCTCCACAAGGTCTCCAGCCTCCTAATTTCTCTAAACCCCAATCTGAATAGTACTTTTTTCTATCTCCTTTATATGCATACTAAGTAACTCTCCAAAAAGACCACAAACTACTCAAAGCAGAGCAGATTCTTACACAACCTTTCTCACGCACTCACTTGCCCAGAGACAGTAAGAAAAAGTAGGGGGCAGACGGGAAGTCATGGGGCAGTAAACATCTATTTTGCAGAGATTCTCTATTTAATCCTCATAACAATATTTTGAGGCAAATATCATACCTATAAATATGCCTACTTTGCAGATAAGGAAACTAAGCCCAAAAAGATGAACAAATAATTAGGCAAGGTCACTCCGTGATTATGTGGCTTAAATAATGTTCACTAATCCACTAGTCTTACAAAAGGGCAAACCAAGAACACTAAGTTTGTAATGACACCCAAGTCAAATCACTTTTCTGTGTCTACTTTTTCCAGAGAACCATCTGCCCACTGGTTGTGCTTCTGACAAAAAGTGTGTAACAGAAGCCGTTCCGAGAGTGTACTGTAACTAATTTTAGAGACAAAAATATCTGTGAATTGGCTCATTGGTTATAGCTCCAAGCATTCCAATCTCCACAGAGGCACCATGAGAGACAAATCAACTCCTTCCTAAAGTAAGGAGTAATCTCCTTCCACTGATTTTTCTCAGAGTTCATGCCAGGGTGAAAACCTGACAAAAATCTTAGTTCCAGGATGACATTTTACTACTTTTAAAAAATATATACCAAAAAAAAAAGATATTACTACCCTTTCTTGAAATGTTGAAATCTGGAAAAATACAACAATAGTCTGTGCTTAACATACTCTCTAACTCATGCAATGCATGTTTTTTAAAGGGGGGAAGGTGCATTCATTTATTTACTTAAAATTTATTGATCACTTATTAGAATTCTATATACTTGATCAAATATCAATCAAGTATAAGGGTAGGGACGAACAAGCTGTTAGACATATAAGGAGTTACTAAACACACATGTACCACATGACTGCAATTCCATTCCATAAATAAGGATTTGGGTCAGTAACAAGAAAATAAACCAAAAAAGAGAAAAACATGGGATCCTAGAAACAGAGGGGCCAACTCAAAAGAGAGGTGAAGGCAATTACCAAGATGACAGCGAAAGGGATTCTCAGAATGATGGCAGGGCACTTAATTTTTTCTTTCTTTCTTTTTCTTTTCTTTTCTTTTTTTTTTCTTTTTTTTTTTTTGAGATGGAGCCTTGCTCTGTCGCTAAGGCTAGAGTGTAGTGATGGGATCTTGGCTCACTGCAACCTCCACCTCCCAGGCTCAAGCAATTCTCCTGCCTCAGCCTCCTGAGTAGCTGGGATTACAGGCATGTGCCAACACACCCAACTAATTTTTGTATTTTTAGTAGAGACAGGGTTTCACTATGTTGGCCAGGCTGGTCTTGAACTCCTGACCTCAAGTGATCCACCTGCCTCGGCCTCCCACAGTGTGGGGATTACAGGTGTCAGCCACTGCACCCGGCCTGGGCACCTAATTAAAATCAGCACAGCAAGGGCAGAGAATGAGGGCAAGCTAGAAATCAACAGGGGGAATACGAAGCTGATGGTCCAAAATCGAATCTCCAAGTTTGTCTCCAAAAAGTTTTTGTTTTTCTCTTGTTTGGTTTTTTTTATCACAGGGGCGGGGCGGGCACGGAGCAGACATTTGCTTGAATCATGATCCAAAAAAATCCACACATGACATTTAGCAGGTATGGCACATGACAATTCCAGGTTATTCTAAAGGTTCCCTGACTCTAGAGTGGGCCCCTCCTATCCCATTTCTTTTCGTGTCATTTTCATGCTGTAGAAATCTGGTCAGTTCTGCTGTGAAGAGAGCCACAGTCAGCTTTGTCTGTCTCCTTGGGCACCGCTGAACTTGGCCCTCTACGTGTGCACTTCCTGCAGATGGAAGCCAGCTCCAGAGACCTAACTAGATTCAGATTCAACATTTCCGCCCACAATATAATCTTTATTCCAATAATATCTTCCACATTCCATCCAATCGAAGACACCACCAACTTTATAAACACCAAAGAAATAACTGGTGACAAACTGTTACCCAATTGATCAAAAGACTCATCTTGATATCAGAGATGGTAAAGCTGTAGAGGTTAAAAAAAAAAGTGTCTCAGAGTTGGAATTCTATTACAGTTTGCTCATTACTTAAAAAAATAAAAAACTTTCTTTAATTGGATTTATAGTTCTATAGAATGACAGCTTCAAAAACACCTTTTAAAACAGAAAGATTCTTAGAAGTATGGCATGCTTTACATGCAATGCCTCTTGGAAACAGAAATGATCTTTCGAGGTACCTTCCAACCATGGATTTCAAGGCCCTTTCCCTTTCACATCCCACCCCAACACATTTCCTGTGATTTATCACATCTCTATACTTTAGCCATGAGACTACCTCTCAGGGGATACCCAGAAAAAGTAAAAACAAGGAACACCTAAAAAATTCAGTTATGTTGGAAATAACTTGGCAGTTTCTTTAAAAACGAAACACACATGTACCCTATGACTGCAATTCCATTCCTAGGTATCTACCTAGAAATGAAATATAGAAATCAAAGTGTAGGGGGGTGGCCAAGATGGCTGACTAGAAGCATCCAGTGTGCGCAGCTCTCACGACAGGAGCGAAGGGGCGAGTAAATACAGCACCTTCAATTAAACATCCAGGTACACGCATTGGGACCAATCAAGGAAACAACTCCACCCATGGAAAACGGAGAAAAGCAAGGCAGGACGGTGGCCCACTTGGGAGTGAAATGGAGCCAGGGGAACTTCCCCCATTCAGGGAAGCAGTGAGTGAATATGGGACCCCGGGAACCACGCTTCTTCCACAGATCTTTTTACAACCCTCGGGTCAGGAGACTGCCTCACGAACCCACTCTACCAGGGTCTTCAGTCTGACAGAGCTACGTGGAATCTTGGCAGAGTCGTTTCTCAGGCGCCAACAGAGACCTGAGAGCCTTAGATACCCAGGCTTTCTGGGCTTCAGGGCAAAAGGAGCTGCAATTCCACCTTTGGGTTTGAAGTGCCCAAAGCAACTGGGGGCTGAAGCAGACCCTGAGCATAGCATGGCTGCTCTATGAAAAAGAGGTCAGACTGCTTTTTTAAGCAGGTCCCTGATCCCATTCCTCTTCAGTGGGTGGGCCCTCCCAACTGAGGTCTCCAACCACCACCTACAGGTGCCTTTGGGCTGACAACAGATCCGTACCTTCCTGGGACAGAGCTCCCAGAGGGAGGGGCAGGCCACTACCTCTGCTGTTTTGCAGCCTTCACTGTTGATACCGCCAGGTACTGGAAAATCCAAGGCAACTGGGGACTGGAGTGGACCCCCAACATGTTGCAGCAGCCCTACAGAAAAGTGGCCAGACGGTTACGTGGGTACCCATTCCCATATCTCCTCATCAGCAGGTCCTCCAGGCCTGGGCCTCCAGCCACCCCCTTACCAGAGCTATCCAGCCAGTAGCAACTCAGCAACTCCCTGGACAGAGACCACATGGCAACTGAAAGCCTCTCTGCCGCTGCCTCTGCAGTGGAACTGCCCTTGCTACCCTCGGACTAACAAAGAAGCACAGACCCTAAGTGCCTTATCCACACCTCCAACAAGGAGGGGAGGCTAGTCCGTCTCCCAAGGACCCACCCACCCCCCTACTCTTCACCAGACAGGGAACCCCCAGCTTGGGCTCACAGCACAGACCCTCCATCCTGGGCTGATTGCACTGAGTGACTGCTGACCTGCATCTCTCTGGGGTGGAGCCCACAAGAGACAATCAAATGACCCTCGGCCACAACCACTACTAAGGTCCCTTCCTCTGCTGTCTCCAAACTGGAAAAAAAACATAAACACTGAGATTGTCCCAGAGCTGCAGTGAGCAGCTCGGGAGTGCCAAGCTGTGATCTATAGCCAGTACTCAAGGTGGAGAGAAACCCACGCTTTTTGAGAATTGAGAGGGAACACGGCTGCAACTGTGAGGAAATACGGGGGAGCCACACAACCAAGCAAGAATCTACCATGACCAGTATGCCTACATGCCACATACCAGATCACAACCCAAAGCTTCACCACCAAAAATACCTCGCTAACATACCACCCTCTGAAACCAAAGACAAGAAGTCAGCTTCAAAGACCCTAAACAAAGACTCAGCCCTGTGAAAACATCCAGCAAATCAGTCACTTGACTGTACTCGATCTATACTGCAGTTAAAGGAACACCCAGACTTAGAGACAAGCAAAAAACCAATGCAAGAACTCCAGTAACTGTCACATGTCTTCCAACAACCACACCAGTTCTCCAACAAGAGTTCTTAACCAGGCTGAGCTGGCTGAATGACAAAAATAGAATTCAGAATATGGATAGGAACCAAGATCACTGAGATTCAGGAGAATAGCAAAACTCAATCCAAGGAAAGTAAGAACCAAAATAAAATGATACAGGAGCTGAAGGACAAAATAGCCAGTATAAAAAAGAACCTAAAGGATCTGACAGAGCTGAATAACACAATACAAGAATTTCACAATGCACTCACAAGTATTAACAGCAGAATAAACCAAGCTGAAGAAAGAATCTTGGAACTTGAAGACTGGCTCTCTGAAATAAGAGTCAGACAAAAATAGTGAAAAAAAGAATAAGGAATGAACAAAACCTCAAGAAGTATGGGACTGTGTAAAGAAGCCAAATCTATGAAAAATTGGTATCCCTGAAAGGGAGAAGAAAGCAAACAACTTACAAAATATATTTCAGGGTATCATCCATGAAAACTTCCCCAACCCTGCTAGAGAAGCCAAAAGTCAAATTCAGGAAATACAGAGAACTCCTGCAAGATGCTACACATGAAGATCACCCCCAAAACACATAATCATCAGATTTTCCAAGGTTGAAATGTAAGAAAGGATGTTAAAGGCAGCTAGAGAGAAAGGGCAGGTCACCTACAAAGGGAAACCTGTCAGGCTAAGAACGGACTTCTCAGCTAAAACCCTGTAAGTCAGAAGAGATTGGGGGCCTATATTCAACATTCTTAAATAAAAAAAAAAAATCTTCAACCAAGAATTTCATATCCAGCCAAACTAAGCTCTTTAAGCAAAGGAAAAATAGGAACCTTTTTCAGATAAGCAAATGTTGAAGGAGTTCGTTACCACCAGATCTGCCTTACAAGAGATCTTGAAAGGAGCACTAAATGTATTAATATAGTAGAAGGGAAAGATCACTACCAACAAATGCAAAAACACAAACCAGTGTTAAATATGCAGACCAGCGATACTATAAAGCAGCCACACAAACAAGCCAGCATAATAACCAGCTAAGAACACAATGACAGGATTAAATACACACATATAAAACTAACCTTGAATGTAAATGGGCTAAATGCCCTACATAAAAGGCACAGAGTGGCAAGCTGGATAAAAAAGCAAGACCCAATGGTATGCTTTATTCAAGAAACCCATCTCACATGTAATGACACCCATAGGCTCAAACTAAATGGATGGAGGAAAATCTACCAAGCAAATGGAAAACAGAAAAAAGCCAGGGTTGCAATCCTAATTTCAGACAAAGAGACTTTAAAACAACAAAGATCAAAAAAGACAAAGATGGGCATTACATAATGGTAAAGGGTTCAATTCAACAAGAAGACCTAACTATCCTAAATACATATATGCACCCAACACAAGAGCACCCAGATTCATAAAGAAAGTTCTTAGAGACCTTCAAGGAGATTTACACTCCCACAAAATAATACTGGGAGACGTCAACACTCTACTGACAATATTAGACAGATCATCAAGGCAGAAAATTTATAAAGATATTCAAGACCGGAACTCAACACTAGACCAATGGATCTGATAAATCTCTACAGAACTCTCCACCCAAAAATAACAGAATATATATGCTTCAGATCATCACATGGCACATACTCTAAAATCAACCACATAATTGGACATGAAACAATCCTCTGCAAAAAAAAAAAGGCCAGGCGCAGTGACTCACGCCTGTAATCCCAGCACTTTGGGAGGCCAAGGTGGGCGGATCATGAGGTCAGGAGATCGAGACCATCCTGGCTAACATGGTGAAACCCTGTCTCTACTAAAAATACAAAAAAATTAGCCGGGCGTGGTGGCGGGTACCTGCAGTCCCAGCTACTCAGGAGGCTGAGGCAGGAGAATGGCGTGAACCTGGGAGGTGAAGCTTGCAGTGAGCCGAGATTTCGCCACTGCACTCCAGCCTGGGCAACAGAGCGAGACTCCATCTCAAAAAAAAAACAAAAACAAAAACTTGAAATTACACCAAACACACTCTTGGACCACAGCACATTAAAAATAGAAGTCAACACTAAGAAAATCACTGAAAATCATACAATTACATGTAAGTTAAACAACATGCTCCTGTAAGACTTTAGGGTAAATAAAGAAATTAAGGCAGAAATCAAGAAGCTCTTTGAAACTAATGAGAACAAAGATACAACATACCAGAATCTCTGGGACACAGCTAAGACAGTGTTAAGACAGTAATTCATAGCACTAAATGCCAACATAAAAAGAAAGATCTCAAGTTAACAACCTAACATCACAACTGAAAGAATTAGAGAAACAAGGACAAATCAACCCAAAAGCTAGCAGAAGACAAGAAATAACCAAAATCAGAGTTGAAATGAAGGAAATTGAGACATGAAAAACAATTTAAAAAAATGGACAAATCCAGGAGTTTTTTTTAAAAAATTAATAAGATAAATAGGCTGCTAGCTAGACTAATAAAGAAGATAAAAGGGAAGATCCAAATAAACACAATTAGAAATGATGAAGAAAATGTTACTGCTGACCCCATAAAAATAAAAACCATCAGAAACTACTATGAACACCTCTATGCACACAAACTAGAAAGCCTGGAAGAGATGAATTAATTCCCGGACACATACAGTCTCCTAAGACTGAACCAGGAAGAAACTGATTCCCTGAGCAGACAAATAATGAGCTCCAAAACTGAATTCGTAATAAAAAGCCTACCAACCAAATTCACAGCCAAATTCTACTAGATGTACAAAGAACAGCTGATACCATTCCTACTGAAACTATTCCAAACACTTGAGGAGGAGGGACTCCTACCCAACTCATTCTACTAGGCCACCATCATACTAATACCAAAACCTGGAAGAGACACAACAAAAAAAGAAACCTCAAGCCAATATCCTTGATGAACATTGATACAAAAATCTTCAACAAAATACTTGCAAACCGAATCCAGGAGCACATCAAAAAGCTAATCCACTATGATCAAATAAGCTTCATCCCTGGGATGCGAGGTTGGTTCAACATATGCAAATCAATAAATGTGATTGATCACATAAACAGAACTGAAGACAAAACCACATGATTATCTCAACTGATGCAGAAAGGGTTTTCAATAAAATTAAACACCCCTTCATGTTATTAGGTATTGAAGGAACATACTTCAAAGTAACAGCCACCTCTGACAAACCCACAGCCAACACCATACTGAATGGGGAAAAGCTAGAAGCATTCCCCTTGAAAACCAGCACAAGACAAGGATGCTCACTCTCACCACTCCTATTCAACATAGTATTGGAAGGCCTAGCTAGAGCAATCAGGCAAGAGAAAGAAATAAAGGGCATCCAAATAAGAAGAGAGGAAGTCAAACTATCCCTATTTGTAGACAATACGATTCTATATCTAGAAAACCCCACAGTCTCGGCCCAAAAGCTCATTCAGCGATAAACAGCTTCAGCAAAGTTTCTGGATACAAAATCAATATACAAAAATCACTAGCATTCCTATACACCAACAACAGGCAAGCAGAGAGTCAAGGCATGAATGAACTCCCATTCACAATTGCCACAAAAAGAATAAAACACCTAGGAATACAGCGAACCAGGGAGGTAAAAGATCTCTACAATGAGTTACAAAACACTGCTCAGAGAAATCAGAGAAGACACAAACAAATGGAAAAATATCCCATGCCCATGGATAGGAAGAATCAATATCATTAAATGGTCATACTACCCAAAGCAATTTACAGATTCAGTGCTATTCCTATTAAAACTACCACTGACATTCTTCAAAGAACTAGAAAAAAATATTTTAAAATTCATATGGAACAAGAAAAAAAGCCCGAATAGCCAAGGCAATCCTATGCAAAAAGAACAAGGCTGAAGGCATCACATTACCTGACTTCAAACTATACTACAGTAACCAAAACAGCATGCTACTCATACAAAAACAGGCATATAGACCAATGGAACAGAATAGAAAGCCCAGAAACAGGCTGCACACCTATGACCATCTGATCTTCAACAAGCTGACAGAAACAAGCAATGGGGAAAAAACTTCCTATTCAATAAATGGTGCTGAGATAACTGGCTAGCCATCTGCAGAAGATTAAAGCTGGACCCCTGCCTTACACCATACATAAAAATCAAGTCATGATGAATTAAAGACTTAAATGTCAAACCGAAAACTATAAAAACCCTGGAAGACCACCTAAGCAATACCATCCTGGACACAGGAATGGGCAAAGTTTTCATGACAAAGACACCAAAAACAATCGCAACAAAAGCAAAAATTTACAAATGGGATCTAATTAAACTTAAGAGCTTCTGCACAGCAAAAGAAATTATCAACAGAGTAAACAGACAACCTACAGAATGGGAGAAAATATTTGCAAACCACGCATCTGACAAAGGTCTAATATCCAGCATCTATAAGAAACTTAAACAAATTTACAAGAGAAAAAACAACCCCATTAAAATACAGGCAAAGGACATGAACAGACACTTTTCAAAAGAAGACATACATGCAGCCAACATGCAGGCATATGGAAAAAAGCTCAACGTCACTGATCTTTAGAGAAATGCAAATCAAAACCACAATGAGATACCATCTCACACAGTCAGAATGGCTATTATTAAAAAGTCAAAAAGTAACAGACGCTGGTGAGGTTGCAGAGAAAAGGGAACACTTACACACTGTTGGTGGGAGTGTAAATTAGTTAAACCACTGTGGAGAGCAGTCTGGCAATTCCTCAAAGAGCTAGAAGCAGAACTACCATTCGACCTAGCAATCCCATTACTGGGTATATACCCAAAGGAATATAAATCATTCTACCATAAAGACACATGCATGTGTATGTTAACTGCAGCACTATTCACAATAGCAAAGACATGGAATCAACCTACATGCCCATCAGTGACAGACTGGATAATGAAAAAGTGGTACATACACACCATGGAATACTATGCAGTCATAAAAAGGAATGAGATCACATCTTTTATGGGAACATGGATGGAGCTGGAGGCTATTATCCTTAGCAAACTAACGCAGAAACAGAAAACCAAATATTGCATGTTCTCACTTGTAAGTGGGAGCTAAACGATGAGAACACATGAACACAAAGAAGGGAACAACAGACACTGAGGCCTACTTGAGGGTGGAGGGTGGGAGGAGGGAGAGGAGCAGAAAAGATAACTTTTGGGTACTGGGCTTAATACCTGGGTGATGAAATAATCTGTACAACAAACCCCTGTGACATGAGTTCACCTCTGTAACAAACCTTCACATGTACTCTGGAACCTAAAATAAAACTTTAAAAGTAAATAAATAAAATTTAAAAATAAAATAAAATAGCAAGGTACTGCATTTTTTAAAAACAAAAATGGGCCAGGCATGGTGGCGCACGCCTGTAATCCCACCACTTTGGGAGGCTAAGGTGGGAGGATCATGAGGTCAGGAGATGGAGACCATCCTGGCCAACATGGTGAAACCCTGTCTCTACTAAAATACAAAAAATTAGCCAGGCGTGGTGGCAGGCACCTGTAGTCCCAGCTACTAGGGAGGCTGAGGCAGGGGAATCGCTTGAACCTGGGAGGCGGAGGCTGCAGTGAGCCGAGATCGCGTCACTGCACTCCAGCCTGGTGACAGAGCAAGATTCCGTCTCAAAAATAAGTAAATAAATAAGTAAAAAATAAAAAGGTATGGTCACATAAAGATTTGTATCTTTAATTATTCATCATTAATTATGAATTAATGCATAATTATGAAATGCTGTCATAATTCATATAGCAGTATTATTCACAATGGCAAAAAGCAGAAATAAGCCAAATGTCCATCAAATTATGAATGGATAAACAAAATGTGGTAGATCCATATAATTAAATAACACTCAACAGGCTACAGACAGTGGCTCACACCTGCAATTTCCGAACTTTGGGAGGCCAAGATGGGAGAACTGCTTAAAGCGCAGTAGTTCAAGATTAGCCTAGGTAACATAGTCAGATGCCATATCTTTAAAAAAAAAAAAAAAAAACTTAGATGTGTGTGGTGGCGTGTGCCTGTAGTCCCAGCTATACTGGAGGCTGAGGTGGGAGGACCAGTTGAGCCTGGGAGGTCAAGGCTGCAGTGAGCCATGATCACCAACTGCACTCTGGCCTGGGCAACAAAGCAAGACCCTGTCTCAAAAAATAAATTAAAAAGAAAGAAATAACAACAATAAAGAAGAACAAACTATTGACACATGCTATGACATAGACGAAGCATGAAAACATGATGTGAAGTACAATAAATCAGATAGGCTGGTTGAAGTGGCTCACACCTGTAATCCTAACACTTTGGAAGGCCAAGGCAGGCGGACTGCTTGAGCCCAAGAGTTTGAGACCAGCCTGGGCAACACAGGAAGACCCTGCCTCTACAAAAAGTAAAAAAAAAAAAATTAGCCAGGAGTGGTGGCACTTGCCCTGTGGTCCCAGCTACTCAGGAGGTTAAGGTGGGAGGATGGGGTAGGCCCAGGAGTTCACGGCTGCAGTGAGCTGAGATGGCACCACTGCATACCTGCCTGACCTTGTCTTAAAAAAAAAGGAATTAGATTAAAAGACTACATATTATATGTTCCCATTTATAGGAAATGTCCAGAAAGGGCAAATCAGTAGAAACAGAAAACAGATACATCATTGCCTAGAGCTAGGGGTAGAAGTGAGGGTTGACTGCAAATGGCCTGAGGGATCTTTTTGGGCTGATAGAGAAATGTGAAGATGGTTGCACAACTCTGTAATTTTACTAAAAATAATTAAATTGTACATTTAACAGGTAAATTTTATGGTATATAAATTATACCTCAATAAAGCCATTTTTAAGAAAGGCAAAATCTGTTAGTAGGCTTAAAACAATTCTCCTAGTGACTGAATCATGCACAGAAGAACTTATTATACTTGCCCAAAACAAGTATTTCTTATTTCTCTATCCAGAAATATTGGCTGTTGTGGAAGAAAGCAAGGCCCTGGGTCAGGAACTGAGAGCTGTGGGTGGAAAGCAACATGGTCTGTGCAGACCCAGAGTCCTAATGGAGTCGAGAACTCCCTGGAGAGCTCACGCTGCTCCCTGGGAGGTCAAGGCTGCAGTGAGGTCTCTCAGCAGGTCTCTCTGTGGCCCATGAATCGTCTGCAGTTTTCCTGGATGTGCTGTGCTCTCGCATGCTCCTGCCTGCAGCACTGTGCGTTCTCTCTGCTGTCTGCTCTTGTGCCTCTTTCAGGACACGCTTCAAGCCTCATCAACTTCAGTGGCCTCCCACCAATATCCACCAGCCTGAGACAGAAGTTGTGTTTCCAGCCACCTATTATACTGTTCTTCTAGCAGTCAGACTCATTTGTGACCTCTGATTTTTAAAACGATCTATTTCTCTAATGCCAAGAGTCTAGACTGCAACCTTCCAGAAGATAGGTTTTTATTCATCTATAATCAGCATCAACTATAATGATAGCAAATTTTGAGGAGGAGGATGGAGGGAAGCTGAATAAGACAAACAGAAAAGAAGGTAAATATCATAAACTACGTATTCCAATTAACAAACCCGAATACAATGACTGCCATCAAGACATTATCACTCTGTCCTACTTGTATCCTTGCTTCCAATCCCAGCCCACTCAAGGTCTACTCTCAACAGACAAGCATAATGTCTTTTTTTTCTTTTTTTAAGACAGAGTCTCGCTCTATCAAGTACAGTGATGCGATCTTGGCTCACTGCAATCTCCGCCTCCTGGGTTCAAGCGATTATCCTGCCTCAGCCTCCTGAGTAGCTAGGATTACAGGCGTGTGCCACCAAGCCCAGTTAATTTTTTTGTATTTTTAGTAGAGATGGGGTTTCACCATGTTGGTCAGGCTGGAACTTCTGACCTCGTGATCCACCCACCTTGGCCTTCCAAAGTGCTGAAATTACAGGTGTGAGCCACGGCGCCTGCCTCCTACCCACCGCTTTTTTTTTTTTTTTTGAGACAGGCTGGAATGCAGTGGCATGATCTCAGCTCACTGCCACCTCTGCCTCCCAGGTTCAAGCAAATTCTTGGCCTCAGCCTTCCAAGTAGCTGGGATTACAGGCACACGCCACCACGCCTAGCCAATTTTCGTATTTTTTGTATAAAGATAGGGTTTCGCCATGTTGGCCAGGCTGGTCTCACATTCCTGGCCTCAAGTGATCTGCCCGCCTCAGCCTCCCAAAGTGCTGGGATTACAGGTGTGAACCACCATGCCCAGCCACAGAATGTCCTTTTGAAAGGCAAGTCGTATCATTTCAATCCTCTCTTCAACACCATCCAATGGCTCCCCAGCTTGGGTAAGAGCCAGTCTTACTATGGCCTACAAGCCCTCATGATCTGACCTCTCATTACCTCTCTGAGCTTATCTAGTGGTCCTGCCCACTCCCTTCGCTGGCCTCCTGGCTGTTCATCAGATGTGCCAGACCCCTTCCACTCTCTACACCGGGTGCTCTGTATGCCTGGAATGCTCTTCCCCGAGATACCTACCTAGCTTGTTCCAGCATCTCCTTCAAGTCTTTGTTCAAATGCCATAAAATTCACTGTTTACATGGTTATTGGCTCCTTCCCCCAAGTAACACATAAGCTCCATGAAGACAGAAATATTCATCTGATTATCATTGCTATTGTCTAGAACCGTATTTGTTGAATAAATGAACAAATCCCATTGGCAGGCCTTATTGCTCACCTGGAAAAATATCTTTCTGTTGGGTTCTAAATTAAGTTGAACACGAATGAGTAACTTCTGACATGCATCTTCCCTCCCATACTTCTTGCTGCCAAAAAGTGATACCAAAATACAAATAAAGAGAAACTAATACAACTAAAGCACCATGCAAACAGCAGTACCTGTAGTACACTCCTGTACTAGGTCACAAGACCTGCATCCTAGTTCTGCTACCAAATGACTCTAGGTATGTTATTAATACTTGCATAATCGGGGCAACTGTCTACAAAACTAAAACTAGTGGTCTCTGAGACTCTGCAAGCTCTGTGGTTTGAATTCTGTTCTTCATTCTCCCTATTTTGCAGTGCTGCTCACTGTGAATGTTGTCAATCCCTGTTGCTGGGCCCTGCCCTAGGTTTCTACTGCTTCCTTTCTCAAGAGAACGCGATAGAACTTACTCTTTCCTGGTTATCAGTTCAGATGATAAGTTCTGTTTGTGCCTTTCTTCACTCAGTAGAGAGCTTAAAGCAGTGGCCTCTAAACTTTTTGATTACGTAGAATATCTATTATGTGGCCGGGCTTGGTGGCTCACACCTGTAATCACAGCACTTTGAGAGGCTGAGGCGGACGGATCACAAGGTCAGGAGTTCGAGGCCAGCCTGGCCAATATGGTGAAACCCCATCTCTACTAAAAATACAAAAATTAGCTGGGCGTGGTGGCAGGTGCCTACAATCCCAGCTACCCAGGAGGCTGAGGCAGGAGAATCGCTTGAACCTGGGAGGCAGAGGTTGCAGTGAGCCAAGATCGCACCACTGCACTCCAGCCTAGGCGACAAAGTGAGACTCTGTCTCTAAATAAATAAATAAATAAAAGAACAATGGAGGGTGGAAAGAACAGAATCAACCATAAGCTCTGCTAACTTTTTAGTCTACTGTAGAACCCTGGAGACGGAGGTTGCAGTGAGCTGAGATCATGCCACTGCACTCCAGCCTGGGCAATGGAGTAATACTTCATCTTGGAAAAAAAGAAAAAAGAAAAAAAAAAGAACACCTATGATGTGTAGGCCGGGCAAGGTGGCCCATGCCTGTAATCCTAGCACTTTGGGAGGCCAAGGTGGGCAGATCACAAAGTCAGGAGTTCAAGACCAGCCTGGACAAGATGGTGAAACCCCGTCTCTACTAAAAATACTAAAATTAGCCGGGCATGGTGGTGGGCACCTGTAATCCCAGCTACTCAGGAGGCTGAGGCAGAGAATTGCTTGAACCCAGGAGGCTGAGGTTGCAGTGAGCCGAGATTACACCACTGCCCTCCAGCCTGGGTGACAGAGTGAGACTCCATCTCAAAAAGAAAACAAACAAACAAAAAAGAACACCTATTATGTGTATTTACTTATAAATCATACAATCTATTGTTATGTAAACGTAGTTGTAAAGCATATGTAAAACAGAATAACTTCAAAGAATAAGGTGAAAAATAAATATTAACAAGGAGCTGTAATGTTTTTCCTGTAGCCCAATGGACTAGCCTGTCCCTCATAGAAACCACTAATCTAAAATGAAAGCAGCATCACCCAGATTGAAAATGGGAAAGCAACAGAAAAAAAGAAATCCTCCAGGCATCCTAGGAAGCATCTCTGCTATGGTTTGAATGTGCCCCCCAAATTTCACGTTATAAATTTAATCTACAATGCTGCAGTATTGAAAGGCGAGGCTTTTAAAGAAGGGACTGTGTCATGAGGGCTCTGTCTTCACGAATGGATGAATGAATTAATGGGTTATCATGCGAGTGGAACTAGTGGCTTTATAAGAAGAGGAAGAGAGACCTGAGCTAAAGCACTCACAGCCCCTTACCATGTGATACCCCGCACCACCTCAGGACTCTGTAGAGAATGCCCACCAGCTAGAAGGCTCTCACCAGAGGTGGCCCTTTGACTCTGGACTTCTTGGCCCTCATGACTATAAGAAAAAAATTCCTTTTTAAAATAACTTATCCAGTTTCAGGTATTCTGTTATAAACAAAAGAAAATGGACTAATAGCCTCTTGCTGCTAATTGGGGGAAAGTTACAGTTAAGGTGATATATTCTTAAGTGCCTCAGACTCCAAATCACAAAGAATTTCAGAGCTAGCCAGATTCTCTCATGGTTCTGCTCAGAATGTTTCATAAGAATGACCTTGCAAACTGAAGCTTTCAACCTGGCCTGGGTACCTTAAGAATATTTTATGAACAATCAATCCACCGAACTGTACCTATCAACAGACCCTGGTTAACTGCACAGAGTACCTGAAAGCCATCCCTTGTCTGAATTCACACAGAAAACTTTTAGAGCCACGGCACTGTGATGGAGGGAAGAAGGTGTGGACCACACCTCATGAGATGTGCAAACAACATGGCTCATGACAAACCCAGCAGAATGCTCAATCTTTAGAAACCCAAGATGGCTACAGCAATACAGACCATGACAACTTTTGGCAAGGACATGGAGAAACTGAAACCCTCATACATTATTGGTGGGATTGTAAAATAATGTAGCCACTCTGGAAAACAATCTAGCAGTTCCCCAAAATGTTTAACATAAAATTACCATATGTCTCATACATTCAGCTCCTAGGTATATACCCAAGAGATTTAAAAATCTACATCCACACAAAAACATGAATGTTCATAATAGTATTATTCATAATAGTCAAAAAGTGAAAACAACATAATATCCAACAACTGACAAAACGTGGTATACCTACGTAATGGAATATTATTTGGCAATAAAAAGAAATTAAGTACTGAATTCATGCTACAATATGGGTAAACCTTGAAAACATTATGATATAAATGGAAGAAGTCAGATACAAAAGACCACATATTGCATGATTCTAGTTTATGAAATATCTGGAATAGAGACAGAAAAAAAAAATCCAAAGACAGAAAGTTGATTAGTTGGTTGCCAGAAGCTTTGGACAGAGAGGATGGGGAGTAACTGCTGATGGGTATAAAGTTCCTTTTTAATACAATGAAAATCTTCAGAAATTAGACAGTGGTGATGAGCACACAACTCTGAATATACAAAAAAACCACTTAATTGTAAACTATAAAATGGTGAATTTTATAATTCATGATATATAAATTATATTTTAGTACATTAATAATTATCATCATCATCATTATAATGGCTAATGAAATGTGGTATCCTGGATTGGATCCAAAAAAAGAAAAAAGACATTAGTGGAAACACTGATGAAATCCAAATAAAACCTGTAGTTTGATTAATAGTGTTGTACCAAGTCCCTTGTATTGCTTAAGTTTTGATAAATGTACCATGGCACTGTAAGAAGCTCACACTAAGGGAAGCTGGGTGAAATGTACATGGGAACTCTTAAATCACTTCAAAGTAAAGAAAAAATTTAATGATAATGAAAAAACTTAAAGTACTATACTTGAATACTACAAAATACAGCACAGCTACAGGAAAGAATAATTTAGACCGACATGTATTTAACATGGGAAGATGTCCGTGTTATGAAGTTTTTAAAAACAGCAAGCTGCAGAACAGTATGCAAAATAGTATGACTGCATTTCCTTAAAAACTTACATGCAATGTTTGTGAGCAATGTGTTTGTATGCCGGGGAATAGGATTTTCACCTTGGGCTTCATACACGTGTATGAAGGAATTTTCACAACAGATACACATAAATTTGAAATTTAAGAAAGCCACGATAAAAACAATTTTTAACATTTTAAGTTTTAAACACACATATCCCCTCAGAAGCTGCCTGCCAGGAAGGAATGGAAGATAGTCTTCTGTCTAGGTTTTCTCTGCAAAGTGGAGAAGGAATCCATATCCAAGAACATCCCTCTGCTCCACGGTTATTTCCACCTCTAGGAATAAGGGGTATCACATCAGTACCAGGCATTCTAAGAACAGCAAGTTACTGACAATCCTTGAAGTCAAATGCTGGGTGCATAGATTCGTTAAAACATTCTCTCTACTTTCGTCTATGTTTCACAATTTTCTTTTTGTTTTCGCCCAAGCTAGAGTGCAGTGGTGCGATCTCAGCTCACCACAACCTCTGCCTCCCAGGTTCAAGCAATTCTCCTGCATCAGCCTCCCAAGTAGCCAGGATTACAGGTGTCCGCCACCACAACTGGCTAATTTTTTGTTTGTTTGTTTGTTTTTTGTGTTTTGAGACGGAGTCTCACTCTGTAGCCCAGGCTGGAGTGCAATGGCACCAACTCGGCTCACTGCAACTTCTGCCTCCTGGGTTCAAGTGATTTTCCTGCCTCGGCCTCCCGAGTAGCTGGGATTACAGGCATGGGGCCACCATGCCCAGCTAATTTTTGTATTTTTAGCAGACAGGGTTTTGCCACGTTGGCCTGGCTGGTCTCGAACTCCTGGCCTCAGGTGATCCAACCACCTCATCCTCCCAAAGTGTTGGGATTACAGGCATGAACCACCACACCCAGCCCAATGTTTCGCAATTTTCATAATACAAAGTTGAAAAAGTAATAATAAACGTGTCCTATAGGTTTGATCTTTAGGAACTATATCTCCTTAACTACCTGGGAACCAGGATTAAGACTCGTG
Source organism: Pongo abelii (assembly GCF_028885655.2). Taxonomy (NCBI): domain Eukaryota; kingdom Metazoa; phylum Chordata; class Mammalia; order Primates; family Hominidae; genus Pongo; species Pongo abelii. Next base: position 26,572,571 of record NC_071996.2, on the reverse strand, counting down.
ACTATTATTCTAGGCAAAGAATTACTACTGTAAAATCTATCTTAAAGCCTTCTTTTCTCTTACCTTAAATACTGCAGTGACTAAAAAAGAGTAGCCTGCAGTGCACTGATCTCATACAATCACTATTAGAAAAACTAGAGACAAAATGGAACAATAAGACAAATATTTAGATCAAAAGTATCCAATCTTTTGGTTTCCCTGGGCCCCACTGGAAGAAGAAATGTCTTGGGCCACACATAAAATACACTAACGCTAATGACAGCTGATGAGCTTAAAAAAAAATCGCAAAAAAATTTCATAATGTTTTAACAAAGTTTGTGAATTTGTGTTGGGCCACATTCAAAGCTGTCCTGGGCCTCTGAGCCAGGGGTTGGAAACCTTGATTTAGATGGAGATAAGGGCAAGTGAGTTAGGCCTTCTGAAATACTGGGCTCTCTAAATAAAGGATAGTGCAAGTATTTAAAGGGGAAAGGAAATGCCAAAGTTAGAGTTGATACACTCACTATTCTCCCTTGAAGAAAATCATCAGCTTCCTATCTTTGAGTGGCTTATCTACAAGGGTTATTACATGTCTGCAGGCATTAAGGATTGCAAAAATCAGAGGTAAAGCTGTTTTCATCAGGGAGTCTGGCAATTTACAAGAAAGGGGCTCAAAACTACATTATGTTAGGGCTTAATGTTAGACAAGTATTCTTTGTCTTCTGTGGTTTTTCTTGAGATGAAATGTTTTACTTCTGACTGTGGGACTAATGTGTTCCTACACATTGCAACATAAAACGGATTTCTCACTATGAACCTTAGAGAAACAGCTTGACAACCTTTGTCCTGGACAGCAAGCGTTCTTAGACCCAGGGCCAAGTGACTTCTCTTTGACTCCTCTGAGCAAAGCCCAGCGCCGGCCACAGCACAGGAACCTGGGCAGGCAGTCCACCCTCAGGGCCTGCCTGTGACCCCTGCTAACCTGTGCGGAACAAACATGTGCTGAAGGATTTGAGTTCTTCAGAGGACTTGGGAAACTGACTTATAGAAAATGCTCAGCACGTGGCCTAGCATGAGGCATTCTTTAAATCTGAGTCTCCTCCCCATTCCATCTCTCATCCCTTTTCCTGAATTCTGTCTTTACTGATTTATCTAGTCATCCAGCAAAGAACAAATCACTCCAAAGCCATGGCAGGCTAGAACACAACTAGTTACTCCAACACTGAGAGTCCTATGACTCCCTCCATAAAATCAACTGAGTAGAATACTGAACAGCTCTTCTGAACATTTTCAGACAAATCTCTATTCTAGAAACCTTTCCACTGGGGAACTATCTCAAACTCTTCAATTATTTACTAGGAGATCAAACATAAGCACAGAAACACAACAGGCAAATTTCACTTAAGCTTAGCTTTTGTCCTCTGGGGTTTTATTATTGTTCAGGTTTTGTCTTTCAATGATGTGGCTTGGTACAGAGAACCCTCTCCTGCTTTTGATTTTATTCTTTCAGAATCTGGAAAGGAGGTCAGCTGTCCTTTCTAGGCTTCAGTTCCTCCATCTGTAAAATGAAGTTGTTCTAAATTATTTTTCATGTCTCTTCTAAATTTAAAATGTTATATGCACACACCTTTTTGAGTCCCTATGACAGTCCCAACACAGGCCAAGCTAATCACGTGACCGACACTTCCCCAGAGGCACTTGGCTGAGGCTCCTGGGGTTGGGGGTGGGCAATGTACCTGCCCCATCTGGTGTCACACTCCTAAGGTGTGCCTTCCCTCTCAACTGACCCCTTTCAAATCAAGTACAAGGCATCTCTTCTTAACTGGAGGCTTCCCCCAACGCCAAGTAGCCTTCACTTCTCTCTCCCTTCTCTAACCACAACACTTGAGGATAACATAAGTGGGCACTTGATTTTTCTCCACTTTTTTCATAGGATAGTTCATATCATGCTGAACAGGCTGTCAAGAAACGACCACCTGATGATTTGTTGAAAGAGTCTACATCACATTGAAAAAGGAGATGTATAAAGCAACAAGACTTTGTCAAAGGCCAGTAGCACTTTTAAAGAGGAGGCAGAAAGAATCAGCAGAAACCTCATGTCTGGATTGAGCATCACCTCTTCCATTCCAGAATTTCATTCATGCTTTCAAACATACCATGCTTTTAGCCAAAAAATAAAAAATTAACATGCCGACACACTTAATGAATTCTCTTATTAAAAAATATGCTAACTTGTTCTAGCATAGAAAGCTTAGAGGTAGGATATGGAAATCAAAAATAAATTTGCTGCTTTAATTTCTTCTAAATTCCAACTTTTTGTAAAACAAAAAGGCCCTGAGAACTTGGAACAAATTCTCAGCTCTGGGGAAATTAGCTTCTTTTATATTACCTCCCACTCTTATCTAATCCTGATTTCAAATTTCAAAAGTAAGCAAAACCAAATTTGGGAGAAATAAACAAAAAAGAATGAGCAAGGGGTGAAAATGAAAGTTCATCGTATTCATTTGTTTTCATGCTGCTGATAAAGACATATCCAAGACTGGACAATTTACAAAAGAAAGAGGTTTATTGGACTTACAGTTCCACATGGCTGGAGAGGCCTCACAATCATGGGGGAAGGCAAGGAGGAGCAAGTCATGTCTTACGTGGATGGCAGCAGGCAAAGAGAGAGCTTGGGCAGGGAAACTCCCGTTTTTAAAACCATCAGATCTTGTGAGACCCATTCACTATCACAAGAACAGCAAGGGAAAGACCTGTCCCCATGATTCAATCATCTCCCACTAGGTCCGACTCACAATGTGTGGGAATTATGGGATGAGATTTGGGTGGGAATACAAAGCCAAACCACATCATTCATGAGGTAATTATTCCAAATGAGGAATTCACTGCTTACCTAAAGGCAATGATGAAAAACAGAAAAAGGTGGCGGCGGGGTAGGGAGCTAACATTTATCCATTCTTCTATAAATGTTCCATGTACGAACCATGTTTTAGGAATCTATTCTTTCTGAGACCCTGTCACTTAACCTCTCTGGCCCAGCACTGGACAATCTCATATCATGACTAAAATGGTTTGAGTTCTATAATTAAGGACTTCACCATAACTTAGAACCAATGAAGAAGAATTATCAAAGATTTTAGTCAGAAAGGGCCTTGGTCATCACCCTGTATTGATTTACCCTGTTTTAGTGACAGATTTATCACCTGTACTCACGTCCAAGTCCAAGGGGCTCTAAAGCCCAGCTCTCTCTATGGTATGATATTTTATTACCAGGGGTGGAGAGAATTAGGAATCCAAGTCCAAAGCTATACCAGTTAAACACAGGAAACCAAGCACACATTTTCATCAACTTTTGCTCCTGACAGCCCATCAGAATGACAGAAGTACAGATTATCACTGAAACAACTTAGAGAACTGAGGCATTGGTAGAACACAAGCAGCCATCAGCAAATAAATTTTTCCCCAAACACAATTTGAGAAGAAGAAAAGAGAGGGAAAGCCACAACCCAGAATATGCTCCAAAGGGTCTGCAGTTGGCATGAAAGCTTATCCTCCTGGTCCCTAAGTAAGTTCTGGGTTCCTGTGGCAGCTATGGGGCAAGAAGCACTGGGACACTGGGACAAGCAGGAGAATGCAGGTGGACAAGGGGACTGCCACTGTCAGAGAAAAGAAGTTGTATACACAGGTGGGGAAAGACGAGGAGGAGGCCTATCAACAGGCCAGACTGGGCCCCCTGCAGAGAGGCTCAATTCTGTCATGAGATGAGAGTTCACATATTTGCCACCCACCACTAGACTATGAATAAGGTAACCACATAATTTATCATCTGAAGTGGGGAACTTTGAGATTCAAAGGGCGTACTCTTATACCAGGACAAGAGGCATGAATAGGGAATGTCCCAGGCTACGTGGACATAGGGTCTCCCTAGGCATGAGTTCCTCAGGGCAGGAACTAGGTCTCATTCTGCTCTGTATTCTCAAGACCAAGGAGGCTCTCAGTAAACATGCAGAATAACTCATGTGACTACTTTCTCCAGTAAATCAAATTTGCCAAAAGCAATCAGTAGAGTATTTCTACCGGGCTGCCTTGTTGCACAAGTCCAGGAGGCACTATCACAGCCCCACGCAGCAGCTGTGTTCACATGAAAGGAGATGCACTTTTTTTAAGAAATGTGTTTTTAAACCCTCTCTAAATGAGCTTTGAAATGAACTTCCTCCACATCCACAGCCAACCAAAGCTCTGCCCTGAAGCCACTTTCCCACTGAACTTGCTGTGACTTTCCATGTTCATCCCTCCCTTGGCAGGGACAGGCTGTCAGAGCCCTGAGAGCTGCAGAGACAGCTGATGCCCCATACTGTGAGCCCAGAGCCTTTTTTCACTAGGCCGCTCCAATTCTGGCATTATCTGACTTAGCAACTCAAATCAAAGATCATCAGGCATGACCAGCAGATCTGCATGCTCAAGTCTAGATGCTGACAGCAACACTGACAGTCAGAACACACATTAAGAGCAGAACGACCCTAAAGCTTGTTCTAAGTCCTTTCCCTGTTTGCACCAGTTTGCTGTAGTTATCCACAGGTAAGGTACTAAAACAAGGGCCTTAGGATTTATCTCTTTTCCGAAGAGAAAACACCCAAAAAGCACAAGTGAACTTTCTTGCAGGGGTGTTTCAGGGACAGCCAGAAACAAGCACACAGCAGGAGCTAGCACTGGGCTCTGAGACTGACAGCTGTGAGTCCTATTAATGGACCTCCAGCACCCTTCTTACATTTCACTGCTTTAATCCAAGCTACCAAACAATTCTAATGAGACCAGCCTATAAACTATTCAGGTGCCTCTGAAGCAATCATCTCAAAGTCCTCCCACAAGAGGGGGTAGATGTGTGGACGCAAAAAGAGAAATGGGGAGGAAAGCAGTGCGACCACAGGCCAGACCTCAAGGTGCCTTGCATTTCTTGGACCCCATTATCAGATCACATGCTAGGTGTATAATGTGAATTCCCATGTTTATAAATCCTGTAATTACTTTGCAAACTGTATTACTCTGTAATGTGTTCTGTGCTGCACCATATTTTGTGTTAAAAGTAATAGTCTGTAAAACGTAAGCAGTAAGTGGAAACAACTTGGTCCTCTCTGTTTTTCTTGAAAGACTGGGTTTTCAAGTAGAACTATGGCAGAGAACTAAAGAAATATTGTTTATAAGCATAATGCCCAAGATGTCTGCAAACAGGACTTCCTTAGGTGAGGGAGATTCAAAGTTCCGAAACAGTAAGCATTGTAGACAAATTACAATCATTTTATTGAGGATTTACTGTGTGCAAAGCACAAGCTCATGTCTTAAATTACTTTCAGATGCCACTAGTAATTTTGATAATAACTACCTACCAATGCCAAATGCTCAAACTAGTACCCAACTAGTTCCCCTAACATTCCAGTAATCCATCCTCAATCTCATTACCTCTTACCCACTGAACTATTTCCTAGGAACCACTTACTCATCCTCAAGTTGGCTGAGACACCACCATAATTTTTTTACTTTCCAAGACGCAACTTGGAACACCCCAGGAGCCTGCTCAAAAACCTTCAATGAACCCTCAGAGCCTGCTTAAAAAACAGCTTAACAGCCCTGGTGTGGCCTTCACGCCCTCTGAAGCTGTGAACCAATCTCTCTCCAGGAAGCACAGTTCAGGGGAAGAGTTTGGGTTCTGAACCCAGATAGCCCCATTTCAGATGCCAGCTCTACCACTTATCTTCACCTATTAAAGGGGAATTACAACAGCAACCAACAAGATGGTTGTGAGGATGAAGGAAAATAATTTGCCTAAAAGAGCTCTGCACAGGCCTGGTATGCAGAACTGTTCCATAAACGTTAGCTATTTTCATTATCCTCAGCTTCTTCCACTCACTGAACAAACAGTCGAGCACCGCTGTGGGCCAGGCACTGTCCTGTCCTGATGCTCAGCGTACAGACTGAACAAAACAAAGTCCTTGCCCTCCGGGAGCTACCCAAGAATAGGGGGAAGGAGAGTAACCCAGAGCTTCACTACACATGATCCATGGGCCAAAGTGGAACTTCTCCAGATGGCTCCAGCATTGCTCAGCACTATTTCCACCTGGAAAGTTTACTTCTACCTGACCAAATCCTGCCTATCTTATAAGATCCAGCTCCAGGGCCACCATTTCCAGAAGCTTTCGCTAGTTACCTCCCACAGAAGGGCAGCCTGGACTTAGCACTCTGCATCTCCTGTAACTGGTTGGCTGTAATATACGACACAAGGTCCTCCCGTGCAAACGTCTCCTCTGCTATAATCACTAGTTTGAAGGCAGGGAATAGAATTTTTCTCCCTTTAACTCCCTGGCACATCTTATCTTCACATACACACAAACACAAAATGTGTGAACCAGGCAAATAAATCTCTACCCTAATTATCCTCTTATCATGCTATGACTAAGCCATGAAATCTTTAAATCCCTTTAGATTTAAAGAGAAATCTGGACTACAAAGAGGTGTTAGGAAAGAAAAGAAATACCTTTGGAGCACCACATAATACAAATACACGATATCAGAGTTTAGTGATTTATCTTGGCTAAGAAGTTATAAAGTCTCTTTCTTTATGTGACTACTTCTATCTTCCTAGATGGGGTTGGGAAGCTGGTAAAGTTTTGGTGGACTGGTGAACTTCTAAGATTTTCATGCTTTTACATCCATGAATCAAAAACAGAGAAAGATCAAGGCTTCATACACTTTCAGGATGTCATCAGAGTATCCAGTTTCTAACATGCATTGAACAGCACCAGTACAGAACAGAGGGAAGATTCATCCACTTGTCTAGAGGGCTTCAGACAGATGTGTACTGTCCTCTCAGACTCAGGGCTGAATCAATAATGGACAGGGGCGGCTAATGACGCCCAGCCAGAATTGGTTCAGTATGATTCAGAGTTCAGAGATAGCACATCACTGCTAAGCAGGGGTCAAAGAGACCTAGCTTCCATCCCTCCTGGAACCCTGGGGGCAACTGTAACCACTGTAACCACTGGAGGAGTGGTCAGTGGCCTTCAGAGCCCCCTGGTCCTCACATTGGGGCAGTCTAATCAGATAACAAATGACCCTCAGAAAACTCAGGCTTTGATTTTAAACAAGAAACGTGTTGTATTCTAGACGAGCAAAAGAACAAATGAAACAAACATTTCTTTAATAACCATAACCCAACTTTAGTGAAGACTGCCCAGCACTAAGCAAGTAACAGGCTCACAACTGAAAGAAGGGATGAGTCTATCTGGAGAAAGGATTTTTCCACATAACTGAGGACTGATTCTAAATGTCTTAAGTTTCCATTTAGTTAATGGAAATCTCCTAAAATGTACTAGACATTTCTATTATAGAGAATAATCTAGAGTTTGGCTTTTCTTGAAGTCACCATTACAAATACAGCCATTGTGCGAAGCTCAAGTCCAAGAGTTGCTTTCCAGGGTCCTATAAAATAGAGCAAATCAGAGAACTCTGTCATATCCAGGTCCTTGGTCTTCCCCCACCTTCACTTACTGCTGAGACACTGGAGGAGACAAACTTCTCCACAAGTTTTAGTTAGGGAGGTGGCAGGAATAGTTTGGAGGAATAGAATTGGTAGGGTAGCCTCTGGCTGTCCTGAGCTGGTGTCATATATCCTTTAAGCCAGAGGGATGTAAAAGGTTGCTCTCAGGAAAGCCATGTGCCTTCCGGAGATATAAATGTTCAATCCCTCATTATGTTAATTTACTCAATAAATATTTATTGAGTGGCCACCATGTCCCAAGCACTGTTTTAGGCAATAGAGATGCTAATGACTTTGCCTGTCTTCCTAAACTGCCATGAGAGGTCTCTGCCTCAAGAATCTTACATTCAAGTAGAAGGAATTTCAAATAGTGGCAAAGTAATTGGCTGAGGGTAGAGACTATTTTAGCTAAGGACGTCACAGAAGGTTTCTAAACAGTGAGTTTAAGCTGAGATCCAAATGATAGGATATAGCTCATAACACAGAGATCGGGAGAAAGCCAACTAACCATTAGAAAGCCCTCCAAAGCACAATCTAGAGACAGAGATCAGGGCAGCTGGAGGACACTAAAAGACAGCAGGAATGAGAACAAGGCCAAGAGACAGCTAGGGCTAGGCCTTGGGCACAAGGTCATTTACCCTTGTAAAGTAAATGTTTTAATTTTATTTTAAGTATAATGGGAAGACACTGGAGAAGGTTAGGCTGACAAGTGATAGAACCCAATTTATGACATTAAAAGATTTCTCACGGCCGGACATGGTGGCTCACACCTGTAATCCCAACACTTTGGGAGGCCAAGGAGGGCAAATCACCTGAGATCAGGAGTTTGAGACCAGCCTGACCAACATGATGAAATGGGATATAAAAGGTTAGCAGGGCGTGGTGGTGCATGCCTGTAGCCCCAGCTACTCGGGAGGCTGAGGCAGGAGAATCGCTTGAACCCAGGAGGCTAAGGTTGCAGTGAGCCAAGATTGCGGCACTGCACTCCAGCCTGGTGACAGAGCGAGACTCTGTCTCAAAAAAAAAGATTACTTGGAATGCTGTGTGCACTGGAGGCTCACCAAGGCCAACCTTGTTTGTAAACTGTGCTGATGTGACAATAGCACATGGTGGTTAAGAGTGCAGACTCTGGACTAGATTCTGCCACTTACTACTGGTGTAATTTTGAGCAAATTAATTCCTCTATGTGCCTCAGTTTCTGCATCTGTCAAAGGAAGATATTTGCTGTTTTAGTTTCCGTGTTAAGGATAAAAGTTAAAAAAGGGGGGCGTCCAAGTGTCTAAATATCTCTAATATGCACACACTTCTTTCCAAGAGGCCTCTAGCATATCAGTCTGTTCTCTCCTCTCTCCCTCCTTCTTTCCCTCCCCACCCAACTCCCAAAGGAAAGAGACAGGTGGCACAATCTTGTTAACGAAGTAAAAAGTACCTCTCCTTTTTATTGCTGGAGACTATCACTAGGGTGGGAGGAAGAAGTATGCCCAAAATGTGATCTAGAATTTAGTGCACCACTCAGTAGAACACTGTTTCTTAAACATAAAGCCAATCTTCTCTTGTGTAGAAAGGTTTTCCTTCTCAAAGTGAAAAACATCTCTGTGGCTAAAGTCATTCATGCTGAGCATTTCAGCAACATGGTAGACTCCCATACGCCTGATTGTTCATTTTCTAACAGCTGCAGGCAGAATCTAGTGAACTCTTAATGATCCACAAGGCTTTCAGCCTGCCATGCATCCTCTCTCACAGCAAGCATGTAGTTTTCAATATCAGGGAGCCCGGCTTCTCCCTTCAAAAGGCAAGAGGCGGTGAGTGTATCAATATTCCTTCTACAATGTGAAAACTAGAATTTCTATGTCTAGATTTCCTTCACTGGGACCCTGTATGATATAATACCATGAGTTTTCTATTTGGAATTTTCTGAGAACAAATCACAATTTAAATTCAAGTTCTTCAATTAGTAACAAAGGTTAGGATGGATGCCAAGGCTTTCATCCAACTAAAACTCATTTTCTGGATTTACTGGATATGAAGGAAACGAGGAATATTCCTGGCTGATTCCCAGGTGTCCCCTCCCACTCGCTTACCCCTCCCACTTCACTCTCATGAGAAATGAAAGTCACCCATGGGATTTGGATGCCCATTAGAATCTTCCTGCCTTACAGAACCACGGCTACAAATTCATCCCTCTCATAAAGCTATACTGAATTAGGATACAACTATAAGAGAGGAAATTGTCACAGGGATTTCTGTTTTTTTAATGACAAGGCACATTAAGCAAAAAACACAAAGAAAAGGCCACCTCAAATACAAGCAAGCAGGAGACACTTATTATGCAGCTTAATATAATTAAATTTATTTATTTAGTTTTTTTCTTTTTTCTTTTGGGATGGGTCTCACTCTGTCACCCAGGCTGGAGTACAGTAGTGTGATCTTGGCTCACCACAATCTCTGCCTCCCAGGCTCAAGCAATCCTCCCACCTCGGCCTCCCAAGTAGTTGGGATTGTAGGTGTGCGCCACCATGCCCGGCTAGTTTTTTTATTTGTTTTGTTTTGTTTTGCTTTGGTAGAGATGGGCTTTCACCATGTTGCCCAAGCTAATATAATTAAATTTAATAAGCAGTTACTATATGCTGGGTACTGCTGTGCAAGCAGCGGGTTCAGACACACAAAGAAAAATCAAACTATGGCCCTCTTCTGCAAAAATATCAATATTATAGTTGAAACAAGTATGCAAATGGAAACAACATAAAGCAAAACATGGTCTGGCAAAGTGTGGTGTGGGCTCAGTGGTATAGGAGCAAGCCATTTTAACTGGGAAAAATTAGCACAGGCTTCACAGGAGCCATACCATTTAAGCTGAGTCTTCAATCATGAAAAGAAGTTTCACAAGGCCAACAAGAGGCAATCCATACAGAGGAAAGAGAATGGGGTGGCGGGAGGATGCACCAAATCAGTGTGGCTACAGTATGGAGGGAACGTGGTGGAAGAAAAGCAGAGAATGGCATATTTAGGACAAAAATATTAGAGGGTGTTGAGTATCATGCTCAGGTGTTTGGGCTTTCTTCTTCAGGCAGCAGAGAACTCAAGGCTCCGGAGCAGGGATGGACAAACAAATCTGTGTTTTAGAAAGCTCACCTGTAAAAGACGTAGTACTGAATACAAAAAAAAAAGAGAGAAAGAAAGCCACTTGGCCTAGGGAGGGAAACTAGTTGGAAAGCAGCTTCAAAAGGCTAAGGAAGAGAAAAATGGCACCTGATTCCTATAGCAGAGGCAGAATTAGAAGAAAAAAAAGGCAGAGGTCTGATAGGTAGATACTTCAGATAAAATAATAGGGCCAGGCGCAGTGGCTCACGCCTGTAATCCCAGCACTTTGGGAGGCCGAAGCGGGTGGATCACCAGGTCAGGAGATCGAGACGATCCTGGCTAACACAGTGAAACCCCGTCTCTACTAAAAACACAAAAAATTAGCTGGGCGTGGTGGCGGGCGCCTGTAGTCCCAGCTACTCGGAAGGCTGAGGCAAGAGAATGGCATGAACCCGGGAGGCAGAGATTGCAGTGAGCCGAGGTTGCACCACTGCACTCCAGCCTGGGCAGCAGATCGAGACTCCGTCTCAAAAAATAAAAAAGACGACATTTTCTACATGCTTTTCTGCCATTTTCAAATAGGCACACATTCTTAAGGGGGCGGGGGACAAAAAATAATTATTTCAGAGAAAAAAACTACTACAATTTATTGACAATTGGATTGTGTGTGCTGGGAAAGAGGAACATTTGAGACATAAAGAGTTAAAAGTTAGGGCCAGGGGCAGTGGCTCAGGCACCTGTAATCCCAGAACTTTGGGAGGCTGAGGAGGGAAGATCACTTGAGCTCAGAAGTTTGAGACTAGCCTGGGCAACATGGTGAAACCACATTTCTACCAAAAATATATACATAATAATTTTTTTTAAGTTAAAAGTTAACCCCAGACTTCCATTGATGGTGACTGGTCATGCCTCAAACCTAAACAAGAACAAAGGAGGAAAGGAAGCATAGTTCATCCACCATCTTCTTCTGACCAATGAGAAAAGGGAAAGGGTATTAAATCTAGCTCGGGTCCCACTAACCCAGAGCTGAACTAAAATTACTCTGTAGTGCTCACGAAAACAGTTTTGTTTTGTTTTGTTTTTGAGATGGGGTCTCGCCCCGTCGCCCAGGCTAGAGTGCAGTGGTACAATCTCAGCTCACTGCAACCTCCACCTCCCGGGTTCAAGCAATTCCCCTGCCTTGGCCTCTCTAGTAGCTGGGATTACAGGTGCCTGCCACCACGCCCAGCTAGTTTTTGTATTTTTAGTAGAGATGGGGTTTTGCCATGTTGCCCAGGCTGGTCTTGAACTCCTGACCTCAGGTGATTCACCCACCTCATCCTCCCGAAGTGCTGGGATTACAGGCATGAGCCACTGCGCCCAGCCGAAAACACAGTTTTCTAAGCAAAATAAATATAAACAAAGGAACGTGTAAACAATGTGACAGCAGGATATGGTTAAGAAACAGTTTCAAGTTTAAAGTCCTTTTTTAAGTGTCTTTAGCATGCCAAGAATGTATATGCTAATAAATTAGTTCTCTAATTTTTAAGACACCTGTTAAATAATATTATTGCACTATTTGGCCCAAAAGTATCATGGTCTGGATTACCACATTCACTACAGTTAGATCATATTTCTTCATTGTCTAAGTTAATTCTCTCATATTAATTGATATTTGTTCCTATTACCCTGTCACTTCAAATCTGAAATGCTGAATTAGGAGACTTTTCAGTTCAAAAGCCAATAGACACACAATTTAAGTACAAATAAAACTGAATACATGTGAGTAAAATTATTGGTTTGTATCAGTATCAATATCCTGGTTGTGATTTGATACCATAGTTTGGCCAAATGTTACCATTTTGGGAAACTGGGCATTTATAAAAAGGATCTCTCTATATTTTTCCTTATAACTGCATGTGAATCTATGATTACCTCAACTTTAAAAGGGAGAGGGTAGCCTAAAAAAACAAAACAAAACAAAAGCTAATGGGCAACTCTGTCCTGTGAAACCCTATTTGCTCTCACCACACATAGACCAGCAACAAAAACAGAAGCTTTGCAGAGAGTACAGTGGTGGTTACCAGGGTGTCTGGGGGATTCCGCTGGGGAGACACAAAATTTCAGTTAGACAAGAGGAATAAGTTTAAGGGATCTATTGTACAATATGGTAACTATAGCTATTAATAAGGTACTGTATTCTTAAAAATCACAGATGGCCCGAGGCAGGCAAATCACAAGGTCAGGAGATCGAGACCATCCTGGCTAACACGGTGAAACCCCGTCTCTACTAAAAATAGAAAAATTAGCTGGGTGTGGTGGTGGGCGCCTATAGTCCCAGTTACTCGGGAGGCTGAGTCAGGAGAATGGCGTGAACCCAGGAGGCGGAGCTTGCAGTGAGCTGAGATTGTGCCACTGCACTCCAGCCTGGGCAACACAGCCAGACTCCATCTCAAAAAAAAAAAAAAAAATCACTGATGGCTGGGCGCCGTGGCTCACACCTATAATCCTAGCACTTTGGGAGGCCGAGGTGGGTGGATCACCTTAGGTCAGGAGTTCCAGACCAGCCTGGCCAACAAGGTGAAACCCTGTCTCCACTAAAAATACAAAAATTAGCTGAGTGTGGTGGCACACGCCTGTAATCCCAGCTACTTGGGAGGCTGAGGCAAGAGAATCACTTGAACCAGGGAAGTGGCGGTTGCAGGGAGCCAAGATTGTGCCACTGCACTTCAGCCTGGGTGACAGAGCAGGACTCCATTAAAAAAAAAAAAAAAAAAAAAAAAAAAACAAACCAGGCGCGGTGGCTCACGCCTGTAATCCCAGCACCTTGGGAGGCCGAGGCAGGCGGATCATGAGGTCAGGAGTTCAAGACCAGCCTGGCCAACATGATGAAACCCTGCCTCTACTAGAAATACAAAAACTAGCTGGGCATGGTGGCGCGTGCCTATAATCCAAGCTACATGGGAGGCTGAGGCAGGAGAATTGCTTGAACCAGGACCCAGGAAGTGGAGGTTGCAGTGAGCCGAGATCGTGCCATTGCACTCCAACTTGGGCTACAGAGGGAGATTCTGTCTCAAAAAAAAAAAAAAAAAAAAAGAAATTACTAAGAGATTTTAAATGTTCTCACCATAAAAAAAAAAAAAACTATGTGAGGTAATGCATATACTAATTAGCTCAATTTAGCCATTCCACAATATATACATATTTCAAAGCATCATGTTGTACATAATATATACAATTTTTGTCAATTAAAAATACATTTCTTTTTTTTTCCTTTGAAACAAGTCTCCCTCTGTCTCCCAGGGCTGGAGTGCAGTGGCGCAATTTCAGCTCACTGCAACCTCCGCCTCCCAGGTTCAAGCAATTCTCCTGCCCTCAGCCTCCCAAGTAGCTAGGATTAGACGTGCACCACCATGCCCGGCTAATTTTTTTTTTTTTAGTAGAGACAGGTTTCACCGCGTTGGCCAGGCTGGTCTTAAACTTCTGACCTCAGATGATCTGCCTGCCTTGGCCTCCCAAAGTGCTGGGATTACAGGGGTGAGCCACCATACCCAGCTACATTAATTTTTTAATAAAAAACTTTTTTCAAAAAGGGGAGGCTTTAGAGCTAATTGCTTATAAGTAAAAGCATGAAAATGTATCAGATTCTGAAGCTCACACACCACAAAGTAAAAGGGAGAAAGTAAGAGAAGATTCATGAATAATAAGCTTTACACAGTCCTGTAAAGAGGTGTGGCAGGTAGTATTATTGCTCTCCATCATACAAACCAGGAAGCAAAGGCTCAGTGATGTGAAGTGGTCTGCCCAAGTCTACGCACCAGAGTAAAGCAAGTGTTCACAACTCAATATAAAAACACGAAAACGAAAAGTAATTTCCTACTAGGAGAGGAGTGGGTGAGGAGAGGCAGAAAGGAGGAGGACGGATAAATACACCTAAGATAACATTACTTAAGTGGCATAATCTCCAAAGCATCGGTGTAAATATCCAGGCTCAAGACCTGCTACAGGGCTTCACATTATGAGCTACAGAGAAGGAGACACAGTTAAATGTGTCCCTACCCAACAACAGAGGGTGCAGATTCTCACCCCCAACTAAAAAATGACTGATATTGCTAAGAGCATGACACAGGCCAAAGCCAACCTTTGAATCCCTGACGGATAGGCCCCTATAATAGCAAGGTATTACACAACCTGGCCTGCAATTATTATTTGTATTTGACCATCAAAAAATCTTGTGGAATACCATGAACAGGAAGGGTTAGAGGTCTTTTCATTTATTAGACAGATTTTACTGAGTAACAACTATGTGCCCAGGCACTAAGCAAGGTGTTACAGGTAATTTTTTTTTTTTAAAGGGGGTGGATATGGGGTGAGAGGTACAGACATTAATCAAATTATCACAACATAAATTAAGCCATGGTAAATGTTACAAGGTAAAGCTTTGAAGGCATACAAAATGGATGCAGGAATGCCCAGCAGGAACAGATCTAGGTTATGGGATCTCAAAAACAAAACACAGTCCCTGCCCGCTGGAAGCTCATAATCTAGTGAGGAAGACTTGTACGAAGAGGTAGCTTGAGTATAGTGCAACACCAGGTAAAAGTGCTTCCTTGTGTTCCAAGCCTGACAAGATGTTCTAGGCTTATCTATCTCAGACACTTTCTGCTTAGATTTGAAACCAGCCACTTCTCCAAGGAGCCCCAATTCCTTTCACTGGGAATTGGCCCTTTCAGATTAGCTCTGTGCCCTCTGACATGGCTTGAAAGGGCTCCTACTGGCTAATATGAGACCTCAAGAAGATGCTCAAATGAATGGAACACCAAGTATGTTTAAATTCATGAGTTATATTAATACTAAAATGATCCTCTTTCTTATGGAGACTGGTAGACACTAACTCATGTTCTGAAAATCTAAGGAAAGAATAAAGCAGTCAAACTACCTTTCCTATACAGAATGCATTTCAGAATAATCAACTAGTTGAAGAGGCAAAGTTCTTTATAGAAGAATCACAGCTAATAAATAATAGAACTGAAGGAAATGACAGAATTAGAAAATGTCCTATTTTTGTGACAACTGAGGATAACTGAACACAAACTAATTAGTAGGTGACATTAAGGGACTGGCGGTAATTTTGTTAGGCGTGATAATGGTACCATGGTTATTTTTTAAGACCTTATTATGGATACATATTAAAATATTTATAGGTAAAATGATAGGACACGTGGAATGTGCTTTAAAATTCTCCAGGGGACTGAGGGGCAGCAGAGGGAAGACAGATGAAACAAAAGCAGCAGAACACTGAGAGTTGTTGAAGCTGGATGATGAATATGGAGGTTCATTGTTTTATTTTCTTTACTCTTACATATCTTTAAAAAAAAATCCATGACAAAAGGTTGGGAAAAAAGATCCACCTTTATGCATGGGATAATTATCACAATGCACACTTCAAATGGCAAAAATGTGCAAATGACCTAAATCTCTATCAATAGGAGACAAATTAAGTAGATCGTAACACATAAAAAGGAATCCTATGAGGCCATAAAAATGAACATATTTCAACAAGAAAACATATCTGGCTAACTTTTTACACTGAGTAAAACAAAGCAACAAACAAACAGGCTATAGAATAGCATATATGGTGAAATTCTAATGTGATATATGCACAGAGAAATGCCAGGAAGGCTGTTCCCCACGGTGTGGGCATCTCTGGGAGGTAATGTATTAGGCAAGTTATTTTCCTCACTGTTCTGTGGGAACTTCTCATAAAGACACTGACCCACATAATTCTTTGGGAAGCAAGAGGGTTCAAGTTTATTTTTAGTTTCCTCAAATTTAAAATGAGGTTGAAAATATGGTTCTTCTGGTGATTTAATGAATAAAATACTGAAAGCAATTATCACAAGATCTGGCATATAACTAGATATTCAAAATATGTTAGAGGCCAGGTGCAGTGGTACATGCCTGTGATCCTAGCACTTTAGGAGGCCAAGACAGGAGAAGTGCTTGAGTCCAGGAGTTCAAGAGTAGCCTGGGCAACACAGACGACCCTATCTCTACAAAAATTTCATTGATTGATTGAGACAGGGTCTCACTCTGTCACCCAGGCTAGAGGGCAGTGGTATGATCTCTGCTCACTGCAACTTCTCCCTTCTGGGCTCAAGCGATCCTCCCACCCCAACCTCCTGAGTAACTGGAGTTATAGGCACCTGCCACCATGTCCGGCTAATTTTTTTTTATTTTTTATAGAGATGGGGTTTCACCATGTTGCTCGGGCTGGTCTCCAACTCATTAGCTCACGCAATCCACCGACCTCGGCCTCCCAAAGTGCGAGGATTACACAGGCATGAGCCACCACACCCTGCCGCTAGAAAAGATGAAAAACAAACAAACAAAAAACATGCATGCCTGCAGTCCCAGCTACTCAGGAAGCTGAGGTGGGAGGATCACTTAAGGCCAAGAGTTTGAGGCTGTAGTGAGGTATGACTACACCACTGCACTCCAGCCTGGACAAGACAGTGAGAGACTATCTCAAAAAAAAAAAAAAAAAAAAGTCTGGCCAGGCGCGGTGGCTCATGCCTGTAATCCCGACACTTTGGGAGGCCGAGGCTGGTGGATCACGAGGTCAGGAGATCGAGACCATCCTGGCCAACATGGTGAAACCCTGTCTCTACTAAAAATACAAAAATTAGCTGAGTGTGGTGGCGCATGCCTGTAGTCCCAGCTACTTGGGAGGCTGAGGCAGGAGAATCACTTGAACCAGGGAGGCAGAGGTTGCAGTGAGCCGAGATGGTGCCACTGCACTCAAGCCTGGCAACAGAGCAAGACTCCGTCTCAAAAAAAAAAAAAAGTTAGACCTCTTTTTGCTTTTTTACATTCCAAAACCAAAATAAAGCAATTGCTTCTTAAAAACACAAACATTTGGAAGTGACAGTAAGAGGAATTAAAAAAACACACAAACAAAAAAACCTCACTCTGTAAGTCTAAAACTCATACACTTATACACTTCCCCTCTCTTCCTCCATAAATACCATAAAATTCATCCTGTTAAAGTGTACAATTCAGTAATTTAATTATTTGTTGACACCTAATATACATTTGTTTCATTTTAAAGATAGAATTCAGTCTTCCTTAATACAGCCCCATAATGTATCTTCTGAAACAAATCTTTGAAAATACAGTATTATCCATGTCCTTAGACCGTCACTTCGTAACAACATTTTAGAGGTGAGCCTAGTCATTTAATCATACGGTTTTTTTACTCTCACATCAAATGCCTGTGAAAATTCAGCATTCTCTCAGAACCAGGCTTCTCCGTAATTTACTATGAAGAAGACAGAGGGGCTAGGGGGATCTGAAGGAGCTTTGTGTCACATGTATGGGATTCCTTCACATATGGAATCCCTTCCCCTCTTCTAGCCCACTTGTTAAAAATTGGTGTTTCATGTGCAGATCATAAAATTCATCTTTTTAAAGTGCACAACTCCGTAATTTACAGTATATGCACAGGTTGTGCAGCCATCACCACTATCTAATTCTAAAATATCTTCGTAATCTCAAAAGAAACCGTTATCCATTAGCAGCTGCTCCCGATCCCTCCTCCTCTCAGTCCCTGGCAACCACTAATGCAATTCTCATTCTCACTAAGGCTATTTTGTTGGTGAAGGGGAGAGGAAGATGCAAGACATTCATTCTTGAGTCAAAGGATCTCCATTCTATGAGGTTTGTAATATAATATACAAAGAACATGCTTTAACTCCACATGTACCATTATGCATTGAGGAAGATAAATAAGCATCTTCGTCTTCAATTAATCCTTCTACTATAAAGCAGAAATCAAACCAAACTGCCAGATTTGGCTTACTCTGACTGCACTGCTAATAAACTCTGAACATTTGGCATGGCATATTTCATAATCTTCTATCTCAAAAGTCTGAGGCAAAAATAACAAAAAAAGAAAATCTGCAGCAATTACCATGAAAAAATAAACTAAATGTAAAAAGTAGTAAATGAAGTCATTAAAACAAGCTAAATTCATACCAGTGTTTGCTCATTTCACCGGCAAAACTCATCAAAACAGTTCAAGTATTAAATGTAGTAAGAGATTTTCTACAGATTTTTATTTTTGTCTTTTTAGAGCAACCAGATTAAAATTTAAGGGAAAAAAGTGGGACTGATAAAGTGGAATATGCTTTAGTGGATACCTGATCCTAACTGTAATATTGCTTGGTATTGCCCATATATTAAAGATGCAAAGTTACTTTATTGTGAGCAGAATTCCAAGAGAAAAATTAAGAAATCACTGTGAGGTACCAGTGATCTTCTCTAATTTCAGAACTGCAACTGTATACCTAACAAGGGCATTACTTTTTACAACAAATCTTTTATTTCTTCATGTAGCAGACAACATAAATAATGTATCATCCTTAATCATATCATGACAAATACCTTCTCAAAAGCACTTGTAGAAGAAAATTTTAAAATTTCTCTTTATAAAATAATGTATGCCTATTGTGAGGTATTTTAAAAATGCAAGACAGAAATATAACCTATCTATAATTTCATCAATTAGATTAACATCATTAACATTTTCATTTCTTTCCAGATCATTTTTCTACACATTTGTACAAAGTTGAGACTTTGCTGTATTTAAATTTTGCACTTGCCTTTTTCATTTTACATTATTCCATTAGCATGTCCCCCAAATCACTGAAAACTCTTTATAAACTATACTTGCTGCAGAGTGCACCATCACCTGGATAAACATGTAAATACTTGTACACATTTATCTTATATTCTCCTAGTGCTGGGTAGTTAAGATTTCCCAATTTGAAAGCCATTATTTCTTATTTCAAGTGATTTTTTTAAATCATCATGCATATATTTTTTTTCTTGGACACACAACACATGCACAAAGGCCATATAATTTGGTTCCAAAGGACTTGGATATTTTCAAGCCATTGTGATGCAGAGTAACTGCCAAAAACTACATTCCTGTCTGAGAAAAAATATCATTCATATCATTAGGACTTTGGAATGAACAAACACTGACCCATACATTCTTTAAACCACTTAGAAATTAAAGGCCATGCCCTCAATCAGTCAAAAAGCATTCTCTCCTATCTTAAATGTGCAATCAGACCCCTCTCCTGACCTTTAATACCAAAAACGTGAGGAAGAAAGATTCACTTTGTTTACCTGTGTCATTTTGGTAATGGCTATCTTACATAGCTGACCTTGAATTTCTAATTTAGACTCTATTCACAGGCAGACCAGCACTCCACAAAGGTCACTCTGCAGAGCAAAGGATCCCAGGAACTATTATACAGTACCCTGGAATCGTTTCTCTGCCTCCCGAAAGGCCTTTTGTTCTTAAGTAAGAAAGAAATAAGGCCAGGAACGGTGGCTCAAGCCTATAATCCCAACACTTTGGAAGGTCAAGACAGGAGGATTGCTTGAGCCCAGGAGTTTGACACCAGCCTGGGCAACATGGTGAGACCCCATCTCTACAAACAATTTAAAAATTAGCTGATCAGGGTGGCGAATGCCTATACTCCCAGCTACTTGGAAGGCTGAGTTAGGAAGATTGCTTGAGCCCGGGAGGCAGAGGTTGCAGTGGGCCAAGATTGTGCCACTGCACTCCCACCTGGATGACAAAGCGAGATACTGTCTCAAAAAAGAAAAGAAAAGTCCAGGCACAGTGGCTCACGACTGTAATCCCAGCACTTTGGGAGGCCCAGGCGGGCGGATCACTTGAGGCCAGGAGTTCAAGACCAGCCTGTCCCAACTGAAAACACAAAAATTAGGCAGGTGTGGTGGCAGGTGTCTGTAATCCCAGCTACTTGGGAGGCTGAGGCAGGAGAATCATCTGAACCCAGGAGATGGAGGTGGCAGTGAGCCAAGATCGTGCCACTGCACTCCAGCCTGGGTGACAGAGTGAGAATCTGTAGAAAGAAAGAAGAAAGAAAGGAAAGAAAGGAAAAAAAGGAAGAAAAAAAGAAAAAGGGAAGTGGGGGAGCAGAGGGAGGGAGGGAGGGAGGACAGGACAGACAGAACAGGACAGGAAAGGGAAAGAGAGAAAGAGAGAGAGAAAGACAAAGGGAGAGAGAGAGAGAAAGAGAAAGGGAGAGAGAGAGAAAGAGAGAAGGAGAGAGAAAGAAAGAAAAAGAAAGGTGGATGGATAGATGAATGGATGGAAGGAAGGAAAAGAGAGAGAAAGAAGCGGGGGAAGGAGGAAGAGAAAGAAAGATACATGTTTTCGGAAGGAAGGAAAGAAGGGAGGGAGAAAGAAAGACGGAAAGAAAGGCAGAAAAGAGGGAAAGACAGAAAGGAACAAAGACAGGAAGACAGAAAGCAGGGAGGGAGGGAAGAAAAAGGGAAAGGGAAACGGGAAGGGGAAGGGAGAGAGGGAGAGACAGGGAGAGAGAGGGAGAGACAGGGAGAGAGAAGGAGAGAGAGGGAGAGAGAGGGAGAGAGAGGGGGAGAGAAAGAGAGAGAGAGAGGGAGAGAGAGAGAGAGAAAGTTTTCTTCCTAAACTTGGTTCTAAGGTAGTCAAAATTATTCTTCTGGCTGTTAAAATGCTAGTCCACCTAAAATCCTTATACCTTCAAAAGGTGTTTTTCTTTTCTTTCTTTCTTCTTTTTTTTTTTTTTTTTTTTTTAAACTGAGACAGAGTCTCGCTCTGTCGCCCAGGCTGGAGTACAGTGGCGCGATCTCAGCTCACTGCAACCTCTGTCTCCCAGGTTCAAGCAATGCTCTTGCCTCAGCTTCCCAAGCAGCTGGGACTACAGGTGCCTGCCACCACACCCGGCTAATTTTTGTATTTTTAGTAGAGACGGGGTTTCACCATGTTGGCAAGGCTGGCCTCAAACTCCTGACATCAAGTGATCCACCCGCCTCAGCCTCCCAAAGTGCTAGGATTACAGGCATGAGCCACCGCGCCCAGCCAAAGGTGTTCCACTTATTCATCTGCGAATACCAAGCCAGTGCCCAGTTACTATAAGGGACCGTTGTTGCTCTTCCAAGCATCTGCTGAACTTTTTCTTTTATTCCCTCCATTGAAAATTTAAACATACTACCCACTACTATTAGCCCCGTGGGAAATCTAAGACTTGTTTTATTTTTCTTACCATACTCCCTAAACAATGTGACTATAAAGCAAAGTTACACCTATTAGCCAGAGGTTGCATGAAGGACCATTCAAATTCCAGTTAAATGCTATGTGGTTCAGAGACTATTACTTAACCCGGAGGAGTCCCAGAGCTAACTAACCTCTGGGAATTGTGATAAAATTGAAGAATAATGCATATATAAAAACCTGACACACAGCAGGAGATCAAATACATGGTGATTATCTTCATGATGTTCAGACCATTTCTTTTCTACAATCCCCACCACCATTTATCCATTTTGGCAAAATATGCAAAGCAAACATTTCTAATTCACTCTTCACTTCACTCAAGCAAAATCATCTCCCTTTTTTCACAGCATGTCCATCAAGTACCCATATAATGTTTATCAAAGCTAGTATCTCCCCTTTCAAGTCTATTCCTGTTCTTGCTCATTTGTATTCTCTTTCGTTCTTCACTGCTATGGTGTGGATGTTTGTGTCCCCTCCAAAATTTATGTTGAAACTGAAACTCAATGTGATAGCATCAAGAGTTGAGGCTTTGGGGAGGTGATTAAGTCATGAGGGCAGAGCTCTCATGAATGAGACTAACACTTTATGAAAGCGTTAGGATCTTTTCTGAAATATCTTTATGTAAAAAATGGGGGGGAGGGCAGGTGGAGGAACTAGCTAGACCCTTTTTTGCTCTTCCACTCTTCTGCCATGTGAGGACACAGCGTTTGTCCCCTCCAGATGATGCAGCAACAAGGTACCATCCTGGTAGCCAAGACCAGGCCCTCACCACTCAACCTACCAGCACCTTGACCTTAGACTGCCAGCCTCCAGAACTGTGAGAAATACATTTATTTTTTATTTTTGTGGAGATGGGCATCTCGCTCTGTTTGTTGCCCAGACTGGTCTCAAACTCCTGGGCTCAACTGATCTTCCCACCTCGGCCTCCCAAAGTGCTGGGATTACAGGCATGAGCCACTGCACCTGGCCAAATTTTTATTATTTATAAATCACCCAGTCTGTGGTTATTTGGTTACTGCAGCAGAAACAGACTAAGACATTCTCTATGATCAGTTTTATGCTCATTTGGATGCAATTTCTTCCAACACTGAAAAACTTGTAGGGCATTCCATTACTTAAACAGTCAAACTGCTGCTTACGTGGCGACTTAAAGTCTCTCCCTTACTCCAGCCTGGTTGAGAATCATCTACCTGAAACTTACACATGATCTAAGCCTGGTTTTCAAGGAAAGGTGGAGAGGGAGGCTAAATGCCCCCAGGTGATTCTGATATGCCTCACAAAGAGATGACTGCTTATTTCCAGAATAGATTTAAAAAAAAATAAAATGGTTGGGTATGTACCCCACAATCCTTTTTTTTTTTTCTTTCTGGAAACAGGGTCTCACTCTGTCACCCAGGTGGGAGTCCACAATCCACTTTAGTACACATTTTGACACACTGAGAAACCTGGCCCAGTAGCCTTCACCCATTACACGGCAAAGACACTCAGTCAATGCACCCTCAACTACCGTCTCTTAAAATGACAAACTGTTTATCCCTCTGTGGCCTCTCTACCACTGTTTGGCTGTTTGGGTACAATTTAAATCCATAACAGGTCATCAAAGGCAAGCAGTGACAGTGCTGGAATGCTGGATCAACCACAAAGAAACGAAAGAAGGCTATCACACTGGATGCTATAAAATGATCATAAAGCTAACAAGTACTTACTATACGTCAGCACTTACGATACGTCAACCACTTTCTACACATGAACTCTTTTACGCTCACGACAACCCTATGGATCAACACTGTCCCCATTCTGCAGAAGAAAAACTATGGAGAGATTAAGAAACTTATCCAGTACCACACAGCTACTGAGGGAAGGTCTAAAGCGGGGAGTGTGAATTCTAACCCAAACAGTCTGGTCCCAGGTTAACTTTTCAATTATGAATTGCCTATTTTACATAGCTGGAGTCACCTTCAAATAAAAGAAGAGAAAGAAGAACACCAACTAGGAACTGATGAGGGGAAGCCCCAACATTACAAAATGCTTTCAAGACATCTCTGTAGCTTGAGAGCATTTGTCAGCAGGTTACAAAAAACAACAGATGGAATAGCCAGAGGTAGGTCATGATTTCAGAGGATATGCAAGTACAGAAAGCAACTGCGAAGTGAGATTTAGAACACAGCTCCGTAGAGACTAAGTATACTTGCTCTCCTTTGCCAGCGTTCCGATTTCTATGACTGCATCCCCTGCCCTAAACAGGGTATATCTAGTTTTGGAGATAGGAAAAAACAAAAAAACAGATCAATTTTCCTTATAGAAAGCAATCAAGATCTCAGTCTATAAAAATAAGTCTTTTGGCCAGGCATGGTGGCTACCGCCTTTATCCCAGCCCTTTGGGAGGCCAAAGCGGGCAGATTACGTGGTCAAGAGATCAAGACCATCCTGGCCAACAAGGTAAAACACCATCTCTACTAAAAATACAAAATTAGATGGGCACGGTCGTGCGTACCTGTAGTCCCAGCTGCTCAGGAGACTGAGCCAGGAGAATTGCTTGAACCCAGGAGGCGGAGGTGGTTGCAGTAAGCCGAGATCGTGCCACTGCACTCCAGCCTGAGCAACAGGGCAAGACTCCATCTCAAAAAAAAAAAAAAAAAAAGGTCTTTTAACCAAGATACTTCAGGTTTCTCAAGAGCATAGCTACTTGGGGGAAAAAATAGTGACTTCTGGATGGCTTCCCATTCTGCCACATTCAACCTGACCACTCTACTTGCTCCTTTAGTTAAAGATAACAGACATGGGCAGAAAGAAACAAACACATACCTAATGCAAATACAGCTGACATGTACTTTGACGTTTTTGAGGACCCTATTTTCTTTTTTTTGAGACATAGTCTCATTCTATCATCTAGGATGGAATGCAGTGACATGATCTCGGCTCATGCAACCTCAGCCTCCCAGTTCAAGTAATTCTCCTGCCTCAGCCACCCAAGTAGCTGGGATTCCAGGCACATGCCACCACGCCCAGCTAATTTTTGTATTTAATAGAGATGGGGTTTCACCGTGTTGGCCAGGCTGGTCTCAAATGCCTGACCTGAAGTGATCCACCCGCCTCAGCCTCCCGAAGTGCTGGGATTACACTGCACCCAGCTCCTATTCTTTAAAAAGAAAAATTTTAAATCCTAGTTGTATTATTTAAAAATTTCCCAACAATAAAAACTTATAAAGTAGTAATCCCTATAATTCTCTCCACCCCCCTTAAAAAATACACTATTAATAGTTTGGCATATGTCATACCAGATTTTTCTCTATGCATAGGCATAAGGTTTTCTTAAACTAAACTATGCTCAATATGAATTTAAAAAAAAAAAAAAAAAGACAACTGTCCTGAGTGTGCATGAATGTGTTTCCATTGTGTCCACACCCACCTGTGCTTTGGGGCCCTGTGAGCATAAATCCTCCTCCTTCACTGTATATGAAGAGCTGCACGTTGAAGCCCCTGAGGCTTAGGTTAGTAGCATACACTCAGCCCCCATGCAGTATGTACTGTGAAGCGCACTGCTTTCTCCCAGCTGCTCTGAGCATACTTTTCTCAAAGTAGCATGACCAAGCAAGTTGGCTGATCCTGGCTAAAATAAAGTATCCCAGGGAAGAAAGATGTGGCCTTAAGAGAATAGATCTGGGCCGGGCACAGTGGCTCACACCTGTCATCCCAACACTTTGGGAGGCCGAGGCGGGCGGATCACAAGGTGAGTAGTTCAAGACCAGCCTGGCCAGTATGGTGAAACCCTGTCTCAACTAAAAATATAAAAATTAGCCGGGCACGGTGGTGCGAGCCTGTAGTCCCAGCTACTTGGGAGGCTGAGGCAGGAGAATTGCCTGAACCCGGGAGGCAGAGGTTGCAGTGAGCTGAGATCGTACCACTGCACTGCAGCCTGGGCAACGGGGCAAGACTCTGATTCAAAAAAAAAAAAAAAAGACAGAGAATAGATCAGAACCTTAAGGGGTAAGAGGTGTGCAGGGAATCCCGCCCTCCCCCCATCCTTAGAACATCCCCCTGCCTGGATCCACGGCAGGGCTGGAAATTGGGCCTGGAGCTTTCCCTTTCCTAATACCCCTACCACATCCTCCTCTTAATTTCCTTAACACCTCACCTTCCCTTCTCTTCTCATTTTAAAACCCCTCCATTTGGGACCTCTAACAGAAGAGCACAAACTGGCTCTTAGAAAAATATGTGATGAATAAACATAAGAAGCTCAATGTCAGCCAGGCGAGGTGGCTCACGCCTGTAATCCCAACACTTTGGGAGGCTGAGGCAGGTGAATCACCTGAGGTCAGGAGGTTCGAGACTAGTCTGGCCAACATAGTGAAACCCCATCTCTACTACAAATACAAAAATTAGATGGGTGTACTGGCACATGCCTGTAGTCCCAGCTACTCAGGAGGCTGAGGCAGGAGAATCGCTTGAACCCGGGAGGCGGAGATTACAGTGAGCCGAGATCGCGCCACTGCACTCCAGCCTGGACGACAGAATGATACTCTAACTCAAAAAAAAAAAAAAAAGAAAAGAAAAAATAATAAAAGTATATGATGAATAAACATAAGCAGCTTAACACTGGCCAGGCGCGGTGGCTTACGCCTGTAATCTCAGCACTTTGGGAGGCTGAGGCGGGCGCATCACCTGAAGTCAGGAGGTTCAAGACTAGCCTGGTCAACATAGGGAGACCCTGTCTCTACTAAAAATACAAAAATTAGCCGGGTGTATTGGCACTACCCTGTAGTCCCAGCTACTCAGGAGGCTGAGGCAGGAGAATCACTTGAACCCGGGAGGCGGAGGTTGCAGTGAGCCAAGATCATGCCACTGCACTCCAGCCTGGATGACAGAACGAGACACCATCTCAAAAAAAAAAAAAAAAAAAGGTTGAACTTCACCAGTTTAACTCTCATTCCCTATAACACAATACCCAGTGACAGTTTTAAACAAGACAGGTTATGTGGTAAGTGTATGTCTGAAGTCTTAAAGCAGAATATAATCCCTTATACATATCAATACCTAAAGAATTCAAACTTCACATTTATACAGAAAAAATGGCATCGTGCCCATAAAAATACTACTATTTTGGTAGAATTACAAAATTTAGTATAATCACTAAGGATAAATCCTCGATTTAAAGAGGTTGGGAAAGCTGGAAAAGTTCTTGCTTGATGACACAGCTGAAAGCCCAAATAATGAAAGATCATCAGAAGAGAAAATCAACGAAATAAAGTACAAACACAGAGACATATTATGCCAAGCACTGGGCAGTGCCTGGGCATGCCTCAGGTCTCCATGAAGTATGCAGTAGTCTCCTCTTATGGACAAGAAATGAAGGCTCAATGGCACATCTAAATCCACACAAATAGTAAGAAGAGAGCTGTGATACAAACCCTGACCTCTGATCCCAATGCCTGAGGCTTCCACTGGAACCCTGAGGCCTCCCCCAAGCAATCTAAAGTATGAAGTTCATGATTCCCCCAGTGGTCGCACATGGGCCATTTGCCCCCAGTTGAGCCACCCTTCTTTTAGGAGACTTGGTACTCCTTGCCCTGTCCCTTTACATGAGTGGGAGCGACCATTTTCGTGCACAGCCATGTCTCCCCGGCTACAATGCATAGGCTGAGGGTTTATGGGGATTGTTCGGGGATTTGTGGTTGTTTTACTCCAAGCTGGGAAAAGAGAAACTCAGTCTTCTGATAGTGGAGCTGCAAGATCTGAGTTGGGGTCATAAACAGCATGAACACAACAACACTGAAGAGAGGCCTGCATCCAAAAATGCAGCCACAGGGCAGACAGAAACACAGTTCTCGCCACCAAGTCCCCAGTGCTGTCTCCAGAGTGATCTCAACCACCACGCTGGCCTTGCCTCCTATGATCTGAAATAGTACTGACCATCATTTTCTTTACAAAGGTGTTTTTTGAAAAACATTCTTTAGTTTAGGCTAGAATCAAACAGAGAATCAAATAAGATCACATACTTACCCATCACTACCCAACAAAAACATACCACTATGGGCCGGGTGCGGTGGCTCACGCCTGTTATCCCAGCACTTTGGGAGGCCAAGGCGGGCGGATCACCTAAGGTCAAGAGTTTGAGACCAGCCTGGCCAACATGGTAAAACCCTGTCTCTACTAAAAATACAAAAATTAGCCGGGTGTGGTGGTGCACGCCTGTAGTCTCAGCTACTCAGGAGGCTGAGGCAGGAGAATTGCTTGAACCTAGGAGGCAGAGGTTGCGGTGAGCCGAGGCCGTACCATTGCACTCCAGCCTGGGTGACAAGAGTGAAACTCTGTCTCAAAAAAAAAAAAAACAAACACTATTATTTAACAGTATTATTTGCCATCTTCCAATTTAGCCCAGTTAAGATGAGCTGATATTTATTAGGTTATAGTAGGTGTGAAAGCACTTGGAAAAAAGAGTGGAATATTCAAAAGAAATGGATTTTGATGTTTTTTTCTCACAACTCTATTGGGAGATAAATCAATATTATCCTCATTTTGTGGAGAAAAAAAGATAACTGGATTAAACAACAACAAATAGATCCATTTCAATGTGAACATCGTTGAGGTATCAGGTCTTCCTCCTCCTGCATATAGGCATCTCCTGCTCTACTAATGTTTAATACACCTCAGACAGACAATTTTCATCAATCAGTTAACAGGGAAATGAGAGCAACAAAAATAAAACTTTTATTTACCTTATTTCCTCTTAAAATGTGCTCTTATCTGAAAGATTACAAGCAGAAGAAATAGTCTCCACTGCTGCTCCTAACAACAAACAGGTATCTTTGGCCCATTTCAAAGGAAAAATATCAAGAGAAATGGTAACACCCAGGATTAATATGGAGGCACTCCTGCAACACTGACAGGTGGGCAATCTGCCGAACTCTGAACCAGCAATTCAGCCTTTCAGAACTTCCAGCACAGAGGTATACAAGAGGGCAGAAACACGTATGTACAGGGATGTTCAGTGCAGTGATGCTATGGCCAAAAGATGAGAAACCACTTGGATGATAGCAACCATGTACAGAAAAAGAAATGAAAGCTACAAATGTATAGAAGAGAATATTACATTAAAAATATTTTAAATCATCTTATAAGTGATATAACTTACTCACTGCTAAGATGATCATGACACATGTTTAACTTAAACAGCTGACAAAATAGCTGTTTTATATAAATATTCTTTCCATCTTTTTTTCTACAGATATAAACAATAAGATAATTATCTCAGGGCAAAAGACTGAGTGATTTTAATTTTTTCATTACAACTTTAAAAAAAGTTCCTGTTTATACAATTAAGTACATATTACTTTTACTGTAATAAAAACAAATTATTATCATTTGCAAAAATCATCTAAGCAGCCTCCAGAAATGTGTTTGAAAAACGTTGTTCCCAAGCAATATGTATAAATCACAAAGAACATAAGCTTAGAATTCTCAGCCAAAGTAAGAAGTCAAAGACAAAAATATCTCCATGCCTATTTTTCTAAATGTTCTTCAAAAATTATTTGATTTTTTTTTTTTTTTTGAGATGGAGTCCGGCTGTGTCGCCCAGGCTGGAGTGCAATGGTGCGATCTCGGCTCACTGCAACCTCCGCCTCCCGGGTTCAAGCGATTCTCCTGCCTCAGCCTGCCAAGTAGCTGGGACCACAGGCGCGCACCACCACGCCCAGCTAATTTTTGTATTTTTAGTGGAGATGGGTTTCACCATGTTGGCCAGGATGGTCTCCATCTCCTGACCTCGAGATCCGCACGCTTCGGCCTCCCAAAGTGCTGGGATTACAGGCGTGAGCCACCGCGTCCGGCCAAATTATTTGATTTTTAAAAATTACTTCTCTAAATCAAAAAGAAGTCAAATGCACCATGCAGAAAAAGAACTTGGACATCTTTTTTTACAAGGCTATCCATAGCCAATAAATTGTATCATGAAGCCTGAAATCTCAAACAATTATCATCCCAGTCCTTCATATATGCACACTAATACCAAAAACCACTAGGTCGTCCTCCTCCCTAATGACATTACTCAAATTTGCTTCTCCCTCACTTCCTCTTAGTCCTAGTCCACAACGCCTTCATCAGACAATCTTCAGCACCCACTACTGCAGTGTCTGGGTAAGACCCAGACACCTCTCCCTGAGGTCTTTCAATGGCTTCGATTGCCCTGCGAATCAGTACTGAAGTCCTACACTACAGTGCTGCAGGGAAGTCTCTCTCGATTGCCCTCAGGGCTCCTCTACCTAGGAAATGTGCTCAACCTCGCTGGTGCACAACCAGGCCACTTATAACTCAGAATATTATCTCTATTAAGGACACCTGAACATCTTCCTTCATGGAGCCAGCTGAGCTATCTCTTGTCCCTCATCCAAAAGAATCCTAAAGGCCATCTCATCCACAAAGCTTTTAAGGATGGTTAAACACCGAGAGATTCCTACCAGTCATCAAAGAACTTCCTCCCCATTTATAACCACATCTATTTGTTCCATAATGGACAGCCATCTTTAACAGCTTCTTCTTTGCCCCTCCCCAAAATCCCATGTAAAATGCAGCTGTAGATCAAATAATTCTTCCAGGTTGACCTCCCATTCTCTACTTCGAGCCATTTTCATCTGATTTCTCTGGATTTCTTACCATGGTCCTTGTCACAGACTCTCCCTCTACCTAACCTGTTCAATAGATAACTTGGTAGGACCACCAGCTTGGTTTTCTTTTTACTCCAATGCTGTCTGACAATTCCCCCTTAGCCCACAGTTCAAGCTGGTGAGTTCTGTCTATAGCTGAATAACCTGGATCTCACTTACACTCAGATTGTGTCATCCATTTGCATGTTTTGCTTTTCTTCCCCTCCTACAAAGCGTCCTTTAATATCCTGCTAACTCCAGGAAGATATTTTGCTATTACACGTCTTTTTATATTCCCTTCATAATATTTATGAAAACTTTTAGGTAGCCATCGCTCCATTTTTACTTCAGGCTCAAACCAAACTTCATCGCATTTTTATATGTTCACTAAATTATTAGGTTGCCTTAAACAATGTATGAATATAAATGTACCTGAGTAACATTAATTTTAAACACTTTTTTCTCCTTCAAAGCAGTTCCTTTTTGTGATAACTATCAAAATATACACTTCATTCTTTCTATACATTTCAAAAATATATGAAGCCAACATAGGATATATATTTCAAAAACATATGAAGCCAACTAATAAATGAAGAAGGAATGGTGAACTAGAAAATCACCCTTTGGCAACCAGCATAATAATTAATAACTGTTATAAGTAAAAATCATCAATGGATTCTGAAGCTATAGGTGAAAGTTTGAGGAGTAACAGGATATTTATACAGTCTCAAACTATCTCCCCACAAGATATCTATTAATTAGAAAGAGAGGAAAAAAGTAACTTTTTGAAGAAACCTGGCAAACACCTCTTTAACCATGTAGGAGGAAGAGATATCGTGTGCCTCCTGATGTGAGGCACTGAGAAGGATATGTCACATCTACAGTATTCCTGCCAAAACTGTATAAACTTCATCTAACCAGGAGGAAGCATCAAACAACGTCAAATTGACGAACTACACACAGTAAGGTGACCTAATTCTTCAAAAGTATTAAGTCAAGAAAAATAAGGAAAGACTGACAATGAACTGTTCCAGTGTAAAGGAAACTATGGCCGGGGGCGGTGGCTCACACCTGTAATCCCAGCACTTAGGGAGGCCCAGGCGGGTGGATCACCTGAGGTCAGGAGTTCGAGACCAGCCTGACCAACATGGTAAAACTCCGCCTCTACTAAAAATACAAAATTAGCCGGGCATGGTGGTGCCTGCCTATAATCCCAGCTACTTGGGAGGCTGAGGCAGGAGAATCGCTTGATCCAGGGAGGCGGAGATTGCAGGGAGCTGAGATCGCGCCACTGCTCTCCAGCCTAGGCACCAAGAGAGAAGAGAAAAACTCCGTCTCAAAAAAAAAAAAAAAAGGAAACTACACAAATATGAGACCTAAATGTAGTGTGTGCTCCAGAACTGGATCATGAAACAGGATTAAAAAAAATTTTTTTTCGGCCAGGCGCAGTGGCTCACACCTGTAATCCCAGCACTTTGGGAGGCCGAGGCGGGTGGATCACCTGAGCTTGGGAGTTCAAGACCAGCATGACCAACGTGCAGAAACCCCATCTTTACTAAAAATACAAAATTAGCCATGGTGGTGGTGCATGCCTGTAATCCCAGCTACTCAGGAGGCAAGAGAATCATTGAACCCCGGAGGCGGAGGCTGCGGTGAGCCGAGATCGCGCCACTGCACTCCAGCCTGGGTAACAAGAGCGAAACTCCGTCAAAAAAAAAGGCTGGGCGCGTTGGCTCAGGCCTGTAATCCCAGCACTTTGGGAGGCCGAGGCGGGTGTGTCATGAGGTCAGGAGATCGAGACCATCCTGGCTAACACGGTGAAACCCCTCTCTACTAAAAATACAAAAAACTAGCCGGGCGTGGTGGCAGGCGCCTGCAGTCCCAGCTACTCAGGAGGCTGAGGCAGGAGAATGGCGTGAACCCGGGAGGCGGGGCTTGCAGTGAACCAAGATCACGCCACTGCACTCCAGCCTGGGCGACAGAGTGAGACTCCGTCTCGAAAAAAAAAAAAAAAAAAATTTCTTGTTGCTATAAAGGACATTAGCATGATAACAGGTGAAATTTGAGTATGTCTCATCAATTAGGTATTAATAGTCTATCAATTTTTTTTTTTTTGTATTGTTAGCCAGAATGTTCTCCATCTCCTGACCTCGTGATCCGCCCGCCTTGGCCTCCCAAAGTGCTGGGATTACAGGCGTGAGCCACCGCGCCTGGCCAGTAGTCTATCAATCTTATTCCTGATTTAGATTAGATAGCTGTCCTAACATTATATAAATGAATGACCTTGTTTCTAAGAATCACTGTACACACAGGTATTGCAATGGAGCACTGTATCTACTACTCTCAAGTGATTACAATAAGCATAATAATAGAGAAAATAAGACAAATGTGATAAAGAGTTAACTGGGGTCCAGGTGAAACATACATGAAAATTCTTTTAACTGTTTTCTGAAGTTCTCCCATATGTCTGAATATTTTCCAAAATAAAAAGTTTAAAAAGTATGTATGGTCATGATTCTAACAGGACCAAAGGACTATTTTAAATATATTCATCTTAAATATTTTTTATTAAAGTCTAATTCAAAACTCCCTCCCTTTAAGAAATCAACTGTGGGGTACGTCCTTACACCCTTTTCTTTTATGCTCCAATAAATGCTGCTATTACCTCTGCTACAAAATTATAAAGAAAATACTGCATATTGCTTCAGTGGTGGGTGCTACAGTCAGACTATTCAGACTAACATCCTGCCTCTGACACTTTCTAGTCATGTAACCTCGGGCAAGTTTCTTCAATGTCCCCACTTAAAGAATAGGAATAATCACAGGGCTTATCATTACAGCATCTATGTTATAATTACACCAAGCAATGCATGCAAAACGCTTAACAGTGTCTAGAACATAATGGCACTTAATAAGTGTTAGCTACTAGTAAACATTAGCTGTTAATCATTAGCTTCATTGTTAGGTCCATGTTCTCACTCCAGCTGTTTTTCTTTCTGCCTTGACATTCAATTTATTACTTCTTCTGTTGCATGTATCCTTATTTAAATTTTAGTTTTCTGAAACAAGGGAAAGTATAAGTGTTAAAAATTTTACAATCAAGTGAAATCTTCCTATAACAGGGGGCCTCAGTCAATGGACTGGTTTATACCGGTCGGTTTTTAACTCACCCTTCACAGACTTCCCAGCCAGCTGCTGCTCTACTCAGGGATTTTATTATCAACACTGCACAACTGATGGATTCATATCTTATTGCAAGAGA
This sequence comes from Pongo abelii, assembly GCF_028885655.2. Taxonomy (NCBI): domain Eukaryota; kingdom Metazoa; phylum Chordata; class Mammalia; order Primates; family Hominidae; genus Pongo; species Pongo abelii. Next base: position 26,538,963 of record NC_071996.2, on the reverse strand, counting down.
CCCAAGGCCTCTGTTCCAGGGCACAGGCTAACTGACTAGGCCACAAGAAAACATGTAACCTCAGTCCCACATAAAAGTTAACTTTCCTTAGATTTTATGATTATTTGGCCCCATAATATACATTTTCGTCAACTTCCTTTTACTGAGCACATGCTACATATTAAAAGCACTACACTGGCACCTTATATATGTGGGCTTACTGAATCCTCTATGTGGTAAATATAATCAGACCTATTTTACAGGTGAGGAAACACATTCTAGAGAAAGCTACCTGCTCAAATATATGAGTGGCAGAGCCAGAACAGGAATCCAGACAATTCACACTCAAATCTAAAATATTTCCAGTACACTTTGTTGCCCTTGCATATAGGTAAACACATTTAGGAAGAAATGCCACTAATTACATACATCAAGGACACCATTTTTACCAACAATCCATATAAATTTTCTTGAAATAACCTTTCCTAAGGTTTTTTGTTTTTCCTTAATGCTGCTAACTGTAGCTTTTCTACTTATGACAGAGGCACCTGTCTTTTTAGATTACACCATGGAAATTCACCTCCTACAGCCAATAGGACAAACACTGCAAGGAAAACCTGGAAAAAATGGACAGTCTCTGAAAGGATGTGTCACTTGGTGGCAGCAGCGAGGAGACTGCCAGAAAAGGAAACAGAAGTCACTTAATCTGAATCCAATAATCTTTTCTGGCTCTCCTCTCAAGGACACAAGCGGGAAAATAAAAACCTCAATGAAAGCCAAGGTTTTGGAGATAGGCAAAGGAAATGAGAGGAACCTCCCTTATCTGTCAACACAGTCTCCTCCTGCCCATAAACACACTTGATCTAGGGGTAACATGTGCTCTGTAAAGCAGATTAGGAGAGACTACATCTTTTACAGTCTACCAAGAAAGCGCTACCCAGAAAGGCAGAAACAAGAAAGGAAGAGAGACTTTCTCAGAACCCTCTGCAGCTTACACTTTTGGTTCTTCATAACTCTCTTTAAACCCACCTCTCTGTCAAGGCCTCTCCAACTAAGCACACCCTAACGTTTCTTCCTTCTCCACGTGACAGATTTCATACAAATCCCTATGATGCAATTTAGCACTGAATTATTTCCTACCCTACACTGTGCACTGCCCTCTCATGTGCCCTCCCCGCTCCTCCAATCAGACCACAGGGCAGAAGAAAAGGACGCTCTGGGTTAATAGGGAACCCACAAATTTCAAATATAAGGCAGCACGGAATGGGCCTTGAGACAAATCAAATGTACACGGAGATGAAGTCCACACAGACTGGACAGACCTAGACAGCTTAGGCACTGGGCCGGGACCGTACGCAGTTTTTCCCTACTGTATAAGTATAGCAACTGGCACATCATACGTGTTTAATTAACTCTGGTTGTTGCATAAGGACTTGAGTTCAAGTCTCAGAAATCTTAATTACTAGCTTTATCACCTTGAACAAGTTAGCTAAGTTTTTGAGCATCAGTCTTCTCATTTGTAAAATGGGAAAAACAATGTCTACCTCATATGGTAATTACAATTTAAAAAATGAACACATATTTAGCACAATTTCTGGCTCACATTAAATGCACCACAGCCATAGACTATCATTATTATTCTACAGTATTAAATACAGGTCCACGATTGCTTATCCAAAACTCTAGAGGCCAGGTATATTCTGGAATACAGAATTTTTCAGATTTTTAGGAAGATAAAATAGTGCACAGAGTGAGAGAGAGAGAGAGAGAGAGAGAGAGAGTGTAATATAGCCCCTTGAACAGAATCCGGGGCAGCAACCCACAATCAAGCACATTAATATTTTTGTAGTGAAACATAGCCTAGCCAGGTACATACAGACTATAAATAGTCTCATGTCAGTTCACTTCAGGTCAAATGGCAAATTAGTAATTAAAAACACTACGCTTTCAGAGTGCTTTCAATTTTGAAACTGCGGAGAAAGGCCTGTGGGATTGTATTCACAAAAAGCACCAAGCTCCTGCTAATAAACATTGTTTCCAATGAGCCCAGTAAAGGTACAGGTACTTGCACTGGTGCGGTGTGGATGTGAGGCTGCATGTTACTGCACTGCTGGGCAGAATCAAAGCTGTCAAGATGACCTGAGAAAGCTGCGTAGCATAAGTCCCTCCCAATTCCCTCCAGTTGCATAGCCCAGGCAGTCTCTCCAAGACAGGTAATTCTTAACATTTCATCCCTTCTTACCTGATGAGGGAAGAAGGAAGAACAGAAGCAGCTGGAAGTGAGTGCAAGAACCTATCCCCACCATTTTTCCCTTTCTGCAAGTTTTAAGGCAGACAGGAACAGGAGACCAGATCAATGAGGACAGCCATATTCAAAATTTGGGGTTATTTTTATTATTTAATGTCTCCTTCCAGGATTCCCATGGTCACTATGACAACATGGAACCTTCACAAATCCTTCCATGTTGAACAGCACCCCCATGGTGTAGCATAGTGCTGTTCTGAATGTACGCTTATTTAAATAACCAATTACTCAACCCACAGATGGCTTCTACTACCAAAGTCCAAGGCCAGCTCACTGTAGATGATTAGCAGTAAGCTAACAGAATTCAAGCTGATCCCAACATGAGCCTGAGTGAGAGAGGCAAGTTTTTCTGAAATATCACACAAGGTAGTCTAAAAACAAATGTGATCTATTTAATCTAAATTAATGCTCTCCCCCATTCCCAAATTCTATGCAAATGATAAGCCTCCCTACCCATCTCCCAGATGAATCACTAATGGTTCTCACCACTGAAGGAAAAAGTGTTTACCTAAGTGGCACACAGTTGGTCCTCAATGTTCTAGTGAAGGGATAGGCAAACCATGGTCCAAGGGCCAAAGTGGCCCTCAGCCTGTTTCTGCAGATCAAGTTTTACTGGAACACAGCCAAGCCTGTTCATTTACCTATTACCTGTCACTGCTTTTGCAATACAATGATTCATATTAGTTGAATATTTCAAAGAGCATATGGTCTCACAAAGCCTAAAATAGGTATTATCTGGGTTTTAAGGAAAAGTTTACTAAACCCTGTTCTTATGAAAGCAGCACTAGCCAGAAAATCAGAGACCTATATTTAAATCCAGTTCCATAATCACTAGTTAAAATTGCCTCATTATTTCTAAGCCTCAGTTACTTCCTGTATAAAAATTAGGATACCACTATCTATTTACCCTGCAGGGTTGTTATAAAGACTACATGAGATAAGACAGATAACATACCTGAAACTAAGTAAGGAATAAATGGTAGCCATTAAATTGCCATTGATACCACATATACATCTGTCTGTAAAGAAACACTTAAATGCAAAGTTACTCAAGCTCCAGGCATGTTTTTATTTTTATTTATTTATTTATTTATTTATTTATTTTTGAGACAGAGTCTCACTCTGTTGCCCAGGCTAGAGTGCAGTGGCACAACCTCAGCTCACTGCAAACTCTGCCTCCCAGGTTCAAGCAATTCTCCTGCCTCAGCCTCCAAGTAGCTGGGACTACAGGTGTGCGCCACCACGCCCGGCTGATTTTTGTATTTTTAGTAGATATGGGGGTTTCACCATGTTGGCCAGGCTGGTCTTGAACTCTTGACCTCATGATCCGCCCACCTCAGCCTCCCAAAGTGCTGGGATTACAGGCGTGATTCACTACACCTGGTCGTATTTTTTTTTTAATAAGCCATTGAGCTGACATTCATCTACCTTCCCTGTTAAGAAAAGGAATAACAACACACAAGTACTATTGTTTGGGCAAGCCAAAATTACTTCTCCATTCTTTTTTCAGCCCTTAATTTAAAGAAAAAAAAAAAAAAAAACAGCCGGGCACGGTGGCTCACAACTGTAATCCCAGCACTTTGGGAGGCCGAGGCTGGCGGATCATGCAGTCAGGAGTTCAAGACCAGCCTGGACAGTATGGTAAAACCCTGTCTCTACTAAAAATACAAAAATTAGCCAGGTGTGGTGATACATGCCTGTAGTCCCAGCTACTCGGGAGGCTGAGGCAGAAGAATCACTTGAACCCAGGAGGTGGAGGTTGCAGTGAGCCTAGATTGCACCACTGCACTCCAGCCTGGGCGAGAGAGTGAGACTCCATCTCAAAAAAAAAAAAAAAAAAAAAAAAAAATTCAAGAAGCCAAGGTCACAAGGTCAGGCATTGTGGCTCATGCCTGTAATCCCAGCATTTTGAGAGGCCAAGGCAGTCGGATCACTGGAGGTCAGGAGTTGGAGACCAGCCTGGCCAACATGGCGAAGCCCCATCTCTACTAAAAATACAGAAAAAAATCAGCCAGGCATGGTGGCATGCACCTGTCATCCCAGCTACTCAGGAGGCTGAGGCACAACAATCATTTGAACCAGGAAGCAAAGGTAACAGTGAGCCAAGATCGCGCCACTGCACTCCAGCCTGGGTGGCAGAGTGAGACTCTGTCAAAAAAAAAAATTTTCAAGAAGCCAAGCTTCAAAGTTTTGTTTAATATAAAGCTAATCCCTTTAATCTAAAATATTAAAGGAATTATCTATTTAAAAAATGCCAAATAAAGCGAAACTGTACCTCAGGGTTTCAATTTTAAAAATCTTGACTTATAATTAAGAAAAAAAGGGAAGTAGGACCTAAAAGGTAGTTTCCAGGTTTCAGTAAAGCAACCAGCAATATCTGGCTGAGGAGTCTAAGTTCCTGAGATCACTCATGGAACCAGTATTTGTTGAGCACCCACGATGTTCCATACTCTGGGCTCCAGATGTGAACATGCAGGCTGCTACTACACTTAGAGAAATTACAAACCATAAAACATGGCCCTTGAGTGCAAAAACCACCTCTATTAAGTCATATAAAATATTAGAGCTTGAGGGCTCCCAAGAGATTATCTAGTCTAATATCTGCATTGTACAAACAGGTTTAACTGAGTTGTCCATGGTTACAAGCAAGTTAGTGGTAAATCCCAACTTCCTGACTTTCCTTCATACTAATCTGTCTTTGTTTAGGAATTACTTCACCAAGAGTCAAGTCTTAATCTTTCATTCCCTTGTAACCCTGCAAATGTCATTCTGGAAAAACTAACCAATCTTCAAAATTCTCAATTCCTTTAGACAGTGTTACTACTTTCTTCTTCTGTCTTCCCACAGAACTCTGTATATTTGCATTACTACACACACTACTCTGTACTGTATAACTTGTTTATTTATCAGTTTCCTCTCCATAGACTATGAGCTCCTTGAAGACAATTACTTTTGCACCAATCTAATAATTTAACATCCATGCTACCCCAGTCCCAACCTCAACCTCCTTTTCCTATTAGGACCCTGATACTATTCAAGTATCCGTCCTCCTTCACATGGTCACATGCTTCACTCAAGGGAGGACTCCACTTAAGACCAGTAGGTTAAGCATGGCATTCAAAGGCAATCACAGACACTCGTTTTCCAGTGGTGCTGGGGTGGGCACGCAAAGCCACTCTAGCAAATGCAATGAAAGAAAAGTCTGCTGGGGAGCTTCTGAGAAAGGTTTCCTTCCCTCAAGTGAAAGGTACAAGAAGACATTCTCCTTCCCTGGACATTGCCTTAACTACTACTGGATTTATTTGAGACACTAGATTTCCTTGGAGAACTTTAGGTTATTTGAGTCAGTTTCACTCTTAGTCAGAAGCATCCTAATAAGCACATAGAAAAAGTGGTGAGTTGTGACTCAAAAACACAGACAAGGTGATTTCACAGCCCTTAAAAATGTAACAACCATGGCTAACATCTGACTGAATGAGGAAAAGCTTTCAGCTTTTTTTTTTTTTGAGATGGAGTCTTGCTCTGTCACCCAGGCTGGAGTGCAATGGCATGATCTTGGCTCACTGCAACCTCTGCCTTCCAGGTTCAAGCAATTCTCCTACCTCAGCCTCCTGAGTAGCTGGGATTACAGGGTGTGCCACTATGCCCAGCTAATTTTTGTATTTTTAGTAGAGATGGGGTTTCACCATGTTGGCCAGGCTAGTCTGAAACTCCTGACCTCGTGATCTGCCTGCCTCGGCCTCTCAAAGTGCTGGGATTACAGGCATGAGCCATCGCACTCAGCCAGCTTTCAGCTTTTAAGAACTGGAACAGTACAAATATGCCCACTCTCACCCTCTTTTTCAGCATAGTACTGGAAGTCCTTCCCAGAGCAATTAGGCAAGAGAAAGAAATAAAAGGCATCCAAATTGGAAAGAGTAGGTAAAATTGTCCCTGTTTGCAGATGACATGATCTTATATACAGAAAAACCTAAAGATTCTACCAAAAAACTCTTACTCCTGATGACTGAAATCAGTACGGTTACAGGATACAAATGTACAAAAATGAGTAGCATTTCTATACACCAACAACAAACTAGCTAAAAAAGAAATCAAGAAGGCAATTCCGGCCGGGCACAGTGGCTCACGCCTGTAATCCCAGCACTTTGGGAGGCCAAGGCGGGTGGATCACCTGAGGTCACGAGTTCGAAACCAACCTGGCCAACGTGGTGAAACCCCATCTCTACTAAAAATACAAAAATCAGCTGGGTATGGTGGTGCACGCCTGCAGTCCCAGCTATTCAGGAGGCTGAGGCAGGAAAATCGCTTGAACCCAGGAGGCGGAGGTTGCAGTGAGCCGAGATTACGCCACTGCACTCCAGCCTGGGCGAAAGAGCAAGACTCCATCTCAAAAAAAAAAGAAGAAGAAGAAGAAGAAAGCGGCAATTCCATTTATGACAGCTACCAAAAATAAAATACCTAGGAATAAATTTAACCAAGGAGATGAAAGGCCTCTACAAGGAAAACTAAAAAACACTGATAAAAGAAACTGAAGAGGATACAAACAAATAGAAAGACATCACATGCTCATGGATTAGAGGAATTAATATAGTTAAAATGACAATAGCAATCTACAGATTGAATGCCATTCTATCAAAATACCAATGACATTCTTCACAGAAATAGAAAAAAAAAGTCCTAAAATTTGTATGGAACCACAAAAGACCCTGAATAGCCAAAGCAACTCTGAGCAAAAAGAACAAAGCTAGAGGCATCACACTAACAGACCTCAAAGTAAACTACAAAGCTGTAGTAACCAAAACAACCTGGTACTGTCATAAAAACAGACACATAGGCCAATGGAACAAAATAGGGAACACAGAAATTAATCTACATATCTACGGCCAACTGATTTTTGACAAAGGTGCCAAGAACACTCACTGGGGAAAGGCCAGTCTCTTCAAGAAATGTTACTGGGAAAACTGGATATCCATATGCAGAAGAATAAAACCAGATCCCCATCTCTCACCCTATACAAAAATCAACTGTAAATGGATCAAAGACCTAAATGTAAGACCCAAAACAATAAAACTGCTAGACGAAAACATTTAAGAAATGTTTCAGGACATTAGTCTGGGAAAATATTTTATAAATAAGACCTCAAAAGCACAAGAAACAAAACCAAAAATGAACAAATGGGATGATATTAAACTAAAAAGCTTCAGGGCAACCAAGAAACAACAGAGTAAAAAGACAAGCTGCAGAATGGGAGAAGATATTTGCAAATTACTCCTCTGACAGGAGATTTTTTTTTTAAGCCAGTAAAATTTAGCAGTGGGGAGTTGTATACCAACTTTAATGACACTATGTTAAATTCTGATAACTCATTACCATTGGACCAGCCAAACAGGGGATTAATATCCAGAATAAACAAGGAACTCAAATATCTCAACAGAAAAAAAAAAATATATATATATATATATATCCAATTTTAAAAATGGACAAATAATCTGAACAGACATTTCTCAAACGAAGACATACCAATGGCCAACAAATATATGAAAAAATGTTCGACATCACTAATCATGAGGGAAATGCAAATCAAAACCACAATGAGGTATCATCTCACCCCTGTTAGGATGGCTATTATCAAAAAGACAAAAAATAATAAATGCTAATGAGGATGCAGCAGAGAAAAGGGAACTCTTATACACTGTTGGTGGGAATGTAAACTAGTACAGCCGCTATGGAAAACAGTATGGAAGTTCCTTAAAAAACTATAACTAGAACTACCATAGGATCCAGCAATCCCACTAGTGGGAATTTATTCAAATGAAAAGAAATCAGAATGTGGAAGAGCTATCTGCTCCCCCATGTTCACTGCAGCACTATTCACAACAGCAAAAGAATCAACCTACGTGTCCAACAACAGAGAATGGATAAAGAAAATGTGGTATATTCAATGGAATATTATTTAGCTGTTAAAAAGAATAAAACCCTGTCCTTCACAGTAACATGGATGGAACTAGAGGGCATTATGTTAAGTGAAATAAGCCAGGAACAGAAAGTTAAACACTACATGTTCTCATTCATATGTGAAGCTAAATAAAAGTTAATCTCATAAGTAAAAAGTAGAAGAGAGGATAGCAGAGGCTGGGAAGGATAGGAGGAAGAGAGGTATAGGAAGAGATTTGTTGAAGAATACAAAATTACAGCTTGATAGGAGGAATAACTTCTGGTGTTATATAACACTGTAGGATGACTAGAGTTAACAGTAATATAGTTTCAATTAGCTAGAAGGAGGATATTAAACGTTCCCAACACAAAGAAATGATAAACATTTGAGATGATGGATATACTAATTACCCTGACCTGATCACTATAAATTATATTCGTCAAAATATCATTAGGTATCCCATGAGTATGTAAAATTATTTGTCAATTTTTACAAATTACTTTTAAAAAAGAACAAAATTATAGTGACTAGACTTTATCACCTCTCATCTCTTTTAACACTCCCACTATCCAGCACCAATGCCAAACACATAAGAAGCAATTGATAATTTCAGCTAAGTGAATAAACAGATGAATGAAATAGAATTTTAGCCAGAGTTTAAAGACAGGTAGGATAGGCTGGGCGTGGTGGCACACGCCTGTAATCCCGGCACTTTGGGAGGAGGGGGCGGGTGGCTTGCTTGAGCCCAGGAGTTCAAGACCAGCCTGGGCAACATGGTAAAACCTTGTCTCTACAAAAATACAAAAATTAGCTGGGCATGGTGGCGCACATCTGTAGTCCCAGCTACTTGAGAGGCTGAGGTGGGAAGATTGCTTGAGCCCAGGAGGTGGAGGTTGCAGTGAGCCGAGATAGTGCCACTGCACTCCAGCCTGGGTAACAAAGCAAGACTCGGTCTCAAAAATAAATATATGAAGACAGGTAGGATAAATTTTATATCCAGTGATAAGGGAAATATTAGGGCCATAGGTAACGTATTTAGAAAACAGTACATACTAGAGCAAAGGAGTCCTGTGACTTTTTAAGTCCAAACCAATCTCAAAAGATTGAGTCAATGAAAAAAGCACAAAAGATTCTATTTCTGTAAGCCCCTTTTACAACGTCTATACCACCTATTAGCAGTCATGCAAGCTCTCCACTCTTCCTTCCATCTCAACCTTGGCCCAAAGGGGCCTCCCTCCCTCTAGGGAAATGAAGAGAGAGAATAAGGGGACGGGGACAGGGCAGGAAGCAGAGAGAGGAATACCACCTCTTCAGCACTTCAAGTCCAATCTAGTTTTTATTCAGGAAAACTGTCTTTGAAAGGTAAAATGGTCAACCTTCACAACTCATTTGACCCAGGGGACCTGGCCTCCACCCCCACACCCCACTCCCTACCAAGGTCACATAAACAGCCTTGACCTTTAGATCCTGAAGGATATCCTCTAGGCCATTACACACAGTCACAGAGAAGTCCTTGAAAACCTATTTCTGTCCAGGTACCTGGGCCAGCTTCACAACAGTGACCTGAAGGTAAAATGCTCCACACCCTATTACCAATTCAATCCCCCAGAGAAAATCAGTGAAGACATTTGCTATTTATAAAGGGCAACTCACCAAGGTCTCCGTACCTATTTGCTGCAAAACATAATATACACATTAACTTCAAGGCTACAAATGCTTGTCAACTTTCCAACAAAAAAGCCTCCCCTTATCTGTTCACTTGACCTTCTGTCAAAGTGCTATAAGGATGAGAATTTTTTGATCTTCAATAAGTATCAAAGAATACTTTCTCCAGAATGAAATAACCCAAGGCCACAATCTGATTGAGTGTCTTACTATAAACCAAGGAAGCATGCTGACTGCTCACAAGGGATTTTTATAACGGCCAATTTTGATCTACCAATGCAGCCCAGCCACCTCCAAAAGTGCCTTCTAAAGCACAGCTTACCTTGTAATTGCTAGAGTTCACCCAAGAGGTAGCAAGTCCATCCACAAGTTTATCTAACATGGTCTGGTCATGCTCAAGGTCAGCAGACTTCTGTTTGTCTGAGAAATAGTCTATCAGTTCTTGGCCAACCTGCAATCGTTTCCCCACATCCTTCTGCAACACCTGCGCCAGGCAGGACTCCATGCGAGGCTCCATAGTGGAATTCAAATCCAGATCCAGCAAAAGCTAGAGGGCAGTCAGGATGACTCCCTCCCAGCAGACGTATCTGGGAGGTTGCCTCTTTGTTCGCTGAAGGTTACTAAGAGCCTGTGTTTCAAAGATGCAATCTGGGGAATGGCAACAATGCACCATGTGTGTCTGAAGAGCAGCTGGTAGGATATTAAAAGTCCAATTTAAATAACTAGTAGGAGATAAAGGAGTGAGTGGCAGAGTGATGTTCTACTATTGGGTCTGAAATACTTCATAATTCAGCAGTCCATTCTGAAAAGTAAGAGAAGAGAACGACAAATTAGCACAGATAACATAACACCCAAATGTTATGAAACATTAAATCAAAGACAAAGCAATTCATGCTGCAGAATCATTTATAATCACAAGCAGAGTGAGAAGCATGAATGGCTTGGCAACCGTATCGGAATAACATAATTATTATTTTTATCAGGAAGAGTATCGAAGCCCAAAGAAGAGCCAATGAGCCACACAGTTGGCAGGTTGATGTTTTCCACAATTTCCCAGCTTATAAATGCACCAGTCAGGAAAGCAATCTTCTGCTTTAGCTAGCATATTTATTTGTAACTTCAATTCTATTTCCCACCAGAAATCTAACACCACTCTGTGTCTGAATCATTATAGGTACTGCAGCTTACTGCCTTACTCTCAGTCTTCTAAGAAAAACCAAGTATGGGAAATGAGGAAGGCTCTATAGAAAACACTGTTAACCAAAGTGGCTGGCTTGGTCACATTAAACAAAGTCAAGGGCAGCAGCTACATCACACTACTTTACAATGGAGTAAGTGGTAGCCTCCACCTCCTCCTCCCTACAACAAAGAAAAGAAAGACACAAAAAGAGAAAGGAGGTGGGCGCGGTGGCTCACGCCTGTAATCCCAACACTTTGGGAGGCCGGGGCAGGCAGATCATTTGAGGTCAGGAGTTCCAGACAGCCTGGCCAACATGGTGAAACCCTGTCTCCACTAAAAATACAAAAATTAGCTGGGCATGGTGGCAGTGCCTGTAGTCCCAGCTACTCAGGAGGCTGAGGCAGGAGAATCACTTAAACCCAGGAGGCAGAGCTTGCAGTGAGCCGAGATTGCACCACTGTACTCCAGCCTGGGCGACAGAGCGCGACTCCGTCAAAAAAGGCCAGGTACGGTGGCTCACGCCTGTAATCTCAGCACTTTGGGAGGCCGAGGCAGGCGGATCACCTGAGGTCAGGAATTCAAGACCAGCCTGGCCAACATGGTGAAACCCCATCTCCAAAAATATAAAAACTAGCCAGGTGTGGTGGTGGACACCTGTAATCCCAGCTACTCAGGAGGCTGAGGGAGAATTGTTTGAATCCAGGAGACGGAGGTTGCAGTGAGCCGACACGGTGCCACTGCACTCCAGCCTGGGTGACAGAGCAAGACTCTGTCTCAAAAAAAAGAGAAAGGAAACAGGCTCATATTCTGATCAGATATTGACACAGTATTCTCAGCTGACAATAGCACCATTTGGGCCTAGTGTTTTGATATTAAAATTAGGAGATCTCAAAATCATGTTTGAGTAGGGTAAAATACATGATATGGGGAAAGTACCAAAACTGTTTTAACCACACAAATTGCATAAGCTGTCTCGTTAACCTATAGCTGCTGGAGAATTGTACAAATTTATTTCTTACTTACCCTAAAACCATTACTTAATTCCTTTCATTTTAAACCAAGAAGACCCATAGGAAACCTGTCTTCAAGATTCAGTACCTCCCTGATACTGTGCCAAACTGAAGCTTTTTTCACACCAGTAGTAAGTCCCAACTTTCAAAGTTTCCAGAAAACATATCTTTGTTTTCTAAAGTAAAATTAAAATTCTCAGAGTAACTCACATTCTGAACACAGCAATTCTCTCCCCTTTCTAATACCACCCCATCCCCACCCCTAATTCAACATAAAAACATTGAGATTCTTTCTGAGGTATGGAATCACATACATCAAGTCATTCAGTGAGGAAAACCCTCCTTCAAAGCCCCAGCACATAACTACCCATCTTCTACTTTACTGCTTCCAACAACACAGAAGAGGGAGGGATAGCATTCAACAGGACTTAGTATCTCACAGAGCAATCCTTCCTTATACTGAGAAGAGATCTGCTTTCCAGTTATGTCCAAATGCTGGAACTAGTCCATCCTTCACAAGAAAGAGCTTCAAAAGCAGCTATTATCCTTCATTCCAATTTTTAGTACAAATGTAATACTTCCAGTTCCTTTATCATCTCTTATGTTGGACTAAAGAAGGTATCAACGATACGGGAAAACTTAAGAAACCAAAAGAATCTCTTTCTGGGCCTACTATTAGTCCAAGAAGCAGATCAAATAAGCACCAGGTTGGTGGTATATTAAAAATGGCCACAAATTCTTTGCTACTCCTCCCTCACCAAGGTGGAGTCCAAGTCCCCTCCTGCAGTGACTCTGGGCTTAACCCTGTGAAATCAGCAACTACAAAAGCAAGCAGAGACTTGCTATACAAGCAATGGAACTTGCCCTCTTAGAACGCTGCCCTGGGACGGCCATGCTGTAAGGAAGCTGGCCTAGCCTATTGGACATGAGAGGCCACTTGGGGAACCAACATGCTCTGACCAACAGCCAGCAGCAACTGCCAGACATGTGAGTGAGGCCATCTGGGACCATCTACCCATTCCAGTCGTCATCCGACTGCAGTTACGCCAGTAAGTGTAAGGAAACAAGCAGAAAAGCCACCAAGACAAACCACAGAATTATGAGAAATAACATTTCATTGTTGTTTTATTTAAGCCACTAAATTCATAGCAGTTGGTTACACAGCAATAAATAACTGATATACTCCTTCTTCCCCTAAACAACTATCATTCATTTTCATTCATTCTCAATGAAAAAAAATTTCATAGTGTTTACTCCTTCAAGGGGCCTAAAATGAACAGATACTAACCAATAATAATAATAATACAATTTAAGGAGCTACATGAGGTGTCAGGTTCTGTGTTTATATAATACTGATTTATATAATACTATCTCTAGTTCTTCAACTCTATAAAGTAGGTGTTAACATCCTTATTTATAGATTAAGAAATTGAGGTAAAGTAAAGGTAAGTAATTTTCCAAGGTTGCATGGACAATGAGTTTCCTTTCCCCACCTTGAAAACATTATTAGAAGTCTTAGCCTAATTCTGTTTTGACTCAAGAGGTCAGATTTCCTGTTTAGATAGGAAGCAACAGGCAAGAGAGCAAGGTCTCCATTCCTTAAGTAAACACTAGGAAAGTTCCCATTCGTTCAAGTCTCCCTACCGTGATTTATAAATATATATCATAAGAAAACCTCCCCTTCAACCATAATTGTGTAAGATTTCTAACAAATAAGCATATGCTTCTTGAATGTAATTATGCAACAAAGGCTTAGTACACTCAAAAATAGGTCATAAATTCCTATGAACGAAATGCAAAGAATGAAAGAGACTGGAAGCCCCTAGGCTTCAAGCAGATTGAATTCTCTCTTCTTTTTCTTCTTAATTTAAAATGACGAGTTGGTGGGTGCAGCGCACCAGCATGGCACATGTATACATATGTAACTTACCTGCACATTGCGCACATGTACCATAAAACCTAAAGTATAATAATAATAATAATAATAATAATAAAAGAAAAAAAAATTGGTAAAAAAAAAAAAGGTAACTATTCTCTCTTACACTTATTCTTATTAAACTGATGTTTTTGGACTTTTTTCATGCTTTTGTGTGTTTTCTACATCTCTACTTTCAGGGAGTATTAATCACATAGCTCCAAATTCACAAGGTACAAAAGTGCAAGACCTGCCTTCCACCCCTGACCCTCACAGCCACCAGTTTCTCTCCTTAAAAGCAAGTAATGGCCGGGCGCAGTGGCTCAAGCCTGTAATCCCAACACTTTGGGAGGCCGAGGCAGGTGGATCATGAGGTCAGGAGACGGAGAGCAGCCTGGCCAACATGGTGAAACCCTGTCTCTACCAAAAATACAAAAATTAGCTGGGCATGGTGGCACGTGCCTGTAATCCCAGCTACTTGGGAGGCTGAGGCAGGAGAATCGCTTGAAGCAGGGAGTCAGAGGTTGCAGTGAGCCGATCATGCCACTGCACTCCAGCCTGGCAACAGAGAGAGACTGTGTCTCAAAAAATAAATAAATAAAAAATAAGCAAGTAATGTCACCAGTTTCCCATGTATCCTTTCAGAAACATTTTCAGCTATCAAAACAAATAAATATATGTGTTCTCCTCCCTGAATCCTCTAGGAAGCTTTTCTAAACATTTGCAATTAAATTATAAAAACAGAAATCAAAAAATAATTGTATTTTAAAATAAAGAAAACTTAGAAAATAAGAGGGAAAAAGGATGACGTGGAGGAGTAAGAGAAGGAGGAGGAGTTACAGGAGGAAGAGGAGCTGGAGGAGGAGGAGGAGAAGTTACAGGAGGAAGAGAAGCCTGAGGAGGAGGAGTTACAGGAGGAAGAGAAGCTGGAGGAGGAGGAGGAGTTATGAGAGGAAGAGGAACTGGAGGAGGAGGAGTTACAGGAGGAGGAGGAGTTACAGGAGGAAGAGGAACTGGAGGAGGAGGAGTTACAGGAGGAAGAGGAGCTGGAGGAGGAGGAAGAGTTACAGGAGGAAGAGGAACTGGAGGAGGAGGAAGAGTGACAGGAGGAAGAGGAACTAGAGGAGGAGGAGGAGTTACAGGAGGAAGAGGGGCTGGAGGAGGAAGAGGAGTTACCGGAGGAAGAGGAACTGGAGGAGGAGGAGTTGGAGGAGTTACAGGAGAAAGAGGAACTGGAGGAGGAGGAGGAGTTATGAGAGGAAGAGGAACTGGAGGAGGAGGAGGAGTTATGAGAGGAAGAGGAACTGGAGGAGGAGGAGGAGTTATAGGAGGAAGAGGAACTGGAGGAGGAGGAAGAGTTACAGGAGGAACAGGAACTGGAGGAGGAGGAAGAGTTACAGGAAGAAGACGAACTGGAGGAGGAAGAGGAGTTACAGGACGAAGAGGAACTGGAGAAGGAGGAGGAGTTGGAGGAAGAGGAACTGAAGGAGGAGGACTTGGAGGAAGAGGAACTGGAGGAGGAGGAGTTGGAGGAGTTACAGGAGAAAGAGGAATTGGAGGAGGAGGAGGAGTTACAGGAGGAAGAGGACAAGGAGGAGGGGGAGTTACAGGAGGAAGAAGAACTGAAGGAGGAGGAGGAAGAGGAACTGGAGGAGGAGGAGTTGGGGGAGTTACAGGAGAAAGAGGAAATGGAGGAGGAGGAGGAGTTACAGGAGAAAGAGGAACTGGAGGAGGAGGAGGAGTTACAGGAGAAAGAGGAACTGGAGGAGGAGGAGTTGGAGGAGTTACATGAGGAAGAAGAACTGGAGGAGGAGGAGTCACAGGCAGAATAGGAGCTGGAGGAGGAGGAGGAGGAGTTACAGGAGAAAGAGGAACTGGAGGATGATGAGGAGGAGGAGTTACAGGAGGAAGAGGAACTGGAGGAGGAGGAGTTACAGGAGAAAGAGGAACTGGAGGATGATGAGGAGGAGGAGTTACAGGAGGAAGAGGAACTGGAGGAGGAGGCATTGGAGGAGTTACAGGAGAAAGAGGAACTGGAGGAGGAGGAGGAGTCACAGGAGGAAGAGGCACTGGAGGAGGAGGAGTTGGAGGAGTTACAGGAGGAAGAGGAACCGAATGAGGAGGAGTTGGAGCAGTTACAGGAGGAAGAAGAACTGGAGGAGGAGGCGGAGTTGGAGGAGTTACAGAAGGAAGAGGAACCGAAGGAGGAGGAGTTGGAGGAGTTACAGGAGGAAGAGGAACTGGAGGAGGAGGAGGAGTTACAGGAGGAAGAGGAACTGGAGGAGGAGGAAGAGTTACAGGAGGAAGAGGAACTGGAGGAGGAGGAGTTGGAGGAGTTACAGAAGAAAGAGGAACTGGAGGAGGAGGAGGAGTTACAGGAGGAAGAGGAACTGGAGGAGGAGGAGTTGGAGGAGTTACAGAAGAAAGAGCAACTGGAGGAGGAGGAGGAGTTACAGGAGGAAGAGGAACTGGAGGAGGAAGAGCTGGAGGAGTTACAGGAGGAAGAGGATGAGGAGGAGGAGTTACACGCAGAAGAGGAGCTGGAGGAGGAGTTGCAGGAGGAAGAGGAGCATGAGGAGAAGGAGGAGTTACAGGAGGAAGAGGAACTAGAGGAGGAGGAGGAGTTACAGGAGGAAGAGGAGCATGAGGAGAAGGAGGAGTTACAGGAGGAAGAGGAACTACAGGAGGAGGAGGAGTTACAAGAGGAAGAGGAGCATGAGGAGGAGGAGTTATAGGAGAAAGAGGAACTGGAGAAGGAGAAATTGGAGGAGTTGGAGGAGGAGGATTTGGAAGAATTGAAAGAGGAGGAGGACTTGGAGGAGGAGGAAAAGTGGAAGGAAGAGGAAGAGGAGGAATTAGAGAAGCTGGAGGGGGAAAAGAGGAGGAGGAGTTGAGAGAGTTGGTGGAGAAGGAGAAAAAGGAGAAAGAGATGAAGTTAGAGAAGTTGGAGGAGGAAGAAGAAGAGGAGCTGATGGAGCTGGAGGAGGAAGTAAAACTCTCTTCCATCCACCCATATCCTGCCCAGGCTCTCCATGAGGGAAAAGTAGAACAAGGAAACCTAGGTCTAAAGTTAACCATAACCAGTGGTCACCTATGGCTGAGCTAAGTAAAAACCAGGTCTATTAGTCTATTATATTTAAGACATAATGGGAGGCACTGCGATACAAAAATAAACAGGACTCAGCCCTTGCCTGCCTTTAGTGAGATTATGAACTACTGTTTACAATCCCTGCAGTCAGTTCTATAATCATCATTCAAAAGAGCAGTGTTACAGAGAAGAATTACCTTACAGCAGTGTTGACATCAGAGATTATTCAGAATGTAACACTATTTCTGAGTCCAAAAAAAAGTTCAATTTTCATAATTTTCCAAAAGAATATGAGAGACATTAAAATGATACAGAAGAAACAGCAGAGGAGGTGACAATAGCAAAACATCTTTATTCTTCTTCATCAGGAAAAGTTTTCTCCTTTAGCAAGATCTACTATGAAGGCTACTGAACACACTAAATGTCACTGCTGTATCAGTCACCTGAGAAAAGGGACACATTTCGGATATTTCTGAAAAAATGGTCCAACTCTTCCCAAACGCAAACCCCTTTCATTCTCCAACACCAACATTCTCTGCCCCCACTACAGTAGTTAGGTTCCAAGCATCTCAACCTTTTCCTGTCACATCATCTTGGTCCACAGGGCCAAAACAATAAAAGGTCAAGACAATTGCCCTAGGCATGCTCCTTTATAGTACCCTGGAAAGTAGAAATTATCAGAGGAACCAGAACAATGGGCCAACTCTGCTGCAGGTCAACAGGAAAAAGTTTAAAAATACCAACTTCAACAAGAAGGAAGGAACACACAATAAAAAAAGCCATCTTGATGTAATGAAAAGAGGCATCAAGTTGGGAATTTTGGCCTCTGGTCTTGACTCCCAAGTGGCACTGTGGAGAATACCAGCTCTAGCATGCATCAAATAAGATTAAGAATGAAAAAGGACATGCACAGAGCCTTTTTTTTAAAAAAAAAAAAAGCACCTATCTCCAGCCCCTTAATTACCATATCTACCTGTGGCACTTACACACACTATCAATAAAGAACTATTAACAATGGGGGATGGAAAGAAGAACAGAATCAACCATAAGTTCTGACAACTTTTTTAGTCTACTGTAGACTACTTTGTAAGAAATTAAAAGGAGGACCATTTATACTTAGTAGCTTAAAACAACAATGAATTAATATTTCCCATAAGTCTACAAGGTGGCTGGGCTCAGCTGGGAAGATCTTGTGCTAGTCTTTCCTGGGATCATTCATGCAGCTGAGTCATCTGGCATTTTTACTGCAGCTAAAGGCTCTACAATGGTGTCATTCACATGTCTGGGACTCTGGTGCTGGCTGTTGGCTGGGCCTCTCTCCACACATGATCTCTAACCATTCAGTGGCATAGCCTAGAGCTCATCATGTAGTGGCTGGAGCACTCCAAGATGACAAAGGGTGAGGCTACCAGGCCTCCTGAGGCCTGGGATCCACAACTTGCATGTTACTTCTGCCACAATCTATTGGTAAAAGCAAGTCACAAGGCCAGTCCACATTAAAAGTGTGAGGAAGCCAGGCGCGGTGGCTCATGCCTGTAATCCCAGCACTTTGGGAGGCCAAGGCAGGCGGATCACCTGAGGTCAGGAGCTCAAGACTAGCCTGGTCCACATGGTGAAACCCCATCCCTACTAAAAATATAAAAATTAGCCAGGCATGGTGGTGTGCGCCTGTAATCCCAGCTACTCAAGAGGCTGAGGCAGGGAAATCACTTGAGCCTGGGAGGCGGAGGTTGTGGTGAGCTGAGATCATACCACTGCACTCCAGTCTGGGCGACAGAGTAAGACTCTGTCTCAAAAACAAACAAACAAACAAAAAACAAAAACAAAAGTGTGAGGAAATGGATTCTACCAATCAATAGGAGGAGCTACAAAATACTGTGACATCTTTTTCAATCTAACACATATGTACTCAATGGATATTTGTAGAATGAATAAACGGATGGAGCGAATATATTCATATACCCTGTTTATCCATTACCAGTCTATCTGAATCATTTTTATTTACTCATCAACTTATCAAATATAAAATCTCACTATAGAATATACTAAAGAAATAACTATAGTCTATAACTTCACTTGAAAGAGCTTCCAACATACTCAGAGAGGACAAGACATACACACACACAAAAGGCTTGTCAATGTCGGAGGTCAACACAAACACGAGATGTATAATTAGCAGATTTAACAACTAAAATACTGCACCTGCCAAATAAGGAATGTGAATAAGTACTATGAAAATTCAGAGGAAGGAATGGATTAAGAAGGCTTGGAATGACCAAGTCAAAACTATATAAACAAGATTCAGCTTGAGCTTTGTGTTAAAATGTGGCTAGGATGTGCATTTAATAGTTATGGTGGCCAGGCCCAGTGGCTCACGCCTGTAATCCCAGCACTTTGGGAGGCCAAAGTGGGCGGATCACCTGAAGTCAGGAGTTCCAGACCAGCCTGGCCAACATGGCGAAACTCCATCTCTACTAAAAATACAAAAATTAGCCGGGCATAGTGGCACACGCCTGTAATCCCAGCTACTTGGGAGGCTGAGGAAGGAGAATCGCTTGGACCCGGGAGGTGGAGGTTGCAGCGAGCCAAGATCACAGAACTGCATTCCAGCTTGCGCCATGGGAATGAGACTCCATCTCAAAAAAAACAAACAAAAAAAAATAGTTACAGCACTTAAGGAAAAACAGCATAAGCAAAATGAGGGAGGTGAAGAGTGGTATGGCAGACATAGTGAGATACCTGTGAGGTAAGTAAGCATTATTATTCTCATTTTGAAGATACAGAAATGCAGCTCAGAAAGGTTAAAAAAACAAAAACAGGTCGGGCGCAGTGGCTCACACCTGTAATCCCAGCATTTTCAGAGGCTGAGGGGGCCGGAAGTTCGAGACCAGCCTGGCCAACATGGCAAAATCCTGTCTCCACTAAAATATAGAAATTAGCAGAGTGTGGTGGCACACGCCTGTAATCCCAGCTACTCAAGAAGGTGAGGCAGGAGAATCGCTTGAACCCAGGAGGCGCAAGTTGCAGGAGCCGAGATCGTGCCACTGCACTCCAGCCTGGGTGACAAAGCAAGACTCCGTCTCAAAAAAAAATAAAATAAAATAAAATTAACAAATAAATTTAAAAAAACAAAAACAAACAAAAAAATCTGCCTAAGGTTTTAAAACTAATAGCTGTCAAGCAATAATTCAAAACCAGATCTGCCTGGCCCCAAAGTTTGTGTTCTTTTCACTATACTACAACTTCATTGAAATTAAGCATGAGCATTTACTAACTGAAACATGAAAACGTTTCAGCTACAGCATGTGGGGCATAAGAAGGAGAAAATTAAGAAACACAAAGTCAAATCATAAATAAGGAGTTCAAGAAGCCTTAATAAAATAATATTCCATACCAGAGTATCAAGAAGGAATTAAATTACCAGCACCAGTTAATCAATAACCACATTAAAAAATATCCCTGGGGCGAGGTGCGGTCACTCACGCCTGTAATCTCAACACTTTGGGAGGCCACGGCGGGTGGATCACCCGAGGTCAGAAGTTCGAGACCAGCCTGGCCAACATGGTGAAACCCCATCTCTACTAAAAATACAAAAATTAGCCAGGCATGGTGGCAGGCGCCTGTAATCCCAGGTACTCGGGAGGCTGACACAATAGAATCGCTTGAACCTGGGAGGCGGAGGTTGCAGTGAGCAGAGATTGCACCATTGCACTCCAGCCTGGGCAAAGAGCAAAACTCTGTCTCAAAAAAATAAAAAATAAAAATCTCCCTGGAAAATAGGGTTGAAAGAGGGTATGATAATTTAAAGCCAGTTCTGGAAGAAGGTATGATAGTTTCATGCCAGAAAGAAGGTATGATAGTTTAAAGCCAGAAATTAGCAGGATTTACTCACACTAAGTTAGCATGTTTCTATCAATAAGACAATCTTTTCTGTATTAGGATGATTTCTGCAACAATTACAATATGATCGAAAACGAAGAAAGATGCACTGCCATTCCCTGCCAGCAGGAAGTCTGTTCTTAGTCTACCTGTTCCTGCTGTCCTTTCCTTCTCTTTTTTCTCCCTCCCACTGTCCCACTCATTTTGAGGCCCACACATTCACTCAGTCAGCAAGCATTTACTCTGACAGGTATTGAACTATGCTAACTACTAAAAATCACAGAAAGTCAAGACTTCATCAAGGCCTTCAAGAAGGTCACTGCCTGAAAGAAGAAAGAGACAAACACAAACAGTCAAAATAGCATGGGGACAAGTCTTAAACCAGAAGTTTATAGAAGGTGCTGTAGGTAGAAGAGGAAGGAAGATAAAACTGCCTGAGGGAACTCAGTAATGCTTCAACTGGGAATTGCAAGGATGGGGCACTGCACCTACAACTAAGCACCAAGCAGCTCAGCACCAAACAGCTCAGCACCAGGACAGCCCCAGCTTTCATTTGTCAGTCACAGGTCCTTCCCTGTCTTCCACTGCAGACTCACACTCCAGCCTCCCTGACTCCCTCCCTATCTCCTCTCAGCTTCCTTAATGGTTTCAGCACCCACACAGATGACAACAACTCCTCCTTTCTGCCTCCTCAGACCTTTAACCTTCCAGTTGTCTGCTCCCAGGGAATCAGCAATCTCTCCTCTGCTAGCTCATTCCCAGCCGCTTGTAAATGTACTCTAAATCACTCATCTCACAAAGGCCCTCTCTTGAGCTCACATGCCTTTCATCAATGACACCATCAACAGTGAAGCTTCTTTAAGCCATTGTCTACACCAGCCAGCTCCACTGATGCACTTCCTGTCCCCTCCACAGACCCTCTGATCTGGCTTCACTCACTCACTCCACAAGAGCAGCTCCTGTCAGAATCACCAGTGACAGCCATGTTGGCAAATCCAAGGAAGACTTTTCTGTACTTAACAAACTGCACCACTCAGCAGCAATCCAAAGTCGATCGCCCCTTCCTTCTTGAAAAATTCCCTACTTGTGTGAAAACAAATGCTTATGCCTTCTTGCTACTTCTCTGGTTGCATCTACTAAACCATCTCTCATCTCTACCCACCTTCCAGATCTCTGTTGGTGGGCTCAGTCCCGTGCCTCTTGTCCCCTCACACTGCTCACTCCAAAATAACCAGCATCCATTCCCATGCCTATAAACTGATGTCTCCCAAATTTGTATCTCCAAGCCAAATACCTCTGAGCTCTAGTCATATACACTGGCCTCCTTTTGGTTCCAAACTCTTTACTACTTCAGGGCTTTTGCTTATGTTGTTCCTTCTGCCAAAAACTCTCCTTACACCTATATTGGCCCGGCTACCTCTTTTTCATCTTTCAGACTTCAGCTTAAATGCTAGCTCCTCAGAGACCCATTGGAAGGCCATTCTAGGGGTACCCCTTGTCACTGCATGCTGTTTTCTACTTTCAAGCACTTAAGGTGTAATTCTATCACGTATTTACTGTCTGATTTCCCAAGAGGACTGTCAGCCTCAAGAAGGTAGGGACCTAACTTATTTTGTTCACCTAATGCCTATGATGCCTGTTGCAAACAAGGTACTCCAGAAATACTCGTCCAAAGAATAAAGTTTGCTTGGGCTGAAAATCAAAGGACAAACAGTCACTGGCAGTCATAAGTTGAGTTCCATTCTTTCTTAGAAGCAGAGGTAAGGGAGAAGGTAGAAAACATTACAGGTAAAAGGAATGTGCAAATACATATGGACAAAGCACAGACGCAAGAGTGTGTGGCCTGTTAGAGGAAACAAGCAGTCTAGAAAGATCACAGAACTGGTTCCCAACCTGTAAACATTACTGATCCCCACTCCTGAGGTGAAAGGGGAAAGTTATTGGAAGGATGTCTGATAATTATTCCATACATACACCAAGAATTATCTATACAGACAAAATATTCATATTCATATGTTTTAATACTGAGAAAGTATTCATATTTTTCAAGCTTAATTTTATGCATTATGAATGTATTATGAATTTTTTAATGCAAAAATAATATAAAAAGTGTTTCTAAATTCTTAGTTTGATGTTTTTATTTCAATTAACAAATACTAGAAATTCTACTAAAGTTCTCTAGAGCTCTGTAATTCTAGATACTAAGAAGATGAAATAATTCTCAAAAAGCCTGTAAAATACCAGTCAGGCATACAACAGAAAGACTGTACAGAGATAAGGCCCAACAGTCAATTTATTGCACCAAAAGTCAACAATGCTTCGGTCTTGCAGGGAAATCTATACAAGTCATCTCTGAACTGGAGAATCTAGAAACTGGATGGATATATAATTGTGTACCTTGGAAAGATCATTAAAAGCTGGAATTACTCAAGTATACTCAAGAATATTCTGCAGTAGGGAAAAAATCAGAGTTAAACTAATTTTCTCTCATTCTCTATCCCTCACTCCAGCGTGCACAATGATTAATTACAATGTAGTTATGACAAAATCCAACCACAATGTAAAAGCACCAAAATGAATAAAAGGTTCAGGCTCACCACATTACATTAAAGGCAGGTCACATGAACAACAAAATAAAATCATTAACATTGGTTAACTTTCAGCTGATAAAATTACAGGCCCCTTAATCTTATCTTTGTGCTTTCCTGTGTTTTCCAAATTTTTTCTATGATGAATACATATTACTTTTATAATTACAATTAGAAAAATGGTATTCAAAACTCAGGCAGTATCATTTCACAGTGGAGGGAAACCTACCTTTCAATACTATGGAACACAGTGAAGTAAAGAATAAGAAAAAAATTCCTAAGAAAATGGAGCTAGCAGATCAGTTATTTCCACAAAAACATGTTGTAAAAAACTACAGGCTGGTCAACACAAATAACTGCAAAAACAAACAACAAAAAAAGGCAACTGTATTACAGTACACTTGCCATCAGAAAATAATAGAAAAAATACTCCACAGGTGTCAGATAAGGTACTCATGATTACAATTTGCCTTCACTAGTATTTTAATAAAGTAAATTTTAAAAATCCTCTCAGACATTTTAAACATATTTTTCCCTAAATGTGAACTGTAAAAGTAGAACACAGTTTTCATTCCATTTTTTCTCCTCCTGTGGCAGGTTTAGGCTATCGGATTAAAATTTCTTCTATTTTTTTCTACTCCTTGAAACTCGCTCAAAGATGAAACAAGATAGACATCCACTGAGAACTGCTGAAGCTTGGTGATGGGCATTCCAGGGTTTGTTATAATCTCTTTACTTGTATATCTGTTAGAAATTATCCAAGGCCGGGCTTGGTGGCTTAGATCTGTAATCCCAGAGCTTTGAGAGGCCCCGGTGGATGGATCACCTGAGGTCAGGAGTTCAAGACCAGTCTAGCCAACATAGCGAAACCCCGTCTCTACTAAAAATATGAAAAGTAGCCGGGAGTGGTGGCGCATGCCTGTAATCCCAGCTACTCAGGAGGCTGAGGTGGGAGAACTGCTTGAACCCAGAGGCGGAAGTCACAGTGAGCCAAAATTGTGCCACTGCACTCCAGCCTGGGCAACAGAGCAAGACTCCTGTCTCAAAAAAAAAAAAAAAAAAGAAATTACCCAGAATTAGCAGGGCCAGTGGCACATGCCTGATTAGGGATCAGAAATTATCTATAATCAAAGTGGCATCTAATTGTCGTTTTGATTTTCATCTAAGGACTAAGGATACTGGGCTTCTTTTTTTTTTTGAGATGAAGTCTCATTCTGTCGCCAGGCTGGAGTGCAGTGGCGCAATCTCGACTCACTGCAACCTCTGCCTCCGGGGTTCAAGCAATTCTCCCACCTCAGCATTCCGAGTAGCTGGGACTACAGGTACGTGCCACCACGCCCAGCTAAATATTGTATTTTTAGTAAAGACGGGGTTTCACCATATTGGCCAGGATGGTCTCGATCTATTGACTTAGTGATCCACCCACCTTGGCCTCCCAAAGTGCTGGGATTACAGGCATGAGCCACCACGCCCAGCCTTGACTTCTTTTCATGGATGTACTGGCCATTTGGACATCATCTTTGAAGAAGTATCTGATCAAATCTTTTGCTCATTTGTTAACTGGGTTATGTGTCTTTTTACTGTTGATTTTAATAATTTCTAAAATATATTTTGGATAAAAGTCCTTTATCAGATATATGACAAACATTTTTTCTCATTCTGGGATGTCTTCATTTTCTTGATGGTGCCATTTGAAAAAAAAAGTTTTCTGTTTCAATGAAGATCAATTTACCTGTTTTTCTTCCGGTGCCTATGTTTTAGGTGTCATACTGAAGAAGCCACGCGCGGTGGCTCGCACCTGTAATCCCAGCAGGTTTGGGAGGCCGAGACAGGCAGACTGCTTGAGCTCACGAGTTTGAGACCAGCCTGGGCAATGTGGCAAATCCTATCTCTACAAAAAATTCAAAAATTAGCTGGTACATGCTTGTAGTCCCAGCCACTCGGGAGGCTAAAGTAGGAGGATCGTTGAGCCCAGCAGGAAGTCAAGGCTGCAGTGAGCTGCGATCCCCCTACTGTACCCCAGCCTCAGTGACAGAGTGAGACCCTGTATCAAAAAAAGAAAAAGAAAAAAGAAACCATTGTGTAATACAAGGGCATGAAGATTTACAACCATGTTTTCTTCTGAGTTGTTTTTTTCTTTTTTAATAGAGATGGCATCTCACTATGTTGCCCAGGCTGGTCTTGAATTCCTGGGCTCAAGTGATCCTCCCACCTTGGCCTCCAAAGTGCTGGGATTACAGGTGTGACCCACTAGGCTCAGCCTGAGTTTTATTGTTTCAGATCTTACATTTAGGTCTATGATGAATTCTGAATTTATATATATAAGTGAGGTAAGGGTCCAAATTCCTTTTTTTGTTATGTGGACCTGTACCACCATCATTTGTTGAAAAAGATGATTCTTTCTCCATCTAACTGTCCTTGCACTTTGTTGAAAATCAATTGACCATAAACAGAAGGGTTTAGTTCTGGATTCTCATTCTATTCCATTGATCTATATGTGCATCTTTATGCCAGTATCAGATTGTCTCAATTATTGTAACTTTGTACTAAGTTATGAAAGTCCTCTAACTTTTTTTCAAGATTGTTTTGGCAATTCTGGGTCTCTTGCATTTCTACATGAGTTTTAAGATCAGCTTGTCAATTTCTGCAAAGTAGGCAACTGGGTTTGTTTTTTGTTTGTTTGTTTTTTTATGAGACGGAGTCTCACTCTGTCACCCAGGCTAGAATGTGGTGGCGTAATCTTGGCTTACTGCAAACTTTGCCTCCCAGGTTCAAGCAATCCTCCTGCCTCAGCCTCCCAAGCAGCTGGGATTACAGGCATGCACCACCATGCTCAGCTAATTTTTGTATTTTTAGTAGAGATGGGGTTTCAGCATGTTGTTCAGGCTGGTCTCAAACTCTTGACCTCACACCTGCCTCAGCCTCCCAAAGTGCTGGGATTATAGGCATGAGCCACCTCACCTGGCCTGGAATTTTAACAGGGATTGTGCTAAATCTATATGGGGAATATTACCATCATAACAATATTAAGTCTTCCAATCCCTGAACATAGAGTATCTTTCCATTTATTTAGATCTTTCAATGATGTTTTATAGTTCAGAATGTAAGCTCTGGCCAGGCACAGTGGCTCACGCCTGTAATCCCAGCACTTCGGGAGGTCGAGGCAGGTGGATCACTTGAACTCAGGAGTTTGAGACCAACCTGGGCAACATGGAGAAACCTAGTCTCTAAAAAAAAACAAAAACTAGCCAGGCGGGGTGGTATACACCTGTGGTACCAACTACTCAGGAGGCTAAGGTGGAAGGATCACTTGAGCCCAGGAGGCGGAGGTTGCAGTGAGCTGATACTATGCCACTGCACTCCAGCGTGGGCGACAAGAGTGAGACCCTGTCTCAAAAAAAAAAAAAAAAAAGAATGTAAGTTCTGCACTTCTTTTGTTAACTTTATTCCCAAATGTTTCATTCTTTTTGACGCTATTGTGAATGGAATTGTTCCCTTGGTTTCATTTTTGAATTATTCGTTGTAAATGTATAACAATAAAATTAATTTCTGTATATTGATCCCGTATTCTGCAACTTTGAAGAGCTCATAACAGTTTTATAGTGCATTCCTTAGGATGTTTTATATACAAGATCATACCATCTGCAAATAGAGATTATCTTATTTCCTTTCCAATATGAACACCTTTTCTTTCTTTTTCTTCCCTAACTGTCCTGGCTAGAACCTCCAATACAGTGTTAAAGCTAAGTGTCAAAGAGACTATACATGTTTTGGTCAGGCGCAGTGGCTCACACCTATAATCCCAGCACTTTGGGAGGCCAAGGTGGGTGGATCACTTAAGCTCAGGAGTTCGAGACCAGCCTGGGCAACATAGTAAAACTCCGTCTATATAAAAAATATCTATATATATATAAATTTTTTAAAAATTAAAGACTATATGTCTTGTTCCTAATCTTAGGACAGCTTTCTGTCTTTCATCATTAAGTATGATATTAGCTGTAGGTTTTCAAAGATGGCCTTTATCACACTAAGGAAGTTCCCTTCCATTTCTAATTTATTGAATGTTTTTTATCATGAAACAATGTTGGATTTAATCAAACATTTTTCCTGCCACTATTGAGATGATCATGTTGGTCTTGTCTTTTATTCTATTACATGGCATGTTACGTTAATTTACAGACATTAGGCCAACTTTGCAATCCTGGGATAATTCCCACTCGGTCACAGTATAGAATTCTTCTGATATGTTGCTATATTCAGTTTGCAAGTATTTTGTTAAGGTATTTTACACCTATATCCATAAAGAATACTGTTCTGTAGTTTTCTTGTCTTGTGACGTTTTTGCCTGGTTTTGGTATCAGCCTAATAATGTCCTCATACGATAAACTGGAAAGTAATACCTCTTCTTTATTTTGAAAGAGTGTGTGAAGAATTTATGTTGATTCTTCTTTAAGTATTTGGTAGAATCACAAAATGCAAAGTCATCTGGACCTAAGCTTTTTTGGGAGGGGCTTTTTTACTGCTAATTCAATCTCTTTACTTTATTGGTCTATTTAGCTTTTCTATTTCTTTGTGAGGTTGAGGCAGGAGAATCACTTGAACCCAGGAGGCAAACGCTGAAGTGAGCCAACATCACACCACTGCACTCCACCCTGAGCAACAGAGCAATACTCCGTCTCAAACAAACAAAAAAGACTTTCTATTTCTTTTTGAGTTAATTTCAGTAGTGTCTTTCAAAGAATGCATACATTTCATATGTGTTATCTAACTTATTGGCATAAAATGGTTCCTAGTATTTCCTTATAATCTTTTTAAATTTCCATGTAAGGTCAGTAGTGATGTCCTTTCTTTAATTCCTCATTTTATTAATTTATTAACCTAGCTCAAGGTTTGTGCATTTTGTTGATCTTTGGGCAGAACCTATTTTTGGTTTGATTTTCCCTACTTTTTTTCCCTCTATTTCATTTATTTCCATTCTAGATTTTATTATTATATTCCTTTTGCTCACTTTGGATTTAGTGTGTTCTTCTTTCATTAGTTTCTTAAGGTGGAAGATTAGGTTATGGATTTGACATCTTTCTTCTTTTTTTAATACAAGCATTTATAGCTATAAATTTCCTTCTGGGAACTGCTTTTGCTGTATCCCCTAGCTTATGGTATATTCTTTGTTTTTCGCATGAAGCATAGTAGGCCCTCAATAAACATTCATTGTTGAAAAATGAGTGGCAGGGGTTTTTTTCTTCTTCTTCTTGTTTTTTGAGATGGATTCTCGCTCTGCCACCCAGGCTGGAGTGCAGTGGACAGTTGCATGATCTGGGCTCACTGCAACCTCCACTTCCTGGGTCCAAGCTATTCTCCTGCCTCAGCCTCCCAAGTAGCTGGGATTACAGGCACCCACCACCAAGCCCGGCTAATTTTTTGTATTTTTAGTAGAATGGGGTTTCGCCATGTTGGCCAGGCTGGTCTTGAACACCTGACCTCACGTGATCCACCTGCCTTGGCCTCCCAAAGTGCTGGGATTACAGGCATGAGCCACCACGCCCAGCCCAGGGGTGTTTTTTTGTTTTTTTTGTTTTCAATTTTGGTAAAACATACATCAGATTTGCCATTTTAACTATTTTTAAACGTACAATTAATTCAGTGGTATAAAGTACATTCACATTGTTTGCAACCATCATCATGATGATATGATATATTTTGTCTTTATCTCAGAGTATTTTCCAATTTTCCTGTGGCTTTCTCTTTGAATCACTGGTGATTTCAGTGTGTGCAGTTTAATTTTCACATATTCTGAATTCCCCAAATTTCCTTCTGTTATTGATATCTAATTTCATTCCATTATGGTCAGAGAACATAGTATGATTTCCATCCGTTAAATTAATTGAGGCTTGTTTTATGGTATAACATATGGTCTATCCTGAAATGTTCCATATGCGCTTCAGAACAATGTGTATCCTGCTATTATTGGAAGGGGTGTTCTATAAATGTCTGTCCCTTAATGATTTAAAAGTTTGCCTGCATCTAGACAAGGTTTAAGAAAAAAAACTGTCAATTATTTCAATTTTAAAATTTTCATTTTATGCCCCACTTTCTATACTAAGTATTCCATGTGCATGTACAAATGAAAAGCAAGTCTCCCTTCAAAAACAAAAATGTTTCTAGTAACACATGAAGAGTTGGTTTCTAACAGTGAAATCCACTAAAAAGCTAAGCACAAAGGAGCATATATGCTAGCTTGAGAGATTTTCTTCCTTTTTTCTTTTTTTTTTTTTTTTTGAGACAGAGTCTCACTCTGTTATCCAGGCTGGAGTGCACTGGCACAATCTCGGCTCACTGCAACCTCCGCCTCCCAGGTTCAAGCGATTCTCCTGCCTGAGCCTCCCAAACAGCTGGGATTACAGGCACCCGCCACCAGTCCCAATTAATTTTTGTATTTTTAGTAGAGATGGGGTTTCACCATGTTGGCCAGGCTGGTCTTGAATTCCTGACTTCAGGTGATCCGCCCGCCTTGGCCTCTCAAAGTGCTGGCATTACAAGCGTGAGCCACCGCGCCCTGCCTGCTTGAGAGATTTTCTAAGAGGTTCCTGAAACAGAAAAATCCCCAGACTTAGGTAAGTAAGAAGAGAAGAGAACAGGCTGGGCGCAGTGGCTCACACCTGTAATCCCAGCACTTTGGGAGGCCGAGGCGGGCATATCACGAGGTCAAGAGACCAAGACGATGGAGACCATCCTGGCCAACATGGTGAAACCTCGTCTCTACTAAAAATACAAAAATTAGCTGGGCATGGTGGCGCACACCTGTAATCCCAGCTACTCGGGAGGCTGAGGCAAGAGAATCACTTGAACCCAGGAGGCAGAGGCTGCAGTGAGCTGAGATGGCACCACTGCATTCCAGCCTGGTGGCAGAGCGAGACTCCATCTCAAAAAAACCAAGAAAAAGAGAGAAGAGGACATCTGATATGTCATTTGATACAGTATGACAGCTGACATGGCCATCCCAAATTTCCCAAGGGAGCTAGGTTATACCCAGTTGAAAAAAAAGAAAACACCATTAAGTCCTGGGTATTTAATGTGAAGACAGAAGGTGTAAGAAGGATGAGGATTTAAAAAAACAAGAGAAGTCTTTCTGTGTTACTGAATAAAAAAGTCAAGCTCTAAAGAATTAATACACCAATAGTTTTAAATTTGGCTTTCATTTCATCAATAAAATAAGTATAGCTACTTCATATTTGAAGCAGTACCTTCCGATGTATTAAGTGATCATACAAATGCTACTTTCTCTATTCCCTATAAAACCTCTGTCAGATTGTAATTATAATGCCTATTTTACAGACAAGAAAAGATTCAGAAGCAAAGTGACTTCTGGAGTCACACAGCAAGTATGAATCAGAACCAGAATTTTGATTCCTTTTTTTTGTTTTGTTTTGTTTTAGAGAGATGGGGTCTTGCTATGTTGCCCATGCTGGTCTTGAACTCCCGGCCTCAAGTGATTCTCCCACTTTGGCCTCCCAAAACACTGGGATTATAGATGTGAGCCACTGCACCTGGCCAGAACCAACATTTGAACTTCACTTTCTAATTCAAAATCCAGGGCTATTTTCACCAAAATGCGGCTCCTTCTTCTCACCAACAATAGATACACATCTCTGAGTACTTTAGACACACATATCATTTAGGAAAAAGACCTACAAAGGAAAGATATGTCCATCATAATGTTCTCAAAATAAAAGCTGAAAAGCCTGAATATAGAGGAACAACTAGTACCTGGCACAGCACCTCATATTAAGCAAGTGATCCACAAAGAATAAATGAAGATAAAGAACCATCACATGCATTCCCACAAGTAGTCTTAGGAGAGTAATCAGCAACATTTAGTTCAAAGAGTTCAGTACGTCCCATAGATGCCAATGGCAAGCCAAAAGTATGATCAAAAATAGGAAAAAGAGGGGAAAACTAGGATAATGTAGGGAAAAGAAGACACAGCACAGCAGGAAAAGAGGAGAAACAACAAAATATGTGTAACCATTGGGGGAAACTGGGTGAAGGGTAAACAAGAACTCCTTGTACATTTTTTGCAACTTCTTGTGAATCTATAATTATTTCACAATAGGAAGTTAAAGAAAACAAAAGAAAAAAGTGGAAAGACACATGAAATGGAAAGGCTCTTGGTCCCAGTTTCCTAAGTTCACTGAGTACCTAATGTACCAGGCAATCTGCCAGGCACTGCCCTCGACAAGCTCCATGTTCACTGCAGAGAGAAAGACAAGTAAATAATCTATTCCACCAAGTATATCAAGACGCTTTCCTGCAAGGCTCTATTTTTCCAATTCCTTAAGAAACATGGAAAAAAGAAAGGCTACAACAGTGAAACAAATATAAGGTCACCACTAGGTAAAGCTACACCTTAGGTGTACCTGAGCATGAGAATGCAGGCTTTGCATATTGTCCCTCACCATCCAAGCATGTTTACCTTGCTTAGGCAAGATTCATACTCCTCAGTATGAATCTGATGGACGAGGAAAACGTGCAGAGTCATAAACAGCCTTCAAAGATAAGGAACCCTGCGCTTGCTAAAGAAAGAGAACTGAAATGAGGGCTTTAGAGATTCATTTATTCATTGACAATTTAGATCTTATTATGTTACTTCAAACCCTTTCAATGCAACTTAAGTGACTTGTCAGGGAAAAATAATGTGGAACATCACCTGAGCAATGACAAAGGCTACTGAAAAGACAGTTTCATATACTATCAAATAAGGAATTTTATACACTGTATACAATTTCAAATACTATGAAATACTGTGAAATTTCATACCCTGTCCACCACTATTCAATCATATTTCAAGCTCATATACTTTAAGTCTGTACTTTACTAAGTTTATACCTAACAAAAATTTGCTGTATTTCTCAGATAAGCTATATTGGGACACTGCTTTTACTAAAATGAAATTTTTATGGTTATGTTTTATAGATTTACCAAAAAAAAATTCCAAAAGAAAAGCGCAAAAAGAGAGCTGTGCCTTAACAATGTTAGTATGAACTGGGTTGTACTACATACAGCAGCTCAGTTTCCAAAACGAGTTGTGATTGCTTCAATATTTTTCCAACATAAACTTATTCCTATTCAACATTAACATGGTTTTCCTTAAAATATCAAAAAGCCTAACCATCACTCTAGTCCTACATTTTCAAATACAGTCACTTAAGAATGTAATTGAGGCCAGGCACGATGGCTTACACATTTATCCCAGCAGTTTGGGAGCCTGAGGCACGTGGATCACTTGAGGCTAGGAATTCGAGACCAGCCTTGCCAACATGGTGAAACCCCGTCTCTACTAAAAATAAAAAAATTAGCCGGGCGTGGTGGCGCACGCCTGTAACCCCAGCTACTCCTGATGCTGAGGCACAAGAATCGCTTGAACTCGGGAGGCAGAGGTTGCACAGTCAAGATCACACCACTGCACTCCGGCCTGGGTGACAGAACAAGACTCCATCTCAAAAAAAAAAAAAA
This sequence comes from Pongo abelii, assembly GCF_028885655.2. Taxonomy (NCBI): domain Eukaryota; kingdom Metazoa; phylum Chordata; class Mammalia; order Primates; family Hominidae; genus Pongo; species Pongo abelii. The sequence continues at coordinate 26,505,909 of NC_071996.2, read as the reverse complement.
AAAAAAAAAGAATGTAATTGAATATAATCAAATAAACACTTTAATGCACTGCTGATGAGAATAAAAAGTAATAATCCATAGGACAATTTGGCAACATCTCTTGATCCAACCAGTTCAAATCTAAGAATGCATCTAAGGAAAAATTTATCAAGTATGCTAAAATGGGCTGGGCACCGTGGCTCCTGACAGAGCGAGACTCCATCTCAAAAAAAAAAAAAGAAAGTATACCAAACTGAACATATCAAGTTGTTCATTGCAGCTGGTCATCCTTTTTTCTCTTTCTCTGTTTTGGTCATCCTTTTTTAATGAAATAATCCTAAATGTTAATGAACAGGGAATTGGGAAATAAATTACAGTACATCCATACAACAGCATGCTATACAGTTACCAAGAATGATGATAAAAAATCTATTCTTGCCGGGCGCGGTGGCTCAGCCTGTAATCCCAGCACTTTGGGAGGCCGAGGCGGGCAGATCATGAGGTCAGGAGATCAAGACCATCCTGGCTAACACGGTGAAACCCCATCTCTACTAAAAATACAAAAAATTAGCCAGGCGTGGTGGCAGGCACCTGCAGTCCCAGCTACTTGGGAGGCTGAGGTGGGAGAATGGCGTGAATCCAGGAGGCAGAGCTTGCAGTGATCTGAGATCGTTCCACTGCATTCCAGCCTGGGTGACAGAGCCAGACTCCATCCCAAAAAAATATATAAAAAATAAAAAATAAATTTAAAAATCTGTTCTTATTGGACTTTAAAGATATCTGCAATCATTTTAGTGAAAAAAGCAAACTAGAAAACAATTAGAAAAGCAAACTAGGCTGGGAGCGGTGGCTCACGCCGGTAATCCCAGGACTTTGGGAGGCCGAGGCCAGTGGATCACCTGAGGTCAGGAATTTGAGACCAGCCTGGCCAACATGGTGAAACCCCATGTCTACTAAAAATACAAAAATTAGCTGGGCATGGTGGCAGGCACCTGTAATCCCAGGTACTTGAGAGACTGAGGCAGGAGAATCACTTGAACCTGGGAGGCAGAGGTTGCAGTGAGCCAAGATCGCGCCACTGCACTCTAGCCTGGGCGACAAGAGCGAAACTCCACCTCAAAAAAAAAATAAAAAAGCAAACTGGAAAACAAAAATGATGCCATTTTTGTTTATAAAATAAAAACTATTTATTTATATGCGTCATACATAGAAAATGTATGGAAGGGAACACACTAAAATGTTAATACTATGTTTTCCCTTTTTTTATTGAGATGGAGTCTTGCTCTGTCACCCAGGCTGAACTGCAGTGATGCGATCTTGGCTCACTGCAAGCTTCGCCTCCCAGGTTCAAGCTATTCTCCTGCCTCAGCCTCCTGAGTAGCTGGGATTACAGGTGTGCACTACCGTGCCCAGCTAACTTTACATTTTTAGTAGAGACAGGATTTCACCATGTTGGCCAGGCTGGTCTCGAACTCCTGACCTCAAGTGATCCACCTGCCTTCGTCTCCCAAACTGCTAGGATTACAGGCATGAGCCTCCACGCCCAGCCTCTATTCCTATTCTTTCTAGTTAAATCATACTCTATCCAATAAATTTCAGAAAGTTATTTTTAAAGTTAAATCAAATTGTAATACTGATATCACAATCATCATCCATTACTACAAGTATTGAAAACCACAGAAAGTTTGGTAGATCACCATATTGGAAAGAAACAAACACACACACACACACACACACACACACACACGCAGAAGCAATTACTCAGTAAATCTTCTGTATCTAGTACTCATCTCTAGAAGGCAGTATTGGTAACACCTATAAGGAAACAAAACTTATTCCTGCCTCGTCCAGTCACAAAATTCTTGCCAAGTCAAAAGAGAAAAGCAAACAAGAAATGAGAAGAGGCCAGGCATGGTGGCTCACGCCTATAATCCCAGCACTTTGGGAGGCCAAGGTGGGTGGATTGCCTGAGGTCAGGAGTTTGAGACCAGCCTGGCCAACATGGCGAAATTCTGTCTCTACTGACAATAAAAAAATTAGCCGGGCATGGTGGTGGATGCCTGTAATCCCAACTACTCGAGAGGCTGAGGCAGGAGAATCGCTTGAACCCAGCAGAGGTTGCAGTGAGCCGAGATCTGGCCATTGCACTCCAGCCTGGACAACAAGAGCAAAACTATGTCTCAAAAAAAAAAAAGAGGCCGGGCACAGTGGCTCACGCCTGTAATCCCAGCACTTTGGGAGGCCGAGGTCGGTGGATCACAAGGTCAGGAGATCAAGACCATCCTGGCTAACACAGTGAAACCCCGTCTCTACTAAAAATACAAAAAATTAGCCGGGTGTGGTGGCGGGCGCCCATAGTCCCAGCTACTCGGGAGGCTGAGGCAGTAGAATGGCGTGAACCCGGGAGGTGGAGGTTGCAGTGAGCCGAGACTGCACCATTGCACTCCAGCCTGGGCGACAGAGCGAGACTCCATCTCAGAAAAAAAAAAAAAAGGAAGAAAAAAAAAAGAAAAAGAAAGAAATGAGAAGAAAAGTGCTCAATTTGCTTTTGATCACTGAACTATAGTCATGTTTTAATTCAAAAAATGATACATGACATGTTTCTACGCCATTTTGAAATTAGCTTTTTTTTTTTTTTTTTTGAGATGGAGTCTCACTCTGTCACCAGGCTAGAGTGCAGTGGTACAATCCTGGCTCACTGCAACTTCCGCCTCCTAGATTCAAGCAATTCTCCTGCCTCAGCCTCCCGAATAGCTGGGACTACAGCCGCACACCACCAGGCCCAGCTAATTTTTGTATTTTTAGTAGAGACGGGGTTTCACCATGTTGACCAGGATGGTCTCAATCTCTTGACCTCATGATCTGCCCACCTTGACCTCCCAAAGTGCTGGGATTACAGGCGTGAGCCACCAGGCCCAGCCTGAAATTACATTTTTTAAACATATTTTTAAAATACATATTGCAGGCCAGGCACAGTGGCTCACACCTGTAATCCCAGCACTTTGGGAGGTCGAGGTGGGAGGATTGCTTGAGCTCAGCCTGGGCAACATAGTGAGACCCTATCTCCACAAAAAATACAAAAATCAGGCCGGGCGCAGTGGCTCACACCTGTAATCCCAGCACTTTGAGAGGCCAAGGTGGGTGGATCACCTGAGGTCAACACTTCAAGACCAGCCTGGTCAACATGGTGAAACCCTGTCTCTAGTAAAAATGCAAAAATTAGCTGGGCGTGGTGGCATGCCAATGTAATCCCAGCTACTCGGGAGGCTGAGGTGGGAGAACTGCTTGAACCCAGGAGGCGGAAGGTGTAGTGAGCCGAGATCACGCCACTGCACTCCAGCCCAGGTGACAGAGCAAGACCCCATCTCAAAACAAATAAAATAAAATAAAATAAATAAATAAAATAAACAATACAAAAATCAGCCAGGCATGGTAGTAGGCACCTGTGGTCCCAGCTACCTGGGAGGCTGAGATGGGAGGATGGTTGGAACCTGGGAGGCAGAGGTTGCAGTGAGCTGAGATTGTGTCACTGTACTCTAGCCTGGGCGATAGAGCTTTGTCTCAAAAAACAAACAAAAATGTATCTTGTATTGCAGGTTGGATTTCATTAAAACCTCCAACGTGAATAATCTGGGAATATCTATTTATAGCAATGTTAAGGCACGTAAATTTTAACCCAAAATGTCAACTTCTGGGAATTTATTCATATATGTGTAAAAATAATATATTATGGAATTATTCTTTGCAGCACTGTTTATAAAAGCAAAAGATTAGATAAAACTAAATGTTCATCAATAGAGGACTCAGGAAATCATGATATGCCATGCAATAGCATACTATTCAGTCACACTATTCATTAAAAAAAAAAAGAAGGAAGTCTTCAATGTACTCACATAGAATGATTTCCAAGATATATGAAGCTTAAAAAAAGTAAAATGCGCCGGACGAGGTGGCTCATGCCTGTAAACCCAACACTTTGGGAGGCTGAGGTTGGTGGATCACCTGAGGTCAGGAATTCAAGACTAGCCGGACCAACATGCAGAAACCTCGTCTCTACTAAAAATACAAAATTAGCCAGGCATGGTGGCGCATGCCTGTAATCCTAGCTACTAGGGAGGCTGAGACAGGAGAACCACTTGAACCTGGGAGGTGGAGGTTGCAGTGAGCCGAGATTGCTCCATTGCACTGTAGCCTGGGCAACAAGAGTGAAACTCTGTCTCAGAAAAAAAAGAAAAAAAGAAAAATGCAAAAGTAGTCTATAATCAGCCACGAACTGTACAAAAACAGAGGGAAGGGTGTGTGTGTGTGTATATATATATGTATATATGTATGTGTGTGTATATATATATACGTGTATATATATACGCGTATATATATATATATATATATACGCGTATATATATATGGGCTTTTTTTTTCATGAATATAATTAATAACATTGGGGACTCCAGGGAAAGAAATTGGGTGGATGGCAGACAAGCTAGAAGAGAAACTTAAATTTTTAATTCATGTGTATATATATCACCTATTCAAAAAAAAGTTTATAACAGAAAAATTTCATGCATTTAATTAATAGTCCTATTTCTCACTCTACACAATTTAAGCAAGATGAAGTGAATTCTCATATAATACATTTACATTCACTCATAATAAAGAGATACAAGTATATCCCCCAGATACCTTCTTAAAACTTCTATGTTCAATAACGCACATAATAAACTTGTAACTGCAATTCAAAATATTATTAATACCATCACCATTCAGAAGCAAATACAATAGCAACAAGTTTCCTAAAAGAACAATGTCTAACCCCTGTCCCGCAAATTCCAAAATTGAATCACTGACCAGTTTATAATTCAAGTAAGGATCTGAAAATACAAGAGTCCTAATTTCATCAACATCTAGGACTCCCCACAACATGTTAGTTTCAAACAGCCTTCTTCTCTCAGCAAGAGTGCTTTCTTGCCTCTTATCTGTAGCCACTTCTCAAAATGAGAACATGACATTACTATAGCCAAAAGTCAACCTCCTTGTCTCATGGTCACAAGCTAGGTCCCCAGCCAACACTGCTCTCTCAAAAATGGAAGACAGCAAAACAGGGCCGGGTGCAGTGGCTCACGTCTGTAATCCCAGCACTTTGGGAGGCCAAGGAGAGTGGATCATGAGGTCAGGAGATCGAGACCATCCTGGCTAACACGGTGAAACCCCATCTCTACTAAAAATAAAAAAAAAATCAGCCAGGCGTGGTGGCAGACACCTGTAGTCCTCCCTACTCGGTAGGCTGAGGCAGGAGAATGGCGTGAACCTGGGAGGCAGAGTTTGCAATGAGCCCCACTGCACTCCAGCCTGGGCGACAGAGCGAGACTCCGTCTCAAAAAAAAAAAAAAAAAAAAAAAAAAAGACCCCAGAGTACCCACCAGGAGAGTGTGCACCTGGTTCGTGGCCTCACATCCTTCAGGCCAAAATAGGAAGGGGCCACATCTCTTCTCCCAGCCACAGATTAGGATCCCATCCCTCTTCAGTTTTCCCATAGTAGCACGCTTAATACACAGAATAATAACCATTACTTGTCTGCCTTCCTTCTTAGGCATGGAGCTCCTTGGGAACAAGGCTTGAGAGCCTTTCTCTCTGCCCTTAAACATAACAGCAAAGTTTGCTGAATGATGATTTTGATCAAGTTACACAGTTTGTTCAATCTCTAGTAATTACCTAGGATATACCCTAGAATAACGCTTTTATTTTAATGTCAGCAGTTTCATTAAGGACTCTCTGTTTTTAGGCCCATTTCTTATTAATGCCTTGTGTACACCCTTTCTGCATCACCTCCAGTCTCCCTACCCCACCCCAAAAGAGGTCTAGTAACCAGATAATCACAATGAAATGTTTCTAATCTCCCAGTGCTTAGTCATTCTTTCACGACTCCATAAAATCAGTAACTCTACTATTAAACTAAATACTGTCCCTTTGTCCAAACAAATCCTCCTTTGTCCACTTCAGAAATCTACTGCATGTTCTGAAAAGAAAGACAGAATGGCAAGCTTTTCCCACTATGTTTACTTTAGAAATGCAGTCACAGACCACAGGAAATCTGCCTGGCACGCCAATCACTGCCAACAGGTACGCTCAATCAGCAGTAAGCCCAGACAGCTCATATTGAGAGCATTTTTTAGAGGGCCACCTTCCTCAGAATAGGATCCCATGCCTGGAGGGTAATTTATTAAATGAAAAGAATGCTGCTTCTGTCAAACTTTTTAGACAAAATATATGCACAAAAGTATAGCAATAGCTATAGATTCAGATACATACCAGCCCAACTTCTCCATAAAGAAGGATGGAGGTAGTTAAAGATAGTTTGCATCCCTCCTTCCTACTCTCCCTGGCATAAATCATGCTTCCTACTAAGGGAGTTTAAACTCTTGTTAAATCACTCTCTTAGAGAGCTAGGCACTGTAGCTCACTCCTATAATCCAATCCCAGCACTTTAGGAGGCTGAGGAGGGAGGATCACTTGAAGCCAAGAGTTCTAGGCAGCAGTGAGCTATGATCACACCACACTGCACTCCAACCTGGGCAACAAAGCGAGATTGCGTCTGTAAAAAAAAAAAAGAAAAGAAAAGAAAGAAAATGACTCTGTTGATTGACAATTATCTGGAAAGCATATGAAATGCTGTATTTACTCTGGCCTCTCTGATGTTGTTATGTTGCTTGGAACTAAAGAGAATAAAATAATTCCTTCCTTTGTTTCCACTGTTAATAATAAATGTCTTCTAAAAAAGACAATAGATAAATAACCAACACCTCATATAATAAAAGTGTTTACATAACAAGATACTAAGAAATACCTTAAGAGTCAAAATTTACTGGAAAACAAAAAGCAAAGGCCAACCTTCAAGGTGAATCTTTCCCTTCACTGACATCTGGACTGTAGATTACAAAATGGACTCCCCAGGGAGGTCTGATCTCTTAGGGCAAGTAACATTAGCCACTACCAAACACTAAAGAGAGCGATGGAGGGAAATATGATAATACAGATTCAGAGAGAAAGATCAGAGACTTCACTAGTTAACTTTTGGAATTTCTGAACAAGAATTTTCTAATGCTGTTTATTTTAATTTTTTGTTAGAAAAGTAATACATACTCATTGCTCAAATTCAAAATAATTTTTGAAACTAAGAGCATTTGTCAAAAATGAAAAGTCAAGATCTAGACATACAAAATAACCTCTAAAATGAGTATATTTCTCAATTCAAAATTCAGTTACCAGAATCTTAAATAGCTAGTTAACAAATTTTCAGGCCAGGCGCAGTGGCTCACACCTGTTATCCCAACCTTTTGGGAGGCACAGGCAGGCACATTGCTTGAGCCCAGGAGTTTGAGATCAGCCTGAGCAATATGAGACCTTGTTTCTAAAAAAATAATAAATTTTGAGGCCGGGCGCAGTGGCTCACGCCTGTAATCCCAGCACTTTGGGAGGCTAAGGCAGGTGGATCACAAGGTCAGGAGTTCAAGATGAACCTGGTCAAGATGGCGAAACCCTGTCTCTACTAAAAATACAAAAATTGGCTGGGCACAGCGCAGGCGCCTGTAATGCCAGCTACTCGGGAAGCTGAGGCAGGAGAATCGCTTGAACCCGTGGGGTGGAGATTACAGTGGGCCGAGATTGCGCCACTGCACTCCAACCTGGGTGACAGAGTGAGACTCCATTTCAAAAAATAATAATAATAATAATAAATTTTAGGGTGGGCGCGGTGGCTCATGCCTGTAATCCCAACACTTTGGGAGGCTGAGGCGGGTGGATCACCTGAGGTCAGGAATTCAAGACCAGCCTGACCAATATGCTGAAACCCCATCTCTACTAAAAAAATACAAAATTAGCAGGATGAGGTGGCTCATGCCTGTAATCCCAGCTACTCTGGAGGCTGAGGCATGAGAATCGCTTGAACAAAGGAGTCGGAGGTTGCAGTGAGCTAAGATCACACCACTGCACTCCAGCCTGGGCAACAAGAGCAAAACTCCATCTCAAAAAAATAACAATAATAATAATAAATTTTTAAAAAAATTTCAGACATCCATAAAATAAGCCACATATTATGCTACCTAACTAGAGCTTACCCAAATACCATGCGTCACACACAAAAAAGTCCTAAGGCATTGGAAAGATCAAGATACTATTGTCAATCCCTATACATTTGGTAAAATGACTTAAAAGAACCTGAGTAAAAAACTTTGAAGAACTTTTTAATACATCAACCAGTAATTTTTTAAGAATGATTTTCTGCAACTACCCCAAATGTATTCACATAGATCTATGTTCAGCTTCACAATTCAGTCAAGTTAAGCCTACCACCTGTATGGTACTAGACTAGGCACCAGAGTGATGTCCTCTCCTCAAGAGAAAAGGAAATTGAGAAAGAAAGAAATAGAACATATACTCTCCTACCCCAAAGGTCCTTACAATCTGTTTTTGGGACACAAACTATTTAAAAGTTAAATAACAACACAAAGTTAAAAGAAAGGAGGGGAATTCACATTTATTAAGTGCCTCATATATCAAGCAGCAACACAATAACACACACAAAACATCCACATCTCCTGTTTTGAAGGAGGAAAATAAGGAAAGAGGAGGAGGTTGAGAGAATAGGAAATAAAGTCAAAAACCCAAAGCAAACTATAAATGCTACTCAGGGTTACAGAAAATAAGTAATTAAAACATTTATATTGGTCTTCAACAAATGGTGCTAGGACAACTGGCTATCTACACGAAAAAAAAAGAAGTCAGACCCCTACCTCACACCATGTACAAAAATTAACTCAAAGTGGATCAAGGACCTCAAAGTAAGAACTAAAATTATAAAATCTTAGAGGAAAACACAGGGATAAATCTTCATTGCTTTGAATTTGGCAATAAATTCTTATATATGCTAACATAAACACAAAGCTTAAAAAAAAATTTAAGCTGGCGTGGTGGCTCATGCCTATGATTATAGGCAGCACTTTGGGAAGCAGAGGCAGGTGGATCACCCGAGGTGAAGAGTTTCAGACCAGCCTGGCCAACATGGTGAAACTCCATCTCTATGAAAAATACAAAACTTAGCCAGGAATGGTGGTGCACGCCTGTAATCTCAGTTACTCAGGAGGAGGCAGGAGAATGGCTTGAACCCAGGAGGCAGAGGATGCAGTGAGCTGAGATTGTGCCACCGCATCCTAGCCTGGGCGACAGAGTGAGACTCCATCTCAAAAAAAAAAAAAAAGAATTTAAAAACCTTTTTAAGAAAAAAAGAATCCTTCCTGTAAGAGATAACTTTAAAAAGAATAAAAAACAAAAAAGGAGGTAACACAAGCAACAAAAGAGGACATTATCAAGAAAGTAAAAAGACAACCTACTGAGTGTGAGAAAATATTTGCAAATCATATATCTGACAAAGGACTTGTAACCAGAAGATATAAATCAATCATAAAACTCAAAAACAAAAAGGCAAACAATCCAATTTAAAAATAAGAAACAGACTTCAACAGACATTTCTCCAAAGAAGACATACAAATGACCAACACATGAAAAGATGCCTAACAACTTAGTCATTAGGAAAATGAAAATCAAAACCAAATTAAGATACTACTTATATTATAGAATGGTTATAATAAAAATAAAAATAAAAAAACACAGAAAATGACATGTGTTGGTGAGAATGTGGAGAAATTGGAACCCTTGTACATTCCTAGTCAGAATGTAAAATGGTACAGCCACTGTGAAAAACAGCTCAGCAATTGCTCCAAAAAGTTACAACACAGAATCACCCAAATGACCCAACAATTCCACTCCAAGGTATATACCCAAAAGAAATGAAAACAGAGATTCAAACATATTGTACAGTAGTGTTCACTGCACCATTATTCACAATAGCCAAAGAGCAGAAACAAGCCAACGTCCACCAACAAATTAATGGATAAACAAAATGTGGTATATCCATACAATAGAACATTACTCAGCAATAAAAAAAGAATGGTGTTGTTTTTTCTTTTTTTTTTTTGAGACAGAGGTTTGCTCTTTTAGCTGAGGCTGGAGTGCAGTGGCATGATCTCGGCTCACTGCAACCTCCGCCTCCCAGGCTCAAGCAATTCTCCTGCCTCAGCCTCCCAAGTAGCTGGGATTACAGGCACACACCACCACACCCAGCTAATTTTTTGTATTTTTAGTAGAGACAGAGTTTCATCATGTTGGTCAGGCTGGTCTTGAACTCCTGACCTCAGGTGATCCACTCGCCTTGGCCTCCCCAAATGCTGGGATTACAGGCATGAGCCACCATGCCCAGCCAAGAATGGAGTTCTAATACATGCTACGACACAAATAAACTTTGAAAACATAGCGCAAATGGGGCCAGGCGTGGTGGCTCAAGCCTGTAACCCCAGCATTTTGGGAGGCTGAGGCAGGCGGATCACGAGGTCAGGAGATCGAGACCATCCTGGTTAACACGGTGAAACCCCGTCTCTACTAAAAATACAAAAAATTAGCTGGGCACGGTGGAGGGCACCTGTAGTCCCAGCTACTCGGGAGGCTGAGGCAGGAGAGTGGCGTGAACCCAGGAGGCGGAGCTTGCAGTGAGCCGAGACTGCGCCACTGCACTCCAGCCTGGGTGACAAAGCGGGACTCTGTCTCAAAAAAAAAAAAACAAAACACTGTGCAAATGAAATAAGCCAGTCACAAAAGGAAAATATTGTATAATTCCATTTATATGAAATATCCAGAATAGGCAAATCCATTGAGTCAGAAAGTAGTTCAGAGGTTACCAGGTGCTGGGAGACAGAGGAATGGGGAGTTATTGCTTAATGGCTACAGAGTTTCTATTTGGGATGATGGAAAAGATTTGGAAACAGATTATGGCAATGGTGGCACAATAGCATTAATGTAATTAATGCCACTTAATTGCATACTTAATAATGTTAGGCCAGGCGCAGTGGCTCACGCCTGTAATCCCAGCACTTTGGGAGGGGAACAAGGCAGGCAGATCACCTGAGGTCGGGGGTTCAAGACCAGCCTAGCCAACATGGAGAAACCCTGTCTCTACTAAAAATACAAAATTAGCCAGGCGTGGTGGCACATGCCTGTAATCTCAGCTACTCAGGAAGCTGAGGCAGGAGAATCACTTGAACACAGGAGGCAGAGGTTGCAGTGAGCCAAGATTGTGCCATGGCACTACAGCCTGGGCAACAAGAGGGAAACTCCATCTCAAAAAAAAAAAAAAGGATTATAAATCATGTTACTATAAAGACACATGCACACGTATGTTTACTGGGGCACTATTCACAACAGCAAAGACTTGGAACCAACCCAAATGTCCATCAATGATAGACTGGATTAAGAAAATGTGGCACATATATACCAAGGAATACTATGCAGCCATAAAAAAGGATGAGTTCATGTCCTTTGTAGGGACATGGATGAAGCTGGAAACCATCAATCTGAACAAACTATCACAAGGACAGAAAACCAAACACCGCATGTTCTCACTCACAGGTGGGAATGAGAACACTTGGACACAGGGTGGGGAACATCACACACTGGGGCCTGTCGTGGGGTTGGAGGCGGGGGGAGGAATAGCATTGGGAGAGATACCTAATGTAAATGACAGGTTGATGGGTGCAGCGGGCCAGCATGGCACATGTATAACTATGTAATGAGCCTGCACATTGTGCACATGTACCCTAGAACTTAAAGTATAATACAAAAAAAATGGTTTAAATGGACAATTTTATGTTATGTATATTTTATTACAATAAAACACTTGAAAGGAAAAAAAAAAAACTTTATCAGGTCTTCAATAATCTGGATTGTCTAAAGTTAGATTTCATATCACGAACTCAAATCTAAAAAGGACTATACAGTCATCTGCTCTAATCCTCATGGAAACCCTAGTGGGAAGTCTGCATCTCTACATCCCTCCTGACTAGTGAGTGGTATCCAGATGCTGGCAGATAGTGGCAGCAGACCTTTCCCCAAGGCAGCCCACTGACCTTCATGAAGGAAGAACAACCTGAGCTGGAGAAAAAAAAAAGGGATAAATGAAAAGCATGCTGAAGATTTTAAAAGCCAAATTCTGCTATTCTGCAGGTGTGTGACAAGGAACAAATTATTCAACTTCTCCAAGTCTCTGCTTTCTCTCATTATAAAATGACAATAGCACCTGCCTTTAAATGTTACTGTAAGAATTGGCAGAAGTAGACCTCTAGCACCCATCCAACTGCCTGGCAAATGGTGAGTGTTCTATCTCACGGTAATTGCTAGTGTGACAATAGGTCTATGTGCCACCTTTCAGCCAACCAAAGGCTGAGCAGGATATGGCCTGGGCTGGGAGAACACTATGACTTACCAGAACTTAAATAAAACAGCCACCAGCACCACAGAAAAACATCAGAGAAGGAGCTGTTTTTATGCAGTTCAACTCTCTTAGGAAAGACTGGCTTATTGTTCCAAGAACGAACCCAGCTACTCTTCATTTAGGAAGGCACTGCTACACAATTCATTTTCTCTATACAACAGGCCTCTGTTAGCATGTCCGGGCTACTGTTCGTAACAGAGTCTGCCTCTACCCACAGGAAAGACATAGTCTGTGAAGAAAATTCACTAAAAGGTAGTCCCCAGAGGCTGCTCTCAAACTTGTGTAGCCCCAGAAGCACTTGGGGAACCTGTTAAAAAAAAAAACAGGTATCGCCCACACCCACAGATATTCTGATTACTAAATATTTTACACAGGAGCCTAGCACACAACTGTTTAAAGAAACACTAGAAGGTAGGCCACAAAAATGTAATAAGATAACATTCTGAGGTGGACAACTACAACCATCTGTCTCACAAAGCAAAGGCTGCATTTTCCTCTATGCCCATCTAGAAATGGAATAGTTTTGGTCATGCCAGACAACATTGGAAACCAAGGAAGTAACAGAGACCACCTGCATGTAATACCCAATGTGAGTTTCATACAGTTTCGTCATACTGAAGGCCCTCATGATTGCTTATTCTTTTTTAAAATAAACACAAAAAGTAACGAAAAATAAAAATAATGTACCAGCTACACCTCATATAATAGCAAAAAATATACTTAAATTATATTCACCAAAAGTTGGTAACATTTTTGTGAAACTAACACATTCTTAGATTGCTGGGAAAATTACTAAATGGTACAAATTTTTGGTTAGCCAGTGGCAATACATATTAAAAGTCATAAATATGAGGCTGGATGTGCTGGTATGCACCTACAGTCCCAGCTACTCAGGAGTCTAAGGTGGGAGGATCACTGAGCCCAGGAGTTCCAGTAGCCTAGGCAACATAGTAAGACCCTGCCTCTTTAAAAACAAAACAAAAAAAAAAGGTCATAAATACCCTTCAATTCAATAATCCCACTTATTTGAATTTATCCTAAGGGAATAACACAAAAGAAACTATACAAAAAAGACAGTCACTACTGGATTACATATAATAAAAAAAAAAAAAATAAAATAACTACTCAGACACAGTGGCTCATGCCTATAATCCCAGCACTTTGGGATGGTGAGGCAGGAGGATTGCTTGAGTCCAGGAGTTTGAGACCAGCCTGGGCAACATAGTGGGACCCTGTCTCTACAAAAAACACAAAAATTAGCAAAGGTGGTGGCACACACCTGGCTAATCCCAGCTACTCAGGAGGCTGAGGTGGAAGGTCAAGACTGCAGTAAGCCATGATCATACCACCACACTCCACCCTGGGTGACAGAGCAGGTATCTTTTTGCTAAAAAAAAGAAAAAAGAAAATCTTCATGTCAAAACTCTCAGGCCAGGTGCAGTGGTTCACACCTGCAATCCCAGCATTTGGGAGGCTGAGGCAGGTGGATCACTTGAGGTCAGGAGTTCGAGACCAGCCTGGCCAACATGGTGAAACCCTGTATCTACTAAAAATACAACAATGAGCCGGGCGTGGTGGCGCACATCTGTAATCTCAGCTACGTGGGAGGCTGAGGCAGAAGAGTCGCTTGAATCCGGGAGGCGGAGGTTGCAGTAAGCTGAGATTGCGCCACTTCACTCCAGCCTGGGCGTCAGAGTGAGACCCTGTCCCCAAAAAAATCTCGGTTTACCAAAATTTGCCATATTAACTCAAAATGACAAAACTATTAAAACTTAAAATTACATACACTATGTAATTATAAGAAAACCATTCATAAAACATGCAAGACCTAAAATTACTTACAAAAAGAATGGACACATGGACAGCCTCAAAGAGTGATATATCGGGAAGTAATAGCTCATGTTGAAATGGTCTGATGGAGTTTTCCTCCACTGGTCTCTCAACTTCCCATATTATTGCTACATTATTGTAGTAAGACTATAAATAAATTTAACTGATTCTGCCTGGAGAGTTAATTGGACAGCAGTGAGAGAAAGTCCTACACTGACCTCAGCTATCCTGAATGAAGACAGGCTCACCTAAACGCACCATGCTATCAGATGGCCACAAGGCCAGTTCTAGATTTCTGTCCCCAAAAGATCAATCTTAACAGATACACAAAAATATAAAACCTTGAATTTACTTTTTTTCCTTTTATTCTTTTCTTTAAATACTCTAAAAGTAGTATTTTTCTAAAAGCAAGTATATACGCACTAAGGGAAAGGAGGAAATCTGATTTGACAGCTATTGGCATGGCAAAAAGACTAGAAGACTTCATGAGCCACAACTTCAATATAAGCCAAGATGATGTAGCTAGGAAACAGTGTGGTTCACATGAAAAGGACATTAAGCTGAGAGACAGAAGGCCCAGTTCTCATTCTAGATCAATCAGGGTGAATTTCATTTGCAGGCCTTGATTTCTCATCTGCAAATTGATAGGATCATGATGCTATCTCCCCTACCCATCTCATAGGACTTGGAAGGGAACAAAGATTATGACTGTAAAAGTGCATTAAAAAACATTTTTATCTTTTAAATCTGGCCATTATTATTATGAAGACATTTATTTATAAATCTACAAAAAAAGGGTAACAGTGTGTGGAAGGACACATTCCAAACTGGTAAGTGGGTGTTTCTCCAGGAGTCTGAAATTGGGAGCCATGCCTTTACCTATATCTGCATTGTTTGAATCTTTTAGGAACATCTATTCATCTATTACTTGGGGAATGTTAAAATTTTAATTTGTAAAAGCTAATGATATCCTGAATGTAAAGTGCAGAGTTCTCCACCTCTGGGTCATCTAAGAATCATCTAGAGACTGTTAAAACTGTGGCTACCCAGGTCCCATACAAATTCTCTGGGTGGAAGATAATAAAATAAGGCCAGGCTGCTTGTATTTTAACAAGGTCCCAAAGAGATTCCAGTGACTTGATTACTGCAACTACTACTACACGGTTATTAACTCCTACCATGTATTACCCACTTAACACATACCAGTCACTATCCTCAACACTTTACACATATTATCTCATTTAATCCTGACAACAACCTATAGGTAGGTGCTACAATTAACACTGCCCTCCCCTCACCCTCATTTTACAGATGAAGACACTAAAATATTGAGATTATGTAACTGACCTAAAATCACAGCACTTGTAAGTGGCAGAGCCAGAATGCACAAGGAAATTTGAAAATCATTGATTCAGTTTCCTAACCTAAGAAAACAGCTGTATATTCTGGTCAGGTCATATCTTCTGTTTTGTTTCAGACACTGCATTTAAAGGACATTTAAAAAAAAAAAAAAAAAACAATGGCCGGGGGCAGTGGGTCACGCCTGCAATCCCAGCACTTCGGGAGGTGGAGGCAGGCAGATCACCTGAGGTCAGGAGTTTGAGATCAGCCTGGCCCAACATGGTAAAACCCCGTCTCTACTAGAAATACAAAAATTAGCCAGGCATGTGAAACACCATGCCTGTAGTCCCAAGCTACTCAGGAGGCTGAGGCAAGAGAATTGCTTGAACCTGGGAGATGGAGGCTGCAGTGAGCCGACATCGCACCACTGCACTCCAGCCTTGGCGATAGAGCAAGACTCCGTCTCGGGGGCCGGTGGCGGGGGGAACAGTTGGGCCAGGCTTCCTAGCACTTTGGTAGGCCAAGGCAGGAGGATCACTTGAGCCCAGGAGTTCAAGACCAGCATGGGCAACATGGTGAGACTCTATCTCCACAAAACACTTCTAAAACAAAATTTAGAAAATTAGCCAGGTGTGGTGGTGCATGCCTGTAGTCCCAGCTACTCAAGAGGCTGAAGCAGGAGGATTGATTAAGTCCAGAAGGTCAAGGCTGCAGTGAGCCGTGACCATGCCACTGCACCCCAGCTTGAGCAACAGAGCAAAACCATCTCAAAAAAAAAAAAAAAACAAGAGTTGCCTAAAGCATGGTGAGCCATATCAAACCAGGAAAGGACTAACGATTTAGGGCTGTTTGCATACTTTCATTATAACCAGCCATCAATTCATGTTATTGTCTCCCTAACGAGACTGCAAGCCCCTGAAGCACAGGGGCCATGGATGTCTCTTCAACTGTACCCTCTTGGTACCTGGTGCTCAATTCAAGAGAGAGTTTAATAAGTAAATTAATCAATAAGTCTAGAAGTGTGTTATCTGTCATGGGAAATATGAAGCGCTATTATATGAAGAAGAAACAGACTTAATTCAGGTTCCTTCAGGAAGTACAACTAAGGTCAATAGGTGAAAGGGAGGGAGCAGACTGTAGTAGTAATCTAAAAACATTTCTGGCAACCAAGACCTGTCCAGGGACAGACGCCTGCAGTTTGACACTGATGATCAGAATGTAGCAAACATAAGGAAGGATGCTGGACTACTGAGCCTCTAACAACTCCTCCAAAGCTCAAATTCTATTAGTCTACATTAGGATACATTTGTTTATTCTTTCACACATTCTACAGTTTCCATTAGTTAGACAAGTCACTTAGTCACTTAGTAAGCAACAGAGGACACACAATGTGTTCTACAAACTCCCTGTGCCCTCAAGGATCTAGAGAAGAGTAAATGCACAAGAGTGAATCTAAGCAAGCAGGAAGGTGATATATACAACAGGAAGCAGCAAGGAGTGAGGAAACTTCCAGGCAGGAAACAAGACAGAAGTTAACAAAGGTGTTATGGAAGAAACGTCACCATTTGAGCACACCTGAGCTAGATCTTTAGGATCTATGAGGGGAGGTGAGATGAGGGCTGTCATAAGAATTTGGGGAGGAAAATCATTGTGTGGCAGTAACGGTCTGGGCATAAAGGCGGCAGAAAAGCCCTGGGGAGGTGAAGAACAAGCTAGAAACAAGCAGTAAATGCCGGCATTTTAGAGGTCATTTAGTCAAACACACATACCTTTACTTTGTTGATGATGCCCCGCTGGCAATGGGTAAAAAAGTTAGTTCATTTTTTAAAATTACATCTTACAAACCAAAAACTATATCATCGATGATTTCTACTTTGCTTAGTTTTTGTTTTTAAGACTAACAGATCCTTCCCTTGTTTTGTTTTTGTTTTAGACAGGGTATCACTCTGTCATCCAAGCTATAGCGCAGTGGCACGATTTCGGCTCACTGTAGCCTCAGCCTCCCAGACTCACAGATCCTCCCACCTCATCCCCCCAAGTAGCTGGGACTACAGGTGCACACCACTATCCCCAGCTAATTTTTGTATTTTTTGTAGAGACACAGGGTTTCACCATGTTGCCCAGGTTGGTCTCAAACTCCATGCGACCCGCCCGCCTTGGCCTCCCAAAATGCTAGCATTACAGATGTAAGCCACTGCACCCAGCCTCTTCTCTTGTTTTCTAGGAAATCTTTTAAATGTTCTGTTTTTAAACATTTAAGTTTTACTTCTGTCTACTATTTCCACTATTTGACAACTAGATTTAGTTACCAAAAATGACAGTTTCAGTAACTCAGGTGAACCTAACATTTGTAATCACTTAAACGTCTATATTTACCAACAGTACTACAAAACAAAAAAAAAATCTAAAAATTATTAAGTAGAAGATTATTAAGAATAGATGGGTCTCAAACAGTAAATTCAAGTCTCAGGCCCAAGAAGCCATCTCATTCAACTTATAAATCAAGACACTAACCTACTTAAGAAAATAAACAAGACGGAAGCAAAAAATCTAAATCTAGGCCGGGCGCGGTGGCTCACGCCTGTAATCCCAGCACTTTAGGAGGCCGAGGCAGGCGGATCATGAGGTCAAGAGATCGAGGCCATCCTGGCTAACACGGTGAAACACCGTCTCTACTAAAAAATGCAAAAAAATTAGCCAGGCATGGTGGCGGGCACCTGTAGTCCCAGCTACTCCGGAGGCTGAGGGAGGAGAACGGCGTGAACCCGGAAGGCGGAGCTTGCAGTGAGCCCAGATCACGCCACTGCATTCCAGCCTGGGTAACACAGCGAGACTCCATCTCAAAAAAAAAAAAAAGAAAAAAAAATCTAAATCTAAAACCAGTAAACACGGGCCGAGCACGATTGCTCGCGCCTGTAATCCCAGCACTTTGGGAGGCCAAGGCAGGCAGATCACCAGAGGTCAGGAGTTCAAGACCAGCCTGGCCAACGTGGTGAAACCCTGTCTCTACTAAAAATACAAAAATTAGCCAGGCATGGTTGTGGGTGCCTGTAATGCCAGCTACTCAGGCGGCTGAGGCAGGAGAATCACTTGAACCCAGGAGGCGGAGATTGCAGTGAGCTGAGATTGCACTTCAGCCTGGGCGACAAGAGTGAAACTCTGTTTCAAAAATAAAAATAAAAATAAATAATAAATAAAACCAGTAAACAAAATATAACACACTTAAATGACAAACTTAATGTTCTTCTGGCCAATCATTTCTCAACATCCCTGTCAAACTATTTTAAGGGTCTGAAATCTTGCTCTATAAAAAGCAAGTTCCCATCATCTGAACTACACTTAAAGAGATTCTATCCCACTAGTTACTGAAGCATAATACACCAGGCTTCAGAGTTTTACTTGCTATCAATTAAAAAAAAAATGTTTACCTCTTTTACATAAATAAAGTGGAATCTGCGGGTTAATTCAAAAGCCTGACATACTAGGAGATCTGGGTTTTCCATTCTAACACAAATTTATGGTGCAAACTTAGCAAAAGCCTTTTCTGTATTTGCCAATTCAGTTGTAACACAGAGATACAATATTTGACACCTCCACCACCAACAAAGTCTCCTCTAAGGAGTCCTGACTTTGATTAACCTTACCTGGGAGAATTAAAAGCTATGGCTGAAAACTCCTTCATAAAAACTAAAACTTTAGAAGTCTAAAATGGTGTTACAAGGTAGCCCATAATAAACAATGAATTATAGAAACTGAGATTTCAGTAACAACTGCTAAAAAGGTGTATTACACAATTTAACAAGATAACCAGATCATCAAAATTTAAATTTCTTAGCAAATGTAAAAAATAAATAATATTCAGTACTCGGAGGCACTGTGCTACTTTTTATCTATGTGGTCTCTACATCAATGTCTCCCAATCCCTTGATGAGCAAACGGAGCCAATATCCAGGATCCCTCATATCGAGATCAGTTACCGTCGTAAATAATCGTAGTAATAAAAACAATTTCTAATGCCAGAACTGAAAACGGACTGTGGCACCCAAATAGGGTCCAAGGTACATGGCGGCATGAAACTATTTCTCGCTTCTGGCTCTTCTGCATCACTGTCTCCCAAAGGACTAGAGAATCTGAAGCTCTCATTGCCACATCTACAAATTAAAGTATCATGTTTAAAGAGCTCACAGGTTCTACGAATGGTCAGTATTTAATGAACGCACCCCACTACACAGAAACTCACCCAGCTGCAAACTCAGCTGCAAACTCACCACAGCGTGGTTTCAGACTCCACATTAATTTTTTTTTTATTTTAGAAACGAACAACTATTTTAAAAACATTATGTAATAATTTAAACTCTGGAAAGCCCCATACTCATCCCAGCAGCTCGGAAAACGGAAAGCAAAATTCGATTAGCTCCATTGTACCTAGCCAGGCTAACGTGCAAGATCACACACTCATCTTCGTCAGAGCGTCTCTGCCAATACCAAAGAACAACAAAGGCAAGTTGAGAAGTCTGCACAGGCTTAACTCAGCACTTGTTCGCTTTCCCAGCTTCAGAAAGAAGCTCTTCGAAGGCCCCGGGGACCAAGGGGACCTTGTGCATCCCATCAAGCCGGCCGCTCCGCTCGGCGCCGCTCGCGTAGCTTTTGTCTGGCCCGGTTGGGAGCCCAGGACGGGAGCCCGGGCCGCCCGCCTCCCGGCACCCCTTCTCTCTGGATCTTTCTCCACACCCATCACTCGCCGATGACTAGTTGTTGTGGGTTTCTCTCCCTCGCCCCCTCCCTTCCTTTCAAACGCGCCCCGGGCTCGCTGGCTTCTCCCACCCGGCAGGGGAGACTCGGGTTAGGAAGGGGGCCCGGGTGGGGTTTGGAAAAGGGAAACAGAAAGAGGCACACAAAGCCCGACTGACCCCACGGCCGATCCCCTCCCTCTGCAAAGCAGCCTGGGCTCAGCGACCTACTGGTTGGATAAACAACCCTCGCATCCCGCTCCTCGCCAGGGTCCCACCTCAGGGCCGCCCCATCCCCCCAAAGTGCACCCAAGAGCCGATGACAGCGCTGGACATCGCCCCCACCCAGACCCGGCGCCCGCCACTGCGCGGGAGGGGCCAGGGCCGCGGGAGGGCTCGGGTCTGACCCTCCGCCCCCTGACCGGGTACTTACAGCCCTGTTTTTCGTTACTGTTGCCTCTGCGGACCAGAGAGCCGCCGCCTTCTCCTCCACCCCAATGAGGTTAAGCGCTTGGTGCGGGGATTAAAAAAAAAAAAAAAAAAGAAAAAAAAAAAAAGACCGAGAGAGCGAGAGAGACGCCGAGGGCGCCTGCGCAGTGCGGTCACCCTTTTTCTTCTTACCGCCACCAACTCGGCTACACCATAGAGAGCGTAAACCAAGACCAGAGAGGCGGCTGCCTCTCTATGGTAACGCCCCGCGCAGGCGCCGGCCTGGCCGTGTTAGGCTTCGCTGGCGTAAAGTCCCCGGGAGCTTTGGCCCTCACGGAGAACGTTAGTTGACCCTGATGGGGACCCGTAGGGTAAAGGTTTTGTTTTTGTTTTTTTTAAGGAAAAGGTGGCCCGAATGTGGTTAGGCCTCTTGGGAAGTTGCGACAAAACTCGAGTTAGACAAGGAAGGTCGGAACTAAGTGGTCACAGCAACAATGCACCAGCAAGCAGGGAGCGTGATAGGAAGAGCTAAAGAGGAGTCGGGAAACCCTGGGTAAAAGTCGTCCAAGTGGAACTTCGTTTGGTCGGGGGTCTGATACTCGAAGGAAACGGTCTTTCACTTCTGGGTTAGGGCGTCCGCCCACAGGGCGACTGCAATGAAGGAAATTGTGCCCTGCGACTTCCCGTAACAGAGCTGTGTGTCCACGCTCCCTTTTCCGAGCAGGCGCGGACGCTTGTGCCGGAAGTAAACTTGTTAATGGTTCTTTGCCTTTTGGGGAGGGGAGATAGCCCCGAGAAGGCTTCGGAGACCCTTGAGTCGGCCAGCGAGCAGGGTTTCGTACTTGAGCGCCTCCACAAATACACGCTCCTTCGCTCTTCCGTCGCGTGCGTTTCCCTGGGATAATAAGTGGGAAAGTAGTGGCTTTTATTTTTTTGAGACAGGGCTCACCGCCGTCGCCCAGGCTGGATGGAGTGCAATGGCGCGATCACGGCTCACTGCAGCCTCGACTTCACAGGCGCAGGTGATCCTCCTGCCTTAGCCTCCCGAGTAGCTGGAATTACAGGCGCGCACCACCACCCCCAACTACTTTTTGTATTTTTTTGTAGAGATGGGTTTCACCATGTTTCCCAGCCTTGTGTCAAACTCCTGACCTCAAGTGATCCGCCGTCTTGGGTCTTCGAAAGTGCTGGGACTGCAGGAATGAGCCACCGCATCTGGCCCGGAAAGTGTTTTGGAGGGTAGAAAACTGCAAATTATAGGACTGCCTTCAAGGATCCCGAAGGACCCAGAGATTTGCCGCATCGGGCTCCTATGCGCGCCGCTAATTTCATGTGTTGAGATGCACTGCCCAGTGCGTTGTTTTTACTGGAGGAGCTTGTGTGCGGAGCTCCTTGCTAGTGTCATGTGTATGTGTTGGGATGGGAGAGAAGTGCAGGAGAACTATGAGATAATGCCCCCTGATCCTCAGGGTCTTAGGAGGTATGGTCGGAGAGGCTAAGCTAAAGCATGAAAGCCATGTGTAGGCCCTTCTGTGTAGTGCAGAAAAGGGAGAGGTATGTGGTTTGAAAGAGTAGGGATGACATGGAGGGTGCGACTCCTGGTTGGATCTATGAACTAGTGTCCTTGTGACGAAAGTACATGCAACCTTTTGAAAATGGATGGGTGATAATGAAAGACCATTCCAGAGAAGAAACACCATGGTGCAAAGGCTCAAGAGGCATACTGGAAGTACAATGAAGAGAGCAATCTAACTGAAATGGGAAAAAAAGAAATAGTGTAAAAAGATTTGATGAGAAAGATGGAATCGATTTTTAAATTTTTTTATCTACACAACAAAATTTATCATCTTAACCATTTTTTAGTGAATAATTCGTTAGTATTAAGTATATTTACCTTGTGCAACCAGTCTCCAGAATTCTTTTCATCTTGCAAAACAAACCCCTCACCCATTAAACAATTTCTCATTCGCCGTTTTCCAGCTAGCCTTGGTAACCTCCATTCTAGTTCTGTCTCTATGAATTTGACTACTTTAGGTACCTCATGTAAGTGGTATCATACAGTATTTGTCTTTTTGTGACTGGCATATTTTACATAGCATAATCTCCTTGTGGTTTATCCATGTTGTAGCATGTGTCAGAATTTCCTTTCCTTTTAAGACTAAATAATATTCCATTGTATGTATATACCACCTGTGTTATTTCCACTTTTTGGCTATTGTGAATAATACTGCTTCAAACGTGTGTACAAATAACTCTTCAAGATCCTTTTAGGCTGATACAGAGATAGTAAGTTATCTTGATTGTTCACTGTCAGTTACAGACCAAACTCCTTGTTCTCCTTGTGCCTCACTTCTCACCACTGCACTTGGCTAGTCTTAAACAAAAAAAGAAAAACCTTGATTTTAATAGCTTGTGGGGACAGACGCAGTGGCTCACGCCTATAATCCCAACACTTTGGGAAGCCAAGGCGGGTGGATCACTTGAGGTCAAGAGTTCGAGACCAGCCTGGCCAACATGGTAAAACCCCATCTCTACTAAAAATACAAAAATTAGCCGGGTGTGATGGCACACACCTATAATCCCAGCTACTCAGGAGGCTGAGGCAGGAGAAATGCTTGAACCCAGGAAGTGGAGGTTGTGGTGAACGGAAATTGCGCCACCGCACTCAACCTGGGCGACAGCGAGACTCCGTCTCAAAAATTAATATTAATAGAATGTGGGAGATTTTGAAACCAAGTATAGAAATTCATACTTTATATTGTTTAAGGTCCTTGACTAGGCATAGTAACATGATGAAAGAACTGTTGTGGGTTTGTTTGTTTGTTTTCCGAGACAGAGTCTCGCTCTGTTGCCCAGGCTAGAGTGCAGTGGTGTGATCTCGGCTCACTGCAACCTCCACCTCCCTGGTTCAAGCGATTCTCTTGCCTCAGCCTCCTGAGTAGCTGGGACTACAGGCACATGCCACCACGCCCAACTAATTGTTGTATTTTTAGTAGAGGCAGGGTTTCACCATGTTGGCCAGGATGGTCTCAATCTCTTGACCTCACGATCCAGCCTCCCAAAGTGCTGGGATTACAGGCATGAGCCACCTCGCCCGACTAGAAAGATCTGTTTCAGAAAGCAACTCTGGCAGTGGAAGCTGAATACATACTACATTTCTATAAAGCATTTATGTAGGCCTCTAGATGTGCCAGGCATTGTACTACTGCTTTATGTAAATTATTGATGGGTCCATGAATCCATTAAAATAAATGTGAGCCAGTTGTTATGCACCCCAATTTACAGGCAAGAAAATCAAGGTTCTGAGTTGCACATGGGCTGAGAAAAGGCTCACCAACCACATATACACACAAGAGATTAGGAAAGAAAACTGCCATTGGAGCCAGGCCCCATTAAGCACTGAGTATTCACTGGTTTGGATGAGGATACTGAAAGAAAAAAATGACATGTAAGAGTGACTTTTCTCAGGAGAAAGAATAGGCTGACATCAAGAGTCTTTGCTGTCACATTAGTGGTATGTATAAGGGCACAACACAACAGAAGTACGTTTTTCAACGTTCCTAAAAGAACCCTGGGGTTTGCTTTTAGGTTTTTTATTACCTTTAACAAATATAAAATGCCAGGTAAATATATCTTTGTATGTAGTAGAAAAATTAGTAAGACATACCTTCTCTACTCAACATTTCATCTTTCATTTTATATTCTCAAAAATACTGTGAGGTCTTTTAAGGAAATGATCTCCTTTTGGCAGATGAGGAAATTAAGGGCCAGAGAGGAAAAATTATCTTCCCAATGTCACATGCCTCATTGGTCTCAAAGCTTTGACTGGAACCTGAGCCTCCAGAATTGCTGCTATGCTTTCATCTCCCTTAGAGAGATAGATAACAGTAGTCAGAGTGAGTGGACAATTCTTCTATTCAGTCAGTCTGATCTTCCTCAGGGATGCATATCCAGACTCCTATGGAGCTAGTGATAGTTAAACAAAGAGGCAGAGAATAAAGTGCCTTATAAATAGCATTCATACACTCAAAAATATTGTGTGCCGATACTGTGCCAAACAGCAAAGCAGGGAAAAATCCCTGTCCTCATAGCAGAGACTAAAAATAAGTAAAATATATACTAAGACAGGTAGGGTAAGTGTTGGCAGGAAAGAGTGAAGCAGTGAGAGGGGAATAGGGTGAGCCGAGAATAGGGAGGGAGGTTTTTGTTTATACCAGAGGCAAAGGAGCACCACTGAGAAGGCAAACTGTACAAAGATCTAAAGGAGGCAAAGGAACAAGAAATGTGCCTTGGGTGGACAGGGAACATTCCGGGTGGAATAACAAGTGCAGAAATCATTGAGGCAGAAAGATGCCTACTACATTCTAAGAACAGAAAGCAGTCCAGAGTGATAGAAGCAGAGTACAGGAGGGTAAAAGTAGGAAATGAAGTCAGAGAGGTAAGAGGAATTCAAATTGGGCATGGACTTACAGGCCATTGTAAGGACTTTGGCTTTTTCTGAGGGAGATGGGAAGCCATCGTTGAGTAGAAAAATAATGAAATTCTACTTATATAATTAAAGAATCACATTGACACTTATTTTGACACTAGATTATTGAGGAGCAAGGGGGATCACTTAGGAAGCTATTGTAATACTCCAGGTGAGAGATAAGTGGCATAGAAAAGGTGCAAGCAGTGGAGGGACGAGGTATCTGGATATATTCAGGGTGGCACACAGGATTTGATGACAGTTTATGTAGGATGTGAGAAAATGAAGGGAGTCCAAGGTGACATCGATTTTTGGCCTGAGCATTTTGAAGAATGGAGTTGCCATTTACTGAAATGGGAAAGATGGAGGAGCAGGTTGGGGATGGGAAGAGATAAATTCCATTTTGGGCCAGGCACAGTGGCTCACATCTGTAATCCCAGCATTTTGGGAGGCCAAGGGAGGTAGATCGCTTGAGCTCAGGAGTTCAAAACCAGCCTGGGTAACATGGTGAAACCCCATCTCTACAAAAATTAGCCAGGTGTGGTGGCAGATGCCCATAGTCTCAGCTGCTTGGGAGGATCACTTGAGCCCTGGAGGTGGAGGTTGTAGTGAGCCAAAATGGTGCCACTGCACTCCAGCCTGGGTGACAGAATGAGACCCCATCTCAAAAAGGCAAACAAACAAAAATTCTGTTTTGGAGCTTAAATGTGAGATGCCTATTAGAATGCCACATGAAAATATCAAGAAGAGAGTTAGATATGTAGGAGTCTGGAATTTAGAAATGTCCAGACTGGAGATGTAAATTTGGGAGAGAGCATGTAGAGAGTATTTGAAGCCATGAAATAATCTACATATAAAGTGTAGACAGAAGTTTGAGAAAGGTGTCTTAGGCACTGAAATAGGAGGAAACCAGGAAAAGAATCCCAGTTGAACTGGGTGGGGAGGATGGCTCAAGGAAGAACAACCATGTCAATTGCTGGGCTCTAACTGGCCACTGCTTATGATAGTGGAGTAGTAAGGATAAAAGCCTGATTGGAATGGATTTAGAATAGAATGGTGGGAATGGAATTGGAGAGAGGGAGAATAGATAATTTGGGTATGGAGTTGGTTGTAAGGATAGGGGGCAGAAAAGTGATAACTGCAAGGGGTCAAGACAGTGGTTTTAAAATTACTTCACAAATTTTTTAGTATTTCTAAAAGAATTCTTTTTTTAATAAATATAACTTCAGACCGCTATCGTTCCTTTATATCAACTACCCTGTTATTCAAATTAACCCAACTGTCTTATAAAATTTTTTGCTACCAGCTTTATTGAGATATAATTCATATACCATACTATTCACTCATTTAAAGTATACAATTCAACAACTTTAGTACATTCAAAGAGTTGTGCAGGCTGGGCGCGGCGGCACATGCCTGTAATTCCAGCACATTGGGAAGCCAAGACAAGAGGATCATTTGAGCCAAGGAGTTCGAGATCAACCTGGGCAACATGCAAAACCACTTCTCTACAAAAATTAGCTAGGCGTGGTGTTGTGCGCCTGTAGTCCCAGCTACCTGGGAGGCTGAGGTGGGAGGATTACTTGAGCCCAGGAGGCAGACATTGCAGTGAGCGCCACTGCACTCCAGCCTGGGCAACAAAGTAAGACCTTGTCTCAAAAAAAAAAAAAAAAGTTGTGCAACCACCATCACAATTTGTTTTAGGACATTTTCATCACCCCAAAAAGAAACATTACTATGCACTTAGGGTGATAATGATGTGTCAGTGTAGCTTCGTTAATTGTAACCGCTCTGGTGAGGGATGTTGATAATGGGGTGACTGATTTTGATTTGCTGTGTGTGTGTGTGTGTGTGTGTGTGTGTGTGTGAGAGAGAGAGAGAGAGAGACAGGGTCTCACTCTGTCACCCAGGCTGGCATGCCGTAGCACAATTACAGCTCACCACAGCTTCAGCCTCCCATCGCAGCCTCCTGAGAAGCTGGGACAACAAACGCGCACCACCATGCCTGGCTAATTTTTGTATTTTCTGTAGAGACAGGGTTTCACCATGTTGCCCAGACTTGTCTTGAAGTCAGCTCAAGTGAGCCCCTGCCTTGGCCTCCCAGAGTGCTGAGATTACAGGCCTGAGCCACCATGCCTGGCCAATTTGCTTTTTTTTTTTTGAGACAGGTCTCGCTCTGTTGCCCAGGCTGGTGTGTGTGCAGGCTGGCACAATATTGGCTCACTGCAGCCACCACCTCCTGGGCTCAAGCGATCCTCCCACCTCAGCCTTCCAAGTAGCTAGGACTACAGACATGTGCCACCATGACTAGCTAATTTTTTTTATTTTTTTGTAGAGACGGGATTTAGCCATGTCACTCAGGCTGGTCTCAAACTACTGGGCTCAAGTGATCCTCTCACCTTGGCCTCCGAAAGTGCTGGGATTACAGGTGTGAGCCACTGCACCCAGCAGATCATGTGTTTTTTATTCTTTATTAATATGGGACATTACATTGCTTGTATGAATTCCCAGAGCAAATCTCACTTGATTATGATGTATAATCCTTTTTATATGTCACTGAAATTGATTTGCTAGTATTTTGTTGAAGACTTTTGCATCTTTGTTAATAAGAGCTATTGAGGCAGGGCATGGTGATGAATGCCTGTAATCCCAGCACTTTGGAAGGCCAAGGCGGGAGGATTGCTTGAGCTCGGGAGTTGGAGACAAGCCCAGGCAACACATTGAAACCCTGTCTCTACAAAAAATACAAACATTAGCTGGGCATGATGATGTGTGCCTGTAGTTCTAGCTACTTGGGAGGCTGAGGCGGAAGGGTCACTTGAGCCCTGGAGGTCAAGGCTGCAGTGTGCCAAAATTGCACCACTGCATTCCAGCCTGGGCAACAGAGTGAGACCCTGTCTCAAAAAATAAATAAGTAAATAAGAGATATTTGTCTCTAATTTTCTTGTGATGTCTGATTTTGGTATCAAGATAATACTGGCCATATAAAATGAGTTGCGAAATGTTCCCTCCTCATCTATTTTTTCAAGAATTTGTGAAGTTTTGCATTCATTATTATTACTTTTCTGACTCTGTCACCCAGGCTAGAGTGCAGTGGCACCATCTCAGCTCACTGCAACCACCCCCTGAGTTCAAGCGATTCTTGTGCCTTAGCCTCCCGAGTAGCTGGGACTATAGGTGTGTGCCACCAGGCCCAGCTAATTTTTGTATTTTATTTATTTATTTATTGAGATGGAGTCTCACTCTATTGCTCAGGCTCCTAGGCTGGAGTGCAGTGGCGTGATCTTGGCTCACTGCAACCTTCGCCTCCCAGGTTCAAGCAATTCTCCTGCCTCAGCCTCCTGAGTAGCTGGGATTACAGGCGCGTGTCGCCACGCCCGGTAAATTTTTGTATTTTTAGTAGAGACGGGGTTTCACTGTGTTGGACAGGCTGGTCTCGAACTCCTGACCTCGTGATCCACCCACCTTGGCCTCCCCAAAGTGCTGGGATTACAGATATGAGCTATGTCTAGCTAATTTTTTTATTTTAAGTGGAAACAGGGTTTCGTTATGTTGGCCAGGCTGGTCTCAAACTCCTGGCCTCAAGTGATCCACCCACCTCGGCCTCCCAAAGTGCTGGGAGTACAGGTGTGAGCCACTGTGCCCAGCCTGCATTCTGTATTTTTTTGTTTATTTGTTTGTTTTTGAGATGGACTTTTGCTCTGTCACCCAGGCTGGAGTGCAGTGTTGCAATCTTGGCTCACTGCAGCCTCTGCCTCCTGGGTTCAAGTGATTCTCCTGCCTCAGCCTCCTGAGTAGCTGGGATTACAGGCACCTGCCACCAAGCCCAGCTAATTTTTGTTTTTTGTATTTTTAGTAGAGACAGGGTTTTACCATGTTGAGCAGGGAATGGTCTTGAGCTCCTGACCTCATAATCCACCCGCCTCAGCCTCCCAAAGTGCCGGGATTATAGCCGTGAGCCACCACACCCAGCGATCGTTGATTATTTTTTAAATGTTTGGTAGAATTTACCGGTGAAGCCATTTGGGCCTAGGCTTTTTTTTGTGGGTAGTTTTTCTTTCTTTCTTTCTTCTTCTTAATTCAATCTCTTTATTATAAGTCTATTCAGACTTTCTGTTTCTTCTCAAGTCAGTTTCAGTAGTTTATGTCATTCTAGGAATTTGTCCATTTTATGTAAGTTATCTATTTTGTTGGCATTTAGGTATTCATAGTATTCTTTTTTAATTCTCTTTATTTCTGTAAGGTCAGTATTAATGTAGTCTCGTAATACTGCTTTTTTCCAGTTTGTTCAAATCAGGACAAATAATTCTGATGCACAATATTCGATTTATTTGTCTCTGAGTTCTCTTGTAATATATAGATTTCCTTCCATCTCATTTTTTCTTGATATATATTTATTGAAGAAATGAAATTACTTGTATGTTTCTCACATTCTATATTTTTCTGATTCTATTCTTGGAAGTTATTAACATGTTCTTCTATCCCCTAGCTAGTTGATAGGTAGTTCTTTATTGTGATTTAGGTTTGATTTTTTTATGGCAAACTATTTCTTTTTTTTCCACCAGTTGTCAAATGATCCTTTATTGAAATATTTTCCTTTGTGCTTCTTAACTAGCTGGGCATTCCACAGCACCACTGTTGATGTCATCTATGATTTCATGAGGGTGGCGGCCGTCAACATTACAACCCAAAGACTAGGCAGTCCCCAGGATCTCTTTAATGGTTCCAGAGAGTTCTCTGGATCTCTCCAGATCGGTGCCACATCTGTTGAGCAATGTTGATGATCTCATCAAAAGTGATATTCCCACTGTGTTTAATGTTTTTCTGTTTCTTTCTGTCTCTTGGTGGTTCCTTGAGGGCTTTGATGATCAGGGCAGAGGCAGAAGGCACCACCTCAATCTGGGCCTGTCTGTTCTGAATGGTCAGTTTCACTATAATCCTCAGGCCCTTCCAGTCACCCGTCGCCTTGGCCATGTCATCACCAACGCTTTTTGGAGACAGACCCAGGGGGCCAATCTGGGGGCCAGCGCAGACATGGCACCGACTTCACCCCCGGTGCACCTCAGGTATACGACTTTGATCTCCTTGGGGTTGAACTTTGGCAGCATGGTGGAGGCGGCTGGTGTCGGATGAACCCAGATTCGGGATGACCGAAGAAAGTTGCACCTTGGCCTCCTCCGAGCTGAGAGCCGAAAGCAGCAAAACTATTTATACATCGATTATCAGGCACATAGTTTCCAATTTTATCTCTTTTCGTGAAGTTGGCAGTCATTGATGACCACTGCCTAGGTTCATTATTACAATTGAAATAGTTCAATAGAAGGCAGAGTAAGTGGACATCAATCAGTCCAGATTATAAGAACTTTTGGGAGGTGACTTTTGATGATTGTGAGTACTACATTCTATACTATTCTTAGAACCTTGGCGTCAGGGCTGGGCGCGGTGGCTCAGGCCTGTAATCCCAGCACTTTGGGAGGCTGAGGCGGGCGGATCACCTGAGGTCAGGAGTTTGAGACCAGCGTTACCAATATGGCGAAATCCTGTCTCTACTAAAAACACAAAAATTAGACAGGCATGGTGGCTTGTGCCTGTATTCCCAGCTACTCAGGAGGCTGAGACAGGAGAATTGCGTGGATCCGGGAGGCGGAGGTATCGTGCCACTGCACACCAGCCTGGGCAACAGAGCGAGACTCCATCTCAAAAATAAATAAATAAATAAATAACCTCTGAGTCAGGAGATGGGATCTACTCCTAACTCTGCCACCAACTAACTGAGCATCCTCTTTGGCACCTGTTTTCTCATCTGTAGAATGGGGGAATAAACTAATACGATGTCTAGGACTTTTGGCTATTCTAACATTCTCTGATTAAACAAGTAGAGGACTTAATCTTTACCAAAGATGATTTGGGTGAGTTAAAAAGGAACTGCTGACCTTGTGTTATTATTCCCATTTCATACCAAAAATGTTTATTTCAAAGCCAACATTTATCAGTCATTAAATCCAGTAAAGTATATAACAGAGTCCATTAAAAGTATTATGAGGCAAGGTATGGTGGCTCACTTCTGTAACGCCAGCACTTTGGGAGGCCGAGGTAGGCAGATTGCTTGAGTCCAGGAGTTCACGACCAGCCTGGCCCACATAGCAAGACCCCATCTCTACAAAAAATACAAAATTTAGCCAGGCACAATGGTGCATGCCTGTAGTCCCAGCTACTTGGTGGGGCTGAGCTGGGAGGATCACTTGAGCCCAGGCGGTCAAGGCTGCAGTGAGCCATGAGCGTGCTACTCCACTCTAGCCTGGATGACAGAGTGAGACCCTGTCTAAAAAAAAACAAACAAAAAAAGTGAAAAGTATCATGAGAGCAGGAAGCCAAGGCCAAAAGCGTTGTTTTCTGGATTCTAGTTCTGGCTCTGCAGCTAATCAGCATGCCCTCTTAGGGTCCTGTCCATAGAGTAAAAGATTGCATGAGTAGCTCTAAAGGCCTGTAAGCTTTATGATTTTATGCCTATTCTTGAATTTTCCCGCAGTTTTGAGGATGCTATTTTTGTTAATATCTTTTTTTTGTACTTTAAGTTTTAGGGTACATGTGTACAATGTGCAAGTTTGTTACATATGTATACATGTGCCATGTTGGTGTGCTGCACCCATTAACTCGTTAACATTAGGTATATCTCCTAATGCTATCCCTCCCCCCTCCCCCCACCCTATTTTTGTTAATATCTTTAGCTCTACTTGTTTTTATCTGCATTCTGATTATGCTTTACTCAGCAACTAACTGGCATAGGCCTGCCCCAGGTGTCAGTTCATACAGCAAATTCAGCTTGAGCATAAAGAACTTTCTGGAAGAAAATACACCAAAATATTAGCAATTTATTATTTCTGGGTGGTAAGATTATTGGTCATTTTAAAACTTACATTTGTATTCTTTATTTTATTCTACAAACATATATTTTTTTGGCCAGGCGCGGTGGCTCACATCTGTAATCCCTGCACTTTGGGAGGCTAAGGCAGGTGGATTAGCCAGGCATGGTGATGGGTGCTTGTAATCCCAGCTACTTGGGAGGCTGAGGCAGGAGAATAACTTGAACCCGGGAGGCAGAGGTTGCAGTGAGCCAAGATCGCACCACTGCACTCCTGCCTAGACGACAGAGTGAGTCCCTCTGTCAAAGACACACACACACACACTATATATATATACACATGCATATATGTATATATATTTTTTAAAAAAAAATTTTTTATTTTTAGTAGAGACAGGGTCTCGCTATGTTGCCCAGGCTGGTCTTGAACTCCTGGGATCAAGGGATCCTCTCACCTCAGCCTCCCAGAGTGCTGAGATTACAGACGTGAGCCACTATGGCTGGCACTTTTTTTTTGAAATGGAGTCTCTCTCTCCTGTTGCCCGGGTTGGAGTGCAATGGCGTGATCTTGGCAACCTCTGCTTCTCAGGTTCAAGCAATTCTCCTGTCTCAGCCTCCCAAGTAGCTGGGATTACAGGCATGCACCACCACGCCCAACTAAGGCATATTTTTATAATATTTTAAAAGTTATTCTTAAAGCATTTGATAGCATATTTTTGATCGCATGCCCCAGCAAAGAGGAATCACTAAACTTTAGGTAGATAGATTTCTTTCTCTTCCTATAATTCAGTTTGGCAGCATCTTCCATTCTAAGTTAACCTAAATACTTTAGTAATAAAGACTTACATGTATCTAATTAGATAGTCAGCTTTACTTAATCTTCTTAATCATCTAGATTAGATGTTAAGTGAAAAAATATTTTATGCCTACAGAAATTAAGATTCGGAAAGAACAGTAGCACATACATGCTATCAACATCTGTGTCATAACTCATATGGAATATGGATTTGCACTACTTGGGGAACAGGTAGTGTCTGCTAGAGAAGTGGTGTGACAGAAACATGGGCAAAGGCAGGGTGTGTCTTTTGTAAATGATGAAAACAGAAGATTAAAAACAAGTTTGCTAAATCATGTTCATAACCACTCCCTGGAGAGCAATTACTCTGATTACTTGACTTACCTGGTAAGTACCACCCACTGTAGGAGAAAATACAGGTGTTTGGTTCACTCTTACGGGTTTCCCCATGTGCAAAGGTGTTATGCTGCTGCTATGCTCCTCTTTAAACACTGTAATAGCAGTTACTGGAGAATGGTAGAGTAAGGGGTGCCGTGACAGCTGTCAACTCACTGTGTGATCCAGACGAGTAACGTAGCCTGGTCGCAAGCTCCAAGGTTACTTATCTTTAATGGAGGGGATAGTTCTAGTTTCCAGTGTTATCATGACTAGTAAAATTGATATTATAAAATCCACTTCTCAGTAAGGAAGGCAGTTTGAAAGGGTTCTTATTGTGTGAAGCGTGACAAACACAGGCAGTTCTATGGACAGTGTTTATGTAAAACAAATGATTGAATAGCCATTTGAACATTAACCGTTGCCCAGTGTGTTATAATCTGCACCTGCTCAGGCATTTTGAAGACTCTTCTTACACCTAGTAAGGACCAAGGGCAAATAGCAAAAAGTAACCTGACATAGAGTTTTAGTTTGGAGATTTTCTTTTAAATTGCCCTCTGTGAGATTTCTCAAGCAACACTGGTCCAAGCCAATTTGCAAATGGACTCTTGTGCCAGTGGCTCAATCCACCCATCCAAATGCAGAGAACCATTTGGAGGCATTCAAAACAAAATGAGGGGCAATTTTCTTTCATTTATATGCTGTCTGTTAGCCTCTCTTTCACCAAAAATTAACCTGATTGTGGGTATGCATACCTGAAAAAACACAATTTTTACACTCAAGGAAGTTTCATAGGAAAAAATCAACTATTACTAAACTATACAGTTACTACAGTGATGGAGATGTGTGCAGGCTGCTATAGGAACATAAAAGGGAGCTCCTAACAGGTGTGGGTGAGTCAAAGAGCTGGGGAGGAATGAAGGCAACATTCTTGAGCTAAACCAAATAAACAAAACATTGCAACTCACAATTATGACCTATTTCAAACTCTTAGAACTACAATAATGATTTAGACTAGTTCTCATTTGGACAGAGTTTATTTACTCTTATAGTTTCGAGCACCCCTTAATCTTTCCATTTTAACAAGGGCATATGGAGCTTCACAGATAATATCTCCAAAAATGGGCATAATTTTACTTGTGGACCATCACCTGCACACACACTTCAAGGTCCCTTTCATACAGCAAAGTGAGGAAAGAGTTTATTTGCTAGATCAGAATGTGTAAATGAGGCCGGGTGTGGTGGCTCACACCTGTAATTCCAGCACTTTGGGAGGCCAAAGTGGGTGAATCTCTTGTGGTCAGGAGTTAGAGACCAGCTGGGCCAACATGGTGAAACCCCGTCTCTACTAAAAATACAAAAATTAGCTGGCATGGTGGCAGGCACCTGTAGTCCCGGCTACTCAGGAGGCTGAGGCAGGACAATCCCTTGAACCCAGGAGGTGGAGATTGCAGTGAGCCAAGATTACGCCACTGCACTTCAGACTGGCGACAGAGCAAGACTCTGTCTCAAAAAAACAATGTGTAAATGAAACTGCCCTATTATTTCTGCTTTAGTAAAAACAACAGATTCTAGTCAGTATTTGTTCACTTATATTGGGCATAAGATAATTCCTGCTATTTGTTGCAAATCTTGGCATACTGCCTGATTGTCTTGCATGGGAATCTTGGACTGCAACGACAGCAATTTCATGACTGTGTTTCTTCTATTTTTGTTTTTGCCACGTTAGTTATATCATGCAGTACTTGAAACGAAGGTGGAGTCTGTCACTCTGTCAGCCTGCAGTTTAAAAAGTTAGATGATGCATTAAGAAATCAACAAATTTTGCCAGGAAGGCAGTGTGTGCCTGTAGTCCTAACTTCTCCAAAGACTGAGTCAGGAGGATTGCTTGAACCTAGCAGTTTGAATCCAGTCTGGGCAACATAGTGAGACCCTTTGTCTTAAAAAAAATCAACACATTTTAAAATTATTTCAAGATTTTTATTTGCCATATTTCCAAGCTAGTATTATTTATTTAGAGTTTCCTATTGCGGGTGAAATTCTCTTGTCTTTTGCTGTTTGCAGTAACTTGAGTCTTTTTTCATCTCCTCAGATAATCTACTTATATTCATGCCAAGTTTTCTAGTTTTCCTATTGCTTCCTCTAATTTTTAAATAAAGTATATACAATATTGAGCATAGTTTCTCATTAGTCTGTTCACAGTCACTAAATTAATCCTCAAATGTATTTGATTCTATCACTTTCCAAAATTTGCCTTTGCTGGTTCATAATGTAGTTACCTAACGTCCCCAGCTCTGCCCTCGCTCATGAACTGTATTTCTCTACATTACCACCACACTGCATTGGCATTCTGAGTCATCTGGGATTAGGTATCCTTTCTGCTATTAACTATGTAATATTTAAATTTCCCCACTTGCCCATCTCCTTTATTTCGTATTCAAACACCGCATGAATTTAATGTTCGTTGCTTTTAACCTGTAATTCCTGACTGCAACAGGTAGTTAGTTGCCACCTCTTGAAATTAACAGATTTGACTAGAAGCTGACACTTCTTACTCCCACTGAACTTAGTATTTTACATTTATATAAATTCAAAAAGCAAAATCATACCTTATCAGTGGGCCCTCTTTGTCCATTGATAACATAATATTGCAATATAAACAAAAAGTATTTGTACCATACCTCAGAAAACAAATTAGATTACTATTAGTGCAAAACAGGGGAAAAGTAGAAAAATGTTATTGTAAAGAGACTATCAACCACTTCAAGGGATTTATCAGGTAACTGCCTGTGTAAGTTACAAAGACAGTGCTAACCTATAACTAGTGTATACCTAGATGAGCCGCCAGGACATTTGCCTAATGGCAGATGGGGTAATTGGACTCCACACCTTCAACTTAGGCACATGGAAAACAGCATCCCTAAAAGTTGCCTGGGGATGACCAGTATTGAGCCAACCAGCTTAGTGGAGGAACTACTAAGACCTTAGAGAGAGAAACTTCAGAGCCAAGGAATTTCTTGGCAGAGCCTCAGATTCTGCCTTAGAATCATGGAAAGGTAGATCTAGAAGATAACTTAGAGATCATTTAATCCAGTGCCCTTATTTTACGGTGAAAAACTGAAGGCCAGAGAAGTTAAGGAGTTTGCCTAAGGTCTCACACTCGTAGTTAGTGACAGATTCAGAGCTAGAACTAGATCATCCTGACTGCATTTCAGTAGTCTTAGAGCTGGCCAACAAATTTAACAACTCCCATTGAACCCATGTTCCAAAAGGTATTTTATATCGAGCTTATGAACACCCCTTTTTAAATTTATTTATTTATTTATTATATTTTAAATTCTGGGATACATGTCCAGAACATGCAGGTTTGTTACATAGGTATACATGTGCCATGGTGGCTTGCTGCACCCATCAACCTGCCATTCTAAGTTTTAAGCCCCGCATTCATTAGGTATTTGTCCTAGTGCTCTGCCTCCCGTTGCCCCCCATCCCTTGACAGGCCATCGTGTGTGATGTTCCCCTTCCTGTGTCCATGTGTTCTCATTGTTCACCTCCCACTTTTGAGTGAGAACATGCAGTGTTTGGTTTTCTGTATGAACACCCCTTTCACAGAAAATTAGGCAAACAGGTTGGAATATTTGGAATAGAAAACATTTATTATAAAGTCACAAGAAATACCTGTGTAGACTTGCTGACTGGAAGTATTTGGCTTCCCTAAGACAAAGAAGAGTCTTAGTCATCTGGTTAAAGTTAAAAACGATTGTGTCACCAGGCTGAAAGCAGACATTCTGTGGAAGCAGTAGGCTGAAATTAGAACTGAATACAAGAGTTTAGAGAAAATTGAATTTGGAGCTATCTCACAACACTGGGAGTTATTCTGTTTTTGTTTGCTTTTAATATTTCAGGCACACAAAAAAGAATAGTGACTACAATGAACTCCTTGTGTAGCCCCACCAGACCCCATTTTCTTCCCTCCCCACTGAATTTGGTGCTTATATTTCCATACCTATTCATGTGGTTTTCCTATACGTAAATGTATCCCTAAGTGATGTTTAGCATTATTTTCATATTTTAAGCTACATAAATGTTATCGTATTGTATATATCTTTCAACAACTTGCTTTTTTTTTTTTTTTTTTTTTGCTTAATACTACATTTTTGAGATTTATCCTATTGATAAATAGGATTTCTCTAACTAATTTATTTGGAGATGAGGTCCCGCTGTGTTGCCCAGGCTGGAATGCAGTGGCAGTTCACAGGCACAATCGTAGCACAATGTGGCCTTGAACTCCTGGACGCAAGTGACCTCTTGCCTCAGGCTCCTGAGTAGCTGGGGACTACAGGCCCCAGCCGTTGCACCAGGCCAGCTAATTCATTTTAACTGCTTTATGGTGTTCCATTGTATGAACATTTCAGCATTCAGCTAATCTCCTATTGATTGACATCTAGTGAGTTTCCAGGTTTTTTTATTTGCTTTGTTTCATTTGCTGTTTTATTTTAATGTTGCTACTATAAACATTTTTATAAAACTGGTGCCTGTGTGAAAGAGTTTGTCTAGTGACACTTACAAGGTCTCAGTGTATGTGTGAAAATCTTGAGTTTAGCAAAAAGATCTCAAAATAGCAGGTTATGAGACTAACACGAGGACTGTGTATTTTTAGAGTTTTAATTTTTTGTGAATCTGAAGAGTGTAAAATACTATTTCCTTCTGGTTTTAATTTCTCTGATTCCTTGTGGGGCTGAGTACCTTTCCATGTGTTCACAGACAATTTGGATCTCCTCTTCTCCCTAGGTCACTTTTCAGATGAGCTGCTGAACTTTTTATTGTTCATTCTGAAAAATGTTCTATAGTCATTATGTAAATCCTTATTATATGCATTGCCAATATCTTCTCCTAATCTGGAGCTTGACTTTTCACTTTTATAATGATATATTTTCATGAACATATTTATCAATCTTTTATTTTTTATTTACACTTATTATTTCTTTAAAACATCATTTTTTCACTCTAAGGTCATAAGATATTCCCCAATATTTTTCTTTAGTTTTTTTTAAAGTTGTATTTTTTACAATCTTCAAGTCTTTTATGTGCCAGGAATTAACTTGTGTGTAGTGTGAGGTCAGGAGCTAGTTTTATTTTTTTCTACATCGACAAGCAATCGTTTAGAAACCATTAATTGAATGTTACATTTCTTCCCCACAGGTGGGTAATGGCACTTTCATCATATATGCTGGACTCTCTATCAGTCAGGTTATTATTCCTGTGCCTTATTATACCATATTAATTACTATATCTTTATGGTTAGTCTCAATATCTGGAAAGCCCCTATTTGTCAAGTGGATGCAATGGGAGCTAGATGGATTTGCACTATCCTTCTTGAATACCACCCAAGAGGTATGAATACTGTGGGGAAGGAAACCCAGAAGGATGTTATCTTAGCCCTTTTGTGTTGCTATAAAGGAATACTTGAGGCTGTGTAATTTATAAAGAAAAGAGGATTATTTGGCTCACAGTTCTGCAGGCTGTATAAGAAGCATGATCCAGCCTGACCAACATGGTGAAACCCTGTCTCTACTAAAAATACAAAAATTAGCCGGGCATGGTGGTGCGCCTGTAATCCCAGCTACTCAGGAGGCTGAGGCAAGAGAACTGCTTGAACCTGGGAGGCGGAATTTGCTGAACCAAAATCATGCCGCTGCACTCCAGCCTGGGTGACAGAATCTCAGGGGAAAAAAAAAAAGCATGATGCCAGAATCTGCTTCTGGCAAGGGCTTCTGGCTGTTTCTACCAGTGGCAGAAGGGTAAGGGGAACTGGCAGATTCAGAGATCACGTGGTGAGAGGGGTGGCAAGAAGTGGGAGGAGGTGCCAGGCTGTTTTTAGTGACCAGCTTTCCTGGTAACTAATAGAGTGAGAACTCAGTACCACAAGGACAGCACCAAGCCATTCATGAGGCACCTGCCCCATGACTGAGCAAAACACCTTCCATTAGGCCCCACCTCTAACATGGGGGACCACATTTTAACATGAGGTTTAGGGGGACATGAAAACTATATCGGAGACTATGGGGTCAGCCATTGTTGCAGTAGCTGAGTGGGGGAAGTGGGAATCCTGGAACTGGAGATCAGTGTCCCACACCACGGAACTGTGCTCTATGGAGACCTGTGGGGCCCTCTAAGAACTCACATGTGTGTCTCCTGAGAGACATCCAGGCCTTGGATACCTGCCCACAAAGGGCCTCTGTGGTCCTTCAGTGTTATTAAGTAGAACAACAGCAACCAGCAGAGGACTCCAGTTGCTTCCAGTGAAGTAAAAAGACACTTTCTCTGAAAGTGGAGTTAAGAACACAATTCTACTTACAATGGCTGGGCGTGCTGGCTCATGCTTGTAATCCTAGCACTTTGGGAAACTGAGATGGGCAGATAACTTGAGGTCAGGAGTTCGAGACCAGCCTGGCCAACATGGTGAAACCTTGTCTCTACTAAAATACAAAAATTAGCAGGGTGTGGTGTCACATGCCTGTGGTCCCAGCTACTTGGGGAACTGAGGCATGAGAATCCCTTGAACCTGGCAGGTGGAGGTTGTAGTGAGCTGAGATCACACCACACACTTCAGCCTGGGCAACAGAGCGAGACTCCATGACAGAAAGAGAGAGAGAGAAAGAAAGAAAGAAAGAAAATTGTACTTAAAATAACAGCAAAAAGAATAAAACAGGAATAGATTTAGCAAAAGAAGTACAAGACTTGTACGCTGAAAACTATTGAAAGAAATTAAAGAAGACCAAACAAAATCCCAGCCAGCTTCTTTGTACAAATTGACAAACTAATCCTACAATTAATGTGGAAATGCAAGAGACTGAGAAAAGCCAAACTATTTTGGAAAAAAAAAAAACAAAGTTCCTGGAGGACTCATACTTTCTAATTTCAAAGCTACAATAATCAAAACTTACTACAAAACCAAAATAATCAAAACAGCATGGTATTGGCCTACATATAGACATATTGACCAATGGAATAGAATTAAGAGTTTATAAATAAAC
This sequence comes from Pongo abelii, assembly GCF_028885655.2. Taxonomy (NCBI): domain Eukaryota; kingdom Metazoa; phylum Chordata; class Mammalia; order Primates; family Hominidae; genus Pongo; species Pongo abelii. The sequence continues at coordinate 26,465,689 of NC_071996.2, read as the reverse complement.
TCATATATCTGTGTTGAATTGATTTTCAACCAGGGTGCCAATTCAGTGAGAAACAAACATCCTTTCAACAAATGGCTCTAGGACAACTGGATAGCTACATGCAAAAGAATGAAGTTAGACCCCTTGCCTCATACCATATGTAGAAATCTACATGAAACTAAAACTGCTTTAAAAAATAGTCTATTTATTTAGAAACAGGGTCTTGCTCTGTCACCCAGGCTGGAGTACTCTGACACAATATCTCACTGCAGCTTCAAACTCCTGGGCTCAAGTGATGCTCCTGCCTCAGCCTCCTGATAGCTAGGATTACAGACATATGCCACCATGCCCAGCTATTATTTAATTTTCTGTACAGACCAAGACTGGGTCTTGCCATGTTGCCCAGGCTGGTCTCAAACTGCTGGGCTCAAGTGATCCTCCCACCTCAGCCTCACAGCACACTGCTGCAAATTCCATGAGACGGGTGAAAAACTATGAGTTCCCAACGTGTGAGAAGGAGGAAACCTGCCTCTGAACACACATCTCCACTGCAGAACCTCAAAACCCAGATTACGGAAGAAGGATTTAACCTTGCCTAGAGCTGAAATGGATTTAGTATAAAATATAAAAGTAGAAACAGTAGCAGGAAGAGCCTTGTAGGCGCTCGCATTCTCCAGCTTGGGCCAGGGAAGCCATCCCTGACTGTATCTCACAGAGGCCATTGAGGAAGACAGTTGGCAGAATTTGGGCAGGGTCGCAGGGTGAAATAAGCTTCCAAATGAACTGTGTAATAATTTTGACTGGGCGCAAACTCTGTCGAGCAGAAATCGGGGGTGAAAGTGAACTGCTGCAGAAAGGAGCATAGGAGCCACAGCTGATAGTGTGGGCAGACAGGGAGGGGCGAGGCCTGAAATTCATGCTGGCTTTCTCAGTGGGGAAACTTATACCCTGGGGCTAGGTCTGAGTCCTGCACACCAGCTGCCTGGAGATAAACTGTGCTGTTAGCGGGGCACAGTGGGAGTGAAACTGGCCTTGCCAACTGTGTGGGAGCTGGGTGAGCCATGTGGCTACTTACTTTCCCCCACTTCCCTGGTGACAGAGGCAGCCATAATCCACACTGGAACATAACCCCATTTGCCTGAGAATCAGCCCCCTATCCCCCACAGTGGCTGTGGCAAAACAGTCTGAACTCAGACCTGCCTAATCTTGCCCCAACCTGATGGTATTTCCCTACCCACCCCAGTGCCCAATCACAAAAGACAAATTCTTGGGAGCTTTATAGGCCTACTCATCACGTGAGAAACCTGAACACTTATCCTGACCAACTCAGGGCAAGCTTATATCCCCCTTCTACTATCACAGCTGGTGCCCTCCTGAAAGTACCACCTCCTGGCTGGATGCCAGCCAACTCAAGATATGACAGCAACTCATGACAAAATAACCATGCTCCAAGGAAGGAAAAAACAGCTAATTCCACTATCTGCAACATCCTGGCTAAACAGAGGTCCTGTCCATGTGGCAACATCACTGCTATCATAACCAGCATTTGAGAAAGCCAGCACACTAAATAAACATCTACAACCAAGGCTTCTCATAGAGTCTATGTCACTCCCCTGCCACCTCCCCCAGAGGAGGTGCTGGTATCCATAGCTGGGAGACCTGAAGATGGATTACATCACAAGACTCTTTGCAGACACTCCCCAGCATGATCCTGGAGCTTGGAAGCCCCACTGGATGCCTAGACCCAGAAGAGCAATAACAATCACCACAGTCCGGCTCTCAGAAAGCCCCATCCCTAAGGAAAGGGGTAGTCCACCACATCACGGGATCACCCTGTGAGACAAAAGAATCTGAACAGCAGCCCTTGAGTTCCAGATTTTTCCACTAAAATAGTCTACCCAATGAGAAGAAATCAAAAACATAATTCAGGTAATATGACAAAACAAGGTTCTATAACACCCACAAAAGACCACACTAGCTTCCTAGCAATGGATCCAAACCGAGAAGGAATCTCTGAATTGCCAGATAAAGAATTCAGAAGGTTGATTATTAAGCTACTCAAGGAGATGCTAGAGAAAGGTGAAAACCAACTTAAAGAAATGTAAAAATCAAGCCAGGTACGGTGGCTCACACTTGTAATCCCAACACTTTGGGAAGCCAAGGCAAGTCACTTGAGGCCAGGAGTTTTGAGACCAGCCTGGCCAACATGGCAAAACCCTGTCTGTACTAAAACAAAAACAAAAATTAGCCTGGCTTGGTGGTACATTCCTGTAGTCCCAGCTAACTCAGGATGCTGAGGTGGAAGGATCACTTGAACATAGGAGGTAGAGGTTGCAGTGAGCCAAGATCATGCAACTGCATGCCAACCTGGGTGACGAGCGAGAGCCTGTCTTAAAACAAAACAAAAAGTTAAAAAACAGTACAGGACATGGATGAAAAATTCCCCAGAGGTATAGATATCATAAAGAAAAAACAATTGGGCCGGGCATGGTGGCTCATGCCTATAATCCCAGCACTTTGGGAGGCCAAGGTGGGCAGATCACCTGAGGTCAGGAGTTCGTGACCAGCCTGACCAAAATGGAGAAACGCCGTCTCTACTAAAAATACAAAATTAGCTGGGCATGGTGGTGCATGCCTGTAATCCCAGCTACATGGGAGGCTGAGGCAGGAGAATCGCTTGAACCCAGGAGGCAGAGGTTGTGGTGAGCCAAGATCATGCCATTGCACTCCAGCCTGGGCAACAAAAGTGAAACTCTTGTCTCAAAAAAAAGAAAAAAAGAAAAAAAAGAAAAGAAAAAACAATCACAACTTCTGGAAATGAAAGACACACTTAGAGACATACAAAATGCACTGGAAAGTGTCAACAATAGACTAGAACACGTAGAAGAAAAAACTTCAGAGCTTGAAAAGGCTTTTGAATTAACCCAATCAGACAAAGACAAAGAAAAAGGAATTTTACAAAATGAAGAAAGCCACCAAGAAATTGGGGATTATGTTAAATAGACAAAACTAAAAATAATTGGTATTCCTGAGGAAGAAGAGAAATCTAAAAGTTTGGAAAACGTATTTGAGGGAATAATCAAGGAAAACTTCTCTGGTCTTGCTAGAGATCTAAACATCCAAATAGAAGAAGCTCAAAGAACACCTGGGAAAATCATTGCAAAAAGATCACCTAGGCACACAGTCATCAGGTTATCTAAAGCCAAAACGAAGGAAAGAATCTTGAGAGCTGTGAGGCAAAAGCCTCAGACAACCTATAAAGGAAAATCTATCAGATTAACAGCAGATTTCTCAGCAGAAACTCTACAAGCCAGAAGTGATTGAGGTCCTATCTTTAGCATCCTCAGACAAAATAATTGCCAGCCAAGAATTCCGTATCCAGCAAAACTAACCTTCATATATGAAAAAGAGAGAAATTATTTTTCAGACAAACAAATGCTGAGAGAATTTGTCACTACTAAGCCAGCACTACAAGAAATGCTAAAAGGAGTTCTATATCTTGAAACAAAACTTCAAAATATACCAAAATAGAACCTCCTTAAAGCATACATTTCACAGGGCCTATAAAACAATGAAAAACAAACAAGGTATTCAGGCAACAACTAGCATGAAGAATAAAATAGTACCTCACATCTCAATAATAGAATGAATGTGAATGGCCTAAATGCTCCTCTTAAAAGATGCAGAATGGGCCGGGTGTGGTGGCTCACGCTTGTAATCGCAGCACTTTGGGAGGCCAAGGCGGGCAGATCGCGAGGTCAGGAGATCAAGACCATCCTGGCTGACACAGTGAAACCCTATCTCTACTAAAAATACAAAAAAATAGGCCAGGCATGGCGGCAGGTGCCTGTAGTCCCAGCTAATCAGGAGGCTGAGGAAGGAGAATGGTGTGAACCCGGGAGGCGGAGCTTGCAGTGAGCCGAGATCGTGCCTCTGCACTCCAGCCTGGGCGACAGAGTGAGACTCCGTCTCAAAAAAAAAAAAAAAAAAAAAAATTGCAGAATGGCAGAATGGATAAAAATCTACCAACCACATATCTTCTGTCTTCAAGAGACTGGCCTAATGCATAAGGAGTTACATAAACTTAATGTAAAGGAGTGGAAAAAGATATTCCTTGCAAATGGAAACCAAAAGTGAGGAAGAGTAGCTATTCTTATATCAGACAAAACAGACTTTAAAGCAACAAGTTAAAAAAGACAAAGAGGGACATTATATAATGATAAAAAGATCATTTCAACAAGAAAATGTCACAATCCTAAATATATATGCACCTAATACTGGAGGTCCCAAATTTATAAAACAATTATTACTAGACCTAAGAAATGAGATAGATGGCAACACAATAATAGTCAGGGACAGCCGGGTGCAATGGCTCACACCTGTAATCCCAGCACTTTGGGAGGCCAAAGCAGGTGGATCACCTGAGGTCAGGAGTTTGAGACCAGCCTGGCCAATGTGGCGAAACCCTGTCTCTACTAAAAATACAAAAAGTAGCTGGGTGTGGTAGCACATGCCTGTAATCCCAGCTACTCAGGAGGCTGAGTTAGGAGAATCGCTTGAACCCAGGAGGCAGAGGTTGCAGTGAGCTGAGATTGTGCCACTGCCCTCCAGCATGGGAGATAGAGTGAGACTCCATTTCAAAAAAATAAAAAAATAGTAGTTGGGGACTTCAATACTCCAGTGACAGCACTAGACAAGTCATCAAGACAAAAAGTAAACAAAGAAACAATGGAGCTGGACATGGTGGCTCACACCTGTAATCTCAGCACTTTGGGAAGCCAAAGTGGGCAGATCACCTGAGGTCAGGAGTTCGAGACCAGCCTAGCCAATATGGTGAAACCCTGTCCCTACTAAAAATACAAAAATTTGCTGGGTGTGGTGGCACATACCTGTAATCCCAGCTAATTGGGAGGCTGAGGCAGGATAATCACTTGGACCACAGAGGTGGAGGTTGCAGTGAGCCGAGATCATGCCGCTGCACTCCAGCCTGGATGACAGAGTGAGACTCTGTGTCATGAAAGGAAGGAGGGAAGGAAGGAAGGAAAGGAAAGAAAGGATTTAAACTATACCATAGAACAAATGGTCTCAACAGATATTTACAGAACTTGTACCTAACAACTACAGAGTATACATTCTTTTCAGCAACACATGGAACATTCTCCAAGATAAAACATATGATGGGCCACAAAACATGTCTCAATAAATTTAAGAAAACTGAAGTAATATCAAGTACTCTTTCAGACCATAGTGGAAAAAAACTGGAAATTAACTCCAAAAAGAACGCTCAAAACTATACAAATACAGGGAAACTTAATAATCTGCTCATGAATGATCTTTGGATCAGCAATGAAATCAAGATGGAAATTAAAGAATTCTTTGAACTGAATAATAATAGTGACAGAACTTATCAAAACATCTGGCATATAGCAAAAGTGGTTCTAAGAAGAAAGTTCATAGCATTAAATGCCTATATCAAAAAGTCTGAGAAAGCACAAATAGCCAATCTACGGTCACACCTCAGGTAACTAGAGAAATAAGTGCAAACCAAACCCAAACCCAGCAGAGGGAAAAAAAATTACAAGGGTCAGAGCAGAACTAAATGAAATTGAAATAGAAAAATATATAAAATATAAATGAAACAAAAAGCTAGTTCTTTCAAAAAAAATGATAGACCATTAGTGAGATAAACCAAAAAAAGAAGGGAGAAGATCCAAATAAGTTCAATTAGAAATGAAACGGGAGATATTACTACTGATACCACAGAAATAAAAAATGATTTAAGACTACTGTGAACACCTTTACACACACAAACTAGAAAACCTAGAGGAGATGGATAAATTTCTGGAAATATACAAGCCTCCTAGATTAAATCAGGAAGAAACAGAAACTCTGAACAGACAAATAACAAGTAGTGAGATTGAAACAGTAATGAAAAAAAAAAAATGCCAACAGCAAAAAAAAAGGTCCAGGACTAGATGGATTCACAGATGAATTCTATCAGGCATTTGAAGAAGAATTGGTACTGAGCATAATGAAATTATTCCAAAAGATAGAGAAAGTGGAAATCCTCCCTAAATAATTCTATGAAGGCCGGGTGCAGTGGCTCATGCCTATAATCCCAGCACTTTGGGAGGCTGAAGCAGGCAGATTACTTGAGGTCAGGAGTTCAAGAACAGCCTGGCCAACATGGTGAAACCCCATCTCTACTAAAAATTCAAAAATTAGCTGGGCGTAGTGGCAGGCACCTGTAATCCCAGCTACTCATGAGGCTGAAGCAGGAGAATTGCTTGAACCTGGGAGGCAGAGATTGCAGTGAGCCAAGATTGCACCACTGCACTACAGCTTGGGCAACAAGAGCGAAACTTTGTCCAAAAAAAAAAAAAGAAGAAACTCTTTGAAGCCAGTATTACTCTAATACCGAAACCAGGAAAAGACATAACAACAACAACAAAAATGCAGACCAATATCCCTGATGAACATAGATGCGATAATCCTCAACAAAATACTGGCTAACCAAAACCAACAGCATATCGAAAAGATAACACATCATGATAAAGATAACACATGATTATACTAGGGATGCAGGGATGGTTTACCATATGCAAGTCAATAAGTGTGATACATCACATAAACAGAATTAAAAACAAAAATCATGATCATCTCAATAGATGCTGAAAAAGCATTTGACAAAATCCAGCATCCCTTTATGATTAAAACCCTAAGCAAAATCGGCATAGAAGGGACGTGCCTCAAGGTAATAACCATCTATGACAAACCCTCAGGCAACATTATACTGAACAGGGAAATGTTGAAAGCATTCCCCCTGAGAACTGGAACAAGACAAGGATGCCCATTTTTATCACTGCTGTTCAATATAGTACTGGAAATCCTAGCCACAGCAATCAGACAAGAGAAAGAAATAAAGGGCATCCAAATTGGTAAAGAGGAAGTCAAACTGTTGCTGTTTGCCGATGATATGATTGTATATCTAGAAAACCCTAAAGATTCATCCAAAAAGCTCCTAAACCTGATAAATGAATTCAGTAAAGTTTCAGGATATAAAATCAATGTACACAAATAAGTAGCACTGCTATACACCAGCAGTGACCAACCTGAGAATCAAATCAAGAACTCAACCCTTTTAACAACAGCTGTAAAAAATAATATAAAATACTTAGAAATATACCTAACCAAGGATGTGAAAGATCTCTACAAGGAAAACTACAAAATACTGCTGAAATAAATCATAGATGACACAAACAAATGGGAACACATCTCATGCTCATGGATGGGTAGAATCAGTATTGTGAAAATGACCATACAGTCAAAAGCAATCTACAAATTCAGTGCAATTCCTGTCAAAATACCATCATTGTTTTTCACAGAACTATAAAAATAAAATCCTAAAATTCACATGGAACCAAAAAAGAGCCCACATAGCCAAAGTGAGACTAAGAAGAACAAATCTGGAGGCATCACATTACCTGACTTCAAACTATACTACAAGGCTATAGTTACCAAAACAGCATGGTACTGGTATAAAAATAGGCATGTACATCAATGCAACAGAATAGAGTACCCAGAAATAAAGCCAAATATGTAAAGCCAACTGATCTTCGACAAAGCAAACAAAAACATAAAGTGGAGAAAGACACCCTATTCAACAAAGGGTGCACCTTAACCACAAATGGTGCTGGGATTGTTGGCAAGTCACATGTAGAAGAATGAAACTTAATCCTCATGTCTCACCCTATACAAAAATCAACTCAAAATGGATCAAAGACTTGGATCTAAGACCTGAAACCATAAAAATTCTAGAATATAATATTGGAAAAACTCTTCTAGACATTGGCTAAGGTAGAGTTAATGACTAAGAACCCAAAAGCAAATACAACAAAAACAAAAATAAATAGATGAGACCTAATTAAACTAAAAAGCTTCTGCAGACAGAAAAAAAAAAATCAGCAGTCTTGGCTGGGTGTGGTGGCTCACGCCTGTAATCTCAGCACTTTGGGAGGCCAAGGTGGGTGGATCACCTAAGGTTAGGAGTTCGAGACCAGCCTGGCCAACATGGCGAAACCCCATCTCTACTAAAAATACAAAAATTATCTGAGCATGGTGGTGCATGCCTGTAATCCCAGCTACTCAAGAGGCTGAGGCAGGAGAATCGCTTGAACCTGGGAGACAGAGATTGCAGTGAGCCGAGATAGCATCACTGCACTCCAGCCTGGGCGACAGAGCGAGACCCTGTCTCAAAAATAAAATAAAATAAAATAAAATAAGGCCAGGCGTGGTGGCTCATGCCTATAATCCCAGCACTTTGGGAGGCTGAGGTGGGCGGATGACAAGGTCAGGAGATCGAGACCATCCTGGCTAACACAGTGAAACCCCGTCTCTACTAAAAAATACAAAAAAATTAGCCAGGCGTGGTGGCAGGCACCTGTAGTCCCAGCTACTCGGGAGACTGAGGCAGGAGAATGGCATGAACCCGGGAGGCAGAGCTTGCAGTGAGCTGAGATCACGCCACGGCACTCCAGCCTGAGCGAGAGTGCGAGACTCCATCTCAAAAAAAATAAAAATAAAAATAAAATAAATTAAAATAAAAATAATCAGCAGAGTAAACAGAGAACCCCCAGAGTGGGAGAAAATTTTCACAGACTATTCATCCAACAAAGGACTAATACCCAGAATCTACTAGGAACTCAAACAAATCAGCAAAAAAAAAAAAAATCCCATTGAAAAGTGGGCTAAGGACATGAATACACAATTCTCAAAAGAAGATATACAAATGGCCAACAAACATGAAAAAAATGCTCAGCATCACTAATTTTCAGGGAAATGCAAATCAAAACCACAATGCAATACCACCTTACTCCTGCAAGAACGGCCGTAATTTAAATATCAAAATATAATAGATGTTGACGTGGATGTGGTGAAAAGGGAACACTTTTACACTGCTGGTGGGAATGTAGTACAAACACTATGGAAAACAGTATGGAGAATCCCTTAAGAACTAAAAGTAGAATTACCATTTGATACAGCAATCCCACTAATGGGTATCTACCCAAAGGAAAAGAAGTCATTGTATGAAACAGACTTACACACGCATGTACATAGCAACACAATTTGCAATTGCAAAAATATGGAACCAGCCTAACCCTGATTTCCAGTGGAAATCCTAGGAAGTTATGATGTTAGTTGTGGGCTTGTAAAAGAAAAACAACAGCAAACAAACAAACAAAAAAAGAAAAACCTCGGAAGCAAGTAATTTGAGATGGTTTATGTGAGTTTTTGTGATGAAAACTATTTTCTAATGTTTAGAAAGATGTTTCCACAATTTTTTGTTTCTTAACAGAACTAAATATTTAGCTTTTCTGTATCATATAGATGACTCAGACATTTTGTGATTAGCTATTACCCAAGTTGACATAACATGACTTTAAGTTATTGAAAAAGATTTTTTAAACAATGTAAAGCTCATTTATAAACTTTTATTTATTCTCTTTTGCAAGTAAACCTTATGGTAAATAATAAAAAACATTAAAAAGTAAATAAAGTTTTATTTATTCTTAGGAATTATGCTTGAGTAGCTCATTAAACAAAGTTAGCTACTGAAACTGCCTTTGCAGGGCCGAGCAGTGGCTCACGCCTGTAATCCCAGCACTTTAGGAGGCCCAGGCAGGTGCATTACCTGAGGTCAGGAGTTAGAGACCAGCCTAGCCAACATGGTAAAACTCTTTCTCTACTAAAAATATAAAAAATTAGGCAGGTGTGGTGGTGGGTGCCTGTAATCCCAGCTACTCGGGAGGCTGAGGCAGGAGAACCACTTGAACCCAGGAGATGGAGGTTGCAGTGAGCTGAGGTCACATCATTGCACTCCAGCCTGGACAACAAGAGCAAGACTCCATCTCAGAAAAAAAAAAAAAAGAAAAGAAAAAAAGAAACTGCCTTTGCAAAATTATAACTGAGACAGTGAAAGAAATCTAACTTAACTGACCATCTTGCTTCTAGCATACAAGCTGTCTTTGTTCAGTCCATCTTGCCTAGGGACTAGATTGTGTTTGTAGGACTAACATTTGACACAAGATTAGAAATTATGATTTAGGAGTCATGCAGCTGGAGGCTAAAAGATTATGACCCTCCCTAAATTTCTCTCAAGATCAGTGCTTGAGATATTTTGCAGACCCTGCACTTGATGGATCAGCTGGCTCCACCCAGATTGATAAACTGGCTCATCTGATCTTGTAGCCCCTACCCATGAACTGACTCATTGCAAGAAGACAGCTTCAACTCCCTAAGATTTCATCTCTGACCTGACCAATCAGCACTCCTGGCTCACTGGGTTCTCCCCACCCACTAGGTTGTCCTTAAAAATTCTGTTCCCAAAATGCTTGGGGAGACTGATTTGAGTAATAAAACTCTGGTTTCTGCACAGCTGGCTCTGTGTGAATTACTCCTTCTCTATTGCAATTCCCCTGTCTTGAGAAATCGGCTGTCTCTAGGCAGTGGGCAAGGTGAACCCATTGGGCACTTACACCATCATCTTCAGTTTTTTCTTTGTAATCATGTTTACATTCCACAAATGTTAGGAAGTTAGAACTTTAGCCAGAGCTCTAAAGTTAAATACACGGGTATTTTGTTGATCAGAGGACACAGTTGTTTTCATTAAATTAACAGTATTAAACTAGTCTTATTTACCAACAATTTACACAAATCATTTGAACTAAAAGGCATTTGAGTTAGCATATATTTTTCTCATAAAATATATAATTTAAGTGCTTACTTTTTCTTTAACCCAATTAATTAGAGTTTTCATGTATTTTGGTAGTGAAATATCACATCCACATGGCATATATAAACATATATACATACAGACATACAAACAAAAGCAGAGTCTGTAGCTTGATAAACTTCATTTGCCAGGGTTTTTTTTGTTTTTTTTGTTTTTGTTTTCTTTTTTTTTTTTTTTTATTTGAGATGGAGTCTTGCTCTGTTGCCCAGGCTAGAGTGCAGTGGCGTGATCTCAGCTCACTGCAACACCCACTTCCTGGGTTCAAGCGATTCTCCTGCCTCAGCCTCCCGAGTAGCTGGGATTACAGGTGCCTGCCACTGTGCCCAGCTAATTTTTGTATTTTTAGTAGAGATGGGGTTTTGCCATGTTGGCCAGTGTGGTCTCAAACTCCTAACCTCATGATCCGCCCACCTTGGCCTCCCAAAGTGCTGGGATTACAGGCATGAGCCACCGCACCCAGAAACCATTTGCCAGTTTTTAAATAGTTTCTCTCCCTTCTTTAGACTATGGAGCCCTAAACAACAGTTAGCAACGTAACCCTTAATTTGCACTTCCAAAGACATGACTCTTAAGTGAAAATTTACATCCCAAAGGCACAGCACTTAGATCTAAACACCATTATCTGCTGAGATGAAGAAAGATATGGGTAAAGATTCAGTCGAAGTGAGATTGCCAGGAAAAGTATCTTAAACAAAGACAGGGATTGTTATGTAAACTTTAAACCAATGTCTTCCCCATCTTAAGAGTTTTGTGGGGGTTTTTTTGTTTGGTTTTTTAGACAAGGTGTCATTGTATTACCTGGACTGGGGTGCAATGGTGCAATTTTGGCTCGCTGCAGTCTCCACTTCCCTAAGGCCACAAGATTCAAAGTTAGGATAATACATGTTACACTGTTAACTTTTAGCAAACTTTACTTTTGTTGAAAATCATGTAAGTTTGGGATTTTGGACTAAGACCTCTTTAGTCCAAATTAACTTGGAATTAGTATAGATGGTTCCTTCCTGGTTCTGTAAGTACTTTAAGGCTTGGCTGAGTGCAGAGCTCACACGTTTGAGCAGACCAATTATTAGGCAATTTTCCTAACTCTATTTCTACAAGAATTTCCCTATCAATTACTGAATACTCGTTGTGTCTTTTTCCCACAATCAGCCAGGAGGAACCATGTATCATCCTGTCCTGAAGGGAGTTCCTCCTAGGTCTGGTCGGACCTTTGTATGGTAGTTAATTAAGATTTAGATCCCCTGTTAGGAAACCTGCAGGGTTAAGGGAATTATCAGTGGTTAATGTTAAATCATATTTTTCTAACAGAATGGCCTCATACATTAATATTCTTGAGTCAGTAAGCTGCCTTTTTGCTTTTGTGACTTAGGATAGTTCTGACCTGGTGAGGTGTGCTCACAGTGAGGTTTCCTCTAAAAGTTATTTTTGTACTTTCTTCAGTTAGCAAAGCAGTTGCTGCTACAGATTGAATGCATTTGGGCCATCCCCTGGGTTACTGGGTTAAGGATTTTTGATAGGAAGGCTACTGGTTGTCAGTGGCCTCCGTGCTTTCGGGATATGCCCTTGTTTACACTGACAACAAGATGGAATAGCTACTTAAGGAGGGTAAATCTAGGACAGGGGCAGTTACTAATAGATGTTTTAACCTTTCCACCTGTTGGATTTCTGGTAATTGCCAAATGAGGAGGGGCTTTTGCCCATCTTGCGTGAACTTTTTGTATAAGCGTTTTGTTTTTAGGGCATAAGAGGCTATCCATAGATGACAGTATCTGACTTATCTTAAAATTTTCTAAGTTGTTGTTTAGTCTCCGGCAGAGGCAAAGGTATGATGCTTTCAGTCCATTCAAGCTCAATTTGCCATTTACCTTTGCTAATTAAATGACTTGTTCTAATATTTGACTAAATAAATTTGAAGACTTCATAAACCCTTGAGGTAAGACTGTCTATCGGTATTGCTATTTTCAATCCGAGTGAAGGTCTTCTCACTCAAAGGCAAATAGGTCCTGGCTGTCTTCCGTGAACGGACAAACCCAGAAGGCATCTTTTAAATCTATTACCATAACAACAGGGTGGGTAGTTTGGACTTGATTAATAGCTCTAAGGTCTTGCACTAACTGGTATGACCCGTCTGGCTTCTTTACAGGCAGTATTGGAGTTTTATAGGGTCACGGAGAAGACCTTCAATTATAGGTTTTACATTTACTCTGGCTTTTAAAGGAATAGGGTACATTGCTTTCCTTTACTACTTCTATCCCTCTCCTTCTCTCTCTCTCTCTCTGACTCTCTGTCTCTTTCTCTCTCTGACTCTCTTAAGTTTTTTTTTTATCCTTCTAATATTTTAACATTAGTCCTGGGGGATTATTAGGGGGAATATTATTGTTGCTAGCTTTATTTCTTTTATCCTTTACCTTACTTGGGGTATTTCCCATTTTTGGGGTGAGGCTCAATTTCCCTTACCAGAAATATCTCACCTTTTGGGGTGAGGCTCAATTTCCCTTACTGGCAATGTCTCACCTTTTGGAGTGAGGCTCAATTTCCCTCAATGGAAATGTCTTGCCTTTTAGGGTGAGGCTCAATTTCCCTTACTGGAAATGTCTCACCTTTTGGGTTGAGGCTCAATTTCCCTCACTGGAAATGTCTCACCTTTTGGGGAGATGCTCAATTTCCCTTACCGGAAATGTCTCTCCTCTTTTTAATCCCCAAGATACCCCAACCAAGGAATACTTCACTGCCCCCTGTGGCTTTTCTTTCCTTAGTCCCAGCTAAGGAAAGCTTTACCACCCCTACGGCTTCTCTTTCCTTGGTATGTCCCAACCAAGGACTGTTTCACTGCCCCTGCAGTTTTTCTTTCCTTAGTCCCTACCACCAAAGGAATACTTTACCAGCTCCTCTGGCGTTTCCTTCTTTGTTTGTGCATGAGGTTGTCTGGTCCACGTGATATGTGAGGATCCTTTACCCCAGGTCACCGGCCAGTTTCTTTCCACATTGCTGAGAGTCTGGGTTTATTCATCACACCCAGTAGGTCTCGGTTCCTCACCCCTGAGGCTGCTGAAATGAGACGGCGGGGCGCCTCCTTACGAGAGAGGACCGGAGACCACCCAGAGGAGAGTGGGTCCCTGTACGGGCCACCAAATTGTTAGAAATGCAAAATGCTTGTTCCCTGGTGCCACAAAGAAATAGCACTCAAACATAAATTTAATTTTCTCAGCAAGGCAATTTTTACTTTCTGCAGAAAGGGTGCTCCTTACAGATGGAACAATGGTGAGGTCACACCAGGACAGGGGAGGGGCAGGAGTTCTTATTCCTGATGCTAGTAGCCCCTACTGCTGTGTTGTTGCCCTAATGGCTAGGATTGGACTGCACAGTCTAAGCTAATCCTGATTGGCTATGTTAAAAAGAGCAGGAGTATGAGCTGGAGTGGTGGGGTGAGTAGTTTGGTGGGAAGGACAGTTAGGAACAGGTAACTAAAGGTGACTTAGGTCAGAGCAGGTGACCACCAAGGGAACAGATGTGAACTACTGATTTGGACTGGCGGGAAAGTTGTTTACTGAAACTAGAGGCAAGGAGGTGAAGAGAACCAGGAAGTTAAACTTTAAAATGGAGAATCAAAGAATAAGAGAGCTGGACATACTGACATACTGATTCTTTGAAGAGAAACTTAGGGTTCACTATATTTAACAGGAGGCCGAGACAGGAGGATCGCGTGAGCCCAGGAGTTTGAGACCAGCCTGGGCAAAATAGTAAGACCCCATCTTATTAAAAAAAAATTTTTTTTTTTTGAAATGGGGTCTCTCTCTGTTGCCTGGGCTGGAGTGCAGTGGTGCTATCTCCACTCCCTCAACCTCTCAGCCAATCCTCCCACCTCAGCTTCGTGAGTAGCTGGGACTACAGGCATGCACCACCCTGCCCAGCTAATTTTCATATTTTTTTGTAGAGACAGGTTTTCATCATGTTGCCCAGCCTGGTCTCAAACTCCTGAGCTCAGGCAATCCTCTCACCTCGGCCTCCCAAAGTGCTGGGATTACAGGCATGAGCCACCACACCTGGCCTTAAAAAAAATTTTTTTTAATATGTGGAAAGCAGACACAAGTAGAAGCCAGCACAACTAGCTAACTTCACCTAGTGATAGAGGCAGGAGACAGGCAAATGCCATCTATGTCATTATATATAGGGAGCTTGCCTAAACATGCCCACGGTGGAAAATTCCGTCCCTTAACACATGCACAGTAAGAGAAATAAATCAATGCAGAGTGGCCATTTCCTTTATTGCCTTCTGAACATTTACCTTTCTAGTGTCCTTTCTTTTTGCATCTCACACATTAACTCTCTCTAGCCTCATCCGGCTCTTGAATCCTTGCCTAACTTGACTTCTTTCACGTCTACATCCACATCCACATCCTCTCACAGTGCTAATTTTTCTTTTTATGAGAGCTGTTGCTAACAGATTGGCTTTTTTTTCTTAAGTCTTTAATTTACTTTTTTTTTTTTTTTTTTTTTCTGAGTTCTCCTGCTCCTACGGCCAGCTGGCGGGGCTGGGCAAAGGCACGGGCCTTGCCCCCGCGCACTGCTGTCTGTCTCTCCTGTTTTTTTCTGATCCTCTTTTTCACACTTACTCTTAGTATTTCTTTTTCTTTTGCTCTTTCCCGGTTTTGTTCCTTGGTCACAGTTAACATACACCTTGATGGCCACTTTTATAGACTAGGTGGTATTCATGCCTGCAGCTTCTGCTTCATGTTACCCTGGGCTTGCTTTACAAATAAAATATTCACTGCATACTGATTTTCAGCAGCCTCAGGGTTAATTGGGGTATAAAGCCAGAATGCTTTATAGAGTCTCTTATAAAACTGACTTAGGTTCTTGTCAGCTCCTTGAAGGATTTCTGAAATCTTTTTTATATTACTTGCTTTTTTTCTACCATCTTTTAGACTCTGCAGAAGTGCTTCTCAGTACCTCTGCAAACGCTGAAGCTGAATTGCATTCTCTGGGTCTTTTTTTCCCTTTTTTCTAGAGTTTAACAGGCTCTTTTCTTTATACAATTTTTTATGCACTTGGAGGGTTAAACAGGCATACCCAGAGTCAGTGTAAATGTTTACAGTCTTACCTTCACTGAGTTCTAAGGCCCGAATTAAAGCAATGAGCTCAGCTTAACAACAGTGTCCAGGGTTACCACCGCATATTCTGCACATCTCTCTCCTTGTGGATTGATGAAGCTGTTCCTGTCCACGTATAGCTCCCAGTCTACTGATGCCCAAGGCTGGTCCCGGAGGTCAGGTCTGCTAGAGTAAACTTGAGTCCAACACCTCTACACAGTTATGCTTGACAGGGCTTTAGCTGCCGGGAGCAAGGTGGCGGGTTCAGGATGTTTCCAGTTTAGTAGATCAATGGTTGAAAAGGGCTGATAGATGAAAGTCTGTTATCCTCCCACCCCCTGGATGTGGGCCTGGTCATTATAATAGACAGGTCCTCGTGTCTCCCTGAGAGGCATTTGCATAGCCTCTCAGATCTGAGACAGCCCACTTGACTATCTTGACTTCCTTCCTTGGCCTCTCGAAGCTCTGATCCTCCCCTTCGAGATGAGACCTGGAGCGTGTTAGCTCCTGAATCTCGTTTCTGAGGGGGTTGTTGGCCTCAGTAAAGTGGGGTAGGCTGGGATATATGGAGAAAGAATTTCTGTCATCTCTGGCGGCTCCTGCAAAACTGGCTTCTCTTGCTGTTTCTGGGACTCCCTTTCTTTTTAACTCTGTGTCTGCTGGCGAAGCTGCTCTTTTACTTTTGCCTTTTTTGCAATAAGCTGTTCAACAGGGCTAAATTTATGCCGGTTTTGTCTATATTATATTTAACCATGAGTCAATATAAAGGAATTTGATCTAGGTATGTTGGCTGTCCTCTGACCTCTGTCACCACCTTCAATACATGGCCAATTGTTCCCTGTCTATAGTTCCTTCAGTGGGCCATCTAACACCAAAAGAGGGCAATTCTGATTCACTCAGAGTTCTTAACCTCTAGGGGGTTAACTTAACTCTATAATCTCCTGCAAAACCTTTCTTAAGGTTCTGTAACATGCATTTTAATAGAGTAAGTTTTGATGATTTGATGACTTTCCTTTTATTTTTCTTTTTGAAATTTTTTAACACAGTTCCTAGTGGAGTGGGCTTACTTTGTGTCTGACCTGTTTTTCTCTTGAAACAAAACAACATGCACACTACAAGAAGGAAAGGGTAAAAGGTCACTCACTCATCTAATTCACACTAAATCAAAATCAAAACTAAAACCAAAGTGTTGTTAAAGGCACACCTGTTCGTCAAGCAATTTAAGCCAAGTCAAAATCAGAACCAAAAACAAAGTACCAATAAAGGCATGCCTGTTTATCAAGCAATTCAAATCAAGTCAAAATCAAGGCTAAAACCAAAGTATCAAGCAATTCAAGTCAAGTCAAAAACAAAAACCAAAGTGCCAGTACAGGCACGCTGTGGGTGATCAGGCCACGCTTCCACTCAAATGGAGTGGGCAAGTTCCAAAGACCAGTCTTACCAAGCAGATGTCTGGACTTAAAATGCCAGTTCCTTCCCGGTGTTCAGCCACTGTGTTGATCCTCCACCAGGACCTGCCATGCGCTGCTCTGGCGAGGCGTTCCACCAGGGCAAATGCCTACCAGGGAGCACTCCCAGGATCTGCATCACCCAAGCCGGAGTCCCCCGCAGGGATGCTCTACAGGGCAGGCATAAGCTGCCTAAGGGGCTACCTCGACCGTCAGTTAATCACCTCGCTTCCCGGTCAGGGAACCAAGAAATGTAGCAGGACGAGCCACAGACAAAACTCCTCAGACACCAAATTAAAGAAGGAAGAGGTTTTTATTCGGCTGGGAGCATCAGCAGACTCACGTCTTAAGAGCCGAGCTCTCTGAAAAGAAATTCTTGGCCTTTTTAAAGGCTTACAACTTTAAGGGGTCCATGTGAAAGGGTTGTGATAAATCGAGCAATTTATCGATTTATCGATATGTGACTGGGGGCTACATGCATCAGCTAACAGAACAAAAAGTTTTACAGTGCTTTTTTCATACAGTGTCTGGAATTTACAGATAACAGAAGTAGTTTAGGTCAGGGGTTGATGTTATTATTATTACTTTTTTTAACTCCTAGGGCAGGGTGGTGGTGCCAAGGTTGTCTGGCTATTTATCTTACTTTTTTTTTTTCCAACTTTTTGCTTTTTCTCTCCTCCTGTCTTGTGAACTAGGCAAGGCGGGGGGAGGAGGGCAGCAGGAGTAGTAGTGGTCTCCTTCCTTAAGACTAAGGGCCAGCATGCACACTGGAAGAATGGGGTAGAGCCACCAGGAATTCATGCCTAATGCTGGAGAGGAGCCAGGCCTCTTCAACGTGCACGTGGTGGCCTTGTGTTCAATTTGTGAGGTGGATACCTGCATATAGGACCCTCCTTTTGCTTAATAAATTCCGCCCTCCTCACCTTTCTTTTCTTTTTTTTGAGACTGAGTCCTGCTCTGTTGCCGAGGCTGGAGTGCAGTGGCATGCTCTTGGCTCACTGCAACCTCCGCCTCCCAGGTTCAAGTGATTCTCCTGCCTCAGCCTCCTGAGTAGCTGGGACTACAGGCATGTACCACCATGCCTGGCTAATTTTTTGTATTTTTAGTAGAGATGGGGTTTCACTAATTTGGCCAGGCTGGTCGTAAACTCCTGACCTCACGTGTCTGCCCACCTCAGCCTCCCAAAATGCTGAGATACAGGCGTGAGCCACTGCACCTGGCCCCATCCTCACCTTTCAATGTTTCTGCATGCCTAATTTTTCTGGATTTAGCTGAACCAAGGAACAAAAAATTCTGCATCACTAGTTGTGCTGGCTTCCACTTGTGCCTGCCAGTATCCCACATTTACATTTAATCTTGGGTTCCCAAAGACAGGAACATCATGAGACCAGGCCACACAGTGCTTCCACAGCGCACCTCACTGTAAACACATCCCCCTTGGGGGGAGGGGGGAGGGACAGCTTTAGGAGATATACCTAATGCTAAATGATGAGTTAATGGGTGCAGCACACCAGCATGGCACATGTATACATATGTAACTAACCTGCACATTGTGCACATGTACCCTAAAACTTAAAGTATAATAATAATTAAAAAAAAAAAAAAAGAATGTGAAACAATGGGAATCCTTAAATATTCCTGGCTGAAATAAAAAATTGGTATAATTACAGTATTAAAAAAAAAAAGACATTCCCCTGAGGCTAGTGGGCAACCCATTGCAAATCAGCCCACTCTGTGATCGGCCCGTCGTCCATCAGAGTCTTATTCATTGGTAGTGAATGTTCCCACAACCTCCACGTGTTCAAACCTGCCTTTTAATCTAAGTGCATAAAGAACAAATAGCCCATTGCAATAACAATCATTCACTACAACCCTGTCAGCCACTTTCTAGGTTTTGCCAGTGACTTGTCAGCCACTGCACACGCAAAAGTCAAGTTCTCTCACAGTAAAAAGTAATTCCTGGTTACTGGGTATATACCCAAAGGATTATAAATCATACTGCTATAAAGACACATGCACACGTATGTTTATTGCGGCACTATTCACAATAGCAAAGACTTGGAACCCACCCAAATGTCCAACAATGATAGACTGGATTAAGAAAATGTGGCACATATACACCATGGAATACTATGCAGCCATAAAAAATGATGAGTTCATGTCCTCTGTAGGGACATGGATGAAGCTGGAAACCATCATTGTCAGCTAACTATCGCAAGGACAAAAAACCAAACACCGCATGTTCTCACTCATAGGTGGGAATTGAACAATGAGAACACATGGACACGGGAAGGGGAACATCACACACTGGGGCCTGTTTTGGGGTGGGAGGAGGGGGGAGGGATAGCATTAGGAGATATACCTAATATTAAATGATGAGTTAATGGGTGCAGCACACCAACATGGCACATTTTTACATATGTAACAAACCTGTATATTGTACACATGTACCCTAAAACTTAAAGTATAATTTAAAAAAAAAAGTAATTCATAGTACCCCAAAAGCCAAAGATCAGGTACTACTTTTAACAGCTCTTGGCCTGGCACAGTGGCTCATGCTTATAATCCCAGCACATTGAGAGGCCGAGGCGGGCAGATCACCTAAGTTCAGGAGTTCAAGACCAGCCTGGCCAACATGGTGAAACCGTGTCTCTACAAAAATACAAAAATTAGCCGGGCATAATGATGGGTGCCTGTAATCCCAGCTACTCAGGAGGCTGAGACAGGAGAACTGTTTGAACCCAGGAGGTGGAGGTTGCAGTGAGCCGAGATTGTGCCACTGTACTCCAGACTGGGTGACTAAGACTCCACCTCAAAGAAAAACAACAACAAAAACCAGCTCTTATAATTCTTCATTAGTAACAATTTTGTTTCCTCCATGGCAATATGAATTGTGACTTGTGAATTAAAAGCATTAGAATTTGAAAAAATTTTGGCTGGACTTGGTAGCTTATGCCTGTAATTCCCAGCACTTTGGGAGGCCGAGCGAGGCAGGCAGATCACCTGAGGTCTGGAGTTCAAGATCAGCCTGACCAACATGGTGAAACCCCTTCTCTACTAAAACAATACAAAAATTAGCCCGGTGTGGTGGCACGTGCCTGTAGTCCCAGCCACTCGGGAGGCTGAGGCAGGAGAATCGCTTGAACCCGGGAGGCAGAGGTTGCAGTGACCCAAGACATGCCACCATACTCCAGCCTGGGTGACAGAGTGAGACTTGGTCTCAAAAAATAAATAAATAAATAATAATAAATAAAATAAAATAAAATTCAAAATTATCTGGGCATCCTGAATTTTATCTGACATGCCCTTTCATCAAATTGCTATATCCTTTGTCTTTCCTCAATTATATTTTATCATGAAGGCCTTTCCCAACCATTTTATTTAGTATGGCTCCCCCACCTCCACTTCTTTCATAGATTGTTCTGGCCCTAGCACCAGTGCACAGCACAGTTTCCTGTTTATTTGCTTAGTGTCTGTCTCGTTCAGTATAGAATGTAGTCTTGTGGCGGGCACGGTGGCTAACACCTGTAATCCCAGCACTTTGGGAGGCTGAGGCGCGTGGATCATTTGAGGTCAGGAGTTCAACACCAGCCTGACCAACGTGGTAAAACCCCGTCTCTACTAAAAATACAAAAAAATTAGTCCAGCGTGGTGGCACAAGCCTGTAGTCACAGCTACTCAGGAGACTGATGCAGGAGAATTGCTGGAACCCAAGAGACAGAGGTTGCAGTGAGCTGAGATCGCACCACTGCACTCCAGCCTGGGCGACAGAGTGAGACTCCATCTCAAAAAAAATAATCTTGTAAGGGCAGAATTTTGATGCTATGTTCACCACTGACTCCAAAATGGCACATAGCAGGCTCTCAATAGATATCTATTGAACAAATGGAAGCATAAATGAACAAGCTATGCTACACTTGCTTTCTCCAGCACCATGGGAGCAGATCCAGGGAGCAGACAGGGAAAGAAGGCTACAGCCCCTGCCCCCTGGTGGAGCTGGAAGAATCAATAATTTTCATTTATTTATTCATCTAATGTGCTTTGCACGCTCCCTATCTGCCAGGATCAGCTTGTTGCCAGGGATACTGGGTAAACAATCCCACAAGGTTCCTGTGGTCTGGAGGAAGAAACAGACATTAACGCACAATAGGGAGATGGTTACTTAATTATAGTGGTGAACTGTCAATGAAGGAAAAGAAAAAAAAAAAAAGTCTAACCTGGTATAGGGGTCAGAGAAGACTTCCTCAAGGAAGGGATGTGGAGTTGAGGCCTGAGGCTGAGCATGAATTAACTGGAGGCAGAGCTCTGTGGGTGGAGATGTCATTCCAAGCAGGAAGCCCAGTTAATGCAGGTACCTTGATAGAAGGAAGGCCAGAGTGAGGAAAAAGGCCGAGTTACAGGCAGTTACTAGGAACCTTGTGGCCTGATTTGTCACTGAGAAGGAAGCAATAGCCAGCTCAGAGGACCTTGTAGTTCAGGTGATGCCCCATTTCTGTGTCAGTCTATTTTTGCCTTGCTATAAAGAAATACCTGAGGCTGGGTAATTTATAAAGAAAAGAGGTTTAATTTGGCTCACAGTTTCGTAGGCGCCAGGAAGCATGGCGCTGGCATCTGCTCCTGGTGAAGCCTCAGGGAGCTTTCAATCACGGCGGAAGGTGAAGGAGGAGCAGGTGTGTCACATGGTGAGAGTGGGACACAGAGACAGAGAGAGGGAGAGAGTGCAAGAGAGAGCAAAAGAGGGAGGAGGAGCCAGGCTTCTTTAAACAGCCAGCTCTCATGTGAACTAACAGAGCAAGAACTCACTCATCACCTTGGGGAGGACACCAAGCCATTCATGAGGGATCCACCCGCAAGACCCAGACACCTCCCACCAGGCCCCACCTCCAACACTGGGAATCGCATTTCTTTTTCTTTGTTTTTTAATTTTTTACTTTAAGTTATGGGATACATGTGCAGAATGTGCAGGTTTGTTACATAGGTATACATGTGCCATGGTGGTCTGCTGCACCTATCAACCTGTCATCTAGGTTTTAAGCCCCACATGCATTAGGTATTTGCCCTAATGCTCTCCCTCCCCTTGCTCCTCCCCCCATAGGCCCTGGTGTGTGACATTCCTGTCCCTGTGTCCATGTGTTCTCATTGTTCAACTCCCACTTATGAGTGGGAACATGTGGTATTTGGTTTTCTGTTCCTGTGTTAGTTTGCTGAGGATAATGGCTTCCAGCTTCATCCATGTCCCTGCAAAGGACATGAACTCATTCTTTTTTATGGTTGCATAGTATTCCATGTTGTATATTTGCCACATTTTCTTTATTCAGTCTATTATTGATGGACATTTGGGTTGGTTCCAAGTCTTTGCTATTGTAAATACTGCTGCAATAAACATACATGTGCATGTGTCTTTTTTTTGAGTCAGAGTCTCGCTCTGTCGCCCAGGCTGGAGTGCAGTGGCAAGATCTCGGCTCGCTGCAACCTCAGCCTCCCAGGTTCAAGCAATTCTCCTGCCTCAGCCTCCCGAGTAGCTGGGATTACAAGCACACGCCACCATACTCGGCTAATTTTTTGTATTTTTAGTAGAGAAGGGGTTTTGCCATGTTGGCCAGGCTGGTCTCAAACTCCCAGCCTCATGATCTGCCTGCCTCAGCCTCCCAAAGTGCTGGGATTACAGGTGTGAGCCACAATGCCTAGCCATGTGTCTTTATAGTAGAATAATTTATATTCCTTTGAGTATATGCCCCATGGGAGGGAATCACATTTCAACATGAGATTTGGAGGGGACACACATCTGAACCATATCACACAGCATATTCCCAACTCCAGCTCCCTCCTCTCCACAAGAATGTAGAATACCCATCACTACCAGGATCAGCTACCTTGAGCCCAATCCTCTGTAACTCACTGAGATGCTATGAAGTGGCTGGTAGGTGCCACACTGTGCCACAGTCATGCTCCAAGACAGTGTGGAGTGAGGGCCAGAGGGCCAGGAGGCAGGATTTGTTTGGAGACATTTTCTTTCTTCAAACCTCAGTTTCCTCATAAATCAAATAAATGATTGCAGAAGATAAGCTCATATTAATTCCAGTTCTAGGAAAAATCTGTGTTCCAAACAGTAGCACTGACTAATGGAAAGTACAACTGGCTGTTTCCCTTGAACAGTGGGTTTACTGTTGTTTTTCCAATTATAAAAGTAATAAGATTATTTGTAAACTACAGAAAAGTAGAAAAAGTTTCTTGAATGAGATTTGGTTTTCAATCAGGGCAAATAAAGACTTTTCTGGGGTTAAGGGGGCTCTTTCTTGTTCATTACTTTATACGGACCTGTACTGGGGACTGGTCAGCTGTTCAACTACAATGCACCCAGTTTTGGTTCTGTGCCAGGATTAGGCCTACAATATTTCAGAATTCATATACAAACCCCAATAAAGTGTTAAAGGAGATGACTGCCCTATAACCTATGTTTTGCTGAATGTTTACTTGAGTTTTTTTTTTTACCATCCTCAGGAGTGTGGTATTGTAACTGAAACTCTCCAGGAAAATTCCTCTGCTTAAAACTAAAATCAAGTGTATCTCAAGAAACTCTACTGTCCCATCTGAAATGCCTCTGTTGTGTGTTGTCTGCAAAGGTGGAGTGTCCCTGTTTTGTTCAGGCTGGTCTTGAACTCCTGGGTTCAAGGAAATCTCTCTCCTCAGCCTCCTGTGTAGCGGGGACTATAGGCACCTGGCTGTGGTGGATACTATTATGCCAAATTCCAGTCAGCATCCTCTTTTAAATGAAGTTGAAAGGAGAGATGATGAAACTGGCAGTGGTACTGAATGGGAAATAAAGGTGGGAATACACATTGTGAGTGAAGACATGGAAGTAACTTCTGCAATACAACCTTGTAAGAGTCTTAATGCTACACTCCTTTGTTTATCAAATGATGTACCTTTATTGTAAGGGAAGAAACTGGGCCATTCCCTCTGGTATTGAGAGGCAATTTGGAATCTCTGCCATTTCTTAGGACTGAGTATTTAATGTACTATTTTGTGGAAATCTGAGAGGCAGAAATGGGATTTAATGATCTCAACTATCATCCATCTAAAAAACCTAATTTGCAATTTTAAATAAAATGGCATGTTGCCTTCTACTATTCTCTTTTTGTTTTTTGAGACAGAGTCTTGCTCTGTCACCCAGGCTGGAGTGCAGTGGCACGATCTCGGCTCACTGCAACCACTGCCTCCCGGGTTCAAGCGATTCTCCTGCCTCAACCTCCTGGGTAGCTGGGATTACAGGCACACGCCACCATTCTAGGCTAATTTATTTTTTTTGAGATGGAGTCTCGCTGTGTTGCCCAGGCTGGAGTGCATTGGTGCAATCTCGGCTCACTGCAACCTCTGCCTCCCGGGTTTAAGCGATTCTCCTGCCTCAGCCTCCTAAGTAGCTGGGATTACAGGTGTGCCAACACGCCTGGCTAATTTTTGTATTTTTAGTAGAGACGGGGTTTCACCGTGTTGACCAGGCTGGTCTCAAACTCCTGACCTCAGGTGATATGCCTGCCTCAGCCTCAGCCTCCCAAAGTGCTGGTGTGAGCCACGGCTCCCAGCTTACTATTCCCCTTTTAAAAACAGGAACCACCCCTGCATTTAATTTTTTGAAGTCTGATTTATTTATTTATTTATTTATTTATTTGGAGATGGGGTCTCGTTCTGTCACCCAGGCTGGAGTGCAGTGGCGCAATCTCAGCTCACTGCAACCTTTGCCTCCTGGGTTCAAGCGATTCTCCTGCCTCAGCCTCCCGAGTAGCTGGGACTAAAGGTACCTGCCACCACGACTGGTGAATTTCTGTATTTTTAGTAGAGATGGGATTTCACCATGCTGGTCAGGCTGGTCAGGCTGGTCCACTATGTTGGCCAGGCTGGTTTCAAACTCCTGACCTCAGGTGATCTGCCTGCCTCGGCCTCCCAAAGTGCTGGGATTACAGACGTGAGCCACTGTGCCCAGCCAAAGTCTTATTTAT
This sequence comes from Pongo abelii, assembly GCF_028885655.2. Classification (NCBI taxonomy): domain Eukaryota; kingdom Metazoa; phylum Chordata; class Mammalia; order Primates; family Hominidae; genus Pongo; species Pongo abelii. The sequence goes on along the minus strand of NC_071996.2, from coordinate 26,440,383 downwards.
GAACAAAGTTTGTACTATTAAAAAGTAGTCAGGTACGGTGGCTCACACCTGTAATCCCAGCACTTTGCGGGACTGAGGTGGGTGGATTGCCTGAGGTCAGGAGTTCGAGACCAGCCTGGCCAACATAGTGAAACCCCATCTTTACTGAAAATACAAAAAATTCGCTGGGTGTGATGGCAGGCACCTGTAATCCCAGCTACTAGGGAGGCTGAGGCAGGAGAATCGCTTGAACGTGGGAGGCGGAGGTTGTGGTAAGCCAAGATCGCACCATTGCACTCCAGCCTTGGCAACAAGAGTGAAACTCCGTCTCAAGCAAGCAAACAAACAAAGTAGAAAAAAATAAAATTTTCTCTGTCTCATTATCCAAAGATAACTAGTATTAAAATGTCTCACCGTATACATTCTTTTTTTTTTTTTTGAGATGGAGTTTCACTCTTGTTGCCCAGGCTGGAGTGCAATGGCACGATCTCAGCTCACCGCAACCTCCACCTCCCATGTTCAAGCGATTCTCCTGCCTCAGCTTCCCCGAGTAGCTGGGATTACAGGTATGTGCCACCACACCCAGCTAATTTTTTGTATTTTTAACAGAGACAGGGTTTCTCCATGTTGGTCAGGCTGGTCTCGAACTTCCGACCTCAGGTGATGCCCCCCGCCTCGGCCTCCCAAAGTGCTGGGATTACAGGCATGAGCCACCGCGCCCAGCCATACATTACTCTTGTTTTAACACAGCCATCATTGAACTCTATATTAAATACTGAGTTTAGTTGTTTTCATTTATTTCAACAATAATCATTTGGCTTTATTATAATCAGTTTTTCATGATTACAATTCACAGTACTATTCTCCTATAGTTGAGTGTTTTAGTATCATTTTTTACGTTATTAATAATGTTGCAATTGGTATTTTGGTACAGAAAGCTTTTATTGTATTTAGAATTATTTCCTTAGGCTAGAGTCCCAGAACAAAGATCAAAAAGTACAAACATTTTTAAGGTTCTTGACACTTTAAAAATGACTTTCCAGCAGGGCATGGTGACTCATGACTATAATCCCAGCACTTTGAGAGTCCAGCAGTTTGAGAACTGCCTGGGCAACATAGCAAGAACCTGCCTCTATTATTTAAAAAAAAAAAAAGATTAAAAAGATTTAAAAAATTAAAAAATTACTTCCCAAAATCATTTGCTAGTATACATGCCCACCAGCAATATAAGTCTCTGTCTCTCGTAATTTTTTTTTGAAAATATCCGCAATTTATTGTGGTGGAAGATTTTTTGAGGTGGTGTCATATTTTGGGATGGTGTGTCTTGAGCCCCAACAGAACATATTCTGAATCCAAAACCTCAAAATTGGCTAAGACCCAAAATGTTGGTCATTTGCATTTGGCGGATTAAATGAAACAAATCACCTTTCCCCCACTGACAATTCCCCATCAGGGATCACCAAGGGCCAGAAAAAGGCCAGGGACTCTGGTAGATGTCTGGGGTACAGTGAGGTCATTGCAAATGGCTTTTTTCCGGGCTCTGTCACAACCTGGGAGAATATTCCTAGGGATGACAGAGTTGGGGAGGGCACACCCAGATTCTGTTTCTTAACCACCTTCAGGCACTGCAGGTAAGAACTGTGGTTTTGATCCGTAAATGACTTGATGATGAACATCTCCAGTGGAAGTGGGCAGTCTAGGCTGAGGCTCACTAGGGGAGAGAGGCAGGCCTGAGGGAAGGTGAGAGGCACCAATGTCAGCATGACAAGGGATACTCCTGTGTCGCAGCAAGGCTTGGCAAGTGCCTCCCACAGCAAAAGGCTTCTACAAAGCTGGCAGCATCCAAATGTCAGCATCGAACTTAAGCAAACAGAAAGAGGTTATTTAATTCCCTTTAACTAATGTGTATCTATATGTGTGTGTATATATATATATATATATCTCAAAATGTTAAGAGGGGTTATTTCTTAATTTCTGAGATGATGAATCATCTTTATATTCTTCTTTATACTTGTGTATTATTTGTAAATTTCTAAAATAAACAACTACCATTTTCAAATTGCAAACATCCAGACTCCATAAATCATTGTAAAAATACTTTAAGTGGAAACTCAATTGGAAGGAAATTCTAGTTAAATATGGCAGATGGAACATCAGAATTTATTTCTTCTTCCTACTTGAAACATCACTAATGTTAACAAAAGTATTAAAGCAGGCATAAATCCAAAAGACAAAGAAATAGGAGAAAGAAGATGACAATAGCTTAGAGATGTCCACAAAGTAGAGGAAGCCAAAAAGCAAGGGACAGAGAACTAGCACTACACAGAGAAAGCTGTCGCTGGCCAGGCGCTGTGGCTCACGCCTATAATCCCAGCACTTTGGGAGGCCGAGGCTGGTGGATCACAAGGTCAGGAGTTCGAGACCAGCTCAGCCAACATGGTGAAACCCCATCTCTACTAAAAATACAAAAATTAGCTGGGTGTTGTGGCGTGCACCTGTAATCCCAGCTACTTGGGAGGCTGAGGCAGGAGAATTGCTTGAAGCCAGGAGGTGGAGGTTGTAGTGAGCCGAGATCGTGCCACTGCACTCCAGCCTGCGCAATAGAGCAAGAGTCTGTCTGTGGCGGGGGAGTGGCGGGGAAGAGAAAGCTGTTCCTTATGGCTGCTGCAGGGCCTGGAGGTCCAGGAGTCCAATGGGAAGGAACAGGCACAGGGGAGGGTAGGATGGGGCTAATAGCAGGACTGCATGTGAGTCTGTTTAGAAGCAGGCTGTGCCCCATAGAACAGGGCCTGACCCATCTAGATGCTTAATAACATTTGTTAATGAATGGGTGAAAGGGTAAAGGAATGGCCTTCCAGTTGGAACTGAGGCCTCTCTGGTTGCCCTGGTAAGAGGGCACATCAGAAGAACCTTTCCACATTGAGACATTGAATCTGTGCCCCCAGGGCCGAGGCCACATTATGGCACTGGCACTCAAGGGCTAAATGCACACGCACCCGTGTTCAGTGTCAAGCCTCCCTTGGTGTGGCTGCTGCTGCTGCCCTCTGCCCTCAGCCCATAGGAAGAACCCAAGGAAATGGCTGGGACAGAGGGAAGAGGAACAGCTGGGGCTGAGAAGCAAGGATGAAAGTTGGCTGGCTGCACCTTCAGAGCAGACCTCTGCATGTGACCCTGTTCCTAACCCCAATTGCACAGGGGCCTTGAGCATCTGTGGACGAGACCCCATGGAAGCACTCACGCCCCTCTCCGTTCCTGCTGGAGGATGGACCTCCCTCTCCCAAGCCAGGCTTCCCTGCCTTCAATGATTCTGGACGAGCACTGCACCAGCCACTTGCCCTGGGGAGGGAATTGTTTCACAGACCTTTGACACCTAACAAACAGTCCTGCTCCCACCTAGGGAGACCCACACTTATCAAATACTGTCTTCAATTTACACTGGTTGCATTCTCTCTGCCGGCCTGTGAGGAAAAACCATTTTCCCAGTCTGAGGAAATAGAGGCTCCGATAAGCTAAATAACAACCCCCAGTCCAGTCTCTGCACCTGGGCCTGGCAAAGATTCCTCCGAGAGCTTTCCAGATTCCACACTTGCTGACTGTGGCTTCCTCTGTGCAGGGCACTGGCTAGCCCTGGGGACACTCAAAGGTAAATGGGCCTTGTTTTTTCCTTCCAGGAGTTTGCTTATCTTAGAAGAGATTGGAAAGTAGCCAAGTGGCTACAGAGCACGAGTCAGAATAGGGTCACTGTTGTAGGAGCACAAAGGAGAGAAAGAAATTCAGGTAGGGCTGGCAGGAAGAGCTCAGGGCCCTTTCTAAGGAAGGAGGACTTGTGCTGACTCTTGAGAAAAAGAAGGGCTCTCCAAGCGGTTTGGCAAGGAAGTCCATCCGGTGCAGGGGGACACACATCAGTCATGGTCAGCTGGGACAAGCTGGAGGGCAGCCTCAGAGGCTAAGGGCTGGTAGGGCAGGGGCTGAACCTTAGGCAGCTTCCCTGGCAGCACTTGTAGGCCAGCTTCTAGGAGGCAGAGTCTGGGCGGGAACGCCTGAGGATGAGAAGGTATTAGAGCAGAAACCAGAGCTGGGCAGTGGGAACAGAGAGGAAGACCAACAGGAAGGACACTGCTGAGGGAAAGACAGAGGACTGTGGACAGGCAGAGGGCAGGGGACAGAGGCCCAAAGGAGGCCCTGCCTTCGGGCCACCAGGAGACAAGAGGCACCCTACCCTGTTCTGTAGTGGGTGGGTTTTAAAGCTCTGTGTGTTAATTTCCTATCCAAAAGTCCTTTTAAAAAATAGATCATAATCCCAGCACTTTGGGAGGCCAAGGCGGGTGGATCACCTGAGGTCGGGAGTTCGAGACCAGCCTGACCAACATGGAGAAACCCTGTCTCTACAAAAAATACAAAATTAGCCGGGCGTAGTGGTGCATGCCTGTACTTCAGCTACTCGGGAGGCTGAGGCATGAGAATTGCTTGAACCCGGCAGGCGGAGGTTGCAGTGAGCCGAGATCATGCCATTGCACTCCAGCCTGGACAACAAGAGCAAAACTCTGTTTCGAAACAAAAAAATAGACCAATGAGGCTAGGCTCGGTGGCTCACGCCTGTAATCCCAGCACTTTGGGAGGCCAAGGTAGATGGATCACCTGAGGTCAGGAGTTCAAGACCAGCCTAGCCAACATGATGAAACCCTGTCTCTACTAAAAATGCAAAAATTAGCCGGGCATGGTAGCACTCACCTGTAATCTCAGCTACTCAGGAGGCTAAGGCAGGAGAATTCTTGAACCCGGGAGGCGGAGGTTGCAGTGAGCCGAGATTGTGCCACTGCACTCCAGCCTGGGAGACAGAGCAAGACTCCGTCTGAAAAAAAAATGGACCAATGAGTGGATAAACAAAATGTGGTATATATATAAATGGAATATTATTCAGCCTGAAAAAGCAAGGAGATTCTGACACGTGCTACTACACGGATGAACGTTATGAACAATGTGATAAGTGAGATAAGCCAGACACAAAAGGACACATCCTGTATGATTCCACTTACATGAGGTCCCTAGAGTAGTCAAATTTGTAGTGATAGAAAGTAAGATGGCGGTTGCCAGGACCTGAGAGGAGAGGGGAATGGGAAGTGAGCATTTAATGGGCGCAGAGTTTCAGCTGGAGAGTGTGAAAAAGTTCTGTGGATGGGTGGTGGTGATGGTTGCACAACAATGCGAATGTACTTAATGCCACTCAACTGCACACTTAAAAATGGTTAAGATGCTACATTTTAGGCTGGATGCGGTGGCTCATGCCTATAATCCCTACACTTTGGGAGGCTGAGGCAGGTGGGTAGCTTGAGCTTAGGAGTTCAAAACCAGCCTGGGTCCAGGCACAGTGACTCATGCCTATAATCCCAGCACTTTGGGAGGCCGAGGCAGGTGGATCACCTGAGGTCAGGAGTTCGAGACCACGCTGGCCAACATGGTGAAACCCCGTCTCTACTAAAAATACAAAAATTGGCCAGGCGTGGTGGTGGGCGCCTATAATTCCAGCTACTCAGGAGGCTGAGGCAGAAGAATCGCTTGAACCCAGGAGGCGGAGATTGTAGTGAGCCAAGATCGTGCCATTTCACTCTAGCCTGGGAGAAAGAGTGAGACTCTGTCTCAAAACAAACAAACAAACCCCACCAACCTGGGTAACATGGTGAAACCTTGTCTCTACAAAAAAATACAAAAATTAGCTGGGCATGGTGGTATGCACCTGTAGTCCCAGCTACTTCAGAGGCTGAGGTGGGAGGATGGTTTGAGTCCTGGAGGTGGAGGATGCAGTGAGCCGAGATGGTTCCACTGTACTCCAGCCTTGGCAACAGAGTGAGACCCTGTCTCGAAAAAATACGCATTTTAGGTATATTTACCACACACACACATACAAATAGGCCAGTGCAAGATGAGCCAGAAGAGAGCTGCTTTGTTCAGTCTGAGTGACTAAGAGTGATGATGCCATCCACCCAGACAGGAAGCAGACCGGGTGAGCAGGTTTGTGGGGAGAGATGAGGTCAGTTCTCGGAGGTGACAAGGCTCCTAATGATCAAACCCTCAGTAGAGACCCACTGTGCCCGCATGGGAGGTGCTTTGCCCCCACCTCCCTCGGCCTCGCAAGGCGAAGGCTCTTGCTTTCATTTCACAGGGAAGCTAACGGTGTTTAGCCAGTATGACCCAGATTTGTCCAGCCCACTGTGCCCATCTGGATTGGGGTGCTGAGGGCCATTCTTTGTGATGCGGCCAGCAAGCAAGGGGTGACCTGGAGCTGAGAGAGCAGATGAGAATCAGAGAAGCTGCAACATTTCCTGCACTGAGATCCTCCTGGTAAAGCCACAGGCATGGCTTGGCCCCTGCAGGAAGGAAGCAAGAGGGAGAGAAGGGGGAAGCCCTACATGTAAGACACTCTCTCTACTGAGTCCTGCCGATCCCAGCAGCTCCTCCTGGAGAAATGTCTACCCCAGTGTTCCCAAGTTAAGACCTTGGCCTTGCTCAGCACCTGCCCAGCAGCTGATGCTAGGACCTCTGCCAAGCATGAGGAGAGGAGCCAGCTCAAAGTGACTCATTCTAAATCAGGCTGGCTCCATGGATCCGGATCAATGCCCTGGACCTCATCTGGCAGTGAGGAACCAGTGGGAGGAGTGGTACGTGCTGGACTCCACTGGACAGCATGTAGTCTCTCGGCAGAAGCAAAGACACCAGCCTTGCGCTGAGCCAGCCCAGCCAGGGAAGAGTGGAGAGGAGGCAAGGCTGGGGGCTGGTGGGTGACAGTGTAATTCCCAAGCCAGGTGAAAATCTGTATGGGTTTTGAGGAGGAGGTCACTTCCCAGCTCCAAATAATAGAAGCATCCAGAAGGAAATAACCAGAGGCTTCTGCCAATTGATCTGGAGACTGGGAAAAGGTCCCACAGTTATTAATAACCTCCGTGTTCTGGGAACTGATTTCATGCACCAGACAAAGGGATTAAAAAGTTGCTGGTGAAGGCAAAGTTGTTTCAGCCAAAGCTCTCCTTTCTGTCTCCCAATATATGAGCATTTTTCTCCACAGGAACCCTTTGACAAATCTGGTGAGCTGGGAGCTGTGTGGCTGACTGGCATATTTTGATAACCACTCTGTCGTCGTGAAGTACTTTCTTCCAGCAACCCTCATTTCACTCGCTCTGAGTATGGGGGTGAAAACAATTGCTTCTGTAGCTTCTGAAAAAAAGCTGAGGATGGAGCCCACTCCTGGGCTGAGCCCTTAGCAGCATGTCCTATAGGAATCCTGGAAGAGAGACACTATATTAATTAATCCTTCAAAGTTAATGCACTTCAACTTGTACAACAGAGGTGTGGTGATGCTGTTACACAGCTGCCCTTTCGCAGGTATTGGGCCCACTCAGTAAGAGAATACAAATAAATAGGTTAAGATCTGAGAGACTGTTAGAGAGATGGCTTCCTGTAGAGACAGTGTTAGAAACCACAGTCAGGGCTGGGCGCGGTGGCTCACGCCTGTAATCCCAGCACTTTGGAGGCCAAGACTGGCGGATCATGAGGTCAGGAGTTCAAGACTAGCCTGGCCACCATGGCAAAACCCCGTCTCTACTAAAAAAAATACAAAAATTAGCCGGGCATGGTGGCAGGCGCCTGTAATCCCAGCTACTCGAGAGGCTGAGACAGGAGAATCACTTGAACCTGGGAGGTGGAGGTTGCAGAGAGCCAAGATTGTGCCATTGCCCTCCAGCCTGGGTGACAAGAGACAAGTGCAAGACTCTGTCTCAAAAAAAAAAAAAAAAAAAAGAAACAACAGTCAGCACAGTCAGTTTGCTCACTTACTAAACTATGAGCAACTTGAAGGAAGGGTAAGTGTCTCACCCATATCAATACCCATATCTGACAGTGCCCATCAAGATTAGTTGCTCTGTAAATTAATAATAATTGCATGCTGTTGTGACATGTTGTTATTTCAGAAGACAACCAGCCACTACTTACAACTCCTTTCCTGTGATAATTTATTTTCTGGTCTCAGCCAAGGAGATAAGAACTGAAACTGCCTTTGCAAAATTATGACTGAGACGGTGAAAGAGGTCTAACTTCACCAACTCCATCTTGCTTCTAACCTCTAAGCTATCCTTGTTCTTTCCTGGGCATAGGCTAAACTAATTTTGGGAGAAACTTAGCTTATATTTTCCCAAGCAGACCTCCTTCTTGCCTGAGGACTAGATTGCCTTTGTAGTACTAACAGTAGCTACAAGATTAGAAATTATGGTTTAGGGTTCATGCAGCTGGAGGCTACAAGATTCTGACCCTCCCTACACTGCTCCTAAGATCAGTGCCTGAGATATTCTTCAGCCCCTGCACTTGATGGATCAGCTGGCACCACCCAGATCAATAAACTGGCTCATCTGATCTTGTGGTCCCCACCCATGAACTGACTCAGCACAAAAAGACAGCTTCGACTCCCTGTGATTTCATCTCTGACCTGACCAATCAGCACTCTTGGCTGACTGGCTTCCCCTCACTCACCAAATTACCTTTAAAAGCTCTTCATCCCCGATGCCGGGCACGGTGGCTCACGCCTGTAATCCCAGCACTTTGGGAGGCCGAGGTGGGTGGATCACGGGGTCAGGAGATCGAGACCATCCTGGCTAACACGGTGAAACCCCATCTCTATTAAAAAATAGAAAAAATTAGCCTGGCGTGGTGGCGGGCGCCTGTAGTCCCAGCTACTTGGAAGGCTGAGGCAGGAGAATGGCGTGAACCCGGGAGGCGGAGCTTGCAGTGAGCCGAGATTGCACCACTGCACTCCAGCCTGGGCGACAGAGCGAGACTCCGTCTGAAAAAAAAAAGCTCTGCTCCCTGAATGCTTGGAGAGACTGATTTGAGTAATAAAGCTCCAGTCTCCCGCACAGCCAACTCTGCGTAAATTACTCTTTCTGCATTGCGATTCCCCTGTCTTGATGAATCGGCTCTGTGTAGGCAGTGGGCAAGGTGAACCTCTTGGGTGGTTACAGAACTGTCTCTTGTCTTTGTTCCCACCGGTTCCCATTGGTGGGATCCCCGGTCCCCAAGCACAGTCAGGAGCAGATCTTTGCCAGGCTCTGTGACTCACTCACAGCCCAACACTGGTCAAGTACACAGTTCGTCTGTGCACTCAGCACATGCAAAGGTAAATTCTTCTTTCCTGTCCCTCTTCTTGCAGCCCCTTTGTCTACTGATATAAATGTTGACCAGAGGTTTTCTAACTCTCTCTCCAAGCCTCCCACCTAAATTACTGTAAAAGACGCTTAACTGGCCTTTGGTCCCTTTCAACCTATTTTCCTTTCTGCAGTGAGAGTGCTTTTTTTGTTGTTTCTTTTTTCTTTTTTTTTTTTTAAGACTGAGTCTTGCTCTGTTGCCCAGGCTGGAGTGCAATGGTGCAATCTTGGCTCACCTCAACCTCCACCTCCCGGGTTCAAGCGATTCTCCTGCCTCAGCCTCCGGAGTAGCTGGGACCACAGGCATGTGCCACCATGCTCGGCTGATTTTTGTATTTTTAGTAGAGACGGGGTTTCTCCATGTTGGCCAGGGTAGTATCGAACTCCTGACCTCAAGCGATCTGCCTGCCTCGGCCTTCCAAAGTGTTGGGATTACAGGTGTGAGCTACCGCACCTGGCCTGACAGTGCTTTTATTCAAACACAATCAGGTTTTAATTCAGCCTCTTGAATAGCTAGGGCTATGGGCACATGCCACCAGGCCTGGCTTCTGGCAGATTCTTATAAACATACCAGCCGGGCGCCGTGGCTAATGCCTATAATCCCAGCACTTTGGGAGGCTGAGGCAGGCGGATCACCTGAGGTCGGGAGTTCAAGACCAGCCTGACCAACATGGAGAAACCCCATCTCTACTAAAAATACACAATTAGCTGGGAGTGGTGGCACATGCCTGTAATCCCAGCTGCTCGGGAGGCTGAGGCAGGAGAATCGCTTGAACCCAGGAGGCAGACGCTACAGTGAGCCAAGATGTCACCATTGCACTCCAGCCTGGGCAACAAGAACGAAACTCCGTCTTTAAAAAAAAAAAAAAGTAAACATACCTATGACCTAGCATTTCACTCCTGAGTTACCTACTCACAAGAAATGGAAACGTTCACAAAAAAACTTGTCTTTCACAAAAGTTTCATTTCAAATAGCCAACCACTGGAAACAATCCAAATGTCCATCAATTGGTGAACAAATCGTGGTAATCGATACAATGCGACTCTGCTTAGAAATTTTTAAAAATGAATTACTGATACACGTGACATAGATGAATCTCTAAAGCATTATGCTAAATGACAGAAACTAGACACAGAATACCACATACTGTATTTACAAGAAAGAACAGAAAGGCAGAACCATTGTTTCAGAAAGCCGATCAGTGGCTACCTAGAGCTGGGAATGGGGGAAGGGGCTTGACTGCAAAGGGGCAAGAGTGATGGTTGGAGTAATGGTGGCTTTACAACTGTATGGGTTTGTTGAAACCCATTGAATATTTTATTTAAAATTGGTAAACTTTACTGTTTGTAAATTATACTTAAATAAAGTTGATTTAAAAAATAAGTAGGCTAAGGCGCAGTGGCTCACGCCTGTAAACCCAGCACTTTGGGAGGCCGAGGTGGGTAGATCACGAGGTCAGGAGATTGAGATCATCCTGGCTAACATGGTGAAACCCCGTCTCTACTAAAAATACAAAAAAAAATTAGCCTGGCGTGGTGGCAGGCGCCTGTAGTCCCAGCTACTCAGGAGGCTGAGGCAGGAGAATGGCGTGAACCCGGGAGGCGGAGCTTGCAGTGAGCTGAGATGGCACCACTGCACTCCAGCATGGGCAACGGTTCGAGACTCCATCTCAAAAAATAATAATAATAATGATACATAAATAAATAGGCTGGGCGTGGTGGCTCACTCCTGTAATCTCAGCACTTTGGGAGGCCAAGGCGGGCACTTGAGGTAAGGAGTTCGAGACCAGCCTGGCCAACATGACAAAACCCCGTCTCTACTAAAAGTACAAAAATTTTACGGGCATGGTGTCGGGCGCCTGTAATCCCAGCTACTCGGAAAGCTGTGGCCGGAATTGCTTGAACCCGGGAGGTGGAGGTTGCAGTGAGCAGAGATCACGCCATTGCACTCTAGCCTGGGTGACAGAGCGAGACTCCATCTCAAAAATAAATAAATAAATAAATAAATAAATAAATAAATAAAGCCATGTAATAGTGAAAAAAAAACCCACCGTCTGGAAAAAAGATTAAAGAAGTGATAGAGAATTGCACAGTGTGGAGGCTTAAGACAGGGCGCTCTGGAGGAATCAACTTCCATCCAACCAGGGGGTGTTTGGTGCAGGAGAGGTAGCCTGGCAGATTGTTCTTAGGCTGTGGTTCTTAAACTTTGGTTGCCATCAGGACAGCTTGGGAACTTGGGAAAAAACAGATGCCCAGGCCGTATCCTGCTGCCATGAGCCTGGGCCTCTGTGTTCTTGTCAGGCTCTTTCTTAGGCAGTGACCATATTGGACTTCCCTGGTTTCCTCTAACTCACACTGCCAGTTCCTCCCCAGAGCTTTGTGTGCATTCTTTCCCTTTCTGGAAGGCTTGGGCACTTTCCTGCCACTGGGGTTGGGTTAAGTCCCCTTATCATGTGCCCCTGGCTTACTGCTCCTGCTTTCCATAGCACACAACTTATAATCACTTATTTGGCATCTGCCTTCCTCATGGGATCGTAAGCTCTATAAGGACAGGGCCCAGGTCACCAATGTGTGGAACGGTGCCTGACACACTGTTAATTTATCTGTTCTTTGACCACGGTCCTGAAGAGATGCCCAGGAGGATTGAGGAGATTGAGGTCAAGATTGTGGCCCAGTGTGTTAAGCTCCAAGCCAGCTCTTCCCCTTTCAAAACCAGAAAAGCCGCATGTTTAGACTGCTCTAGGAGATTCATCTCCATTACAATACAGGTGGGTAATGAGTTTCCCTCGTAAACTAAGCTTTTTTTCTCCTTTTCTTTTTTATTTAATTTTCACATCAGATATGTAATGTGCCAAGGTAGTAACAAGGTTTGAGGGAGGCAAATCTCACACGAGTGTGAAAACTCAAAAGATCTAAACTAAGTTTTGAAACATATCCACGAGTGGGTTTTTCCTCCACAGGGTAAGATTTTCTCCACATGTTTCGACTTGGGTGCATGGGCATTGTCTTCCCTACCTGTGGCTTTCAAAAGACCACGGGTGCGAAGTCCAAGCTCTGACTCTTCTGCCTATGATTCTCTGTCAAATGAGGGGTCGAAATTAAAACTACAACGAGGTATCACTAAACACCCACTAGAGTGGCTAAAATTGAAAATTCTGACTACACAAAATATTGGCAAGGATGTAGAGCAACTGGGACTCCCATACATTGCTGTTGGAAGTAGTCTGGCGGGTTCCTATAAAGTTAGAATAAATTTATCATATAACTCAGAGATCCAACTTGTACGTATTTATCCAAGAGAAATAAAAACATAATGTTCATTCAAAGCCTTGTATATGAATATTTATAAGTGCTTTATTAATGATAGCATAAAACTGGGAGCAATTAAAATGTCTATCAGCTGGTGAATGGACAAACTGTGCTTCATTCACCCAGCAATAAAAAGAACTACTGACACATGGATGATCCCAAAATGCTTATGGTCTGTGAAACAGAGAAAAATGAGCCCATGCTATATGATTCCATTCATATGAAATTATAGAAAAGTTGAGCCAGGCGTGATGGCAGGCGCCTGTAGTCCCAGCTCCTTGGGAGGCTGAGGCAGGAGAATCACTTGAACCCTGGAAGGGGGAGGTTGCAGTGAGCTGAGATTGTGCCACTGCACTCAAGCCTGGGTGGCAGAGCGAGACTCCGTCTCAAAAAAAAAAAAAAAAAGAAATTATAGAAAAGACAAACTATAAGGTCAGAAATGAGATCAATGGTAGCCTGGAACCAGGGGTTGTGGGAGGAGATTGGCCACAAAGGAGCATGAGGGAACTTTGGAGTGATGGAAGTATTCTGCATTTTGATTGTGGGGCTGGTTGCACAAGTGTATGTATTTGTCAAAATTCATTCAACAGCTGGTCATGGTGGGCTCACACCTGTAATCCCAGTGCTTTGAGAGGCTGAGGTGCAATAAACTGACATTAAAGTCTGTTTTGGACCAGGCGCCGTGGCTCACGCCTGTAATCCCAGCACTTTGGGAGGCCAAGGCGGGCACATCACCTAGGTCAGGAGTTTGAGACCAGCCTGGCTAACGTGGTGAAATCCCGTCTCTACTAAAAGTACAAAAGTTAGCCGGGCATGGTGGCATAAGCCTGTAGTCCCAGCTACTCGGGAGGCTGAGGCAGAATTGCTTGAACCGGGGAGGCAGAGGTTGCAGTGAGCTGAGATCACACCATTGCACTCCAGCCTGGCAACAGAGCAAAAAAAAAAAAAAAAAATTTTGTTTTGTTTTTAAGGCCTACTTCAATGCAAGCAGAACAAATTTTTAATCTCTGAAAACATGGCTTTTGAAAGGAAAAAATAAAAACTCTGCCACTGGGCTTGTGTTACCTGCTTAAAAGATCTGGTGGCTGAATGAAGGTCATTATATCATCAGAGAAAGCCCTCACTTCCTGACACATGTAGTATCTGTGAGGAACAATTAATTGCAACCCTATACCCCCTGCACAAGTGATTTTTTATGGTCTCACAACCCCAGGTTGTTAAAATGAAAGGTCAACATCCCTGCTGGTTAGTGAGAAATTCTTCACGGACACATACCTGCCTGGTGATTTGTTGGTCATTTTTCCATTTAGCAGGCAGCTGTGGGTAACGTTTAACCAGGAAAAGAGAGGCTAAATTATGCAAGACATTTACAACGTCAAGAGGGGAGAAACTTCCCTCTGGTCACACTGGGGGTGGCAAGAGTATGTATGGACTTCCTCCCATTTTACCAGCAAAACAGGTGCCAAACATCCCCCGTGGGCTTCTGAGAGCCCCTGCTCTCAGCTTGCTGAGACTTTTGGAAACTGTTTGAAGGCTTCCAAACACCTGCTAACAGGAAGACAAAAGAGTGAGGTTTCTATTTTCCGACTTCATCAGGATGATAGGAATGTTCTTGAGTCCACTGCAGCCCTTCGCTGTGACCACATCAGCAGGGCGGGAGCAGGGGTGGAGCTGGCAGCGGGCCTCTTCCCACCACTGCTCTTGAGCCCATCTCTGACGGTATCATTCCCAGCTATTTGTTCTAAGTTTTTCCTCTTAAACCTACGATTGTTTCAAATCTGCCAGTTTATCTTTTTTTTTTTTTCTGTTTTCTTTCCTTTCTCTTTTTTTTTTCCTTTTTTTTTTTTTTTTGATTCATTCAAATATTTATTAAGCGGCTGAGGAGATACAAAGGCAACTTAAAACATTGTCAGAGGTGAGGCAAATGCACAAGTAATAGAAAGGAAAGGGCAAGGTTCACTGAATCACAGCAGTCAGAAGAAAGTGCTTTAGGGAACCAAGAGTGAGATTGTTTCTAGCCTGAAGAGGCATGGGTGGCAAATCAGAAAAGGGGATTGAGATTAAAATAGAAGACTTCAGTCTGGATTGTTGATGACACTCAGTATGGACTATATTTGTCTCTCCTTTTCCTTTCTCCCCATCTTTGGGCTTAATTTACCAGCAGTGCCCTGGACTGTTCAATGCGCTTTTTTTATACTTGCTTGCATTTTTGCTTTAATGTCTTCTATGGAACTAGGTCCTTTCGGTGTTTTAGGAGTTTTTTCCTGTTTTTTTGAAGGAGTCTTGTCCTTTTGATCTTGGTGTTGACGGTTTTGAGTCTTTTCCATTCTGATTTGACTTTTGTGCATTTTTGGCTGGAGTATCTCATATAGATTTCTTCACCGGTGCTTTTTCTTCAGCTTCCCCATCATCAAAATCATCAAAATCATCATCATCATCATCATCATCATCATCTTCGTCTTCATGGCAGCAACTTTTACTTTTTTCTGTGGAACCTTGCTACCACCTCCACGGGCCGACCGCTTTCCAGATACACTTAAGAGTTTCACATCCTCCTCCTCTTCATCTTCTGACTCTGCATCTTCCTCCACAGCTACTAAGTGCTGTCCACTAATATACACTGGCCCTGAACCACACTTCAACCGTAGGACCACTGGTGGTGTGATTTCAAAGCCCCCAAGGGAATCCTTTGGCTGTACAGACATTTTCAAAGTTGCCAGTGTTACTTTAATTGGACTGCCTTTGTAATTCATTGCCTCTGCTTCAACAATATGCAATTCATCCTTTGCACCAGCCCTTGAACTGGGAGAACAGCCGCGCAGGACGGAATCACACCAGGTTTTTTTTGTTTTGTTTTGTTTTTTTTTTTTAGATGGTATTTTGCTCTTGTTGCCCAGGCTGGAGTGTAATGGCATGATCTCGGCTCACTGCAACCTCCGCCTCCCGGCTTCAAACAATTCTCCTGCCTCAGCCTCCTGAGTAGCTGGGATTACAGGCATGCACCACCATGCCCAGCTAATTTTGTATTTTTAGTAGAGACAGGGTTTCGCCATGTTGGTCAGGCTAGTCTTGAACTCCCGACCTCAGGTAATCCGCCCGCCTCAGCTTCCCAAAGTGCTGGGATTACAGGAGTGAGCCACCATGCCCAGCCTCCTTTCTTTTTTTTTTTTTTTTTAAGACAGAGTCTCGCTATATTGCCCAGACTGGTCTCAAACTCCTGGACTCAAGCAGTACTCCCACATCCCAGATAGTTGGGACTACAGGTGTGTGCCACTATGCCCAACAAATCAGCCAATTAATAATAATAATAAAAAAAATCTGTTGCCTGTATTAGGACATTTTTGCTGCCTGTGACAGAAATTTAACTCAAACTGGTTTTGGGGTGAAAAAGAAAATTATTAGCACACCTTACTGAAAAGTCTAGGGAATGTCATGCATGGCTAGATTGAGGGACTCAGACAAGGGCATCAGGAAACCATCTCCTTCCATCTCTTGGTTTGGCTTTCTTTGGGGCTGGCTTTATTCTTGGGCTAGAGCTCCCTGTGGTGATGAAAGGGCCGCCAGCTGCTCCTCCGAGTTTGGAGACACTGTGGGAAGTGTGCCTATCCCAATAGTTCTAGCAAGAGTCCTAGGGAGGACTCTCATTTGCCCAAACTTTATAACATGTCTGTCCCTGCGGCCTGGGCCTTGTTGCCACTGGCAGGACCTCTTGCTGGGGTCACTCACATGGGTTGATTTGAAAGGGAGACTCGCATGGGTTGACTAGAGTGGGGAGAGGTGGTGAATTCAAAGAAAACTGGGAGGCGAACGCACAAGGCCAACGAGGCTGGGAACCAGAAAGAGCAGACGTCTGCCGCAGTCCTCCTTTGTTTCTTAGGCGTTTCCTAGCATGGTGTGCTGAATCTTGGGTCTTCTCTAACCCCCACATTGCATCAGATAATTTCCTCCTTTCCAATGAATGAACTCATTGGGCACTTCTCTCACATACGCCCACATCTGAACTATTCACTCCCTTGGCACTTCCTGAGTGCCTGTTCTGTGCAGTTGATTGCCAAGTGTGAGGGAGCAGGTGGAGGTGGGCACAAGATTGAACGGGACACAGTCTGAGGGAGACAGACGGTAAACAATTACAGTGGGGTCTGTCCCTCTGGCTTTTCGAGTTTGTGCCTACCTCCCTGTGTTCCCAGTTTTTGTACCTCAGAAATGCTCTCTGATGTTAGACACTGATCTGTGACAGGTAGGACAGATCAGTCAAGGTGGTGGAGGAGCATGGTTGTGGGAGGTGCATTGACTGTGGCTATTTACTCTGCCAGAGAGGAGGCACTGATTGCTCTGGTCAGCCAGTCTTGGAGCTGTCCCTCACCAGGGCAGGCTGGGGGTCGCATCAGAACTTCTTTTCCAGTGAGGATTTGTGGGGCTCAAATGAATTCTAGAATTTAGGGCAGGAGGGACCTTGACTGGCAAATTCAGTGCCTTCTCTCCCTGATACAAGTGCCTAGGCTCAGAGAGGGAAGGGGGCTACACCATGGCACCCCAGCAGGTACCCACATGCCCGGAAGACAATCTCCATCCCTGACTTCTGCCTTGTGTCGCCTGCCTTCCGCATCACTGCGGCCGGGGCTTTATGGAATGTAGTTAATGTCATTTCCTGGGAGGCAAAAAAATTAATCCTGTAAGAGAAGAAATAAAAGGCAATGCCTCTGGTTTATAGAATGCCATTTCCAAAAAAGGAAAATGAGTTATGGAGAAAGATTTTCATTGAATGAATGGGGGAAGTAAGAAAATAAGTAGCTAATACTGAAAGAAAAACATGACATACTGGGGACTAAAAGAGATACAGGTGAGCATAGCAACTGTGTGGCACCTACAGCAGCCTAAATAGGGCCATGGATAGCTTGCATGTGGCCAGCATCATAATTCATCAAATCCAAGATGCCTGTGGATGTAAGACACTCCACAATTTATGTACCATTAAGAAAGAAAGAAAACACTCTGCCAATTATACTCTGATATGCCACAGGTGAATTTCTGTGGCCAAATCCATGGCCTGTAGAGGTAGATGTAAAATCTGCACCCCAGCTGGGTGCAGTGGCTCACGCCTGTAACCCCAGCACTTTGGGAGGCCGAGGCAGGTCAGGAGTTCGAGACAAGCCTGGCCAACATGGTGAAACCCCGTCTCTACTAAAATACAAAAATTAGCTGGGCGTGGTGGTGCACGCCTGTAATCCCAGCTGCTTAGGAGGCTGAGGCAGGAGAGAGAATCACTTGAGCCAGGGAGGCAGACGTTGCAGTGAGCCGAGATCATGCCACTGCACTCCAGCCTGGGCAACAGAGTTAAAAAAAAAAAATCTGCATTCCTTGCTCCCAATCCCACTAAGTGAGAGTAAAAAGAATAAGAACCATGGGCAGGACTGATCTGGGATGCATGGTTAAGAACAGGACAAGGACTCAGCTAGGAGGAATCATTTACCTTACACCAGTTTGGATGCTAAGCATCACAGGAGAAGTTTGAGGCAAGCTGCCTAACAAAAGTATGATCTTCTATGAACTGGGGTCTTTGTTGCCTTGTTCCTTCCAAAGGGATCTTCTCATTCTTAACCTGTCCATGAATGTCTCAAATATATTATTATTGATTAGAAGAATATTTTTTCAGACCAGTAAGCAGCACAAAAAAATGTTTGGAAAAAGAAAACTACCCTACAGTACAGTTTCACATTTTTCTTTCCTTCTTTTTGTTTTTTGAGACGGAGTCTCACTCTGTCACCCAGGCTGGAGTGCAGTGGCGTGATCTTGGCTCACTGCAACCTCCGCCTCCTGGGTTCACGCCATTCTCCTGCCTCAGCCTCCCGAGTAGCTGGGACTACAGGCACCCACCACCACGCCCGGCTAATCTTTTTTGTGTTTTTAGTAGACATGGGGTTTCACCATGTTAGCCAGGATGGTCTCCATCTCCTGACCTTGTGATCCGCCCGCCTTGGCCTCCCAAAGTTCTGGGATTACAGGCGTGAGCCACCGCGCCCAGCCATTCAGTTTCACATTTTTCTAAAGCAGAGCAAAAGATGAAGAAAATGGATTTGTAACTTCCAGAAGCTGGTGAAAACATTTTACTCTAAAAAGAAATAAAAATGTCATAAGGAGAAAGGGACATAGCCCTTGGAACCAGGCTGACTTGGGTTTCAATTTTGACTCCAATCAAGAGGCCTCAGGTAGAAGTAATGTCCCAAAAATGATGAGGGCAGTCACAGTTTCAAGAACAGCTGGGGAGCTCCATGCTTCCTACCCTTGCTCTTCGATGTGGGAGGTGCCGTGTTACCTCTGATGAGGGGACTGCTTTAGCGTTATTTGACTCTTCCTTCATTGTTTAATTTGAAATATAATAGCTTGTATAAACTGAAAGGATAGGCCGAGCTTGGTGGCTCACGCCTGTAATCCCAACACTCTGGGAGGCTGAGGAGGGTGGATTGAGGTCAGGAGTTTGAGACCAGCCTGGTCAACATGGTGAAACCCCCATCTCTACTAAAAATACAAAAATTAGCTGGGCGTGGTGAGTGCCTGTAATCCCAGCTACTCAGGAGGCTGAGGCACGAGAATTGGTTGAACCTGAGAGGCAGCGGTTGCAGTGAGTCGAGATCATGCCATTTCACTCCAGCCTGGGCAATAGAGCAAGACTCAGCCTCAAAAAATAAAAATAAAACCCAAAAAACTAAAAGGATTATACAATTTCAAGGCTGGAAACTTGCTTAGCTCTCCTATTGCAAGGTCATTGCCAGATTGCTCAATCCAATTGTCCATTTTCGGACTGATCTTAACATGTCTAGCAACATGAGGCCCAGCTGATCACTTTCTCCCCCTGGGTAACACCCTCTTCACTTGACTTCCGGGACACAGTGCACTGGCTTTTCCTTCACCTTGCTATTTCTGCTTTTCGGTGTCGTCTGCTGGTTCCCGCCCATTGTCCTGGCCTCTAGACATGAGAGGGCTCCAGGGCCCTTGCTCCTTTTTGATCTCACTGGGTCTCCTGGCTGTCTCCTGAACTGATGTCTCCAGCTCAGAACTCTTCTGTGAACCACAGGCTTCTCTCCAGCTGCACACTCTGGCTTACCCCATAACTATCAGGAGCATCAAACTTACCATTTTTAAAGCATAACTTCTGATCTCCACTCTTCCTTCAAACATCTTCCCACAGCCTTCCTCATCTCAGCCAAGGCACCTCCCTTCTTCCAGTTGCTCAGGTCAAAGTACTCGGTGTCAAACTTGACTCCTCTTTTTCCCTCTCACATTCATATCAAAATCATCAGCTACACCTGTCAGCCACTTTTTTTTTTGTTTTTTTTTGAGACAGAGGAGTCTCTCTCTGTCACCCAGTCTGGAGCGCAGTGGCGTGATCTCAGCTCACTGCAGCTTCGACCTCCCAGGCTCAAGTTATCCTCCCGGCTTACCCTCCCAAGTAGCTGGGACGACAGGCACGTGCCACCATGCCCAGCTAATTTTTTATTTTTTGTAAAGATGGGGTCTCTCTATGTTGCCCAGGCTGGTCTCAGACTCCTGGGCACAAGTGATCCATCCACCTACACCTCCCAAAGTGCTGGGATTATAGGGGTGAGCCACCACACCCGGCCTACTTTCAACATTTATCCAGAATGTGAGCACTTTTCACTTTCCTTGCTATCACCAGGTCCAACCCGCCACTGACGCCCATCTGGACTACTCAATAGCATCAACCTCCTGTGTGTCCTTACAGTCTATTCTCAGTGCTGCAGTATTGAGCATTGATCCCTTAAACCGTAAACCCACTGATGCTCCTGACTCACTCAGAGTCAAAGCCAATGGTTTACAGTGGCCTCCATGGTCCTGACGCACCTGTTTACTGTCCTTCTCTACTTCCCTCTTCGCAACTCTGTTCCAGCTACACTGGTGCCCTTGCTGTTTCTAAAATAACCATGCCTGTAGTCTCAGCTGCTCAAGAGGCCAAGGCAGGAGGAACGCTTGAGCCCAGGAATTCAAGGCTGCGGTGAGCTGTAATCGTGCCACTGCACTCCCACCTGGATGACAGAGTGAGCCCCACCTCTAAAAAAGTAAAAATAATAAAATAACCCAGCCTGGTTGGCCTCTGGGCCTTTGCAGTTGCTGTTCCCTCTGCCTTAAAATCTTTTCCTCCAAGATCTCTGCATAGCTCCCTCACTTCCTCAAAAGGGTCTCCGCTCAAATGTCACGTTCAGGATGAGGCCTTCCTGATCACCCACTGAAAATGGCAGTCCCACTTCCACCTCTAGAAGTCCCTAAGCCCATTTCTTGTTTTATTTTTCTCCACAGTACTTACCATTTGTGCCACAGAATGTATTTCTTTACTTCTTTTTTTTTTTTTTTTTTTTGAGATGGAGTCTCCCTCTGTCAACTACACTGGAGTGCAATGGCATGATCTCTATTCACTACAACCTCCGCCTCCTGGGTTCAAGCAATTGTCCTGCCTCAGCCTCCCAAGTAGATGGGATTGCAGGCTCCCACCACCACACCTGGCTAAATTTTTTTTTGTATTTTTAGTAGAGACGGGGTTTCACCATGTTGGCCAGGCTGGTTTTGAACTCCTGATCTCAGGTGATCTGCCCGCCTCGGCCTCCCAAAATGCTGGGATTACAAGTGTGAGCCACTGCGCCCGACCTTCTTTATTTCTTTATCTGGTAATTGCTTGTCTTGCAATGCTGCATATAAGCCTCATGGGGTCAGGAATTTTTGTTTTGTTCACTGCTGATCCCCAGTGCCTGACACATGGTGGGCACTCACGAATGTTTTGAATGCATTCATTCATTAAACAAATGTAATGTGCCAGCCCTGTCCCCATCACTGGGGATACTGCCTGGGAAGCTGGGGAGGATTGGTGGCATGTCCACTTGAGTAGCAAGCTGGTCAGGGGACTGAGGCAGAGGAGCAATGCCTGGGACAGAGATACCTTCTCAAGCCATGTGAATTTTCATACCATTTGCATATATTACCTATTCAGATAATAAATTAAATGGAAAAAAAAGTCACAGGAAAATAAGGAGCCGACGGAATAACATGCCTTTTATGGCTGGTTCTACATTAACATCAAATCAGATAGCTGGCTAAATACAAATTTGCAAGGTAGGGAAGTTATACAGCTTGCATTTACTAAACTACTAGGTGCAGTTTTTAAAATTATACCAGGCATGCCTTGGCAGTGGTTTTTGTTTTTTATAAAGTTGATTAGAAGTCCGGGCACGGTGGCTCATGCCTGTAATCCCAACACTTTGAGAGGCCAAGGCGGGCGAATCACCTGAGGTCAGGAGTTCGAGACTAGCGTGAACAACATGGAGAAACCCCATCTCTACTAAAAATACAATATTAGCCGCGTGTGGTGGCTCATGCCTGTAATCCCAGCTACTCGGGAGGCTGAGGCAGGAGAATCGCTTGAACAAGGGAGGTGGAAGTTGCAGTGAGCTGAGATCGCACCATTGCACTCTAGACCAGGCGACAGGAGCGAAACTTGGTCTAAAAAAAAAAAAAAAAGTTAATTAGAGAAAAGCCACAATATTTATCATCTAGCCAAGTGTTAAAGGAGAAATAGAAGAAAAATTAACACAGTCCTTCAGAATAAAAAACTGCCAATGAGTATCCTGCATCACTGCCAAAAACATCTCAACATTTTCTCTTTGGGGACAGATAATTAGGATATTTCCCCTGGTTCCTCTTGCAAGAGTCCTACTTTCCCCAAACCAGCGAACTCCTCTTTTGAATAACCAAATCACAGAACCTGTGAATGAAGCTACAGAGAACAACAGCATTACTCATGGCACATTTGCTGTGGAAACTATGTTTGGCAAGTATCAAATGTCTGAATTTCTTTTCCTGGACTTTGTAGGGTTGACAGCATTTATTTATAACCAGGGAGATTCCAAAATTGGCTCCTATCAGCAAAGAAAAGTAATGTCTGCGATACTGCTACAAGTTCATTTTCTTTTTGTTAATACAAATTGAAGCAGAGCAGGCCACTGCAATAATTGGTAAGCTACTTAATTATAAAACAGATTGGTTACTGCAACAGGATAAATTTGTAGACAGGTATGTGAAACATTCCCTAATTGGATCAATGGGACGGGACATTAACTCCTGACCTCAGGTAAACGCTAACTAGCCAAATCGTTTTATTATTTTGTTTTTATTTGTTTTGGAGAGAAAAAGGACAGAAATAGATCACCTACATATAACTTGAAAAGTATTTCCAAAATGTTGAGGTTTACTAGCTGAAGTAGAAAAATGCTCCAAATTCTAAGTCCAGTGTTTACTTCATGTTTATAGTTCAGGCCTCATGAATAAGAAATAAAACCAAAATAGCCCAGTGACTGGAAAACAGGAAATATACTCTGAACACCAAGGGCTACAGATTGTGTTTACAGTGATTGTGGTACTAAAGCAAAGTTCTCTTGTGTAAATTTATTTATTTATTTATTTATTTTTGAGACGGAGTCTCGCTCTGTTGACAGGTTGGAGTGCAATGGTGCGATTTCAGCTCACTGCAATCTCCAGCTCCCGGGTTCAAGTGATTCTCGTGCCTCAGCCTCCCAGCTGGGATTACAGGCACCTGACAGGACACCCAGCTAATTTTGTATTTTTAGTAGAGACGGGGTTTCACCATGTTGGCCAGGATGGTCTTAAACTCCTGACCTCAAGTGATCCACCTGCCTCAGCCTCCCAAGTGTTGGGATTACAGGAGTGAGCCACTGCGCCCGGCCGAAACTTTCCTTTTAGATAGAGCCATCATTTTAATATATACCTAAGAACATTATATACACTGTATATAATTATATATAATTATTTGCTGGCCAGGGGCAGTGGCTCATGCCTGTAATCCTAGCACTTTGGGACACTGAGGCAGGAGGATCACTTGACGCCAGGAATTCCAGACCAGCCTGGGCAACATACTGAGGACCCATTTCTAAAAAAAAAAAAAAAAAAAAGGTTGGGCTCAGTGGCTCACGCCTATAATCCCAGTACTTTGGGAGGCGGGCAGATCACCTGAGGTCAGTCAGGAGTTTGAGACCAGCCTGGTCAACATGGTGAAACCCCATTTCTACTAAAAATACAAAAAAAATAGCCAGCCGTGGTGGCTACAGATGCCTGTAATCCCATCTACTCGGGAGGCTGAGGCAGGAGAATCACTTGAACCAGGGAGGCCGAGGTTTCAGTGAGCCGAGACCATGCCATTGCACTCCACCCTGGGTGACAAGAGCAAAACTCCATCTCAAGAAAAAAAAAAAAAAAATTAGCCAGGCCTCATGCAAGTTCCCATAGTTTCAGCTACTCAGGAGGCCAAGGTGGGAGGATCACTTTAGGCCAGGAGTTCAAGGCTGCAGTGAGCTATTATCATGCTACGGCACTCTAGCCAGGGCGACACAGTGAGATCCTGTCTCTAAAAACCAATACAAACCAAACCAAAACTGCTTTGGCCATGCACAGCGGCTCACGCCTATAATCCCAGCATTTCGGGAAGTCAAGGTGAGAGGACTGCTTGAGGCCAGGAATTGGAGACCAACCTGGGCAATATAGTGAGACTCCGTCTCTATATAAAAAAAAAAATAAATAATTTGCACATAAATATTGTAAAATTAATCGAAGTTATATTTCTTCATCTTTATACACAAATTCATAAGGTAAATATTTTCATGGTTCATGTCATTGGAATGTTGTATTGCCGGTGATCCAAACCCATTTGGCAAATATATTTTCATCAATTGTCAATTATTGGAAAGATGTTTCCTAAGCACCAAATTGCTTAAGGGGCATTTGATAGTGGTAGTTTCTGTCCTGTAGTAGCATAGAAATTGGTGGGCTGAGGCTGGGCGCAGTGGCTCACGCCTGTAATCCCAGCACTCTGGGAGGCCGAGGCAGGTGGATCACCTGAGGTCACGAGTTCAAGACCAGCCTGGCCAACATGGTGAAACCCTGTCTCTACTAAAAATACAAAATTAGCCAGTTGTCGTGTCGGGTGCCTGTAATCTCAGCTACTCAGCAGGCTGAGGCAGGAGAATCGCTTGAACCTGGGAGGCGGAAGCTGCAGTGAACCAAGATTGTGCCAGTGCACTCCAGCCTGGGTAAAAGAGTGAGACTCCAGCCGCGCACAGTGGCTCATGCCTGTAATCCCAGTACTTTAGGAGGCCGAGGCGGGTGGATCACCTGAGGTCAGGAGTTCAAGACCAGTCTGGCCAATGTGGTGAAGTCCCGTCTCTACTAAAAAGGCAAAAATTGGCTGGGCATGGTGGCAGGCACCTGTAATCCCAGCTACTCAGGAGGCTGAGGTAGGAGAGCTGCTTAAGCCCAGGAGATGGAGGTTGCAGTGAGCTGAGATTGCGCCACTGCACTCCAGCCTGGGCAACAGAGCGAGACTCCGTCTCAAAAAAAAAAAAAGTTAACACTAGGGTATATACCCCTTTAATAATTTTGGATTTTTGCCAATCTCTTTAAGTGCAATGAGTTAACTGTAGATTTTCTTTGCCTGCTTCAGCCTTCTCAGAAGCTGGTACCTCAGGCTTATGCCACCGTGCCAGGCTGACTATAAATTTCAAGTGCCTGGGATCTATTGCCACCTAGCGTTATATTGCTCTGAGTTATTTCAAGGCTGAGCTTTTAAGAATAGAAATCTTGTTAGCCTTATTCATTCCATGTGTGCCCCAGTGCCCCATTTCTGCCCCCAATTCATAAAGTCACTAGGTCCCTCCACCAATAACTTGGAGAAGAGAAACAAAACAGCAAAAAAGGAAAGTTGGTCAGGCGCGGTGGCTCACGCCTGTAATCCCAGCACTTTGGGAGGCTGAGGTGGGTGGATCACTTGAGGTCAGGAGTTCGAAACCATCCTGGCTAACATGGTGAAGCCGCATCTCTACTAAAAATACAAAAGTTAGCCAAGTGTGGGGGCAGGCGCCTGTAATCCCAGCGACTCAGGAGGCTGAGGCAGGAGAATCGCTTGAAACAGGGAGGCAGGGGTTGCAGTGAGCTGAGATCGCACCACTGCACTCCAGCCTGGGCATCACAGCAAGACTCTGTCTCAAAGACAATGACAACAACAACTACAACAACAACAAAGGAAAGTCACTAGGTCTTGTCTTTTACTTCTCCCTGTTTTTTTGTTTGTTTTTAGAGAGGGGGTCTTGCTCTCTTACCCAGACTGGAGTGCAGTGGTCCCCTCCAGTGCTCACTGGTGTCTCAAACTCCTGGGCTCATGCAATCCTTCCATCTCATCTCAGCCTCCCAAAGTGCTGGGATGACAGGCGTGAGGCATTGCCCCCAGCCCTTTTCCTTTCCATGGCCACGAATAATCTAGCATTTATGCTAATCCCACTGAAAGTAAACGTTAAGAACTTGAGTCCATTCAACTGGGTCACCATAGACAATCTGTGGGCAAGCTACCTAAGCTCCCGGGGCTTCAGTTTACTCATCTTTCAGATGGTAATAGTAATATCTGTAGAGTTTTTCTGAGGAAATAAGTTCAAATATTTTAAATGTTTACAATAGTACCTTACATATGCAAACGTAATAAACGTTAATTATTATTGCATACTTCATGTTATGCCTGAGTCCTTTTTTTATTTTTATTTTTTGAGACGGAGTCTCGCCCTGTCACCCAGGCTGGAGTGCAGTGGCGTGATCTTGGCTCACTGCAACCTCCGCCTCCCAGGTTCAAGCGTTTCTCCTGCCTCAGCCTCCCAAGTAGCTGGGATTACATGCGCGTGCCACCACACGTGGCTAATTTTTTTGTATTTTTAGCAGACAAGGAGTTTCCCCATGCTGGCCAGGCTGATCTTGAACTCCTGACCTCGTGATCCGCCTGCCTCGGCCTCCCAAAGTTCTGGGATTACAGGCGTAAACCACAGCGCCCGGCCGCCTGAGTCCTTAAATGGAGTATAAGCGTTGGAAAGTCATTATTACTTCCTATTTTATGGTCAAAAGACAGAAATTAGGTTTCTCTATGACAATTCAGGGGGATTGTTTTAAGAGATTTTTTTTTTCGGGTCAGTCTTGCTCTGTCACCCAGGCTGGAGTACAGTGGCATGATCTCAGCTTACTGCAACCTTGGCTTCCCAGGTTCAAGTGATTCTCCTGCCTTAGCCTCCTGAGTAGCTGGGATTATAGGCATGTGCTACCACGCCTGGCTGATTTTTTTTTTTTGAGACAGAATTTCACTCCTGTTGCCCAGGCTGGAGTGCGACGGCATGATCTTGGCTCACTGCAACCTCTGCCTCCCGGGTTCCAGCGATTCTCCTGCCTCAGCCTCCTGAGTAGCTGGGATTACAGGTGCCCGCCACCACAGCCGGCTAATTTTTGTACTTTTAGTAGAGATGTGGTTTCTCCATGTTGGTCAGACTGGTCTTGAACTCCCGACCTCAGGTGATCTGCCCACCTCTGCCTCCCAAAGTGCTGGGATTACAGGTGTGAGCCACTGTGCTCACCTGAGAGGTCTATTTTGGATAAAAAGTCTTTTGCACATATTTTCACCCAATCTAGTTTATCTTTTCATTCTCTTAAGTGTCTTTCACCAAGAAATTTTTTTTTTTTTTTTTGCCCCGAGACAGAGTCTTGCTCTGTCACCCAGGCTGAAGTGCAGTGGCAAGATCTCAGCTCACTGCAACATCTGCCTTCTGGATTCAAGCAATTCTCCTGCCTCAGCCTCCTGAGTAGCTGGGATTACAGGTGTGCACAACCACGTCCGGCTAATTTTTGTATTTTTAGTAGAGGTGGGGTTCCATCATGTTGGCCAGGCTGGTCTTGAACTCCTGACCTCATGTGTTCCACCAGTGTTGTTGGCCTCCCAAAGTGCTGGGATTACAGGAGTGAGCTACCATGCCCGGCCACATTTTTGTTTTTGTTTGTTTGTTTTGAGACAGTGTTTCGCTCGTTGCCTAGGCTGGAGTGCAGTGGCGTGATCTCGGCTCACCACAACCTCCACCTCCTGGGTTCAAGCGATTCTTCTGCCCTAGCCTCCTGAGTAGCTGGGATTACAGGCATGCACCACCACGCCTGGCTAATTTTATATTTTTAGTAGAGACAGGGTTTCTCCATGTTGGTCAGGCTGGTCTTGAACTCCCGACCTCAGGTGATCCACCTGCCTTGGCCTCCCAAAATGCTGGGATTACAGGTGTGAGCCACTGGGCGCCTGGCCTTTTTTTGTTTTTAATTGGGCAGCCCTGAACCAGAATAGGTTCAGAAAGACTCCTCACCAAGCAAGTTTTAAATTTTGATTAAGTCCAGTTTATCAACTTTTCTTTTCTATAGATCATGCTTTTGGTTTCATGTTTAACTCTTTGCCTAAACACAGGTCATGAAGATTTTTCTGTTTTCTTCTAAAAATTTTTTAGTTTTATGTTTTACATTTAGGTCTGTGATACATTTTGAGTTCATTTTTGTAGAAGGTGTGAAGCTAGTGTTTCCAATCAACATTGCTTGCAGATGTTCACCTGTTGATGTTAACCTAAAATAAGATTATATATATATATATATATATATATATATATATATATATATATATATATATATATTTGGAGACGGAGTCTCGCTCTGTCACCCAGGCTGAATGTAATGGCTTGATCTCGGCTCACTGCAACCTCCGCCTCCCAGGTTCAAGTGATTCTCCTGCCTCAGCCTCCCTAGTAGCTGGGATTACAGGCGCCTGCCACCATGCCCAGCTAATTTTTGTATTTTTAGTAGAGACAAGGTTCACCGTGTTGGCCAGGCTGGTCTTGAACACCCGACCTCAGGTGATCCACCCCTCGGCCTCCCAAAGTGCTGGGATTACAGGCGTGAGCCACCGCCCCTGGCCAAGTATGATTTCAATTGAGTATATTCCTCACTTGAAAATGATTTGTAGAATTCTATTACCTTTCTGTCATGGTAGGTGCTAGCATGCTATTACACTGCCGTTAGTCATCTTCTGTTGAAAGATAGGTGGAAGCTTTGTAGTCCCTCAGTTACGTAGATTTCGAAATATGGAAATTTCCCTTGCACTTTTACTGAAGTTTGAAAACACTATTGGAAGCACAGTTTGAGGTTGGAAAATATATCTGCTGTAAATATCGTGTGGGAATGCAGATCTCACGGCTTTTAACTCTCCACAGCACAGGAAGTACATAAAGTAGCTTGATATTACTCGTGATTCAAATGTTGTCATCAAAATGATTTTTCAGCCTTGTAAGTTTTGAATGTAAGTGGCTTTGCCTTTTAATTCTAAATTGAACTCATTGACTTAAATTCATGAAGAAACAGCAAGTTTGCAGCAAAATCTACTTTCTGAACCTGTTCAGTATTTGATGATAATAGTTAACAGAATGTTCTCACTCACAAATTTTAAATCTTGGCCCTGAACTCAGAAAGTCTAGGTAAATCTTTATCACTGCTAAGCCCTCAAACTGCTGCGTGGTAGGTAGGGTGAGTCAGGATGTTCTGTTTCTATTTCTGTCAAAAATCCACGGAACTGCTGCTGATGGCCAAGTCCATGGGAACAAATGAAGTGCACTGGTGACTACTGCTTCAATGACACGATAGGTTCATGTATTTTCTGAAAAGCACCTGCTGGTAATTCATACAATGACTAGCTTTCAAATGCCCTATATTTTCACAAATGGGAAATTTGTTCGACTAAGCCCTTTTCTACTACATACGTATTTTTGCCGCTATCAGTTGTGGCCCAACTTGGCAAATCCCGCTTCAGGTTGTAATAAATTTCTCAACTTTGAAAATATTTTTGCTTACAGTTGCTCCACAGACTATTCAGAGGCTAATTGTTCAGTCACTTCCAGGGTGACTTCTAAGGTCCAATTTTCCTGGGACTGAGGAGGTTCCCAGAATGTGGGACTTCCAGTGTTTAAGCCAGAAAGGTTCTGGGCAAACTGAAATAAACTGATCGTCCTAACACTCCCAACTCGGCAATGACTCTTTGAACGATCAACTGAGCAGTATTGGTAACACCTGTTAGCCCCTCAGGAGCCAAGGAAAACGTTCAAAATTATTTGTCTTGTTTTTAAACTATTGATGTTGCTTCCTCAAGCAACTGTTTTCACTGAAAGGCCAACAGTTCTAAGTTTATTTTGATGGCTCATGCCTGTAATCCCAACACTTTGGGATGAGGAGGGAAGACGGCTTAAGATCAGGAGTTCAAGACCAGCCCAGGCAATAAAGCGAGACGTCTCTACCAAAAATAGTTAATTGGGCATCATGGCATGTGCCTGTGGTCCCAGCTACTTGGGAAACTGAGCGGGGAGGTTCACTTGAGCCTGGCAGGCAGAGGCTATAGCGAGTCATGATCATGCCACTGCACTCCAGCCTGGGCCACAGAGTGAGATCCTGTCTCTAACAACAACAACTACAACAACAAGTTTATTTTCTCTGGCCACATTTCTTCTGCTGTTGGAATCAAACACAAGTATCTCATCATTGCTAAATGGCTTTCCTTGCTTGGCTAACCAATAAGCCACTTGGAAACTTACTTTAGTTACAGCCTCATTTTCCTGTCAAGAAATTGGGTGCCGATACTCCATTTTATTTTTATGTTTTTGAGACAGAGTTTCGCTCTTGTTGCCCAGGCTGGAGTGCAATGGCACGGTCTCAGCTCACTGCAATCTCTGCCTCCCAGGTTCAAGTGATTCTCCTGCCTCAGCCTCCCGAGTAGCTGGGATTACAGGCGCTCACCACCACGCCTGGCTAATTTTTTGCATTTTTCATTTTTTGAGATGGAGTTTGTTCTTGGTGCCCAGGCTGCAGTGCACTGGTGATCTCGGCTCACTGCAACCTCCACCTCCCGGGTTCAAGCGATTCTCCTGCCTCAGCCTCCTGAGTAGCTGCAATTACAGGTGCCAGCCACCAAGCCTGGCTAATTTTTTTGTATTTTTAGCAGAGATGGGGTTTCACCATGTTGGACACGCTGGTCTTGAACTCCTGACCTCAGGTGATCCACCCGCCTCAGCCTCCCAAAGTGCTGGGATTACAGGCGTGAGCCACTGCGCCCGGCCAATTTTTTGTATTTTTGGTGTTTTGTTTATTATTTTGAGACAGAGTCTCACTCTGTCGCCAAAGCTTGAGTGCAGTGGCACGATCTCAGATCACTGCAACCTCTGCCTCCAGGGTTCAAACAATTCTCCTGCCTCAGCCTCCTGAGTAGCTGGGACTACAGGTGCCCGCCACTACGCCCAGCTAATTTTTTGTATTTTTAGTAGAGATGGGGGTTTCACCATGTTAGCCAGGATGGTCTTGATCTCTTGACCTCGTGATCTGCCTGCCTCGGCCTCCCAAAGTGCTGGGATTACAGGCGTGAGTCACTGTGCCCAGTTTCTTGTATTTTTAGTAGAGATGAGGTTTCACCATGTTGGCTAGGCTGCTCTTGAACTCCTGACCTCAGGTGATATGCCTGCCTTGGCCTCCCAAAGTACTGGGATTAACAGGTGTGAGCCACCGCACCCAGCTGATACTCCATTTTAAACGTCTAACTCTTCTGATGCATTCCTATGAGTTGGGACTACTCCAATGATGAAATGCACAATCTGTAGTGCATCCAGCAGCAGCACCAAGCAGAGGACCACATATGGTCTGTTACAACTGAGTTCCTATAGCAGAAAAGTAGCCACAGACAGCATATACACATAAGTGTGGCTGCATTCCAGTAAGTCTTTATTTACATACACTGAAATGTGAATTCTCTATCATTTTCATGTGCTTTACTTTCTCCCCAACCACTTCAAGAAATAGGCTTTGCTGCATTAAAGCGAGATTTTAGAATTCATATTAGCAGTCTCATACCACAATCAGCCAGGGCTACAATTTCCAGTCACAGTGACCAGTTGCCTTGGCTTTGGCCACGATGTATTCCAAGCGATAGTAATGGAAAACCCCGTTCTGAACTTGTGTCAACTTCATTCATTCGCCATTCAAAGGCCATTTCTGTGGCATCTATTCACTCGACACTCCATCTTATGGCCAATACACAGCTCGTGAAATGTCGGACTCCAACCGAAACTTGTCTGTGGACTAATTCTTTTTTCCTTTATAGCTTTTTGTCTGATTATATATAATAGCAACAAAAACCTCATTAATTTTTAAAAATTAAGAAAGCGAAAAATGGCTAGCCTGGTGGCTCATGATAGTAATCCCAGCACTTTAGGAGGCTGAGGCAAGAGGATCGTTTGACCCCAGGAATTCAAGAACACTGTAAGCAACATAGCAAGACCCGTTTCAATGAAAAAAACAAAAAAGAAACAGGGAAAAACCTAATTAGTTTGATAACTGAATTAATTTTGATATATACTTTTCCATTAAAAAAGTTTTTTTACAAAAAATGTCTATAGCTGGCTGGGCGCGGTGGCTCATGCCTGTAATCCCAGCACTTTGGGAGGCCAAGGCGGGTGGATCATTTGAGGTCAGGAGTTCGAGACCAGCCTGGCCAACATGGTGAAATCCTGTCTCTAATAATACACAAATCAGCTGGGCGTGGTAGTGCATGCCTGTAATCCCAAGTACTCAGGAGACTGAGGCAGGGGCATCACTTGAACAATGGAGGTAGAGCTTGCAGTGAGCAGAGATTGTGCAACTGCAGTCTAGCCTGGGTAACGCTGAGTGAGACTCCGTCTCTAAACAAACAAATACGGGGGGTGGCAGGTGGCTGTTCAGGAAGGGAGAAATACTCAGTTCATCTTGCCATGTACATGTATGTGTTTGAATGCACATGCCCCTTAAGATCAAACACAACAGACTTTTGACACAAATAAACCAGTCTTCACATGGAGAACCTTATCTGATGCTTTCCCAGGGGAAACCAGACAGATGTCCAGATCCATGAAGCTCAGAGATGGTTCAAATAGGGCATTATTTAACAAATACATACTAAATCTTCCATGTGCCAGGAACCATTCTAGAGATCTAATCTGCTTTTTGCATGTACTTAAAACCAACTCTATTTTGCATCAGAACACCTAGCCCTGTATCGTATTAAAGACTTAAGAAATGCTAGATGAAAGAATGTTTAGTGGCAATGAATTAAAAAAAATTTTTTTTTAAGAGAGTGATAATGAATTTTGTTTTTTGAGACGGAGTTTCGCTCTTGTTGCCCAGCCTGGAGTGCAATGGTGCGATCTTGGCTCACTGCAACTTCCGCCTCCCGGGTTCAACTAATTCTCCTGCCTCAGCCTCCTGAGTAGCTGGGATTATAGGCATGCGCCACCACAGCCGGCTAATTTTGTATTTTTAGTATAGACGGGGTTTCTCCACGTTGGTCAGGCTGGGATTACAGGCGTGAGCCACCGCACCCAGCTTTTTTTTTAAGAGACAGGATCTTGCTCTGTTGCTCTGGCTGGAGTGCAGTGGTGCAACCATAGGTCACTGTAGCCTCAAACTCCTGGGTTCAGTGATCCTTTTGCCTCAGCATCCTAAGTAGGTGGGACTATAGGCATGCGTCACCATGCCCACCTCATTTTTTTTTGAGACGGAGTCTCCTCTGTCACCAGGCTGCAGTGCAGTGGCCCGATATTGGCCCACTGCAACCTCCGCCTCATGGGTTCACGCGATTCTCCTGCCTCAGCCTCCCAAGCAGCTGGGACTACAGGCACCTGCCACCACGCCCATTTAATTTTTGTGTTTTTAGTAGAAATGGGGTTTCACCATGTTGGCCAGGATGGTCTTGATCTCTTGACCTCATGATCCACCCGCCTCAGCCTCCCAAAGTACTGGGATTACAGGCGCGAGCTACCGTGCCTGGCTTCATTTTTAAAATTTTTTTGTAGAGAGGGGCTCTCATCATGTTGCCCAGGCTGGTCTCCAACTCCTAGACTTAAGTGATCCTCCTGCCTCAGCCTCCCAAAGTGCTGGGATTACAGGCAGAAGCTACTACATCTGATGGCAATGTTTTTAATGAGTCTGAATTCGCTAATGAAGGGGAAAATTTATTATTTTTTTTTCCCAATGACTCCCAAGTCCTACTCGCAAACGAATAAATTATAGAAAAAAAGTTTAATTGCTGGTTATTGTTTGAATCTTGAAATACAATTCTTCACTGATGATACTGGTATAAAATGTTGGTTATTAATTCATGCTAGCACAACCAAAACTAATTTAACATTATTGGTAAAAATGAGTCATTTTTGAATCTCTATTAAAATCTGAACACATAAACAAATCTGTGCTAACACTGGAATTGCCTTCTCACTCTACATATAATTAAACTTCCAGCTTCAACCATCTGATGTTGAAATCTAAAGCACCCCCATGAGTTAAATGTCCCTGACAAACCATGTAGGTGGACAAACAAGATTGGTGGTCTTTAACTGCTGGCGACAGAAAAGGCTGCAGTTTAGTACTTAAACCTGCAGTTAGTGGTCAACTTTCTATCCGGGCAGAGTAAACTAAGGAGAGCTATGAAATATCATAAGAAAACTAGAGGCCAGGACAAAGAGGCAATGTCAGCCAAGCCACTGCAAGCTGGTATGCACCCCTGTATTTCAGCCAAGGGCAGGCAATCCAAAATTACACACTGCTTTCCTTAACTTGACCAAACAGTGTATTTTTCCTCTGAAAATCTTGTCAAAGGTTGTATTTCATTGTACCTAGTGAAATACAAAGTCCACTCTCATAAAAATATTATATTTTTCAGAAGAAATATAATACATTGAAAATCACTGATTGCTTTTTCTTCGTCTTTTTTTCCGTGAATGTGTAGGTGTTTGAGTCTCTTGTATTTCTTCTTTTACACTGGATATGGGCTGTTTGAAAACTATTTCATCATCTTTATCATCATCATTCAGTTCAGCCACTTCAGATTTTCGCCTCTCCAAAAATGTTGGTGTACAAACTGGTGTGGGGCCCTGGATTCAACAAGTAAAGATTATAATACATAAATGTAAAACACGATTATGACTTTACCCAAAAATATCGTCTCTCCTCTATTTTTACAAGTTGTGCCCCATTATTTTAGCTCTGTTACCATCTTTTGGTGATACTATTGCAAAGAATAAAGAACTCAGATGCTTATCAAACTTAGTACAGAAATTCACAATTAACAAATATAGCATGTTCCATTATAAGGTTTTAGGCAGAAAACTGCTAAATCAACAATAAAGATCTACCAAATGTCACAATATTTAATTTGAAATCTTAAAATGAGAGTAGCAGAAACTGCTTTTCCTCCTTCAAATTATTTCTGTAATATCTGGTGTCTGGAGTATTGAAAACCATTTTACCTGGCTATCCACAGTCTTCTCAGGAGTGTCAAGAGTACCTGAAACTTTTTTCTTCTTCTTACGTAAAACCTTAAAATAAATTTTAAAAGACATCAATTTGAATATTGATCAGCTATAGTAGTCTTGAATATGTTTTCCTACTTATCCTTCTCTAATATCTTGCATGGAAAATGATAAAAAACATTTTACCTGGCCTTTTGTAGATGTCTGACGATTAGTTTTTGAAATACTTTCCGTTTTCTGTAAAATCTGTAATAAAGAAGTTAGAAATTGACAGTCTCATATCTTTTCTTTCTAAACTTAGCATTAGATCCTCATATATATCATCAGTAAATCCTCCCTAAATGATAAGAGCATTTCAATTTAAAAAATCAAAACTCATAAATACAGTGAATTATCTCAAGTAAAGGGCAAAACTAGGAAAAACCCAGTAGAGGAATTGACAGAGCTGCAGAGGTTGAAGGGAAGGCCAAAACCTGGGGCTCACTGATTCACAGAATCCTGAATTCAGGAGGGTGGAAGCAGGAAAAATGTGCAAAGGCAGGCCACCCCCATCTCCTAAGTCACAAACAGGGTACAGGAAAAGCAGTGCTTGCATGCCTCTTTTCAAGTTTCACTGTCTCAGTTCCCAAATGGTTCACAAGAGTACCAGGGCCTAAGGCCTTGGCGAAATATTCTAATACTATTAAAGACAGTATTTGGGATTTGGGCAAAAAATTAACCACCGAGAATTGAAGCAAAGGAGGGTAACACAGTCATCTAGTTTCTGGATAAGGTTAAAAACCTAGTAAACTGGCTGGGCGCAGTGGCTCACGCCTACAATCCCAGCACTTTGGGAGGCTGAGGTGGGTGGATCATGAGGTCAGGAGTTTGAGACCAGCCTGGCTAACATGGTGAAACCCTATCTCTACTAAAAAAAAAAATACAAAAAATTAGCTGGGTGTGGTGGTGTGTGCCTGTAGTCCCAGCTACTCGTGGGGGCTGAGGCAGGAGAATCACTTGAACCCGGGAGGCGGAGGTTGCAGTGAGCCGAGATAGTGCCACTGCACTCCAGCCTGGGCAACAGAGGGAGACTCTGTCTCAAAAAAAAAAAAAAAAGAAAAGAATGAGACGTTTATCTATACTAGCCACACCATAATAAGCTTCATTCTTGATCTATAATAAAAGACATAGCTCTCTTCACTGTGACAGATGGAGGAAAGGTTCAGTGTTTTGGTATCTACTTATAGCATACAGTAAACCAAAGACTTAATTCTGGCAGTGTCACCTCTGAATGACAATCTTTTTCTTTTCTGGCGATACGGTCTTGCTCTGTTGCTGAGGCTGGAGTGCAATGGTACAATCACAGCTCACTGCAAACTTTAAATCCTAGGCTCAGGAGATCCTGTTGCCTCAGCCTCCTGAGTAGCAAGGACTACAGGCACACACTACCTCACCTGGCTAATAAATGGCAATCTAAGAGTCTTTAGTTAAATAGTGGGTTTACTTCAGTAACTTAAAACAGATCATGTAAGTTAAACAAATCAGATTATCTCCTTAAAAGAAGTTTCCTCTTCTGTATAATGGAAATAACAGAATCTGGTCTCATAATGTTTTAGGAAGAACCTACAATGGAATGTTTCAAAAGTTTAGTCAGGCCAGGCATGGTGGCTCACACCTGTAATCCCAGCACTTTTGGAGGCTGAGGTGGATGGATCACCTGAGGTCAAGAGTTTGAGACCAGACTGACCAACATGGCGAAACCCATTTCTACTAAAAATACAAAAAATTAGCCAGGTATGGTGGTGTGCACCTGTAATCTCAGCTACTCGTGAGGGTGAGGCAGGAGAATCGCTTGAACCTGGGAGGTGGAGGTTGCAATGAGCTGAGATTGTGCCACTGCACTCCAACCTGCCTGGGCAACACAGCAAGACTCTGTCTCAAAAAAAAAAAAAAAAAAAAAAGAGGCCGGGTGCAGTGGCTCATACCTGTAATCCCAGCACTTTGGGAGGCCGAGGCGGGCGGATCACCTGAGGTCAGGAGTTCAATACCAGCCTGACCAACATGGAGAAACCTCGTCTCTACTAAAAATACAAAATTAGCCGGGGTGGTGGCGCATGCCTGTAATGTCAGCTACTTGGGAGGCTGAGGCAGAAGAATCGCTTGAACCCCGGAGGCGGAGGTTGCGGTGAGCCAAGATCACACCATCGCACCCCAGCCTGGGCAACAAGGGCAAAACTCCATCTCAAAAAAGAAAACAGAGTTTAGTAAAAAAACTGGCTGGGCACGTAGCTCACGCTTATTATCCGAACACTTTGGGACGCTGAGGTGGGCGGATCACCTGAGGTCAGGAGTTTGAGACCAGCCTGGCCAATGTGGAGAAACCTTGTCTCTACTAAAAATACAAAAATTAGCCAGGCGTGGTGGTGTGTGCCTGTAATCCCAACTACTTGGGAGGCTAGAGGCAGGAGAATTGCTTGAACCCAGGATGTGGAGGTTGCAGTGAGCCAAGATTGTGATAAGCGCTAGGCTAGGTACTTTACAAGGTACAAAGCTGCCCCCTCCCCTCCCCACAACAAACCACAAAAAAGGTTTCACGAATATTTACCAAAGAAGGAAAATCATAATCAATTCCTTTTTTAGCTAATTTCTTCCTGAGTAATCTTTCTTTCTTTTTAAATCGCTCCTCCATCCGTAGCTTTTGTGTTAGTGTCCGATTCCGATTATAACGTTTCACTGATGGATATGATGGCTGCTTAAATGGAATATTCCAGTCTTTAAAGAGTTCTTTATGTACTTTTTCAGGTGGCATAAAATGACCTATTTTTAAAAAGAAAAAAACATCAAGGTATTTTAACGTTAACTTTATAATCTCCCCAGTGCCATTCCTCACATAACAAAATGATATGGCTGGGTACAGTGGCTCACACCTGTAATCCCAGGTTCTCTCACAACAATGGGAAGTGAATAGAGAGACACTACCTGGGCAGCCTTGTCAGCTGTGAACTTGGGTACCTAAGACGGCCACATGCCACCATGGGCACAGGGAAGCCAGAAACTTTGCTTTGCCTCCCAAGGGCAGCAGGACCTCGACAGGGATGCTGTCTGCACCCTATGCACTGCAGGGTAGGGGCTGCACTGGCTCCTTTCTGCAGGATGAACTACTCATCTGGTGCTGTCACTCTTCCACTCCTTCTGGCTTCTCTCGTGTGGAAGAGCTGCAGCCATCACCATTTAGACAGATTTTGCAATGCGATTCCTGACCTTTGATGCTATCCCTACTGCCCTCAGGATAAATTAGGAACTCACTGACTTAGAAGGCCTTCAGTAACCTGACCTGAAGCCTCTTCTTGCTACCTAATCTCTTGCTACTTTTCCTCACATTCTCTCACAGCCGAATGGTTAGGCACCTCTGGTTAGTCATTCACTGTCCCTCAGCCAGGAATGGTCTGTCTTCACTCCTGTTCCCTTCACCTGGCTTGCTCCTGTTTAGTCTTCAGGTTTCAATGTCAATTATTCTTCCTTAGAGAAACCTTTCACAGCCCATAAGGATGGGTTAGCTGCTCCTCCCATGTGTCCCCAAGGTAACTTGTCCAGTTCCATTTAGGGTAAAAACAGCTCTCAGGCTAGGACATTTTAAAATTCCAATTAGAATCTGCCTGCAACATACACTGAAATCCTTGCACCATTCTGTAAGAGTCATCCCAGAGATGAAGTGGCATGTCCAAGCAGCTAGGCAAGCTGCCCTTCCCACCACAGTCACCCACCAGCATCAGGCACCCAGGCAACCCTGTGGTAAGACAGGAGCACTTACACTTCAGGAGTCTTTCACCAAACAGGTAGTTGTTCATTGTTTCAGCAACTATCTTGGCAACATCCTCAGACTCAAACTCCACAAATGCATAGCCTTTGCTATTTCCAGTCTGCAACAGAGAATCCGCCACAAAAAGTAGAACAATTAAATTTGAATGCATCATCAAATTCCTAAAATGCCATTATTTTAAATAATGTATATTAGCCTCTTATCAAATATTACCACATGCTTAATTCTAACTTCAATTCACATATTCTGGGGACTGTTATGGGAAAAAGAAAAGATGCACAAGTCTGAACACACAGCTGATTTTCTGGTATTCTTGGGATTTTGGTTACATATGATAAATACACAATTCCTATAGCTGGAATTTATTCAGTAACAATACCCCATGGTATTAAAAAAGTCTTCAACTTAAAAGTCACATGGCTTAACAGTGGGAATCAGGAGGCTCATTTCCAGCATCAGTTGTGTCAATAACAAGCAACTTGGACACTTCCACAATTGAGTCTCAGCTTAATTATCTTCAACAGGGGGATTCTGGGAAAAATTTAAATCCTCAAAATCCATTTATAATCCCAGCACTCAAAAGGGAGGGGAAGGCCAGGCGCGGTGGCTCACCCCTGCAATCCCAGCACTTTGGGAGGCCGAGGCGGGTGGATCATCTGAGGTCAGGAGCTCAAGACCAGCCTGGTCAACATGGTGAAACCCCATCTCTACTAAAAATAAAAAATATTCACTTTGGGAGGCCGAGGTAGGTGGATCTTCAGGTCAGGGGTTCGAGACCAGCCTGGCCAACATGGGGAAACCCCACCTCTACTATAAGATACAAAAAATTAGCTGGGCATGGTGACACACACCTGTAATCCCAGCTACTGGGGAGGCTGAGCTGGAAGAATCACTTGAACCCAAGAGGCGGAGGTTGTAGTGAGCTGAGATTGCACCACTGTACTCCAGCCTGGGCGACAGAACAAGACTCCATCTCAAAAAAGAAAAACTAGGCCAAGAGAGGTGGCTCATGCCTGTAATCCCAGCACTCTGGGAGGCCGAGGTGGGTGGATCACCTGAGGTCAGGAGTTCGAAACCATCCTGACCAATGTGGTGAAACCCCGTCTCTACTAAAAATATAAAAATTAGCCGGGCATGGTGGCATGCGACTATAATCCCAGCTATTCAGGAGGCTGAGGCAGGAGAATCGCTTGAACCCGAGAGGCTAAGGGTGCAGTGAGCCAAGACCGTGCCACTGCACTCCAGCCCGGGCAACAGAGTGAGACTCCGTTTCAAAAAAAAAAAAATTAGCCAGGCATGGTGGCAGGCACCTGTAATCC
The DNA here is from genome assembly GCF_028885655.2 of Pongo abelii. Lineage (NCBI taxonomy): Eukaryota > Metazoa > Chordata > Mammalia > Primates > Hominidae > Pongo > Pongo abelii. The sequence continues at coordinate 26,400,563 of NC_071996.2, read as the reverse complement.
CAGCTACTTGGGAGGCTGGGACAGGAGAATCGCTTGAACCCGGGAGGTGGACATCACAGTCAGCTGAGAACTGTGCCACTGCACTCCAGCCTGGGCGACAGAGCGAGACTCCGTCTCAAACAAAACAAAACAAAAAACTGAATAGAATGAAACAGAAAATCAATGCATCACACAAAACTAGTTTAAATATTGTCTCATTGGGCTTTTATTTCAGTTATGCTTACACGCATGTGTATGTGTGCTGGTTTGTGCTGTAAAACTTTTTTTTAAAACCGTCATCTTTGTGATGGTAAAAACTTACTTCTTATTGTGAGCCAAAGTCTGCAAAATACTCTTCTAGAAAAATCTGCCTATACCTGCACAAAGATTGTTCCTAGCAGCTTCATCTAAAGAGTTAAAAATATTAAAAAACCTAATGTTCGGGCTAGGTACAGTGGCTCGCTCACGCTTGTAATCCCAGCACCTTGGGAGGCCGAGGTGGGCGGATCACCTGAGGTCAGGAGTTTGAGACCAGCCTGGCCAAAACATGGTGAAACACTGTTTCTACTAAAAATACAAAAATTAGCCAGGTGCAGTGGCCGGTACCTGTAATCCCAGCCACTCAGGAGGGTGAGGCAGGAGAATCACTTGAATCTGGGAGGCAGAGGTTGCAGTGAGCCGGGATCGCCCCCGAAAACAAAACCTAATGTTTAATAGGAGGGTGGATAAACTTTAATAACCTAAGTAACGAGCAATGATAACAAAGGCACTAGAGTCACACGGATAAAGCTCAGATTATTGAATAAAAAAATTCAGCTGAAGAATGATAGAAATAATATAATTTTAAAATAATACTATGTGTACATTTATATACATACACATATGTATTGCAGTACATATATATATATATATATATATATATATATATATATATAGAGTAAAAACTTATAAACATATATAGCCATCAAAACTGAATTTGTGGCCAGGCACAGTGGCTCACGCCTGTAATCCCAGCACTTTGGGAGGCCAAGGCGGGAGGATCACAAGGTAAGGAGTTCAAGACCAGCCTGGCCAACATAGTGAAACCCTGTCTCTAGTAAAACACACAAAAAAATTAGTCAGGCGTGGTGGCAGGCGCCTGTAATCCCAGCTACTTGGGAGGGTGAGGCAAGGAGAATCGCTTGAACCTGGGAGGCGGAGGTTGCAGTGAGCTGAGATTGCACCACTGCACTCCAGCCCGGGCGACAGTGCAAGCCTCAGTCTTGAAAAAAAGAAAACTGAATTTGTGAATTTAATTCCCTAATTAAAGGAGAAGGTGAAGAGCAGTGGGAAGGGTACAAAAGGGACCTCAATTCTACCTATAATCTGTATCTTTAGGACAACTAACAGATGATGGATGCGCACCCTAGCCCCCACATGCTAAATCAAATAGGTGTCTATGGCTACAACCAATTAAAGTTTATGTGCAGGGAAAGAAAAGAAAGTGGGTCACTCCTCTACTATTGAAACAAGCTATGTAAAGCTTTTTCTCATTAGAAGGCAGGTATGACACAAATAGTAATTATACTTATATAGTGTTTTTTGTGTGCCAAGCAATACTCTAAAGACTTTATATTTAACCTTTGACTAAATACTCCCAGGAAGTTTTACTTATATTTAACAGATCACAACACTGAAGCACGGTAAGGTCACATCACTCTAACTAGTAAGGTGTAGAGCCTGGCCCCAAACCTTGGCAGTCCAACTCCAGAGTCCTTATCTTTATTCACTATATAAACCTTTGCTATTATAAGGATGCTTGTACCAGAGGCTAGTACAAGAAGATGTATAAACCTGGGCCTCACACTGAAGTTCATTTACCAGGACTGTCAATTTAATGTAAGGATTTGGAGAAATGTAAAAAACAGACTTTTACAATAATACTGATTTTGCTCCTGTAGCTGTTTCAGATTCTAAACCTCCTCCACTCTCCTTTTTGGAGGAAATCTGATAAGCAATAATGTATGTGTGAATGTGCTCTTTAATGTCAAGGATAATACACATTTGAAAAACAAAACATTACATCCAATTGCAAAAATCTTACCCTTTTACTTCTGGACAGTCTGAACCGTGTCACAGTGCCAAACTGGGAGAAATATGAAAAGATCTGGGTTTCGTTAAGTAGGTTAGGTAGGTGGCGCACATAGACTACTCCAGGTGTAAGATGTTCTTGTTTTTTTCGCTGAAGACGTAAAGACCAGGTAAATTAAATATATAAATAAGAAAATCACATTGTAACAAAACCCCTAGCCCTCGGCCCAAGAACCTACTCTGCATTTCCACTTAGCACAGTAGTAATTAAAGAACTGGCTGTTTAGTGTTTCTCTCCTCACAAAAGCCATGATCAAGCAGTAGTCAACTATCTTTCCAGCCTGGCATCCCAGCACCCAATATAATATTAGTGCTCAATAACTATGTCAATCAACGGATAAGCAAGGACATCTTTGAACAAGCCATTTTAGATCTTCTGCCCAGAGAACTCTACATAAATGTAGCCTTCAATTTGGTATGCATATTACTGTTTACTCGCACTTCATCGTAAAATTTTCGATACGCTTAACTCTCACGGTACAGATTAGCCTTTCGGCGTCTCAGTCATCATACCCTTACCTCTGTAACAAGAACTTCTAAGTTTTCCTGTGTATTTTACGCTAAAAACCACAGAAAGTATAAGCGATGTCAGGGGCCCTAGTCAGCAAGTGGAATTTGGCAAATACTCTATTTTAATAACTCCCAGATCACCAACCCGGCATACAAACCTCCCGAATGTGTTAAGTCTGGGGCCCCCACTTTCGGGGGGAACGCGGAAGCGTGACAGCTCTAACCCGGAGATAACCTGTGGTATGGGAGCCTATTCCCTCCAGCTGGTTCCTTCCACTGCTTCCGTCACCCCAATACTTCCCCCTTACCCCCCACATGAAAGCTCCAAGGCCTCAGCGGCCAAACCCCTCCATCATTTACCGACCAGCGTAAACCCTTTCGTCTCGGAAACCGTGGCCTGCAAGCTTAAGAGGTCGGTCCCTGATTCGGTCGATTCCACTTGGGAGACCCTGGAGGTAATGAAGGCGTACGCGAAGGCAAGGGGCGCCCGGGCCGGGAGCCGTGCAACCTCAGATACCCCCTAGACCCGGTCCATCGCCACCCCCTTGCAGCCTGGGCCAGGGTGCCTGCTCACCCGGGTTATGCGCTTGCGAACCTGCGCCACCTCCTTTTGAAACTCGACATCTTCCTGCGGGTTAAGCGACAGGATTGGCCCAACCGGGACAGAAAAAGTCGCCATGCCAAAAGCGGCCGACGCTAACTCCACGCGGCGCTCCCGGAAACGTCGGGCTCCTAGCTCCCCCGAGGCGGAAGTAGAGGCAGGACAGGGGCGCGGCGAAGCGCGGAGGCGAGGCGTGGCGAGGGGCGGGGAGGGCCACGAGTCGGGCGCGGGGTTGGAGCAGGGGTTGCCCGGAGAAGCTGGGGCGGGGCACGGGGTGTGGCTAGGCGCGGGGCCGGGCATGAATTGCGCCGAGGGTCGAGGGTGGGGCACGAGGTCATGGCGAGAGACTGGGAGACGCCTGAGTCACGCGGAGGCACGACACGGGGCGTGACGAGGAGAGGAGGGCGGGGCGTGAGTAGCGCCCAGGCGCGGGGGCGGGGCGCGGCGCGGCAGCGGGGTTTGGGGCTGGGCCGTGGGGAGCTCCCGCACCCTCGGCTGTCGGGGCGCCGGTTGACTTCGCTTAAGAGTGCCTGAAACAACTACGTTCACGCCTACTTTCAAAGAAGGTCTAAAATAAATTACAAAACAGTACCTGTGTCCTTGAGATGCTGCTCTCATTCCTCAATTTGCTTATTATTATTATTTTTGAGACAGAGTTTCGCTTTGGTTGCCCAGGCTGGAGTGCAATGGCGCAATCTCGGCTCACTGCAACTTCCAGCTTCCAACTTCCGCCTCCCAGGTTCAAGCGATTCTCCTGCCTCAGTCTTCCGAGTAGCTGATTACAGGCGCCCGCCACCACGCCCGGCTTATTTTGTATTTTTAGTAGAAACGGGGCTTCGCCATGTTTGTCAGGCTGGTCTCGAACTGCTGACCTCAAGTGATCCACCCGCCTCAGCCTCCCAAAGTGCTGGGATAACAGGCGTGAGCTACCGTGCCCCGCCCTAATTTGGTTATTCTTTCACTCACTTGTGGGTGAGCCCTCCTGTGTGGCCCTGTCCGCGGCCCGTTGAGAGCTTACAGCCTGGGGGCAGCATGGCTGCTTTAAGAGACAGAAGAGCCTCGTGGGGGAGAGGCACACTGGGTGGCGGCCCTTAGAGAACTTACAGCCTGAGGGCAGCATGGCTGCTTTAGGAGACCGAAGAGCCTCGTGGGGGAGAGGCACACTGGGTGGCGCAGGAGGGTCCCCTTAGGAGGTGGCGTTAGCACCGAGGCCTGAAGGCTGAGGAGCAGGGTGTGGAGAACTAAGCGCCTTCCGTCAGCTGGACCGGACAGGCCTGCACAAGTAGGCTAGAAGGAAGGACCCGGCAGTGGGGTTGGAGCCCAGCACAGGAGGGAGGAAGAGCTGCGAGGCGGCAGGCTGGAGCCCCATGACTCTGTGTGTCAAAGTATGAAAATGGGGTTTTGTTGTAAATGTGAGGGGATGTGCGGGTTTAAAGCGAGGCTGTGGCTGTTTGCATCTTTCTTTTCTTTTTTTTTTGAGACGGAGTCTTGTTCTGTCGCCCAGGTTGGAGTGCAGTGGCGCGATCTCGGCTCATTCACTGCAACCTCCGCCTCCTGGGTTCAAGCGATTCTCCTACCTCAGCCTCCCGAGTAGCTGGGACTACAGGTGCACACCACTACTCCGGCTAGTTTTTGTATTTTTAGTAGAAACGAGGTTTCGCCATTTTGGCCAGGCTGGTCGCGAACCCATGACCTTAAGTGATCTACCCGCCTCGGCCTCCCAAAGTGCTGGGATTACAGGCGTGAGCCACCGCACCCGACCTGTTTGTACCTTTCAAATACTTTTATACTAATGAGTAACTGAGTGGAGAGGAAGGGTGGGGAGTGGATTGCCAAGGGAGCAGGGAGGTGAGGCGAGAGCGACAGATCAAGCACAGCTGTTGTCAGGGGATAGCCGCGGCCCCTGTTCTGGAAGCCACGAAGGCGTGAAGGCGGCCCAGGTTGTGTGTGCCCGAAGAGTGGCCTGTGGGCCTGAGATGGAGACCCTGGGAGGGAGTGCCAAGCGAAGCCAGCCCACTTCCTCTAACAGACGCGCCTCCCACGCTCACAGTCTTCGCCTCCTTCACCCCGGCACCCTCCACCCTCTGGCTCAGCGCCACCGTCATCCCCAAGGGGGCATCTCTGACCCTGTAGCAAAGTCAGTCCTTCCAGTTAAGCGCTCTCTTCCCGTTGCGTTTTTATGGCTAGGCTGGATTCTCGGAGTGAGCGAGCAAGAGCAATTTGATTCTTTTTCAGGGCTGCCCCTTTCCATGGGCTTGTTCTTGCTCCCCACAGGATGAAATCTTGGGGAGAGCTCCGCACTTGTGATTGCTCCTCAGATGTCAGTCAATAGAAGCATGTTCCACGCGTTCAAAATCTAATATCAAATGTCTCCTCTCCCCAGCTCAGTGTCTCAGGCAGAGAAATCCCCAAAGGGGAGCACAGCCCACATCGTCTTTCTTCTTGGCTCCACCTTCTCTCTACATCCCAGTTTCTGTTTTTGGGCTTTCCAGGATTAGGACAGGGAAGAGAGGGAGGAAAAAACAGAAAGGGGCTCCTTGCTGGCAGGTGCCACGTGGCCAGGGAGCTTCAGAGGCGGCAAATGCCAGGTTGCTGGCACCTTGTCTCCAAGCACACTTTTGAGGTGTCCCTCACCTGGTTGCTCATGACTCCACCTGCCTGCAGCTGAGGTCAGCTCTGTGCCCAGAGGCTCCTCCTGGAAGGGCCTTTCCAAGTGGATTTTATCATCCTGATCCTTTAAGAAGGGCCACATCTTTTGTCTGTCACTGCCGTGGGATTGCACTCTGCATTGCTGCCAGGCACGCCTCCTGGCTGGCATCATAGATGTTGGTGTATAAACCAGGTACAAGTCCCTGTATCACCCAAATTCCAGAGGATGTAGACCAAGTTCACTGGTTCCCTGAAGGTACCATCCGTGTCCTCGTGTGTGTGTGTGTGTGTGTGAACACTCCCCTCCTTCCTGAAGGTGGAATCTTGACATGTCTTATAGCTACTTAGGGGAGATGAGGATATGGGAAGGAATGACAGCAAGCAATTCTCTATGGAAATCCTTTCTCAGGTTTTCCCAGTCACCTCCACCTCTATGAGTTCCTGGCCTTGCCTTACACCCCCCCAGGTGGGTAATGATCCAAGGCTTCTCAAACTTGAATGAGCATGTGGATTGCCTGGGGCCCTTGGGACCAGGCAGGTGCTGATTCAGTAGGTCTGAGGTGGCCCAGGTTCTGTGTTCCTGACAAGCTTCCAGAAGAGGCCGATACTCCATAGACCACACTCAGAAGCAGGAATAGAGATTTGTGGCGTTGATTACTGGGTCAGAATTCTGGGACAGAATGTATTCTGTCACCCTCCAAAAGATCTGTTCAAGTCCTAATCGCTGGTACATGGGTACGTGTGAATGAGACTGTACTTGGAGAGTCTTTGAGGATGGAATCACATTAAGATGAGGTCATGACTGGGCACGGTGGCTCACGCCTGTAATCCCAGCACTTTTGGAGGCTGAGGCGGGCAGATCACTCGAGGTCAGGAGTTCGAGACTAGCCTGGCCAACATGGCGAAACTCTGTCTCTACTAAAAATACAAAAAGTAGCCAAGCGTGGTGGCATGTGCCTGTAATCCCAGCTACTCGGGAGGCTGCGGTGGGAGAATCGCTTGAACCCGGGAGGGAGAGGTTGCAGTGAGCCGAGATTGTGCCATTGCACTCCAGCCTGGCGACAGCAAGATTCTGTCTCAAAACAAAACAAAACAAAGATGAGGTCCTGTTGGGTTTGGTAAACCATGACTAGTGTCCCATGAGAAGAGAGCATTTTGGGCGTGCACACACGCAGAATGCCAGGTGATGGGCAAAGCAGAAGTTGGAGTGATGCTGCCACCAGCATCCACAATTGTGAGAGAATATGTTTCTGTTGTTTTAAGGCTTTCCGTTTGTGGTAAGTTATCCTGGCAGCCACAGGGAAAAATACAGTTGCTGCACAGCCTGCGTGGTCTGAGGACAGCACCGGTCCTGGGCCTGTCTTGGTATGTTGGGTTCTCGTTGCCTGTTAGGGCAGGTCCTGGAGGACCTCCGGGATGCTCATAGATGGATGCCAGGCCCCCTCTCCTCCTTCCCTCCCTCTCTCCTTTCCTTCCTCCTTCCCTTTCTTCCTTTTGATGTTTTTGTTTGTTTTTAATTCTTCCTTCTGATTTTGCATGTAGATGGGTAGCTACTGACCCTTTGGGTGGGACAGTTCTTCACTGAGCTGGACCGTCCTGTGCATACTACTTTTGTACCCTCGTCCCCTGCTCATTGTAACAATCAAAATGCCTCTGGGCATTTCCATACAGCCTTGAGCGGACTATTGAGTCCTCAGTGTGTGTAACCTGCTTCTCTTCCTGCACGAATCACCCAGGCCTCCTCCATCCCCCATGCCACCCCACCCTTATCACCTGTGGCCTGGAGCACCTACTGGGGGCCAAGCATGGAAACTGAGGAGGGCTGGTGGCAGGGCTGGGCAGGCAGCAGCGTGAGGCAGGGTACATGAGAGACCAGGAGGGAGAGGGCTCTCTGGGGTGGGGCTGAGGTTCCCCCACTGCTCAGCCCTGTCTCCCTTCCCCCTCCTGTGTTCCTCTCCCTCCCCACCACTCTGCCTGGTCCCTGTGGGGTTGCCTGATGAGCCACTCTGATATCTGGCCCAGCTGTCCCTTACTTGGTCACAGGATTTCTTAGTATGTTTGGGTTACTATGACAAAAATAGCATAGACCAGGTGGCTTATAAAAAACAGATGTTTACTTCTCACAGTTCTGGAGGCTGGAAGTCCACGATCAGGGTGTTGGGAGGTTGGTGTCTGTTGAGGACCCACTTCCTGGTTTGTATGAAGTGTCTTCAGTAGTGTCCTCACATGGCCGAGAGAGAAGCAAGCTCCCCGGTGTCTCTTCTTATAAGGTCCCTAATCGCATCATGGGGCTCCACCTCATGACCTCATCACCTCCCACAGGCCCCATCTCTTCCTACCATCAGAATGGGGATCAGGGCTTCAACATAGGAATTTTGGGGGGACACATTCAGTCCAGCAAAGGGATTCTAGGGATGGGCCTGAAAGGGGCAGCTCTGTAGGAAGAAGTGGGGAGAAACCCTTGTCTGTGTCACCTCAACAGTGTGGCCTCCATAAATGCCAGTCTGCAGAGAATTCAGGGCCATGTGATCTGAAGCGGTGAGGGAAATTTCCTTCCTCTTCTGCTGGGATTGGCCATCATTTCTGCCATGCTTTGCCCTGTGTGAGGTTTAACATGTACGGCCCCAAGACTAGACACCAAGTCTGGCAGTGTCCCACCGGAGGCTGGCGGACTGCTAGAAAGGGTGGGGGCGAGTGGAGAGTGGGGTGCTCAGAGGGCCTGGATTCCCTCTGATGGCCCCTGTGCTGACTCACCCCATCCCCTCCCCATCACAGGATCCCTTCCTGCCTTTCAGTAAGGGGTGTGGGTGTCCTGGGTCCTGTGGGGTTGCAGTCCTCATTGTGGCACCCTCTTCCCAGCCTGAAGCCTGTCTTCTGTTGGGCTCATCAGCCTCCCTCATCACCCTGGTCCCCAACCCTTTTCTCTGTTCTCCTACTGCAGGCCTCAACTTCCAACCAGTCTTGTTTCCACCCACCCCTGCCATTCAAGGAACCTTGCAGAAGTGCAGCTCCAATTATCTGGCCTTCTGGGCTATTAAATGAGGCATCATTTCACCCTTAAATTAGCCCAAATGTCTACTGTGTTCATATTCATGTTGGGAAAGGGGCAGACACAGCGGCTCACCCAGGCTCTGGTGGGCAGGGGGTGGAAATTAGTTCAACTTCTCTGGGTAGTGATGTGACAAAATGTGTCAAGAACTTTAAAAATAGGACCTATCAAAAGAAATGATCTTAAATCCTGATAAGGGCTTACAAAGCATCACTATGCCATTTATAATAGGAAGAACTGGAAACAATCTAAATAGCCTATGATAAGGAACTGGGTTAAAACACATGGTGTGTGCATTTGCTGCGTGAAACATTAAAAATGTTTGCATTTCAAAATTATTTTAAAATTTATAAACCACCGCAGTCACAAAGGAGAAGGAAATCATGTCCTTTGTAGCAACATGGATGGAACTGGAGGCCATTATCCTAGGTGAGCTAACCCAGAAACAGAAAACCGAATACTTCATATTCTCATAAGTGGGAGCTAAACAGTGGGTACATATGGACATAAAAATAGAAATGACAGATACTGGGGACTCCAAAAGAGAGGAGGTGGGAGAGGGAAGAGGCTTGAAAAATTACGTGCTGGGACGATGTTCACTGTGTGGGTGATGAGTACACTGGAAACCCAGTCACCACCAGTATGCAGTGTACCCATGTAATAAACAAGCACAGAGCTGCCCCTTTCAGGCCCATCCCTAGAATCCCTTTGCCTGATTCTAAAAATAAAATAAAATAAAATAAAATATGAGACACAATGAGATGATCATTTTTATGTGACGAGGGTTATTTTTTATGCATTTATTTATTTTAAGAGACAGAGTCTCACTCTGTTACCCAGGCTAGAGTGTAGCTAGGCGATCACGGCTCACTGCAGCCTCCACCTCCTGGGCTCAAGCAGTCTTCCCACCTTGGCCTCCCAGTGTTGGGATTACAGCCATGAGCCATGGCGCCTGGCCACAACTGTTCTTTTTTTTAAAATTTATTTTAGTTATATAAACTTTTTTAAACAGACAAGACCTACAGACTTACTTCTTCCTGGGCAGACCACAGTATTGCCCCAGCTGCCAGTGGTGTTGGCGTGCTGGCTCTGGACACAAAGGCCCCAGAAGTGGCACAGCCCTCTGTGGACCTGAATCTCCTTTAGTTGTTCCAGGTCTTCGTGGAACTTGTTGTCCAGACCATTGGCTAGCACCCGGCTATATTTTCCATCCTTTGCATGCTCCTTTCCTTTTCCTTTTCCCTTTCCTTTCTTTTCCTTTCCTTTCTTTTTTCTTTTTCTTTTTCCTTTTTTTTGAGATGGAATTTCACTCTTGTTGCCCAGGCTGGAGTGCAGTGGTGCAATCTTGGCTCACTGCAACCTTCACCTCCTGGCTTCAAGCGGTTCTCCTGCCTCAGCCTCCCAAGTAGCTGGGATTACAGGCATGTGCCACCATGCCTGGCTAATTTTTGTTGTTGTTGTTGTTGTTATGTGTAATCTACACACTGCTTTATGGTAACAAATGTGAACATTTAAGCCAAATTTTTAAAGATAATAAAAGTGGAAAAAATAAACTCAAGATAGGATTGACTACTTAAATATACTAACACAACCATGGAATAAAATGAAGGGGATGCGCATATCCCTAAAAATGTTAACAGGCTCAGGTGGCTTTATGGGTAAGTTCTACCAAATTTTTATTGAATAAAAATGATACTATATACCCTATGAACTGTTTCAGACCCGAAAAATAAAAAAGGAAAGCTCCTCAATTAATTCTAGAATTCTAGTTTAACTTCACACCTAAACCAAATAAATAGCTTTTTTAAAAAATTTAAATCATAACATTTAATTCAGTTGTGAATGTCTTCCACATCACATTATTTCTTTTTTTTTCTTTTTTAAAAAGTTATACTTTAAGTTCTGGGTTACATGTGCAGAATGTGCAGTTTTGTTACATAGCTATACATGTTCCATGGTGGTTTGCTGCACCCATCAACCCGTCACCTACCTTAGGTATTTCTCCTAATATTATCCCTCCCCTAGTCACCCACCCCCTGACAGGCCCTGGTGTGTGATGTTCCCCTCCCTGTGTCCATGTGTTCCCATTGTTCAACTCCCACTTATGAGTGAGAACACGTGGTGTTTGGCTTTCTGATCTTGTGACAGTTTGCTGAGAATGATGGTTTCCTGCTTCATCCATGTCCCTACAAAGGACATGAACTCATCCTTTTTTATGGCTGCATAGTATTCCATGATGTATATGTGCCACATTTTCTTAATCCACTCTATCATTAATGGACATTTGGGTTGGTTCCAAGTCTTTGCTATTGTTAATAGTGCCACAGTAAACATATGTGTGCATGTGTCTTTATCGCAGAATGATTTATAATCCTTTGGGTATATGCCCCGTAATGGGATTGCTGGGTCAAATGGTATTTCTAGTTCTAGATCATTGAGGAATCACCACACTGTCTTCCACAATGGTTGAACTAATTTACACTCCCACCCACAGTGTAAAAGCATTCCTATTTTTCTACAACCTCTCCAGCATCTGTTGTTTATTGACTTTTTAATGATCACCATGCTAACTGGCATGAGATGGTATCTCATTGGGGTTTTGATTTGCGTTTCTCTAATGACCAGTGATGATGAGCATTTTTTCATATGTCTGTTGGCTGCATAAATGTCTTCTTTTGAAAAGTGTCTGTTCATATTCTTTGCCCATGTTTTGATGGGGTTGTTTTTTTTCTTGTAAATTTGTTTAAGTTCTTTGTAGATTCTGGATATTAGCCCTTTGTCAGATGGATAGATTGCAAAAATTTTCTCCCATTCTGTAGGTTGCCTGTTCACTCTGATGATAGTTTCTTTTGCTGTGTAGAAGCTCTTTAGTTTAATTAGATCCCATTTGTTAATTTTGGCTTTTGTTGCCATTGCTTTTGGTGTTTTAGACATGAAGTCTTTGCCCATGCCTATGTCCTGAATGGTATCATGGTCCTCGGTCTTATGTTTAAGTGTTTGATCCATCTTGTGTTGATTTTTGTATAAGGTATAAGGAAGGGGTCCAGTTTCAGTTTTCTGCATATGGCTAGCCAGTTTTCCCAACACCATTTATTAAATAGGGAATCTTTTCCCCATTGCTTGTGTGTGTCAGGTTTATCAAAGATCAGATGGTTTTAGATGTGTGGTGTTATTTCTGAGGCCTCCATTCTGTTCCATTGGTCTATATATCTGTTTTGGTACTAATACCATGCTGTTTTGGTTACTGTAGCCTTGTAGTATACTTTGAAGTCAGGTAGTGTGATGCCTCCAGCTTTGTTCTTCTTGCCTAGGATTGTCTTGGCTATGTGATGCCCGGCTAATTTTTGTATTTTTAGTAGAGACAGGGTTTCAGCATGTTGGTCAGGCTAGTCTTGAACTCCTGAGCTCAGGTGATCCGCCTGCCTTGGCCTCCCAGAGTGCTGGGATTACAGGCATGAGCCACTGCAGCTGGCCTTTGCATGCTTCTCTATGTTAAAGAACCAGTCTGGGAGTAAAAGAAAGGTCAAAACTTTAATGGAAAGATGTTCAGAAAATATAGGGAATCTCCCCACCCCCCACCAAATTTCAATATATATGTAAGAAACATCATTCAAACATATTGGAAAGTTAAGTGAGGCTCCTTTACCCACTGATGAGATTGTTAATGTTTAAGACATCTACATATTAACACTCTGTATGAATCATTACAACTACACTGGAGGGCAATTTGGCCAAGTTGATTAATTTATCACAGATCTGTTGTCTGCCAGGTATTGAAAACTGTTCACAATGCCATGAGGTGGAGGGTGACTCAACCCCCTTAGGAGCATGTGGAAAGGTTGGAGGCATTTGGGATTTTCACACAGACTTGGTGGTGCCACTGATAGGTCTGTTAGAGATATGGAACATCCTGCACTGAATGGGACAGTCCCCTGTGTTCCTTCTGTTATCCACTGTTTCTTCTCCCCCATCCCCTGCCTTTGCTGTGCCTTCCTGCAGACAGTGCTGAGCTCCCCACACCGCTGATTTGTTTTGACTGCAGGAATGAGTGCGGATGTGAGATTGAGTGAGTTCTGGGTGAGGTGTTAACTGTTCTGTGCTTGCTCACTCTCTCGTGCTGGTGCCATCCACCATGAGACATTTGCAGGCAGCCACTGCTCCCTCAGAGGAGATGTGACGGTGCAGCAGCCCACATTCGGAAGCCCCAGACCTGTGAGCCGGATATCACTGTTTGTCATGAGCACTGAGATTTGGGGGTTGTTTGTTACACATCGTTATCATACATAACCTAACATAAGGAATAATTGTCCCTGTAAATACCACAAGCACGCCCAGCCCTCTGCCTGAAAAACACAGAAGAGGAACAAAATGGAGTGGTGGGCTGAACATGCACCATCAACACATGATCACAGCACAGACAACATGATTACACATTGAAGTAAAGGCCTTCAACGACAAGTTGAAAGGTGGGATGTAAAAGGAATGGGAGGAATGAGTGGGATGTCCGTGAAAGTTTCCCCAGGTTATAACATTTAAGACCCGAGATGAGTGGCTGGCATGGTGGCTCATGCCTGTAATCACAGCACTTTGGGAGGCCAAGGTGGGCGGATCACCTGAGGTCAGGAGTTCGAGACCAGCCTGGCCAATATGGTGAAACTCTGTATCTACTAAAAATACAAAAATAAGGCCAGGCACAGTAGTGGGCGCCTGTAATCCCAGCACTTTGGTAGGCCGAAGCAGGCAGATCACTTGAGGTCAGGAGTTCAAGACCAGCCTGGCCAACAGGGTGAAACTCCGTATCTACTAAAAATACAAAAATTAGCCAGGTGTGGTGGCAGGTGCCTGTAATCCTAGATACTTGGGAGGCTGAGGCAGGAGCACTGCTTGAATCTGGGAGGCTGAGGTTGCAGTGAGCTGAGATCGTGCCATTGCACTCTAGCCTGGGTGACAAGAGTGAAACTCCATCTCAAAAAAAAAAAAAAAATTAGCAGGATGTGGTGGTGCATGCTGGTAGTCCCAGCTACTTGGGAGGCTGAGGTGAGAGGATGACTTGAGCCTAGGAGGTCGAGGCTGCAGTGACTGGTGATCACACTACTGCACTCCAGGAATGATAGATTGAGACCCTGTCTCTAAAAAAAAAAAATGTCCCAACAAAAGCCTGTTCTCCTTAGCCAAAAGACCAAGAAAGGAACAGGTTAGCAAGACAGAAAACTGTTCATTTTTTTTTTCTTCTTTTGTCACCTCTGGCCATACAGAAAACTTTTAGACAATAATGGCTCTACTCCAGCCAAACACACAGAAAAAACACTACTGCCCCATACCTCACATATGCCAGCAAAGTCCCAGTGGGGAGCCTAGACTTCCATCCTCATGAGGCTCGCTGATGCACCCAAACACCCCTGCCATGATGCTGTCAGAGAAAGCCAGGAGAGAAGCTGGGGCTTTCAACCTGCCAGCTGATAATGTCAGTGGTGATGGTGGTGTTGGTGGAGACCATGTGTGGAGGCTGGATTTCCAACCCCATTTAGCAGTAAAGAGAAGCCCCTCCGCTTGGGTGTCAACAGAAGCCAAATGGGAAACCTGGCCGTATATTTCCACCAGAAAGTCACAAGGCAGTGTCCTCCTCCTCTTGCTGGAGAAGTGTTAGAAGAAGCCAGTTAAAACAAAACGTTTAAATAAGATCCAGAGTTTCACAGCATAATACAAAAATGTTCAGGTTTCAATAGAAAATCACTTGTCATACTAAGAACGAGGAAGATCTCAAACTGAATGCAACAAGATAATCAATAGATGCTGGTATAGTCTGAATGTTTATATTGCTTTTCCCCCCACCAAATCCATATGTTGAAATCCTAACCTCCCCAAAGTGATGGTATTAGGAGGTAGGGCCTTTGGAAGGTGATTTGGTCATGAGGGGATAGCTCTCATGGATTAGTGACCTTATAAAAGAGGCCCTGGAGAGCCCCCAGCCCCTTCTGCCATATGAAGACACAGTGAAAAGACGGTCATTTATGAACCAGGAAGTGTGTCCTTAGCAGACATGAATTTGCTAGCCCCTAGATCTTGGACTTCCCAGCCTCCAGAACTGTGAGAAGTAAGTTTCTGTTATTATAAGCCATCCAGTTTTTGGCATTTTGTTATAGCAGTCTGAGTGGGCCAAGAAAGATGCCAATACCAAGATGACAGAGATGTTAGAATTATTTTATAAAGATTTTAAAGCAACCATGATTAAAATTCCTCCACGAGCAATTCTGAACATACTTGTAATGAATGAAAGAAATAGTAAGTCTCATCAAAGAAACAGAAAGTCTTGGCAATAAAATAGAGGCTATAAAAAACCAAATGGGAATTTTAGAATTGAAAAATAGAGTGAACAAAAATAAAAGCTCAGTATTTGGGCAGAATGTAGAATACAGAAGAAAGAATCAATGAACTGGAAGACAGAAAAATAAAAATTATAAATCTGAACAACAGAGAGAAAATAGGCTAAAAAATGAACACAGCACCAAGGACCTCTGAGATTATAACAAAAGATGTAATATTATTGTCATCAGAGTTTCTGAAGGAGAAGAGAGAAGGGAAGGTTGAAAAAGCACTCAAAGAAAAAATGTTTAGGCTGGGCACCGTGGCTCACGCCTATAATCCCAGCACTTTGGGAGGCCAAGGCAGGTGGATCACTTGAGCCCAGGGGTTCAAGACCAGCCTGAGCAACATGTGAAACCCCGCCTCTAGAATAAATACAAAAATTAGCCAAGCGTGGTGGTGCATGCCTGTGGTCTCTGCTACTTGGGAAGCTGAGGTGGGAGGATCACTTGACCCTGTGAGGCTGAGGTTGAAGTGAGCTGTGATTGTGCCACTACATTTAGCCTGGGTGATAGAGTGAGACTCCATCTCAAAAAGAATAAAAAAGAAAAAATGTTCAAAGACTCCCAAAATTTAGGAAGACACATATACCTAAGATTTAAGAAGGTGAGCAAGCAAACCCCAAACAGAATAAACTCACAAGAAGTCCATGTGAAAACACAATATAATTACATTTCTGAAAACTAAAGACAAAAAAAAAAAAAAAATCTCAAAAGCAGCCAGAGGAAAAAAAAAGACTTTACCTGTAAGGGAAAAATAATTGACAGCAGATTTGTCATTAAAAACTCTGAAGTTTAGGGAAAAGTGGCAAATTTTTCAAAGGGTGAATGTGAAGAACTGTCAGCCCAGAATCCTATACACAGGGAAAATATACTTTAGCAATGAAAGGGAAATCAAGACATTTGCAGATAAAGGAACGCTATTAGAATTTGTTGCAGCAGACCTACCCTAAAAGAATAGCAAAAAATTCTCTAAATGGGAAAGAAACAATAAGAGAAGGAAACCTTGGAACATTAGGAATGAAGAAAGAACACAGTAAGCAAAAATATGGGTAAATTCAATAGATTTTCCTTCTCTTGAGTTTTCTAAACTATGTTTGATTGTTGAAGTGAAAATTATAATATTGACTGATGTTATAACTGTATGTAGAGGAAACATTCAACTATTATATTATTAATGGGGGAGAGTAAAGGGACATAGGGAAATAAAGTTTCTATATTTCACTTGAGCTAATAAAATGATAATACCAGTAGACAGTGATAAATGTCTATACACACACACACACACACACACACACACACGCAACATTTAGAGTAACCACAAAGCTATGCAAAGAGATCTTTTCAAAAACAATGCAAAGTGGAATTCTTAAAAATCTTCACAGGAAGGCAGAAAAAGAAAACAAATAAAAAACAGAGAACAAACAAAGCAGAAAACCAAAATGGCAGACTTAAGTGCTAACACATCAATAATAACATCAAATATAAATGGTTTAAATATACCAATTAAAGGACAGAGATTGGTGAGTGAATTTTCCAAAAAAGACCCAACTATATCCTATCTGGAAGAAATTCACTTCAAATATAAAGATATAGGCAATGATAGAGGCAGGTTGAAATTAAAAAAATGATAAAACATATATAACGCAAATAATAAAAGGAAAGCAAGAGTGGCTATAAAAATATCAGATAAAATAGACTTCAGTAGAAAAAAATGATGAGTGACAGAGAGGAACATTATATAATCATAAAAAGTCTATCCACTAAGAAGACATAATAATCCTAAATGTGTATGTAGCAAGCAAAAGAGTTGCAAATTTGTGAAACAAAAACTGACAGAACTGAGAGGGGAAATAAAGAAATCTATGGCCCGGTGCTGTGGCTCATGCCTGTAATCCCAACACTTTGGGAGGCTGAGGCGGGTGGATCACGAGGTCAAGAGATCGAGACCAGTCTGGCCAATATGGTGAAACCCCATCTCTAATAAAAATACGAAAATTAGCTGGGCATGGTGGTGTGCACCTGTAGTCCCAGCTACTTGGGAGGCTGAGGCAGGAGAATTGCTTGAACCCAGGAGGCAGAGGTTGCAGTGAGCCGAGATCACGTCACTGCACTCCAGCCCGAGTGACAGAGTGAGACTCCATCTCAAAAAAAAAAAAAAAAAAAAATTAAACAGAGAACTAGTTATTTTAAGAGATCAATAAAGTGGATAAACCTCCAGCAAGATTGACAAAGAGAAACAAAGAGAAAATGAATAAATTCTTCTTATCAGGAATGAAATACAGGGTGGCACTAGAGAGCCTGAAGATGACAAAAGAATATAAGGAAATACTATAAACAACTCTATTCAGATAAATTTGACTTAGACTAAATGAACTAATTCCTTTAAAAAAACACAGCTACCATAGCTCACCCAATATTAAATAGATACTTTGTAGCCTGGGCAACATAGCCAGACCCCATCTCTACCAAAAAAGACAAAAATTAGCCAGGTGTCGTGGCATGTGCCTATAGTCCCAGCTACTGGGTAGGCTGAGGCAGAAGAATCACCTGCTGACAGAGTGAGACCCCATCTCTTAAAGAAAAAGATACTTTGAGTAGCACTATGACTATTAGGAAACTGAATTTGCAATAAAAATTCCCCAAAGAGATCTCCAAAGAAGGTTTCGTTGGAGAAGGTTTCAGCAGAGAATTCTACCAACTACTTAAAGAATAAACAGCAATCTGCATAAGCTCTTCCAGATAACAGACCAGAAGGGAACACTTTCCAGTTCTTTATGAACTGTATTGGGGAGGAAAAGCTTTCTCTTTATTATATTTTGTTCAGTTTATGGGGGCCTCCAAAAAAATTATTTATTTGAGGCAGGGTCTCACTCTGTCACCCAGGCTTGAGTGCAGTGGCACAATCATGGCTCACTGCAGCCGTGGCTTCCTGAGCTCAAGTGATCCTCCCACCTCAGCCTCTGAAGTAGCTGGGACCACAGGCATGCACTACCATGTTCAGCCAATTTTCAAAACATTTTTTGTAGAGATGGCAGTCTCACTATGTTGCCCAGGCTGGTCTGGAACTCATGGGCTCAAGTGATCCTCCTCGTTAGCCTTTTAAAGTGGTGGGATTACAGGTGTGAGCCACCATGCCCAGCCAGGGCCTGCAAATTAAACGGACAAAAGACAGATTAATGGAACAGAAAATCAGCATGGGCATATAAGAACTCAACAACACCATCAACTAATAGGGTCTAATTAAACTTTTTATAGGACACTCCCAAAAAAGGCTTATTTGCATGGATGCTGGAGCTAGCAAAATAAGTTAGCTAGCCTACTAAATGGTTAAAGTTAGAGGTTTATGTCTGGGCGCAGTGGTTGATACCTGTAATCCCAGCATTTTGAAAGGCTGAGGCAGGAGGATTTCTTGAGCCCAGGAGTTCAAGACCAGACTGGGCAACGTAATGAGAACAAAAAATGAAACAGAACAAAACAACAACAACAAAAAACACACAAAAAAACAAACAAAAAACCAGTTAGTGGCTTGTGTGCCTAACTCAGTAGGTAAAACGGAGAGGTGACGAAAGTTTGTATGAGAACAAATAGGATTCTTTAGGACAGACGAATGGGTTTTGGGAGAACAGGAGATAAGAAAGGGTTTAAAATTTTTTTTGAGACGGAGTCTGTTGCCCAGGCTATAGTGCAGTGGTGTGATCTCGGCTAACTGCAACCTCTGCCTCCCGGGTTCAAGCGATTCTTCTGCCTCAGTCTCCCGAGTTGCCGGGATTACAGGCGCGCGCCACCACGCCCGGCTGATTTTTGTATCTTTAGTAGAGACGGAGTTTCACCATGTTGGTCAGGCTGGTCTCGAACTCCTGACCTCGTGATCTGCCCGCCTCGGCCTCCCAAAGTGCTGGGATTACAGGTGTGAGCCACCGCGCCCGGCCGATAGTTTTTTAAAAATGTAGGTGCTAGTGGTCTTACTGTCTTCTTCGTGGACATGAAATTATTCTCATATAATGAGAATTAAATATGATCCTTCATGCAAAGAATTTAGAATAACGTCAGAAACAAAGCAAGCAATAAATTATCATTTAGTTGATAAGAATCATTCCAATTCATCTGGCGAGTGCAACACACACACACACACTGTATTTGTGTATGGAATAACTGTTCAAGAACACACACACACACAGTATTTGTGTATGAAATAATTCTTCAAGAACAAAGGGGAAACCGTTATAGGGCATGAAAGGGGAAACTGTTATAGGGCATGGAAGGGGAATTAGGGCAAGGTGTGAGTGGTAAGAGAAACATCCCACCGCACACGCTTAAAAAAGCCGTTTAATTTAAAAATAGGTAATACAGCCATACAGAGAAGACATTACAATAAAAGATCTACACAGAAAATTTTCGCTCCCAATCCATTCCCTACTCAGTCCTACATACATTACTTTTATTTTCCTTTTTTTGGAAATGCACTGGCCCCCTACTTTCTCACGAAGGCTGAACTCTCTCTACGTTCTTCTGCACCTGTTTTTTGTGCATACTCTTTCGTTGTGAAATATTTCCCCCCCAACTGTTGTTGTGTATGAAATAAATACACACATATAAGCTAAACAGCCCCGCTTGCCCGCACCACCTACACGCCCGTCCCCGCCCTCCCTCAGGCCCACGTGCTCCGAGGGCCGCCTTCGCAGGTTGTTTCTGGCGATGCCTGTCTGAAGGCCTCACACTGAGGCCCCGCCCACTCTCCCTCTCCTCTGCCCTTTGGACGTGCGCCTCTGTTCCGAACGCGGCGGACGGCGCCTCAGGCAGCGCGGCGGACAGCCCGTCCTCCGGCGCGCCGCGAGCCTCGGAGGACCCCAGCGACGGTCGTGGCGTAAGACCGGGGGTACGCGGCGATAGCGGCGGCCGTTGCGATTGATTGCGCTGGTTGCCTCCGGAGTCCACTTCCTTGGCCGCCCTTGCTACACTGGCTGATTGTTGTGCAGCCGGCGCCATGTCTGTGAGCGAGATCTTCGTGGAGCTGCAGGGCTTTTTGGCTGCCGAGCAGGACATCCGAGAGGCGAGCCCCCTCCCTTCCCCATTCCCTTTGCCTTTCCATGTCTAGTTGGGCCACTTCGCCCGGCCCTCCTCTGCCGCTCAGTCTCGGGCGGTGGGGACGCCTCCGAGGGTGGGTTGCTTCCCCTCTAGCTTTAGGTTAGGCACTCCCCGCCCCCGCCCCAAATTTTGCTGCTCTGTCCTGATTCCCCGTGTTCGAGTCTCAGCTTCTCAGCATCACTTGCCTCGTTTGTGTCAGTTTTCTTTCTTTTCAGCACTTGTTTATATCGAAGGCTCGATTAGCACCTGGTCTTCAGCGAATGAGCGTTTCGTGTATTTTTGTTGCTGTCTTAAAAGCACATGTGATCTCCTGCTTAAAACTCTCCTATGGTTTCCTATCCCACACAGGATGAAAAATCAGACTCTACTGTGGGTCACATGGTCTCTCTTCAATCTCGTTTATGCTCTCTGTCTTTGTGTATGATGTTCACTTTACCTCTTCTAGTGCCCCAAATAGCTTCCTGCCTGTTTGCTTTTCCTGGAATTTGCTTCTTTCCCGTTCTTTTCCTGATTGTCTCGTATTTATCTTATTGACGTCACAGTCTAAGCGATCTATTTCCTGTTATGTTTTCTAGTAGCGCATTAACTTTTTTTATGTGTGTAATATTGATTATTTAAAAAAAATCTTCTCCCCCATTGTATGTTAAACCGCCAGAGGGAAGGGATTGTGTGCTTAGTTCCCCAGTATTTACACAGTGCCTCGCGCATAAGTATGCTCAGTGAATATTTTAAAAATGAATTAGAGGTGGGGAGCGGCGCCTCATGCCTGTAATTCCAGCATTTTGGGAGGCCGGGGCGGCCAGATCACCTGAGGTAAGGAGTTTGAGACCAGCCTGGCCAACTTGGGGAAACCCTGTCTCTACTAAAAATATAAAAGAAAGTTAACTGGGCATGGTTGCGCACGCCTGTAATCCCAGCTACTCGAGAGGCTGAAGCAGGAGAATGGCGTGAACCCGGGAGGCGGAGGTTGCGGTGAGCCGAGATCGCGCCATTGCACTCCAGCCTGGGTGACAGAGCGAGACTCCGTCTCAAAAAAAAAAAAGAAAAAAGAAAAAAAAAGAATTAGAAATACCCGACTTTTGTATTGCATTTAACTCTTCATCTTGCAAGTTGCGTTCACACACGTCATCCATTATAATGTCCTAATTGAATACTTGGGGTGAATGGGTGGCTATTATCTTTTAAAGGGTATCTGAGGTATCTAAGGCTTTTTAGTGACTTTTTGAAGTCTTACAGAGGAAATAAGTGGAAAAGTCAGGATTCAAACTTGGTTATGATAGATCACATAAGCTATCTAATGTGTTTGGTGTGAGTGTATGACAATAATTCTGTTAAGTATCTGATTTTTATTTTTAATTCTCTCTAGGAAATCAGAAAAGTTGTACAGAGTTTAGAACAAACAGCTCGAGAGATTTTAACTCTACTGCAAGGGGTCCATCAGGGTGCTGGGTTTCAGGACAGTAAGTTCTTTGTTTTGTATCCAATTATCAGTCTCTTATTTAGAGGGAGAGTTTCTATCCAGAAGACATTTTATAATGAAAAATGGCTATCGTGCTTTATGGTGAGTAAAAATTGAAGAAGTAGGTGATTTGATAATTTTGGTTGATTTTTCTTCCACTTCCACACAGTATGGTTTAAACAGAGATGTTTTCTATTGTGAGGGCATTCTACTGATGATAATTACAATTGCTTAACCCATTTCCTGTAAAGTGCAGCTCTCTGCCAGCACAGTATTCTCAGGGTAAGCGGGAAAAGGGTTTGTTATTATTTTTTTAATTTTTTTTTTTTCTGAGACGGAGTTTCGCTCTTGTTGCCCAGGCTGGAGTGCAGTGGCGCCATCTCAGCTCACTGCAACCTCCGCCTCCTGGGTTCAAGCAATTCTCCTGCCTCAGCCTCCTGAGTAGCTGGTGTTACAGGTGCCCGCCATCACGCCCAGCTACTTGTTTTTTTTTTTTTTTTTTTGTATTTTTATTAGAGATGGGGTTTCACTTTGTTGGCCAGGCTGAGCTTGCACTCCTGACCTCAGATGATCCGCCTGGCTGGGCCTCCCAAACTGCTGGGATTACAGGCGTGAGCCACCGCACCTGGCCCAAGGGTTTGTAACTGTTTTGTGTTATCTAGCGACTTTTATTTGGCCCTTTGTGTGTGTGTGTATGTGTGTATGTGTGTGTATGCACCTGTGTGTATTTGAATCCAGCCTTTCAGTGATTGAATACCTTTTAATATGAGATTAAAAGGTATAAAATGTTTTCAAATTAATGTGTTTATAATCAGCCTCTTGAATGAAAATAAAATATGTCAAGTTTAGACATGGAACCTTCATTGTAAGGTATTGCCAGCACAGCTAAAGGAGCTATATTTTCAGATACAAGAATGATACAATAATGCATTTACACGTGCCAGAGGCAAGTGATTTTTCTTAATGATACGGAGTTGGTCATCCTGATTGTTAATACTTGGTAAAGGCTTTTTTCTGCCAAATATGGGAGGAAGAAGCAATGCAATTTTAGGCATCCTCTGAGGAGTGAACAGGAATAGCAGCTGGTGTGCAGCTCCTTAAGGATGACGTTATTTATGACAACCAAACCAATTACCAGTGTGTCTCCTAATATATTCCGTTTTAGCAAGTTGTTTATTTTTCAGTATAGCTAATTAGTAGGGAAACTGGGGATGATATTTTGAAAGCCAGGTTCAAAAGCACAGATGTGTACATTAGATGTGAGGTTTTTTTGTTGATTAATTTCCAGATAGATTACTTAGATTATTAAGCAAGAACTGTATTTGAAATTTGGTAAATTTTTCATTACATTTGGTTATCTTTTGTGACTAGTTCCAAAGAGGTGTTTGAAAGCTCGAGAACATTTTGGTACAGTAAAAACACATCTAACATCTTTGAAGACCAAATTTCCTGCTGAACAGTATTACAGGTTTGTAAGAAAAATAGCATTATTTTATAATGTTAGGTAAAAAAAAAAGGAGAAAAATTATGTGTACCAAATGATTGCTTACAACTAGGCAAACATCCTGTGTAGAAGTAACAAAAAGAGAAAAAACCGAACTAATAATGGTTATGACAAAAATTGGTGATTTTATTTTTTTCTTCTTTTTACTTTCTAAATCTTAAGGAACATGTATTACTTTTGCAGTGAAAAAGCAATTAAAAAGAAAATGTGGTATGAGGGTCAAAAGTGAGAATATCTTTTTGCTATATACAAGTTTCTTGTGAAATTGGATGAACTATAGTTAGTGAAATAATGAGATTAGGTGGCAGTATATATATGGAGTCGAGTTTTACTTTGAAGTTGAATTTCACTGCAAAGTGATGTAATTAGCTAATATTTTATGCCATGTCTTCTTATTAAAATCAACACTGTTGATTTAAGATACACCATTGTTTTATGTACCAGTAGGGAAGGAAAATTTTGCCAGTCATAAATGTGAAACATGGGCCAGGCGTGGTGGCTCACGCCTGTAATCCTAGCACTTTGGGAGGCCAAGGCGGGCAGATCACCTGAGGTCAGGAGTTTGAGACAGCCTGGCCAGCATGGCGAAACCCCGTCTCTACTAAAAATATGAAAATTAGCCAGGTGGTGGCTTATGCCTGTAACCCCAGCCACTTCAGAGGCTGAGGCAGGAGAATCGCTTGAACCAGGCAGGCGGAGTTTGCAGTGAGCCAAGATGGCGCCATTGCACTCCAGCCTGGGCAACAGAGTGAGACTCCATCTAAAAAAAAAAAAAAAAACTTGTGAAACATGGATTGTGAAATGTCTCCTGGTTTCATAGGTGTTAAACTGGGAAAAACTGCATCTGAATCAAGACTTTCTACTTATTTTAATTTTCTTACTGAAAAAGATGTTCTTTTAAGACGTATATATCAACAGTAAATAGGATGAGTATTTTCAGGGGTGGATAGTATAACCTTATGAGAATATTCTTTTAAGGCAGAGGTTGACAAACCACTAGTGGCTGCTGCCTCTGGGAGCTAAGAATTGCTTTTGTTTTTTCAAGAGTTGTTAAAAAAAAGAAAATCCCAGATAAGAATATGTAACAGTGAAAGTGTCCCACAAAGCCTAAAATATTTACTACTTGGCCCTTTACAGAAAAGATTTGCTGATCCTTGCTGTAAGGCAGGGGTTCCCAACCCCCAGGCCGTGGACTGGTACTGGTCTGTGGCCTGTTAGGAACTGGGATGCACAGAAGGAGGCGAGCGGTAGGTGAGCGAGTGAAGCTTCATCTGTATTTACAGCCGCTCCCCATCACTTGCAATACTGCCTGAGCTCCACCTCCTGTCAGATTGGTGGCAGCATTCGATTCTCATAGTAGTGTGAACCCTATTGTGGACTGTGCATGCGGGAGATCTAGGTTGCGTGCTCCTTATGAGAATCTAATACTTGATGATCTGAAGTGGAACAATTTCATCCTGAAACCATCCGCCCCCCTTCTGTGGAAAAATTGTCTTCCACGAAACTGGTCCCTGGTGCTGAAAAGGTCAAGGACCGCTGTTGTAATAGCTGAAGCACAGAGAGAGGTAGGACAGTAGAATAGGTGGGGTCTTTAGAGACCATCTTCTCTGGAGGTCACACACAGGCTGCCCTCTGGCTGGATTTGGCCTTCAGAAGGGTTTGTGTGACCTGCATTATGTTGAGACCTTTTTTTGAATGTGTTGCCACATTTGAAAATCAGGAGGCATGGTGTAAATATCCACAGGTTGTAAAATTTCCTTTTTTCAGGCTTCTAGCTCAGTATTCTAAGTGCATTTGTTTAGTGATTGCAAATGGTAATTTTGTGAATCAGAATTTTCTTGGTATTCTGCACTCAAATCAATGTAGGAATACGTTGAGGATGATACATAATTGCAGTTGTCTTCAATCATCAGTTGCAAATTTTTATTTTTTTCAGAGCAGTATCATTGTTCTTACTGATTAAATTTAGAAAGCACAATTGCTCTTGTCATCTGTAATCTTCAGTTTTCTTCTTTCTGTCTTTTTTTTTTTTTTTTTTTTTTTGAGACGGAGTGTCACTCTGTTGCTCAGGGTGGAGTGCAGTGGTGTGATGTTGCTCACTGCAACCTCTGCCTCCCGGGTTCAAGCAATTCTCCTGCCTCAGCCTCCCGAGTAGCTGGGACTATGGGTGCCCACCACCATGCCTGGCTAATTTTTATATTTTTAGTAGAGAGGGGATTTTGCCATGTTGGCCAGGCTGGTCTTGAATTCGTTACCTCAGGTGATCAACCTGCCTCTGCTTCTCAAAGTGCTGGGATTACAGGTGTGAGCCATTGCACCTGGCATAAATTTTCATACTCATCAAAATTAGACCATGTTTCTCACTGATTAAACTTAAATAATTGTTATAAATTTGAACTTGTAAAATTAATGCTAAATGTCATATTTCTCTTTATATATTGGGGGTTTGTGTAAGATTTTATTTGAAAAATGATCGCATTTCCAAACCGTTTGAACATGGCTGTATTAAACCCATCTTTCTGAAGGTCCCTAACCTTGGAGGCTAAATGTGCTTATTTTCATGCAGATTTCATGAGCACTGGAGGTTTGTGTTGCAGCGCTTGGTCTTCTTGGCAGCATTTGTTGTGTATTTGGAAACAGAAACACTAGTGACTCGAGAAGCAGTTACAGAAATTCTTGGCAGTAAGTGTCTTTATTAGTGGGATCTGCAGAATCAGGCATGGTTGCTTAGTTTTTGGTGGAAAGGGTGGTTGTACTTTGTTTATTAAAACAAACAAGAATTAACTAAAAACCACTTATAGTTGTAGCTTGGTATCCGAGGATGATGCTTCCAGAGCTCTCCCAATACTCAAATCTGAGGATGTTCAAGTCCCTTATATAACTGGTGTAGTATTTGCATATAACCTATACACATCCTCCCACATACTTTAAATCATCTCTAGATTTCTTAAAATATCTAATACAGTATAAGTGCTATGTAAATATTTTTTTTTTTTTTGAGACAGAGTCTCACTCTGTCGCCCAGGCTGGAGTGCAGTGGCGTAATGTCCACTCACTGCAACCTCCACCTCCCAGGTTCAAGTGATTCTCCTGCCTCAGCCTCCCGAGTAGCTGGGATTACAGGTGCCTGCCACTGCGCCAAGCTAATTTTTTGTATATATATATTTTTTCCGAAATGGAGTTTTGCTCTTGTTGCCCAGGCTGTAGTGCAATGATGCAATCTCAGCTCATCACAACCTCCACCTCCTGGGTGCAAGCATTTCTCCTACCTCAGCCTCCTGAGTAGCTGGAATTACAGGCATGCACTACCACACCTGGCTAATTTTATATTTTTAGTAGAGATGAGGTTTCTCCATGTTGGTCAGGCTGGTCTTGAACTCCTGACCTCAGGTGATCTGCCCGCCTCAGCCTCCCAAAGTGCTGGGATTACAGGCGTGAGCGACCGCACCCAGCCAATTTTTTGTATTTTTTTAGTAGAAACAGGGTTTCACCATGTTGGCCAGGCTGGTCTTGAACTCCTGACCTCGTGATTTGCCCGCCTTGGCCTCCCAAAGTGCTGGGATTACAGGCATGAGCCACCGCGCCTGGCCTTTTCCCAAATATTTTCTATCCACAGTTGGTTAGCACAGAGGGCCGACTCTACTTGGAAATGCAAAAGCTAAAAATAACAATGGCAAACACATTTGCACTTGCTTTAGTTTTTAAAATTGAATTTTTTAGAATTTCAAGCCTACAGAAAAATTGAAAGAATAGTACAATGAATACCTGTTTACATGCCACTTAGATTGACCACTTGTTAACATTTTGCTACATCTGCTTAATCTTCTCATTTTGTGTGTGTCTTTGTCAGCCATTTGAAAGTTGCAAATATCGTAACTCCTTTCTTAAATGCTTTATCATGTGCTTTCTAACAAGAAGTATATTCTGTGACACAACTAGATACCGTTTTTGATAGTATTTTTGAGGGAAGACTGAATTGAATTTTGCTTAAGAACTCAAAAAATCCATAGTGAGGTCTAGTTGCCAAGGTTGTGAATATATTAAAAAGCCAGTTTTTAAAAGATTCATCCTTTCTTTACTTACTTTGGGAGAAATTATGTGTATATTTTTATATTCTGAGGCTTAACTTGCATTCACAGCATGACTTTATTTTCATGTGTTTTTTAGTTGAGCCAGATCGGGAGAAAGGATTTCATCTGGATGTAGAAGATTATCTCTCAGGAGTTCTAATTCTTGCCAGTGAACTGGTAAGCTCAGTAACTTGCTGGTTGCTTTTTTGATCTTTCTGCTTCACTGTCAGTTTTTTTTTTTTTTTTTTGAGACAGAGTCTTGCTCTGTCGCCCAGGCTGGAGTGCAGTGGCGCAATCTCATCTCACTGCAAGCTCCGCCTCCCGAGTTCGTGCAGTTCTCCTGCCTCAGCCTCCCGAGTAGCTGGGACTACAGGTGCCTGCCACCACGCCCGGCTAATTTTTTTTTGTATTTTTAGTAGAGACGGGGTTTCACCGTGTTAGCCAGGATGGTCTCGATCTCCTGACCTCGTGATCTGCCCACCTCGGCCTCCCAAAGTGCTGGGATTATAGGCGTGAGCCACTGTGCCTGGCCCACTGTCTGTTTTTAAAATGGGTACCAAAATTCAGAATGTCTTAATTCTTTTCTAAGCCATCTCTCAGTCACCAGGTAGTCACTGACTGGCACTGTATGTGTTATAGTTTACTAGGCATCAGAGAAAAGCCAGATCAAATGATGAGTGCATACTTACTGAGTTAAGAATTTTTAACAGATGATAAGACCTCTTCCTTTTAGGGTAGTGGCAAAACATTTATTCCTGGTAACTGTTAATCCATGTAATTGTTTTGGACACTCTTTTGTCTATATAACTAAGTTATTCTTATCCTTTATTCCTTTAATCAGTATCTAGGGAAATTGCCCTGTAAAAGTCTAAAGAAAAAAAAAGCTGTCAGTAGCAAAATTGAGTAGTTGTGATAGAGACTGTGCCAGTCTGCAGAGGTGAAAATATTTACTATCTGGCTCATTAAGAAAAAGTTTGCTTGTCCTTGCTCCAGAGGAAAGCAGTCCAGGGCTGGTCTGATGATTCCTTGATCTTTGGCCCTAGGTTCTTCTAGCTTCAGCTTCTTTCTTATGTTCCAGAACTGTTGCTCTAGTCACATCTTCACTCTAGCCAGCAGTAGGAGGAAATAGGGAAAACAGTATGCCCTCCCGCTTTAAGGACATTTCTTTGAAGTTGTACACACAACTTCTGTTAACATTCTGGTGCCTTGCCTGCAGGGAGGCAGAAATGGAGTCTATTGGAGTGGGTATGTGTGCATTGAAAACCTGAGGAAGATGGTGAGAATGGATGATGGGGTCCACTTGCAGGCTGTACCACTTGTCTGGCTTGTTGGAGACACCTGACCAGTAAACAGGAAGCATCTTGTTAGTATTAGTTGTTAAGTGTAAGGTGTCTTTAGGACCATACATGTTGGGGCCGGGTGCAGTGGCTTACGCTTGTAATCCTGGCAGTTTTGGAGGCCAAGGTGGGAGGATCCCTTGAGGCCAGGAGTTCCACACCAGCCTAAGCAACAAAGCAAGACCCCTTCTCTATATTAAAAACAAACAAACAAACAAACAAAAAACCTGTATGTGAGACCAAAAAACCCGTATGTTGGGAATGCACTAAAGGGGTGGTAAGTCTGGAAAAGTGGAGAGGATTTTACAGAAAGGGGAATCTTTTTTATTTTAATATATTTTTTAAAGCCGGTCAAATGGAGCAGTGGGGGGTTGTATACTGACACTGAGAAGGGGAGTCTTGAGTTGGGTCTTGAAATCAATCTTAGTTCTCTTTCAAGACAGGGTTACACTCACATAATTTTAGTTTCTTATCCCAAGTCTGCCTTACTTGATTCTAGGTGACTGGAGTTGCAGCTTAGTAGGTGGGCTCTAGAAATGTGATCATTTGGCCGAGGTTGGAAGAGGTAGTGGAGCTGCTGTGATTACTTTGTCGTTTATTTCTTCGATATGATAGCAGATGAGCTGTAAAGATGTTTGTGTAATGTAACACTTTATTATGCAATAGCCAGTTTAAGAAATTAGAGAAATTTTAGATGTTAGTAATATTAAATTTTACTTGGCAGAAATGGTCTCATTTTCAGTGGGATTCTTTTCAGAGAAGCTCCTGTCTTGTCTGTACTTGCGTGTACCCTGAGATAGAACATCAGCGTAGCTGTCTAGGCTTGCGGTTCTTCTGGTTGTGATTCAGAGGAAGATGTGCTGAGGAGGAGCCATGTTGTAACAAGCCCCTGTTTTCTCTTTCCTGGTACAGTCGAGGCTGTCTGTCAACAGCGTGACTGCTGGAGACTACTCCCGACCCCTCCACATCTCCACCTTCATCAATGAGCTGGATTCTGGTTTCCGCCTTCTCAACCTGAAAAATGACTCCCTGAGGAAGCGCTACGACGGATTGAAGTATGACGTGAAGAAAGTAGAGGAGGTGGTCTATGATCTCTCCATCCGGGGCTTCAATAAGGAGACGGCAGCAGCTTGTGTTGAAAAATAGGAGGCTCTCCTTGCTCCTGGCCTTGCTGACCTCAGCGATTGCCAGGAAGGGGTGAGCACAGAGTGCCTCTTACGGTAGTTAGGATGCCCAGTTGCTAAACACTGCGCTTTATTTTCTTAACCAGTTGTGGTGTGAGTATCAGAATTGAAACACTTTTTTGGGGGTAAAAAATATAGCCTTTACATGGACAGAATTTTCTTTGTTGTTTCAGTGAATTTGCCTGTAATTCAGTGTATTTCAGTTCCGTCAGAAAGTGTAAATGTTAGTTTCTTGGTAAAGTCCTTTTCTTGCTTACCTTGACTGTTGATGTACTGATTGAGAAGTTCATTGTCTCGTTTGTGATTCTTCCAGATGTGATGCTTGATATTTTCTATATGCGAGTTAGCCATCCACACCCAGGCATAGCGTGGATACAGTATAAAAATAGATAATTAAAAAGATGGTTGCCAAGCAAGGAAAACTTATTTTATATTTTCCCTTCCTTATTTTAAGCATTGTGAGTAAATCAGATGTTGAATTCTTTTGCCAAGGGAATTATAGCCCCAGGTTCTCTCTCACTGCCATCAAACTATAAAAGATTAAACTGCAAAGTCAAGCTCAACAGATTATTTTGGAAAGTTTTTGTATTAAGGGATTTAGTAACATCATTTGGTTTTCCACCAGGCAGGGAGTAGGGCTTAGTGTTTTAAAACACCTCTGCTTTCTGATGTTGCCTTAATATTCTGCTATTGCAGCAATTAAAAATTGTCTTCATGTACATTTGGAACTAACACGTGATGTGATATATTCCTAAACTATGAAACCTTTTTCCTAGTAGTCAGCTAGATCGTTTGTTCTGGGAGTATAAAGCCACCCACGTAAGTTAATAAGCAAAATCCTGACTGTTATGTTGTTAGAGAAAAATGCTTTGCTTTGTCTGGAAGAAAGATAAAATAGTGAATTATAAATAAGTCAGGCCGGGCGTGGTGGCTCACACCTGTAATCCCAGCACACTGGGAGGCCGAGGCAGGGGGATTGCTTGAGCTCAGGAGTTCGAGACCAGCCTGGGCAACAAAGTGAGACTCCATCTCTATATAAAAATAAAAACCACGAAAGCACACACAAAATAAATCAGTGGGATTTGGTAATGTGTTTTAGCGTAAGAAATTTCAGGTTGTTGGTGACTATCCCAACAGTCATGTTTTAAATGTACAGTTTGGGGCAAGTCATGTAAATACTGTTGGTGGTCTTCCCCCTACGCCCCAATTTTCAGGTAGTACTAAGAGTATGTGCCAGGAAACTCTTGCTATTGAATTGAGATGATTAAAATGGTGACTTAATCCATAGTTATTTTGCACCCACTGAAAGGAAAGTGCTTTCCAGAATACTACGAAGTATCTAAAAGTGTCACCTTTTCTTGCCTGATCAACAATCTGGGCTTCCTGTTTGTACAAGGGGCCATTTGGCATACCTTTCACAGCTTTTATCAGGCCAAGTTAAAGGCTGACTACATTTTTTCATCATGAGAAAAGCAGTTGAAATGAGGCATGAGTTACTGTGCATTGGGATTTTAGAACAATTTTCTTGTGACAGCTCTTTTTGTGAAGTTAGGTTCTTAAAAGTGCCCATGATGGTCACTTAAAATGTGCAGTAATAGCACTGCCAGGATCAAGCATGAAAGGCTTTTAAATTAGATCATCACACATAAGGCAATACGTTTGATAATAGTTTTTTTTTTTTTTAACCTCTTTAAGTATTGATTCTGCTTGAGAATATTGAAGTACTTGCCAGAAGTTGTGGATTTCAGTTTTAACAAATGCTATTAAAGTGGAGAAGCACACTCTGGTCTTGGAATTCCATTTGAGGATTTAGAAGTGTCATGTTTATAACTATTCAGTTGTCTTTGTTGCTGGCTTGTTGTAAAGCAATAAAATTTTTTTTGGTCTTTTTGTAAGTGAGTGTGCTGCTGTAAGAAATCTCCCATGTGCATAACAAATTCTGAATATTTTTTGAGGCTAAAGAAGACCGGGTTGACAAGCAGATACTGCTGTGTAATGGTTACACTAACCAAAAGACACCAGCTGCTCAGAGTTCTGTACTGTAAAGCGCAGATAACATTTGTGTGTTTTACCTTGATTGGGGAATTAAAAGTCATTTAACTGAAGATGTTGAGAAACCTGGGCTCTGGTTTTAGTATACCGGAATTACTTTTTTCCAATTTTAGAAAATCAAGCAGGTTAGAGAAAATAGAGATGAATTAGGGGACACTGTCTTATGGATTCATTTATAAGAAGAGAACCAGCCATATACACTTGGGGAGATTTGCCGCATCTTAAACTTGAATAATAATATGAGTAATGCTTAAGGGAGTTTAATAGAGAAGGAAAGCTTTGGCAGTGTTTTGAGACCTTAAGTGGCTAAACAGATGAGACAAACATGCGGGTTGCTACGGGCATAGTTTCATAATTGTGTACTCGGAAATTAAAGTTTGCTTGTTTCTTGGTCTGGATTAAACTGTTTGTCCTCCTTTTCAGACAGAGCATCACAGTCAGGGCTGACACCAAAATAAGACTTTCCCTGAGCCTGAAATAATTTTTTTTTTTTTTAAGTATCTACTGTAATAAGCATCAAACAAGCAGAAATAAACAATGTCCCTTCCCCTGGACTACAACAACAGCAATAACAAACATTTAAAGGCGGTAAAATTGCCAGGACTGGTGGGTTGGTTGAGTGGGCTGGGTGCGGGTAGTGGGATGAGATGGGACGGGAAGGGAGGAATGTAGCATTGCTGCCAGGTTTCTGGCCAAGGTTTGGTGCCATTCACTGAGGTGAGTGTAGGAAGATCGCATGTCTGGAGCGGGCTGGGCAGCTGATGCATTTGCTTTTGGATGTGTTGGATTTATGACACTGGAGCGGCAGGTGGATAAATCAAAAGTGGGTAAGATCTCCCTGGAGAGCGTGTAGAATGAGAAGAGTCACAAGCTGGGGACAAATTCTTGGTTAACAGCATGGCTTAACAAGGTAGGCAGAGGAAATGGAGTCCATGAGGAAGTGGAGAAATGGTCAGAGAGGCTAACAGAATGGGAAGAGTGGCTTGATTCAGAAGCCAGGGAATAAAGGGTCTTAAGTGTTTGGGTGAGGGATTTAAAATAATCTACAGCCTGGGAGCTCCATGACTAATCTGTCAGGTTAGGCTAGGTTATCCTGTGGGAACACCACCAGATCTCATAGGCAAAGAACAAGGTTTCTCCTTCACATTCCCTCTCCATTGCAGCTTAGCTGGGGATCTGTTCCACGTTGTCCTTATGTAGGGTGACAGAGCAGCCACTAACTGGACCATTGCTAGTTTTAGTGGGAGAGGGAGGAAGCTGTGGAGTGTCTTGCACAAATACATGATCTGGTCACTCTGACAATTATTGTTTTTTTTTTTGGAGATAGTCTGGCTCTGTCACCAGGGCTGGAGTGCATTAGTGCAATCTGGGCTCACTGCAACCTTCACCTCTTGGGCTCAAGCGATCCTCCCACTTCAGCACCTCCTGGGCTCAAGCGATCCTCCCACTTCAGCCTCCCTAGTATCAATAGCTGGGACTACAGGTGCAGGCTACCATGCCTGGCTAATATTTAAAATTTTTTATAGAGACAGGGTTTCACTATGTTGCCCAGGCTGGTCTCAAACTCCTGGGCTCAAGTGATCCTCCCACTTTGGCCTCCCAATGTGTTGGGATTACAGTTGTGAGCCACTACACCCAGCCTCAGTTCATTGTTTAGAGGTAGACATGTGGCCCTGCTAAACCACAAGGGGGTCAGAAAGTAAAATCCTATCTTGTAGGATGAGAGTCAGGATGGATAGACAAAATACTGAAGTTTGGGGGTATGTTTAGTTCAATTTGTTAAATATATAGTTGTAATATTTCCATATACACATGAACACCAATTGGCTTGGGAGGGAGAGAAGATGCCCCAGGACCACTCTCCTGTTTGACAGAGTTCTCTGGTATGTGTGCATTTGTGTTGGATTTGTGTTACGTTTTAAGCCAACATTCAGCGAGCTCTATGTGTTCCATGCGCTGGGCTAAACATTTTGTTTAATTATCTCATTTTGTCCTTATATAAGACAACTATATGAGGTAGCTACTACTACTTTCCCTATTTTAGACTTGGCTTAGAGAGGGCAATTAACTTGCTGTGGGTTCATAGTTATGAAATGAAACAGCTGCTGTTCAGAACCCAGTTATTCTGCCTCGACATTGCAACAGACCATTTCTTCCTGGATGCTCTTGCATGGCATTCTTTCATAGCCTGGCAAGGCAAACATCAGATCCACAAATAGTTAAGAGCACAAAGTGTATGTTTAACTTTGGGCTAAGTGTGGTTTGTCATAAAAATAAGCATGAAAATAAATAGACTTGGTCCTCACCCTCAAGATGTTTAGGTCTAGTTGCAGGGGAGGAAGTGGTGAGAAAAGATACTAAACAGGTAAGAGGTTAAATATTCAACTAATATTTGAGTGCCTACTATGATCTATTTTTAACAGCTTTATTGAAATACATTCACATGTAAAATTGACCCATATCAAGTGTTCGATTCAGTGATTTAATTTACCATGTGGTGGAAGCATCACTATAAATCAGTTTTAGAACTTTTTTTTAATCTCTCCAAAATATCCCTGCTCCTACTGCCAGCCCTAGGTGACACTAATCTAATTTTTATCTCTATAAAGTTGCCTTTTCTGGATATTTCATAGAAATAGACTCCTACAGTATATGATCTCTTACGTCTTTTCGCTTAGCATAATGTTTTAAAGGTTCATAACATATGTTAGTTTGTTCCTTTTTATTGCTAAGTACTATTCCATTGTTTGGATATTCCACATTTTTTGTTTTTTTTTGAGACAGAGTCTTGTTCTGTCACCCAGGCTGGAGTGCAGTGGCTTGATCTCAGCTCTCTGCAATCTCCGCCTCCCGGGTTCAAGCGATTCTCCTGCGTCAGCCTCCTGAATAGCTGGGATTACAGGTGTGTGCCACCATGCCCAGCTAATTTTTGTATTTTTAGTAGAGACAGGGTTTCGCCATCTTGGCCGGGCGGGCTTTGCCATGTTGGCCAGACAAGTTTTGCCATGTTGGCCAGGCTGGTCTTGAACTCTTGACCTCAGGTGATCCTCCTGCCTCGGCCTCCCAAAGTGCTGAGAGTACAGGCATGAGTCCGGCCAGATATTCCACATTGTATCTACACATTCATCACATGATGACACATTGAAGTTTCCATTTTTTTGGCTGTTATGAATAATGCTGCTCTGAACATTAGCATGCAAGTCTGTGTGTGAATGTAAGTTTCTATTTCTTTTGGATAGGTACCTAGGAATCTGTGGTAAAAATGGTAAGTTTATGTTTAGTTTTTTAAGAAACTGCCAATCTGTTTCCAAAGTGGCTGCACTATTTTAAATTCCCACCAGCAATATATGAGGGTTCCCTACTAGGAGTTTAAATTCAAGACAATAACAGACAAGATGTCATAGTCACAGTACTTAATTTCTAAATAACTTGTGAATAATTGCATAGTTTAGGAGCTGTAGTTTGAACTAGGTCATGAAAGAAGTGAGTTTTTTTTTTTTCTTTTTGAGATAGAATGTTACTCCGTTGCCCAGGCTGGAGTGCAGTGGCACAATCTTGGCTCACTGCAACCTCCACCTCCTAGGTTCAAGCAATTCTGCCTCAGCCTCCTGAGTAGCTGGGACTACAGGTATGCGTCACCACACCCAGCTAATTTTTGTATTTTTAGTAGAGACAGAGTTTCACCATGTTGCCCAGGCTGGTCTCGAACTCCTGACCTCAGGTCATCCACCTGCCTTGGCCTCCCTAAGTGCTGGGATTACAGGCATGAGCCACTGCCGAAAGAGGTGAGATTTAGGCAAGCATGGAACTAGGAGAAGGTCATTTTGGTTGGGCAGAATAATTGACACCAATGTGGAAACGTGTCACATTTAATGGGGTTAGGGATGTCACCCATGTGAGTGGAAGAAGAACTCTGGCAAGGTTGGATTGTTAGATTTAGGAAAGGTTGAATTGGGGGGTTAGGAAGTTTGGACTTCGAATGACAGGCATTGGAGGACTGAAGAGTTTTTTTGAGGCGAGGAGGGAGCAGCTTTAGAGTTAGATAGTCCTAGTTTTGAATCCTGCGTCTATCATGTTATCAATGGGGAGAGACCACAGGCAGGGACACCTGGGAGCAAGCTCTTGCTGTCTTTGAGGTAAGGGTCAGATTGGGTAGCTGGTGATAGGCATGACTGGGTAAGGGCAGATGGAGTGCACTGCAGAGAGAGAACTGGCCAAACTTGCTGACTGATGGAGTTGGGGTAGACAGAGAAGTTGGGGTAGCTGAGAGAAGTGAAAAGCTGCCTGAGCTTCTGAAAGAATATCCATGGGAAAAGTGGAGCTATTTTCTGGGGGAAGAGGAGAAGATGAGAAGTTCAATTTTGCAAGTGTTGAGTTTACTGTGCTAGATGTTGCATGGCTGGCTGTACTTTTTGGACTAGAATTTTGGGTGCCTGAGGCTGGAGGTGAGGGAGTCCTTTAGATATAGAGTAGATCTTGGAACTGTGACTGTGATGAAGAGGGAGCCCAGGGACATGATTGAAGACACCAAGAAGATGGGAGGAGCCAGAGGCCTGTGTCCAGGTCTGCCCAAGCAGGAGCTGGGGCCGTTATGTGACAGATGCACTGTGCTTTCTCTCCTACTGCACTAGAAATCCTTTACTTACTATGAAGACTTTAAGGTTTTTGGCTGAAGGAAAATAAACCTATGAAAATATGTAGAATCCCCATAGAAGAAAGTTGGGCTTGTTAGAAAAAAAATGACAAAGGAAGTAACCTATTTACCCTGACCCTTACATCAGTTACTCATGATCATCTGGTATCATTTAATATTAATTAACATTTACCCACAGCCATCTGCTCTGGCTAGAGTTGTGCGTTCATCCGTTGCAGCTGTGTTTTTTCATGATCGAATGCTGGCCTCGCTCTCTGGACCCACCAGCTGGACCTGCCAGCAAGACCAGTTCAGAAGTCAGAAAGATTCCCCTTCAGCTTCCTCTGCCACATCCCTGCTGTCAGAGCTTCCTTTGGTGAACCCTTTGCTCACCCTGACAATGGAAGTCAAGCCAGATAATTTTTCACAGTTGGGAAGTACAAAGGGCAGGATGTTTGCTTTTACTTTCTGGGGGAAGACAGCAAGATTGTTGTAATCATTTAAAGGGTTGTTTTGAAAGCACAGTTGATGGACTGGGCACTTCTACTTTGATACAGTATTAGACCCAGCACCAATACAACAAAGACTCATTTTTTTTTTTTTGAGACGGAGTCTTGCTCTGTTGCCCAGGCTGGAGTGCAGTGGTACGATCTCGGCTCACTGCAACCTCCGCCTCCCAGGTTCAAGCGATTATCCTGCCTCAGCCTCCTGAGTAGCTGAGATTACAGGTGCCCGCCACCATGCCCAGCTAATTTTTATATTTTTAGTAGAGATGGCATTTCACCATGTTGGCCAGGCTGGTCTCGAACTCCTGACCTCAGGTGATCCACCCGCCTCAGCCTCCCAAAGTGCTGGGATGACAGGCGTGAGCCACCGTGCCCCGCCACAGCAAAGACTCAAAATCAGTGTTAGTGTTTGGACTTTATTTCTTTGTATCTAGACGTTAACTCTCAAATCTCCAAGACAAAGAACAAAGGATCAGCAGGGATGGACCCAGTTTCACTTTCTTCAGCTGTTCCCAGGAGAGTTTAGCCGTCAGTCTTCCTGGGATCAGCCCCAGAGGTGGGCATGAGTGGGTTAACGACAGGAGTCCTTCCCCGGGGGACTTGGGAAGCCCGTCTTATGTCCTGTCCCACCCCCTCAAAGAACAAGGACATGACTTTATATTGTTTTATAAAACTGATGAAATGGGTGCCCAGGTTCTTGGGCTGTGGCCTGCCTGTATCACCAAGCAGCTGTAACCTTTCCTTAAACTGAAAACAGAAAGAGGAATATTTCCCCAACTACCTTCGCTGAGGAAAAAGGAAGTGGGGTTGACACAAGCATTTGTGAGCTGACTCCAGAAGGAGAAGGAGAACCTTGGCTTTAATCTTCATTTAAAAAATACACATTGGAAGGACGGGAGGGAATATAGTTGATACTGCCTGGTGTTCTGTTAGAGGTACGGTGTGAGTTGCAGGGAATATTTAAATGTCGTATCATTGCTTCATGGTACATTTTGTATGATTTCCTCCTTTTTGACTCATGCTACTTTTATTGGAAATAAGAAATCATCATAGAAAATTGGGAAATTGGCTAGGCATGGTGGCTTATGCCTGTAATCCCAGCACTTTGGGAGGCTGAGGCAGGTGGATTGCTTGAGCTCAGGACTTTGAGACCAGCCTGGCCAACATGGCGAAACCCTGTCTCTACTAAAAATACAAAAATTAGCCGGGTGTGGTGGTGTGCACCTGTAGTCTCAGCTGCTAGGGGTACTGAGGCGGGAGGATCGCTTGAGCCCAGGAAGTCGAGGCTGCAGTGCCTGGGTGACACAGTGAGAACTCTCTGTTTCAAAAAAAAAAAAACAACTGAGAAATTGCCAAAAAATGATCAAAATGTGTATATATTTTTTGCATTGTGATTTATCCTAAATATACTACTGACTTTTAAAAGACTTTCTGAGATGCCTGTGAATTCTACTATGACCTTTTGATTTGATATTGTTGTTTAGCTAATGGCTCATGTGAATGGTCCCTTCTCTTTGCTGAACTCCTTTGCAAAAGTGCAGAGGGTTCGGTTGGTCTGCTGTTCTCTGCAAGCTCCGTGGATGCGCAGGTTCTGCAGTCAAGCTGCCTCTGTCCCTTAGCAGCAGGTTTTTCATTGTCCCTTTTGTACAAAGTTGTGATAAAATAAAAACTTCAGCTAAATTAAATTTAAAAGAGTTTAATTGAGCAATGAACAATTTGCAAATCGGGCAGCCTCCTGAGCCAGAGTATGCTCAGTGACTCTAGCGTAGCCACATGGTGGAAGATTTATGGACAGAAAAAGAAAAGTGGGCCGGGCGTGGTGGCTCATGACTGTAATCCCAGCACTATGGGAGGCCAAGGCAGGTGGATCACCTGAGGTCAGGAGTTCGAGACCAGCCTGGCCAACATGGTGAAACCCTGTCTCTACTAAAAACACAAACAATTAGGCGGAGTGTGATGGCTCACGCCTGTAATCCCAGTACTTTGGGAGGCTGAGGCGGGCAGGTCACGAGGTCAGGAGTTTGAGACCAGCCTGGCCAACATGGTGAAACCCCGTCTCTACAAAAAATCAAAAATTAGGTGGCAGGCGCCTGTAATCCCAGCCACTTGGGAGGCTGAGGCAGGAGAATCCATTGAACCCAGGAGGTGGAGGTTGCAGTGAGCCGAGATGGTGCCACTGCACTCCAGCCTGGGTGACAGAGCGAGAATTTGTCCTGGAAAAACAACAACAACAACAAAAAAAACGAAAAAATACCACAGGGCTGGGCATGGTGGCTCATGCCTGTAATCCCAGCACTTTGGGAGGCCGAGGTGGGTGGATCACCTGAGGTCAGGAGTTCATGACCAGCCTGACCACCGTGGTGAAACCCTGTCTCTACTAAAAATACAAAAATTAGCTGGGCATGGTGGCGGGCGCCTGTAATCCCAGCTACTTGGGAGACTGAGGGAAGAGAATTGCTTGAACCCGGGAGGCGGAGGTTGCAGTGAGCCGTGATCACACCACTGCACTCCAGCCTGGGCAACAGAGTGAGACTCCATCTCAAAAACAAAACAAACAAAAAAAATCGGAACCCGGGAGGCAGAGGGCGGAGGTTGCAGTGAGCTGAGATTGTGCCATTGCACTCCAGCCTGGGCAACAAGAGCGAAACTCCGTCTCAAAAAAAAAAAAAAAAAAAAGTAAAAAGGAAAGTGATGGACAGAAAACAAAAATGAAGTACAGAAACAGCCTGGTTGGTTACAGCTGGATGTTTGCTTTATTTGAACCATGGTTCAAACGGATGGCTACATTTGATTGGCCAAAACTTGGTGATTGGCATTAAGTGTAGGCTATGGTCTGTTTACACCTC
Source organism: Pongo abelii (assembly GCF_028885655.2). Lineage (NCBI taxonomy): Eukaryota > Metazoa > Chordata > Mammalia > Primates > Hominidae > Pongo > Pongo abelii. Next base: position 26,360,604 of record NC_071996.2, on the reverse strand, counting down.
CACTTGTTACAGTTCACGATGTACGGAGAAACCTTTAGGCTGAACTTAAAATATGTAAGGAGGCAGCTTTAGGTAAACTTGATTTAACAGCTGACATTATTGAAAAAAACATACCACTGTTGGGTATTCCTATGAAACTAGACGATGTTGTATGCCATTTTCTTCTTTGTTAAAGCATTTTTACATTCATCACATCATCTGACTTTTGAAGCTGTCCTGTGACCCATTCTGTGTGACTCCTGGGGTTGATGGCTTATGTCTCAGACAGTTGGAGGAGGAGGTGTTCCCAGGGGTTGCACTGCTTTTCTTCCTCAGCCAGCCCATCCTCTCTCTCTGCTCACTTACAGGCTTGTCAGCCTGTTCTTTAGCCTTGAATTCTGGTCACCACTTGACAGTGTCAAGGGTTCAAAACTGATCTGCTGCTGTGGAAAACACTTTTAAAAAGTTAATTTTTTTTTTTTTTTTTTTTTTTAAGACAGAGTCTCGCTCTGTCGCCCAGGCTAGAGTGCAGTGGTGCGATCTCGGCTCACTACAGGCTCCGCCTCCCGGGTTCACGCCATTCTCCTGCCTCAGCCTCTCGAGTAGCTGGGACTACAGGCGCCCACCACCAAGCCCGGCTAATTTTTTTTGTGTTTTTAGTAGAGACGGGGTTTCACTGTGTTAGCCAGGATGGTCTCGATCTCCTGACCTCGTGATCCGCCCACCTCGGCCTCCCAAAGTGCTGGGATTACAAGTGTGAGCCACTACGCCTGGCCAAAAGTTAATTTTTAATTTCTAATTTTTTAAAATTAGAGATTAATTCTCACTATGTTGCCCAGGCTGGTCTCAAACTCCTGGCCTCAAGTGATCCTCCCACCTTGGCCTCCCAAAGTGCTGGGGTTACAGGTGTGAGCCACCGCACCAGGCCCCTCAAAGTGTTAAACAGAGTTACCACGTATCCTCGTCATCCCACTCAGGATATACTTGAGAGAACTGAAAAACCTACATCCACAGAAAAACAAGAATGTTGGTAACAGCATTATTCACAATAGCCAGAGAGTGGAAACCATTTAAATGTCCATCAACTAAAGAATGGATAAATAAAATGTGGTGTTTCCTTACAATGAAATATTATTTGGCAATGAAAAAATGAAATATACATGCTACAACAAAGATGACCCTTGAAAACATTATGCTAAGTGAAAAAAGCCAATCACAAAAGACCATACCCTCTTCTATAATCCTGCAATTATAGTAGGCTGCTGGTTCAACAGGCAGAAGAATGGGAAGGGACTGTGGTGGAGACTCTAGGTAGGAGCTGAAGGACCCTGTGCCCTTAGAAAAGATGGACACATTTCTGTGTCTAGATTGGCGGTCCACTTGGTGCATTGGGAAGCGAGTCACTTGCATGTATAGGGGAGAGACTTGGAGAGATAAATCAGGGTGGGGCTTGATATGCGGCTTTCAGCTTATATTGGGCCACATAACTTGGAGTTGTCTTTACTCTCATTGATTGGGGAACTGTTGGAGAATGTCCACTAAATTCTACAGTTGAAAGATTATCTGTGTCTTTGACACACTGCTGTGGGCTTCCTGAGAATATCCTGTGGGTTGAGCATCTGGTAATTCCTCAGGATCAGTTACAGCCTTTACTTGCAAGAATTTTCAACCATAAAAAAGAAATTTATTGGAAAGGTGAGCAGCTTGCAGAAGTTATACAAAAGCTTATGGACTGCATCTTGAGAAAAATTGTGGTTAAATGTACATAAGATTTACCATTTCAACCATTTTTAGTGAGCAGTTCTGTGGCATTGATACATTCACATTGTTGTACAACCTTCACCACTATCCATCTTCAGAACTTTTTCATCTTTTCCAATTGAGATTCTTTTTTTTTTTTTGAGACAGAGTCTTGCTCTGTTGCCCAGATGCCCAGACTGGAGTGCAGTGGTGTGATCTTGGCTCACTGCAACCTCTGCCTCCTGGGTTCAAGCGATTCTCCTGCCTCAGCCTCACAAGTAGCTGGGATTACAGGCATGCATCACCATGCCTGGCTAATTTTTTGTATTTTTAGTAGAGACGGGGTTTCGCCATGTTGGCCAGGCTGGTCTTGAACTCCTGACCTCAGGTGATCCACCCACCTTGGCTTCCCAAAGTGCTAGGATTACAGGCGTGAGCCACTGTGCCTGGCCTTCCAACTGAAATTCTGTACCCATTAAATAATAACTCCCTTTTACCCCTCTTCCTAGCCCTAGCAACCCTCATTATACTTTCCGTCTCTATGAATTAGACAATGCTGGCTACTGAATGTCAGTAGAACCACACAGTATTTATCCGTTTGTGACCGGACTGGCTTATTTCATTAGCATAATAGCTTCCAGGCTTAGCCATATTGTAACATGTGTCAGAATGCTCTTCCTCTTCAGAGCTGAGTAACATTTCATTGTGTGTGTAGACCACATATTGTTTGTCTATGACCTGCCAGTGGGTACTTGGGTTGCTCTGCCTTTTTGCTATGGCGAATCAGACTGCACTTTTAAGACAACGTGTAGTAGGTATGATTTTTATGGGCCATGAGCTTAGGTATGCAAAAAAGTAAATTTCTCTATAACAGAATCTGATTTCCGTCTTGAACATATCTTCTCTCTTGTAGTATAAACAATTCCAGTGTGTTTTTCCTCAGTGACGTAAGGGTGTTTTCGTGATTTTGGATGAGAATTCAGTTCAGGATTTTCTTTCCTTCTGACCACATCCCTTTGATGGGTCTCAGTTCTGTGCCATGGCAATGTGTGTGTGTGAGAGAGAGAGGGAGAGAGAGAGAGTGTGTGTGTGTGTGTGAGAGAGAGAGAGTATGTATGTGTGAGAGAGAGAGAGGGAGAGGGAGAGTGTGTATGTGTGATTGTGTGTGCACATGTGTGTGGCTGGTCTGCAGTCATGCTCTGCCTTAGGCTGACAGCTTTGGAGGTGCAAATGTGTGTTTCCCTCATTCTACCTTGGTATCCATCATGAAGCCCGCCTTTCCCTGGCCTCGGACCATATGGCCCCTGCTTGTCTTTGCTGCGGCTTTCCCTTCTCTTGACTGCAGGACCAGCTCTTCTCCACTGGTTGACTTTTACACTCCACTGGGAGACGTGGGGAAATTTGGCTTACACATTACATGGGGCCGAGGGAGCCTCGTGGGGTTGCCCCAGCATGTTGGTTGCCATTCTATAGAATTATTCCATGCCTTAACAGTACAAGAAAGTACTGCAAGGCTGTCACCTCCTGGGAGTCTCGACAAGGGGCGGGGTGAAAGTCCCCTCTCCTCTGTCAGATTGGAATGTGTTGAGGAGTTCTGTTATCCTCTTATCTTGGAGATCACCTTCGGGGACTGGTTAGGAGCCAAGATTCTCATGAATTTCTCACTCTGAATCGTCTTCCAACTCTTTTTCTGTCCTTAAAATGTTTTAATCTCCTTTCTCTAGTGGGGGAAAAACTGGCTAGAGAAGCATTTCTCTAAGCCCCGTGTTTATATAGGCATACCTCTGAGATAATTTTGAGCTCGGTTCCAGACAACTACAATAAAGCAAATATCAGAATACAGTGAGTCACATGAATTTCTTCGTTTCCCAGTGCATATAAAAGGTTATGTTTAGGGCTGGGTGCAATGGCTCACACCTGTAATCCCAGCACTTGGGGGGCTGAGGTGGGAGGATTGCTGGAGACCAGGAGTTTGAGACCAGCCTGGGCAACATAGCAAGACCCTGTCTTTACAAAAAAATGAAAAAATTAGCTGGGCATGGTGGCACACATTTGTAGTCCTAGCTGTTAGTCCAAACTTCACTGTTTTATAAGCTCCCTGCTATTTTACAGACTTTGGTTAAAGCAAAACATTTTATAGGGGTTTGGGCCATGCGAAACATTCTGCATAACCACCTGACCACAAGGCGGACAAAGGCCGTATTAAAGAAACATCCCTATCATATCTTGGTGGGCAAAGGTCCAAGGAACACCACGATGACAGCCCACCGGAACAAGGGCCAGAACCACCTCATCACGGGAACATCTTTTCAATATCCTGCCGGGCAGCAAGCCATACTGCTCAGACCCCTCCCGCCCGTACCTATAAGTACCCCCAGCCGATAAGCAGTGGTGGGCACTGGCATTAGGATGGTTCCCCACTTCTGTAGGTTTTATGCTGGACATAAAGCGTGCATTTGCTGTGGAGCTGCCCTCTCTGTGTGGGTGTCCCTCACCTTCCCTGCAAAACCTAACACTAGCTCCTTGGGAGACTGAGGCTGGAGGATCGTTTGAGCCCAGGAATTTGAGGTTATAGTGAGCTCTGACTGTGCCACTGCACTCCAGCTTAGGAGAAAGAGTGAGACCCTGTCGCTAAAGAACAAAACAAAGCACAACTCAATATCTACAAAGCCCCATAAAATGAAGTATGTCTGTACCAAGAGCTCAGAAGCTGAACTCCAGGAAGAGACTTTGAATTCTCAGCTTTGCTGTAAATTGTGGTTCCTGAGCCCCAGGAGCTGTGCTAGACATAGCCTTCAGGTTTACTTACCCGTTTACTCCATTCTGCTCTGTCTCCTTAGAGGATGACATCAAAGGGCTGCATTGGTTTCCAGTTTCTGGATGTATCTGGCCAATAAGGAGCACTGATAAAGACTGAGGAGGGAGGAAAGTAAGATTGGGATGACTTTGTCTGTTAACCCAGGATCATAGCTCCTGCCTGGGGACTTTGTCCTCACAGTTCTCTTCCTCTGTTCAGCTTCTGATAACCACGCCCTTCTCTCAGCCAGGATGACAACAGCGCTGCCCTATGATTAGGTAAGGGGCACGACATTAGCCCTCATGTTTTCTTCAAACACTATCCATCCCTTTATAGATTATCCTTTTATTAAACTCTCCTCAAATTACCCAATTTGAGTATGCCACTGATTTCCTATTGGGGTTCTGACTGATAATAATGCACCTTCACTGACAACCACACCACCACCCATTGACTATCCAATGTGAGAGGAGGCCCCGAAGCAAAACCAGTAAGAGGAATGCATTCCGATAAGCTAACAGATGTTTTCTACATGAACAAGGTGCAGCTGCTCTTCCATGTTACTGGCATGCTCTACTATGAGCCCGTACGTAGGTCAGGTGCCGGGGAATGGATGGTATGTATTCCCTGGGGGATGGGGTGGGAGGAGGTGGTTGGCTTATCTCTATTGTTTTACAAAAATCCTTTCTCCCTACAAATTTTAAAGGCTATAGAAGTTCATTAGTAAATTGAAAAAAAAAATAGGAACCCATGAGAAATTTAAAAAAATACTTATTTGTACCACCCAGAGGAAACTACTATTAAAATATTGGTTTACAGTCTTCCATTTTTTTTTTCTATTTCACTATAAAGAGTAATATTGATATTTGATACAAAATTTCTAGTTTTTCATTATGACAAATAATAGTGTGATAAATATCTTGGTATGCAGTCATTGATTGCATCTCTGAGGTTATTTCCTTTTGAAGATTCCTAGAACTTATATTCATATATTTGCTTTTTTTTTTTTTTTTTTTTTATATGGAGTCTCGCTCTGTCACCCAGGCTGGAGTACAGTGGCATGATCTTGGCTCACTGCAACCTCTGCCTCCCAGGTTCAAGTGATTCTCCTGCCTCAGCCTCACAAGTAGCTGGGATTACAGGGATGAGCCACCATGCCTGGCTAATTTTTGTATTTTTAGTGGAGACAGGGTTTTGCCACATTGGCCAGGCTGGTCTTGAACTCCTAACCTCAGGTGATCCACCCACGTCGGCTTCCCAGAGTGCTGGGATTACAGGCGTGAGCCACTGTGCCTGCCCAAACTCATATATTTGAATTAAGTCAGCTTGGGCTGCCATAACAAAATACCATAGACTAGGTGACTTAAACAATAGAAATTTATTTCTTACAGTTTTGGAGGCTGGAAAGTCCAAGATCAAGGTTCTGGCTGATTTGGTTTCTGGAAAGGGCTCACTCCCTGGCTTGCAGACGGCTGCCTTCTCACTGTGTCCTCACATGACACAGAGAGGGCTCTGATAGCTCTTCCTCTTCTATAAGGGCACCATCTCTGTCTGATTGAGACCCCGCCCTTATGACCTCATTTAACCTTCATAACCTCCTCATAGGCCCAATCTCCAAATACAGTCACATTGGGTGGTTAGGGCTTCAACATGTAAATGTTAGAGGGTCACCATTCAGTCCGTAACAAAGGATGTAAATATTTTAAAGACTAGATACATAATTGCAAATTGCTTTCCAGAAAAGTCATCCCAGTTTATGCTACCACCAGCTATATGTAAAAGTGGCTGTCTCACCACCCTGTCACTAGCATGGCTTATTATGAGTTTGAAAATTTGCTTACTTTTACCAGTGTATCTTTTTTACTATTTTATTGTATATTCTTTTCTTAATACCAGCCTCTCAAAATACCCACTATAACCTGGGTGTGGTGGCTTACGCCTATAATCCTTTGTTCAGCTTCTGATTGCTAGGCTGATGTGGGAGGATTACTTGAACCCAGGAGTTGAGACCAGCCCGGACAACATAGAAAGATGCTGTCACTACAAAAAGTTAAAAAATCAGCTAAGCATGGTGGCGTGCACCTGTAGATCCAGCTACTCAAGAGGCTGAGGTGGGAGGATTGCTTGAGCTCTGGAGGTCGAGGCTGCAGAGAGCTATGATGGTGCACTGCGCTCCAGCTTGGGTGACAGTGAGATCATCTCTTGCTCTCAAAAAAAGAAAACTTACTGCTAATATTTTTGTGGTTCTAAATTTTCCAAAAACTAGAATTATAGTCTACATTCTGCTTGTAATTTGCATCTTTTAAATTTAGAAATACGTGAATTTCACTTTTATTATATTTTCTTTGTATCCACTTCATTATTTAAAATTTATCATTGCTTAAAATGATTACATCAGTAGTAATGTTTGTTATAAAAATGTGATTCACCTCTTTATGTGGCAAGTTTCTGAAATAACATATGGGTCAAGAGTATCGTGTCCCTCTTTGGAAAATGCCATCTGCCATAGCTTCCTTGAGTGCAGGGATTCTCGAGGGGCTCTGGAAACTCCTGTCTGTGGACTTGTTTCAAGAGACATTGGTTCCTGTGGGCACCAGGCTTCTACCCTAGTACGGTTCCTGTTCCTGTGCCATGTTGGGTCTCCCTGGGGAGAGGACAGCTCCTGGGGTGGCCCTAGGGCTGCTGCATGGCAAAGTCCAATATATCATTCTTATGCCTTTGCGTCCTTATAGCCAAGGAAGGGGAGTGCCTGGTGCTGCCGGTGGGCCAGCTGTGGTTCCTGCCCTATGGCCTTCCCAGAGGCTCTGATTTCCTGTGTGGCTCATGGTCAGCTTGTGAGTCTGAATGTTTAGTAGCATCTGAAAAGAACCACAGTAGAGGCTGTACCCTGAAATATAGTCTGTACAGGAAAGGCAGATAATTACTTGATTCTTTCCTTTTAATTATCAGTTTCCAGAATGATGAATTGGTGCCCTAGCAACCCCGAAAAGTGACCAATGAGGATTTCCTTTTCCTTCTCACACTTAAAAAAGCAGCCTTATTGAGGTATAATTTTTTTCCTCTTGTTATATATATAAATTTTATTTTATTTTATTATTTTTTAAAATTTCAATAGGTTTTTGGGGAAGAGGTATTATTTGGTTACATGAGTACGTTCTTTAGTGGTGATTTCTAAGATTTTGGTGTACCCACGACCTGAGGAGTGTGCACTGTAGCCAATTTGTAGTCTTTTATTCCTTGCCAGCTTCCGACCTTTCCCCCGAGTTCCCAAAGTCCAATGTATCATTCTTATGCCTCTGCATCCCCATAGCTTAGCTCCCATGTATGAGAGAACAAACTATGTTTGGTTTTCCATTCCTGAGTTACTTCACTTAGAATAATAGTCTCCAATTCTATCCAGGTTGCTGTGAATGCCATTATTTCATTCCTTTTTATGGCTGAGTAGTATTCCATGGTATATACATATATACCACAATTTCTTTATCCACTCATTGATTGATGGGCATTTGGGATGGTTCCATATTTTTGCAATTGCAAATTGTGCTGCTATAAACATGCGTGTGCAAGTATCTTTTTCATATAATGACTTCTTTTCCTCTGGGTAGATACCTAGTAGGGGGATTGCTGGATCAAATTGTAGATCTACTTTTAGTTCTCTAAGGAATCCTTATCGAGGCATAATTTAAATAAAATAAAATTCACCAATTTTAAGCATACAATTTTGGTGAGTTTTAAATATAATCAGGTAACTGCCACCACTATCAAGACATAGAACATTTCTACCAACTCTAAAAGTTCCTTCATGCTCTCAATGAATCCAGGCTCCTGGCAACTATTTATCTGCTTTATCACTACAATTTTGCCTTCTCTAGAATTTCATATAAATGGACTTGTATGTAGACTTTTGTGTCTGGTTAATTTCAGCTAGCATAATGCTTTCATATTGTTTATTTATTTACTTTTTGGGTAGAGATGAGGTCTTGCTGTGTTGCCCAGGTAGGTCTCAAACTCCTGGCATCAAGCAATCCTCCCACTTCAGCCTCCTAAAGTGCTGGGACTACAGGTGTGAGCCTCTGCGCCCAGCCTGCTTTTTAAATTCATCGATGTTTGTGTATAGTGGTAGTTTATTCCTTTTCTTTTTCTTTTTTTTCTCCACTGCAGGAAACGGAGTTTGTTCCTTTCCTGTTGCTGAGCAGATTCATGTGTATGGATGTACCACAGTTCATTCATCCACTCACCAGCAGATGAATAAATGGGTTGTCTCCAGCTTTTTGATATCTTGAATAGAGCTGCTATAAACATTCCCCTATAGGTCTTTGTGTGGATGTATTTTTATTTCTCTTGGGTAAATAACCATGAATGAGATTGCTGACTCATGATAAGCATATAGTTAACTTTATAAGATACTGTCAAAATGTTTTCTGAAATGCTTATATTTTGATTCTCACTGATCAATTAGTAACATATACCCTGTAAAAATGCACAGATCTCAAAAAACTAAAAATAGGATTACCATATGATCTAGTAATTCCACATCACTGCATATATCTAAAGTAATTGAAAGTAGGGTCTTGAGAGATATTTGCACACCCATGCTCATAGCAGCATCATTCACAATAGCCAAAAGGTGGAAGCAACCCAAGCGTCCATTGATGGATGAATGAATAAACAAAATGTGGTGTATACACACAGTGGGTTATTATTCCGCCTTAAAAAGGAAGAAATTCTGACACATGCTACAACATGGATGAACCTGGAGGACATTATGCTTGAAATCAGCTGGACTCAAAAGGACAAATACTGTTTATGATTCCACTTATAAAAGGCACCTAGAGTAGTCAAATTCGTAGTAGAATGGTGGTTGCCGAGGACTGGGGAAGGAGAAGAATGAGGAGTTACTGTTTAACAGGTGTGGAGCTTGTTTTGCAAGATGAAAAGAATTCTGTACATTGGTTGAACAGCAGTGGGAATATACTTAACACCACTGAACTCTACACTTAGAAATGGTTAAGATGATAAATATAAAAAAGATAAAAATAACAAATAAAATGATAAACATAAACAAGAAATCATAGAAAAAATAAATGTGCCTGTGTAACTGCCTCCAGATAAGATACCAGCACCCTAGAAGCTTCTTGTCTATTCCTAGCCACTGCTCTGCCCATCCTAAAAGTAACCACTATCCTGACTTCTCTCATCATGCATGAGTTTTGTCTGTTTGTGAACTTAACCAAAACGCAATAATTTCTGTAACATTTTGACATAACCTGGGAGTGTCTGATAGTTTTCTTACTTTTAGACACAAGATATTCTAGACTCAGTATTCATTTTCTGCCGCAGAACTGGAGTAGCCATGTCTCAAAGGTGTCTTGGTTCCCTTTAGGGGAAAACGGTATTTAGAGACCACAATATGGGCACAAGGGTTTACTAGTTGCTACTGGGTTATCATTGCTGCCGGCCTTTTCAGTGGTCAATGCTTTGACATACATAGTTTTAAAAATTTATTTATTTATTTTTCAGACAGGATCATGCTCTGTTACCCAGGCTGGAGTGCAGTGGCAGGATCATAGCTCACTGCAACCTCTAACTCGGGCTCAAGCGATCCTCTTGCCTCAGTCCCCTGAATAACTGGGACTACAAGCATGTGCTGCCTCACCTGACTAATTTTTTAAAACATTTTTTGTGGAGATAAACTCTCGCTATGTTGCCCATTCTGGTCTCAAACTCAAGTGATCCTCCTTCCTTGGCCTCCCAAAATGTTGAGATTACAGGCATGAATCACTGCACCCAGCCCATACTTTTCATTTTTTCTTTATTTTTTTATTTTTTGAGACAGAGTCTCACTCTTCTCACCCAGGCTGGAGTGCAATGGCACGATCTTGGCTCACTGCAACCTCTACCTCCCGGGTTCAAGTGATTCTCCTGCCTCAGCCTCCCGAGTAGCTGGAATTACAGGTGCCCGACACCACACCCAGCTAATTTTTGTATTTTTAGTAGAAGTGGGGTTTCACCATGTTAGCCAGGCTGGTCTTGAACTCCTGACCTCAGGTGATCTGCCTACCTTGGTCTCCCAAAGTTCTGGGATTGCAGGCATGAACCACCATGCCCGGCCCCATACTTTTTAAAATAGAAAAATAATTCATGAATTTATTCTGATATTTCCAATCCAATTTACAGATGATAGCATTTTAACTTTTTTGAATTTTATGTTTGACTCTCTTTTTTCTACCCTAAACATTTTTGTGCTTGATGATATTACCATAATTTCTTACATGCCTTCTCTTATTATCTATATTTATATCCATATCTCTTGCTCAGCAGTAATTTCAAAATACTAATTCCAGGCTGGGCTCAGTGGCTCACGCCTGTGATCTTGGCACTTTGGGAGGCTGAGGTGGGAGAATTGCTTGAGTCCAGGAGCTTGAGACCAGCCTGGACATCATGGGGAGATCCCATCTCTATAAAAATAAAATAAAATAAACATTAAAAAAAAACAAAATACTGATTCCAATGATGTTGTTAACATTAAGTCTACTGAATGTGGTTTAAGATTTCTTTATGGTTCTTTCTTGTCTTTAGGATGTATTTGTATTTGTCCTTAGGGAGGTACTATTAAAAGGAAACTATGTATTTGATAGTCACTTGACATAATTTTTATGCCATAAACTTGATATACTACGAAGCTCATTAGTTTCAGCTTGAGTTTGATTTTTAGGAATGGCTTTGTTTTTGCTTTTAATCTAACTTTATACAAGGTACATTCAAAGATGCCTACATTTTATCCTTGCCTCCTCTGCTCTGTTTTTTCTATTTCCCTAGAGTCATGGGTTTCAAACTATGTGCCAAGGTACCCCAGGGCACCATTTTGATCTCAAAGAGGCACCTTTGCTGGAAAATAGGTTAGAGCAAAGAGAGGTAGGCAGAGGAAACTGTAGCCAAGCTCATGCTGCAGCAACAATCTGAGTGGGAAGCAAATTTGGATGCTGCACAGCCAAGAGAGTACCAACATGCCCTACTCAGACAAGCAGTCTCTCTTCAACTCTAGCCCCTCCCTGCACCGCATTCTTACCCTTGTTCTTTTCCTCCTTCTTTAGGATTGAGTGTGACTCGTTTCTGAATTCTTGCTTGGAACAAAATTCCCAGCACTCTTGGGATAAGATTGGGATAATGTTCCCAGGCTGAAGCATTCTGTAGCTGAGACTTGAATTGTACAGCGTCTTAGAGATAAGGAAATAGGTTCCGAGCCATGCCCTGCACTGGGACCTGAGCCCACAGCAGTCCTGGTCCAAAGCCGATGCTCCTTCCATTTGCTGTGCTGCTGCCACAGTCTCTATTTTCAAGGATTTCGCTGTCTGATCAGGGCAGTAAGGTGCAATGTAGGACACCAGCAATACAGGGGTGTGTAAGGAAAATAGCAGGGGTGGGCTAAGAAACCGTGAGTGTAGTAGGTCTGAGCAGCCTGGGGTCAGCCACACTGTGGGTGCATCACCCCATTCTAGCTCCTACTGTCCACAGTCAGCCTTGCCTCTGAGTCCTTATCAAGTAAGCTTGGAGAAACATTGACACATCAGCTAACCTCTTTGGCTGAAAAAAGAATATGAGAAAAGATGAAATGGTAAGGATAAAGAATAATCTTATTTTTCTCTAGAAATGTATCAAGTAGAAAGAGAAAGTCTCAGGCTGCGTGTGGTGACTCACACCTGTAATCCCAGCACTTTGGGAGGCTGAGGCAGGAGGATCGCTTGAGCCCAGGAGTTTGAGACCAGCCTGGGCAACATAGTGGGACCCTGTCTCTGAAAAAAAAAAAAATAAATAAAAATAAATAAGTAAATAAAAGAAGAAGGAGAAAAGAAGGTGAAAGTCTCTTATAATTCTACTCTCCAGAAATAAGTGCTTGTTTATCAGTTTGACTATATTCTTCCTTATTTATTCTATAGATATGACTAAAGAAAACATTTAATTATGAAAAATTTAAAACTCTGGAACAGTTGGCTTTTATAGCCAACACCTATAAACTCACCATCTAGATTTTACCATTAACATTTTACTGTACTTGTCTTATCATATGTTTGTCTTGTTGCTATACTTTTTTTTTGAGACTGGGTCTCGCTCTGTTGCCCAGGCTGGAGTGCAGTGGTGTGATCTCAGCTCACTGCAGCCTCCAGCTCCCCCTGGGTTTCAGCAATTCTCCTGCCTCCACCACTCAAGTAGCTGGGATTACAGGTACATGCCACCACACCTGGCTAATTTTTGTATTTTTAGTAGAGATGAGGTTTTGCCATGTTTTCCAGACTGGTCTTGAAGTCCTGAGCTCAAGTGATCTGCCCACCTCAGCCGCCCAAAGTGCTTAGATCACAGGCATGAGCCACCGCACCCAGCGATTTACTTTTTTGAAAGAAAAACTTCACATGCTCTCCTGGAGTCTAAGACAAGATTGATCGATCTGTCTGTCTATCTCTGTCTATAGATATATATGCACATACACACACATACATACATAGGTACACACACATATAAATACAGTCAAGCCTCATTATTCACAGATTCTGTATTTGTGAATTCACCTACTTGTTAAAATTTACTAGTAACTCCAAAAATAATCTTCATGGTCATTCCCAGACATGCTCAGAGTGGTAAAAAACTGAATTCTCCAATGTGCACATTTCCAGATGAGGTGAACAAGGGGATACTCTGCCTTCTTGGTTCAGCTCTCACACTGTAAACAAGTGTCCATTTTGTGGTCTATTTAGTGCTACTTTTTTAACACTTAAAAAATTTTAAATTTAACTTTTTTTTTTTTTTTTTTTGAGATGGAGTTTTTGCTCTGTTGCTCAGGCCGGAGTGCAGTGGCATTATCTTGGCTCACTGCAACCTCTGCCTCCTGGATTCAAGTGATTCTCCTGCCTCAGCCTCCCGAGTAGCTAGGGTTATAGGCGCTCACCACCATGCCCAGCTACTTTTTTTTTTTTTTTTCTGAGACAGAGTTTCGCTCTTGTTGCCCAGGCTGGAGTGCAGTGGCATGATCTTGGCTCACTGCAACCTCTGCCTCCTGGATTCAAGTGATTCTCCTGCCTCAGCTTCCTGAGTAGCTAGAGTTATACTAGAGTTATAGGTGCTTGCCACCATGCCCAGCTACATTTTTTTTTTTTTTTTTTCTGAGACAGAGTTTCGCTTTTGTTGCCCAGGCTGGAGTGCAGTGGCATGATCGCGACTCACTGCAACCTCTGCTTCCTGGATTCAAGTGATTCTCCTGCCTCAGCCTCCCGAGTAGCTGGGGTTACAGGCATGTGCCACCATGCCTGGCTAATTTTTTATAGTAGAGATGGAGTTTCTCTATGTTGGTCAGGCTGGTCTTGAACTCCCAATCTCAGGTGATCTGCCTGTCTCGGCCTTCCAAAGTGCTGGGATTACAGGCGTGAGCCACCATGCCCAGCCTAATTTTTGTATTTTTAGTAGAGACTGGGTTTCACCATGTTGTCCAGGCTGGTCTTGAACTCTCAACCTCAGGTAATCCACCTGCCTCAGTCTCCCAAAGTGCTAGGATTACAGGCATGAACCATCACGTCTGGCCTTAACTTGTTTTTGGAGATTGGGTCTCAGTCACCCAGGCTGGAGTGCTGTGGCATGTATGATCATAGTTCACTGCAGCCTTGAACTCCTGGGCTCAAATGATCCTCCCTCCTCAGTCTCCTGAGTAGCTGGGAGTACAGGTGTGTGCCACCACATGTAGCTAACACTTTTTACATTTGTATGCTTTTTTTGGGGGGATTTCACTGGTTAAAATGGCCCCCAAGAATAGTGCTCAAGTGCTGTCTAGTGTTTCTAAGTGCAAGAAGGCTGTTATGGGCCTTACGGAGAAGATATGTGTGTTAGACAAGCTTCACTTAGTCATGCATTACAGTGCTATTGGCTGTAATTTTAATGTTAATGAATCAATAACGTAGTAAATGAGGTGTCTTTAAAGAGAACACTCATAAAACAAGGTTATGTATTGACTGGTTGATGAAAACCTTGTGAGCAGAGGCTTGCAGGAACCTAACCCTGTATTTCCCATAGGAGCCATAGTTCAGTATTTGTAATTCAGTGCTTGCAGTGACTTTATAGAACATAACTACCAGGAATAATGAGAATTGAGTGTGTATGTATACGTGTGTTTTCCCACATGCAGCACTCTCATCTAATCTGGTTGGATTGTAAATTAGTGTAATTTGGAAAGCAGTGTATTGAGTATCCGAAAAATGCACAGTATTTGAATATAATTACTTATTTCCTGAGATTATAGCCTGAAGGAATAATCCTAAATACTGAAAAACTTTAACTACAAAGATGTTCATTGTAGTGCCAAATAGATTACAGTATATCTATATAATGGAAAATAATAAAGTATTTATCAAGTTTTTATCATAAGATTGCAAATCACTTATGATATAGTGTCGTGTGGAAAACCAGGATATGCACTTCTGTATACGATGTGATAACTCCTTCACATTGCAGGTGTTTCTCAAATGCCATCAGCCTGCGGGGTGGGTAGGGGGCAATGAACACCTGCAGTGCCTTCCTCCCTTCTCGCCACCCCCCACCAGCACCTCCTTGGAAGTCTCTTCCTTTGGTCACGGAGGGAGGCTAGTCTTAGCCACTGCACTCTTTCCCATTAGTCTACAAGGGCTATGGTTGAAAGAAATGACCCACAATCTACGTCTACTCAGCTCCTTGAGGATCTCATCCCCAAAGCTGTGGAAGATTTCTTGTCCCTGTTTACTTCCACCCCCTGCCATCCTGGTTGCAATAGGAACTGTGACAGGAGCAGGGCACTGCTGGGGCAGAGGGGGTCTTTGTCACCTGCTGGGCTGGTTGCAGGTCTGGATTCTTTTCCCCAGCCCCGCCACTATGTAGAGAGCACCCGATGCTCGGGAGAATCACGGGGCTGCCTCCCCTCCCCTCCCCTCCCGTCCTCTCCCCTCCCCTCCCGTCCTCTCCCCTCTCCCCTCCCCTCCCGTCCCCTCCCCTCTCCTCACCTCTCCTCTCCTCCCCTTCTTGTACCATCCTGCAATCAGCTGCCATTTCTCTACTCCTTCATCTGGCTCTCTAGGCCACCAGCAGCAGAAGCTCCCAAGATGACCAACACTGTTTCTTGCTGGGAAGAAGGTGGTCTTTCCTTACATATGTGAAAAAGCGTAGGCATGGAAGGAAGGCCAGAAGGAAAACTCGAAAGTGTTAACAGTGATGACACTCAGATAGTACCGATGTACCTTATAGAGAAAATATGTGTGTTAAATAAGGTAGGTGACCTTTTCTTCCTTCTATTTTTCTGTAGTTTTCAATTTTTCTTTAATGAGCATTTATGGCCTTTATAATTGGAGGAAAGAAAGAACAGGGGCTCAGAGAGGTTAGTTAATTAGGCCAAGGGGGCACTTGCTGTATATTCACAGATAGGTAGTTGGGGCTCAGGGACAAGGGTCGTTTTCTGGAACCTGAAGCCCAGGGAGGGAGGATGCTTAGTGATAATTTTTACTGATCTTCTTGCTCACCCTCTTGACGCTCCCTGGAAGAGAAATGTGGGTGAGGTCCCTGTAGCATTGTCATTGCTCTGTGCTCCACCCACACTCAGGGTGAGAGGGAGATTCTTTAGCTTTGTTTTTCTTGCTAGCTAGTCAAAGGCGACTAATTCATGTGGTATGTACTTTGGATGGGACTGGCTATGTAGTTGGAAGTGCCCAGTGCAAAATGAAAATGTGGGGGGTTGTCTGTATGTTCAAAAACTAGTAAGAATTTCAAGACGGTGGCAGCAGAAATTTAAGTCAAGCACAGTGTCTTTCTAAATGTGAGGTCTTGTGGGACTGTCCAGGTTTCTTTCTTGTGAAGCTGGCCCTGCCTGTGGACACTTCCACTGGACCCCTGTAAGCCATGCCCAGGGAAGGGATGGAAAAGGAGGCTTAGAAGGCAGTGACAGATGGAAGGCAGGGGCCTGCAGGAGAGCAGTAGAGGAGAGAGAGTCCCCCTGGCGGCCCCATCTCCGTGGCGAGTCTGGAATCCAGAATGGGTCCTATTTGAGATATTAAAGAGTTAGGAGATGCAACTTCTGTTCTCTGTACTGTGCAAACATGAATGAATCTCTCCTGTTTTCTCCTCCCCTCCCCTCTCCTTTCTTCCTCTCCCCTCCTCTCCCCTCCCTGCCTTTTCTTGTCTCAGTTTCCTTATTTCCACAATGAGGGGGATGGAGTTGATCTGTAGAGTCTCTGCCAGCTCAAAAAATTCTGTGATTTGGACTTTCTGTGCTCATATAGCCCATGTGACAGCAGCTACAAATATGTTCCATGAGGTCCTGAGTTGAGCAGCTTCTTTCAAGACGTAGGTCAGGGCTGTGACACAGAAGTATCATGGTGACCTTGGGGATGGTGACAGTGGCTAAAAGATGTTGAGAGAGACAGTGCAAGAGAGGAAAGCATCTTCACCCTGGACCCTAATATGGAGACACCTTTGACTAGCTAGCAAGAAAGATAAAACTTAAAATCTCCCTCTCTTCTGTCGAATGTGGGCAGAACACAGTGATTCTGAAGCTGCAGAGAGTGGGAAGCCATCCCCAGGGAAACCTAAACACCGAGAGCTGGTTGTGTTGGAGGAAGCAACCTTTAGCATTCCGATCGCATAAAGTACTTGGTATGTCAGGTGAATTTTTGTATTACAATGTTGGCAGAGATTTCTTGTGAATTTCTGGCAAGTAGCAATGTGGACCCTGATTTTAAAGGAAGCTGTAGCCCTGTATAGAAGACGTGAAAAAAGAACAGAATGGGATGGTCAGTTTAGAGTTTTCACTGGTTCCTTAGATGGAAGGACTGAAAATTAATATCAGGATCCTGCTATATGTTTAGCTTGTACATATCGATACTCAGTTTCATGCGCTTCCCATTTTGTAGTGGGAGTTCAGTTATTCATAAGTTGTTTTGTTGTCTTCACAACATCCTGTGCTGATGAGCTCTTCCAGGCATTGTTCTAGAGGTGTATTCAGAGCAGCTGGTCGACATTCTGTTTTGCAGAGGGACAGGGTTATGGGTGTGACACGTTGAATTTGCAAATCGAATTTATGAGGGCTTTGATGACGTTTTATGTGACGATAAAGCAAAAGAAAAGCCTCAAGCTGTGGTGCAGAGAAATATGAGAAGACTGATTTATGTGAGGAAATGGGAATTTGCAGGGCAGTTTTGCTTGGCTATGTAAATACATTTTTTCATCAATATTTGCAATTTCGTATAAAAGAATTTGCGTTTATGGCCAGGTGGGGTGGCTCACGCCTGTAACCTCAGCTCTTTGGAAGGCCAAGATGGGAGGATGGCTTGAGGCCAGGAATTTGAGACTAATCTGGGCAACATAGTAAGACCCTGTCTCTATAAAAAAATAAAAACACAAAAAAACTAACCGTGTGTGGTGGTGTGTATCTATAGTTCCAGCTACTCAGGAGGCTGAAGCGGGAAGATCACTTAAGCCCAGGAGTTGGAGGCTGCAATGAGCTATGATCCCACCACTGCAGTCTAGCCTGGGTGACAGAGCAAGACATTGTCTCAAAAGAAAAAAAAATGAATTTGTGTTTGTAATACTTTTAAATTTTCTTTTTTTGATAAGTAAGATTTTTTTTTTTGTCCACTTGTCCAGTCCAAAGGTCCTTTTCATTGTCATTGGGTGGGCCAGTTTTTCTCCTCCCATCTTCTATGATGCATGTATGTTTTGGATCAACGATCCTCTGGTGATCTCTTTTCCTTAAGTTTAATGTAACTTTTCCTTTTGCATGCCAGTTTCATGTTTTCTCACAGAAGTACTGGGAAAGGATCTTTATATTTAACTTTATTTATTTATTTATTTATTTATTTTTGAGACAGTCTTGCTCTGTTGCCCAGGCTGGAGTGCAGTGGCGTCATCTTGGCTCACTGCAACCTCCGCCTCCTGGGTTCAAGTGATTCTTGTGCCTCAGTGTCCTGAGTAGCTGGGACTACAGGTGTGCATCACCACACCCGGCTAAGTTTGGTATTTTCTGGTAGAGACAGGGTTTTACCATGTTGGCCAGGCTGGTCTTGAACTCTTGACCTCAAGTGATCAGCCTGCCTTGGTCTCCCAAAGTTCTGGGATTACAGGCATGAGCCACTGAGCCTAGCCTTTATACTTAACTTAAAAATTGTTTTTATTTATTTACTTTTGAGACGGTGGTCTCACGAGGTTGCCCAGGCTGGTCTCAAACTCCTGGGCTCAAGCGATTCTCCTGCCTTGGCCTCCAAAGTGCCAAGATTAAAGGTGTGAGCCACCCCGCCCAGTCCATATTTAATGTTTGACTCAAATTTTTCTCTTTCCTTTAGGATAGAAAAATAATACATGCCAAAAGAAATTTGAGGAACAAATTCAGGTAAGTCTGGTGGTTCTGACACCACTGTGGAATTAAAAGATCACTAAACATAGCCTAAGATTTAAGGCCTGCTGGTGGAGGGAAGACAGATATTTTCATCTTTTTTAGGTCCTGAAGTTCAAAGAATGCATTAACATCGTTTGTAATTGAAAGCATTTGTGAGATAGTGGAAGCCACAGACTCACAGCTCTGGGAAGGAATTTTAACAGGTTATCCTGTTCAGACAAGACACCAGCATCTTCATTTACTTAGTCAGAAAATCAAGGCTCACATAAGCTAGGCGGTATATACACAGGTGCCCACGAAGAAAGTGGGTCTGCTTTGATGAAGGTTATTTAGATGCGGCCGATAGACTGCAAAGATGGCACCAGTGATCTATCCCTGGATGCACATTCTGTTTCTTGCATCAGTGGCCGGGGGGTCGGGGGACTGTTTCCTCTCCTCTTGACTGGGCAGGCTCTGTGACATCTTTTGACTGGATGTCACAGTCTTGGAGTGACACAGTGGACTTCTTGGCCCAGATCTTCAGAGGCCTTGCAGCTTCTATTTTGGCCATCTTTTTAATTATATTTTTATTTATTTATTTGTTTTGAGACATAATCTCACTCTACCACCTGGGCTGGAATGCAGTGGCAGAAATCATAGCTCACTGCAGCCTTGACCTCCTGGGTTCAAACGATCCTCCCACCTCAGCTACCTGAGTAGCTGGGACTGTAGGCGTGTGCCACCACACCCAGCTAATTTTTGTATCTTTTACAGAGATGGTATCTCATCATGTTGCCCAGGCTGGTCTCTAACTGCTGGGATCAAGCAATCTGCCCGCCCCCGCCTTCTGAAGTGCTGGGATTATAGACGTGAGCCACCGTTCCGGCCTGGGCCACTTTGAGATCCAGTTGCTGTGTCAAGAAGCTAATCCCATCAACTCACAGAATCATAAGAAATAATAAATCATTGTTTTACGCCACCAAATTATGGTGTAGTTTGTTACGCAGCCATAGCTAACCAAAAGTTATGGTCAACTATCATTTGGAAACATATGCATTTTGGGGTTACTTCTCTATGTAATCCTGCTGAAGTTTCTGTCAATTAGAGGAGTCCCCTCTAATAATAGTGGTGATAGTAGCGGTGATAATAACAATGAACGTCGTGACACAAAGAGTTAGGACTTGACAGGTATGGAGTTTGTAGTGAGATGAAGATTATGAAAATAAATGACATCACATTTTTGTAAACGATGAATCCCACACCTATGTTATTTATTTCCTCAGCCCTGAGACAGGTCAAGGAAACAGCCCTCCAGTCTTCCTCAAGAAATGTAGACTGAATCAGCAGGTACCCTCCCCTGGAAGAACGCAGGAGCTGCGCATTCCTGGGATCTCAGCAGGGCTTTTGGGAAGAGCAGAACTGGGCTGGGGTCATGGTTTCCGGGCTGACTCTAGATTTTCCCCGGCTTTTGTCACCTGTGATGGCTGGAGAGTATCTGAAGATGACGGGTGACTCCAGGACCTACGGCTCCCTCCTTAGGAGCAGGGTGGGGTACCAGGTTGCACACAGGTGATGGTGGGGGGTGGGCTGTCCAGCACACAGCTTGGTGAGAAGGATTTGAGATAGTCACCCCACTTTCTGGTGATACAGACCCTCTACTCCCAGTGACACAAGATGGTTGGACCCACGGCTGATTTACTGCCTTACTCCCATTCTTTATGGGGCCAGTTTTAATGAGCACCCAAGCAGAAATGCCTTTGACTCCTGCATTGTGAATAACCGTTATCAATAAACGGGCAAGCTGCTTGCCATGGAACCTTGCATATTTCCATATTAATAACGCCATAAACTCCCCCAAAATGACGTCTCAGCCACTCAAAATGCAGAGGCTCACTTCTGTGCACTCAGGGGCTGAGGATGGGGCTAGTGAGCTCCAGAAGGAGCAACGCAGTGGGCCCTGCCTGGGAGCCCAGGACCTGGGTCCTCACTCTCCTGGTGCCCAGCTCCCTTCTCTCCCATGTGTGTCCCCATGGGGTCTACCTCTAGGGAGGAAGTAGCCAATTCCATGGGTACTTCCTCATGGGTGACTGGAGGAGGGTCAGAAAGTTTTGTCTGCTTTCAGATATCTTCCACATGAGTCTGCCAATTTGTCTGAGATTCCATCATTTAAAAACTCAATTAACCTGAGTACTCAAGTTACTCCAAACTCCTGGATTCCTATATGAAAAGGCAAATATCTTAGGGACAGAGTGTAGAGATTTCATCAGTTTTCAATAATAGGCTGTTAGCAATTAATGTCATTGATTCACGTGACATATTTGCTGAACATCTACTGTGTTCTAGGAGCTGGGAATATGGTAGTGAAAAAAACACACACAAAATCCATGCCCTCCGGAAGCTTCAAGTGGAGGGAGATAAATGGTAAACAAATAAATATGTGAAATGTGTAGCACATCAGACGGTGAGAAATGTGACATTAAATAAAGTGGGGAGGAGAACAGGGAGTAGCTACACTGGGGAATTCGTGGAGTCATTTCCCACAGGGCAGTTGGCCAAGAGCAGATCCTTGGAAGATTCTCTTCGGGGACAGAGGTGTCTGGGAGAGGGAGAATTTGGGGCCACTCCTCCATATAGAGTGGCTTCCTCTCCCCTAGGTCAGGTTCCAGGGGAAGAGAGATCTCAGAAAGAAATCATGTCTCTCTAGGCTGGGTGCGATGGCTCACGCCTGTAATCCCAGCACTTTGGGAGGCTGAGGCAGGCAGATCACCTGAGGTCAGGAGTTCAAGACCAGCCTGGCCAACATGGTGAAACCCCATCTCTATTAAAAAACAAATACAAAAATTAGCTGGGCGTGGTGGCAGGTGCCTATAATCCCAGCTACTTGAGAGGCTGAGGCAGGAGAATCACTTAAACCTGGGAGGCGGAGGTTGCAGTGAGCTGAAATCGCACCATTGCACTCCAGCCTGGGGAACAAGAGCGAGACTTCATCTCAAAAAAAAAAAAAAAAGAAATCATGTCTCTCTTCTCTTTCCAGCCAGTGTCCTTAGCTTGTGAAGCTTGGATGACGGCCAAGGCCCCCAGACCCCTTGGCCCATCCTCAACTCCAGGTCTTCAAAAACCCAACACCTGTTCGTCATTACTGTGGCTTCCCAGGGAGTCTTACTCTTCTCCTTCAAGCTGGTGGGTTTGACTCTGAGCAGTTTCTGTGCAGCCACAAAGATTCTTATGTGAGGTACACTGCTGCTTCAGAGCGCTCCAACCCGTCTCCCCCGATTAAACACTAACCAGGGCTGCCACAGCAAAGTGGCTTGAGTGGGTGACGTCAACAACAGATTTACTTTCTCATAGTTCTGGAAGCAGGTGTCCAGGATCAAGATGGTGGCAAGGCTATTCCTTCTGTTGCCTCTCTCCTTGCCTTGTGGATGACCGTCTCCTCCGCGTCTTTCCAAGCAAGATCTCTCCTCTGTGCACGTCAGTGTCTTCGCTTCCTCTTCTTATGAAGACACCGGTCATGTTGGGTGAGCGCCTGCCTATGTGACCTCATTATAACCGAGTTATCTTTATAAAGACTGTCTCTAAACATAGTCCTGTTCTGAGGTACTGGGTGTTAGGATTTCAACACATAAATTTTGGGGGGACACAGCTCAGCCCATACGATGAGCAACTTGCCCTTTACGGAAGGTCCATGTGGGAGAGGAGGAGGGGCTCACTCCACACTCTCCATGGCAACTGCTCAGTCTCTGGGTATTTGGTTCTTTCACAGTCCCATCTTGGCCCTTCCACCAGCAGGCTTTTCCTTTTTCAGTTTTAGATTGCTGATCTTTGTCCATCATCATCCAGCCTCACTCACTCTTCTTCTTCCTTGTTCCCCAGAGGCTATTGCTGGCCTCCTCTTCTCCTTTTGTCTTTGCCTCTGGAAACTCCTGATTATGAGCAGGAGCTTCCCCCTTCTTCTAATGGAGAGGTGTCGATTGCCACCCAGAGCACAAGGTTGGCTTCCTCCCCAAATAATGACCCCAGAGCTTTCCCATACCTCAGCACTCTTCCTGGGGACTTCTCATGCCTGCCACTGGAGTGGCAGCTTCTTCACCAGCTTAGCTGTGGAAGGCGCAGCTGGTGGACACCTGATTTCATCTGGGAAGCAATGACCCAGTTAAAAATGCTCATCTTGGCTGGGCATGGTGGCTCACGCCTGTAATCCTAGCACTTTGGGAGGCCGAGGCAGGCAGATCACAAGGTCAGGAGTTCGAGACCAGCTTGGCCAACATGATGAAATCCCGTCCCTACTAAAAATGCATAAATTAGCTGACTGTGGTGGTGCGTGCCTTTAATACCAGCTATTTAGGAGGCTGAGGCAGGAGAATCACTTGGGAGGCGGAAGTTGTGGTGAGCTGAGATCGAGCCACTGCATTCCAGCCTGGGCGACAGAGCAAGACTCCTTCTCAAAATAATAAATAAATAAATAAATAAATAATGCTCATCTTAAGGCCAGGTGTGGTGGCTGACGCCTGTAATCCCAGCACTTTGGGAGGCCAAGGCAGGCAGCTCATGAGGTCAAGAGATCAAGACCATCCTGGCCAATGTGGTGAAACCCCATCTCTACTAAAAATACAAAAATTAGCCAGGTGTGTTTGCGGGAGCCTGTAGTCCCAGCTACTTGGGAGGCCGAGGTGGGAGAATCACTTGAACCCAGGAGGTGGAGGTTGCAGTGAGCCGAGACTGTGCCACTGCACTCCAGCCTGAGCAACAAAGCGAGACTCTGTCTGAAAAAAAAAAAAAAAGCTCATCTTCCAGGACTCCCTTGCAGGAGAGGGCGGCCGTGTGACACCATTCTGGCTAATAAAGTGGGAGTAGAAGTCACCAGGTAGTGCCCTGGGAGAACTTGGAAAAGGGACACATGTTCACTAGCACAACCACTGGCCCTTTGCCATCTGCATCTTCCAGCCTGGGATGAGAATGCAGCAGCCGCCGTCCATGACCTGCGTGTTGACAACCAAATGTTAAGGCTGACAGGGAAGGAAAAGAGAAGGAAGGGGGTCCTTGGTAACATCTTTGAGCACTAGCCCTAGGCAACCACTTCTAGGTGTCTTCTTACATGAGACAAATGATTCCTAACTTGTTAAGGTAGATTTTTTTTTTGAGGCATTCAACCAAATGCAGTCCTGACTAATACACTTTTGGGATTGGTTATTTGTGGTTCAGTAGAGCAAGAATCAGCTACAGAGGCAGGAAGAAAAAGCCTGGTAGATGGCCTGGGACTAGGTCCTAATTCAAATTTTCACCTCAGGATAGTGCCAGGGCTTTGGTGCATGTGTATCCTCTCCTTGGCTGGTGGCTTTCACTTTTCTCTCTCCCTTTCCCAGAGCTTGTGGTTGCAATGTGCCTGCTCATCTGAATCTTCCTGGCCTTGAATGTCCTCTTCTCAGCATCCAGGAATGTCCAATCATTCATCCAACAACCAGTCTGGGCTAATGAGCCAGGCATGGTGCCTGGTGTATAGTTAGCACTCAACACATAGACCTTAATTGAGTTAACAAATAAGAGATGATGATGGGAGCTATTGCTAGGTAACATGCATATATTTATCATGCATTTGCTTATTCATCAATTTAAAGGAAAGTTTGTTTTCTCTCATTGTAAGAAACAGCATTAGCTGTCCTTTTACTGTGTGTTAGACGCCGTGTTAGGTGCTTTGCTTTCATTTTTGCTTATCTTCAGAAGAAGTCTGCAGGATAGATATTGTGCCCATTTTATAGATGAAGAAAATGAGATTTAGAAAGCCAAAGGCACAAACACAGTAAATGGCGAAGCAAACTTTCAAATCCTCTGAAGTTAATGCTTTTTTCAATATAGTGTAGTAAATATACCATGCTGCGGTTCATAAAATTAATGCATGCTTATTAGAGCATAAATATTTATATACATATATGTATACATGGAATATATAGATCATATGTGTATAGTTTCTATAGAAATTATAGCAAAATAGAAAAAACGGCTTAATCTCTCCACATAGTTTGGCTTCTACCCATATATTTCAGACGATTGAAGTCAAACTACAGGAGCAAATTGTTTGTACACTTGCTATGTACCAGGAATTGTCACAAGTTTGGTTTTTATTCACCTATCACTTAGCATGAGCATTTTTCATTGTCTATGCACTTTAATGCATTGATCAAATGCATTAATCAATCAATGATTAATGCATCAATCCAAACTCCTGTCTTTGTTGTCTGGTCATTGATGGCATGGATTTTCACTTGTTGCAGGAGAGCACTGGGGGCCACCGGCTTTGGGCATCTTAGAAGCCTCAATAGAAGAAGCAGGTACTAAGGCATGATCTTGGCTCACTGCAGCCTCTGTCTTCTGGGTTCAAGTGATTCTCCTGCCTCAGCCTCCCAAGTAGCTGGGAACTATAGGTGTGTGCCACCATGCCCGGCTAATTTTTGTGTTTTTAGTAGAGACGGGATTTCACCGTGTTGGCTAGGTTTGTCTCAAATGCCTGATCTCAGGTGATCCACCTGCCTCGGCCTCAAAGTGTTGGGATTACAGGCATGAGCCACTGTGCCCAGCCTAGGAATAACTTTATGACCTTGGGATAGGCAATTATTTCTTTGATATGATAACAAAAACACAATCCACAAAAAAAAGTAGATAAACTGGACTTCATCAAAATTAAAAACTTTTGTGCTTCAAAGTAGAGTATAAAGAAAGTGAAAAGACACCCTACAGAATGAGGCAAAATATTTGCAAATTACATATCTGATGAGATCAGGTGCATTCAGGGTGGTATGGCCATAGATTGCAAATTGCATATCTAATAATATCTTGTCTCCAGAAGATATAAAAAATTCTTACAAGGCAACAACAAAAACACAAGTAACCAATTAAAAAGTAGGCAACAAATCTAAATAGATATTCCTCCAAAGAGTGACCAATAAGGACATGAAAAGATGCTCGCATTGTTAGCTATCAGGGAAATGCAGATCAAAACCACAATGAGATATCACTTCACACCTGCTAGGATGGCTACAATAAAAAAGACTGATAATAAGTGTTGGCAAGAATGTGGGGAAACTGGAGTCCTCATACACAGCTAATGGGAATGTAAAATGGCATAGCCACTTTGCAAAAACAGTATGGCAGTTCTTCAAATGGTTAAACATAGAATTAGACATCCATCTATAATTGATGAATGGATAAACAATATGGGATATCAATTCTATTCACCTATAAAAAGGAATGAAGAATTGATAAATGCTACAACATGGATGAACCCTGTCAAGTTTAAGTCAAATGAAAGATTACGTCAAATGAAAGATTACCTCAAATGAAAGAACCCAGCCACAAAAGGCTACAAACTATATGATTTCACTGATATGAAATGTCCAGAATGGGTGGCTCTTTAGAGATAGAAAATAGATTAGTGGTTGCCTGGGGTTGAGGGCCATGGAGAGGGACTGAGGGTGATGGCTAAGGGGCGCGGGGTTTCTTTTTGGGTTAATAAACATATTCTATTATTGATTGTGGTGATGGGTACTCAACTTTGTGAATATGCTAAAAGCCATTGAATTGTATACTTTCAATGGGAGAATTGTATGTGATGTGAATTATATCAATAAAACTGTTAAAAAAAGAAAAAAAATGAAATGTCAGTGAAGATTCTGTATGCATGACCCAGGAAAGACTGGCTGACCTTCACTTTGTGACTCCACAGCCCCTGTTAGGAGGCTACTTGGAACACATCAGTGTTTGAATTTGTTCCCATGTCTGTGTTTAGGGAGGCCCCTACTCTCTCCCATCGCAAGCTGGCTTCACCCCTCCGGGTGTTCAAGCTGCTCTGCTGTCTGCATGAGTATCTTCCTCCATAGGTTGGCCCAGAAGACTGGTTAGGGACCTTGGGGCTTGAAGAATGACATGGTGGTGAATTCTCCGGGTTTTCTTTTTTTATATTATTTTATTATACTTTAAGTTCTGGGATACATGTGTAGATTGTGCAGGTTTATTACATAGGTATACATGTGCCATGGTGGTTTGCTGCACCCATCAACCCATCATCTACATTAGGTATTTCTCTTAATGCTATCCCTCCCCTAACCGCCCACCCCCCGACAGGACCTGGTGTGTGATGTTCCCCTGCCTGTGTCCATGGGTTCCATTGTTCAACTCCCACTTATGAGTAAGAACATGCGGTGTTTGGTTTTCTGTTCCTGTGTTACTCTGGGTTTTCTTTTTGCCTCCCTTATATTCCAGATGGGAAGCTGGGGGAAGTGTCAACCTGAAACCATTAACAGGCACAGAAAAAAAGAAAAAGCCCCAAGAAAAGCCTGTTTATTCTAGCCAAAGGACCAAGAAATTGCCATCCAAGAAAATACCCACCCGATTCCAGCCAAACACAGAAAGAAAAACTGCTTCCTATGCCCACCCAGACCCCATGGTGTTGGTGGGGCTGAGTGGGGAGCTGCATTTTGGGCCCCACCTGGAGTCAGTGAAATTACACCTGAACCTGGTGGCAGTGAGGTGATGAGTGTGTGTGCTCGGCTTCTGCTGGTGTCAGTGGGCCCCAGCCAGGAGCCGAATGTCCACTCCCACTTTGGCCTTCATGCTATTTCTAAATAGGGTGACTGCCTACAGAAAAGAAAGAAAAAAGGTTAAGTGGGATCTAGAGTCTTAACGCACAATGTCCTTCTAAGGAATGCGGTTTTGCCAAGAACCAGGAAAATCTCAGTTTGAATGAGAAAAGACAATCAATAGATGTCAACACAGAGATGATACAGAAATTAGATGGTAAAGCGGTCATCATTAAAATGCTGCAATAAGCAATTACAAACATGTTTGAAACAAATGATAAATAAAGTCTTAGCAAGGCAACTGAAGGTATAAGGAAAAGCAAATGAAAAGTTTAGAACTAAAAAATACAATAACTGAAATAAAAAACTCAGTGTGTGCACTCAATAGCAGGATGAATATAAAAGATGAAAGAATTGGTGAACTTGAAGACAGAACAACAGAAATTACCTGATTTGAACAGTGGGGAAACAGATGGAAAAAAAATGACAAGAGCCTCAGGGATCTGTGGGACAACAAAAAAAGATCTAATATTTGTATTATTGGAGTTCCAGAAGGAGATTAGGAAGCATGGGCTGAAAAAGATTTGGAGAAATGATGATTGAAAACTTGCGAAATTTGTCAAAAGACACAAACCAAACTTGGCAAAAGACACAAACCAACAGAGGCTGATGAATCCCAGACAAGATAAGCCCAAAGAAATCCACACTGAAATAGTCAGTCAAAAACTAAAGACAAAGAAAAATCTTGAAAGCATCTAGAGAGATAAGGCATTACCTTTAAAGAGATGATGGAGGGGCCGGGTGCGGTGGCTCACGCCTGTAATCCCAACACTTTGGGAGGTGGTGGCGGGTGGAGATGATGGAGGATTTCTCATAAGTGAACACAGAGGCCACAAAGAAGAGAAACATTTTTCAAGTAAAATGCTGACTTGCTCCAAAATGTCTTTTTCTGCTGCCTTAAATTCATACCATTTTTTTTTTTTTGAGATGGTGTTTTCACTCTTGTTGCACAGGATGGAGTGCAATGGCACAATCTTGGCTCACTGAAACCTCTGCCTCCTGGGTCCAAGCGATTCTCCTGCCTCAGCCTCCCAAGTAGCTGGGATTACAGGCATGTACCACTACACCCGGCTAATTTTTTTGTATTTAGTAGAGATGGGGTTTCACTATGTTGGTCAGGCTGTTCTTGAACTCCTGACCTCAAGTGATCCACCCACCTCGACCTCCCAAAGTGCTGGGATTACAGGCAACTCACACCATTCTTAATTCCTTTATTTAAGCATTACCTTCTCCATGAGCATTACTCATAAATTGTAGTCTCATCTTCTTAGTGGAAATGTTAACTTTTTTCATTAAAGCTTTGTCTAGATAATTCTTAAAAATAATTATTGTGATTAAATATCTTAACTTTTCTAATTGGTTATTGCTAAATTATGGAAAATCTATTATTCTGAAAATTTAGCTTGTATTCTAGCTACATTGCTGAATTCCTATGAATTTTAATAGTTTGAGAGCTTATTCTTTGTAATTTATAGATAAACAAAATATCACCCAACAATGCATTCTTCTCTATGCCATTCTAAAATGTCCAATTCTTATTTCCATTTCATGTATTTACAGTGTTGGCTAAAAAAATCTAGAAAAAGGGTAATAATAACTGTTGTAGGAAGTAGTCTCGTTTTTAATTTTAACTAGCAGTGTTTAATTTTAACTAGTAGTGTTTTCTAAAGTGTGTTTCATGTGGTTCTAAGGTTTCTGAACGTTTTGGTAATGTTCGGCTAAACAGAATATATATTTTATATATATATATATATACACTGCACAGCTTAGATAGGACAGTGTCTTAGATAGGACAGTGCTCACTGTGCATTTTCAGGAGGTGAGGGCAGCAGGCAAGGGACCCTTCCTTTTTTTCGCTTTATTTGTAGAGTCTTTCATGCATCAGTTGTTAGATAGTTGGCCCTCCAAATCTCATGTTGAAATTTGATCTCCAACATGAAAGGTGCAGCCTATTGCCAGGTGTTTTGGTCATGGAGGTGGATCCCTCATAAAGGGCTTGGTGCTGTCCTTGTGGTAACGAGTAAGTTCCAGCTCTATTGGTTCCCATGAGAACTGGTTGTTGAAAAGAACCTGGGATTTCCTTCCCATCTCTCCCTTTCTTCTTCCCTTGCTATGTGATGCCTGCTCCCCTTCCCCTTCTGCCATGAGTGGAAGCAGCTTGAGGTGTTCACTAGAAGCAGATACTGGCATCATGCTTCTGATACAGTCTGCAGAACTGTAAAACCTCTTTTCTTTATAAATTACCCAGCCTCAGGTATCCCTTTCTAGCAATGCAAATGGACTAAGACAGTTGTCTAGGGGCACACTTGGGGAAATGCTGCTTTAGAATTTCCCTGAGATGTATGCTGCGAGGAATTGGGTTGAAATGATATTCTCTCTAATAAAAGAAGTATCTTCCTAGTTCTGAAATATTCACTTCAGTTATCTTTGGCTCATGGAATTAGACTGGGAGAGTCAAGTGATTAAAATGAAGTTATTCTTTTTGTTCTCATATTATCAAACGGTTTTAAATGAACTGGTATTAGTTTTAAAATTAATCAAGAACCCATGAAATGCAAATACTTCTGGAGAGAGAACATCTTCAGTATGGATTTGATCAGAATTGTTCTCTATGAGGAAGGAAGGTGCCATCTGAGAGTTCGTGTGTGTGTGTGTGTGTGTGTGTGTGTGTGTGTGTGTGTAGGGAGCTGAAAGAGGAAGCCAGGACCGAGGTGGGAGTTTGAGGCACATCACTGAGTGGGTGACATCATTTTGCTGCTTGATTGGCTGCCAGCCAGAGGCCGTTAGGGGCCTGGGCTTTTTTTCTGCCCATTTCAATTGTAGCCAAATTCGCCGTCAGCAAGTCGAGTGAAAATCTTTTAGGCCAGTTGTTCACACATTTGGTGGATGAAATCAAATATTCGAATCACTTTTTGTGGCATTCAACAAATTCAATTTTTATGTAAAATCATCTCCTAACTCTTCAGAAAGCTGTTTATTTTTCTTCTAAGAAGGCACAAGGTCAATGCTCTTTTTCAAATGAATATAATTTCTTGAAAGCCAAAAATTATAGCTTTTAATGATGTTTTTCTTTTCTTGTGATGAAATACCTCTGATCTTGGTCTATTTAATGGCAGCATTTGAATTTTCTTTCTCTCTCTTTCCTTCTTCCCCCCTTCCTCTCGCCTCCCTTTCTTTCTTCCCTCTTTCTCTTTCTTCTTTCTTTCCTTCCTTTCTTCCTGGGAGAGGGACATTAGGAGGGGAAACTGTCTCTTCTGAAACGGTCTTTTCAAAATGCCTTTGTTAAAGTCATGTATTAGTAGGATCTAGGAGATCCAACAAAGAAAAGAAATAACAACAACAGCAGCCACTCCTCCTCCTACTAATGTCTGTTTACTAAGCACTTTCCATATGAGAGGGACTATTCTAAGTGCTTTGCATGTATCATCTTATTTGAGCCTCACAACATTCCTGTGAGCAGGAATTATCCATAGATCTGAGGAAACAGAGAGGTTAAGTAATTCACTCAAGATCACACAGTCAGTAAATTACAGAGCCGGAACTTGAATCCATGCATCTTCCACTATCTACTCCAACCAGCTAAATTTATTGTACAAGTTAGAAATTATGAGTGACTTCAAATTAAGGCATTTCCCTTGAGAGAAGAAAAAAATACGAATCTGTTGATACTCTGGTGGAAAGAGAGAGGGAGCAGGGGAAAGGGGAAGAAATTTCAGAAGAAATGAATCAACAGATGATCTGATGTCAGAACATGGGGGGATTTCACTCCCTTCATTTTACTAGTAAGGCAACTGAGGCCCAGAGAGGGGAGGGGCCCAGTCTTGGTTGCAGCAGGTGTTGGTTCAGAGCCTGGTGTGGAGTCCGGGGCTGGTGGTTTCCAACCCAGTCCTCTTCTCCTTCCATCTTACCAGGCTGCCTTCCAAATGATATATGTTTTAAGGCTCCAATTTAGTTGTTTTTAGAATGTCAAAGCCATTAGAAATTCCACGTGATGGAATGAAATTAATGAGAGCCTATTTTCCCTTTCAAAAAGTGGGAGAATCTCCCAGACTTGCTACTGAAGCTTGAGGACACGACCTGTAGTTCTATTTACATTTACAGCTCAACTTCCTTTTCACATCTCAGAAACTGGGCCCTGATCAAAGCTGAGGCATCCCGTTTCTTCTGTCATTCAAAGATCATATGCAGTGTTTTGTGTTATCTTCTTGGTTGAGGTCAAAGCCAACTGACTTGGTAAATACTGGGAACTTCCTCACTAAGGAATCCAGACGGATGCTGCTAGGTCTGTTGTAGAACAAGACAAGATTTCCCCCTTCTGGGATTCCCCCCACCCCCAATTTTCAGATCTTATGGTTTCTATGGCATCCTGGGCTTCTGCCTGGCATGGGGTTCAGTTTCAGCCACACCGCTTAATGTGTGTGTGTGACTTTTGTTAATCACAACATCTAATACTGTTAATAGCATTTATTTTGTGCCAGATGGTTTTCTCTAGCACTCCCTGTATGTTAACTCATTTATACTTTTAACCACTTTCTCAGGCTGAATAATAGCTCCCCAACGAGGTTCACATCCTAATCCCTGGAACCTGTCAGTATGTTAGCTCAGATGGCAGAAGGGACTTTGCAGTTGTAATCTAATTAAGGATTTTTTTGTTTTGTTTTTTAGAGACAGGGATCTCGCTGTATTGTCCAGGCTGGTCTTGAACACCTGGGCTCAAGTGATCTTCCCTCCTTGGCCTCCCAGTGTGCTAGGATTACAGGCATGAGCCACAACACCTGGCTGAATTAGGAATCTTGAGATGGGATGATTGCTCTGGATTTGGGTGGGCTCAATGTAATCATGAGGGTCCTTTATGAGAGGGAGGGAGGAGGTCAGGGAGAAGAGAAGATGCTGGCATTGAAGATGGAGGAAGGGGCTGGGAGCAGCTTCAAAAACCAGAAGCAAATCTTCCCCTGGAGCCTCTGGAAGGAATCAGCCCTGTGGATACCTTGATTTTAACTCCGTAACACTCCGTTTAAACCTCTGGCTTTCAAAACTATAAAAGACAAAATGTGTGTTGCTTTAAGCCAGTACATTTGTGGTAATTTGTTACAGTAGCTGTGGGAAACGATTCCCGGTAGGTACTATTATCATCTTCGTATTACCTATGAGGAGACTGAGGCTCAGGCCCAAGATCACACAATCAGAAAATGGCACAACTTGGAACAAACATTTTTCTCTCTGGCTCCAGAGATGGTCCATTTGACTAGTATGATGTTTGACCTAAGGCAAGTTACTTAACTTCATCATCCTCAGTTCTCTCATCTCTATTAATCCTTATATTACCGGATAAGAGGACTAAGTGAGATATAACACATAATATCTTAGGTGTGGTCGTGGTAATGATGATGATGACAACAATAAAAGATGTCACTTGTGAGGTGCAGGAGGTCAGCACTGCATAACCTTTGGGTGGGAGAGTGTGGAGTAGGGAGAGACCTGGAATGTTTCCCAAAGGGGGCTTCTGCTGGTGTCTTCTGGTCTTCCTCTTCCTTTGGCTTTGTTCTCAGCAGTCAAATGCCTCTTTTCAAACTTCTACCTTAGCAGCTCTCCTCACACGCCAACTCCTTGCTCCAGCCCCACACACATATTCATAACTAGCTCAATTTTTTTTTTTTGAGACAGAGTCTCACTCTGTCACCCAAGCTGGAGTGCAGTGGCATAATCTAGGCTCATTGCAACCTCCACCTCCTACGTTCAAGCGATTCTCCTGACTCAGCCTCCCAAGTAGCTGGGATTACAGGCATGCACCACAATGTCCAGCTAATTTTTGTAATTTTAGTAGAGATAGGGTTTCACTATGTTGGCCTGGCTGGTCTGGAACTCATGGGCTCAAACAATCAGCCCGCCTCGGCCTCCCAAAGTGCTGGGATTATAGGAGTGAGCCACCGTGCCCGGCCCCTACCTCAAATTTTTAACCAGCCCTTTTATGCCAATATCCAGGGGCAGGGCAGACTCCACTTAGGAGACTGTCATCTGTGCCAGGGCTGATGGAGGCCTTTGGGACACCCTACTTGCTGTCCCAATAGCCCCTGGTCAAGCTGACAGTTCAGACCCAAGTTGAGACGGAAATGCTAATGTCAGAATGGGTAAAGGAGATTTTGAGAGAAAAGACCAAAAGATACATATGCGTATATGGAACTTTTATCTGATCATAAAAGGACTCCATGTTCATTTTCCAAAATATAGAAGTGTATTAAGAGTAAAAGTCTGCCACAATTTTACACTAGAGAGAATCACTGTTAATATTTCCCATGTATTTCCTACTAATCTTTTTTTTCTGCGTGTGTAAATACTGTGAACAGTTTTGTGTCTTTTTTTTTTTGCAGTTAATGGTATATTGTGATCGCCTCTTTATACCATTAAATTGTGTTCAAAGGATGTTATTTTTATTAGTTCTATAAGATATTCTATTTATATTCCATTCTCTTTATATCTAGATGGAAACCAAGAATGAGTCTCACTAGTATTTTAAAGGTTTCTTATGACTTTCTTGTTGATTATTTGGGTCCATTTTTTTTTTCTTTTTGGTAGAGCAAGAACCCAGCAGAGTCGAGTTTCAATGGGAGCAGGATGGAGAAGAGGTTGAGAAAGTGAGTCTTGTTGCATAGGGGCTGTGCATGTGTGTGTGTATCTTTGTGGAGGGAGGAGGGTGTGGCCTTGATATCCGGAGGTTCCTGCATATGGTATCCATGGGGCTTCTTGGATTCCGCTGTTGTATTTCAGAAGCTCATCAGTTGAAGAAGCTGCACAAAGCTTGTTCTGAGATGTGGCTTTTTGTGGGCTGGGGCCTAATACAGCATTACAAAGAAACAAGGTTTACAATCTTCCTGATTGGTTTCCTCATTATTTATT
Source organism: Pongo abelii (assembly GCF_028885655.2). Lineage (NCBI taxonomy): Eukaryota > Metazoa > Chordata > Mammalia > Primates > Hominidae > Pongo > Pongo abelii. Next base: position 26,326,190 of record NC_071996.2, on the reverse strand, counting down.
TATTTTTGAGACAGAGTTTGGCTCTTGTTGCCCAGGCTGGAGTGCAATGGTGCAATCTCGGCTCACTGCAACCTCTGCCTCTTGGGTTCAAGAGATTCTCCTGCCTCAGCCTCCTGAGTAGCTGGGATGACAGGTGCCCATCACCACGCCCAGCTATTTTTTTGTATTTTTAGTAAAGACGGGGTTTCGCCATGTTGGCTAGGCTGGTCTCGAACTCCTGACCTCAGGTGACCCACCTGCCTCAGCCTCCCAAAGTGCTGGGATTACCGGCGTGAGCACCGCGCCCGGCGGGGTTTCCTCATTTTTTTTCAGGCTTGAAATTTGAAGACATTAATAATAACTTCCCAAGATGCATTTTTTTCTAAAGCATGAGAAGGCTCCAGTTTGGAACAAGTGCTGAGATGGACGGTGAGTCAGGGTCAAGTTCTGGGCTGCCTTTGCACCTGGGCTTGTCTTTATCCTAGCTTGTGGTAGCCATTCTCCGAAGATGACCCCCTAATCAACCATGCCTCCCAGTATTTCTTCCCTTGTGTAGTCCTCTTCCCTTGAATCCAGGCTAGATCTCTGACTTGATTTTGATCCATAGAATGCAACAGAAGAGACTGCATGGCTTCTGAGGTTGCAGCTTTTGGGAGAAGCCATCTACCATTGATGACAGACATGCTGTGTGGAAACCAAACCAGCCATGTGGAGAGGCTACCTGGACAGAGGCACACGGCCAGCACCAGCTGTGGAGACAGACATGTGAGCAAAGAAATTATCTTTGATATACAGCCAAGTTGAGCCTTCAGATGACTCCGATTTCAGCCACCTTCAGACTGCAACCACATGAAAGACTCTAAATAGAAGCCTCCCAGCTGATCCCGGTTAACCCACAGTGCTGAAGGGGATAATAATAAATTGTTGTTTTAAGCCACTAAGTTTTGTGGGCCTTTGTTGCATAGCAATAGATTATCCCAACTAATTTTTTTATTGCAAGGTATTCTAGGTGTCTGTTGAGCTCAGGAGACTGGGAACTCCTTCAAGGCAGGGCCTGCATTTTAGCATTTTTGTTATTGTGAGAGCTAAATCCTTCGGCATGGAGAGGCAAACCTGGAATATTCAAACAGTACTTTGTTAAAAGTCTTGGGATAACAGAAGAAGCAAACACAGAGAAGTGTATGAAATGCTAATCTGTCTACAAAATGTATCTTATTCATTTTCTGCTGTGGTCCACCATGGGATGCTTCTATTCCAGGCACTTGACCAGCTTCTAGGTGACAGAGGTCTTTTTTTTCTTTATATACTTCTGAAAAAGTAAATACACTGATTTAAAATAAATTGGTTTAAAATGGAAAGATACAAAAGTCTCCCTCTCATCCCCATCCGCAGCCATCTGATTCCCTCCAAAGGGCTCCAATAATACCAGTTTCTTGTGTACTGTCCTGGAAATATTTGATCACCTGTATAAGTATTTTATATGTGCATATGCTATACATCTATTGCACATATATGGAATAAATATGCTTACGTACGCTAGCATACTATGTGCACTTTTTTCATATAATAGTATATCTTGGAGAACTTGCCATATCGTTCTTTTTTATGGCTACCTAGTATTCTGTTGTTTCATTGTACCACAATGTATTTAATATCCTCTTGTTGAGAGACATTTAGAATATTGTCAATATTTTGCTATTAAAAACAACACTGCTATGAATACCATATGTTATAATATTACAAGTTATACCAGTACCATTTTGCACGTGTGTATTCCTCTGGAGAGTGTATTCCTAAGACTGGCATTGTTGGGTTGGCTGTCTGAATTCATGGTTCTCACGGGAGATGGGGCCTTTTCTGGAGAAACTCCATCTGGCCACTAAAATGCCCAGAGACAATACACACACTTAGGGATGCTTGCAGCCACAGCAGAATCTGTTGGCCTCGAGATTCTGATTTCCTCCCCGACAGCCCAAGGCAGGGAGTGCTGCTTAGTGAGTTTGTGTGAAGGGCCAGAGAGTGAGGGGCCTCGGAGGGGACTGGACTGGAAAGACAGAGCATTGCACTCTTCTTTAGGGTGGGAACCAGGGAGTTATTTTCCCGTGTACAGCTGAGTTTATCCAGGTACTGGGGTAGCACAAGGACTGAGCTACTTGCTGAATCTTACCCATCAAGAAACTTTTCCAAAGTTTTCAAGAAGAATAGGCCAGGCTCTGGCTCTGCCTCCTGGCTATTGAAAGTTTAAAAGTATCTTTTCACTCGTGAGTGATCTCCAGCTTAGATTTTTGGCCAAATTAGACTGGCCTTTCCCCTAAACTAGAAGCAAAGAAAGAGGCTTTGTAGCGCTGAAGGCCAGTAGGCATCATTACTTTAGCTCTGTTAGTTGAAGTTCTCGAAAATAGCCAAAAGATGGCACTAGACACAAATGATTCCACCTGGCTCCGAGGCCACCGCTGCTTTCAGGGACGCCGCCAAAGCCAGACCCTGCTTGAGCTTCCTGCCTTTTCCTAAGCTTCTGAAGCACATAATCCTTACTAGAACATGATGTTAATGAGGATGCCAAAAACGGGAAAGGAAGCAGAATGAAAGCAAGCCAACAAACAGAACAATGCCGGGCTCTGCTCGTGTGTCAGAGGGCAGGCAGGCTCCCACAGCAGGCAGGCTCCCACAGCAATGAGAGACCTTTAGGGCAGCTTGCTTGCTCTGCCCCCAGCTCCATCCAGAAGGGTCTTATTCAGGCACTGTGGGTGTAGGCTAGATGGTGGTGGCTTAAGTTTTCATTCTGCATCTCCTAAGAAAGACGTTGCAAAGTCCCCAGCCTTGGAGGCATCTTTGTTAGGGCTACCCTTACACCCTTTGTGGGTCTGGCCTTGGGACCATGGCCTTAGTCTGTCTGCTGCATCCCACATCCCATCTGTTCAGCCACGTGCAGCCCTCACACAGCCTCAGGGCTCCTCTCCCATCTTCTCGAGGGGCCTTCTGCCACCAGGCAGAGTCTGGTCATTCCAGGGTAATTCCCCACAAGAGTCAGGGCTGGGGACCCTCTGGTGTACTGGACTCCCCAGCCCCTGGGCATGAAGGTGACAGTGGTGGGGACAGCACTGATGTAACTGTCATAGCATTGGCACTTCGTAAGTAGCTAATGAATAAACCAAACAGCAAGCAAAACTCATTTGTCTGGATGGGACAAAGGAGTTTCAGAAGGTTACAGGGAGGGCTGGTGTTGTGAGGAGAAGCTCAGGCCATTGCCTTTATTCCCTTTTGACCACCAGGGCTGATATGGTTTGGCTGTGTCCCCGCCCAAATCTCAACTTAAATCGTATCTCCCAGAATTCCCATGTGTTGTGGGAGGGACCCAGAGGGGGAAGTAATTGAATCATGGGAGCCGGTCTTTCCCATGCCATTCTTGTGATAGTGAATAAGTCTTATGAGATCTGATGGGTTTATCAGGGGTTTCTGCTTTTGCTTCTTCCTCATTTTTCTCTTGTTGCCGCCATGTAAGAAGTGCCTTTTGCTTCTCGCCATGATTCTGAGGCCTCCCCAACCATGTGGAACTGTAAATCCAATTAAACCTCTTTTTCTTCTCAGTCTTGGGTATGTCTTTATCAGCAGCATGAAAATGGACTAATACAATAAATTGGTACCAGTAGAGTGGGGCGTTGCTGAAAAGATACCTGAAAATGTGGAAGTGAATTTGGAACTGGGTAACAGGTAGAGGTTGGAACAGTTTAGAGGGCTCAGAAGACAGGAAAATGTGGGAAAGTTTGAAGCTTCCTAGAGACTTGTTGAATGGCTTTGACAAAGATACTGATAATGATATGGACAATGAAATCCAGGCTGAGGTGGTCTCAAATGTAGATGAGGAACTTTCTGGGAACTGGAGCAAAGGTGACTCTCTTGTTATGTTTTAGCAAAGAGACTGGCAGCATTTTGCCCCTGCCCTAGAGATTTGTTCAAAGAACTTGAGAGAGATGATTTAGCGTATCTGACAGAAGAAATTTCTAAGCAGCAAAGCATTCAAGATATGACTTGGGTGCTGTTAAAAGCATTTTGTTTTAAAAGGGAAACAGAGAACAAATGTTCAGAAAGTTTGCAGCCTGATGATGCGGTAGAAAAGAAAAACCCATTTTTTTGAGGAGATATTCAAGCTGGCTGCAGAAATTTGCATAAGTAACAAGGAGCTGTATGTTAATCCCTAAGACAATGGGGAAAATGTCTCCAGGGCAGCCCCTGCCATCACAGGCCCGGAAGCCTAGGAAGAAAAAATGGTTTCATGTGCTGGGCCCAGGGTCCCCATGCTGTGTGCAGCGGAGGGACTTGCTGCCCTGCATCCCAGCTGCTCCAGCTATTGCTTAAAGGAGCCAAGGTATGGCTTGGCCCATGGTTTCAGAGGGTGCAAGCCCCAAACCTTGGCAGCTTCCACTTGGTGTTGAGCCTGTGGGTGCACAGAAGTCAAGAATTGAGGTTTGGGAACCTCCACCTAGATTTCAGCAGATGTACGGAAATGCCTGGATGCCCAGGCAAAAGTTTGCTGCAGGAGCAGGGTCTTCATGGATAACCTCTGCTAGGGCAATGGGGAAGGGAAATGTGGGGTCAGAGGCCCCAAATAGAGTCCCTACTGGGGCACTGCCTGGTGGAGCTGTGAGAAGATGGCCACCATCCTCCAGATTCCATAATGGTTGATCCACCGGCAGCTTGCACCGTGTGCCTGGAAAAACCGCAGACACTCAATGCCAGCCTGTGAAAGCAGCTGGGAGGGGGGATATACCCTGCAAAGCCACAGTGGTTGAGCTGCCCAAGACTATGGGAGCCCACCTTTTGCATCAGCGTGACCTGGATGTGAGACCTGGAGTCAAAGGAGATCATTTTGGAGCTTTAAAATCTGACTGCACCTGCTGGGTTTTGGACTTGCATGGGGCCTGTAACCCCTTTGTTTTGGCCAATTTCTCCCATTTGGAACAGCTGTATTTACCCAGTACCTGTACCCCCATTGTTTCTAAGAAGTAACTAGCTTGCTTTTGATTTTACAGGCTTATAGGTGGAAGAGACTTGCCCTGTCTCAGATGAGACTTTGGACTGTGGACTTTTGGGTTAACGCTGAAATGAGTTAAGACTTTGGGGGACTTTTGGGAAGGCATGATTGGTTTTGAAATGTAAGAACATAAGATTTAGAGGGGCTGGGGTGGAATGATATGGCTTGGCTACGTCCTCACCCAAATCTCAACTTGAATTGTATCTCCCAGAATTCCCATGTGTTGTGGGAGGGACCCAGTGGGAGGTAATTGAATCATGGGGACTGATCTTTCCCATGCCATTCTTGTGATAGTGAATAAGTCTCATGAGATCTGATGGGTTTCTGCTTTTGCTTCTTCCTCATTTTTCTCTTGCTGCTGCCATGTAAGAAGTGCCTTTTGCCTCCTGCCATGATTCTGAGGCCTTCCCAGTCATGTAGAACTGTAAGTCCAATTAAACTCATTTTTGTTCCCAGTTTTGAGTATGTCTTTATCAGCAGCATAGAAACGAACTAATACAAGGACTTATGGAGAATTGCACCTGTGTGAGACTTGTGGAGATTTTTGATAGTAGCTTCTGGGGCCTCTATCCAGTTCTCCTTTTTTCTTTTCCTTCCTTCCTGTCTCCTGAGCGAGGCCTTGCAGAGGATGGAAAGGCCATCACTGCCAGGCATGATGCAGAGCTTTGTTCTTTTTTTTTTTCTTTTTGAGACAGAGTCTTGCACTGTCACCAGGGCTGGAGTGCAATGGTACGATCTTGGCTCACTGCAACCTCTGCCTCCCGGGTTCACCCAATTCTCCTGCCTCAGCCTCCCGAGTAGCTGGGATTACAGGCACACACCACCACACCTGGCTAATTTTTTGTATTTTTAGTAGAGATGGGGTTTCAGTATGTTGGCCAGACTGGTCTCCACCTCCTGACCTCGTGATCACCCAAAGTGCTGAGATTACAGGTGTGAGCCACCGCGCCTGGCCAGAGCTTTGTTTTTTTTTTAAATGTATACATCTGGTGGAGCGAGACCTGTTAGCTGGAGGGCTTCCTTTCCAGAAACTGAGGTAGCTCTGGGGTGGTGGAGAATGCTCTCTGGCTAAAGAGAACTGGCCAAGGGCATGGGCAATGGTCTGAAAATGCTACCTATGGTACACTGCTGTCCTTCTGTCCCACTGGGTAGTGTATCTGCCCTGCAGAAGAGGGAACATTTCCTTTCTCCAAGCAAGGGGATGCTAACGGAGAGATTTTAGGTTTAGACAAAGGTCAGGGGATGGTGGAACTTATTGGAGCCCAGAGTGGGCTGTGGCCTCCTCCTCCTCCCTAAGACTGGTCCTCATCACTTTGCATCACCTGTTGCACGTTTACTGTCATTGATTATGTTGCAAGTCTGGGCTACTTCTGATTCCTCTCGGCGCTCGGTGCAAGTGACATCTGATGCAGGTATGAGTGACACTCAGGTTATGATATTCCAATAGCCAGGGGCTCCGTGGAGAAGGTGAAGGGCCAGCCACATTAATAAGATTCAAGTCTTCAGCTAGACACGAAAAGAGGAGAGGAATATGAAATACAGAGAAGGAAGAGGCCAAGCAGTAGAGAAAAATGAAAATTGTTAGATATTCGGTGAGCCTATTTTCCAGAACCAGGTGAAGCAGGAAATGAATTGGAGAACTGCACAAAGCCTGGCTTTCAAAGACCAGACATTTCCTGGGGGCAAAAGAAGGGGGAAAAAAGAGCAGATCTGTCCTATAAAGCAATCCTTTTCTTACTTTTTGTGGATGTCTGGAATGTTAACCAAAATGATGAGAAAACAGTCCAACTTCACATACAGCTTCTCAAGCCAGGCAGCTCTGTTCCCGTAACACCACCGAGCTGTACAGTCCCTGGGCAGACTCCTCGACAGGGAAGGTGATGGGCTCTTTGCCTCTCTCCGCCAAAGGGGATAAAGAGCGTCACTTACTGCCCAGTTAGTAAATGCCAGTTTCTGTGCTAAGTCGTGTACATAGATCTCTTTACTGACAACACGCATTGCCTCTATGAGCTAGGTTCTACTGTCACCCCCATTTTACAGAGGAGGATACTGAGGCTCTTTAAGGTCACGGAACTTTCTAGAGGGGTCTGCACTGGTACTGAGCCTGACCAGAAGTCAGGATTCAGCCCCAGAAGCTCTACCCAATATTGCTTTCATTAGTAGTGAAATGGATCTTGCTGCTTATGCTCAAATGCATACGTCTAGGCATCCAGAGAAAACCAGGCTTTTAAGTTTGGCAAAAAGAAGACAGAAAAATTGTCCTGCTGCCACTCCCGCCCTCCCTGCTTTCTTGTTGCCTCTGTTCTTCCTGCCTTTTGTCATTTGATGGCTCTCCTTGGCCCCTGTCAAAGCCTGGCCACCATCAGGGAGAAGGGATAATTGGGGATTGCTCAAAAGCATTCTGAGAGAGAGGTTTTGGGAAGAATAGAAAAAGGAATGATTAGGCCACCCTTGGCCCTCTGTGGCAAGTGGGGCAGGGAAGCACAAAGCCTGTGGTGTTGGCAGTGCATTCTCCTGCTGCTCCCTTTTTCTTCTCTAGAAGCTCCCTCCATCCATCCCTTCTGGGTGGGTGAGAGGAGGCGGCTGCCACTTGGCTGGCTTTGCCACTACCACTGCCTCTGCCCTAGTTCCATGCCCTTAAATAGCGTGCTCTGAGGAGGCCCTGGTTGGGAAGGCAGGTAGTGGTGGTGCCTTAGGGATGCCATCCAGGGAGGGCAGGAACCACTAGTAAGGTTGTCCCTCCTTGAAAGGGGTGGAGGGGATGGGGATGGGGAGCCGGCAGGAATTTGGCACCTGCCATACCCCAGGCATGCAGCCACACACTCCCCATCTTGCTTAAACCTAAGGACACTTCTGCCTGTGTGGGGGAAGGGCCATCATCACCCAGCTGGCACTCCCGCCCCAGGTGCAGGGAGCCACCAGCCCAGATGGCTGTGGGTGAGTGAAGCGTTTTGTCATGTGACCCTTCTGCTACAACCGACTGGTCCAGGGGCGGCCCCAGATTGTCGCCTGGCACAACCTGCTGAGCTAGAGCAATCGGATTCTTTCTCTCGTTTTGAACTTGAACTAAGAAATGAGGAAAGGTTGCTAGGTGTCTGTGGCAGAGGCTAGGATGTTCAAGTGAGGGGGGAATAGAAACCCATCTTGAATCCTGCTGGTAGAGAGAAGAGATTAAAAGCCTGAAAAGCAATCTACAGATTCAATGCCATTTTCTCTATTGTGTTGCCTCTTCCTTCAAGGCCATTCCTATCAAACTACCAATGTCTTTTTTCACAGAATTAGAAAAAACTAGAAACTCAAAAAGAGCTTGAACAGCCAAAGCAATCCTAAGCAAAAAGAACAAAGCTGGAGGCATCATATTATCTGACTTCAAACTATACTACAAGGCTACAGTAACCAAAACAGCATGGTACTGTTACCAACACAGACACAGACCAATGGAACAGAATAGAGAACCCAGAAATAAAGCCACACACCTACAACCATTTGATCTTTGACAAGGTCAACAACAATAAGCAATGGGGAAAGGATGTCCTCTTCAATAAATGATGCTAGGATAATTTGCAAGCCATATGCAGAAGAATGAAACTGGACCCCTACCTTTCACCATACAAAAAGATTAACTCAAAGATGGATTAAGGATTTAAATGTAAGACCTCAAACTATAAGAATCCTGGGAAAAAAAGACTAGGAAGTAACTTTCTGGATATTGGATTTGGCAAATAATTTATGACTAAATAATCAAAAGCAATTGCAACAAAAACAAAAATTGACAAGTGGGACCTAATTAAACTAGAGAGCTTCTGCATAGCAAAAGAAACTATCAACAGAGTAACCAGACCACCTACAGAATGGGAGAAGATATTCACAAACTATGTATCTGACAAAGGTCTAATATCCAGAATCTGTAAGAAACTTAATTCAATAAGCACAAACCAAAGATCCCACTAAAAATTGGTCAAAGGATATAAAGAGACACTTCTCAAAAGAAGACATACAAGCAGCTAACGTATGAAAAAATGCTCAACATCACTAATCATTAGATAATTGCAAATCAAAACCACAATGAGACACCATCTTACACCAGTCAGAATGGCTACTTAAAGGTAAAAAAATAACAAGCTGGTGAGGCTGCAGAGCAAAGGGAACGCTTATACACTGTTGGTGGGAATATAAATTATTTCAGCCACGATGGAAAGCAGTTTGGCAATTTCTGAAAGAACTTAACACAGAAATACCATGTGATCCAGCAATACCGTTACTCGGTATATACCCAAATGAAAATAAATTCTACCAAAAAGACACATGCACTCATATGTTCATCAGAGCACTATTCACAATAACAAAGACATGGAATCAACTTAGGTGTCCATCAACAGTGGATTGGATAAAGAAGATGTGATGCATATACACCATGGAATACTATATAGCCATAAAAAAGGACAAAATCATGTCCTTTGTAGCATTATGGATGTAGCTAGAGGCCATCATCTTAAACAAATTAATTCAGGAACAGAAATCCAAATATTGAATGTTCTCACTTATGAGTTAGAGTTAAACATTGAGTAGTTATGGACATAAAGATGGCAACAGTAGGCACTGGGGACTATTAGAAAGGGGAGGGAGATGTGGGCCGAAAAACTAGCTATCGGGCACTATGCTCACTGCCTGGTTGATGGGATCATTTGTACCCTAAACCTCAGCATCATGCAATATACACATGTAACAAACCTGCATTTGTGTCCCCTGAATCTAAAATAAAAGTTGAAATTATTGTTTAAAAAAAAAGTCTGAAAAGTAGGTGGAGATTACAGAGACATACCATGTGTGCCGGCTGTTTCCTACAGGAAAGCACTCCGATGCGGCCATGGGGGCTGAATCTAACCTGTGAGCCCCTCCCAGACCACGCCCGCGTCCAGGCTTCGCCCACGAGTGGGAGGGGCGCCTTTCTAACTGGGCGGCCGGGCCACATGGCTGTTAGGACAAGAATGGAGGTACCGCCGATATTTAGATCTGCTTAGTCCTGAAGCTGCCAGAGCCCCAAACCTAGACCCATTTGCCTTGCCACAGGAGTCCTGTTTTCTGGGTGGCTCATTTGCTGCCCTCTCCAATCATGGAGAGATGGTCTCTGCTTGCAACCATCTGATCCTATTGTCTCCCATCTTAAAGTTGTTGAAACAGAGGCTCAGAGGCTGGCCCACTGTCACCCAGCACCCAGCTGGCTCCTTTCCTGCAGTTCCATAGGAGATGAGAAGTTCCTTGAGGTGTTATTTATTTATTTATTTATTTTTATTTTATTTATTTATTTATTTTTTGAGACAGAGTTTTGCTCTTGTCACCCAGGCTGGAGTGCAGTGGCACGATCTTGGCTCACTGCAACCTCTGCCTCCCAGGTTCAAGCGATTCTCCTGCCTCAGCCTCCCAAGTAGCTGGGATTGCAGGTGTGTGCCATCACGCCCGGCTAATTTTTTTGTATTATTAGTAGAGCCGGGGTTTCACCATGTTATCCAGGCTGGTCTTGAACTCCTGACCTCAGGTGATCCGCCTACCTCGGCCTCTCAAAGTGCTGGGATTACAGGCGTGAGCCACCACGCCTGGCCGTTCCTTGAGGTTTTGTAAATGGGTTTGCCTGTCAGTGAGTCTAGGAGGACGGGGGAGGGATGTAAAGGGCCATGGGAGAGGGTGGCTGAGTTAGGCTTCCGTGCTCTGTGTGGGAACTCAGGCCCAGCTCTCCCACTCTCAGGCCCCTCTGTGCAAGGTCCTATACCTCCTCCTAGTCAACCTGCCTCTCCCTTCCTCATCTGAAGGAGCTGATGCAACTGTACACTGACATCTTGAATCTCAGTGGCTGTTGTTGAGACAATTGTTTTTGGTTATCTTATCTGGCCATATGCTGCCTCTGAGATTTTTGGGTTGAATGAGGGCAAAAATCTAAGTATTTAGAGCTAGTCATAAATGAAGACACCACACCTGAGTTGCCAGTTTCCTTCCTTGACATGGCTGCATGCCACCGGACAGAGGCATTGCGTTCTCTGTGTCCTGTGTTTAGAACATGGCCCACTGCAGTGAGGAGCAGCTCTCCAGGCTTGTAGAGCAGAGGCCATCCGTCAGGCTCCTGGCCATCTTCCTGTACCATGCTCCTCCTGCTTTGCCTTTGACAGCTGCGGTGGGAGGAAGGGAGCAGAGTAGAAGGGCAATGAGCGTCCCTTTCACCTCTCTTCCCTGCAGGCAAAGGCTGTTTCCAGTCAAATCAGTGCACGTGTATGGAGGGGGCGCACTCATGAGAATGGCCCATGAGGTTTGAGAGTGACTCAGGATCCTGGGGCAGATGTCTATTTCTAGTAGCTGGTGCCCGAGGAAGGGCTGGCATGGAGGCCTATAGTTCGATTCACCCTCCCGAAGAGGGCAGCAGGGCAGCCTTCCACTAGCTTCCCCTGGTTCTGGCAGGGCCACGGGAGGCACTTGAAGGTTTCGTGCTCCCCACTGTGAAGAATCTGGAGGCTGGCTGAGAGGCACAGAGCACTGCCTTGGAGAGAGAGAAGTCCTTGCCCCAAAGGGAGCGCAGGAGTGCACATTCTAGCAGTGGGCAGGAGAGATGGGCAGCCCCTCTCTGAGCTGTCTGTGCCTTGGAGCTAGGGCAGAGGGAGCATCCCTGCAGCATGCATCTTCCACGACAAGAAACCACAGTTGGCTGTGGCACAGTGCATTAGACCTGGCCCGCTGCGAGGAGCCGGCAGTCCTCCAGGCTTGTAACTGAAGGTCGAGGGAGAAGTGAACAGTGGCTGAGAGAGAGGACTGCTCTTTGAAGTCCCCCCTCGGGGGCACGAGCACTATGTCCCTTTGTCTTCCCCGCTTCTCTTCCAGGCCTGGCCCCCTTTGTGGAAGGGCAAGAGAGACAGGGCAGGCAGCCACTCTGGCTCTGAGATGGGGCTTTGAGCTGATGATCATAACAATATCTATCTGTGATAGCGTTACACATTGCACTGTTGTAACCAGAAGTGGCTGAGAAATTATCAGAAGGGCAAAGAATATCTCTTTGGGAAGATTTGGCTTTCTTCCCTTCTCTACTGGCTTCCCACAGGCAACCCCTCCATGACCATTGAGAGAATGGGGGCTTAGAAAGTGGAATTACTGTCAAGTCAGTATAAACAAAAGCTTTCTGATTTGTATGCAGCTGGGTGAGGGTATACCTACTCTATTTGGGGGCCCTCTCAGGACTTCCCCAAATGCTGGGGTGGCATTTATGAGCACTGTGGGTGGCTTACAACCCTAGACTGAAATTGGAGAGCCTGGTCACTGTGAGGCCAGAGCTGGGGCCTGAGAGGGAAGGTGTGCAGAGGTAGATATTGGGGAAAGACCAGGAGGGAGAGAAGTGGCGGGGGCCCGGGGAGGGGGCAAGGAAAGCTATCAAAAAGCCCTTCTCAGGCTGGGAATATTTTAAGGACAATCTCAAAGGGGAGAAGCAAAGCAGACCACAAATCTGGAGGCCTGGGCCCGAGAGATGTGTTTGGAGAAATGGTTGGGTCTCCAGAGTTGGCCAGAAAGAGAATGTTCACATGAGAACCACAGCCCCAGGTAGCAAGCTTGGAGACGGTTGTGTTGTCTCCTGATTATCAGCCCAGGGAAGGAAGGGCAGGAGATGGGGACATCACCCCGAAGCCAGATTTAACTAGCTGACCTTGGAGAATTTGGGAGAGAAACACATTCTGTCTAGCAGACTCAGCTCCTACTTTCTTAGAAACAGGAGGCATCCGGAGAAGCGTAGCTGTCCTTGGTGGGCTGCACAGTTACTATGGGAAATGTAACAGGGCTGTGTTTAGTAGTTTCTTTTTTGTGGCTCCATATTTAGAGCCCAACACTGGGGCCTCAGATCACAGGACTTCCTCCTTGGTGAAGAGATGAGGTCTTTCATTGAGGTTTGTTTGCTGCTGTAGGGAGGGTGAAACATTTGATGGAAGAAGCGCTTTAGCCAGGCAGGAGCCCTTTCCTTCCCCCTGGAGAAGAGTTCCAGGGAGGCAGTGAGCAGCAATAGGGGGCCTGGGCTTGCCCCTCCAGCAGAGTCCTGGGAATCCTGGTGCTGTTGGGGTTGGGAGGGCAAATGTCCAGTAGCTCGAGGAAGAGGGAAGCAGAGGGGCTTAGCCTTTCTCCCCAGGGTGGACTTTCTTGTGGGCACCCCTTCTCTGCACCAGCATGGGGCACCTGCATCAGGGCAAAGATGGTGTTGGGGGCAGAGAGAGGGCCTGAGTCAGGCTTCCTGGATTGCTGGGGCTCCCATGTCACATGGTTGTGACCCCGTGTTCCTGGGTCCTTATGGGAGGGGCAGCTGAGTGGTGAGCAGTGGAAATTCGTGGAGGCAGGGGTGAGGTCCTAGTGGTGCTGGTGTCTGCCCATCTGCCCTGTGCCCTGTGCCCTCTGCCTCCGGGGCTGCAGCCGGCTTGCAAATCACAGGCGTGCTCAGATGGACTTTCCGGCTCTGCCACTCCCATTTCAGCATCCTCAGTTTCCTCCAGCCATCACAAGTGCTGTGTGCCAAGACTTTTGGGTCAGCCTCCTGGCTCCCATTCTGGACCCACAATTAAAAATTGACAAGAGAAGCCCCTGCCCCCTTTGCAGGTCAGCCCTGGGTTCTGCAGCCAGGAATTCAGCTTCAGGCACCATCCACAGGGATGCCTGGGAGGAGTACATGGTTGTTTTCCACAACATCAACCTCCAAGAGTCAGGGATGCTCCTTAACAACCTGCTATGGATTGACCAGAAATTTATTTAAGCCCTCCCTGAACCTGTTTATGTTTCATTAAACTCTTATTGATCCTCTTAATTTTCCCTTTGCTGATTTACTCTGGGCCTTGACTTCACACCCCTCTCCCTGGAGTTCAGGTTTCAAGGGCTTCCAAAGTGTGTCTGTACCCCAGGCCCCAGCCAAGGGCCAGAGCCCCAGAATGGGCCTTCTGTGCCCTTCTGCCACCTTCAGCAACTTCCTCTTTCTGCTCCTCTAGAACCCACAGGAAGGTCAGGTCTGCCTCTCCCCTGCCTCCATTCAACCTTTGCCTTTTAAATGCTTAACCCCAAACAATGAGTCTTTGGTGGAGAAATTTCAGACTGCTATTATCTAGTGGTAGAGATGTTTTGGGGCGGGAAGACCTTTAAACTCCACTTTGTATGTGGCTCTCTCGTGGCAGAAATAATGTTCATTAAAGCCACAATCCATTGAGAGGGTGGGGAGGTGGGAAGTGTGCAGAATGATTGCTGGACCAGCCTGGGAAATTTACAGATGACCTGTTTCAATCCATTCTCATTTGCTCCCCCAAATTGGGTTCCATTTACACTTGGCATTGGAAAAAAAAAAAAGAAAGAAAATGAGGGCTTGGTATGTGGCTGTAGCAGACAGAAAGAAAAGGCTTGGTGACCACGTGGTGTTTGCCATTCTGTTCATTAGACCAGGAGAGAGGTTTCCTGGTCCTGCTCCTCTGGGGTGGTTACTTCCCTCTTCTTGGTGTATTTCCTTTCCAGCACCATTTAGGAATGGGGTTCCTAATTAGGGGAAAACTTTTAAAAAAGTTGATGAAAATATAGTTTTTTTTTCTATTGATTTATCTAAAATCTCTATGTATTTGTGGTGGAAGGGTTTTGTGTTAGCTGACTTCACCATTTTGTTGAACCAGAAATTCTCTGCTTCTATTTTTCTAAGGAAAGAAGTACATACACTATTCAGTAAGAACATTTTTCATAGTTTACTTTTTAGTTTCAGTAGTTTTAGGGGTACAGGTGGTTTTTGCTTACGTGGACGAGTTCTTCAGTAGTAAATTCTGAGATCTTGGCACAACCATCACCCGAGCAAGTATACACCTTACCCAATATTTAGTCTTCTAACCCTCACCCACCTCCCAGCCTCCTCCCGCTCAGGCCCCACAGTTCATTATCACTGTGTATTTTTGTGTCCTCATAGCTTAGTTCCCACTTATAAGTGAGAACACACACAGTATTTGATTTTCCATTCCTGAGTTACTTCGGTAAGAAAATTCTTTTTTTTTTTTTTTTTTTTTTTTTTTCCTTGCTTCTTTTTTTTTTTTTTTTTTATTGTAATTATTATTATTATTATTATTAATATACTTTAGGTTTTATGGTACATGTGCCCAATGTGCAGGTAAGTTACATATGTATACATGTGCCATGCTGGTGCACTGCACCCACCAACTTGTCATCTAGCATTAGGTATATCTCCCAATGTTATCCCTCCCCCCTCCCCCCAACCCACAACAGTCCCCGAAGTGTGATGTTCCCCTTCCTGTGTCCATGTGTTCTCATTGTTCAATTCCCACCTATGAGTGAGAATATGCGGTGTTTGGTTTTTTGTTCTTGCGATAGTTTACTAAGAATGATGATTTCCAATTTCATCCATGTCCCTACAAAGGACATGAACTCATCATTTCTTATGGCTGCATAGTATTCCATGGTGTAGATGTGCCACATTTTCTTAATCCAGTCTATCATTGTTGGACATTTGGGTTGGTTCCAAGTCTTTGCTATTGTGAATAATGCGGCAATAAACATACGTGTGCATGTGTCTTTATAGCAGCATGATTTATAGTCCTTTGGGTATATACCCAGTAATGGGATGGCTGGGTCGAATGGAATTTCTAGTTCTAGATCCCTGAGGAATCGCCACACTGACTTCCACAAGGGTTGAACTAGTTTACAGTCCCACCAACAGTGTAAAAGTGTTCCTATTTCTCCACATCCTCTCCAGCACCTGTTGTTTCCTGACTTTTTAATGATCGCCATTCTAACTGGTGTGAGATGGTATCTCATTGTGGTTTTGATTTGCATTTCTCTGATGGCCAGTGATGGTGAGCATTTTTTCATGTGTCTTTTGGCTGCATAAATGTCTTCTTTTGAGAAGTGTCTGTTCATGTCCTTCGCCCACTTTTTGATGGGGTTGTTTGTTTTTTTCTTGTAAATTTGTTGGAGTTCATTGTAGATTCTGGATATTAGCCCTTTGTCAGATGAGTAGGTTGAGAAAATTTTCTCCCATTTTGTAGGTTGCCTGTTCACTCTGATGGTAGTTTCCTTTGCTGTGCAGAAGCTCTTTAGTTTAATTAGATCCCATTTGTCAATTTTGGCTTTTGTTGCCATTGCTTTTGGTGTTTTAGACATGAAGTCCTTGCCCATGCCTATGTCCTGAATGGTATTGCCTAGGTTTTCTTCTAGGGTTTTTATGGTTTTAGGTCTAACATTTAAGTCTTTAATCCATCTTGAATTGATTTTTGTATAAGGTGTAAGGAAGGGATCCAGTTTCAGCTTTCTACATATGGCTAGCCAGTTTTCCCAGCACCATTTATTAAATAGGGAATCCTTTCCCCATTTCTTGTTTTTCTCAGGTTTGTCAAAGATCAGATGGTTGTAGATATGTGGCAATATTTCTGACGGCTCTGTTCTGTTCCATTGATCTATATCTCTGTTTTGGTACCAGTACCATGCTGTTTTGGTTACTGTAGCCTTGTAGTATAGTTTGAAGTCAGGTAGCGTGATGCCTCCAGCTTTGTTCTTTTGGCTTAGGATTGACTTGGCGATGCGGGCTCTTTTTTGGTTCCATATGAACTTTAAAGTAGTTTTTTCCAATTCTGTGAAGAAAGTCATTGGTAGCTTGATGGGGATGGCATTGAATCTGTAAATTACCTTGGGAAGGATGGCCATTTTCATGATATTGATTCTTCCTACCCATGAGCATGGAATGTTCTTCCATTTGTTTGTATCCTCTTTTATTTCCTTGAGCAGTGGTTTGTAGTTCTCCTTGAAGAGGTCTTTCACATCCCTTGTAAGTTGGATTCCTAGGTATTTTATTCTCTTTGAAGCAATTGTGAATGGGAGTTCACTCATGATTTGGCTCTCTGTTTGTCTGTTATTGATGTATAAGAATGCTTGTGATTTTTGCACATTGATTTTGTATCCTGAGACTTTGCTGAAGTTGCTTATGAGCTTAAGGAGATTTTGGGCTGAGACAATGGGGTTTTCTAGATATACTATCATGTCATCTGCAAACAGGGACAATTTGACTTCCTCTTTTCCTAATTGAATACCCTTGATTTCCTTCTCCTGCCTAATTGCCCTGGCCAGAACTTCCAACACTATGTTGAATAGAAGTGGCGAGAGAGGGCATCCCTGTCTTGTGCCAGTTTTCAAAGGGAATGCTTTCAGTTTTTGCCCATTCAGTATGATATTGGCTGTGGGTTTGTCATAAATAGCTCTTATTATTTTGAGATACGTCCCATCAATTCCTAATTTATTGAGAGTTTTTAGCATGAAGGGTTGTTGAATTTTGTCAAAGGCCTTTTCTGCATCTATTGAGATAATCATGTGGTTTTTGTCTTTGGTTCTGTTTATATGCTGGATTACATTTATTGATTTGCGTATATTGAACCAGCCTTGCATCCCAGGGATGAAGCCCACTTGATCATGGTGGATAAGCTTTTTGATGTGCTGCTGGATTCTGTTTGCCAGTATTTTATTGAGGATTTTTGCATCAATGTTCATCAAGGATATTGGTCTAAAATTCTCTTTTTTTGTTGTGTCTCTGCCAGGCTTTGGTATCAGGATGATGCTGGCCTCATAAAATGAGTTAGGGAGGATTCCCTCTTTTTCTATTGATTGGAATAGTTTCAGAAGGAATGGTACCAGCTCCTCCTTGTACCTCTGGTAGAATTCGGCTGTGAACCCATCTGGTCCTGGACTTTTTTTGGTTGGTAAGCTATTGATTATTGCCATAATTTCAGCTCCTGTTATTGGTCTATTCAGAGATTGAACTTCTTCTTGGTTTAGTCTTGGGAGGGTGTATGTGTTGAGGAATTTATCCATTTCTTCTAGATTTTCTAGTTTATTTGCATAGAGGTGTTTGTAATATTCTCTGATGGTAGTTTGTATTTCTGTGGGATCGGTGGTGATATCCCCTTTATCATTTTTTATTGCATCTATTTGATTCTTCTCTCTTTTTTTCTTTATTAATCTTGCTAGCGGTCTATCAATTTTGTTGATCCTTTCAAAAAACCAGCTCCTGGATTCATTTATTTTTTGAACGGTTTTTTGTGTCTCTATTTCCTTCAGTTCTGCTCTGATTTTAGTTATTTCTTGCCTTCTGCTAGCTTTTGAATGTGTTTGCTCTTGCTTTTCTAGTTCTTTTAATTGTGATGTTAGGGTGTCAATTTTGGATCTTTCCTGCTTTCTCTTGTGGGCATTTAGTGCTATAAATTTCCCTCTACACACTGCTTTGAATGCATCCCAGAGATTCTGGTATGTTGTGTCTTGGTTCTCGTTGGTTTCAAAGAACATCTTTATTTCTGCCTTCATTTCGTTATGTACCCAGTAGTCATTCAGGAGCAGGTTGTTCAGTTTCCACGTAGTTGAGCGGTTTTGAGTGAGATTCTTAATCCTGAGTTCTAGCTTGATTGCACTGTGATCTGAGAGACAGTTTGTTACAATTTCTGTTCTTTTACATTTATTGAGGAGAGCTTTACTTCCAAGGATATGGTCAATTTTGGAATAGGTGTGGTGTGGTGCTGAAAAAAATGTATATTCTGTTGATTTGGGGTGGAGAGTTCTGTAGATGTCTATTAGGTCTGCTTGGTACAGAGCTGAGTTCAATTCCTGGGTATCCTTGTTGACTTTCTGTCTCGTTGATCTGTCTAATGTTGACAGTGGGGTGTTAAAGTCTCCCATTATTAATGTGTGGGAGTCTAAGTCTCTTTGTAGGTCACTCAGGACTTGCTTTATGAATCTGGGTGCTCCTGTATTGGGTGCATATATATTTAGGATAGTTAGCTCTTCTTGTTGAATTAATCCCTTTACCATTATGTAATGGCCTTCTTTGTCTCTTTTGATCTTTGTTGGTTTAAAGTCTGTTTTATCAGAGACTAGGATTGCAACCCCTGCCTTTTTTTGTTTTCCATTTGCTTGGTAGATCTTCCTCCATCCTTTTATTTTGAACCTATGTGTGTCTCTGCACGTGAGATGGGTTTCCTGAATACAGCACACTGATGGGTCTTGAGTCTTTATCCAATTTGCCAGTCTGTGTCTTTTAATTGGACCATTTAGTCCATTTACATTTAAAGTTAATATTGTTATGTGTGAATTTGATCCTGTCATTATGATGTTAGCTCGATGTTTTGCTCATTAGTTGATGCAGTCTCTTCCTAGTCTCAATGGTCTTTACATTTCGGTATGATTTTGCAGTGGCTGGTACCGGTTGTGCCTTTCCATGTTTAGCGCTTCCTTCAAGAGCTCTTTTAGGGCAGGCCTGGTGGTGACAAAATCTCTCAGCATTTGCTTGTCTGTAAAGTATTTTATTTCTCCTTCACTTATGAAGCTTAGTTTGGCTGGATATGAAATTCTGGGTTGAAAATTCTTTTCTTTAAGAATGTTGAATATTGGCCCCCACTCTCTTCTGGCTTGTAGGGTTTCTGCCGAGAGGTCCGCTGTTAGTCTGATGGGCTTCCCTTTGATGGTAACCCGTCCTTTCTCTCTGGCTGCCCTTAACATTTTTTCCTTCATTTCAACTTTGGTGAATCTGACAATTATGTGTCTTGGAGTTGCTCTTCTCGAAGAGTATCTTTGTGGCGTTCTCTGTATTTCCTGAATCTGAATGTTGGCCTGCCTTGCTAGATTGGGGAAGTTCTCCTGGATAATATCCTGCAGAGTGTTTTCCAACTTGTTTCCATTCTCCCCATCACTTTCAGGTACACCAATCAGACGTAGATTTGGTCTTTTCACATAGTCCCACATTTCTTGGAGGCTTTGCTCGTTTCTTTTTATTCTTTTTTCTCTAAACTTCCCTTCTCGCTTCATTTCATTCATTTCATCTTCCAGGGCTGATACCCTTTCTTCCATTTGATCGCATCGGCTCCTGAGGCTTCTGCATTCTTCACGTAGTTCTCGAGCCTTGGTTTTCAGCTCCATCAGCTCCTTTAAGCACTTCTCTGTATTGGTTATTCTAGTTATACATTCTTCTAAATTTTTTTCAAAGTTTTCAACTTCTTTGCCTTTGGATTGAATATCCTCCCGTAGCTCGGAGTAATTTGATCGTCTGAAGCCTTCTTCTCTCAGCTCGTCAAAGTCATTCTCCGTCCAGCTTTGTTCCGTTGCTGGTGAGGAACTGCGTTCCTTTGGAGGAGGAGAGGTACTCTGGTTTTTAGAGTTTCCAGTTTTTCTGCTCTGTTTTTTCCCCATCTTTGTGGTTTTATCTACTTTTGGTCTTTGATGATGGTGATGTACAGATGGGTTTTTGGTGTGGATGTCCTTTCTGTTAGTTTTCCTTCTAACAGACAGAACCCTCAGCTGCAGGTCTGTTGGAGTACCTGGCCGGCCGTGTGAGGTGTCAGTCTGCCCCTGCTGGGGGGTGCCTCCCAGTTAGGCTGCTCGGGGGTCAGGGGTCAGGGACCCACTTGAGGAGGCAGTCAGCCCGTTCTCAGATCTCCAGCTGCGTGCTGGGAGAACCACTGCTCTCCTCACAGCTGTCAGACAGGGACATTTAAGTCTGCAGAGGTTACTGCTGTCTTTTTGTTTGTCTGTGCCCTGCCCCCAGAGGTGGAGCCTACAGAGGCAGGCAGGCCTCCTTGAGCTGTGGTGGGCTCCACCCAGTTCAAGCTTCCAGGCTGCTTTGTTTACCTAAGCGAGCCTGGGCAATGGCGGGCGCCCCTCCCCCAGCCTCGCTGCCGACTTGCTGTTTGATCTCAGACTGCTGTGCTAGCAATCAGCGAGACTCCGTGGGCGTAGGACCCTCTGAGCCAGGTGCGGGCTATACTCTCCTGGGGCACCGTTTCCTAAGCCCGTCGGAAAAGCACAGTATTCGGGTGGGAGTGGCCCGATTTTCCAGGTGCCGTCTGTCACCTCTGGAAGGGGAACTCCCTGACCCCTTGCGCTTCCCGAGTGAGGCAATGCCTCGCCCCTGCTTCGGCTGGCGCACGATGCGCTCACCCACTGACCTGCGCCCACTGTCTGGCACTCCCTAGTGAGATGAACACGGTACCTCAGATGGAAATGCAGAAATCACCCGTCTTCTGCGTCGCTCGCGCTGGGAGCTGTAGACCGGAGCTGTTCCTATTCGGCCATCTTGGCTCCTCCCCAAGAAAATTCTTAATACAAGGCTGATCAACCCATGTTGCCTTTTTTTCTTACTCTCTCGAAGTTATAACCCAAATTGAAAAATACAAGCTTTTCTCCAAAGAGGTGGACTGATCCCTAGACAGAGGCTAAGAGGCCCGTCTTGACTCCCCTCTCGTTTCTGTGTTCCAGTTCGCCAGCCGTGTTCCTGCGGGCCTGAGCCGCTCTTGTCTGCTATGGGCCACCCGGCTGCAGCTTCCCTCCCTGAGGCCCTGATTCTTGCTTCCTGACTGTCAACTTCCTCCTGTCATTTACAGCTGGCTGTGCTTCACATTGCACACCTGGTGGGGCGGGGTGGGGAGGGGGTGCTTGAAAATCGCAGACACTGTAGATCAGGAGAGTGACTGTTACAATTTTGGCAGATGGTAGGGAAGTGTCTTGTGGGAACCTTTTTGTAATTTGCACCAAGTCCCCATTTGGGATAGTGTTGGGGCTGCTCAAATATTTCTTTAAGTGTGCTCTGCATTGATTTCCATGGAGTTTTGCTTCTTCAGATACGCTCTGTTAATTGCTTCTGTTAGGTAGCAGCAGCAGCAACAAAAACAAACATTAATGAACTCCTAATAACGTCTATTATTAATTGCTAACATTTATTAAGTGCTTGCTATGGACCAGACATTGTGCTAGATGCTTTTAAAATACAATTTGTTGTTGTTGTTGTTGTTTTTGTAGAGACGGGGGTCTCCCAATGTTGCTCAGGCTGGTCTTGAACTCCTGCGCACAAGCGATCCTCCCGCCTCAGCCTCCCAAAGTGCTGAGATTACAGGCGTGAGCCACTGTACTTGGCCTTTAACTTACTTCAACCTACAAGGCAGCGCCAGTGTGAAACTCATTCTACCACTGGGCGCCAAGGTGTGACAAGGCGATGTAACTTGCCAGGCACTGCAGAGCACAAGTGATGGAGCTGGTACGAAGCCTCCAGCTGTTTTACTCCAAACCCACGTTTCTTTCTGCTGTACTGGGTCCCTGGGTTCAGAGATGAAGCAGCTCTCAGTCATGTAGGACACATTCAAGCCAACTGTTCCCATATAAGGAGCTACTGGCTATGTTGGGGTTACCCACCGGGCAGTGGGATCCCAGGAGAGGGAGAACTGCAGTAGCTGAGGGTGATCAGGGGATGCTTCACAGAGCAGGGGACTCGTTCCTTTACCTGGGTGTGGCTTCCACTCTTTTTCATCCCTTACAGCCCTGCATCTCTGCCTGAGTCTGCCGCCTCTGTTCCTGGGTGTGCTCAGGGTTCAACGTGGTGGATACTGGGAAAGATTATATTTTCCAATGGGCTGGAAGGGTGAACTCCTGACAGGGATGCAAGCTGAAATACAAGCTCTTTACCAGATAGAAAATGGACACATGGTGATGCTTCTTGAATAATTCCATTCAGCAGCCTCCTGGGATCCATTGCCCATTGTTTTATAAATGGTCTATCTCACAACCCACTCTCAGATGGGCCACCTCTGCCCCTCAGGCTGGCCCTGGCTGCACCTACAAGTTCCATGAGTGCCTAATTAAGAAAACAATAGCTCTCTTTCACTGAAGCCCAGAGCTGTCAGAGTCCTTTTCAACACAACAAGAGATTCATCAGCTTCCAATCAAGGAAAATTAATTTATGTTGGTCCCAGTGTCCTGTAGCATTGGATTTCAAATAATTGTAAACAAAATGAAATAACTCAGGCAGCTCTCTGTTTCTCACTCAGTTCTCACCGTCAGTGGGAAGCTGCTCACATAAGAGAAATAGTTGGCTGTCCTTAAACTTTGGAAAACACCACCAAGGAACCGTGTAGCTTGATGCCACTGGGCTTAGTGTCAGGAGGGTTGAGTCTCGGTGGAGGTGGGAGCATCACCCAGTCAGTGGATGGCTTCACCACCACTTGGTGATGTATTCAGATGCCCCAGAGGGCAAGAGGAGTGGAGCCAATGACCTCAGCAGGCACCGAGAACACTGTTTTAGGTATAGCATTGCTAGACATCCCCCACAACAGGACATGTGTTGGAAAGAGCACTGTGATCAGGGTTCTGGATACCATCCTGCCTCTACCAGTGAAGTCAAGTAGCCCTGGGGGCTTCTGCTCTCCCATCTGTAAAGTGAGAAGATCAGCCTGTAGCTCTGTCCAGGAGATGCCCACAGCCTGGTCCCCATGGCTGTATTAGTGCTGATTCAGCTTTTGCTGTCTAGAAGCCTACAGGCCTTTTTTTTTTTGGAGAAAAGACTCACTCACGAAGCAAGAGAACAGTATAAAATGGTGGATAATCCACTGTTAGTTTGGGTGAGGGAGATGGAAGATGCAACCACTTTTCAAAAACATACTTTCAAAAGTATTTTCTTGAGAGCTTGTTTGGAGGTTCTAGCAGGGGAGCGCAGCTACTCGTATACCCTTGACCGAAGACCGGTCCTCCTCTATCGGGGATGGTCGTCCTCTTCGACCGAGCGCGCAGCTTCGGGAGGGACGCACATGGAGCGGTGAGGGAGGAAGGGGACACCCGCCTAGCCAGCCAGATCAGCCGAATCAACCCTGGCGATCAATGGGGTGACAGATGTCGCAGCCAGATCGCCCTCACATCCCAAAAGTATTTTCTTTAATTTCTGAGTGGTAGGAAAATTGGGTATATTTATTTTATCACACATTTTATTATTTGTTTTATTTGCTTGAAGCAGGGCCTCATTCTATCACCCAGCTGGAGTGCAGTGGTATGATTATAACTCACTGCAACCCTGGACTCCTGGGCTTAAGTGATCCTCCTGCCTCAGCTCACTGAGTAGCCAGGACTACAGGTGGGCACCACCATACCCAGCTAATTTTTATTTTTTATTTTTAGTAGACACGGGGTCTTGCAATTTGGTCATACTTGTCTTGAACTCTTGGCCTCAAGTGATCCTCCCACTTTGGCCTCCCAAAGTGCTGGAATTATAAGTGTGAGCTATAATCTGTGCCCAACTTTTTATCACACATTTTTGCATTCTCTAAAATAATTACAATCACATGTAAGGCCTTATGAAATCCTTGCCTACCCTAAAGTCATGAAGGTTTTCTCCTGTATTATTTCGTAGAAATGTTGTTTTACCATTCACATGTAGATCTACAATTCATTTGGAATTGCCTTTTTTTGGTATGGTGTGAGGTAGGGGTCAAGGTTTATTTTGGCACTGCAGCACTATTATTACTGTAAATCAGGTGTCTGTATGTGGAGGTTTCTCCTTTGTCTGATAAGTCTGTTTGTCTATCCTTGCACCAATACAACACTATCTTAAATGTCACAACTTTCTTAAGAAGTTCTTGACAATCTGGTAGTGTGAACCCTCCAACTTTGCTCTTTCTCAAAACTATTTTGATTATTTTTTGACTCTTTTCATTCCATGTACATTTTAGAATAAACATCAATTTTCACAAAAATACTTGCTAGGATTTTGACTGAGACTTTACTGAATCTATGAATTCATTTGGAGAGAATGGATATGTTGATAAGATTAGATCTTCCAATAATATATCCAACTTCAGAGGGTTGGCTTTTGCCAATTCCCCTGGGGCATCATTTAGCTGAGAACCAAATTTTATGTGACTTTTTTAGCCTGGGGGTTACAGACCAAGTTGGGTGGGATAAATTTGAGCCCCAAATCTATGTGAAGTCAGATTTGTGTTCATGAATTCCCAGATAACTATCTTATTTATTTACTTTCCACTTTAAGTCTAAGCTAATATTTCTTTGTCATCCACCTGAGTTGGTGAGAATTTTTTCTTTTCTAGTTTGTACTTTTGTTCTTCATCAGACCCATTCCCTGTAAGTATCAATCCCCAATCCCCCGGGAGTTGTGAGCTCATGCCCCTTCCTGAATCCATCCTCCTGGCTAGGTTTCACAGCAGCAGCCCATGGTTTTTCTTGTCCCCTGGGGAGTTCTATTTCCTTCTTTCAGGGCTCTGTCGAGATTGAAAAGGCTGCTCATTGTATTTACCCAGCATTTCATGGTGTTTGTGCTAGAAGGTGGTGTTCTTTGATCAAAATTTCCGAAAAGGTGTTGTTCTGAGTAGCCACAATATGAGCACAGAGATGGGTCCCTTTTTCAGTTTGGGATATCTTTCCCTTCTTTGGTTAGCAGAGCTTTGTTCTTGGTTCTGACCAGGAAGGCTTGGGCATTAGGTACTCCTTAGCAGAACGGATGTGACCATGTATGAAGTCACCAAGTGTGAAATAGTCTCCCCGATAGAAGAGACCATGCCATGGGACTTCCTTCCACAGGACGTTTTATTATCAGCTGGCCCACCACCTTCAGTCTATTCTCAGCTTCCATCCTTCTCCCTTTCTCATTGCCTCACTATGGGGCATTTTGCTATATTTTCATTACCTCCTTTTAGGGATATCAGCCTTCCTGGGGAGTCCTATATTTCTCGTGAATAACTTCTGGTAATGAGGGTAGAGAGAAAAGGTTGATTATTTAAAAAAATAGAAAAAAACAGCATAAACTGCTGCATCTGAAGATTGTCCCTCACCTAACCCTACTTCTCACTGAATCCTTCTGGGGCATCCAGCCAGAAATAATTCTATCTATAAGTAATTATAGATAAAATTGTTAGACACTAACATAGCATTTGTGAATTGATTAAACCGGTAGGTATCAGGATGCCTGACTCTGTGTTAGGCACTGTGCTAGTGCTGCATAAGACAGACAGGATATACAAGAGAAATTATTCTGAGACTTGTTAAAATGGCAAGGAATATTTTCTTCAAGGCTATGATAATATGGGAGGGAGATGGAACTCAACTCCAAATACAGCAGCGACAAATATAGGCCATGGGCAGGGTGAGGGAGTGGAGGGAAGATCACTAAAACCTTTGATCAAGTCTCAAGGGTGGAGGAGGAGGAGCTCGTTTGGCCAAGTTGGGGAGGGTTTCAATAACCTGGCTCAGCAAGATTCTCCGCCAAAACTGGATTCGGTCATGAGGCTTGGACAAGGCCTGCTTGAAAAGAGGGCCAGAGGAGGCTGACTGAAGTTTGGGCAAGGAGGGAGTCCTTGTCATGGGTCCCTGATCTCATGGAGGTGTGAGCCACGGGATGCAAAAGGTGGGCTTGGGACCACCTTGAAATCCCTGCTGTAGCTTTGTCAGTTATGCCCTGACACTAGGTCCTGGGGTCCTCACTGTGGGGCATTTTGCTATGTTTTCATTACCTCCTCTTAGGGATATCAGCCCTCCTGGGGAGCCCTATATTTCTCATGAATAACTTCTGGTAATGAGGGTAGAGAGAGAAGGTTGATTATTAAAAAAAAAAAAAAAAAAGAAAAAACAGCATAAACTGCTACATCTGCAGATTGTCCCTCACCTAACCCTACTTCTCACTGAATCCTTCTGGGGCATCCTGATGTCTCACCAGTCACTCGAGGGCAAGCCAAATCTTTTCTTGGATCTGGAAGCCTTTAGCTTCATCCTCACTTGGTCTTCCCTGGACTCCCAGGGGAAGCTTTACTATTCATTACTTGTCACTTGCTGACTTAGTCCCCACACACTCCAGATGCCCAGAAAAAACACCTGCATTTTTCTTCCCAAGGCAACCAACATCTGTCCCAGCTCCATCTGCTGCAGGAAGCGGCCTGTTTACTTCCTGTAGCAGGGTAGGAAAGAGTATGTTACAGCTGGCTGTCCCTCAGTGCCAGTCCAGGGCCACACTTCACACACATCACTGGCACCTCCTCTTTGCAAAGGTGCCCAAGGTCCAGCTACGACACCTTGGTTATCTGGGGTAGGAGCATGTGCACTGTTGGCCATTCACACTTCAGGTAGAAAGAGTGACCTCTATTGGCTTAGAGGAAAATCATCCTGAGAGAGTAGGAGAGCTGGATGCAGCAAAAGTCAAAGGTTAGGAGAGTCCTGGAATGAGTGCAAATGTATGTGCACCTGTGGGCACACACACACACCCAGCTGTAGAGGTGGGACAGAGCAGGCCCGCATTACCCTTCCTGTTTTCCTGTGGGCTCAGGGAGGTGTGGTGAGAGGATGTGGAGTGATTTTGTTTGTTCAGCAAACATGGGAGCAGCTGCTCTGCATTAGGGACTGTGCTGGGTGCTGCAGTCAGGAGGAGGAGGAGGAGGACATGGTCACAAGATATACAGAAGCAGGAGCAGGGGACAGATGGAGGGATAGACAAGGAGAGGCATGGTGTGCTGGCAGAGATTGTGCAGGAAGTGGTGGGAAGGGACAATTGTACCTGAAGGGTGGGGCCAAGAGGGGGCTCAGCCTCTGAACGAGTATTCAAGCTATGCAGTGTTTGCCAGTCAGGTGGAGATGCAAGTGGGAAGGGCATTTGAATGGAGGGAACAGCGTGAGCAAAGTGCTGCTATGGGGCTCACTCTGGGAACCACAGGTAGCTTTTTGTAGGCAGGGAGACCTTTGGGTGTGAAGGGTAGAGATGGGAGACAAAGCCAGAGAGGCCCAGGAATTTGGAAACCATGCCAAATAATTTCAGATTTAATCACACGGGAAACAGGGACCAGGAATCTGACAGCTCCAAAGCTTGGTTCAGGATTCTGTCCCAGGGGCACAAGCTGGCTCATCTTGAAGCCTCTGTCCCCTCTCCCCACTTCTAGCACAGGGCCACTAACTCCTTTTCTAGAGCCACAGGTATCTCCCAGACTCTGAGCAGGAGCTGCACCCTGATGGGGATTGCGAATGGGTCCTTAGTTACCCCCCACATCCCAGAGATGGAGCTAAGCCACTGAAATAACAAGCTGTTTCTCCCTTTGGCTCTTTCTGAAGGCTGTGCACTACCCAGGGCCATTCCTGCCATTACTCACAGAGCAAAAAGCTGCTGGGGATAAATGAACTGCACCTCTAACCTTGGTCTGGCTCTGCACCCAAATTTCCCTGCAACTCCCCCAGATCACTGTCTTTCTGAAATGGAGGCCTTTTGCAGCTCCTCACGTGATGGATGGTGTGGGCAGAGAGGGAGCTGCGGCCCTGGGGTCCAGGTTCCTTGGCCTGTCCCATGGCCTTTGTATTTGCCCTTGATATTTATGACGCTGCCTATTACCCTGATCCATTCAATCACCCAGAGCAGCAGTCACTGAACCTCCCCAGGCTGTGAGATGCTTGGAAAGTCACAGATATGATGACCACAGGACAAGGGAATATCAATTTTGTTTTCCCACAGCATCCCCTCTGCCTAAATTTCTATCCTAGTGTCATAGCAAGAATAATGCCTGGAGTGGTGATTCTCAAGCTGGGATGATTTTGTACCCCAGGGGACTTCAGCAATGTCAGGAGACATTTGGGGTTAATAAAACCAGGGAGCTGATGCTATTGGTATATAATGGGTAGAAGCCAAGGATGCTGCTAGACATCCTGCAATGCAGAGGACAGCCCCGACAACAAAGAACTATCCAGTCCAAAATGTCAGTAGTGCTGAGGTTGAGAAGCCCTGATCTAGAGCACTGTGGGATACTCCGCTTGTATAAAATTCTCTCTTTTTTTTTTTTTTTTTGAGCCTGTCGCCAGGCTTTAGTGCAGTGTCGCGATCTCGACTCACTGCAACCTCCCCCTCCCGGGTTCAAGCGAGTCATCTGCCTCAGCCTCCTGAGTAGCTGCGACTATAGGCGTGTGCCTATAGTCTAGCTAATTTTTATATTTTTAGTAGAGATGGGGTTTCACCATGTTGGCCAGGCTGGTTTCAAACGCCTGACCTCAAGTGATCCGTCTGCCTTGGCCTCCCAAAGTGCTAGGATTACAGGCGTGAGCCACTGCGCCGGGGCCTAAAATTCTTCTTTTAATGGCCTTCTGAGCAGTCTCTCTAGTGCTTCTTATTCTTTTCTCTTGGAAAGGCCTTTCAATCCTAGTTCATCTGGCAAACTTCCATGCATACTTCAAAACCCATCTCAGGTTCACTTTTTTTTTTTTTGAGGAAGGTGTCCGTGGCCTTCCAGAATGTGACCATGAGAGTTAATGATTCCCTTCTCTATCCTACTTCTCTACTTGCACAGATTTTGAATGCAGATGCTTTTAAGCTACCAGTACTTCATCTCTATGTCTGCCTCCCCTATTCTCTTTGAAAAGAGGGATCCTCAGGTCCCAAGTCCTTGGGAGAACAGCTGAGGAGCTCACCACATTCAGGAACCAAATTTAAAAAAATATTGGCTGGGCGCGGTGGCTCACGCCTGTAATCCCAGCACTTTGGGAGGCCGAGGCCCGTGGATTACTTGAGGTCAGGAGTTTGGAACCAGCCTGGCCAACATGGTAAAACCCTGTCTCTACTAAAAATACAAAAATTAGCCAGGCGTGGTGGCAGGCGCCTATAATCCCAGCTACTCGGGAGGCTGAGGCAGAAGAATCGCTTGAATCTGGGAGGTGGAGGTTGCAGCGAGCTGAGATTGTGCCACTGCACGCCAGCCTAGGCAACAGAGCAAGACTCCATCTCAAAAAAAAAAGTTAGAAAAATATTAAAAACATGAATGAAATTCTTTCTAAATTGAATTACGTAAACCTCAGTCTTTCTAAACAGATTCTCTTTACTGGTTTTCCAGCTCCAAGGACCTGACACAGTAATTACTTAAACATTTGTTAAATTGAGTTGATAATGAAAAGGAGAGAGGGTTTTACAACATGCAAATGGTCAGCAAATGGAAGAATCCCTGGAGAGCACCGAAGATTTTCATTACTTGTTAAGGACTTGAGGTTTGGGTCTTTTCGTGTTTGTTTTATAACTTTTCTTGGTCAGATGAACTGTAGTTTTGGAAGGTGCGTGCGTGTGTGTGTGTGTGTGTGTGTGTGTGTGTGTGTGTGTGGTCTGAAATGGTAAATGGTGCCGAGTGGCCCCTTCTTGGAAATGAATGACTCATTTCTCTTTTTTCATGCCAAGCAGGTGCAGAGAAAATGTTTACCCTGAAGAAATAAGCAATCCTAAATATAGGTTTGCTTAATGAGGGATGAATATTGCTAAGTAAAGAAGGCTGTGTTTTAGATTCCATCATTCCTGAAGCCCTAGCACTCCTCCACCAGGGCTCGGCAGGGATATGAAGCTTCTGGGGGGAAGGGGGATGATTTTCATTCTGCTTAACTATTTCCGAGCCATAGCTGAAGTGAGCTTTGCCTCAGCACCTCTTTCTGTGGTGTGAATTGATTCATATGAGCGCGACAAAGGGGAATGATGTCAGTAATATGTGTGGCTCGTTCACCTTCATTATGAAGTTTGATGTCATGTGGCGGTGGGTGGAGCGAGATTTCTCCCAATGAAAGAGGAAGCCTCAGGGATAGAGGAAAACCTTAGGAAAAAAAGCTCAAAATCCTTTGCCCCAGTGGAAGCAGAAGGGCTTCCTTTGAGTGGCACCCAGAGTGTGCTGGGGTAGGCTCATACCCGCTCATGGGAGATGATTATTAAATGCTCAGGAATTTTGCAAGCCAGTTGTTAAACTCAGCCATTATTAAAAATTAAATTATATAAGCTTCAATGATATAAACTCTATTTTAATTTTTTCTTTTCTCTTCTTTTTTTTTTTTTTCTGAGACAGTCTCTTTCTTTTGCTCAGGCTCAGTGTAGTGGTGCAATCACGGTTCACTACAGCCTTGACCTCCCAGGCTTAAGCGATTCTCCCACCTCAGCCTCTGAAATAGCTGGGACTGCAGGCTTGCACCATCATGTCTGGCTAGTTTTTGATTTTTTATAGAGATGGTGTCTCACTATATTGTTCAGGCTGGCCTTAGAACTCCTGGGCTCAATCTCTCAAAGAGGTGGGATTTCAGGTGTGAGCCACTGTGCCTGGCCTAAATTATATTTTAAAAAGATAACAAATACTCAAACCTTGTCACTTCCCCATTATTTTGCTACTATATGTAGTAGTGAATGCCCTGGAGGTTATTTCCATTTACTGTGCCTGGGTGGTTACAGAAATACTGTGTGTGCTACTGCGCATCTCTCCCCAGTTTTGTGTTCCAGGATGTCATTGGTAGCATCCTGTAAATGGGAGATGGGAGTATTTACACCACAGAAACTGGCAAACATACAACTTGGGGCTTTTCTCTCTTTTCCAGAGAGCCAGTTTGTAAAGCTTTATCAGTACACCACTGTGTAGACCCACGGGGCATGTGGAGGCCGGGAGAGCGCAGTGGGGGAGGGAGTCCTGAGGACCCAGATTTGACAGAATGACTTCTGGAGTGGCTTTTCGAGGCAGGTGAGAGAGCACCATTTTCAGTAGCCAATGTTAAAAAAGAAATGAAGAATATTTTCATGGAAATCTTTCTGGCATGGTGACATAAACCATTGTCTCCCTATACAGGATACACCAGGTGTAATGTAATCCTTTCTCAATGACCCGGGGACATCATTGTGAACCCCATGGGTGTGGTGAGTGGTGCTAGTGAAGGGGGATTCTGGGGTTTGGGAACTCCAGGAGGGCACAGTTCTGCTGCATCACCACCAGCCTCCTAGGGCTTAGCACAGTGCTCGGCACATAGTAGGCACTTAGGGACTGTTTGCTGGAAGAAGGCATCATGTTGGGTGTTTTATCCGCATACAAAGTGGCTCTGCACTGCTATGTGGCCTTTTTTCTTCTTCTCTTTTAGAGACAGGGTCTTGTTCTGTCACCCAGGGCGGAGTGTAGTGGTGTAATCAGGGCTTATTGCAACCTTGAAATCCTGGGCTCAAGCGATCCTTGTGCCTTAGCCTCCTGAGTAGCTAGGACAACAGAGGCACACCATCATGCCTGGCTAATTAAAAAAAAATTTTTTTTTGTAGATACAAGATCTGGCTATGTTTCCCAGGCTGATCTTGAACTCCTGGTCTTGAGCAATCCTCCTGCCTTGCCCCACCAAAGTGCTGGGATTACAGACATGAACCACCTTGCTCGACCTTTAAAATTTTTTTTCAAAATTTTATTTTAATTAATTATATATATTTTTAAAGAGGTGGTGTCTCACTCTGTCATCCAGGCTAGAGTGCCGTGGTGTGATCATAGCTGACTGCAGCCTTGAACTCTTAGGCTGAAGCAGTCTTCCCCTGCAGCCTCCACTATGTGGTCTTTGATGAGGTGCTGGGCTACATTGCAGCAGGAATGAAAAAGGGATACATTTGAGAAAAATTTAGAGAGTAAGATGGACAGTACTTAGGTGATGGATTAGATATGGAAGGTGAAAAGTGGAAGATGAGTATTAATTTCATATTTTTTAATTAAAAAATCTCAAACATACAGTAATGAGACTGGTATAATTAAATCTATCCACCTAGACTTAATCATTTTTTTTTTTTTACCATATTTGCCTCATCTTCTTTATTGAAGTATTTAGAGTAAATTATAATCATCGTGACATTTCAACTCTAAATATAATAGTAACCCCTTATCCTCTGGGGATATGTTTCCAGATGCCCAGTGGATGCCTGAAACCACTGATAGTACCAAACCCTATATACACTATGCTTCTTCCTTTGCAGTAATGAGGGCAGAGGTGGGGAGGGGAGGGTAGTGTTTACAGCGTGGATATGGTGGACAAAGGGATGATTCACATCCCAGGTGGATGGAGGAGGACAGTATGAGATTTCGTCTGCTACTCAGAACAGTGTGCAATTTAAAACTTGGGAATTGTTAACTCCTAAAATTCCCCATTTCCATTGTAGACCACAGTTAACTGTGGGTAATTGAAATGGAGGAAAGTGAAACCTCTGATAAGCGGGGACTACTTTAATTAAGTCTACATCCCTGACATCTCCAGTGTCACCAACACCAGTTCATGGGATCATTTTCCCCATTATCCCCAAAATATATTTTACAGACTTTGTTCAAGGGTTTCTGTATTTTAGGTTTTGCGGGTCGAGAGACAAAATCAAAGGAGGCTAAAGATTTTTACATTTTACATTTACAAATCTAAAACTCATTCTTAGGGCTGGGCATGGTGGGTCACACTTGTAATCCCAGCACTTTGGGACGCCGAGGTGGGTGGATCACCTGAGGTGAGGAGTTCAAGACCAGCCTGGTCAACATGGTGAAACTTCATCTCTACTAAAAATACAAAAGTTAGCTGGGCATGGTGGCATGGGCCTGTAATCCCAGCTACTCAGGAGGCTGAGGCAGGAGAATCGCTTGAACCTGGGAGGTGGAGGTTGCAGTGAGCCGAGATTGTGCCACTGCACTCCAGCCTGGGCGACAGAGTGAGACTCCCTCTCAAAAAAAAAAAAAAAAAAAAAAAAAAATTTCTTAGCTCATGGACCACACAAAAACTGTTGGTGGGCTGATCTTAGCTTCCCAAGCCCTAATTTGCTGACCCCTGCCTTAACACTCGTCTGGGATAAAGTGGGAACCTTTCTTGGCTCCTTCCTCTTCCCTGTATGGCTTCCCTTACTCCCTAACAGGTATTCCCCAGTAGCACGCCTTGATAATTCACTTGCTCACAAATCCTCATCTCAGAGTCTGCTTCTGGGAAATGTGACCCACTAGACGGCCTGATGCTGCTGGACTCTTGCGCTGGAGCTTGATGGGAGGCAGCTGAGAGCAGGGCCGGGACCAACCCCTCCGAGTCCCTGGCAGACCTAGGATCTGGATCCTGCTTGCCTGCAGGCTCCACGGAGAGTGGGTGGATGGGTGTGACTGTCCTCAGTCTCCAGCCCAAGCCAGAGATGTTGTCATCAGAGAGATGTGGAGAGAGGCCCATAGTTAGGCTTCAGTTGGGAGATATGGTGAATTTCCTGAGGGACCCCGTGTCTCATAATTGGAGGAGCATGAGGCTAGGAGAGGGTTGCAGCCTCCTGGGCAGTCATGCAAGGGCAGCTGTTCTCTCTCCCACCTATCCCCAGAGGGATGAACATTGGGAAGGGGAAGGAAGGTTAACAAATCAGCCCTGCCCCAGGCCCCCCACCAACTCCAAGGCCCATGAACCTGGCCTATGCTGGAGGAGGGGTGGACAGGGAGTGCTTTGAATAGAAAATGAGATTGAAGCTGTAAAATGAACAGGACTGAGCCTTAAAAACCAGAATGAGATTGCTTTAATTAACTAAAATGACCACAAAATTATGGAATCAAACTGTGATGTCATTAAGAGAGCTGCTCCCCCATGGGAAGTGGGGGTGGGGTTCTGTGGGAGCCCAGCTGGTGGCGGATACTGAGAAAAAGAAAGCTTCCTGTGCACACCCCAGTGCACAGATGAAGAAGGAAGAATGAAATGGAGCTCCAGTGCAAAGTGGCATGCAGATTTCTCCAAACTGGGCCAGTTAGTGGCTCCAGTGACATCATTAGAAGTTACAGGGAAGGACAGAGAGATGCTGTGGGAAAATGGAGATGAATGATGAAGATCTGGAGAAAACAGATGTGGAAGGAAACAGATGCAGCCAGGACGATGAGCTTCTCCTCGAAGCTGCCTGAAAAATGATGGTTTCTATGGGCTCCAGGAGGAGGGGTGTAATAGTGTGGTTTAGAAAGTTAGAGAAATTGAAATGAACGGTGAAGTTCCACAGTCATCCATCACGCCGGGGCGGTGTGGGACCCCTGCCTCCCTAAGCCAGTTTATTAATGATCCAGGACAGAGAGCCCAACAGTGCCTTTGTTAAAGTCACAAATGATCCTGAGCTGGGAAGCCTTGGGAACCACGGTGGGGAGGACTGACAAATTAACACCCAAATTAGGAGGTTGAAAATATATGGGTAGCAAAGAAAAGGAACTTTCCCTGGGAAAAAGAAAACCCAGTAGATGTTGAATGACTGACTCTGTGCCTACTTAAGAGAAGAAAATTCCCCTAGCTGAATTCAGTTCTTTAAAAAGTTTGTGTGGTTTTAAAAACTGTTACTAAGTTTTTTTCAAAAATTGATTTTTTCTAAAAATCAATCTAGTGCTCTTTTTCCCCTCCCCTAAATCAGTGCACGTAGACACTCAACTCATCAAATACAGTACTGGAAAGGAGCGTTATTAACAATGACCTGGGTTCCAAGCCTTCGTAAAATCATAGACTGGAACTAACCCATTTTAGATATGAGGGGCCTTGGGGATTATGAGCTTCCATTCTTCATTGCACGGATGAGGCACGGAGGCCTTGAGCTTGAGTGGCAGTGCAGGCCTGGCCCTGTCAGACACTCCCACTGCCTCTCCAGTGTGCTGCTCCTCCTCCACTCTGCACTTATTGGGAGCTCACTTTATGGAAGGCCATAGGGTAGTTCCTGGGGCACATGAAGGGGACACTGCTTGTGACATCAAATGCATGTTTTTTTGTTTTTTTTTTATGGATACTTGCTCTGTCACCCAGGCTGGAGTGCAGTGGTGCAATCTCGGCTCACTGCAACCTCTGCCTTCCGAGTTCAAGCGATTCTCCCACCTCACCCTCCTAAGTAGCTGGGATTACAGGCACCTGCCACCATGCCCAGCTAATTTTTATATTTTTAGTAGAGACAGGGTTTCACCATGTTGGACCAAGCTGGTCTAGAACTCCTGACCTCAGGTGATCCGCCCACCACAGCCTCCCAAAGTGCTGGGATTACAGGCGTGAGTCACTGTGCCCAGCTTAAACTTTTTTTAAATGAAAAATTTCAAGGAGACACAAAAGTAGAGATTAGGGTGGTGAACTTTCACTTACTCATCCTCTGGCTTCAATAGTTACCGAAATATGTTCAGTCTTGTTTAATTTTACACTCTGTCACTACTGCTGTAGTTAATGCAAGTCTAAGATCTCATATTATTTTTTCCCCATAAATAATTCAGTATGAATTTATAATATGATTGAATAAATTTATAGTTATAGGTACATACTGAAATTATAAATTGTTAACAGAATTAACACCTAATAATTGTACCCAAAAGAATTGAAAGCAATTTCTCAAAGAGAAATTTGTATACTTATGTTCATAACAGCATTGTTCACAATAGCCAAGTGTCCATCAACAAATGAATTGATAAACAAATGTATTAGACACATACAACGAAATATTATTCAACCTTAAAAGGGAAATAAATTCTGACACATGCTACAATGTGGATGAACTTTGAGGACATTATGCTATCTGAAATAAGCCAGTCACAAAATGACAAATGCCATATGATTTCACTTAGATGAGGTACCTAGAGTTGTCAAATTTAGAGTCAGAAGGAATAGAGGTGACCAGGGGAAGAGGGAATGAAGAGCTATTATTTAGTGGGTATTAAGTTTAAATTTTTGGTTTTTTTTTTTTTTTGAGATGGAGTCTCACTCTGTCACCCAGGCTGGAGTGCAGTGGTGCAATCTCAGCTCACTGAATCCTCCGCCTCCCAGATTCAAGCGATTCTCCTGTCTCAGCCTCCCGAGTAGCTGGGATTACAGGTGCACCACCATGCCTGGCTAATTTTTGTAATTTTAGTAGAGACAGGGTATCACCATATTGGTGAAGCAGGTTTCACCATATTGGTCAGGCTGGTTTCAAACTCCTGACCTCAGGTGATCCACCCGCCTCAGCCTCCCAAAATGCTGGGATTATAGGCATGAGCCACTGCGCCCAGCTGAGTTTAAATTTTAAAAAACAAAGTGTTCAGAAAATGGATGGTGGTGATGGCTACACAACAATGTGAATGTCCTTAACACTATGGAACTGTTCACTTAGCAATGGTTAAGATGGTAAATTTTATGTTATGTGTATTTTGCCACAACTAACAATAAAATCAGATACAATTAAAAATATATTTAAAAAACCAAGGCAATCTGAATAAAATATTGACTTTAGTTAATAAAAAGTTATTAATAATCTGATTACCATCAAATATCCAGCCAGAATTCAAACTTCCTTCATGGCCTCACAAATGTCTTTTTACAGTTAGTCTGTTTGAAGCTGGAGTGAAACCAGCTCCCCACATTGCATTTGGAATCTTTAGAATAAGTTCTTAGAAGTGAAATGGCTAGCTAAAAGTATATACATATTTTAAAGAATTTTGCTGCATATTACAAAATTGCCCTTCATAAATTATGTATCATTAAGCTCCTGTGTTCGCTTTTTTTAAAAGCCGAACTTTTGAAATTATTTCTGGAGAGACTGCCTCCCTGAGCTGGACATTTGTTCTTATGGGTCCTCCTGTTCTTGCCGGCTTCTGCGCCCACCTCCATCTACCTTCTTGGTTGTTCCTCTCAATTTTTCACTGTCAAGTTATAACTCAAACTGGAAACGTGTGCAAGAATGTTCCCAGCTCACCAAAACCCCACCTCCCCTTCACTCTCTCTGGATCTCACCGGCTGCCGGACACCTCTCCACACGCCTCTGCCTCCTCCTCCCCTCCTCCCCTTCTGTTTCTCTGACCCATGGCAGCTCGCAGGTGTGGGTGGGGAGATGGAAAGTATGGCTGGTGGGGTGTTGGGGATGGGGGAGTGGGGTACGACTTTAAAACAAGGGTTGCAGGAGGAGCAGAAATAGCTTTGAGGGGATCTGAGGCGACAATCACCTGCTCAAATAGACATTTCTGTACCTTTAATGTCTTTGCCTTTGTGACTTTGACATCATAGTCTTCTTTGGGTTGTAGCTTTAGAGCCCCATGAAAATGGTTGAGGGATGGAGCCACGAGAGAGAGAGGCAGATAACATTTATTGAGCGTGTGTTAGGTGCAGGGATGGCACTTGCCATCTCAACTAATCCATTCAAAACCCTATGAGGTGGACATCACTTCCTGATGAGGAAACCAAGGCACAGAGAAGGTGAACAAGCCAGCTGGTCTAGGGGCTCCTGGTGTGCCTCGAAGGCCTCCCTGCCCCAGGGGTCTCTCCAATCTGGGTTGGGTGGCTGCTCTGGGTGAAAAATGACAGGTTTACTGGCGGGGGTGGTGAGGTGGAGGTGGCGGGAAGCAAAGCCAGCAAACAACGCAGTCTGCAAACCAAAGAGACAAAACGAAATAACACATGATTACAGAATTCATAAGCCCTTGAACTTTTCCTGAACTCTCCCAAAATTTCCTTTTAAAAATACTTTCAGGACAGAAATTAAACAAAAATTTGGAATCTTTTTTTATTTTAGCAAAATAGGAGAAAAGAATTTTTCCTCTGGAGCCAGGAGGCATCATTGACAAGGTTTAGGAGGGAGCTGTCTTTAGAAGGGAATGTCTTCTGGCCCTACTTTCTCACTCTGAGCCTAGAGGGGAGACCTGATTCAGGGGATTAAGCAGTCAAATGTGAGTCCTCGAGGTGCAGCTGGGGAGGAAGAGGAGGCCAGAATAAATCTTATTTTCATTGGCCAAATCTCCAGTGATCTAATTATAGTGGGAAGATATACTGAATGCCAGACCAAAGGAAAAGGCACGAAGCCTGCCCGAGTGTCAGCAGTGTTGTTATCTGTGTTGCTGGGGTTTGCAGAGGACCTGGTTAGAATCGACTCCAGACTCTGCTTCAAATGCAGGGCTGTTCTCATCTCAGCCATCCTGGAGCTTTTTTGGCTGAGCGTGTGCTTACAGGACTATGAGTGTGTGTGTCTTCCATGCGCTCATCTGAGGTGGCATTCCTCATTTCTGATATTGACAGGGTCTGTAACATCTGGCACGAAAACGAGAGTGATCAAGGGAGGAGAGCCAAAAGCCTGTGATCTGAGTTCAGGCAGCAAGCATGAAGCTGCTTCGGTTTTAGGAGGTTGTGGCTGATGGGGAAACAATTGAGAATTATAAACTCACAAACATGAGTTTGTTCACCAGATCTGGGGGGTGAGACAGAGAGGGTCTCTATGAAGCTGGAAACAGCTGGAACTTTAGAATGAGGAAAAAAAGAGGTTCTTCACCTAATTGGGATGGATTTGTTAGGAATAAAAACATAGAAGATAGATCCATGGTTTTGCAGCTCTTCTTCCTGAACTTGGTGAAAGCAAACACCAATTATTTTTAGTAGTACTTGTGTCCAGGTGGGCCTGTTTTATTTCTCTCCATCCTGAAGCCTGGAGGTGGGTGAAGTGGACCCAGGTAGCTTGTAGCTAGTCTAAATGAGACTGAGCTTCAAGGGAATCTATATGTCCTTCCCACTAGACTATGAACTCGTCAAAGGCAAGGACCACCACTCTTTTTCATCTCTCTGTCTCAGTCCTTGGTATACAGCAGTTGCTGCAAAACGATGACCTAGAGGCCCTTCATTGTGTGGCTGTTTCATTCTGGTTGCAGCAAAGAAGACTCAGGTAGGGAAGGAGGTAGAGATGCTCATCAACTCACAGGGAGTGGCTGATGTCTTCAAGGGCTTACGGTAAAGTTGAGTGGCAAGTATAGACGTAGCCTTCTCTGATAAGAGGTGCTGGTGCCCGCCCAGGGAACAGGCAGCACAGCAGGGCTTAGCAGAGTTCTATCTTCAGCTGTTTGTGATGAACTCCGGCTTCCTGGCCCAGCTGCGAGTGCTTAGTCAGCTGCCGCTAAAGCACTGCTATTGCTACCTTATTAACAGCTGTATGCTACAAAGGAGGGCCTTCAAATGGAATTGCTGTGACCTAATGCTCCAGTTGTTGCAGGTACAACTGGCTAGGGCTGGCATCGTGGGTGGTAAAAGAATTTACCAAGACAGTTGTAGGTAAAAAAAAGGCAGGTTTATTAGAGAAAGTATGAAAATATGTTACAAGAGTGCAATGGGCAGTACAGCAGAGAAGGGGCTGTCTGCCAAGAGGCAGGGGCTGGAAGGATGTTTTATAAGTTCATGCTGAAGGGGCTACATGCGGAAGGAGGTATTTGGGAAAAGAATGTTGTTCCAGTGGATTGTCTGTAATCAGCCATCTCCCATCTCTCAGAACAATTGTTCTCCCCTACCCGGGGGCCTTTCCTCATTGTTGCATACTAATGAGGACTCCACATCAGCTACTGTTGCTGTGTAACAAAAATCCCAAACCTGGTGATGTAAAGCCACTGCTGCTTTATTATGCTCTCAGATTCTGCAGGTCGGGAGCTTAAAGAGAGCACTGCCAGGACTGCTTGATTTTGCTCCATGATGTCTTGGACCTCAGCTAGGAAGACTCAAATGACTGGGGTCTGAAATCATCCAGAGGCTTCTTCACTTCTTTGACACATGGGCTCCCTGAACTGCTTTACTTCCCTCTGGCACCAGGGTAGTTGGACTTTTACATCTCCTTTTTACAACTCCTTTTTAACAGAGGAGTTGTAGTAGTCAGGGTTCTGCAGAGAAGCAGAACATATATACGCACATACACTCATATGTCACCTAAGGACATTTTGTTCAATGATGGACCGTGTATGTGACAGTGGTCCCATAAGGTTATAATGGAGCTGAAAAATTTCTATTGCCTGGTGATGTCATAGCCATCATAACATCATAGCATAGCACATTACTCATGTGTTTGTGGAGACACTGAAGTAAATGCTTGCTGCACTGCCTGTCATATAAAAGTCTAGCAATACAATTATGTACAGAACATAACATTTGATAATGATAATAAATGACTATGTTACTGCTTTATGTATTTACTATATTTTAAATTGCTATTTTACAGTGTTCTCCTCCTACTTATAAAAAAAGTTAACCATAAAACAGACTCAGGCAGGTCCCTCAGGAGGTATTCAAAAGAAGGCATTGTTGGCTGGGTACGGTGGCTCATGCCTGTAATCCCAGCACTTTGGGAGGCCAAGGTGGGCAGAACACCTGAGGTCAGGAGTTCGAGACCAGCCTGACCAACATGGAGAAACCCCATCACTACTAAAAATACAAAAATATCTGGGCGTGGTGGTGCATGCCTGTAATCCCAGATACTGGGGTGGCTGAGGCAGGAGAATTGCTTGAACCAGGAGGTGGAGGTTGCGGTGAGCTGAGATTGCGCCTCTGACCTCCAGCCTGGGCGACAAGAGCGAAGCTCCATCTAAAAAAAAAAAGAAGGCATTGTTATCCTAGGAGATGACAGCTCCATGCATGTTATTGTCCTTGAAGACCTTCCAGTGGGACAGGATGTGGAGATGGAAGACAGTGATGTTGATGTTGAAGATCCTGACCCTGTGTAGCCTTAGGCTAATGTGTGTGTTGTGTCTTAGTGTTTAACAAAAAAGTTTAAGATGTGAAAAAAAATTTTTTAGATAG
Source organism: Pongo abelii (assembly GCF_028885655.2). NCBI lineage: Eukaryota > Metazoa > Chordata > Mammalia > Primates > Hominidae > Pongo > Pongo abelii. The sequence continues at coordinate 26,285,086 of NC_071996.2, read as the reverse complement.
AAAAAAGCTTATAGAATAAGGATATAAAGAAAAAAATATTTTTGTATAGCTGTAAATGTGTTTGTGTTTTAAGTTGTTATAAAAGAGTCAAATATCTAAAAAAATTGAAAAGTTTACAAAGTGAAAAGTAACATTAAGCTAAGGTTAATTTACTATTTTAAAATAAATTTACAGTAGCCTAATTGTACAGTGTCTAGTGTATAGTAGTGGACAGTAGTGTCCTAAGCCTTCACATTCATTCATCACTTACTCATTGATTCACCCAGAGCAACTTCCAGTCCTACAAGATCCATTCATGGCAAGTGCCTTCTACAGGTGGACCATTTTTTATCTTTATACCGTATTTTTTCTCTACTTTTTCTACATTTAGATATGTTTAGAAACACCAATACTTACCGTTATGTTACAGTTGCTTACAGTATTTGGTATAATAACATGCTGTACAGGTTTGTAGCCTAGGAGCAATCAGCTATACCATCTTAGCCTAGGTGTATAGTAAGCAATGCCATTCAGGTTAGTGTAAACTCACCCTGTGATGTTCACACAGTGACAAAATTGCCTAACAATGCATTTCTCAGAACACATCCCTGTCATTAAGTGAAGCATGACTTATATTTATTTAAAATATATTTATTATGAGGAATTGGCTCATGGGATTTTGGAGGCGGAGAAGTCCCATGATCTGCTGTCAGAAAAGCTGGTGGTATAATTCATTCCAAATCTAAAGGCCTGAGAACCCGGGAAACCCAGATGTAACTCCCAGTCTGAAGGCCAGAGAAGGTGAGATGAGATACTCCAGCTCATCAGTAAGGCAGAAAAAAAGAGGCTCAAATTCCCAAATTCCTCCACCCTTGATTCTGTTCCGGCCCTGGAAGATGCTCATCCGCCTCGGGGAGGGCAGTCTACTTGACTGAGCCACCCATTCAAACACTAATCTCATGGAAATATCCAAGGAAATAATGTTTATTCTGGGTCCTGTCAGTCAAATTGACGCATAAAATTATCCACCACGAGAATGTTCCCAATGAATAAGGTGAAAGTCAACTAGTGTCATTTCCACTGCCCTCTCTTGGTCAATGCAGTCATACGTCTGCCCAGATCCATGGGAGGGACAAAAACTCCACCTCTCAGTGGGAGAAGTGTTGAAAAATTTTTAGCCATGTTTTAAAACTGCGGACACTCCCCACCCCAACCAAATTTTGCTTTTTCATCTCATGCAAACTTTTTCTTATAAACCAACTTTATTGAGGTAAAATTTACATGCCATAAAATTCACTCATTCTAAGTGAATAATTTGATGAGTGCTAGTAAAGTTACTGAGTTGTGCAACCATTACTATAATCCAGCTTTGGAACTTTTTCATTCCTCCCAATAAGATCCCTTGTGCTTGTTTACAGTTAATCCTGTTCTCAGCCCCAGGTAACCAGTAATTTATTTTGTTGCTCTAAATTTGCTTTCTTTTTGCACACAGACCGTTTAAGGTAAAAGAAGCAGGGCTTGAACTTTGAAAAGAAGTCCCTCCACTCTCACTCCTGCCACCATGCCTCCCTCACAACTACCATCTGATTCCTTTCCTCTCGTTGGGGCTCAGTAATCCAGATTCTGGTGACCCATCTGGAAGGGAGTCCCAGGGCTCCCCATTTGTATAATAAGATGGGGCTGTCAATAGCACCTACATGTCGGATGGTGAGGAGGACTCTGTGCATGAATGAAGGTAAAGTGCTTTGAGCAGGGCTTTGCACACAGTAGACCCTTCAAAACAGGGAGCCCTCTACAGTATTAGCTATTTATGTTCATCAGCATGAGAACGTTGGGAGTGAGTATGAGAGTCGGCATTTTACAGAGGAGGAAACTGGAGCCTGGAAGTCTCAGGTCTCGGGGCTCATAAATGTTGGAGCAGGTTGGGCATGCAGCTCCTGACTTGAGAACATCTCAGGATGTTTCCTACTGAAACATAGGGTTTGGAAAAAGTTCCCATTGCCTGGGACACTCAGGTTCTTTGTATGCTTTAAGATATGTTTCTGAAAAAGTTTCATATATATTAATTTATTTCAGATGCCTCACTATAAGGGCAGGAGCAAACTAAAGTTTTCACTGCCATCCACAAACAGATATCAGGGAAGCTGCTTCCTTTCCAATCAGGGTTAATGAATAAACACTCCTTAAAGGAAAGGAAGCAGACTGGAGAGAGAGAGAGAGAGACAGAGAGAGAGAGACAGAGAGAGAGAGAGAGAATGGGGAGAAACAAATATTGAGTTTGGTCTGGGAAACTGAATTTACCCCATCCACTCTTAGCTGGTAACTGAGTTCCTGTACCAGACTTGCCAGTGATTAGGTATATTACTTAACCTCACGTAGCTTCAGTTATCCTATTTCCAGAGTGGGGATTATGAGGATTAGAGATAAAGCATAAAAGTGCTTAATACTTGGTAAATGCAAGATACATTGTAGCTAACATGGTAGTCACCATTACCATCGTCACCATCACCACCGCAACACCCCATCCATCACCATTAGTATTTTCACCATTCAAGTTTTTATAAACGTGCTCTTCCTCAGCCAGTGGGAGGGGTGATTTCTCTTTGTATCATCCTTACCTGCGCACGCATCATTTCTTCTCCTTTCCTGTGGTTGTTAAAGATGAATTATGTGTGCTTTGAGTGAGGAACATCCCTACATGCACTGTAGACCATATCCCCTCCTTCCTACCAAAGTGGTACGTAGAATAAATGGCCCCCAGAGATGTCCATATCCCAGTCCCCAGAACCTGTGAATATGTTACTTTACATGGAAAAGGGGGCTTTGCAAATGTGATTGAAAACTTTCAGATGGGGAGTTATTCTGGATAATCACAAAGGTCCTTAAAAGATGGAAGACGGAAGCAGGAGTTTAGAGTCAGAGAAAGATTTGAAGATGCTGTGCTTCTGGACTTGAAGATGGAAGAAGAAATGCAGTTGGCCTTCAGAAGCTGGAAAAGGTGAGAAACACGTTCTCCCCTAGAGCCTCTAGAAGGAACACAGCCTGGTCAGTATCTTGGTTTCAGCCTCAGAAGACCCATTTTGGACTTTTGACTTCTGGAAACATAAGGGAATAAATTTATGTTGTTCTAAGGCGCATTTTGTGGTGACTCGTTCCTGCAGCAATAAGAAACTCATGCCCCAACCACTTTGCTCCAACAATTCCCCTTCTCTCCTGGATCATGTCTGTCTGGACACCCTCATTGTGCAAAGTCGCCTAGTAAAGAGAACATCCTGTGAGCCCACATCCCTCTTTGGATTCCCACTGCCTCCACTCCTCTCTTGAATGCACTTGCGTCATGAGCTTGTCCTTACACTCCACTGGGACTGTTCTTGTCGGGTGACCTCTATGGGTCAGTTCTGAGTCTTCACCTTACCTGGCCTATCAGCAGCTTTTGCACAGTGCCTCACTCCTCAGATTCTTTCCTCACTTGGTTTCCGGGGGCTTCTCTCTCGGCTGTCTCCTACACTCCTGCCAAGTCCTTCTCAATTGCCATTGCTGATTCTTGTCCATCTTTCTAACTTCTAAATGTTGAAGGTCCCCACATCCAGCATCCGATCACTTCTTTTCTCTATTTGCATTTATTCCCTAGGTGGTCTTATTGGGTCTCATGGTTTTGAAGACCATTCAAAGGCTGAAGTCTGCCCAATCTGGACCTGCAACCAGTGATCTCTTTTGAATGCATGTTCTCACAGCAGCTACCTGCTCCGTGTCTCCACCTTGACACCTAAAAGGCTTCCCAGAGATGAAATGTCCTAAATCCAACTCCCGATTTCTAACACTCAGTCCCAGTCCTGCCCCTGCTTCTAGAAAACAGCATCTCTATGTTTCTAATTGGTGAGGCCCCACATTTTAGAGTCATCCTTAATGTTTTCTTTCTGCTCACCATCCCTCATGATCCATCAGCAAATGGTATCAGATCTACCTCTCAGCATATACCCAGAATTTGACCATTTTTAACCATGGACACTACTCCTGAAGGTTTGATGGTCTGAACTCCCTTCTGCTCTCCCTAGTTCTTCTTAACTAGTCTTGTGGCCTCTGTTCTTGCCCTCTGACAGTCTAATTCTGAACCTAGAAGCAGATGGACTCTTTTATGATGCAAGTCATAGCATGTCACTCTTCCACTTAAAACCTCCCAATGGTCCCGCTTTTACCTTAATCCCACTTAAGGTAAAAGTCAAAGTCCTTAGGACAGTGTGGTTGTCCCGGAGCTGTGCATCAGGTCTCCCTTCAATAGCACCTGCTGTGACGAGGGTGGTTGGTGGACAGCCCCCAGCACTGCACCTTCAATTGCCGGGGTGTTCCTGCTGGGTCCACTCTCTGGGCTGCACCTGCCAATCACTCGGCACGGTGAGGGTACTGAGCCAGCAAGGCCATTTCTGTTTGGGATGGGACTTGTCCACTGGGAGATCTGTGCTTGAGGGTCCCCATCACTCTGCCTGAGACGTTCTCTGGCCTGCACTGCTGCTGTTCCTCTTCCTCCACAGCCCTCCTTCCTTCCCTCTTTCCTTCCAGAGGTGTCAGACTGGCAGCACTGGGGTCTGAGAGCACTCCTTTCACGTCTCTGCTCACATGCCTCCTTGTCTGAGAAATTCCCTGACTACTCTGGGAACTAGCAGTGCTGCCCCTCTTTTTCCACTCTCCCGAGCCTGGTTTATGTTTCCTCATATTGCTCATCATCAGCTGACGTAGTCCTATCTGCTTGATTATAATTGCCTGTCTCTCCCAAGAGGGTGCATGCTCCATGGAACGGTCTGTTTGTCTGTTTCGTTCATTGCAGCATTCTCAGCACCAGAACAGTGCCAGGCATTCAGGTGACAGCCTAACATATACTTGTCCAATAAATGACAAATTGAATGACAAAACTCTTGGGTTTTATTGCGGCTGATATCTAGGGAAAATTGTCTTGAGACCAGAGTGCAAGTCAGCTGGACCTTACCTAAAGATCTCTCTCTCTCTTTTATTAGCAACTTTAGTGAGATATAATTCTCATGCCATACCATTCACACATTTAAATCACTCAATTCAATGGTTTTTAGTAGATTCTGAGTGTGCAACTATCACCATAGTCAATTTTTGAAGATCACCTCATAGTCTTCCCCTCACTAGCTAGTCTGAGGCAATCCTAAATCAATGAAATCCCTGTGTCTATGATTTGCCTGTTCTGGATATTTTATATAAATGGAATCATATAATATATGGCCTTTTCTGTCTGGCTTCTTTCACTTAGAATAGCGTTTTCAAGCTTTATCCATGTTGTAGCATGTGTCAGAAGTTCATTCTTTTTTATGGTTAAATACTATTCCACTCTGTGATTACACCATATTTTTGCTTGTCCATTCATCAGACAATGGGCATTTGGGTGGTTTTCACTTTTTGGCTAATATGGATAATGCTGCTGCTATGAACATTCAGTTATAGGTTTTTGTGTGAACACTTGTTTCATTTCCTTTGGTTATATACCTAGGAGTGGAACTGCTGGGTCATAAGGTAACCATATATTATTTAACTTTCAGCGGAACTGTCAGACTGTTTTTCAAAGTGGCTGCACCATTCTAATGATCCCTTACAACTTGAATGATCTTTAAATTCTACCCTTGACTACCTATATGATTTTAAAAATCGATATAATTTAGAGCAGTCCCCAGTGTTCCTCTTAAGATACAGGACTTTAAAAATGGAATTTAATCAAAGAAATTGAATGGCTTGCCACTCAGTGCTGGCACTCAGTGCTCTGGAATTCATTCGGCAGCCAGATGTATGGAATCTGTAATATGTTAATCAGGAAGGCAGAGTGGTGCCCTCACCAGGGAAGGCCTTTCAGTTTCAGCAGCATTTACTTATTGATTGTGAAAACTCCAGGAGAGGAGGGGGTGGCTTTCCCAGAGTCCTTCCTGTAGTCTTTAATGCTGTCTAATTTTGAAAATGGGCCCAGGATGTGCCAAGAGGGCCAAATTCAAAGTGGGGATGGTGGTAGCACTTTGGCTTTGTGCTTCTTCTCGGCAGGGATCTCCATTGCGAACGCCTTTTGGTATAAAGACACTGCACAGCAATGTCCAGATGACTGCAAAGTTAGGCTTCTCCCCAGTGCAGACAGTCTGCTAGAAGGAGTGCAGCTGTGAACTCAGAGACACGTGCAAATGTAAGTCTGACTTTGCTAGAAGAGCCCAAAGAGCTCAGTCTCCAAAAGCTATAACGGGGCCAGGGAAGGACGCTGTGCGGTCCAATTTATTGATTCAAATGGACTATGCAATAAAACGGCACAAGCAACAGGTTATCACATTTGCTATACACATGAGAACAACTCAAAACGAGAGTGAAAGGTGAAAATGCCCCTTCGTATTCCTCCTACAGCCTCTCTGCCCTCACTAGCCCCCAACCGCCTGCCCTGCTGCAATCACCCTTGGCAGAGGAGTGGGAATCCTGCCACACCTCTTCCAAAACATCCGCATCTGAAGGTTATTTTTTGTCCCCAGTGTCTGAAGGGGTGTGCCTGCCATCTCTTACTTGAAGGACCCCTTATTGCTACTAACTGATCCCTAAAGTATTCCAAGTTCAGAGAATGATACAAAATATTTCCTAATGTTCCCTGTGGGGTGTCTTTTAGCCCAGCCAAGTGGGAGAGTGCTCTAAAGTCTCACTATGCCCTCCTTCCTTGTCTACTCTTCAGTCAGGCTCTTGTCCATCTGGCACAGACTCTAGGGGCAAGGCTGGAAGACACACTCCCGGCCCCATCCTTGGATGGTCATGGTAAGTCACATTCTGCACATCCTTTGGAGAAAAGCACCTACATGCCAGTCAATGTCTCCTGCTCTACTGATTGCCTTTGGTGTGCTATTGGACTAAAAGCCCCTTTCCCATTTCCCAGGGGTGAGGATGGGATTGAGCAAAGGGGATGGAAGGGAGTGAATTCTGTTCTGTCTCACACACATGTATATGCACAGACACATGCACACACTTTTGTATAGTTTTTTTTTTTTACATAAATGTGATTATGTTTTGAGAATTGTTTTGCAACTAGCTTCCCCACCCCACACAATATTATGTCTTGGAGACTGTATGTTAGTACTCATTCTTTTTAAGCACTGCTTGGTGGTCCGTAGTGTGGCTGTCCATATTTTATGTAACCAGAGTGTTGAGCAAGCATGACTAGAGGGCTATAATCAGAATACAACTTCATTTTACTTCCCACTATTTCTTCAAATGTTGTCAGGGAAGAGTTTCTCCCATGTCTTAGATAAAAACTCAGGTGGTCCCATGACTAGGCTATTTATTCATAGGTCTCTTTAAGCAGCAGAACAATATTTCTCCCCACCCCCCAGGTTTATTGCAGTATAACTCACAAATAAAAATCATATATATTTAGGGTGTACAATGTGATGTTTTGACATATGTATACATTGTGAAATGATTAAATCAAGCTAAGTAACATATCCATCACCTCACATGCTTATTATTTTTTTGGGTGAGAATGCTTACAATACAATCTACTCTTAGCAATTTTCAAGTGTACAATATAGCATGGTCAGCTATAGTCACCATTCTGCACATTAGATCTCTAGAGCTTCACTTATAGCTGAAAGTTTGTACCTCTGACTGATGTCACTCCATTGGTGACCCCCAAGCCCTAGGCAACCAGCATTCTATTCTCTGCTTCTATGAGTTCAATTTTTTTTAGGTTCTAAGTGTAAGTGAGATCATGCAGTATTGGTCTTTCTGGGTCTGGCTTATTTCACTCAGCATAATGTCCTCCAGGTTCATCCATATATATTTTTTTGTTTTGAGATGGAGTCTTGCTTTGTCACCCAGGCTGGAGTACAGTGGTGAGATCTTGGCTCACTGCAACCTCTGCCTCCCAGGTTCAAGTGATTCTCTTACCTCAGCCTTCTGAGTAGCTGGGATTACAGACGCCTGCCACCACACCCAGGTAATTTTTGTATTTTTAGTAGAGATGGAGTTTTGCCACGTTGGCCTGGCTGGTCTCGAACTTCTGACCTCAGGTGATCCACTCACCTCAGCCTCCCAAAGTGCTGGGATTACAGGCATGAGCCACTGTGCCTGGCTGGTTCATCCATATTATTGCAAATGATAGGTTTCTGCTTGTTTAGGTGGAAAAATATTCTATTGTTTAAATAACAATTTTCTTTACCCATTCATCCATTGCTGAACACTTAGGTTGCTTCCTTTGCTATTGTGACTAATGCTGAAATAAACATGGGAGCACAGATAACTCTTCAAGATATTGATTTTGTTTCTTTTGCATATATACCCAGAAGTAGGATTGACAGATCTTACAGTGGTTATATTTTTAACTTTTTGGGGAACCTCTATACTGTTTTTCATAATGGCTGTGCCAATTTACATTCCCATCAACAGTGTTCCAGGGTTCCCTTTTCTTAACACGCTTGTCAACACTTGTTATAGCAAAACAGTCTTGATTCAGAAATTAGAATGTGTAATCCAACATAACAACTTCTTAATCCTGTCTCCTGCACCTGCCTGGCTGTGGCATGGGTGTGGTTGGGCCACCAGCCTTTGGAAAGGAAGTGTTGGCGGAGTGGTCACTTTCTTCTTTCTTTCTTGTTACCTCATCCAGGGTTAAACATGGGAAGGGAGGAGGAGAAAGGGAGCATAAAGTTCCACGTCGACTGATCCTGTCTCAAAATGACGTTGAGTCCCCTTGCAGGGGCTCCTCCGACTTCAGCTCCTCTGATGGGACAGAGTGTTGGGAGTCTCTGGCTGCTACTTTCCCTGGGGCCCTTGTTTCCTGCAGTCCTCTCCACAAGTCCTGGCTTGTTAGAGACCCTCCACCCTTTCAGGTGACCCTTCAGGCTGGCTCTCTCTTTATTGGCCCACCTTTGGGTCACAGGTAGCCCTCACATATCCTTGCCTGACACATTCTGGGAGCACCAGCCATCCCAGCACAGCCACCTTCCCCAGGCCCCAACACTGAAGCTGCTCCCTTTCACTGGCCTCTGGATTTCCTGGACAGGATTCAGACTGTGTTTCCCAAATCCTAGGGACACACAGCAAGCTCTCCGAGTGTTGACAGGGAAGTATGTCTCTCTAGATGTCTGGTGAAGAGGAAGTGCCTACTTTCCTCTACATGAGGTCTGTCTCATAGACTTCAGTGGGGCTCTCCAAACATCCTTCTCACTAAACCCCTCTTCAGCTCTTTTATCGCTGTCTGTGTTTGTGAAAGGGTCTCAGGATCCTGCAATCGCTGTGCAGACTCCACTTGGATGGTTCTCACAGCTGATCTTTCACGGAGTCTCCTGCTTGTGTGCTCTCAGTTGTCTCTTGGCACCTCAGTCAAAACTCCTGATTTAGTACTGATCACATGATGCATCCATTTCCCTACTAATGAATATTTTGGTTGTTCTGTTAATATTTTTCCTTTGTTATATAAATACCACTGTTGTGAATATCATTTTAGAAAAATCTTGGTGCATAAGTGCAGCTGTCTTTTTTTTGACTGGATTCCACAAAATTCTGATAGCCTTGGTCCTTTGCTTTCTTAGCTCACACAAAGATCTAGGAACTGCTTAGCAGAAACACCTCTGTGTGAACGTGTTTGTGCCTGTGTGTGCATGTGGGTGCACACGTGTGCCTGTGTCTATAGACTGGATTGGTGATTGATAGTTAAGAGAAATAAAGGTGTGGAGTAGGACAGAATATAGGACATCTCTGAGCTGCAGACAAATCTACACAGCCACCTGAGCCACTGTGGTGTTGGGGCAACAACTTCCCTGCCTGGGCAGCTCACAGGGACAGCACTAGGCAGCCAGCATGACTCTTCTGGGGTGTCAGTGGCAGCATGGCCAGGACACATTTTAATAAGGCATGGAGCAAATGCTGTAAACCTGTCACAAAGATTTCTACAGGAATAGGAATGCTAATAAATTGCTGATAGTATCAGGAATAGATAATATTTAAAAGAATTTAAAAGTAGGAGATTGAAAGGGTAGGTTTTAGTTTTTAGAAAATTTGCTTATAGGAATTCACTTATTCCTTGATGGTGTAAATAAGCACCATTATTATTATTATTTTTGAGACGAAGTCTCTTTCTGTTGCCCAGGCTGGAATGCAGTGGCGCAATCTCAGCTTACTGCAACCTCTGCCTCCCGTGTTCAAGCGATTCTCCTGCCTCAGCCTCCCGAGTAGCTGGGATTACAGGCACCCGCCACCAGGCCTGGCTAATTTTTGTATTTTTAGTAGAGATGGGGTTTCGCCATATTGGCCAAGCTGGTCTCAAACTCCTGACCTCAGATAAACCACCCACTCAGCCTCTCAAAGTGCCAGGATTACAGGTGGAAGCCACCGTGCCCGGCCCAAATAAGCACTATTATAATAACGAATGGCATTGAGAGCTGCATAGGGTTATTTATTTGTTTATTTTTGGTATCCAATTGATTCTTGTTAATCATATAATCCTTCATAGATAACCTTGAGGCCTGTGTATTCTCACAGTGTCATTCAAAAGCATCATGTCTGACCATAAAAAGATGCTAAAAAGGAAAGACTTTATGCATCTACAATATGACCCTGCTGTTCTACTTCTAGGCATTTACCAAAGAGAAATGAAAACACATGTTCACACAAAGACTTTGACATGAATGTTTTCAGCGGCTTTATTCATAATAGCTAAAAACTGGAAACAGTCCAAATGTCCATCAACAGGTGAATGAGTATAAAAATGCAGTCTTTCCATACAATAGAAAACCACTTAGCAGCAAATAAGAATGAAGTACTCATACATGCAAGGATGTGGATGAATCTCAAAATCATTATGCTGAGTGAAAGAAGTCAGGCACAGAGTTCACTCTGTATGCTTCCATTTATAGAAAATGCAACCTAATTTACAGTGACAAAAAGTAGAAGAGTGGTTGCCTGCAGATGGAGGGAGACAGAAGTGTGGATTGCAACAGGGCACAAGGAATCTTTTGGAGATGATAGAAATGTCGGGTGTTTTGATTGTGGTGGTGGTTTCTGAGGCGTATACAACTATCAAAACTTCTGGAATTGTACCCTTTAAATGAATGCAGTCTATTGTATGTAAATTATTTCTCAATAAACTTGAGAAGGAAAAAAATAGTCTTTCTTGAAATCTAGTTTGATTACCTTTTGATTTGATGTAAGAATTAAGGGCAATAGATGTCAAATGCCCAGGACAGTGCCTGGTACACAGTGCTAGGAAAATGACAGATGTTACTGTATCACCATGGAAATAGACATGTCCACAAATGTGTTTTATGTGTACTTGTGTTCCAAGGACTTCTCTGGATGCCCAACACATTGTTGGTCTTCTATAAGTGATTTTTGGTGAATGAAAGAGATTTTAGGTCATATCAACGAAATCTTTTTGTTTTTTTTTGAGGTGGACTCTCGCTCTATCGCCTAGGCTGGAGTGTAGTGGCATGATCTCAGCTCACTGCAACTTCTGCCTCCAGGGTTCAAGCAATTCTCCTGTCTCAGCCTCTCGAGTAGCTGGGACTACAGGTGCACGCCACCATGCCCGGCTGATTTTTGTATTTTTAGTAGACACAGGGTTTCGCCATGTTGGCCAGGCTGTTCTCAAACTCCTGACCTCAGGTGGTCCACCTGCCTCAGCATCCCAATGTGCTAGGATTACAGGCATGAGCCACTGTGTCCAGCCATATGAGTCAGTCTTAATTTACACCATGATTAGGGCCTGAGGGCAGGGAGGGAATGAAGAATTCTGGTTGAAAAATTCTATGGGCAGTAGAGAGAAAGTGCTAGGGACACTGGAAAGGCTGCCTCAGTTTTCCTCTTCAGAAGTCCATCTCTGCAAGTGCATTCCTGTGCCTGCTGCATAATGTGTAGAACTGGGGGCTCACAGAGGGAGCTGGAGCAGTGTGACAGATACTGCCTGCCGTGTTCTCTCAGAGCTGCCTGAAGGAAAGAAGAGCTTTTTCTGTGCACTGCTTGGGCAGGGGATAATGTGCCTGTGTAGCAACTTCATCTCCCAAGCATAAAATATTGATAGTCTTGGCGCTGGACAGAGACCTGGAGACATCCCCTGGAAGGTACTGTTTGCCAGCAGGTGGTGAATGATTGATGAGTGGGAAATAAAATATTGATGTTCTGAGTCGCACATCAGGCCTGTTTCCACCCAATGGGGCTTGCGTCTTGTGTTATCAAAGGCAAAAATTCAGAGAATGGGTTACTTTGCCTCTGCTTGGCACATGACAGCTTTTGGCCTGCTGTGACTTGGACAGACCCCTGAATATTAAGACTGAGGACCTCTGGAAACTTGGTAGATGGATGTTGGAATCAACAACAGGAAATCCTACTTTCCCTGGGTCTGTAAAAGTTACAATAACAGCTTTGCCAATGCATTCTTCTTCTTACAGAAATTATGTTGATCAAAGTTGTGCATGTACATAATTTATTTTTATTTTATTTTATTTTTGAGACGGAGTTTCGCTCTTGTTGCCCAGGCTGGAATGCAATGGTGTGATCATCTCTGCTCACTGCAACCTCCGCCTCCTGGGTTCAAGCGATTCTCCTGTCTCAGCCTCCCAAGTAGCTGGGATTACAGGTGCATGCCACCATGCCCAGCTAATTTTTGTATTTTTAGTAGAGGCGGTGTTTCATCAAGTTGGTCAGGCTGGTCTCGAACTCCTGACCTCAGGTGATCCACCTGCCTTGGCCTCCCAAAGTGCTGGGATGACAGGCGTGAGCCGCGCCTGGCCACAACAAAGACTCAAAATCAGTCATTGTTAGTGTTTGGACTTTATTTCTTTGCATCTAGATGTTAACTCTCAAATCTCCAAGGCAAAGAACAAAGGATCAGCAGGGATGGACCCAGGTTCTCTTTCTTCAGCTGTTCCCGGGAGAGTTTGGCCGTCAGTCTTCCTGGGATTGGTTCTGGAGGTGGGCTTTGCATGCACATAATTTAAAGAGACAAATAGATCTACAGGAAAATCCACCCTCTCCTATGCATCCTGGGTCCCCTCCATTTGATCCTCTCCACAGATAAGCACTTTCAAAATGTCTTTAAGCTGATTATTTTTATAACAAACAAATAACATGTTTCTATTGCTACTTCTCTTTTTTTTTTTTTGAGGCAGAGTCTCACTCTGTTAGTCAGGCTGGAGTGCAGTGGTGGGATCATAACTCACCGTAACCTCGAACTCTTGAGCTCAAGTGATCCCCCCACCTCAGCCTCCCAAGTAGCTGCGACTACAGGTTATGTACCACCATGCCTGGATAATTTTTTTTTTTTTTTTTTTTTTTTTTTTTTTAATTTCTGAAGTATTTATTGATCATTCTTGGGTGTTTCTCGGAGAGGGGGATATGGCAGGGTCATAGGATAATAGTGGAGAGAAGGTCAGGAGATAAACACATGAACAAAGGTCTCTGGTTTTCCTAGGCAGAGGACCCTGCGGCCTTCTGCAGTGTTTGTGCCCCTGAGTACTTGAGATTAGGGAGTGGTGATAACTCTTAAAGAGCATGCTGCCTTCAAGCATCTGTTTAACAAAGCACATCTTGCACCACCCTTAATCCATTTAACCCTGAGTTGACACAGCACATGTTTCAGAGAGCAGGGGGCTGGGGGAAAGGCCATAGATCAACAGCATCCCAAGGCAGAAGAATTTCTCCTAGTCAGAACAAAATGGAGTCTCCTATGCCCACCCCTTTCTACACAGACACAGCAACAATCTGATCTCTCCTTCCTTTCCCCACACTTCCTCCCCTTCTCTTCAACGAAACCGCCATCGTCCTCATGGCCCGCTCCCAATGGTCGCTGTCTCTTCGGAGCTGTTGGGTACACCTCCCAGACAGGGCAGCCGGGCAGAGGCGCTCCTCACCTCCCAGACAGGGCGGCTGGGCAGAGGCGCCCCTCGCTTCCCAGACGGGGCCGCCCGGGCAGAGGCGCTCCTCTCCTCCCAGACGGGGTGGCCGGGCAGAGGCGCTCCTCACTTCCCCGACGGGGCCGCCCGGGCAGAGGCGCTCCTCACTTCCCAGACGGGGCCGCCCGGGCAGAGGCGCTCCTCAGTTCCTCCCAGACCGGGTGGCAGCCGGGCAGAGGCGCTCCTCACCTCCCAGACGGGGCGGCCGGGCAGAGGCGCTCCTCACTTCCCCGACGGGGCGGCCGAGCAGAGGCGCTCCTCACTTCCCAGAGGGGGCGGCCGAGCAGAGGCGCTCCTCACTTCCCAGAGGGGGCGGCCGGGCAGAGGCGCTCCTCACTTCCCAGACGGGGCGGCCGGGCAGAGACGCTCCTCACTTCCTCCCAGATGGGGTGGCGGCCAGGCAGAGGCGCTCCTCACCTCCCAGACAGGGCGGCCGGGCAGAGGCGCTCCTCACTTCCCAGACTGGGCGACCAGGCAGAGGCGCTCCTCACCTCCCAGACGGGGCGACCAGGCAGAGGCGCTCCTCACTTCCCAGACGGTGTGGCGGCTGGGCAGAGGTGCTCCTCCCTTCCCAGATGGGGCAGCCAGGCAGAGGCGCTCCTCACTTCCCAGACGGTGTGGCGGCCGGGCAGAGGTGCTCCTCCCTTCCCAGATGGGGCAGCCAGGCAGAGGCGCTCCTCACTTCCCAGACGGTGTGGCGGCCGGGCAGAGGCGCTCCTCCCTTCCCAGATGTGGCAGCCAGGCAGAGGCGCTCCTCACTTCCTCCCAGACGGGGTGGCGGCCAGGCAGAGGCGCTCCTCACTTCCCAGAGGGGGCGGCCGGGCAGAGGTGCTCCTCACTTCCTCCCAGACGGGGTGGCAGCCGGGCAGAGGCACTCCTCACCTCCCAGACGGGGCGGCCGGGCAGAGGTGCTCCTCATCTCCCAGACGGGGCGGCCGGGCAGAGGTGCTCCTCATCTCCCAGACGGGGCAGCCGGGCAGAGGTGCTCCTCATTTCCTCCCAGACGGGGTGACGGCCGGGCAGAGGCACTCCTTACCTCCCAGACGGGGCGGCCGGGCAGAGGCGCTCCTCACCTCCCAGACGGAGTGGTCAGGCAGAGGCGCTCCTCACTTCCCATATGGGGTGGCGGCCGGGCAGAGGCGCTCCTCACTTCCCAGATGGGGCGGCCGGGCAGAGGTGCTCCTCACTTCCTCCCAGACGGGGTGGCAGCCGGGCAGAGGCGCTCCTCACCTCCCAGACGGGGTGGCCGGGCAGAGGCGCTCCTCCCTTCCCAGACGGAGTGGCCAGGCAGAGGCGCTCCTCACCTCCCAGAGTGGGCGGCCGGGCAGAGGTGCTCCTCTCCTCCCAGACGGGGTGGCGGCCAGGCAGAGGCGCTCCTCACCTCCCAGACGGGGCGGCCGGGCAGAGGCACTCCTCACCTCCCAGACAGGGCGGCCGGGCAGAGGCGCTCCTCACTTCCCAGAGTGGGCGGCCGGGCAGAGGCGCTCCTCACTTCCCAGAGTGGGCGGCCGGGCAGAGGCGCTCCTCACTTCCCAGAGTGGGCGGCCGGGCAGAGGCGCTCCTCACTTCCCCGAGTGGGCGGCCGGGCAGAGGCGCTCCTCACTTCCCAGAGTGGGCGGCCGGGCAGAGGCGCTCCTCACTTCCCAGAGTGGGCGGCCGGGCAGAGGCGCTCCTCACTTCCCATAGGGGGTGGCAGCCGGGCAGAGGCGCTCCTCACTTCCCAGATGGGGCAGCTGGGCAGAGGTGCTCCTCACTTCCTCCCAGACGGGGTGGCGGCCGGGCAGAGGCGCTCCTCACCTCCCAGACGGGGCGGCCGGGCAGAGGCACTCCTCACCTCCCAGACGGGGCGGCTGGGCAGAGGCGCTCCTCATCTCCCAGAAGGGGCGGCTGGGCAGAGGCGCTCCTCACTTCCCATATGGGGTGGCAGCCGGGCAGAGGCGCTCCTCACTTCCCAGACGGGGTGGCGGCCAGGCAGAGGCGCTCCTCACTTCCCAGATAGGGCAACAGGGCAGAGGCGCTCCTCACTTCCTCCCAGACGGGGCGGCCGGGCAGAGGTGCTCCTCATCTCCCAGACGGGGCAGCCGGGCAGTAGAGATGGGGTCTCAGTATGTTGCCCAGGCTGGTCTTGAATCCCTGTGCTCAAGTGCTCCTCTTGCTTTGGCCTACCAAACTGCTGGGAATACAGGCACGAGCCACTGTGTCCAGCCATTAATTGTTGACTTTAACAACTTTCTTTCTTTTCCTTTCTTTCTTTCTTTCTTTCTTTCTTTCTTTCTTTCTTTCTTTCTTTCTTTCTTTCTTTCTTTCTTTCTTTCTTTCTTTCTTTCTTTCTTTCTTTCTTTCTTTCTTCTTTCTTTCTTTTCTTTCTTTCTTTCTTTCTCTTTCTCTCTTTCTTTTTCTTTGTCTCTCTCTCTTTCTTTCTGAGATGGAGCAACTCTGTTGCTCAGGCTGGAGTGCAATGGTGCAATCTTGGCTCACTGCAACCTCCGCCTCCTGCTTTCAAGCAATTCTCCTGCCTCAGCCTCCCTAGTAGCTGGGATTACAGAAACATGCCACCACGCCTGGCTAATTTTTGTACTTTTACTAGAGATGGGGCTTCCCATGTTGGCCAGGCTGGTCTCGAACTCCTGACCTCAAGTGATCTGCCTGCCTCAGCCACCCAAAGTGCTGGGATTACAGGCATGAGCCACCGTGCCTGGCCAACTTTAGCAATTTTCGAATGATATATGGACAGCTTTGTTGAAGATGAGGTAAGGATTTGACTCGTTTATCCCACAACATAAACAAAAACACCCTTCTGTGCTCTCCATTTCCCCAATATAATTATACTAGAATTTTGGTTACAACATTATTTGGTATTTACGTTATTATGAAAATGTGAAGACATCGATAGGTGAGCAAGTAGTACACTAAGATTATACTTACTTTCTTAGATTGCTTTTTGTTTTTCCTTGGAGCTAAGAAACATCTTGTTTTGGGTTTGTTTGCTGAATGTTCCATCGGCTTATCATTCGTTCAACCCCTAAACTCCTTGCCAATTATCTAAATTTCTCCTCAAGATGTTCAGATGCATCAGCTATCCTATCAGCTTTATCTCCTGAGGTCTGCTGATGTTCTCCAAGATCAACTGGTCGTCCTTTGGTCTTGGTGCACAGTGTCATTGTAGAGTCTTTCCGCATCACCCAAGGGATGCCCTCACCCCTTTCCTGTGCTGTGTCTCAAGGGTTTTTTTTTTTTTTTTTTTTTCTGTGGGTACTTGCTTATTTTGGTGGAACACAGGCTTCATCAGCTTCCTGAGAAATAGTGCAAGGCAGTCACAGTATTTTTTTCAGGGGATGATTTTATATATGTTTATGATAGTTTAGCTGAGTATAGAATTCTAAATAGGAAATTGTTTTCTTTCATAATTTTGAAGGCTTTGCTTTATTATCTTCTACCTTTTGAAAAGTTTGAAACCATCTGACTTTTTAAAATTCTTTGTTTTTGGTGACATTTTAATTCTATGAAAACTTGTAGTCTCTTGTCTTTGTACCCAGAGATTTAAAATTTGTGATAAAGTGTCTTTGTTTGGGTCTTAGCTCATCACTTTAGAGGTATTAGTTGAGCCAGCTCTTTTTAAAAAATCAACTTTATTGAGGTTTAATTTGCATACAACAAATGCAAACATTTTAAGTGAACAATTTCATGAGTTTTGATAATTGTATAAAAGACTCACTCTTCTGATTCATTAGTTCTGAAACATTTTCTAGAATTATTTCTTTGATAATCTTTTCCCTTACTGTTTTCTTTGTTGTTTCTTTTTTGGAATTTCTATTATTTGGGTATTGGACATCCTGGAACAATCTTCTAATTTTCTTGTCTTTTCTCTCTGTCAGGCAAAAGAGTTTTGGGATCCTATTTAGTGTACTCTTCTGGGTTATCTGATTCTATAAAGGCCTCCACCTCCATTGTCTTTGAGCTAAAATTGTGGAAAACTGAGAGTAATGTAAATGACTCCCTTTTATAGAGATGCAAATATACTTTGTCTGGTGCAACTTCAAATTGATATTCTTCTTTCCCCAAAAAGCTAGTTTTGCATCGATTAACATATTCACTTCAGCTTTCTCTATTGTCTATGTGTCTGCTCTTTGATTTCTCCACCAAACCATTTGTAACATCTTACTGGTTCTCTTATTAATTGATGGGTTAAATAAAATCTTTGACATGTGATAATTTTAACGTCTCAATTTTTTACATTTTTCAGTCTCTATTTTTTCACTCTACTCTGGGATATTTTCTTAATTTTATATTCCAGACTTTCTAATGCATTTCTTATATGTGCTATCATATTTTTAATTTCCAAGAGCTCTTTTTGTTTCCTGAATGAGAACTTAGAAAAAGAAAACTCTGTTTTTATTTCATTGGTAGAACACTTGATCTTATTTAGCTGAGGATATTAAGGACAGTTGATTTTGATGTTATCGTCTCTTGCATAGTTCTGTTTCTTCCAATTTGCTTTACTCTATTTTGGCATCTGGTGTTCTTGTTGGATGTTTTACTCAGATATCTGGCAACTTTCCCTGTTTACTCCTGATCAGTAGTGGGGGCTGTGAGACTGACAGGTGGTTTGGACACTGTGCATGGTCGTCAACACAGGCTGATCTGGCTGGGCTGTTCCACTGGGGATCCTCTGACATCAGCATCTTTGGGTCTTTTTCTTAGAGAAGACCTTTCCCATCTCTAGTTTATCATATTTGCACCTAGCTGACAGTGCCCTGTGAGCCTCTGAATTCTATTTGTAAATGCCCACTTCACTATTTTTAAGAAAATAGTTTCTCCACCCTGGACTATGCCTGGTGCCTTAGGTCTAAAGACCCTTTGCTTTATCCTCTCCAGAGAAGAAGCCTCCAGGTTTCTGCTTGGTGATGAGGAGCAGTCCCAGGCTGTGTGGAGCTGGGAAGGTTACTAGCTTTTATATAGACATTTTATTCATCCTTCTGTCTTCAGCCCTATTTTTCTGCCACTTCCAGAGGTATTAGGTACCTCTAATTCTTCAATCTTTTAGGGGCAGTGCAGGGTAATTTGGGTGCTTCCTGGCTCTCCCTAGTACAACCAGCAAAGGATTCTGTGCTCTTGAACTTTCTAAATCCATTCTCACTCATTAATCTTGCCTTCCAGTTTCCAAAATTTGGATGCAGTGATTTCATCTTCTGTTTGCTCTGTCTTCATGGATTTATGTTTTTTAAAATTCATTTCTAATTGTTTTAGGAGGGTTTTGGAGGGAACAAAAGTAAAAGTGTCACCGAATGAACCCAGCCTCATCTAAGCAATTGGAATTTTACTTTTCCATTTTTTTTCTTTCGTCTCCTTATCTATAGGCACAGCTGCTTGAAGAAACCAGGCACTGCAAGAGCTTTGTGACCCCTTGCCAAGTACCAGAAGAAGATAAGACCTGCGCGGAACTGGTGCAAACCAGAACAAGTGACCCCTAGTTACCTTTAGATGATGAACATATCATTATAATGCTGAAATCGCCTCCTCTAAAAGAAAATCTCTACCATTTTGTAAACATGCGGTGTATGGAGAATTATGTTTGGGACTGCACCTGCGTGTCTGGAACTCCACCCTGCACGCGTACATCTCTCCTGGCCCGCATTTAACTCTAAGATTCCCCTGCCTCCCAACACTCCGGGGGCGGGGAATATGCCTTTAGAGCAAGAGCTACCCCTTCTCCATTCTCTGGCCATTGAATAAAACCTGATTGCTTTTTCTTTCTTTTTTTTTTCCAATTGGATGTTCTTTCTTTGCAACCTATACAAAGTAGGGGAAAAAAACTCAGTTTACCAGTGACAAAGGAAGATGTTTATTTTTTAATCTTTTCTTGGGATTTTAATGCCTCTTTTACTTCAGTTTTCATTTCTTCAATTTACCTGGTATCAAAAGGCAGTATTATATTATTAAAAGGCACAGGAAATGGCACTAGGCAGAGATAAGTTAGAATTCTGTGTTCCCTATTTATGAGCTGTGTAATATTGCTCAGGCTATTCCATGTTTCTCAGCCTGAGAACAGTCATTTGTAAAGTAGTCATTGTAGTCAAAGTGATTGGAAAGTAATAATACTTACTATTTGGGGTTGTGATGTGGATTAAAGATAATGTATATAACTTGCCTGACTCTCCAATTCTGTTTGCTTTGATATATTCTTTCCTTTGACATATTCTTTCCCACTACTCCTGAGAATGTCAAATTTAGGACCAGCACTTCCTGCAGAATTTTATTAATATGCCTTCATCAAGAGCAGGCAACATGTATTTGGTGGCCGGTGCATGAAACGTGAAAAACTCTCTTTCCTAAAGCAGACATGTTCATAATCTACTGGGCATCTGTCAGCCAGCTACAGTGTTTGAAAGTGGGAGGAGTTTGGACTTTGACTCCAAACTTTCTTGGTGCTTGTGAACAGTCTCCCATGGGACAATTTTACTTCCACCATTTTGGACTCTGCAAAGAAGCTTCTGGCTGCCATATTGTTTTGCCTCTCATTTCCAAATTGAGTCTCTCATGCAACTAAACTCAATCGTATTCCATCAGAGGCAGCAGAGATTATTTGAATCTGCTTGAAGTTTCCATTGTTTTCTTTCTTTGTGTGTGTGTGTGTGTGTGTGTGTGTGTGTGTGTGTGTTTATCCTCTGTATATATGCATTAATGAGTTGGATAACATTTTACCTCACTTTAGATTATGTAGTTTAATGATTTCCCAACTGTGTTATTAGTGTTTACACTCTGATATCTTTTTGCCTCCCTCTTCTGTGGAAGTGATCTTTTCCTGCCCCCTGAGAAGGCTTTCTAGCTCCAGTCAACTTGTGTTCTGTGTTCCCCAGGATGCTTCAGAGTTTCATCCAGAGTTCCTGAT
The DNA here is from genome assembly GCF_028885655.2 of Pongo abelii. Lineage (NCBI taxonomy): Eukaryota > Metazoa > Chordata > Mammalia > Primates > Hominidae > Pongo > Pongo abelii. The sequence goes on along the minus strand of NC_071996.2, from coordinate 26,264,299 downwards.
ATGCCACTGATTTTCTGGAATTGTCTTTTTTGGTTTTCTTTTTCCCTTCACTCTCTCATAATATATACCTTTAGGGTGGTCCCATGAGAAAGAGTTCTGTCAGGTATAAGTACCAGGAATAGCTGAGCTTGCCCTGAATATCTGGCTGAATTTTTATCTCATGGGTATTTCTGGATTATATAGCACTCTTTCATTGGCTGCCTGGAAGCTCAGAAAGCATATTGGACTTTCCCCAAGCAAGTGCACAGAACCCCACTGTATGCACTATGTATAATGTTATCCTTGACTTTATCTTATTTTTCCCATATCTATTTTCTCACATTTATTTTTTAAACTTACTTTCTATGCATTTTTTTGTTATACTGCAGCAAGTCTTTGTTAGAATGTGATGATATATATAAGCATCCAAACTAAGAGACTAGTGGCATAAAATCATTTGCCTGCAGAGGCAAGACAGGCCAGAAATAAATGTAGTTCCGCAGAGGCTGAGATAACCTGCAAAGGAGAGAGCATCATGCTGGAGATTTGAGATGAATCAGGTCATCTCTGGGATGTTGCGAAAGTCCATGATTGAAGTCAGTAAGACGTTTGTAGTTTCCTGCAACCGTGTGTGTTCCTTCTGGACCCTGAATTCTAAATTGGATGAATCACAGGACTGACTTCACATGGCAACAGCTCTGATGGATTTGAGCAGTTGCTTTTCTGGATCCCACAATGATTCATGAACCTTGGAGAGAGACATATAGACCAGTTTCAAGTCTCAGCTCTGTGGTTTAGCACAATATTCTGAACCTAATTGAGAATTGTAGCAGTGACGTTTGTTGCTTGTCAAATATCCATGTGCTCATGTACGTGTCACAGTCTACTTCCTTGCATTGAGGTAGGGATTGGTTCTTTTGTGCTGAAGAATAGAACAGGTGTGAGGAAACTGTGCTTGACTTTTGCTGCCTGGATGATAAGCAAGCCAGGGTCCCAGACGGTGAATCTACAAGAGGGTGAAGCCTCCATCTGTCTGGGCCCTCGAGTGAGTGACAGTGCAAAGCCCCTACCAACCCATGTTGGACATTACATGAACAAGGAGTAAACATCAATTTTGTGAAAACAGTGAGATCTTGGGGTTACACATTACTGCAACAGAGCCTCGCCCAACCTCACTAAAACAACCCTCAGTATCCATGGTAGTAAAATGAGAATCATTATCATTCCCTGACTTATTTCTTTTTTGAAGTTTAGCAGTAATACGAATGGAATGCCTGGCACCAGTATCTGACCTGGAATAATATTGCAGATGTTATAATAATGAACATTTTAAATTAATTTCTTCAGCAGAGTCTGGAGATGAGGTTGAATAGGACATGGATGCAGGGCAGTATAATAAGATGGAAAAAAGATAATTTAGGGGATCAGACAGACCTGGGGTTATAACCCAACCCAACACTTACTAGCCGTGTGATTTTGTGCAAACCATTTAATCACTCTAAGTTTCTTTCTACAACTGTAAAATGTGAGTAATTTTATTTAACTTGCAGGCTTATTGTAGAGATTAAAAGAGCCTATAAAGGGTCTAGCAAGTACCTTGGCACACAGATAATTCCTTTCTTTTTGCTTCCCTGCATGTTTCCAATATACATTTGGTCTTTGCCCGTTTCCTGGTTTCTTGGCATACAACTCCTAAAATAATTGGAATCTTCAATGTGCTGAGTGTCTTTCTGCATGCGAATGAGTTGACTGATGGCTGAAGTCCCTAGGTAGCTTCAGGATGGGAGCTGATCACCAGGAAAGACCAAGGCAGGATTAGAGCGATGGGACTTTTAGTCCACCCCTGAACCTACAGGGAGGGGAGAGGGGCTGAAGGTCAAGTTGATCGCCAATGGCCAGTGATTTTGTCAATCATGCCTATGTAATGAAGCCTCCAAAAAATCCAAAAGGATAGACTTAGGAGAGCTTCCAGGTAGTTGAATGCCTGGAGGTTCCTGGAGGGATGTGTACCCAGAGGGCATGGAAGCTCCACGCCCCTTCCCACATAATTTTCCCTGTGCATTTCTTTTTCTGTGTCCTTTGTAGTATCCTTTATAATAAACCAGTAAATGCAAATAAGTGTTTTCCTAAATTCTGTGAGCTGCTCTAGCAAATAAATTGAATCTGAGGAGGGGGTTGTGGGAACTTTGATTTAGGCCAGTTGGTCAGAAGCACAGGTAAGACAACCTGTGGCTCGTGACTGGTGTCTGAAGAGGCGCCAGTCTTCTGGGACTGAGCTCTCAACTTATGGGATCTGATGCAATCTCCAGATAAACAGTTCAATGGAATTGAACTGGAGGATTCTCAGCTGGTGTCCACTGTAGAACTGCTTGCTTACTTGTTGGTGGGGAGGAATCTCAACACATTTGCTCACAGAAGTCTGCTTTGATTGTTGTGGTTGAAGGCAGAGGAAAAACTTTGTTTTTTTCACAGTTTGTGTTTTCCCACTCATTTCCACAATAGGCTGCCTTAAGGAAACCCACAGGCTCCTTCTCATGGAAGTGGCTTCCTTTAGGAACATTGGCTCTGGCCATTCAGCGAAGGACTAAGACAACCACGCTGCCTTCCTTAAGGCCACCTTGACATTCTTGCTGCACTTGTCAGTAGGAATCATGCAACAAGGCTAGGCTTTGCTGATCTCATAAAGACTGACAGTGTCATGAGTTGTGCTGACTCAAGGTAGTAGGACTTTTGGGGCATGCAGCAGGAAGTCAAAGAGATGTTAGCCAGGCGATCTTAGTAGGAAGGTGATGAATGAGGATGGGAGGCAGCAGCAAGCTTTGATGGAGACACATAATGGAACTAATACAAGCCCCTCTCCTCCTCTCTTGTTCTCCTCCCTGTCAGGAGGTGAACAGCTCATAGAGGACTAGAGTCCAGGCTGCAACACAGACCCTAGGGTCCATGAAAAGGATCTGAATCTGTGATGGGAAGGAGAAGTTCAATTAAAAGATATCAAAGGGCAAAATGTTTCCAGGCTAGTGTTCTTAAAGTCCCTTACATTTGTCTTGCTCAAATTGCCTCCTCTCTGTGCAGGGTTCAGCCTGCCCGGAAATGACCTCTCCTGCCTCTGAGCTCCTCCTGTGCTGGCCAACCACTCAATTCATTTAACGATTAATCATGTCCTATGCTGTGGCATCTCTTCTACTGCTCTCCCAAAGTCCTACTTCTCTCTTGAATTCCTGTTTGAATTTTCAAGTGTTTGGGTCTTAAGTTACACTTATGTTGCAAGTACCTGGATTTCCATGTGTCCCACCATGCCTGGAGTGGTGCAAGGAACAGGATTTGGGGAAGACCAGCGAACATGATTTTCTTACTGGTTATTTTATTATGCCTTTGTGTACTTCATCTCTGTTTCTGCTTTTCTCAATTTATCTATTTCCCTCAAAGCGGATCCTTGTCATGTTGGAAGTTTATGCCTTGAGATCTTTACCATTTCTTGTGAAGACTACTGTTGAAGCACATATATATGTTTTTTTTTTCTTTTATTATTATTATTATTATCATTATTATACTTTAGGTTTTATGGTACATGTGCGCAATGTGCAGGTAAGTTACATATGTATACATGTGCCATGCTGGTGCGCTGCACCCACCAACTCGTCATCTAGCATTAGGTATATCTCCCAATGCTATCCCTCCCCCCTCCCCCCACCCCACAACAGTCCCCAGAGTGTGATGTTCCCCTTCCTGTGTCCATGTGTTCTCATTGTTCAATTCCCACCTATGAGTGAGAATATGCGGTGTTTGGTTTTTTGTTCTTGCGATAGTTTACTGAGAATGATGATTTCCAATTTCATCCATGTCCCTACAAAGGACGTGAACTCATCATTTTTTATGGCTGCATAGTATTCCATGGTGTATATGTGCCACATTTTCTTAATCCAGTCTATCATTGTTGGACATTTGGGTTGGTTCCAAGTCTTTGCTATTGTGAATAATGCCGCAATAAACATACGTGGAAGCACATATATATGTATATGTATACACTTACACATATATATGTGTGTGTGTATCTTACATGGTGGCAGGCAACAGAGAACTTGTGCAGGGAAACTCCCCCTTATAAAACCAGCAGATCTCATGAGACTTATTCACTATCACAAGAACGGCATGGGAAAGATCCACCTCCATGATTCAGTTACCTCCCACTGGGTCTCTCCCATGACATGTGGGAATTGTGGGTGCTACAATTCAAGATGAGATTTGGGTGGGGACACAGCCAAACCATATCAACACATATATATGTGTGTGTGTATATATATATATATATATATATATATATATATATATACGGTCTTGTTCTGTCACCCAGGGTGTAGTGCAGTGTACAATCATAGCTCAAACTCCTCGGCTCAAGCAACCCTCCTGCCTCAGCCTCCTGAGTAGGCCGTACCACAGGCCTGCACCACCATATCAGTTTTTTATGTCTAAAAAAAGTTAGAGTAATATTTTTAGAGGTCTCGCCATGTTGCCAGGTTGGTCTCAAATTGCTGGGCTCAAGTAACCCTCCTGCCTCAGCCTACCAAAGTGCTGGGATTACAGGCATAAGCCACCATGCCTGGCCAAAGCACATACTTTTTATTAGACCATTTCCTTCTCTCTTTGTTACCTTCACCAGCACTTGCAGTTGGCTTTCTTTTGGGTGTCATTTTCCACGGAGAAACAAAGTGGGCTGGGTGTGGTGGTTCATACCTGTAATTCCAGTCCCTTGGGAGGCCCAGGTGGTAGGATGGCTTGAGCCCAGAAGGTTGAGACCTGCCTGGGCAACATGGTGAGACCCAGTCTCAAAAATCAGCCAGGCACAGTGGCACATGCCTGTGGTTCCAGCTACTTGGGAAGCTCAGGTGGGAGGATCATGCTTGAGCCTGGGATGTTGAGGCGTCAGTGAGCTGTGATCACGCCACTGCATTCCAGCCTGGGTGACAAAAAAAAATGTCTCAAAAAAAAAAAAATGCAGTGCTCATTATTCTCAAAAATTTTTATGTATGTTACAAAGAAAGGCTGAGTAACAATCTTTTTGGAAGAGAAGGTGTTGGCAGTCTGCTCTACCCATTAGCTTAGCCACTTCCTCCCTCAAGGCAGCCATGTGGGTGAAATATTCCAAATTATGCCCCAGGAAAATGACAAATGGCCCCTATGTCATGAACCTGGTAAATAGCAAAACTGCGAGGGTAGCTGCCATGATGCCAGGAGCCTCTCAGGTGTCTTTCAAGATTTGGCTTAGATAACTTGTTCCAAAAGCAGTCCTAAAACAATCTGATTATTCATGTTCCATTACCTATACTTCTTTTTCTGTTTTCAACTACTTTATTGAGATGTAATTCACGTACATACAATTCATCCATTAAACATAAAATTCAATGGCTTTCAATATATTCATCCAGTGGTGCAGCCATCAGCACAATCAATTCTAGAGCATCTTCATTTCTCCAAAAAGAAACCCTGTGCCCATTAGCAGTCACTCCCCATTCCTGCCCATTTCAATGCCTCCAGCTTTAGGCAGCCATGAATCTACTCTCTGTCTCTATAGATTTGCCTCTTGTAACATTTCATGAAAATGAAAGCATACAATGTGTAGCCTTTTGTGATTCACTTTATTCACTTAGCATAATGTCTTTAAAGTTCATCCTTGTTGTAGTATGTATTAGAACTTCATTCCTTTCCATGGCCAAATAGTACTCCATTGCAGGGATATGCCACATTTTATTTATCCATTAGTTAGCTGATGGGCATTTGGGTGGCTTCCACTTTTGTTTGTTATGAATAATGCTTCTACAAACAGTTACGTGTTTTTTCTGTGGATCTCTATTTTCATTTCTCTTGGGTAAATATCTAGGGATAGAATTGTTCTGTCATACCATAACTCCATGTTTAACATTTGAGAAACTGCCAGGCTGGGCGCGGTGGCTCACGCTTGTAATCCCAGCACTTTGGGAGGGTGAGGCGGGTGGATCACGAGGTCAGGAGTTTGAGACCAGCCTGGCCAAAATGGTGAAACCCCGTCTCTACTGAAAATACAAAAATTAGTCAGGTGTGGTGGCGGATGCCTGTAATCCCAGCTACTAGGGAGGCTGAGGCAGGAGAATTGCTTGAACCCAGTAGGCGGAGGGTTGCAGTGAGCCGAGATTGTGCCACTGCACTCCAACCTGGACAACAAGAGCAAGACTCCATCTCAAAAAAAAAAAAAAAAAAAAGAAAAAAAGAGAAACTGCAAAACCATTTTCCAAAGTATTGCACCATTTTGCAATCCCCCAGCATGTGAGGGGTTCCAGTTTCTCCACATCCTCACTAATGCTTGTTTGTTTCTTCTTGATCTCCTTGAGTGGATTCCCTGTGTCTCAGTTTCTCCTGCTTTCTGCTCCTCTCCAAGATGGCCATTACTATGGTCTAAATGTTTTTGTCTTCCCCAAGTTCATATGTCAAAATCCTAACATCCAAGGTGATGGTGTTAGGAATAGAGGGCCTCTGGAAAGTCACTAAGCCATGGGGTAGCGCCCTTGTGAATGAGATTAGCACCCTTACAAAAGAGTCCCAGGACAGACCCCTTGCCCCTTCCACCATGTGAGGATGCAGCTAGAAGGCATTATCTATGAAGAATGGGCCGTCACCAGGCACTGAATCTGCCAGTGCCTTGATCTTGGACTTCTCAGCCTTCAGAACTGTGAAAAATAAATTTCTGTTGTTCATAAGCCACTCAGTCTGTGGTATTTTCTTACAGAAGCCTGAAAGGAGTGAGACAGCCATGGAGTGAGGTGAGCTGGGAGGAGACACTGCAGGAACTAGGAAGGGTAGGGATTCTGGGCAAGGTGTTCTCTGGCTCCTGAGGCCTCTAGTTATTACAAGGCTGCTTGCAGGGCCACACGCTGGGAATCACACAGATCCCGAAATAGAGTCAGGGCTCCTCATGCGAGCTGAACACCTAATCCTGGAGAAAAAGGTGGGGGAGAACACCCAACAGTTTTGCTTTCTTGCAATCTTTCAGGCTGTAACGGGGCGGAATTTAATTCTATTCCTCCCTTGGAGCAGGAATTCTGTGACTTGGCTGTCACGTGCAGTAGGTCTATCTTCCCTCACTGGTGGGGGCTGTGGGGGTCTCCATGCCATGGTCATTCTAGGCTTTGTTCTTGATATACCAAGTCAGAGCTAAAGGAATTGGAAGCCTTTCACTCTCTACCAAATCCCGTCTTTCAAGTGTATCTCCTTGCTGCAAAATCGTATTTTGCATGCCAGAAGCAGACTACTAATTTCCTCATTTTTTCCTTTGTATTCTTTCTGTGACACATGAGTCCTGAATAAATGAATAAATGAATAAATGCACCTGACTGGCTAGGATGAAGAAGATACATTCAGGAAGGCAGAAGAGAAAATTAAATATTTTTCAAAATATTATTCCTATTAAATTGCTATCATTTCTGTTTGTCAAATTCTTTAGCCTATGACTCATTGCCTGAAAAGATTTTTGTCTAGCTTTAATACTTTAGTTTGTATTACGATTATAAAGAGTTACTTTGTTTTCCAAGGATGATTATTTAATATTCCTAAAATATTTTAAATTATGCAAGTATTTAATGATTGTATTATGATTGTAAATAAAGTTTACATAAAGCTAATGTCTGTCTTCAATACCATCCCCAAATCCAAGATCTCTAAGAGATAACTGAACCTATCTCCAGTGTGTATCCTTCCAGATCTTTTCCTTACGCATTTACATATGGACACAACTACCTACAGAAACATGTAGGTTTACTGTCTTTCTACTTAATTGTTATTATTCTTTGTGCACTGTCTTGAAGCTTGCTTTCTTTCAACTTACAAAATGTCTTAAAGGCCTCTCCATATCAGTACAGATAGCTTTACTTTACTTTACTTTCTTTCTTTTTTTTTGTTTTTGAGACAGAGTTTCTCTCTATCACCCAGGCTGGAGTGCAGTGGCTCGAACTTGGCTCACTGCAACCTCCGCCTCCCAGATTCAAGAGATTCTTGTGCCTCAGCCTCCTGAGTAGCTGGGACTACAGGTGCGCACCACCATGTCCAGCTAATTTTTGTATTTTTAGTAGAGACGGGGTTTCACTGTGTTGCCCAGGCTAGTCCTGTACTCCTGACCTCAGGTGATCCACCTGCCTTGGCCTCCCAAGGTGCTGGGATTACAGACATGAGCCACCGCACTTGACCTACTTTACTTTCCCTTAACAGCTACTTAGTAGTCCCTAGTACAGAAACACCCAAGTTCTTAAGCCAGGTCCCTATGAATGAGCGTGAAAGTGGGTTCTTATATATACATTTTTATTGCTATGAACTATGATTGAGGGGACATTCTGGTACGTGCCTCTTTCTGCTTATACACGAGAGTTTCCCTAGTGAGAGATTTAGATGAGGAATTTTTGGGTCAAAGGGTATTCACATTTAACATTTTAATATGTGCTACCAAATTGCCCTGCTGAAGGTCTGAACTGAGGCTATACTATTGAGTGTGTCTGTGGAAGAATTGCACATGTCCTCAATCCTGTACCTCTGGAGATGATGACATACTCCTCCACTCCCTTGAGAATCACTCATTCATATTTCAGTGTGAGCATAAGCATTGCGTTTTCTCGACCAGAGAAATCTATGTTAAGGGCTTGCTTCTAATTGTGGAATAAAGCATGTTGTTTGCTGCTGAAGTAATTTCAGGCACCAGTGAGCAAGCAAAGGAGAAATTTCAGGGTATGCAAGCCTTTCTATCCTGGTAGTTGGCTACCCTGTGGGGCCCACATAAGATCTGCTCTCCTTGTTGGTTTGGGGGAAACTGAATGCCTGGGGGAGCTAGGTCCACAGCCAGGGCTTGGTTCAGAATGGGAAGACCTTCAGAGATGAGATTTTTACTCTTGATGTTTGGTTCCTCTTTGCAAAGGGCTGTAGTAGACCTGGCCAAATACAGGCCTCCAGGACCTCTGTGGGAGAAGCCCAGAGCCACTGAGAGCAGACGCCATCCCAGCAGGTCCTGAGAGTCCCAGTAGAGAAGGAAGGGTGGGGTCAGACAAAACATTATGTGTGAGGAGCACAGGTTGAGATCATCCCAAGAGGCTGCCGGGAAGCAGAGCATGAGGCTGGCCAAGGAGGAACGGGCCACGACCAAGATGCTAGCTTTCATCTTTGTGAGATCCGGGCCACCTGGCTCAAGGTAGGCTGCTGACTTTGGGGCTCTAGAGTTGTGAATGTGGGTGGATGATGGGGAGTCGAGCAGGGCTGTAGAATAAAACTAGAATGCATAGAACTCTCACAAAAACTCTGAGCAATGAATCTTAACGTTGTCCGATTCAGCAGGAGACAGGCTGAGATGTTAGCATTCTTGTGGGCAGAGTCACAGCTTGCCTTCAGATCTGTTAGACACAGAGACTCATGCTGAGCCCCAGGGAGACAAGGCCACTGCAGGTGTCCATTCATCCGAATGTCTGTCCTGCTGGCCGGTGTGCATGGTTCCCAAGGGCGCACAGTGGATAGTCAGCGTGTGTTTTGTGAGTGACTGAAACAGAGAACCAGAAGAACTCTCCAGCCACGAAGAGGCCCCATCCGCAAAGGGTGACTGTTGAGGAATCGCCCTCATCCCTATAAAGGCCATCTTGAAATTCTTCTCCCAGGGACAGCGCTACTCACATAAAGCCCACTCATGAGAAGCCTCCACCTTCTGATGAGAGCGATTGATCTCCTACAAGTGTGGAGAGCCCACTACCCTCCATAAGGGGCAGAGCTGGGGTTGGGGGGCACTCAGCTGGGGTATGGGTGGGGGGCAGGTGTAGTGCTGGTCTGAGAGCCGAGGACCAGGTGTCTCCTCCTTTAGAGTTTTGTTAGGAATTAGTCCTGAAACATTAACAGCTTCTCTTCCTCCTCCTTTCCCTCTTTTCCCCACGTCCAGGTGCCACCTGCTTCTGCTCCCCTAACACCTACTGTGGCTGCACACATGGTCACCGGCCCTGGGGCATTTGCATGAGGAGGCAGCAAGTTCACAGTGGAGGACATCAAGGCTCAGAGGGGCAAGTCCCTTCCTGTAGTGTGCACAGATGATAGGGGACTGCACGACCTTTCACCTCCCTCCTGCCAGACTGTGGAAGTTCAGAATTCTCTGAAGATCTGGTATTGACTTCTGGGTTCTGAGAGAAAATAGAACTCTTCTGGAGGAGCCATCGCTGGGCTGTGACGATGAAGTATATTACCCTCGAGGGCCAAACCTTGGATATAAATCACATTTACAGCCTCATGCCTAGTGACTCTATGAGTAAATGACAGCATCACATTTTCCTTTATAAATCCCGAGTGCATGCATTTGCTTCTGAAAAAGAAAGCTTGCTCTTGGCTCAGGAAGGGATTCCAAAGATCTGGAATTGGGGAACTCCCTTCAAGGAAACTAGAGAATACTGACAGTTCAGGGCTCACCAGAACTTCCGTCTCAGGAGGGCAGGGTGCTGGGTTAGAGTTGGCCCTTCCCTCCATCCCTTCCCAGGCACTGAGAGATAATGACACCTTTCATTTGATAGATGATGTAATGACATCTTTCATTCGATAGATGATATAATGACACCTTTCATTCGATAGATGATAGATTTGATAGGTGGCTTCCTGATACTCCTCATCTTCACCAAACTCCTCAAGATATAAATTACTTCCCCCATTTTACCTATGAGTAAACTGAAGTTTGGTGAGATGAAGTGCTTTGCTAAAAGTCACACCACTGATAAGAGTGGGATTCATGTCTTCATACCAAATCTGGCTGGCTCTGAAGTTTGAATGTTAGCCACTAAGCCTTGAAGCTTCATTAAAGTCCTGCTGGTTCTTAATGTTATAGGATAATTTCAAACTCTCCATAAAGGTCAGGGTACCTGGAAGGAAGAGAACTAACATTTATTGAGTGTCTACTATGTACCTTTTGCAAATTCTTTACTCTTCTTTACAACAACCCTTTGAAAATGTCATAGATCTACTTCACTATAAAAATAATTGCCTCAGTAGGAAAAAGGGTTAGAAGTCAGAGTTTCAGACTTGCTACTGCAAAATTATTTTAAAAATATATATTTCAGCCATGAAGATGATTTTTAGTCGTGATGAATGTAAATGCTATGAACTAAAAGTAATAGAAATATCACCAAGGCAATCCTCAACAGCATATTCAAACCAAACCTAAATTGCGGTAGAGTTCACAACTTCTAAACATACACAAAAGCCTTTTTTGTCAGAAGTGCAGATGGTTACTTGGTAAACAATCTGTGCGCTCCTAAGCTGCCCACATAATTGATCTTCTCTTATGCCCTAGTGTCAGCCTCAACTATGAGGAAATTATAACAATGAGAGTCTTCATGATGCAAAGCATGCTTCCTAATAAATGAATTCCCCATTCTCCAATTTATGTGGGGAAAGTTGGTACACCTACGTTGATCTTTAGGTCCCCACTTCCTCTCTGGGAGCAACAGCCTAACTGATGATTTGGTCTGAGGCTTATGACACCTTTTCCTGCTGGCACTTGCCAAACATACCTGGGTCCCCCAGCAAGCATCAGACTCCAGGCCATGGGGAGGTAGAGGGGAGAAGCAGCTCTGGAGAGCAGTTGCCATTGCCTCCTCTGCTTTTAGACGTTTGTTAACTCCTTTCTGTGATCCTTTGATGTGTTCCAGTTGAAAAACAAGTAACAAAAAAAAAATACCCCAAACTCTTTTGCCCTCTTGGCCCTCAAGATAATGTGATTAAATGGGGCAGAACTGGCCGCCAGCTATACCAATAACATCTTGAAATTTTGCTCTTTAACCCATTAGAAAACACAGTGTCTCCGAAGAGAATGGGCTCATTTATCACATCTCCCCAGAACATTGGCACTGACTGGGCCGGTGAGCAAAGCTCACTGCAGAGAAAGGACAAGAGGAGGAAAACCCTGCACACCTTGTAGAAGAAGAGTCTGCATTTTCCACTCAGCAATTAATCTCCTTTGGCTCTGCTAGATTATAGCATAGGCATGACAGCTCTGCTGTAGGAATACGAGGGGGACAGTGAGCCCTGGAGTGGAACGTAAAGCAACCTTGCAAATAATGCCGAAATATCCCAGAGGGGCCCATCCCTGCTGCCCTGTGGCACTGCGTGGCCCAAGGCACGATGGCAGCAGTGAGCACGAGCCGTTGAGGGACATGGGGGAGTTTGCACTGCCTCCACACGCCTCCTTCCATTGCTCTCCACTTTTCTGGGCAGAGCACGCACAGTCGTTCCTCTGTGTGCTCTGATCCCTTCCATCTCTGCTTGATCTGGTCCCTGCCTCTCCTCATTTATTAAGCTTAGCCATGCTGGCTTTCTTTCTGCCCTGAGCACACCCAGCTGGGCTCCAGCCTTGAGGCCTTCACCCTGCTGTTCCCTCTCTCTGGGTTACTCTGTCCCCAGATCACCACATGCCTGGATCCTTGTCATTCAGGAAATAACTCAAGTCACCTTCACAGGGAGGCCTCCTGGTCTTGACCAGCTGATAGGAGCCACATGCAGCCCCCAGCCCCTGTCTCTGTCATGTCACTCTTTTCACCTTCGTTCTAGCACTTCTCACCATCTGAGGCTTTCTGCTGAATTTCTTGCTTGGTTGTCTCATCCCTCCAGAACACAAGCTCCTCGAGAGCTGGGGTTGTGACCTGTTTGTTCACTGTGTACACCCAACATCTAGAATAGTGCCTGGCATGTCGCTGAAGCCCATCAACTATCTGTTGGATGAATGCATTCTATGTGCAAGGTTGGATGATGTGGATCCAAATCAGGTAAGAAACGGATCCCAGAGTTAGACTGACCTGGGGCTTTCAGCAATTCCCTCCCCACCCTCAGGCAAGGCATGGGCTACATCAAGGCCTCTTCCTTTAGTGTATCCACGCACTCTTTTAGTGAGTGTCTCCTCTTCCTCTTCCAACTTGCCTCCATCCATTCACTTCTCGTTCTTGTCTCTGCTCATCAGTTCACAGCATTTTTGTGCCTGTTTTGCTTAGGAAATTGTCTCTGGTTCCCTTTTGCTCCTAACACTGTCTACTTCCCTGCCTAGCGTGGTCTCAGTCAGTGGCCTTCTGCTTGCCCAGGACAGGAGTTTAGGCTTCCTTGGGGGGACATTACCCTGCCTACCTCACTCACTTTGCAACTCCCTTGCTTCATATAATAGTCCCAAGCTTGTTGACTATTTTTCCAGAGAGGGAAAATGAACACAAGGCTAGATGTTTGTCATTCTATTTCTTTTCATCTCATAAACTTTAGAGCATCACTAAGCAGTGGGATGTTCCTTTCATGGTCCATCTCTTTGCTTCAAACATATGTAAAGAATGAACATATGTGACATCTGTTAGTCCATGGCCAGTGGGCCAATATGGTCTCCCCTTGGTCATCCAGTCCAGATGTCACCTGAGCTTCCTGCCTTTTGGAGATATGGTTGAACCTGACTGAACCCAACTTCTTTGACCTGTGTCAGTCCAGGGCCCTCCTCCCCAGGCTGTCTACAGATTCCCACGGTTTCTCTCTGTTTCGGCAACTCTGCTCTGCAGGAGACCACTCCACCCTGATCACACTCTGGATGCAGAACTCTGTTTCTCCCTAAGAAAGCCATGTACACCAAGCCTTTCATGGTTTTTTGTCAACTGCCACTGACACTTTGGGGACCCCAGGGAGGGGTCATGCTGTTGGCCGTCTTTCCTTTCCCATCTTACCTGCCCCACTTGCCTTCTCCTCTCCTCTCTACTTAAGCCTCCTCCACTGTCCCTTTGCAACCAAGACATGTCTCTGTTTGTCTTGTGCAAGATGGTTTTGGCCAATATAGGAGGTCCCTTTTTGGATGGACACTAATTCACCAAAAGTCAACTCACTGGATGATCCGAGTCCAGGATTATAAAGTGGCATGGCAGAGGTCGTGCTGTGGTGTTTGTGTGGGGATGTTGGATGTCAGCGTTTCATGCCTTTCGCATTCCAGAGGCTGAGCTCTGTGCTGGTGACCAACAAGTTGCACCTGAGTGGGGCAGTTTGCCATCCTCTGGGCATACTTATGCCTAAGGCAGACCCAGGTACTCTATGTCTGTTACTGAAATGCCAGGGATTCAGTCTGGGTCCTGCTGCTCACTGCATAGAAAACCCATCTCTTACCGGGCATGGTGGTTCACGCCTGTAATCCTAGCATTTTGGGAGGCTGAAGTGGGTGGATCACCTGAGGTCAGGAGTTCAAGACCAGCCTGGCCAACGTGGTGAAACCCTGTTTCTACTAAAAATACAAAAATTAGCTGGGCATGGTGGTGCACACCTGTAATCCTAGCTACTCGGGAAGCTGAGGTCAAATTGCTTGAACCTGGGAGGTGGAGATTGCAGTAAGCTGAGATCGCACCACTGCACTCCAGCTTGGGCAACACAGTGAGACTCCATCTCAAAAAAAAAAAAAAAAAAAAAGAAAAGCAATCTCTGAGTCAACGAGTATTGCCAGGGAAGAAGGCTATTTAATTGGGTGCTGCAGCTGGGGAGAAAGGGAGATATCTTAAATCTGTCTGTCTCACTGAATGACTAAAATTGGGGACTTGTATAGCTGAGAAGGCAGGAAAACAAGAATTAGGGAGGGATAAGGAAGCAGTCATGATGGATGAGGGGTCTGGCATCTCATTGTCTGGATGAGGTGACCTGATAAATTTCAGTTCCTTGTCTGAGGGTCAGTTTCCTGAGAAAGGAACTCAAATAAGACAAATGTAAGTTTCAAGTTTTAAGACCAGGGAGGGTCAATTTCTACATTTATTTAAAAAAACGTTACTATGAGTTCTGTGGGACAATCGGGTCAGTTTTCTGTCTAGGGTTGCGTGGTGTGCCTACTTCTATGTGGCAGGCTGAGAATAAGGTAGAGAGAATGTGCGCTGGGGTAAAGTGGTGAGTGAGCAAAGCAATTATTTCACATCTGGAGTATTAAACAGTTTCAACAACCAACTATCTGCAGTATGAACTGTGCTTAAAATATTCATTTGATGTAGCTACTTCACACCTCCTTGGTTTATGTGATAGTGAGAAGTCAGAGGCCTGAGTGAAAACATGCTAGCAGTCAGAAATCTTGTTCCATGGACCACAGAAGGCATCGCCCAACACCTGAAATCACAGCAATGAGAAATTCTCATCCTCAAAGGTCATGAGACCAAACTATGGAGAAAGCCGCCAGCACACTTCACTTTGGTAGGATGCAGAGAAACAGCTGTGGCAAACTGCTGAGGGCCAGTCGTACGGTACTTGTCTGACAGTTGGGCAACTTGGTCATTCAGTGAATTAAACATTCAGCAATTTGTGTTTTGGAGAATTAACTTTCTCTGAATTGGCTTTTGGCAAATACTCTACAGCCCACAGCTTCTATCCCAAGTGGCTTATTAAGGAATTTCTTCTAAATAAGTACAAGGCAATCCCTGTAAATAATTCCTGTGAACACAGTTTGTACCTAGTTCTTTAAACAGCTGGCTTTCCTGCCCTTACTTTCTTTGGCAGGTCTCAGATTATCCTGAGCCTTGGCCTTCCTGATGAGGTTTCTTTTCTTTTCTTTTTTCTTTCCTTTCCTTTCCTTTCCTTTCTTTCCTTCCTTTCTTTCCTTCCTTCCTTCTTTCTTTCCTTCTTCTTCTTCTTTTTTTTTTTTTTGACAGAGTCTCCCTCTGTCGCCCAGGCTGGAGTGCAGTGGTGTGATCTTGGCTCACTGCAACCTCTGCCTCCCGGGTTCAAGTGATTCTCCTGCCTCAGCCTCCCGAGTAGCTGGGATTACAGGTATGCACCACCTTGCCCAGCTAATTTTGTATTTTTAGTAGAGACAGGGTTTCTCCATGTTGCTCAGGCTGGTCTCAAACTCCCAACCTCAGGTGATCCGCCCACCTCGGCCTCTCAAAATGCTGGGATTACAAATGTGAGCCACTGCATCCGGCCCTGATGAGATTTCTTTGATGCCACCTGCTGGGGACACTCACCTCCTGGTTTCTAGGGTGCTCCCTGGGCGAACTCCTTGTGTTTGTAAGACAGCAGCCCCTCCTCTCCCTCAATGGGAGACTTGGAATTTTATGGTGAAAACGTCATTTCTTTTAGCTTCCCCCTTATGTTGTTACGGAATGAAAGCATCTCTTTCCCCGAAGTGTGGAGTGGATGCTGCTTTGATTGGCTTCCCTGTTCCCCCACAACAGGGCTCCGGCATGACGCTGTCATGTTGTCACTTCTTCTGAAGGCTGCTGTCACTTGCCTTTACAGCCTGGTCTCTCCTGTTAGGGGGAATTAGGTGGCTTCGCCCCACATGGGCCCCTCTGTGTTCACCACTACGGCCTTCGAGGCCAGCCAAGGATGGATCTGGTGCTGGCTTCACGGCAGCAGGAGACTGTTGGCTTGTCTGGGTCTCCTCTCTCCCCTTTTTGCTCTGAGCCACTTAGCGGCCTGTGTTGGGAAAGCCTTTGTGAAGAGTCTGGCGTGGGGGACCCTCCCACAGGTGGCTGCTTTGTCCTTCTCCTCTGTTCTCCGTGCTGCTGCCTTTAGGAAGGCAGTGCCCTCTGTATCCTTCTAGCAGACCTGCCTCTTTACAACAACACTGGGCTTCCACTGTGACTCTCCTGTTGTTCAGTGCAGGCCCACCGAGCTTTATTACTGATGAATAGATCTTTTAAAAAAATTCTACCTATAAATTCCACACTTCATTCAATATTTATTGATGGCTTATTGTGTGCCCAGCACTGTGCTCCATGCTGTGAGAAACACAAAAGAGGATAAGCTGGATTCAGTCCAAAGAGAGGTGACTGTCTCAGTAGGGACATGAGACTAATGGACTGGGGATGTGGAGGTGCATGGAACAGGAATCAATAACGAGCCACAGGTGGAGGTAAACACTGAGGGCTTCAGAGAAAAGGTAGCATGGTGGGTTGTGGGGATCGTGGGGATCGTGGAGGCCTGGTGGGGAGGGGGATTGGATTTAAACCGGGCCTTGTGGGAGGGAAGGGATTTGGGTACACTAAAGAGGAGGAAAGGCATCAAGCAGGAATCGGGAGGGTGGCAGGAATAGCCTTGCAGTGGTAGGAATGAGTGTGCCAGGTTATGTGAAGGACTGGGCAGAAAACAATTTGACCTGATGCAAGCTGCTCTTCACAATCATTTGGCAGTGATGATGATTTCGTCAAAAATACATGTCATTTTTTTTTGCAATTTTTGGTAACATTTGAAATAATTAGGGTAGTTTTGCAACAATTTGTGTGTCCCTGAGAATTTCCTGATTTTTTTTCACAATTTTATTTTTCTTACTTTTTTTCTTTGTATTTATAGTAAATCTTTAGCCATTCATTGCCTCCTCTGTACTCTTTAGAACAGGGATAATTTGAGTCACCGTAGATGTCCAACGAGAGGCGCTGGAAAAATCTATGAGATAAAAATGGATGCACATATCTGTGTAAGGAAAGGACACACTCCAAGGTGCTTTACTGATTGTCTCTGAGTGTGTAGAATGAGGAGTATTCCTTATCTTTTTCTTTTTGCTTGTCTGTGTATTCACATTTCTTTCATAAAAGTGGATGGCATTTGTAAAAGGAAAACAACAACAAGAAGAAAGCCAATCTGCCAAAGAAATTGCAAAAGAAAATTATCTGGAATTTTTCAGGGCTTGGAGTTCCTTGTCATACAGTTTTGAATTAATTTAAAGCCAGTTATGTCTGCTCTGCTGCTTTGGTCATGCTTTCAGTTTTGTCCACTGTTTGAAGGATTTAAAACTTGCATTCTGGCCAGCCTGCTTTCAGCCAGATTGTTCTCTGCCCAGTCACCAGGGCTGGTGATGGAGCGAGCAGCTAGAGCGAGCAGCCAGGAATGGACAGAGTGGCGGCCACTTCTGCGATGCCGTCAGAAAGGTCTTAGTGGGACACAATTCTGCCGTGTGTCAGAATCACCAGGGGATCTCTCTAAGCCCTCAATTGTCTAGAGACTTGGATCCACTAGTATTTTTGGGGATGAATTTTTTAAAAAGGCCACCCAAAGGATTCCCACATGCAGCCAAGGATGAGTCAACCCACCGAGCTAATTCCCTTCTGACCCATTCTTCAACTTCTCCATTGGATCAAACCTTTCTGCCTTCTCTAGGGTGAATTTCTCAGTGTGCTGCAGAGACCTTTGCATAGAATTGTCTGGGAAGCTTGCCCAACAGGCAGATCCTTGCGTCCCACTCAGACCCACTGAGTTAAGACCTCTGGGTATTGAACCCAAGGATCTGAACTGAAAAACTCCTCAGTAATCCTTTTGTGCTGTCATTGAAAACTTGGAAACTTACTATAGTCTTCTGTTTTTTACTGGCTGCCTTTTTAATTTTTTTTTTTCTCTTTCTGTTCACACCCATTTCTACACAGCACATTGATTTTGTCGGTTCTTTATGGGATGAGCATTTCCAAGGCCCGATTTTACATCTGGTAACCACTATTTTTTAAAACCACTTTTCTTCTAGAGGCATTATAACAATGTGAAACTGTAAATTGGGTAGAAAGATATGTTTTTTTAGATTAAGATGTCTATTTTATAATTGAGGCCATTATTGGTATATATTTCCCCATTATAAAAGTAATATGTTCTTATTATAAACATTTGAGAAACGCAGAAAAGGAGAAATTGGAATGAGAAAATTGCTCACATTCCCACCACTCAAAGACAACAACTTTCTACAATTTAATGCATTTCTTTTTAGTCTTTCTTTTTCTGATGCATAGAACTTCTTTTTTTTTTTTTTAATCGTGATCATATTGTGGAAGTTGGACATTATGGGCTTATGTTCATAGATTGGCTTTAGTTACTGAAGGTAAGCTGTAATTGTATCTAATAAGAAACTTTGTGGACTTTTACTGTGGTGTTATAATTGCTTTTCTCAATAAGATAGAAGGGGTGTTCACACTGCGGTTCCCATCAAAGTAGAAGAAATGAAGAGCTGAGTGGGGCACAGGCTTTCCTGGGACAAGATCCTTCCCACATTACTTGTCGTTAATGAGAAGAAGCAAGGCTGGTGAATTAATGGTTTAGTCACATAGGTTTGGAAATCACGTTTATTACAGAAAATTGTATTTGTTCACTTAAGTTATAAAATATGTTGGTTAGGGGAAATTGAATTTGCTAACTTAAGCTGTAAAATGACCTCACCAGCTGTGTGTTAATTTAAACCACTGGTATATATACTGAGTGGGTTCTATTGCTGGTTATATAGTCTCAGAAGCTTGGTGATTTATTCACAGGGGTGAAGGAACTGTAAAACATCCCTGTAGCTGTAAACTACAAAGTTTTATTCCTTTTTTTTTTGAGATGGAGTCTCGCTCTGTCACCCAGGTTGGAGTGCAATGGTGCGATCTCGGCTCACTGCAACCCTGGCCTCCCGGGTTCAAGTGATTCTCCTCCCTCAGCCTCCTGAGTAGCTGGGATTACAGGTGCACACCACCATGCCCGGCTAATTTTTGTATTTTTAGTAGAGACAGGGTTTCACCATGTTGATCAGGCTAGTCTCGAACTCTTACCTCAGGTGATCCACCCGCCTCAGCCTCCCAAAGTGCTGAGATTACAGGCGTAAGCCACTGGGCCCGGCCCAAAGTTTTATTTCTTACTCACGCAGTAGTCCATAATGGTATGGCATAGGGTCTGTGTCAGCCCCTCTTGCTCAGGGGCCCAGGGTTCACCATTTGCAATGTCTTCATTTGCCTGAGCTGGGGGAAGGAAAGATGGAGAAACACACAAGGTTTTAAATACTGATATTTTATTTGCCAATAAATAGCAAGACCCATGGCTTTGCCAGCCCTCAAGAGGATGGGTCATAATCCCCTCTATGCCTGGAAGTGGACATTGAACCACACATCAGTGAACAGTAGTCTGTCTATGACATTTGGGTCTCACTCTGTTTGTAGATTGAAAGTAACTAGAGTGCCTCAACAGGTTCAAATCCAACACAGCGCAAAGCCTTGTTCTTTCATATTTGTGGTTTATTGACTGTTGTTGCCTGTCTTCCTTGTTTATTTTAGACATGTTTAAATACACAAATACTTACCATTGTGTTACAACTGCCTACTGTATTCAGTACAGAAACATATTGTATCGGTTGATAGCCTAGGAGCTATAGGCTGTACCATCTAGCCTAGGTGTGTATGTAGTAGGCACAAAGGTTTGCAGAAGAACATTCTATGATGTTTGAACAATGCTGAAATGCATTTCTCAGAACACATCCTGGTCATTAAGTGATAAGTAACTACTACTTTCTATAACAAGATATTTCCAATTTCTCCCTCTAATTCCTTATAACATAATTTTACTTACCCACAAGCTATATCATTATTATAGTGATAGTATTGCTACCATGTTTGTTACTGTTGTAACTATCATTGTTACTATTGTTATTATTGTTACTATTATTTTGAACAAAGAATTACTTATTTGATCAATTAAGAATAAGAAAAACAAAATACTTTACCTTCACTTATTCCTTCTTTGGTGCTCTTTATCTAGATCAAAGTTTCTGATCTATATCATTTTCCTTCTCTCTGAAGGACTTTTGTTTAAAAAAAAAAACATTTCTTGTGGGGCAGATATGCTGGTGATGAATTTTGTTTGTCTTAGAAAGTCTTTATTTCTCCTTAAGTTTGGAAGGATGACTTCCCTGGATCCAGAATTCTAGGTTGGTGGTGTTTTCCTCTCAACACTTGGAATATCTTCCTCCACTCTTCTTGCTTGCATGGTTTCTGACGAAAGGCCTGTGATAATTCTTATACTGTTCCTTTATAGGAAAGATTCTCCCTCAACTTCCTGGCTTCTTTCAAGATTTTGTCTTTGTCTTTGGTTTTCTGCAACTTGAATATGATATACCTAGTGTAGATTTTTTTATTTTTTGTATTTGTCCTGTTTGGTGTTCTCTGAACTTACTGAATCTGTGGTTTAGTATCTATCATTAATTTTGCAAAATGCTTGGCCATTATTACTTCAATATTTCTTCTGGTCCATTCTCTCTCCTTCACCTGGCATTTCAGTTATGCATTGGTCATACCATTTGAAATTGTCCCACAGTTCTTGAAAATTCTTTTGTGTTTTAAAAATTCTTTTTGGATTTCAGTTTGGGAAGTTCCTATGGACATATCTTCCGGCTCACCGATTCTTCCCTCAGCTGTGTCCAGTCTGTTGGTGAGCTCATCAAAGGCATTCTTCATTTCTGCTGTAGTTCTTTTTATTGACAGCATTTTCTTTTGATCCTTTCTTAGTGTCACTATCTCTCTGCTTATATTACCCATCTATTTTGCATGTTGCCTGTTTTTTTTTTTTCCATTAGAGCCTTTACCACGTTAATCACAGTTATTTTAAGTTTCCTATTGATAATTCCAAAATCTGTGCATATCTGAGTCCGGCTCTGATTCTTTTTTTGAGACTGAGTCTCACTCTATTGCCCAGGCTGGACTGCAGTTGGCGTTATCTTGGCTCACTACAACCTCTGCCTCCCAGGTTCAAGCAATTCTCGAGGCTCAGCCTCCCAAGTAGCTGGGATTACAGGCGCCCACCAACATGCCTGGCTAATTTTTGTATATTTAGTAGAGATGGGGTTTCACCATGTTGGCCAGTCTGGTCTTGAACTCCTGACCTCAAGTGATCCACCTGCCTCGGCCTCCCAAAGTGCTCGGATTACAGGTGTGAACCACCATGGCCGGCCCTCATTCTTGTTTTGTTCCCTCAGGCTGTTTTTTCTTGTTTTTTAGCATGTCTTTCTATTTTTTTTTTTGTTGTAAGCCAGACATGATGTATTGGGTAACAGAAATTGAGGTAAACAGGCCGCTAGTGGGAGGTTTTATGTTCATATTGCTAGAATTTGGGCTGTGTTTAATGTTTGCCATAGCTGTGGATGCAAGAGGCTTCTAATACCCTCATTTTCTTTCTTTTTTTTTTTAATTCATTTTCTTTGGATTTCCCAAGAGCCTACTTCTTAAATAGAATGTGGACCTTGCAGCTCTTTCAGTTGTAATCCCTGCTGTTACACTGAAGTCCTGTTGCTGCGGTGGTAAGGAGTGGGGAAGGGGAAGTATTCTACAATTTCATGAATAAATTTCAGTCCTTAGTAGGCCCATGTCCCTGGGATGTTTCTTAGCTTTTTGTTCCCTCCTTGGGTAAGACAGGAAGGCTAGACGGGGCTGGAGTTAGTTGGGTAAGGCTCTGGTTTCTTCTGCTGGGGATAAGTCTTTGTTATGGAGAATTCTCTGGACTATTTAAAAATGGTTACTTTTCGGCTGGGCGTGGTGGCTCACTCCTGTAATCCCAGCATTTTGGGAGGCCGAGGCAGGTGGATCATGAGGTCAGGAGCTCGAGACCATCCTGGCCAACAAGGTGAACCCCGTCTCTACTAAAAATACACACACACACACACACACACACACACACACAAAATCAGCTGGGTGTGGTGGCATGCACTTGTAATCCCAGCTACTCGGGAGGCTGAGGTAGGAGAATCACTTGAACCCGGGAGGCGGAGATTGCAGTAAGCCAAGATTGTGCCACTGCACTCCAGCCTGGCAAGAGAGCGAGACTCCGTCTCAAAAAAAAAAAAAAAAAAGAAGGTTATTTTTCTCCTCTGTCTGTCAAAGACATGAGGGGGTCTTTCTCCACCTCTCACCCTGAGAACCGGGTAGAGTTCCTGGAAATAAAACCCATGAAAGTGTATCCCCTCAAGACTGCAGTCCCCAGGAGTTTCTTACTCACTGCATCCACACTCAGCCTTTCGGCACCTCTTCAGAATCACCACTGAAGTGCTCCTACCAGTTTATGGCTGCAGCAGCTTCTGCTCCAGGTATGCTGATGTCAGAACACACTCTCAATTCACCTGTTTCTCCAGATTTTATAGTAGCAGTTTGCCCTGCAACCTCAATTCTCTGATAGGTGTAAGAAAAGCCATTGGTTTTCAGTTTGTTCAGCTTTTTTCATGTTGTAAGGATGGGAGGGATGACTTCCAAGTTCTTTACATGTTGGAGTGAAAGCTGGAAGTTCTTTAAATACAATTTTTAGCTTAAAAAGTATAAACAAAAAATTGCAGAAAATTATGTGGCATCACATAATTCTTGTAAGAATACCTATATAGAACATTTCTGCACATTTACCTCTTTGTATATTTGTAGATAAAGTTTGCTGAGGATGCACATCCCCCTGTCAGGACTGCAATTGAGGTGGGATCAGGGTTGGTGGGAGAGGATTCTACTTTTTATACCTCATAATGTGTGACTTTAAAATAATAAAGACATTATCTCAATAAAACCACTTGAAATAAAAGGATTTGGCACCACAGAAGAAGCCAAGGCATGTAATTTGAGGAAAAGCCAATGAGATAGGTTGGATTGCATGAAGGTTTCAAGCGAGGCTGGACACTGACTACAGATGATGCTAATGATGACCATTGGCTTTTGCTGCTGTTGATGGTGAGGCAAGTCCTCTACAAGGGGTTCTGTGGTCCGTCTGTAATTTCATTGTCATGCTGGGATTCCCATGCCCATCTGCAGATGAAGATCCTGAAGCCTGTGCTGGTGAAGTAACTTGCTCATAATGAGACAGGGAGAAAACTCAAGGGAATGATGGAAAATTGGGCATCCAGTCAGGTAGGGTGACTGGATTCTTCACCACAGGATGGAGAATTTACTGCATTTAAAGCAAACACATGTGTGCCCAGAGGGTGCCAGGCAGCTTCCCTCAAACACTTGACCCTGGGTCTGGTCTTTCTTGTGTGTCCCTGCTGAGGTGCTGCCAGCTGGGGAGGAGCGAGGAGGCTACTCAGGTGGGACACTGGGCCAGGTACCTGTGGTGCAGGCCAGTGCTTCTCCAGGTGTAGCCTGGGGACCAGCTGCATGCCTGGGAACTCATGAGAAATGCAAATTCTAGGACCCCAACACAGACCTATCAAAGCAGAAACTCTGTGGGTGGTGCTCAGAGATCTGTGTTTTGATCAGCTTTCCAGAGGATTCTGGTGCAGTCTCACATTTGAGAACCATCAGTGAAGATGATGGCCATGGGGAAGAACTGCCTGCAGTCATCTTCAGGCTCAGTAAGAGACACAGGAGGAAGAAAGTCTAGAGGCTGTTCTTGGTAGAAGAGATGAGTGTCAGTTCAGCGTGTGTCGAGGAAAGTCTTTTGTCTTTGTTCTTTTCTCCAGATCAACTCCTTCTTTCTTTAGCTTTGGAAGGATATAAATCGTTTATGATACATCATAAACATCTATATAATAAAGTACATTTTATATAATATATATTATATTGCATATAATATATAATGTATATCATACGTGCTATAGTTATATATACACATATGTTCATACACACGTGTGTGTGTGTGTGTGTGTAGGTTGAGGGGTATGCAAAGACTCTCCTTAACCAAACTTGTGTCAGGCTCCTCCAAGCTCCTTCTCAGCTAGGCCCGGACTTGGGTTCTATCCTTGGCCTGCTTAGTCTAGTAGTAGCAAAAATCCTGCTGGGCCAGTTTAGTGAGAATCCCCCACCCTTGATAGCTCATTAAATTCCTCGTCAAATTCCCACCCTCAGTATCTGATTGCCCTGGCCTGTCTTCAGCAAGAATGCTTAGAAACTACCATCAGAGTGAACAGGCAACCTACAGAATGGGAGAAAATTTTTGCAATCTACTCATCTGACAAAGGGCTAATATCCAGAATCTACAATGAACTCCAACAAATTTACAAGAAAACAACAAACAACCCCGTCAACAAGTTGGCAAAGGATATGAACAGACACTTCTCAAAAGAAGACATTTATGCAGCCAAAAGACACATGAAAAAATGCTCATCATCTCTGGCCATCAGAGAAATGCAAATCAAAATCACAATGAGATACCATCTCACACCAGTTAGAATGGCAATCATTAAAAAGTCTAGAAACAACAGGTGCTGGAGAGGATGTGGAGAAATAGGAACACTTTTACACTGTTGGTGGGACTGTAAACTAGTTCAACCAATGTGGAAGTCAGTGTGGCAATTCCTCAGGGATCTAGAACTAGAAATACCATTTGACCCAGCCATCCCATTACTGAGTATATACCCAAAGGATTATAAATCATGCTGCTATAAAAGCACATGCACACGTATGTTTATTGCAGCACTATTCACAATAGCAAAGACTTGGAACCAACCCAAATGTCCAACAATGGTAGACTGGATTAAGAAAATGTGGCACACATATACCATGGAATACTCTGCAGCCATAAAAAATGATGAGTTCATGTCCTTTGTAGGGACATGGATGAAGCTGGAAGCCATCATTCTCAGCAAACTATTGCAAGGACAAAAAACCAAACACCGCATGTTCTCACTCACAGGTGGGAACTGAACAATGAGAACACATGGACACAGGAAGGGGAACATCACACACTGGGGCCTGTTGTGGGGTGGGGGGAGGAGGGAGGGATAGCATTAGGAGATATACCTAATGTTAAATGACGAGTTAATGGGTGCAGCACACCAACATGGCACATGTATACATATGTAACAAACCTGCATGTTGTGCACATGTACCCTAAAACTTAAAGTATAATAATAATAATAATAATAATAATAATAATAATAATAATAAAGTGGTTTAGCCAGCGTCCTGGCTACCCCTGAAGTTTCCTCTTAGTAGTTTTTCATCCCCGACCCCGTCCTTGCTTCTTGGTTGTTAAGTCCCCACTGGTTCTTGTTCTATTTGGAGTTGAGCCCAATTTCTTTCCCTCACTGACAAGCCCTATTTCAGTAGTTCTTTCTTGAATAAAGTCTTCCTCATAATCTTTAAAAAGTGTCATTAATAAGTTTGCTTTGACTACATGTAATCATAAAAGATTCAACACCTTCCAAAGCTAAAGCTGTGTGTGTGTGTGTGTGTGTGTGTGTGTGTGTGTAAAACTTCAATTAGTTCCCAGGACTGTTAGATCAGTTTATTCTTCTGCCAAGAATGTATTATATTGCCCATCTCATTACATCTTCATTGGAAATGAGCATTTTATACTAAATTTTTATACCAAAACATTTTCTTCCATTGTCTTAATTTATATTTATTTGATTCCCTGTGGAAGTATTTTCCCATGTGCTTATTTATTAATTACCGTTCTCTTTCTAAACTGTTCACATTCTTTGTGATTTTTCAAGTTGTATCAGTTTTAAATATTATGGATTAAGCATACATATTTCATTTTCACTACATATATTTTCAGTAGGATATCCTCATTTTTTTCACTTCTGAGTTCTATTCCTCTAAACTTAGAAATTTCTTCCTTTTTGTATGTTTAACACGTTTAGTTCTGTTTTCTTGTAGTTTATCACTGTTTTGCTTTTAAAATATTTACTGTTTTAATCTATTAATTCAGTTTTCAGTTTCTCTACCTTCGTGGCTTTTATTTTGACAAGTAAGTAATATCTTGGAAACATGCATCTAAAAAGCATAAGAAGCATTTTTTATTTGAGGAAATCCTTCAGAAAATAAATATTTTATAATGCAAACATGATCTCTCATAACTTGTATGATTTCCACATTTGGATATTTTCTGCTGCATTTTCACACCTAGAAGAGGCACAGAGGAGGAGGCAAACCTGGTATGAGAGTGGGCCCTGCTGCAGCCTCCTGGCTGAAATGGGGATCTTGGCACCTCTCCCTTTGGCATCAGGGTATTGAGACAGTGATTGCGACAGCACCTTGGCAGTGATAAGTGTGCCATAAAAATTGCAGGGGGTTGTGTTGCTGGCCCAACAGGTGCTGGCTACTGCAGGGGTGAACAAAGCAACCCTGACATAGGAAGGCCCCCTCCCCCGCTCCTTGAGGATGCTGCAGTCATTCTCCCTCTCATCCCCATCCCCAACCCACACACCAGCTAAGAAGCAGTAAACATTTGGGGGAAATCTGGCTCATGATTATGCTACACTGAACGTAACAGGATGCAGAGAGCAAGTGGCGTGGGGGATGGGGGAGATGTCAGCAGCTAAAGTCTTCACCCACACATGGCAGGAAAAAGCTTCCAGAAAACTCCCCTTTCCTATCCTCACCTCCCCTAACACACTCACAAAGCCAGCTTCCGCCTGCAGGCAGAGGTCATGGTTTTTCCCATGTGAATCAGCTGTTCTAATGGGGCATATGAAAGAGGACTTCATTCCATGAGCACATCCTCAGATGCTCAGGGACAACAAAGCACCCTCTTAACCACTGGTCGGAGGCAGGAATGTCAGCTGACATTTCCTGCTCTGCAGAGGCTGAGGCGCTGGGCCCTCTGTGGGAGGCAAGAGAAAGGTCTACATTATTAAGTGGTGGCTGTGCCCTGCAGCCCCTTTCCCAGCTGCAGACTACAAAGAAAGGATCAGATGTTCACATGCCTTTTGAATCTATCAGTGGGGCCATGGCAGAGAAGTTCAATGGAGACAGTGAGCCCTTAAGATGGAGATGGCTGTGACTGAGTTGAATCAATGGAGGAGGATGAGAAGTCAGATGGGGCCGGGGTGCAGGGACAGCATCAGAATGATGGGGCACAGCTCCTCTCCACAGGGGGCTTACAGTGTAACTGGGAGGACCCAAATTCCATAGTGGAGATGGTAAGAATGTGCCGAGGTACTATGTGGAGGCATGGACTCTAAGGGGCTGACAATTTAGACAAGCATGAGAAAAGAATGAGGAGGTTTTCATGTTTGTGATTCACAGTTTATTCCTCTTTAAAAAAATTTATTGCTTTTTGATAGTTCTAGTTTTTCTTCCTTCTATGTGTCTTCCTGATACCAGGTGTGACTGGTAATACAATTCAAGGTGTAGAGGGAGAGATGGAGAGCGTTTTAGCCAAACAATGCTAAAATATATGCTAACAGGAGGCAGAAGCAGTGGAAGGGTGTGACTGTGATGGAGAGACGCCCCTCAGGGTTAGGCTCAGGGGGCTTCCTTTCTCTTTCCTCCTCTCCAACTACAGAATCTGCTCACTTCTCCTCCAACTGACTCATTTTGAGTGGAACTCGATGAGACCAAAGAACTCATACCTGAAAAGAGCTGGGAAAAAGGCTGGGAACCAAAAGGATTCCAGAAAACCTCAGGGCCATGGGGAGAGGGAAGAGTGAAAGGTTCCACAAGGAGTAGGTTTTCCTGCACAGCTGTGGGGGAGAAGACCCCGGGCTTCTGAGAGCCAAGAGGAAGGCTTGGATGGAGGCTGCAGGAGGAGGTGGCCAGAAGAGACTGGACGCCATCCCCACTTCCCACCCCCGTGGACTCTCAGAGAACACAACTAGAATGTGAAGTGAAGAACTGCACTGTCCCTCTCACTGTACTTGTGGTTGTGCCGGGCCAGTGACCTGCAGGGTTGTTTCACAGAAGTCCGAGAAAGGGAACAGCAGCCCCAGCAAGAGGGGAGCAGGCCTTGGTGTTCTCCCATTGACGGTAAACCATGTCGCAGAATGCCAGCTTTAGACAAGGCCACTCTGTGACTGTGATGAATCAGGGCAAAAACAAGACCCCTCCTGCATGAGACAGGAAAAACAAAACCCTAAACTGACAGTTTTCTTCTACTATCCTCTCAAGACAGCACACCACACCGCTGATGCTTGCTGTGTGGGAGTTTCCCCATACACCAAGCAATTCTCCGTCAGACACCAACAGAGTGTTCTGCAATTGAGCTCCATTCTCACAGCATCTGCCGGGAGACAGCATCAGACCATACAAGTGAAGGGCTCAGTCCCACAAGACTGCCCCTGCTTCAGATACCAATTGCAAATAGTAGGTTACCCCAACTTCTGTCTGACTTGACTCATTGGAGGTTCCCACGATACCTCCTCAGGTTCAATTAATTTGTTATAGCAGCTCACAGAATTCAGGAACACTTACATTTACCAAGGAAATCAATGATATGATAAAGGATACAGGTGAACAGCCAGGTGAAGGTGTACACGGGGCAAGGTCTGGAAGGTTCCTGAGCACGGGCTTCCATCCCTGGGGAGATGAGATGTGTTGCCCTCCCAGCAAACAGATGTTTTCCGCTAGCCTGGAAACTCTCCAAACCCTGTCTTTTAGGGATATCTATGGAGGCTTCATCACATAGGCATGATGGATCATTAACTCAATCTCTAGCCCCTCTCCCCTCCCCAGAAGATCAGGGGTAGGGATGAAAGTGCTAGGCTTCTAATCATGGCTTGGTCTTTCTGGGGACAGACCTTATGGAGAGCTGCTGCATTAGAACAAAAGATGTTCGTAGGACCCAGGAAACTCTAAGGTATTAGGAGCTATGTGTCAGGAACTGGAATAAAGACAAAATATTAGAACAAAAGATGCTCCTAGCACCCCACTGCTTAGGAAATTCCAAGGGTTTTAGGAGCTCTGTGTCAGGAACTGGGGACAGAAACCAATATATACATATATCTTATTTCACACTCTGTAATCATGTCTGAACTCAAAAACAAGAGCATTGTCCAAGTCACAAAAATAGCAAACATCCCTATATCCTGGCTAACATGAGTGACAGCTGCTTCTTTACCAATTGGACATTTAGCCTCACTTCCTTCCACCTGTCAGTGAAAATTCAGTTAAATCCCCGATTATAGAATTACCCCTGCTTCCCAACAGCTTCCAATCCTGCTCAAAGCCCAGATCACCCAGCCTTTCAAACATCCTCTCACTGAGGTGCCCCATGGTTCCCAATCCTGTGCATTCTCCCTCGTTCCACCCAGTCAGTAAACCCAACTTTGTTCATCAGGCTGGAGGGCACCCACAGGACATCCCAGACCTCACTTCCACCATGAAGGGTGCAGCACTGGGGACACCCATCATTCATTTGTTCATTCAGCCCATTGAGCCCGATACCTACAGGTACTGGGACAGGGCTGGGATGCAACAGGCAATGAGAAATGGCCCCTGCCCTCAACGACCTGGGTCTTTTAAGCAGACAGACAAGCAAAGGAGCAATTACTGTGAGCGTGCATGCTAAGTGCTCAGATAGGCAAGGGCGGGAGATACGGGGGCTCAGGAAGGCCGTAACTGAGTCTGGGTGAATCAGAGAAGGCATGAGCCAGAGCGCCCAGCCTATTCTGTTGGGCGGGGGGGGGGTTCTATGGACAGGGAGGGGATCGGTATGCACAGGAGCTGGAGGCCCAGGAGGGCAGGATGATTTCAGGGAGGGCCAGGGTGACAGCCAAGGCTGAAGGAGCCATCCCCAGGAGGAGCAGGGCCTGGGAAGCCTGGGGTTCTAAGTACTACCCTGGGAGCCATGAGAAGCCACTCAAGCCATGAGAGGGAAGCGGCAGCACCAGTTTTGTTTTTTGGGAGGTTCACTCTGACCGAGGAGTGGGGAAGTTACTATGGGGTCACTTGCAGCCATCCAGGTGCCGGGGATTGTGGCCTGTGCCCTGGCTATGGGGACGCTGAGAAGTAGGTGGATTTGAGCTGATGAGACTTGGTGGTGGGTGGCATGCAGTCAGTGAGCGGGGCCCAGGGCAACACCCGGCCTCTGGCTGCTGTGACTGGTGAGTGGTGGCCACTTTTGAGGAGGGAGTGGTTCCAAGACTACTATGCTGATGCCTGAACAATGTGGAAGGAGGAAGGGCAGGCATTGGGACTGATTGTCGTGAGAGGGGTTGCTCTGGGTGGGCAGCCAACCAGAACACGAGGCCACTGACTTCAAGAACAAGGAGACTGAGCTGGAAGGAGCAAAAGTGCCCAGAAAGAAGCCACACCAGCAGCAGCCAGCCTGCTCCTGCATGCAGTCCTGAGCAATCTTCTCACCTGCGAAGTAAGAGTCGTAACTTCTACCCTGCAGGGCGCTGGTGGTATTACACAAGACCCTGTGGAGAAATCATCTAGCCCAAGGCCTGGCACACAGGAGGTGTTGAGAAGTGTCATTGGTATTTTCTTCTTAATTCTTAGCTTTAGCTTGGCCTATTGTTATGATTATTATTTGCTTTTGGTTTACTATTTTTTGAGCGTACTGCGGCTTCCTTCTACATTCCCAAATTCTCTCCTGCTCTGTTTCTGCTAGGAGGACAGAACCTCACACATGCTCCACTCCTGAGATATCC
This sequence comes from Pongo abelii, assembly GCF_028885655.2. NCBI lineage: Eukaryota > Metazoa > Chordata > Mammalia > Primates > Hominidae > Pongo > Pongo abelii. The sequence goes on along the minus strand of NC_071996.2, from coordinate 26,233,287 downwards.
CCTTCCTCCCTCCCTGCTCAGCCTCCCTAGAACTATTTGGGGATGAGCAGGCCCCAACAACTCTGCAGTTTCAGGCTGGCAGCTGCTCTCGAGCTTCCCAGCTCCTCAGGGCGCAGGTTCATCAAAGGCCTGAGCCTCCATTATTTGGAATAGACAATCTCTTTTGCTTTGCTTCAGTTGATTTCAACATTTCTATATAGAAACTCTCCCAGAATAGTCTGGGTGCTGTGGCTCATGCCTGTAATCCCAGCACTTTGGGAGGCCGAGGTGGGTGGATCACCTGAGGTCAGGAGTTCGAGACCAGCCTGGCCAACATGGTGAAACATTGTCTTTGCTAAAAATACAAAAAATTAGCCTGGCGTGGTGGCAGGCGCCTGTAATCCCAGCTACTCGGTAGGTAGGCTCAGGCAGGAGAATCGTTTGAACCTCAGAGGCGGAGGTTTCAGTAAGCTGAGATGGCGCCATTGCACTCCAGCCTGGACAACAAGAGCGAAACTCTGTCTCAAAAACAACAACAACAACAACAACAAAAAACAACAAATAAAGGAAACCCTCCCAGAATAAAAAATGGGCCATGCCAGAGCTGAAACAGTGCATGGCCTGGGCCATCCCAGTGACCCCAACCTGGCTTAGTCGTGAGCCTGCTCTTGAGTCACCCTCTGGGAGGCTGCAACCTGGGGGACTCCTTTCTCCAGGAGAAGCTCTGCAGACTCTGTATTTGTCATCCTTGCTTTTCCCCCAAGACCCCAGGCCCTGTCTGTTCGGGCTCCTGGGCCCATGTTCTTTCAGATGGGTGTCCCGGCCGGTGGAGTAGTGACGGCTGCAGGCAGACAGGTCAGGGAGCAACAGAAACATAGGTTTTTAGGGGGACCCTGTGGGGTGGTGCTCATGATCTTGAAAAGGGGCTGGAGATAGTCTATGCCTCCACCTTGGGATTCAGTCTTTTCCCGCTCACCCATCCTTCTCTGTCCCTGCTTCTCTTCTCCCTGGGTTTTTGTAAGTGTCACTGTCAGAGGCCAGGCTCTGGGAAAGGAGCACACACTTCCTTGTTCCTCTCTAATCCCCTTTCTGGCCATTATGGTGCTGGGCTTTATAAACATACAAAGTTTCCTACTAATCCTCAAGTTCTTCTTCACATTTAGACATGAGTGACCCATTATTACTTCAGTGTCAACTCATTCATAGGAAGCATGTTGCTACCAATATTTAATTCTAAGTAGGTAAAACGTGCTTACTAGGGAATGACTTCTGGCCTGTGGGATGTCTGCACATCAGTGGGACTCCGAATTGGGAAACTGGGAAAGCTAGAGTTAGAAAGCAAGCAAGAGACCGCTAGGAAAGCATAGAGTTCTGGGACCCAGGGAGGTGGGGGAAGCATCAGAGGTGAAGGAGACAGTCTCTGTCCTTACAGAAAAATCTCCAGAGGCAGAGGAGAAGCCGTTAGCCTGACTCAGTGGGCTTGAATGACAGGGGCGTGGTGGATGGGTGCCTGGGTTTGGTGGCAGCAAAACGAAATTGCTGTGGGCCTGAGCTGGACACGAAGGTGATGGAACCTCCTAGGGCTGCGGGGGAGGGCGAGGACCAGGGAGAGCTGCAGGAAGCAGTAGAAGAGAGCACAACGAGAGGCTGGGCGAGGCCCATCTGTCTTCTGCCAGGCACTGCCTTCAGGGAAGGAAACCCCCCCGCCCCCGAGTTCTAGCTGGCTTTGATGTGAAGCAGGGTAAGAGGAGTTATTCACAGGCTGTTTTGAAGAGCTGCTGGGGTAATGTAAGTTAAAGCATCCAGCAACCAACCAGTAAACCAGTGGTTCCCAAACCTCATTGTGCATCTGAGTCACCCGGAGGGCTCTCAGAGCACACCTGGCTGGGCCCCACCCTGAGTTTCTGAGTCTGCAGGTCTAGGGTGGAATTCACAGCTCTAGCAAGTTCTCAGGTGACACTGATGCTGCTGCCTCGCCCTCCCCCCACCCCCCAGGACCACACCTTGAGAAACACAGTTGTAAAGGTTGGAGGCTGGAGAAAGGGAAAGTGGTACGGCCCTCCCTGTCCATGGGGTTCGCATCTACAGATTCAACTAACCACAGATTGAAAATATTTAAGAAGAAAACAATAAAAAATAACAATATAGGCCAGGCACAGTGGCTTATGCCTGTAATCCCAGCACTTTGAGAGGCTGAGGCGGGCACACCATGAGGTTAGGAGATTGAGACCATCCTGGCCAACACGGTGAAACCGCATATCTACTAAAATACAAAAAATTAGCAAGGCGTTGTGGCACGTGCCTGTAGTCCCAGCTACTCGAGAGGCTGAGGCAGGGGAAGCGCTTGAACTCGGGAGGCAGAGGTTGAAGTGAGCCGAGATCTCGCCACTGCATTCCAGTCTGGCAACAGAGCAAGACTCCGTCAAAAAAAAAAAAAAAAAAAAAAAAGACAAAAAGTAATGTAAATATAAAACAATATAGTATAACAACTATTTCTATAGCATTTACATTGTATATGTTATAAGTAATCTAGAGATGATTTAAAGTATATGGGAGGATGTGTGTAGGTTATAAGCAACTACTACATCATTTTATTTCCGAGACTCAAGCATCTTTGGATTTTGGTATCTGAGGGAGAGAGGTTGTCCTGGAACTAATCCCCCACAGATACCAAGGGATGACTGCATCTATTTAATGTTTTTGTGCCATTAACCAAATTCAGTTTAAAAGACACACACTGTCTTTTCCTCTGTCTAGTTATTGTACCTGATAATTACACCCTTAGGAATAAACAAATATGGACTTTTGGGATCAATTTATCCTAAAGTTTTTGCAACATCAAGTAGAGACTAAGCTCCATTTTGGTGGCTAGTAACTGAAATCCACTTGAGTTGGCTTAAGCATCGAAGGAGAATTTATTCTAAAGACTGTTCATCTCCCCTCTGTCTGCTCTGTAGACCAACTTTCTCTGCTTCCTAGGCCATACCATGGCAGGAGAAGGATTCTCATTGGCTTAGCTTGGGTCAGTTTTCCAACCACTGCCCCATCAATCACCTGTGACTAGCAAGGGTGAGGTCTCATAGAATCTATAAGTCAGCTTTCACTGTAACCAGGGGATAGAAGGTGGGGCTGGGGGCAGATGAAACAAGAGGAAGACTACAGATACGAATAAAGTGGGCTGTTCTGGTTGAAGGAGCTGGCTTCCTATGTAGCCCAGGACTGGGTACGTGGGCTTTGCTAAATCTTACATAAATTAAATGCAGTTATTCTTAGAAAACTCCTGGGACTATGTGTTAGGCATGTTTTTGTGCAAAGAACAATGATTTAATAACTGTACTGAACAAATGCATAGATGGAAAATTCAAGAGGCAGGTTTTTGACTTTGTGTCCATCACTATGACTTACTTAAGTGCATCCTTAAGAATCCTTTTCCTAAAAGTGTTTTGTTTTGGTCCTCATAGCTGGTTGATGGACCAGTCAGTTCAGTCAAGCACAGGATCAGTAACTGGTAGGTCCAGTCAAACTCTAGAGGCTGTGTGTGCATTTACCAATGGATTGAAGCAGCCACATCTCTCCTTAAATTTCCTTTGCAGTGTTCTCCACAAGTGGAAGGATGGGTGTGTTTGCAGCTCCAGTGTGGACAACTTGCAGTTTCCAAAGGATGGTTTTCGGGGTGCTACAAATTATGATTTTAAAGCACATCTCTGCAAGAGACTCTCACCTCCTCAAAGTGATCTGGCAGCCCTGTATGAATGTTGACATCTGGAAATATTTTCTTGTGTTGTAAAACTACTGTACATGTTTGGGGGCAAATGCAGCAGGAGCTGTAATCTCAAACTTCTTATTCAAAGTATTTTCTAGCTACTTAACAATTTTGGTATTTTCATAATAATTAAATAGGCTGTGAGGATTGCTAATGGGTTTCTCCCAGGGATTCCTTCTTTTCAAAGGTGTCTGGCAGATTTAGGTCATATGTTTTCTTCCTTTTGTGCTGAAAGGGAAAATAAGGAAAAGAAATAGAGAATTCCCAGTAAGAGTCTTTTCAGCTACTTCTACATTAGCTGAAACCAGCAGAGGTTTGCTCTGCCCACAGCTGTGGGAAACCTATTAGAGTCTTTAAGGACCGAGTGAGGAAGGGAGTTCCTGCCAACGGGGTCAGCCATTAGAGCTGGCTCTTGGTATTATTAGCGGGACCCTCATAGGGAAGCCATGGGGGGCCTGGCCTGGGTTGGAACTCGCCTTTAGCCCAACATTAGTCTTCACCTTCCCTGGATTTCTTTGGTCCAGGGAAACTTGTTGGAGGTGAAACCTCCCAGATAGAATCAGACTCAAGCAGAGAATCAATCCATCAAAATGCCTGAACTTGGGATCGAGCAGAGTTGGGTTTCACTCCTGGCTCTGCCACTTGCCAGCTGTGGTACTTTGGGCAAATCACTTAGCTTTTTAGCCTCACTTTCCTCATCTGTATCCTGGGAATAATCATTTGTCTCTCATTCGGTCGTTGTGAAGAGTAAATAAAAACATAGGGGAGATCATCCTGGCTAACACAGTGAAACCCCGTCTCTACTAAAAATACAAAAAATTAGCCGGGCGTGGTGGCGGGTGCCTGTAGTCCCCGCTACTCGGGAGGCTGAGGCAGGAGAATGGTGGGAACCCGGGAGGCCGAGCTTGCAGTGAGCGGAGATCGTGCCACTGCACTCCAGCCTGGGCGACAGAGTAAGACTCTGTCTCAAAAAAATAATAAAAAAAAAACATAGGGAACCTAGCAGAGAGAAGATGCTGAATAAATGGCAGCTGTTATTAGGGTTAGTATTGCAAAGCTTTTCAACCCATTATCATAAACACATTTGTCAACAGCAAATATTTGAGCATCTCTTGAAATGATGACTGACCTTTCCAAAGAGCGTTCACATCCATTCCTTCATTTATGTCTGGAGATGGCGCTGAGAGGTATTCTGGCCTGCAGCTATCTCCAGAGGTTACCTAATGGCTCAAGGTCATTCTGCTTACAGTAGCAGTGGGGAGACACTCAGGACCTGCTATAGAATTTGGAGGCCCCAGGGCAAAATGAAAATATGGAGCCTATGTTCAAAAATTAATCGTTGTAAGACTGCAACAGCAGAGGATTAAACCACGGATGGAGTCTTCTACTAGCAAGCCCATGAAACTGGCTCCGGGTAGACTAGGTGCATCAGCTCCAGGGGCTCTCATGCTGACCCCAGTCTGCCATCTCTCTGCCTACTCCCAGATGCTGCTGGGGAGCACTGTTGCCATGGACTGGCAGATTCTCTTGATTGCAAAGGTGTAAGGCTGCTCCCAGCCTGGTTGCTTGGGATTTCTTTTGCAGCATTTCTGCTGGAAGCAGCACTCTGCCCAAGGCCTTCTCCTGGGAACTCTAAGCACCGTGGGAACAACTTGCTCCTTCCTGACATGACCTTGACTCTGCCTGTTTATGACCTCCACCTGGAGCTTCAGTGACAGGCCCCCAGAGCAACGCTGGGGAAGTCATTTATCTCTTCCTGCAGCCCTTTGGGTATCTGAAGATGGCTCTCCCATCTCCCACTCATGTTTCTTCGGCAAGCCACGTGCTGCCTTTCTCAACATGTGCTGAGAATAGATATGGCTTTCCAGATACGGTCAGTGTGGGAGGATGACTACATCAGGGGTCATTCAGATAGCAGTGAGCACCTGCTGTGGCTGAGGTGCCAGGAGCACAGAAACAAATATGAGGACTGGCCCTCGACCTGCAGGCTGGGGCCACAGGTGTGAGTGCTCCCAGCATTGATGGGAAGAGCACGAACAGGGAGCTGCAGGAAGTGGGCTGGGGTGCAGAGGGCTTGGGAGTGCATCTCAGAGGCATGAGCACTTGAGTGGGGCCTGCATCGAGGAAGGGGAACTCATGTGCAGAGCGTTCTGGGCAGTGAACATGGGGCAGAAATTGGTGTGGTGGGGGTCACAAGGTGGGGTGTAGGGGAGCTGGCCTGTGTGAGTTTATCTGAGGCAGACAGAGGCCAGGGACTAGGTTGTGAAAACCTCTGCCTGAGAGCCTGCCTGCATGCTAGAATCACTGGCAGCTGCAAGAACTTTCCAGTGCCCATGCCCATCCCAGGCCAGTTAGACTGGAATCTCTGGGGAGGCCAGGGATGGGAGCTTTGGAAAGCTCCTCAGGGGCCTCTGATTTTCAGCACCATATAGAGCAAGGGTTCTCAAAGTGGGGCTCTGGACTGGCAGCATCAGTATTGCTTGGGAACATGTTAGAAATGCAAGTTCTCAGGTCCCGCCTCAAACCGAGGAATCAGAGGCTTGGGGGCAGGGGGTGTGGGAGCCCAGTCAGCTGCATCTTAATCAGCCCTCTGGGTGACTCTGATGCATTAATGAGTTTGAGAACCATTATCCTCAGAGCTGACACTTTTGGGACAGAAGATACAGGAAGACTTGCTGTTTTTTCTGTTTTCTGTCCTGTGGCGCACCTTCCCTGAGGCACTGAAGGACTGAATCAGCCACTTGCCCGGGCATGGGGAGGGAAAGGGGAAAATGTAAGGAGGAGAAAAATCCATACATGAATGTCTCAAAATATTATTCAGCCATAAATAAGCTTCTGGACCTTGCAAAGGTGGGCAGATTCTGTGCCTGTAGCTCTCACAGTGACCCTTGTGGGAGCGTGAGGGGACTCATTGGGGCCTGGGCTGCCATTCTAACAGGCACTGGGGTTAGGGTGCAGAGGTGTCCCCCCAGCCTGTCCGAGTGCACAGATCCTGCCTCCTGGTAATGTGCCTGCTCCTTCTTGCAAGAGTTTCTGGGCCCAGGTGCTCCAGGAAGATGGGACGCCTTTCTGTCACTGCTCCCAGGAACATCTGAGTCCACTGGTGCCCAGGATGCCATCTACGCATCCCTGGAGGCTAAGCCTGTGAGGCTATCTCATACCTCTCAGAGGTGCTGAGGACATAGGAAGGAAGGGAAGGACCTGACTGTTTTGGAGACAATCACGGTGTGGGTCGAGGTGAGGCGAGTCGGCACCTGCTGTCTAGGGACCAGTGACCCTCAGAACCCTCTCACCTCATCTGCCTGCCTCACTCCTGTTGGCACCATTGGGAGCTTGGCTGCCAGCACCCTGGACTTTTGGCAGATTACTTAGTGTTCCCAAGCCTTGGTGTCCTCACCACCCAACCAGACTCTGCAGCTTTGGAGAGAGAGGGATGCATGGTTTACCACTGACTGGGGGGCTTAGCCTACAGAAATGTATTTGCTCACAGTTCTGGAGGCTGGAGGCCTGAATTGAAGGCATTGGCAGGGTGGTTTCTCCTGAGGCCACTCTCCTTGGCCAGCAGGTGGCCGTCTTCTCCCTGGGTCCTCCCATGGCTGTCTCTCATCTCCTCTTCTTGTAAGAACAGCAGCCATATTGGATCAGAACCCACCCTCATGAGCTCACTTTACCCTGTTACCTCCTTAAAGACCCTGTCTCCCAAAACAGTCCCATTCTTCCACCAAAGAATTTTGGGGGGACACATGTACAGTACAACCCATAACAATGGCAAGTAGCTAATTGTTTGCTAAATCCAGGCAGCTGGTATAATTCTGTGACTCTCAGTTCTCTGGGAAGCCCTGGCAGACCCCACAGGCTGGGCCATGAGGCCCCTCTGTGCTCCTCCAGCCCCTGGGTGCCTTCCCGAGGGCACTGGCCACACAACTGGCCACTGTAGGTTTATGTGCTGGTTTTCTCCCCTGGACCTGGAGTGCCTGCTGACAGCATCTGTCTTTGTCTCTGTGTGGATCCAAGTACCAGATCTCGTTGCTGGGGCCTTTCCATGCTCTTAGCATCCCCATGCTGCCCTCCATGCTGCTGGGAGGTCGTTGCTTCCTCCAACCCTGTCATCCTCTCTGTCTAGTCCCTGTGTCTCCTCCATCACAGCTAATAGCAGCAAGGGGATGGTGGGGATACGGGAAGGGGAGGAAGAGGGGGAGATGGGCGTTGAGGGATGGGCTGGGGATGACGGATGGCAGGGGGCACAGTGGCAGAGGGGAATGGGTAGCAGTGATGCCAATTACAACAGAATATCTGCGGGTGGGGTTTGGGCATTGGTATTTTAAAGAAAACTCAGGAGATGCTGATGTGCAACCAAGGCAGAAGATATTTACTGTTGGACTCACCCCCATCAGCTGCAGATGGGAGAAATGCCTCTCTGGCTTTTGGGTCCAGAGACTAGGGACTTCCTTTCACCTGTGAACAAGCAGCCTGCATTGACTGCAGCTGAGATCATTTCCTTTCTGAGTAATGTGATGTTTTAAGTGACTGCGTAGAAAGTCTATTGTTGCAAAACCGAGTATTACTGCCAGTGATTAAAACACTAGCAGCACCTTAACATTATTTTCATGCTTATGAATAATTTATTTTTTATCTTAATGTTGCATTAATGTTGCTGTGCATATCATTACCTTCTTTTTTATTTCAAGGAAAAATATAGCAAAATACTTGAGTTGTCAAAAGGGCCTGGGATTCTCATAACTGGGGCTTCAGACAGGGGAGTGCTGATGGGGAACAAATTTGACTCCAAGGCCTTTATCTGAGAAGAGCCTGGGCACTGATGGGGAGGGGAGGTTGAACTGGGCAGCACAGCTGGGAGGCTGATGGGAACACCTTTGAAGCCAGAGTTGAAAATATTTTTCAGGGTTTCACATACTTCTGATCCATGATGTCAGCTAATCCAAGAAATTGTTCATTCTCAAAATTTGAGTTTGTTTGCACCTTGAAGTCACAGAGGCCCTTCAGTCTGTGTGGTTTTTTTTTTCCAGATGTATTTTGGATCAATTTGTCTATGATTGGCCCCTCAAACATGAGGATGGGGCGGGGCATGGAAAAGCTCTGTTTTGGTGATTTTGTGTGTGAGACTCAGCCCTTGAGGAGCTGAGAATCCTGTCCAGAGGAACAGACATCAATTACAAACAAAGTTTAAACACAGAAAAGGATTAGGAACCTAGTGGAGGGATATGTAAACTGGCCTAAAGAGTGGGAGCATCTGTAACACTTTCTAAGTGGAGGTCACATTTCATTTGGGGTTTTGAAGGATGAATAAGAGTTTGCTAGAAGAAGCAGGCAGGGGATAGCGGTGATGAAAATGGTGATGAAGAAAGGCAGAGAAAACAAACAAAGTTGCATTTCTCTCAGTGCCCAGGGAGTGGATAGGGCTGACAGGAGTGAGAAGCAGCTGTCAGGAGGTCCAGCTTGAGTGAGCCCGATGGGTGCTCCTGACTCTTTCCTTGTGGGGCCAGAGTGTGGCCACTTAGTAGGAAGAACCTGGACTTTGGGATTAAAGAGACTTGGTATTGAATCCTGGCTCTGCCTTTGCTAGCCACGAGGAACCGGGCGTGTCGTTTTTCTTCTCAGAGCCTTGGTTTTCTCATCCTACTTATAGTGGTTGATAATGAGACTATTGCCAGAGCCCAAGGGGTTATTCTGGAAGCAGGGGTCATCCTGGTAGGCCAGTGCCTGTGAACATCCCAGGCAAGGGCATCAGGTGGAGATGATGGGCAGAGGCAAGTTTGTGAATGGGGCTGTCTGTTGGGGGAGGGAGAGGGTCTCCAGACCTGGGGATCCCAGAGGATTCCTAGTGGGGAGGCCACGGTCAAAGACACAGGACTGTGGTCAGAACTCCGGAACCCAATAGGGAAGCCACTGTAGAACGGTACCATGGTGGTGCCTGGCACTGTTCTGCACTATCCATAGCTGAGCCCACCTCACCCTCATACCTTTCCCATGAGGTAGGAGCTATTTTATCCTTTATTATATAGGATGGGAAATTGGGTGTTAGAGAGGGGAAGTGACTTGTCCAAGGTCTCACAGACAGCAAGAGGCAGGGGTGGGATCTGGACACAGGCATTCCAACTCCAGGACCTGAGCCTGTGCCTGGTGACTTTCTGGGGCAAAGTCACCTCTGCATCTCTGATCATCCTCCTCTTGCCTCTCTGTGGTGGCCTCAATGGGTCTGCATGTTCTGAACTGGGGGTTGGATGATGTAGGATCTCCATTAGGAACTGGGGGCTTTGCAGACCTCAGCTGCTGTTCGTGACTTTTCTCTGCATACCCTGTGAAGGTAGGAGCCCCGTCTGCTCACATCCACGGCCTAATACGAATATGTGGATTTAGAGCTGGCTTGTCTTGGAGGCCACGACAGAAACTTCAAGCAGGGGCCGAAAGAGTGGTGTCACAGGGCGTGCTGAAGTTAGGAAGTTAGAAGAGAGAGGGGGCCCAGGGGCGGGGGACCAGGGAAGGCTTCCTGGAGGAGGAGGTGAGGCTGGAGAGTGACTTTCAAGGGCAGGAGGACTTGAGGATAAGCTGAAGATGTAATTATGCCAGAGAAAGGTATAAATTCCCCAAGTAAGATGAAGCTAATTGAAATGTCAGCTCCATCACCTCTGCTCTCACACAAAGCCAGGCTCTGCTACGCCTCATAAGAGCCCTGCTGGAAACGATGGCCATGAAGTGTTTTTTTAATTGGACAAAGCACTGATTTAGACAATGCCTCTCCCGCATAGATTAAAAAAAAATGTAAATTGCTTAATCTTGGTTGGCTTGATGAAGTGAATGCTTCTAAGGGGGCTGTGGGAAGACCTGGAATTTCTCTTCGCCCCATTGGGCTTGCCTAATAGGAAATCAAATCTCATCAAGGCCTTTACCTGCTGTGGCAGAGGCTGTGATGAGGGGCTCCCAGCATGCCCTGAGCAACATGGGTCCAGGCAACCTCCCTGAACTTCTAGAAGCAGAAGGGTGAGGAGGGGCGGGAGAAGGGGCAACATTGGAGGAATTGTCAAATTGTCACTCCTTGAGGAAAAGTGGGGGACTAAGGCTGAGTTCCAGGGCCAGATTCCTAGGCTCTGAGACTCTGGCCTGCAGCTGAATAGGAGATGGCCTTGTGACCTCGTGCTGATGGGTGTGACACAGGCCCAACACCTCACTTGGAATAATAACTACCACTACTGAGCATCCACTCCAGGAGAGACATTTCACCTGTTACATTCTCACCACCATCCCATGCAGTAGTTAAGGATTATCTGCATTAACTGATGAGCAACTTGAGGTTTGGGAAACACAAAGAAATCTGACCAGGGGTATACAGCTAGTGTGTAGGGGCCAGCGTGTGCTCTGGGACCCTCTGTCTTCCCAAATCCAGGCTCCGCATTGCTTTTTGTGGGTTGAACCGGATGGGGTCCCAGGGCCCCTGGCAGATCTGCTGTCTGCATAGTCCTCTTGGTTTTGTCCCTCATGTAATATACAGGTGTCTTAAGTCTGTTTGGGCGTCTATCACAAAATATCATAGACTGGGTAATTTTGAAACAACGGAAAAATATTTATCACAGTTCTGGAGGCTAAGAGGTTCAAGATCAAGGCACCGGTGGATTTGGTGTCTGGGGAGGGTTCTCTTCGTGGTTCACAGAGGGCACCTTCTTGCTGTGTTCTCACATAGCAGAAAGGGGAAGGCAGCTGTTTCAGTCTCTTCTATAAGGGCACTAATCCCACTCACAAAGGCTCTGACTTCAAGATCTGATCACCTCCCAAAGGTGACACCGTCTTAACACCATCATAATAGGAATTAGGCCTCAACATGTGAATTTCGGGGGGATACAAACATTCAGACCATGACAATAGGCTCTGGGGGGCTTCTGGGCACCCCACCACTCATGACAACACCGTGTAGACAGTAATATGTGTTTTCACTCTCCTAGTGGGTCATCAGGCAGCAGGTAATGAGGGTCACCAGGTGCCAGGATGGGTGCCACGATTGTTCAGCAATCAGCCAACTTTACAATCCAGCCTCAGAAACTTCCAAGTTGAACATTTAGAATTAGTTAAAATATTAGGATCTAGCTCTGGGAAGTGAAGTTTATAGGGTAAGAACTGTTTAGAAGTTTTGATTCCAGTAATTAGACAGAATTATAAACCAAGCCCCCATTTCTTACACTATTTTAGCACCATCAGGCTTGGCCAAGAAACCCGTTGGAGATACAATTTGCATTGCCTACAAAACGGACTCAGAATCATCTCAAAATCAAGCCTTGAGATCCGATTAGCTCAGCTGGATGTGATCCGGAATGAAGAAGCATCAGACACTGGGGGGCGCTTCTTGGACAGGCACTGGGCTAGACAGCTCAGACCTCGCGGAAGGAGAGGAGAAGGGGCGGCTCCTGGGGAGTTTTTCCCAGCCTCCCTGGGCGGGTGAGGGGTCCTGGCGTCCTGAACTGGAGATGCTGCTTAGAGGGCACTGCTTCAGCCACCCCTGCCTTAACATCCATACGGGTCCTGCAGGGGTCCTTCGACACCAGCTCACTGTCTTGATTCCGCCATCCACCCACGCACTCATTTGGCAGATGTCACGGAGTATTCACCGTGCGCTGCTCACTGTTCAAACCGCGGAGGACAGAGTCGAGAACGACACGACCGTCCCTCCTCTCACAGAACTGATGTCTCTCTAGGAGTCTTCCCCCTAGTGAGAACGTTCTGATTTCTAGAACATTCTTCTGATGAGTGAACAGCCTCACTGGAACTTCCCTATCCTCCTGGCTTGGTTCCTGAAGTGGCCGAAGGCTGCCTTCTCCCTCCGGTGGGTGAACAGGGTCACTGCTTCCTCTCTCGTCCAGGCCTCCTGGCCTTACCCTGAGTCCCGGGCATAACGGCGTTGTTGAGCCACCACAACTCCAGCCAGCGCCTTCCTCTTGGCCCAGGGGCCCTCCTGGGGACAGTGTGCAGGGCTCCCCAAGGGGGCCTTGCTGTGCAAAAGCAGCCCCTGCCGATGCTGCGGCTCCCGTGGATGGAACACTGCTGTGGGAACAGAGTTGGAACTCATCCAAAAGGTGTCACTTAGAATTACCTCTGTGGGGTGGGAGAAAGTTGAAGGAAGGTGGTGAATGGGGTTAGGAGAAACAGAGAGATGGGAAGCGGGGCAGCTGCTGGTGCCTCCACCCTTCATTCTGTCCCTTTCAGCCATCTTCCCGGCCAGGTGCACTGAGGCTTTCCACTCCCAAGTCCAAAGGGTGTTGCTGCTTTCCCTCAGTGTCTGGGTGCCAGCTGTTATGCTGGGCGCCAGGAACATGCGAGGCTGAACACCCTAGCCCCTACCCTCCTGGAGCCTGACCCGCTGAGGGAGCCAGAGCCGAGCAGATGTCTAGGAATGTGGTGACGGACCGGGCAGGGTATGCACTGGGCACCAGGAGCACAGAGGAGGGGATAGTTTTTGCGACCTCAGGGTTTGGGGAAGGCTTTCTGGAGGAAGAAATGTGAGAGCATAGAAGCAAAGTAGGCAGGGGTCGTTGGTATAGGCGAGCAGGAGGGAAAGTCACAGCTGGTGAGTGGCAGCTCCAAGCAGTTTGCTTTAGTGCTAGGCTGCTGTGCGTAGAAGGGCATGGGGCACGAGGCTTTATTCTGCAGGGGACTTGGGGCTCCTACAGGAGTTGGAGGTGCTGAGGAAGGGATGGGCTGGGGAGTAGTCTGCAGGAGTTTTAGTCACAACCAGGTTTCTAAGGAATTCTGAGGCTTTGGGCAAATAAAACACAACCCTTTGAGCCTCAGTTTCTTAATTTCGTCCTTTCACCCTGTCTCCCCCCTCCCTGCCGCTTGATGCTGGCCCAGTTCTGGGAGCTGGACAAGATGGCTGGCCTTCACCTTGAATGTCGACTTGGGTGGTGGAGGTGGATAGTGGGCTCACCCCACTGCTGGTGTGTTCTGCAGCCTGTCATGCGGGTGTGCGGCACCCCACTCATTCTTCGGGTGGCCCAAAGCTGCCAGGGCTCTCTGGAGGACATGCATCCGAAGGTCATCTCTGCCTCTAGCTGGTCCCGGGATGGATAAACACAGTTCTCCAGCTGGAATGCTTCAGCCAGTTTCTTAGAAAAATGGCCAAGTGGGCTCTGGGATCCTCACTTCTCTTTGCGGGACCCAGCAGGATGGTGGAGCTGGGGCCATCTTGAAGGAGGCAGAGCCTGGGGCAAATCACCTAAAACAGACACAAGTCACACCAGCTAACCTATGTGATTGCCTTAGATCAATTGCAGTGCTTAGGGGCCAGACTCTGTGGGACTTTGAGCAGGTTGCTTCACCTCTGTTGAGTCTCAGTTTTCTCTTCCAGAAAACGGGGATGTTAACAGGACTCACCACACAGGGTCAAGCTGGGTCATGAGCTGAGCCATGCTGGATGGTTAGCACAGGGCTGGTCCGAACAAAGGCAGCATAGATGACCCTGACCTTGAGCAGGAAGGTGTGCCCTCTGCACACCAGCTGGAGACAAACTGCAGAACACAGGGCCCGGGCTTGAGGGCAGTGAGAGGGAGAAATTAGTCAGGCCACTGTGAGTGGAACTATATTTGACTGCGGTTGGATGCTCTGGGTATGAGTTTGGAGCAGGCCCTGGCCAGCCTCTCTGACCCACGTGAATGTGTAACCTTTGGAGGCGATCAAGCTTTTATGGGTGGAGTGCGGATGTAAAGTTCTCCACTGAATGTTCTATAAATGCTTTTTATTAGCCACCACTATATAATGTGAGAGCCACTGAATTAGGCATCCATTAGCGTCTACTCCCTGGGGAAGCAAGGATGCCTTCCCGAGGCATCCTTGGATGCTCTGGGGCTGGTTCAGCTTGGCAAGGAAAACATCCAAGTGACAGGTGGTTCTGGACTCAGGCAGGCAGTCTGCTCATATTTCTTTGTGTGTGTGTGTGTGTGTGGTTGCCTTGTCAATGACTAGAATCAGAGGGAAGGGGACAGGCTTCTGGGTGACTTTAGCAGTAGGCAGAAGGCTGGGCAGGGCCTCTGTGTACAGTTGTGCAGGCTGTGCACTGCCCAAGGATACATTTAAGAGAGCATTGTTTATATCATAGAAACCACAGATTGTATAGCTCTAGTATGACAATTCTGGGAAATAGAAGTGAAGTGTCTCATTTTAATAAAAATCAGAAAATGGTGAGAATTTAAAAATGAATAGAAATGAAGTGTCTGTGAAGGGGAACCTTTTGATTTTGTGCAGAGGTGTCATATAGACTCCTAGCATCCCTGAGGCAGGGCGTATGGGCTGGGTCAGTCCATGGTGGACGGGGGAAGGAGGCGGGCCTGGGATCAACAGGGACATGCTGGGCTCCTCCCTGGTATACCCTGGTATACCCAGCCGCACAAGGTACGATGCTACCGTTGGACGATGCTGCCACATCCAGGTCATGGGTTTTCACCAGGTCATGGGTGCCTCCCTCACGGGGACCTGCAGGTGGTTGGGGCAAGGCGGGAGGGGAGAGCGGTGGCATTAATACCATGTCAGAGGTCGTGAAAATTGTTTTGGTGAGAGGTTGGCAGGGGGGCAGCAGGTTTGAGGGATGAGATGGGCTTTTTGTTGAGTGAATTCAGGGCTTGAGGCAAGAGACAAGAGATGGTGTGGATGGCAGTGCCTGAACAAAGATGGGAATGTGGGAAGACTGGGGACTCCTCCAAGGCTGGGGCCCGGCTGCATGACTCTTAGTTGAATCCAGCAGGTTTTTAAAGCTGAGACTGGTGAGAGAATGCCGTCACGATCATGTCGAAGGGTGCTGCGATTTTCAAATGGTTTTTGGTGGAATATCAATCCTGAGATACATTTGGCAGAGAAATCAAACCAAACCAACCTGAAAATATGCTCAGGTTGAGCGAGGTGGAAACACTACACACGGCATGCTGTGCTCAGGCCCAGAATAGGTTGGTGCTGAGAAGTTCTGTCTAGGGAGACCAGGCTTGCATCACTGCAGCCAGGATTTCCTAAATATGGCCGTAACATTTAAAAAGAATGAATAACTTTGAATTTCACCAGGAGGTGGTATTCCTGTGTCATCTGAATACAGAATGGGGCCTGCCCAGGGGTCTCTCCCTGTGCCCAGAAGCCCTGCTGCGCTGCGTGGAGCAGATTGTAGCTGCACCCGTGCCCCCCACCAACCGCCCCCGCTCCCCCACTCCCCGCCCCGCCCCGCCACTGCCTTCCAACATCCCGAGGCTCGGAGGAGCTGGCAGCTGTTTGCCTCCAAGGCTTTCCAGAACCCTCTTCAGACAGCTCTCCCTCCAGCCAGTCTCCACTAAATAGTATTTCGTTGTATATATGTACCACGTTCTTCCATAGATGGGCACTTAAGTTGCTTCAAAATCTTGGCTACTGTGAATAGTGCTACAGTAAACATGGGAGTGCCCATGTCTCTGACTATCATATGGTAGTTCTATCTTCAATTTTTTTTTTTTTTGAGACGAAGTCACTCTTGTCATCCAGGCTGGAGTGCAATGGTGTGACCTCAGCTCACCGCAGCCTTGGCCTCCTGGGTTCACGTGATTTTCATGCCTCAGCCTCACGAGTAGCTGGGATTACAGGCGCCTGCCACCATGCCTGGCTAATTTTTGCATATTTAGTAGAGATGGGGTTTTGCCATGTTGGCTGGGCTGGTCTCAAACTCCTGACCTCAAGTGATCTGCCTGCCTCGGCCTCCCAAAGGGATTACAGGCATGAGCCACCACACCTGGCAGTGCACATTTTTTGCTTTTGTTATTCTTGGAAGACACGAGGAAATGTTGCCATGCTTTGCAATTTCAAAGCACCTTTACCTGCATTGTCTGATTTCATCCTCACAGTAACTCTATGGGAGGTCTTCAGGGAGCAGTATTCCCAAAGTTAGATAGAAACCTAGATTCCGAGGGATTAAGTGTCTTTTCCTAGGTCTCAGCCAGTGGCATGGCTCAGTCTTAAACCCAGGTCTCCCGGTCTTTTCACGTATGTATGGGGGTCTGAGAGATGCCCAGGAGACAGCTGGATGTGTGGATTTGGCTCACAAGGCAGAGGCCTAGGCTGCAGAGAGAGAGAGAAGTCTCACCAGCAAATGTACCTTTTGCTTTTCTGATAAAAGGAGACATATGCAGCTGCAGCTGGCTTTGCCCATCTCCCCTCTCCTACCTTGAAGGCAGGTATGATGTCTGGGGCTGTGGCAGCCATCTTGTCACCAAGAACTGGCAAGTGATGCCAGAGGCCCATTCACCAAAGATTGTGGTGTGGAGGCACAGGAGGCGCCAGTGCTGCTGAGTAGTTGAAATCCCATGGGCTTCTGCTTACCTCTGGACTTCCTGTGATGAGGAAAACAAGCCCTGCTTTTCTAAGTCCCTATAGTCAGGTTTTCTTTGCTTGATGTTTCCCTGGGGAATGTGACACCTAGAGGGGTAGCATGAAGGAGAAAGAGCAAGTACACTAAAGAATGCAGACAGTGCTGCAAGAGTAGGGAGGCTGGATCTTCAGTGACCCGGGATTAACCTTGCACCCGCTACCACCAGGCTGTGTGAGGTAAACGGCAGCTGTCCTGGCTTGCTAAGCCATAGCTGGTCAGGTTTCTGTTACGGGTAGACAAAATTATTCCTAATTGTTACACCTTTCTTCCTTGGGTGAGATGCTAAATTGATTTATGCAATAAATTATATAAATGGACACACACACACACACACACACACCGCCATACATAGAGACAGTGTCGAAACAGAGAGAGGCAGAGGCGAGGGTGGGGTGGAGGAGTAAAGGGCAGTCTGGCTGGGACCAGCCTTCCCGGGCAGGCGTGAGGAAGGCACAGCCTTGGATCTCGAGGGAGCAGCTCCATCCTGGGAGCTCTGCCAGGCTTTGTAGGCACCGTGTCTTTCTGCCCCACGGCTCCCTGCTGCATGCTGAATGCCATTGTGCCTGCTGCTGCTGTCCGGGCCTCGCTGTCACCCCACGCTGTCCTGTGTCATGTTTCCATCGTGGCTGACTTGCCTCTGCATGCTGAGCTGTGTGGCAACTTGTAACAAAGCAGGAAAGCCCTCTCTCCCCTTTCTGGGACGCCCTGTAATGGAGACCTGAGCTGAGTGGCTTGTGCACCAGTGAGTCGTCTCCTTTTGGTTTCTATCCGAGCTATCCCTCTGTCCTGAGCTAGATGCAGGTGCAGGAGGCTGGGCTGTGGGAGGACCAGAGAAGCAGCTGCAGTGCTGGGCTCAGAATTCCTTTTTCCAACCAAAGACTGGGGCTTAGTGCCTTCTTCTCAGGGTGAGCTGCTTTCAGGGAGGCTCCTCAGTTCCTTGGCAACAGGCATCGTCCTTTGGGCACTCCATTGATTTGTCAGGTTTGCTGGTTCACATCCGGCTGGGTCTTTCTTAGGAACCTCCTTAGCCTCCTAGGGAAACAGACTCCATTCAGCACCTCCTTGTCCACTAGACACACATTCCTGGGCCATCAGAAATCTTTTTGGCCACAACCCGTGCCCGAGATGCACTCCCACTTCCAAGATGGAGAGAAAGGTCAGTGTGGGAAGACCTAACACTCATTTTTTTCAAAGTTTGGGCCCCAGGCCTGTAGCTCTGTTCCCTCTTCCCGGATGCAGATTCCAGATCCTGCCCACACTCCTCTTAGAACGCGTCAAGTGGTTACCTGGGCAGAAGCTTCTTAGGGGCTTATTTGTAGAGCGTGAATCCCAGAATAGACACTTCCCTATGAAGGAACACAGATAATGGGAGAAGAAAAAAGATACCTCCTTACTGGGGCAGGTTTGCTTCGCCCAAAATAGCCCTGTAACCAACGTGCTTCTGAAGTGCCTTTTGAAATCTAGGAACATTTGTAGTATTTTACATTCAGCTTAATAATTTATTGATGTTTAATATTTCACAAGAGTAAGGCAGAAAACCTGATAAAATTTTCATATCTGCTATTATAAGCTAAATGGAATGTGAGGCGCTTCCGGATGGTGCTGAGTGGCTGAGGCCCGGGGTACGCCCCACACCCCCTCCTATCACAGCGGGTCCAGGCAGCCAAGTCAAACTCCTCCATCCATTAATTTTCCCAAATGTCCTGTGCACTCGGGAGAGCCGGAGGCCTGGGGATGTCGTGAAGTTTAGTTGAGCAGCAAGACCTGCTTATGGTGTGATTTGATTAGGGCCAAGCATCTCCCCTTTCCCCCCAATTTTTCCTGCTGACCTGTTGTTGATGCCTGAAATGTCCATCATTAGAACAGATCGCACTCCTTGCAGGAGCATCAGTACCTGTGAGAAGCGTAGCTTATAAATAATAATATAGCAAATCTATGTCACTGTTCTCATATATAATTCATTAACTTCTTACAAGAATCCTATGAGGTAGGAGCTCTTGTTATCCCCATTTGACAGATGAGAAAACTGAGACAGAGAGGAAAAGCTGATTTGCTCAGGATCATGCAGTAGCAATGAGCTGGAATTTGAATCCAGGCAGTCTCACTCCGGAGTCTGTGCTCTTAATCATTACACTGTTTTTCTTCTCTAAGTACAAATCAAATCAACAGTTGATGGTATCTTCTCCAGGCACAGAGCTCTGGGCCACACACTCTGGAGGAGATAAAAATGGAGACTTCTCCTCTGAGTGATGAGCCCAGTAGCACAGATGTGCTCAGAAGGCACTCTGGCCCTCCCCTTGCTAGCTGAGTGACCCCGGGCAAATTACCCGGTTATTCAGAGCCAAAATAATATCTGCCTCACAGGTTTACCTGGAAGATGAAAGAAGATACATTAAAAAAATTACACTAGAGCTGGGTCAGCAAACTCTGGAGAATGGGTCAAATCTGGCCTGTGGACTACTTGTTTTCTTTTTTCCCTAAACAGTTTATGGATATGCAAATCACACACCATGAAATTTACCCATTTTAGGTGAACAATTCAGTCATTTTTAGTGTATTCACAGAGATGCACAACCATTGCCACAGTCAATTTTAGAACATTTTCATCACGTCGAAAAGAAGTCCTTTAGCTACCATCCTTACCCCTTAATATCTCCTCATTCTGCCCCTCCTCATGAAGTAACTACAGATGTGCTGTCTGTCTTTATAGACTTCCCTGTTCTGGGCATATCATTTGAATGAGTGGAATTGTATAATACCGGGTTTTTTTGTAACTGACTTCTTGTTTTTAGCATACCACTTTCTAGGTTTTTTCCATGCTATAGCATGTGTCAGTATCTCGTTCCTTCTTATGACCAAATAATATTCCATTGTATGGATAGATCACATTCTGTTCACCCATTCCTCAATTGATAGACACTTGGATTGCTTCTGTTTTTTGGCTGTTAGGATGCCTACTGCTTTTGTAAACAAGATTTTATTATGATACACTCCTTCTCAGGCCTGGGATTAAGGTGAGACAAGCAAGGTGTCCAGGGTTTAACAAATTAAGGAGGCACTCAACTATCGGGGTCCTGCAAGTTCACAGCCAGCCCTGGCCACACCTATTTGTTTACCTATGGCCCGTCACTGCTTTTGCCCTAGAGTGGCAGAGCTGAATAGTTGTGACAGAGATGTCTGGCCCGCAAAGCCTAAAATATTTACTAACTGGCCCTTCACAGAAAACATTTGTTCACCCTGGTTTTTAGGTCCCTTACTTTCAAGTTTGAGATAGAAGACAAAAATGAGGACTTAAAGGGCCATCCAAGACTTAACATAATATCAGCCTGGGTATCAGCCTTGTCCTTGGCTATGTCTGGATGGCCCATTGAAAATGATGAGTGGTTTTAGGCTTGAAAATACCACTGCCAGGATGAAAGTGTTTCTTTCAGACCCGTAATGTTCTAAAGCTCCCTCCCAGAGCGTGCATACTTTAAGCACAGAACAATACGGCTTCCCACTCAACATAAACTACCCTTTCCCCAAATGTCCTATCTAATCAAAATCTGAGTGCTCAAGATTGGATTAAAAACCCCTAATGCCTGCAAAACTGTTTGCCATCCATTCAAGTAGGGGTGTTTTATTTGTGTTGTCAGAGTCACAAGGAGTGACAGCTCTCCTTGTCAAGAGTGCATTTTTCTAAAGATCACTCTGAAAACCCGCCCTCACTCCCCTGTCCCCTACCTTGCCATTATCCTGCTTCCTTGGGCTGGAAGATGTAGTAGAAAGAACACTGATGTTGGAATGCACTTCCTTTGATAGTAATTCTGACTCTGCTGCAAAATAGCAAAGGAGCTGTGACACTGGGCAAGTCACTTAACCTCCTCTATTAAATAGCAGACATGATGCTTCCCTCACTCGGGTGTCATAGAATGAAGTGCCAGATAAAACAAGGACTGTGCATCAGTACAATGTCATTGTTTGTTGCTGACTGAAAATTGTGGGCTAAATGATGAAGAAAATGAAGGATGGCTTTATACCCGTCTCTGCTCAATGCCCCTTCTCTTCTCTTGGACAGAATCACCACCTCATGATAATCTCTAGGGATCCTCCTGGTATTTCTTCTTTTCTATACTCTCCTTTCGCAATCAAAGAATGTTCTAGAAAATATCCGAGCCACCAAATTCTTACCAAGGTACTAATGACTGATAAAACTTTCCCATATTAAAAGCCTCAGAGATGTTTGCCTTCCATCAAGAAGCTTTATGCTAAAAAAAAAATCTCATTTTGCAATGTACAAAATGTAAGAAAAAGAGAGTGACAGCATGGGATTTGGGGATGAGACTTTCCTGGGTCCCAGGAGACAGACTTTCTTTGTGTCTGTTGAATGACACCATGTGGACATTGTCTATTCTGCACACACAAATGGCTGGGCTTGCATATATGCCTTAGGAACTAGGCAAAAATGAACTGAAAATGGGAGGAGAACTTCTAAAATTGCCCTGTGACCCATTACCTTATTTTTTTTTCAGAGTCTATCCTGGTTCCTTTAATCTTTGGGTACTTAATTTACCTAAGTACTTGTAGTGGACATTTGTTGTTTTGTTGCCTACACAAGGCCCTTCCTACTTGGGAGTATTTCTGAGCCCTACTAAGGAAGCTGTGTTAGGTAGCCTTTAAGGTTGCACTAATACCAGCCTTCTGGTATTCACATTCTTGTGTAATCCCTTCTCCGTGGGTGTGGGCTGGATTTAGTCAAGTCCTTTTAATGAATAGAGTACAGCAGACATAATGTCGCCTCTGAGATTAGGCTATAAAAACATGGTGACTTCTCTCTTGGGGGCTCTCTCTCCCTCTCTGAGATCCCTTGGTTGAGAGACTCAAACTGGCATGTTGTGAGCCACCCTCTGTGTCCATGTAGTGAGGGATCAAGACCTGCCAACAACCATGTGTGTGAGCTTGGGCGCAGATCCACCCCATCTATCACTCCAGTTGACTTTTCAGTTGAAATGGCAGCCATGACTGCCAGTTGACTATTGTAATCTTATGAGAGACTTCACCCTGTGGAAAGAGGCACAGTAAGAGGAGGATCACAGCAGGTCCCCCTATGGTATACAGCCTAGCACAGTTAACCTGGTTGCTTAGGTCTGAGAGTGGTTCCGAATGTGCTCCTCAAGAGGGCCTAGACATTGCTTTTCTTTTCTTTTTTTTTGGAGATATAGTCTTGCTCTGTCACCCAGGCTGGAGTGCAGTGGCATGATCTCGGCTCACTGCAACCTCCACCTCCCGGGTTCAAGTGATTCTTCTGCCTCAGCCTCCCGAGTAGCTGGGATTATGGGCACGTGCCTCCATGCCCAGCTAATTTTTGTATTTTTAGTAGAGACAGGGTTTCACTATGTTGGCCAGGCTGGTCTCAAACTCCTGACCTCAAGTGATCTGCCTGCCTCACTCTTCTTTAAGGCATTAAGAGAGACATCTGTGCCGAGAGGAAGGATCAGCATCTTTGAGAAGTATGGTACTGGGATTGCTCTGTATGCTGGTAGGAGACATTGTAGTTGGAAGGGGCTCCCTGGTTTCAATCTGGGTGGGACAATTCTGGAACAATAGAGGCTGAAGATCCACACTAAAGAGAATCCAGATGGTTACCAAATTATGGCTAGCGTGTAGTTAGAGCAGTAATCAGAATGTTCTGACCCACATGGATCTTTGGGGGCTGGTTAATTTTAGAGACTCTAGAATTAAGATAGGTAGGCAACCCATTAATATTCTACTTGATCTATAAAATAAACAAAACAAATGTCCCCTGTAAATCTAGTGATCAAGTCATGGTCCTTCCCTAATACCTAAACCTAAGTCAGCTGCCAGACCCAGAGCTCTTTGGATTAAAGGAAAGACAGGTTCCCTTGAGGAAGGATCCTGCAATGTCATCACAAATATATACTGTGAGTCTTTCTCAAATCTTTTGCAAAAGGACTGTGTCTATTTACTAAAGTAACCAGGTACTGGGAGCAGGGAAAAAGCAAGTCCTTTTGGGGATTACTGAACACTAGTTCTGAAATAAGTCTAATTTCTCTAGGGACAGAATGTCATGCTAGTCTAGTGGTTTTACTGAGAGCTTACAGGAGTCAGGCTGTGGATTTAAGCCTGAGTCTGCTTTATAATAAACTACCTCCTGAGATTATTTCTTCATATTGTGTGTTTAAAGTTAAAATACACACACACACACACACACACACACATATATATACACTCAGCAGTTGCTAGAATCCCCATGTTGTCTTTCTGATCCATGAAGTCAAGGATGTTATGGGAGAAAGGGTAAAATAAAGTCCTTTTTTAAGGAGTTACATGTCCACATGTGCAGGGAAGCTTAGGGATAAGCAATACCTTATTTGGAATGGCTTTTCCCTGCTCTGACTGCTGTAACAGAAGGACCATGACTTGATCACTAGATCTTTAGAGGGTATTTGTTTTGTTTATTTTATAGATCAAGTAGAATATTAGTGGGCTGCCTATTTCAATTCTAGAGTCTCTAAAATTAACCAGCCCCCAAAGATCCATGTGGGTCAGAACATTCTGATTACTGCTCTAACTACACGCTAGCCATAATTTGGTAACTATCTTAATTCTCTTTAGTGTGTGGCTCTTCACTACTAAATGGGAATCCAAAGCAATACTACATTCCAGGGGAATTTCAAAGATTAGCGCCACCATAAAAATCTTGATTTCTATCAAGTTTGACTGGTGTGGAATGTAAATATGACTTAAAACAAAGACCGAATCATGTTAAACTTAATAGTGTAACTATAATTGGGTCTCACAGGATAATCTAGCATTATTTCCCTATTTTAAGGTAATCTAATTAGCAACCTTAATTCTCCTTTGCCATGTAACCTATTTACAGATCCTGGGAATTAGGACGCATGGGTCTATTACAGTACCTCGCACACATGGAAACACCAGGAAGCCCTCTAATGGCCACTGTAGTTTATCCCATACACCTTCTTGCCCTCACTGGGTAGAGCAGCATTAATCCCCCTTGAGAGTATCAATCATACCAGCTAACATTGTAGCTTCCAATTTTGCCTGTTTCAGCCATGTGAAACAAGAAAGGTTCAGGTAGCAGCCTCTGCCACAATTCAGTGGAACAATTGTTGTGTCCTCTGGTAAATCATCCCTCCCTTCAATATGAAAACTTCAAAGCTGGCATGTTCCAGACTCATGGGGATGGAAATCGGTATTCTAGACCACTGGACCCTGGAAACTGTATTGAGATGATGCACCCAAATATGTTCATGGTGTTTATCTCTGACCCTTTGTGTGTTACATAATCATCCAGTACGGCTGCAGCCTTCTGATTTCCATATTCCATAAGCCTGGCGTCATTAGTATTGTGGGTGAGTATAACATCCTGTAGGATGATGGTGATATAGGAAATACTCCTGTGGAGTAAGTATGGCACAGAGCTGACGCTATAAAATAGTCCCAAAGAAAGACAGTAAAAGTGTGTTGTTGTCTTTATCAGATGAAGCAAACTGCTTTGGGTTTGAAAATTTTGTTTTGATTTTCTGCTTATTGAAATAGAGGAAAAGGCATTCTTCAGGTCAATAGCTGCATAGTAGGTGCCAGGGACTATGCAAGAGCACATGTATTGAGCGATGCAGATTGGGAGACATAACCGCCATGTTTTCAGAAGCATGGATGGCTACTCTATTCTTTCATGTCTTTTAATGTATACATTAATATATTTTAATGAATTTCCTTTCATTGTTGTCTCTAGTGTTGATGGTGGTTGTTTTATAATTTGTTACCTAGGATACAGAATATCAAGATAGAGTGGCAACAATGAAAAGAAATTCATTAAAATATATTAAGTGGAATGGACATGGTCTAGAAATCTGGGCTAGCTGATGTAATATGGGTGCCTCACCTTGAGGAGAGTTGAGAGCACTTTCAGCATGTTAAAGGAGAATTGTGCTATGTTAGGAACACTTTTAGAAAGTTCCCATTATGGGAAGACTAGTGTGAGAAAATGTTGGGGAGCTGAAGAGATTGACTGCAGCAGGCTGTCCATTACTTTTGGCTGACTAGTTTCCAAATAACTCACTTCAGAAAATGAAGGGGGATGGTTATCATGTACCCTGGCTTCTTGGAAGCTGGGGTACAGGCTTGTGACCTAGCCTACGTCAATCGGATGTTTCTGCCTAGGACTTTGAAACGTGAGTGACAGAGTTGCACAGGCTGAGATAGAGACTGCAGTCCAGTGACAATGGTGTCAGTGATGGTGTGTGTTTTAGTCTGCTTTGACTGCTGTAACAAAATCCCAGAGGCCGGGTAGCTTATAAACAACAGAAATTTATTTCTTACCGTTCTGGAGGCTGGGAAGTCCAAGATCAGGGTACCAACAGATTTGGTGTCTGGTGGGGGCTCTTTTCCTTGTTCATAGATGGTGCTTTCTAACCATGTTCTCATGTGGTGGAAGACACAAGGCAGCCCTCCAAGCTCTTTAATAAGGGCATTAATCCCATTCACGAGGGCCTGTAATTACCCTGCAAAGGTCCCATCTCCTCATATCATCACATTGGGGATTAGGTTTCAGCATATGAATTTTAGGGGGACACAAACATTCAGACTATGGCTGTGGTGCTAAGAAGACTGTTCTCATAGTGTGATCTTCTCAACACCTTATTTTCCTTAGCTTTTTTCTCTTTTCTGAACCTGATTCCCAGATAATTTCAATTGAATCTGTGAGCCAGCCAATGCACTACAAACGAATTTCTTTTCTGCTTAAGTTAGCTGGAGTTGTTTGCTTCCCAGAACACTGATTGTAAAGTATTCAATATTGTTCAACCCATGTGTGTATGTGTGTGTGTGTGTGTGTGTGTGTGTGTGTAAATTTCACTCAGCGTATTGGAGAATTAGCAATGGGGACTTTCTTAAATGGAGAAAGAAACAAGTTCATTCAACTGTAGATATTATCCTGAGATGGCTTGTGGCAGAAATTTTTGGTGGAACGCATGGGCTGGGTCAGACCTGGGCTAACGCTTAACTATGATGTGGGAGAATTTTGTTTGAAATGGTTTCTATTTTTATGCCCTGTCCCCCATCCCCTGGCCAACATTTATAGAGAATGGGGGCTGGGGAATTGTACTGGCATAGAAGCTACTTGGAAAATAGATTGACTGATTAAGAAGAGGAAAGATATTGAATAGTATTTCATTTATGTATTCAGCAGACACTTACTGACTTAGTTCCTAGACCCCAACCAGGCAGCCAGTGACTGTCCCATAGCATGATCTAGGGGCAGGGCACTCAAGGTAAGATACTTATCATCAATGACCTCACTTGGCCACCTGATCCAAATCTAAGTGTGGAGGTTCAAAAAACCATGGAAATGAGTGTATTAGTACGCACGTGGATTTAGGGTAGCTTTTTTTTAAAAAAAATTATTATTATACTTTAAGTTTTAGGGTACATGTGCACAACGTGCAGGTTTGTTACATATGTATACATGTGCCATGTTGGTGTGCTGCACCCATTAACTCGTCATTTAGCATTAGGTATACCTCCTAATGCTGTCCCTCCCCGCTCCTCCCACCCCACAACAGTCCCCAGTGTGTGATGTTCCCCTTCCTGTGTCCATGTGTTCTCATTGTTCAGTTCCCACCTATGAGTGAGAATATGCGTGTTTGGTTTTTTGTCCTTGCAATAGTTTGCTGAGAATGATGGTTTCCAGCTTCATCCATGTCCCTACAAAGGACATGAACTCATCATTTTTTATGGCTGCATAGTATTCCATGGTGTATATGTGCCACATTTTCTAAATCCAGTCTATCATTGTTGGACATTTGGGTTGCTTCCAAGTCTTTGCTATTGTGAATAGGGTAGCTTTTTTAAGGAGTTACATGTCCACGTGTGCAGGGAAGCTTAGGGATAAGCAATACCTTATTTGGAATGGCTTTTCAGTCCTAGTGAAAGCTGAATCAAAACCAAAGTAAAAATTTAAAACACCCCGTTACTCCCAACCAAACACAGAAAAAATGGATTCTTTTTTCTTGTGCTTGTCAAATGACCTCACGTGACTTAATCAGGGTGGCTGCAGTCTGGGAACGCTTGGCTGTAGCGGGAGTAGCTTGCGTGCATTTCTGCCCTCCCTCCTTCCCCATAAAGTGCCCATGATTCTCATTCATGCCCCTACTCCCCACAGCCATGTCTGTGACAGCACCACCACAGGCCTGAGCTCTGCCCGTGCCTCTCCTCTCAGCTGAATGGTGCTAACTGCTGTACAAACCACCCCAAATCTCACTGGCACAGTCCATCCCATGCAGGCAGTTATCTTCCAAGGGGTGACTCAGGGACACAAGCTGCTCCATGTCATGGCGTTGCCATCTTGTGCTGCACAAGGTCGACCTGGAGTCACCCAGGGAAGGGGCGTGGAGAATCCTGCACCTAATGCTTTACCAGGTCAGCCTGGAACATCTGTCACTGTCACCCACATTCCACTGGAAAATGTTTAATTCCAAATGCAGGGGAAGCTGGGAAGTGCAGTCCCTGGTGGGCTCCCCAGCAGCAGCCTGACTGTGGAGTGGGAGCATGGTCCTTTCTGGGCTGTGATCATCTCTACCACACCATGTAATACCAAACCTCTTCCCCAGCAACAAGCTTTTGACTCATCTCCATAGAGTAAGAAACTGGAAAAACCAATTCACCCTCTTCCACTAATATTTGGTGACATTTTATTTCGTGACCAATTCCAGAATATTTATATCTTTGAAAAGAGGAAAAAGAAGGTAGTCCGCCTGAAGATAACTCAAGGCCATGGCTTTCCAATGGTGGGGGGAGTAGTTTGGCGGGGGAGGGGAATTCCTGCTCTCTTCAGATAATTTGCAGAGGACACACCCCTTCACCTATGTGTTAGGGAGATTCAGCTTCGAGTCTCAAAGGCTGATCGTATCAGAGAGGGGACAGAATAGATGCCTTTTGGAGGTTTCCAACCAAATTCCAGCCCTGCTGTACCCTTATTGGCTCCATAAGTCTAGGAGCAGAGCGGTGGCGCTCGGCTGGCAAACAGCTTGAGGAGTGGTGTGGCCCAGCTCTGTTTTAGTTGGGAGTGAGATTGGGGTGAGATTGATGGGCGCCTCATTCATTTTCCAATGCTGATTGATGCCCTGACTCACTCACTGGGGCCAGACATGCATCTCCTGCCCGGCAGTGAAAATGTCAATAACCACTTTCTTTTTACTCTGCTTCTTTCCAAGCTGGGGATGGGCTTTCATTAAATCCTCAGCTCATGCTTTTTTGTTTAAATCAAATTTACAGCCACTGGAGGGATAGGATTTCAGCTATATTTACCTTGCCCTCAGCCAAGTATCCTGGACTAGTTTTTTCAACAACTTCCATATCAGTATCCAGTTAAAGCCAAGGGCAGGCCCTAAGCTTGAGACCAGGAGAAGCTGCTTCACCTTCTGTATGGGACTCAGGCACCCTAAGAACTGGAGGGGAATGGGGACATTGTGGTGAGGTGGCTGACCTTGGGGTGAGGGAGGGTGACATCAGCAGGAGAGTGGGTGACATTAGTGAAAAGACGGGTGACAACTGGGAGAGGCTGGAATTGCTGACTCTTTGGTCAGTTAATTTAAAGCCAACCATATCGAAATGTCTATCACCCTCTAAGAACACAGCTGATAGACTAATTAACATTTGAGCATCCAAGATTAATGATAGCAAACATTCACTGATTGCTTACTACATATTGGTCACTGTGCTAACCAACTTCCACATCACCTCATCTAACACTTCCAACAAGCCAGGGAGGAAAGAGGATGATGATTGTCCTCATTTCTCAGCTGAGGAATTGGACGCAAGAAGAAGATAAATGACCTTCCCAAGGTCGCAGAACCAGTTACATGGCAGAGCCAGGATTTGAATCTCCAAACCTGGCTTGAGAGCCTGGCCTCATAACTGCTGCCCTACACTTGGTGGTAGCAAGAGCTCCTAATGTCATTGCTCCTGAAATGGTGACATTCTAAAAGAGCCCAGAATTGGGCCAAAGAAATAAAGCCATAATGGTAGCCCTGTGGTGGGGACATGAGGGAGGAGTTCCTAGCCAGGAGGTTTTTATAAAGTCATCTTTCCAATCATACCATGCTTTCGGTAGAACATGCTGCCCAGGGAGAAGCCCAGCCCAGGGCCACATCTAAGCGGAAGGTGCCATCCTCAGGTGTTATCTTCAGCTGTGGTGTTGGAGGAGAGATCAGCTACGAGCTGCTCATGAGCAGAATTAGAAGAAACTAAGAGGAACCCAATCATTACTCTTTATTCTCTAAAGTCACATTTTCTCCATGACAGAGTTGGTGCATTTTCATTCTTTTAAAAATTTAGTATTGAGTTAAATTCTTCAATGTGGGCTTACATGGGACATCCTTTCAAATGGAAGTTGCCACCACGTGGCCCTTCCTGGAAGAGCTTTCATAGCTCTGCAGGGGCAGAGAAGCCTTGGGGTGAAGTCCCCCTGGGGAGCCTTGAGCTGTGCGCCCACTACTCCTCCCAACCACCCCAGCAGGAATACTGGGGGATTCCTTTCAGTCTGATGTGGAAGGGCACCATCTGTGTGTCAGAGGAGTCCCCAGGCATAGGCCAGGCTGAGGTTCTGGAGTTGGGGGTGTGGAACATGGCTCGTACCTGCTGGTGGGACTAGCGTTGGAGCTGGTGTTGGGGGAATGAGGAGGAAGTTCAGGGAACACAGGAGCTGTCCTTGTCTCTACCGCTACTGCGATTCTCTGCCATCTGTGCAGCCCTGGACTGAGATGAGAAGCCAGCTTTGGGACAGGTGGTCAGGGGCTTGTTCGGAGCTCTGCATGTGGTTGGGCACAAGGACATGCGTCCCCAATCCCCGGGCCATGGACCAGTATTGGTCTGTGGCCTGTTAGGACCCGGGCCACACAGCAGGAGGTGAGTGGTGGACAAGCAAGCATTGCCACCTGAGCTCTGCCTCCTGTCAGATCAGTGGGGACATTAGATTCTCATAGGAGCACAAACCCTATTGTGAACTGTGCATGTGGGGGGTCTAGGTTGCTCGCTCCTTTTGAGAGTCTAATGATAAATGTAATGCTGTAATGTGTTTAAATCACCCCCAAACCATCCCCCATCACCCCCCTAGTCCATGGAAAAATTATCTTTCGTGGAGCCAGTCCCTTGTGTCAAAAAGTTTGGGGACTTGCTGCACAAGGACATCAAGCCAAGTGGCATGGTGGGACTGTGCTTGCGCACCTGTGCACCCTGACATTGGGCTGGGTCTGTGTGGAGGAAGGAGTGCCATCTTCTGATGACCATAAAGACACTGTCCGCTCACTCTGCTGTGTGTCCCCAGAGCCGTATTGACCAGAGAAGGGCCTTTGTCCTAATTCACGCAAAGGCTCTACATGGGCTAGCTGTGTTCCTGGGTTTGGGCATTCCCGACTGCAGCGTATTTGAAAGGGGATCCCAAGAAGTGATTGAAGATAAGCAAAGGGAGTTTCCATGGTTTCTGTTGGCCCCTAGATGGAGTGGCCATTTTTGAAGAGTGAAGAAGCTGTGTGTGGCCGTGAAGAATGGGAAGAAGTACTTGTGACATGGAGAAGTGTGAGCTGCAGGTGTATCAGCCTGCTCAGGCTGCATAACAAAATGCAGCAGACTCAGGGGCTTAAACAACAGACACTTATTCTATCATGGTTCTGGAGGCTGGAAGTCCAAGATCGAGGTGCCCGCAGGTTTGGTTCCTGGTGAGGCCTGCCATCCTGCCTTGCAGAAAAGGCTTTCTCACAAAGCCTTTCCTCTGTGCGCATGCACTCCTAGTAGCTCTTCCTTTTCTTATGAAGACACACATTCTATTGGATCAGTGCCTCATCCTAACAAACTCATTTAACCTTAATTACCTCCTTGAAGACCCTATCTTCAAATATAATCACATTTGGGGTTGGGAGTGGGGAAATAATTTAGTCCATAAGAGCAGGAAATGCCTACAATTCTGCAATTGGTGTTTTAGTATCAATTTGTGTGTGTGTGTGTGTGTGTGTGTGAGAGAGAGAGAGAGAGACTGACATCCCAGTTGGATCACAATCTTCTGAAGCAAGGCCTTTGTTTAAAAAGTCATTTTTTTTTGGCTGGGTGCAGTGGCTCACACCTGTAATCCCAGCACTTTGGGAAGCCAAGGCAGGCAGATCATGAGGTCAAGAGATGGAGACCAGCCTTGCCAACATGGTGAACCCAGTCTCTACTAAAAATACAAAAATTAGCTGGGCATGGTGGCGCACGCCTGTAGTCCCGACTACTTGGGAGGTTGAGACAGGAGGATCTCTTGAACCCGGGAGGCAGAGGTTGCAGTGAGCTGAGATCGCGCCACTGTACTCCAGCCTGGTGACAGAGCAAGACTCCATCTAAAAAAAAAAGTCATTTTTTTTCACCCCTGTCCTCTTAGTCCCCCAGCCCTCCACCACAGTGCCAGACACAAGCCTTCTGCCCATTAGGCACTAGAGAACTGTATGTGGTGCAAGCCCTGAAGGAGCTTCCTGGTGCACATGTGCAGGAGAGAAGAGTGAAGCCAGCACTTCATTCTGGGAGACGCTCTCAAATCCAGATAGGAGCTGATGGAGGGAAGACCCCATCAGCTCACTCTGTGAAGAACGAGGTGGAATTTTCAGAAAGGAAATGAACTCTAATTTCAGCCCGTTCACACTCTAATTTCATTTTGTTAAATAACATTATTTATTCAGTAACCTTTGGAATTCACATGCTTCATATTTAATGGGTCCAATTACACCCTTTCTGGCACGCCTGTGAAACATGCCGTTTTCACCATTCGACGTTTGTTTGACACGATTTCAGATGTTATATTACTCCATAGGGTAATGTGCCTTAATAGCTCCAAACTCCAATAACAAGAAGGATTAGCAGAGCAATAAGCTTTTATCCATCAGTTTAACTCCAGAATTGCCGCCCACAAGAGACCCTGAAGGCAGCAAATCTCTTATTTACTCAAAGGCTCTTTTGAAAAAAGCAAAAGTGGCTTTTTAAAAAAACGATAAAAATAATATATGCTCATTAAAAAAGTGTAAACAATGAGAAAGATATAAAAATAGAGAAATTGCCCATGGTTCTGCCACCCAGGATAGCTCCTGGACTCTTTAATGTGCTCCCTTTGATTTTCTTTTTTTTTTCTTTTTTTTTTTTTTTTTATGATATGGAATCTCCCTCTGTTGCCCAGGCTGGAGTGCAGTGGCACAATCTTGGCTCATTGCAACCTCTGCCTCCCAGGTTCAAGTGATCCTCCTGCCTCAGCCTTCCAAGTAGCTGGGATTACAGGCATGTGCCATGATGTCTGGCTAATTTTTGTATTTTTGTAGAGAAGGGATTTCACCAGTTGGCCAGGCTGGTCTCGAACTGCTGACCTCAAGTGATCCACCCGCTTCAGCCTCCCAAAGTGCTGGGATTACAGGCGTGAGCCTCCGCGCCTAGCCTGATTTTCTTCCTGAGCTCACTCTCATGTCTGTAGGTGTTTGCCGCGCTCTTTTGCATAATGGGATTATACTAAATATCCTGTTTCCCTACCCTCACTTTAAAAAATCATTTTTATTATGAAAAACTTCAAACATATACTAAAATGGACTGAAATCCATATTGAATTTCCATTTGTGGCGCCTCTTGTTTCATCTGAACTGCAATTTACCCCCAGCCTAGATTATTCTGAAGCGAATCCTAGCCATGCTCTGATTTTATCAGTAAATATCTCAGCATGTCTCTATAAAAGATAAAAACTCTTAAAAAATGACAATACCCTTTTCACAGCTTAACAATTAGCACAATCTTAATATCCTTAAATACTCAATCACTGTTTACGTTTCTCTAATTGTCTTGTCATTGTTTTCTTTCCAGTTTATTTGAATCTGGATCAAGGCATACTTACAATAGGTTCCTTTGGTTGATACGTCTCTTAAATCTTTTTTTTTTAACTCTTATTTTAGGTTTGGGGATACACGTGAAGTTTTATTATATAGGTAAATTTGTGTCATGGGGGTTCGTTGTAAAGATTATTTCGTTACCCAGGTACTAAGCCTAGTACTGAATAGTTATTTTTTCTGCTCTTCTCCCTCCTCTAAACCTCTACCCTCAAGTAGGCCCTCAAGTAGTGTCTGTTGTTCTCTTCTTTGTGTTCATGACTTCTCTTCATTTAGCTCCCACATATAAGTGAGAACACGCGGTATTTGGTTTTCTGTTCCTGCATTAGTTTGCTAAGGATAATAGCCTCTAGTTCCATCCGTGTTCCTGCAAAAGACATGATCTCATTTTTTATGGCTGCATAGTATTCCATGGTGTATATGTACCACACTTTTTTTTAAAGTTAACAAGGACATTTTTATTTTTATTTTTTTAACTTGTATTTTAATTTCAGGAGTAGACGTGCAGGATATGCAGGTTTATTGCATAGGTAAACATGTGTCATGGGGGTTTGTTGTGCAGATTATTTCGTCATCCAGGTATTAAGCCTAGTATCCATTACTATTGTTCCTGATCATCTCCCTCCTCCCACCCTCTGCCCTCTGGTAGGCCCCAGTGTGTGTTGTTCTCCTTGAAGTGTCCAAGTGTTCTCATCATTTAGCTTCCACTTATAAGTAAGAACATCTGGTATTTGGTTTTCTGTTCCTGTGTTAGTTTGCTAAGGATAATGACCTCCAGCTCCATCCACGTCCCTGCAAAGGACATGGTCTTGATCGTTTTAATGGCTATGTAGTATTCCATGGTATATATGTACCACATTTTCTTTATCCAGTCTATCATTGATGGGCATTTAGGTTGATTCCGTGTCTTTGCTATTGTCAATAGTGGTGCAGTGAACATTCACATGCATGTGTCTTTATGGTAGAATAATTTATATTCCTTTGGGTTAATACCCAGTAATGGGATTGCTGGATCAAATGGTATTTCTCTCTCTAGGTCTTTGAGGAATTGTCACATTGTCTTCCACAGTGGTTGAACTAATTTACACTCCCACTAAGTGTATCAGTGTTCCCTTTTCTCCACATCCTAGCCAGCATCTATTATTTTTTTACTTTTTAGTAGTAGCCATTCTGACTGGTGTAAGATGTTATCTCATTGTGGTTTTGATTTGCATTTCTCTAATGACCACTGATACTGAGCTTTTTTTCATATGCTTTTGGCTGCATGCATGTCTTCTTTAGCAATCTTTTTAATCTATAGGCTCCTCTTCTGTCTTTTCCCCTTATAGCTTATTTGTTGAAGAAATGCAGTCATCTACTCTATCAAGTTTCTGTCTGGATCTTGCTGATTGCTCCCCTGTGGTGTCTCTATGCTGTCCCTCTGTCCTGTGTAGTTCCTGTGCATTGCTAGTTAGACCTGAAAGCTTGATGAAATTCAGGCTCCTTTTTGGCTAGTCACATCTATTAATACATTATAAATGGTGTCGCGTACATGCTCCAGGAGGCATCATGTCTGGTCTCTTTTATGTTACTTAGATCTGTTACCTAGATCTACTAATTCATTATAAGGTGTAAAATGGTGATACTGTAATCCCATCATATCATTTTTGTTTATCAGTTGGAATACTTCTGTAAACATAAATTTCCCCTCCACAACTATTTGGTTACCCAGAGGCATAACTTACACAGTAAGGGCAGGATAAATGCTTGATTCTTTTCCTTTCTTTACCAGTTTTCAAAATAATGGGTAGGTTTCTCATCATCCCCCCACTGAACAATGAAATGTTTTCTCTGTTTTGTTTTTAGTATTATTATGAACTTGTAGATTTAAAGATATTTGATATGATTTAACATACCTTGGTCCTTAAATATATCATAGGTATTTTTGTTTGTCAACATAATTCTAAATGATCAGTTATAATGGCTGCACAATTTTCCCTTACATGAATGTATTAGAATTTACTTAACCATTTATTATTATTGGACATTTATGTTCTGTCTCTGTAGATTTAGCATTTCTACTCTAGTTCAGTCTCACTTTTATAAATATATGTATTTTTTCCTGAAGTAAGGTAGTACTTTCTCTAATATTATTTGAAAAGATAAAATTAGTAGATTAATTTTTAATGATGATCATGATATGAAAGGGAGTCTGATTAGTTGAGTAGCCTTTTTACTGAAGCTTGAAAGATATTTTCTACTTTACCTATTTAAAATATTCATATCATTAGTGAGGGAAAATATTCCTTTTTTTTTCCCTCAAGTGTTGAAGAAGTTCTTCATCAAGGACAAAAGATAAGACTATCAATTCAGCTAAGATAGTAATTAAAAGTATAAGAATGATAGTAGTAAGGTACCTTTTGCTATTTCCATATTTGATTGAATGTTTTCATAAAAAATACATTTTCTAGCTTTGAAAGAAATCATACTTGCCTTTATTAATTCACCCCGAAGGCAGGAACCGTCAGATGCATGACTGAATTTTGTGTATTGATGCACAGACTAGTACCAGCGATGAGTTAGGTGACATTCATCCTGATGTGCCTGTGACAGTGCCTGTTTATATCTGTTATGAAACTATTATTAATAATCTTCCTGGCCAGGCGTGGTGGCTCATGCCTGTAATCCTAGCACGTTGGGAGGCTGAGGTGGGTGGATGATTTAAGGTCAAGGGTTCAAGACCAGCCTGGCCAATATGGTGAAACCCCATCTCTACTAAAAATACAAAAAATTAGCCAGGCACGGTGGCACATGCCTGTAATCCCAGCTACTTGGGAGGCTGAGGAAGGAGAATCGCTTGAACCCAGAAGGCGGAAGTTGCAGTTAGCCGAGATCACGCCACTGCACTCCAGCCTGGGCAACAGAGTGAGACTCTGTTTCAGGAAAAAAAAAAAAAAAGTTCCCTAGTGCTCTCAAAAGAGTCCCGGTGGCTTGGACAATAAATTGTATGATCACCCTAGATATTAACATTTCTGTTTTCCTTCTACTTACTCAAGTTTCCTCATGTCCCTTATTTCAACTGTCTCAAGAGAGGGATGTCAAAGGATGACCTTCTTCTTCCCAACCCATCTGGACTTCCTACCTTCCCACAATCCCATGGCCACATTTATTTTTCCCCTTTCCTTGCTTATTTTTTATTTAAGCAAGTTGCAACTGTGTCTCTTCCTCTGCAACCCCCATTTTTAGTATAGTGCCCTTCAGTAGGACATGAAGTGGTCAGAGCAGGGAGAAAATCACTGTGTAACAATAGTAGTTCAGTCCAGATGAATAGGATTCAATCCAGATGAGAAGACTGAAGCCGGAAGGGACATCTGGGCCATGGCAACACAGCTAGTTAGTGGCAGAGCAGGACAAGGAGCAGGGTCTATAAATTCTCTGCTAACTGACCTTTGCTAGTTAGTTCTTTTCATAATTGCCAGGACTTTGGAAGAGTTTGATGTTTTGAGGATGGTAGGACACTAGCTCCCTTCCCATCACTTTGCTATCAGGTGCTAAATTATAATGAAAACAAGTCTCAGATCCAGTTCTGCCACACACACTACATTTATGAGCAAGCCATATTTATTGGAAGCAGGCAAAGAAGAGTCCTACAATCTCTTTCTCCAAACTTAGGTCAAGTCCACACCCAATTATTATGTTCTTTGACAAGTACCTTATATGAAAGGCCCCCTGGTGCCATGGTAGAGGCAATGCTATTCTAGTGGTAGAACCAGACAGCTGTCTAGTCAAGTCAGCTGACAAAACCTTATGTTAAGCTGAAGATGGTGGGAGAATACACTTTAGACCTGGAATACTCCTCTATCAGCGAAACCTGTTGGGTTTGACAGGTTCTTTTTTTTTTTTTTTTGAGATGGAGTCCTGCTCTGTCACCCAGGCTAGAGTGCAGTGGCATGATCTCAGCTCACTGCAACCTCTGCCTGCCAGGTTCGAGTGATTCT
The DNA here is from genome assembly GCF_028885655.2 of Pongo abelii. NCBI lineage: Eukaryota > Metazoa > Chordata > Mammalia > Primates > Hominidae > Pongo > Pongo abelii. The sequence continues at coordinate 26,196,279 of NC_071996.2, read as the reverse complement.
CCTGCTTCAGCCTCCTGAGTTGCTGGGATTACAGACGTGTACAACCATGCCCAGCTAATTTTTGTATTTTTAGTAGAGACAGGTTTCACCATGTTGGCCAGACTGGCCTTGAAGTCCCGACCTCAAGCGACCCACCTACCTCGGCCTCCCAAAGTACTGGGATTTCAGGCGTGAGCCACCACACCCAGCTGATTACTTCTTATATTTTATTTTTGCAAAGGCAGTAAATCCTGTAAATCTTTTTAGTCAGTCATATTTTTTGAGTTCCACTCATTTAACCAATGAAGAGGACTTCTAATGTTGTGAAAAGAATGGTTAGCAGCAATCCTGCAATTTATTCCTTTCCCTTGGATGAGGTTGCTGGGATGCCTCTGGGAAAGGAAGAAGGAAGGCAATCTGATTAAGTCTCTTATAAACATGTTAGTAACAGGCCTCCTAGAAAACCACTGATGGTAACTCTAAAGCTAACCAACAGTAGCTAACAGGAGAGTCCTTACCTATGGAAGGATTTTTAGCAGGATGTATTTGGTCTTTATAGGATTGCTTATGGTAAGTGTCTTAGTTCTTTAAGCAACAAACATTTTTCCTCACAGTTCTGGAGGCTGGGAAGTTCAAGATCAAGGTACCAGCAGGTCCTGTGTCTGGTGAGGATCTGCTCTCTAGTCTGGTGAGGACCTGCCTTCTTGTTTGCAGAAGGTTGTATTCTTCTTGTATCCTTACTGGTGTAGAGCAGACAGAGGAAGCAAGCTCTCATGTCTCTTTTTATAAGGGCACTGATTACATACATGAAGGCTCCACCCTTATGACCTAATTACCTCCCCAAAGCCCTATCTCCTAAAACCATAACATTTAGGGTTAGGATTTCAACATATGAATTTGGTGGGGGACACAAACATTTGGTCCATAACAGTAAAAAAAAACAAAACAACAACAAAGAAACACTTGAGGTCTATGGATCTATGTCACAGGACTACCTGGAAAGTGTCATGTAGGCTATGTAAATATTTAAGTATAAATTTGGAGATGTTTTATGACCACAGCAGATCCCTTTTGTGTGAGCCATGCAGCTGCATGGAATTCCTCAAAGTGCATGCTAATGTAGCAAGAGTGGACCTGGGGAGCTATGCCAGGTGTCCAGACTTCTCTTTGCTTTATCTGTGCCTCACAATTACTTGCATCCTTGGACTTATTAGTAAATCTTGGTACTGGTTAAGACCTCTGATCCCTGTGAGTCTTATTTGGCAGTATAGCACTTTGTGCATCTCTTATCCCTTATGCTAACTAATGTACTCCTGGTATAAATACAGATGAAAACACCTGAAGCAAGGCCTTACTTTCCTCTGGAGGATGGATTTATGATTAGATGATTCAAATGTTATTCAATAACTCTTGGATATAAAGTTAATTTGTATATATGTGTACATCATGCTATTCATACTGAGATATTTTAATGCATATTACAGACAATATAACATGAACAAAACAGGATTATGTCTTCTATGATTTCTAGTGATGGTTATTAACAGCAACAATAGCACTAACTATAACTATCAATTGTTTTGTGATGGTTATGTGCTGATCACTTTGCATATATTAGTGGTAGCTCAGTAAACTTGTAAGGTCTCTGTTCTCATTTTACAGATAAGAAAACTGAGTATTAAAGAGGTTAAGTAACTTATCCAATGTCACATCACTATGTGACCTCAAGCCTGATATATTTAAAGCCTTTGGATCTGCCACAAACCCAACTGTCCTCAGTTGTGAAACAAAGGACTAAAATGGATGGGAACTTAGGCTCTCTGTAGTTTTAATACTGTGGTGGCTTTATGACAAAAGTTTCCAAAAAGTTTATGGAACTGCTTTTACAAACTCAGAGGCAACTGGAGACAAAGGCTAGTGGGCTTCCTGGGGACTGGTGAGGTGCGATGTGGAGGGCAGGCCTCCCAGCTCCAGGATGATTCAGCGGCTTCTACATTAGCCTTCATGCAGGGGACACGTAGAAGCAGCATAAAACACGGTTCCCTTCTCAAGGAACTTACACTGGGCGGGGAAGTAAGATGCATGCAGAAAGCAATACTGGCTGATTCATACTGTTGAGAATGATGGGCGTCATTGTGTGGCACATCCTATAAGTGCACCAGGACTTCAGGAGCTGGGGATGTGGGAATAGGAAAGTTCATGAAGAAGAGCCAAACTTTGGAGAAAGTTATGGGTCCCAATCTGGCTGTGATGCTGGACTCACAGTGCAACAGTGGCCTCCCTAACAGCAGTGATGCCCTACTGAATGCTTGCTACCTGCGTTCCAGTTAGGCCCTCCACACACATTATATTGCAAGTCCTCTGAGCCACACTGCAAAGTAGATGTCATTATCTCTATTTTATAGTCGAGGCTCAGCCAGATTTAGTGACCTGCCCATTATCATATGGGAATTAATCAGTAGGGTTTATACTTGAACCTGAGTCTATGTCAAACCTCAGCTCATACCTATTCCACGATTCCAGTGGTTCTCAAAATGTGAACCGGGACCAGCAACATCAACCTCATCCAGGAACTAATTGGAAATGCAAATTCCCAGTCCCAATTCAGACCTCAGACCTCTTGATTTAGAAACTCTGGGGGTGGGCCGCAATACAAGTTTCAGTAAGCCCTCCAGGCGATTCTGATGTGCCCTAAAGTTTTAGAATCGCTGCACCAGACCATCAGCTTCTGTTTCTTATCTACAAATGGGGGCAATAATCCCCCCTCACAGTGCTGTGGTAAGGATTACGTGAGACAATGTGTGGGGAACATCTAGCTTGGTGCCTGGCTTGTAGGAGGAAGGATGGACAGTGGCTGTTCCCCTCCTACCGTGAGAATATGAAGTGCCATCTTTTTTTAGCTAGCACCATATCTGGAGGATAGTAGGTGGAAGGCTGAGTGAGGAGAGACATTTTCAGGGGAAAGGGTGGAGCATTTCAGATGACGGGAACCACACAGCCACCAGCTGTTACTAGCAGGGCACAGACTTGTCCTCCCATCATCTTCAAATTTCTTCCTTCTTTTTTGTGTGTCTGAGATTATAACAATCATTATTATTGGTGAGACACCTGTTCAGTGTAATGAACCTGGAGTTCACTACAATTGGCAAATGAACAGTTCCTTGTAATTGGCTCATAAGAATGATAAGAGGTAGACAGCCATAGTTAAAACCTTTTCAGTTCATGTGTGCCATTAGTGGGAGCTCATTAAAGACATGAATGAAGAGAAAATGTAAATAAAGAATCCTGCTTTCATAATCACACCTGTACATCTAACTCCCTGCTCCCAGGGTTCAGCTGAAAGAAAATCTCTTTGTGCTCACGGCCTGCTGGCCTACCTGCTCTCTGCAGCCTCATTTTTGTGGGTCTCAGACTGTCTTGTCTCCATTGAGCTGCAGCCGGGTTGGGGATGTGGCTTACAGACAGTCTGTGGTGGACAACACTGCCTCCATGGCCGTTGGCCCCAGGCAGGACCCATCCTCGGCATTTAGCACAGGCCAGGGAGGGGTGTGGCAGTGAACCCTTGTTCCTGATGCCTCTTGGAAGCACGGTAGGAACCTGAGTGTGTCCACTGAGTGACTTAGGTTCCGTGACATGGAGTTCTTGCAGGTTTTTCCCCCTGTTGCAAAATTAAAGGTAAGTGTATCAGATAGCCAAAATTACATTTAAATGATGTGCTTAATGCATAATCAACAAACTCCATGTCAGGCTCTATTTTGGGGCATTCTTTGATTTTAGCAATTTTCTAACCAAGCAGTATTACGGAGGCCAGCAGTATACATTGGCATGTCAAGTTACTTCACAGCATGTGTGATTTGAGGCACTAAGAAATACATCTCTCTCATATTTAAAAAGCCCCCTAAAAAGAAAACAATATAGAATTAACAGCCAAAAGCCCCAACAAATCCCTATTAAGTAGGCTGGTAGACGCTTGAAATCCCACCATTTTTGCATTCTACCTGAGGATGCAAGTATTGTTGTCTGTCTAAATTTGAGATGCAGAATTACTAAACCAGTATCAGTCTTCTGCATGTGCGTTTCAATTTAAAAAAAAAATCTGCTTAGTAACTCCTAGAATGGTGGACCCTAAGTAGTTTGACTTGGGTATTGCTGAAGTCGGGCTGGGCCCAAATTCCTGGGGAGCTGCTGAGGGCTGAAAGGGAGGTGCTGGCCCTGCAGACCACCTTTACCAGGCAGGTATTTTCCTAAGAACCAGCACAAATGGGCCTCCCCCTGCTGTGGATCAGATGGGTGGAGACCAGGCAGGTGATATGGGCTTCCATTCCCTGCAGCTCCCAGCTGCTGGTTGCTGATAAATTGCTTCTTAAGGAGTCACTCTGCATTTCTTCTTTCCTGATATTACAATACAGAGACAGAGATATCGCAATGCAAGCTGATGGGAAACTGGGGATTTGTAAGGAATTACCTGAGATGGATGTGAGTTTTATTTATGGGCTCTGTACTTTCTACAGGCACTGAACTAGGGGCTGGGCATTCTAAGACTAAGCAGGTCGGCTCTCAGGTCTCACAGCTCAGGACAGTGCTGGCCAGACTTTTTTTCATCGTTGCTCCCTACAGCGACTTAGGCTTCCTTTCCTAATCCCCTCACTCTGGCATGAAATTTTAATACCACAGGTTTACTAGATACCTGTCTATGTACTGTGTAGTTAGTATCTATCTATCTGTTTTCCATCCATTTATTTATTTATTTTTGAGATGGAGTGTCACTCTGTCACCAAGGCTGGAGTGCAGTGGCACTATCTTGGCTCCCTGCAAACTCCGCCTCCGGGTTCAAGCGATTCTCCTGCCTCAGCCTCCAGAGTAGCTGGGATTACGGGCGTGTGTCTCTTGCCTGGCTGATTTTTGTATTTTTAGTAGAGACGGGGTTTCATCGTGTTGGCCAGGCTGGTCTTGAACTCCTGACCTCATGATCCACCTGCCTCAGCCTCCCAAAGTGCTGGGATTACAGGTGTGAGCCACTGTGCCTGGCCCATTTATTTATCTATTTATATATCCATCTGTCTCTCTATATATTTTATACATAAAATGAATAAATTTTTTACCCCCTCTTCCAATCATCCCTGTTGAAATGCATGGATAGTCTGGATAAAGAGACAGACATGTAGATGGGAAAATGATAAAGATTCACAGAAAGTGAAAAAATAATAACAGCTCTCCCTACGTAGCACTCACTCTGTGCTGGGTGCTCTTCCCAGTATTTTACAAGTATTAACGAATCCTCACAGCAGCCCTGCTTATGAGCTGCTTAGTAGATGGAGATAATGGTACAAAGAGTTAAGTAACTTGTCCATGGAGGCGCCTGCAGTTGATATGTTAATCATAGAAGTCCAGGACTTTGGTTAACTCTCCCGTGTTTGGTGACCTCGTCCCAGCACTTCAGGCCAGTGCATGTCTCTTTTCTTTAACTTTCAGAGAAGCAGATTCTTCAGAGTCCACCTCCCTGCCTCCCCAGGGAGGACCACACTGAGTCCATGTGATGGGAACCAGTGTCTCGTGCGTGCCATGGAGGGGCGGCAGCTGCTCCTCTACCCTAGCACTGAGGACAGAGTGGGGGCTCTGTGCAGTCAATGGAGTTAAATTCCGGCCTCTACATAACTGTCTTCTGTTATGCGTTCTAGAAGAACCACCTCAAAAGTGGAGCTAGCAGAGGTCTGATTAAAGACGTCTTCCATAAGTAGAACGAGCAAGAGCTCTATAAGGTGTAGCATGGAGTCTCTCAGGCCCCCTCGGTACCTTCTTGTCAAATCTCCTGGGCCACATGTTTTATCACAAACTGCAGAGTCTGGCTAGTAGCTGAAGCTACCTGGAGGGCAGCTTTTCACCTCCCTAGGTATAAGGAAGGACCTAGCTCCAAGTGGGTTCCCTGCCTTTGACTATGGTCCCTGAGATGGCTTGAAACCTCGCTCCTCCAGAAGGCACCCTTCTAGTATTCTCTTCCTTGGCATTGGAGAGCTGCTTGCTAAGGTTTAAGAGGTTGATTTTAAAAGCCATAGATTGAATTCCTCTCAGGTGCTAGGCCCTGCACACAGCATCCCCAGGGGCCCTGTGGGCCACATGAAAAGGCCTGTGTGGGGTTTTAACCAGCTGATCTAACTCTTGTAATTGTGAGCTTTAAAGTAGACTCTACTGAAAGATAAGGAAATCTATTTTATTTACAAAGACTTAATAATTTGTACTCCAATCACAAAGTCTGGGTGGGTGCATTCTCCCTGAGAACTGAACCAGTCTCCCCATGTTAAATAATGCAGGGAACAAACACACTTTCCTGTCCTTGTGCTAAACAATTCTGGGAAGAATTGTGTATGTTTTTATACCTGATTTTATACCAAACAATCTTGGGACCAGAGAGAAATAACTTAGCTGCTTCCTCCAGGAAATACCTGTTCCTGGAAGATAAGACTGTGAACCAAGATTATCAACTTTCTCATCAATGCGGCTTTGAGACCCTCGCCTCACCATGCCCATCAGTCTCCAGCTGCTGTGTCAAAACTGTGCTCCATCCCAATCAGTTCTCCACCTTGTAATTCTTGCCATAAAATCAACCAGCCTTGGTCTTAAAACCTTATAAATACTCTTCCCTGATTTTCCCTTTGAGACACCACTGAGACCATCAAGGTCGTGTCTCCCTTGCTTTGTTGAGTTGGATCTGCGTAGTTCTGCCTGATGGGCTTTCCTGGTGGGCATTAGGGGATTGACAGCTGACATCCCTGCTCTATCTGACTCTGTTAGTGAGCCCCTCTTGACCTCTCTGACCCAAGGGCTGTTCTCTGGGCAGTGTGAACAGCTTCACCTGCACATGTGCGTGGGAATGCAATTAGGGGTCGGGGAAATCCCCATCAGAGCATGGGCGCTCACCTGATCCTGGAACACTCTGCCAGACAGCCCGTGGCTCACTCCTTCACCCCTTCCTCTTGACTCAAATGTGACCACCTCAGGGAGGCCTATCCAGACCTCCCTTTTAAAAACTGAAAATCCAGGCTGGGCATGGTGGCTCATGCCTATAATCCAGTACTTTGGGAGGCTGAGGCGGGAGGATCACTTGAGCCTGGGAGTTCATTCTGGACAATATGGTGAGACCCAGACTGTATAAAAAAAAATTAGCCTGGCATGGTGGCATGTGCTGTGGTCCCAGCTATTTGGGAGGCTGAGGTGGTAGGATTGCTTGAGGCCAGGAAGTTGAGGCTGCACACTCTAGCCTGGGTGAAAGAATGAGACCCTGTCTCAAACAAACAAACAAACAAACAAACAAAAAACAACAAAAACCAGAAAGCAAAATGAAACAACAAACCCACAAAAACAAAAAATACTGAAAAATCACCACCCACTCACATACCTTTAGTATGCCCTGTCTTCCTTAGATTGATCTACTTTCTTTTCATTATATTTTAATTATTTATTTATATTTATTTATTTTTTTAGAGACAGGGTCTCACTTTGTCTCCTAGGCTGCAGTGCAGAGGTGTGATCATAGGTCACAGCAGCCTTGAACTCCTGGGCTCAAGGAATCCTCCCGCCTCAGCCTCCCAAGTAGCTGGGACTACAGGTGTGTTCCACCATGCCAGGCTAATTTTTAAAAAAGTTTTAGTAGAGATGATGTCTCACCATCTTGCCCAGGTTGGATTCCAGCTCCTGGGGTTAAGTGATCCTTTGTCTGTGGCCTCCCAAAGTGCTGGGATTACAGGCATGAGCCACCACTCCCAGCGTATATGTATGTGTGTATGTGTGTGTGTGTGTATATATATATATATTTTTTTTTTTTTCTTTTTTTTTAGACGGAATCTCCTGTGTCACCCAGGCTGGAGTGCAATGGCATGATCTCGGCTCACTGCAACCTCTGCCTCCTGGGTTCAAACAATTCTCCTGCCTCAGTCTCCCAAGTAATTGGGATTACAGGCACCCACCATCATGCCTGGCTAATTTTTGTATTTTTGTAGAGACAGGGTTTCACCATGTTGGCTAGGCTGGTGTCGAACTCCTGACCTCAGGTGATTCACCTGCCTCGGCCTCTCAAAGTGCTGGGATTACTGTGGCGTGAGCCACTGTGCCGGGCCACCCATTATATTTTTAATGGAAATGAAAATATTATTTGGTGGTGGTGCTCCCTTTCAAAGACATAGCCACTCAGTTAGTGGTTTGAAATACCAGACAAACATTAAAATTAACCAGGCAATTCCAAAAATACAGATGACTCGGCGTGACTTACAGAGATTCTAGTTTGGTGGACTTGGGTGGGATGGAGAAAGATTATGCATATTTATGTATGTATATATATATACATAGCTATGTAGGTGATGAAGCTGCGCAGCCGACTGACCTACCTACATGTAACCAACAACAAAGACAAGTACAGTCTGCATGGACCAGAGCCATCATAAAAATGCACACCCCTTGATCTAGTTATTTCACTTCTAGGAGTTTATTCAAAGGAGAAAATCCCACAGGTACATGAAATTCTATTCAACTAGAGTGTTCATTAAGTTTTGCTTATAACGAGAAATCTAAGACTGAAAAACAATATATTAATATGTGTCAGAGACCTACACATTTACATTTCCTTTGATTCAGATAGAATCAGATTTACCAACAAACATGTACCTCTAACCCAATGACGGCTCGCTGATGACAAAAACTGGAAACACCTTAGTGCTCACAATTAGGTTGGTTCAGTAGAAAGGAACTGCCTCCGTGAATGATACACCACTCCATCGTCTAAATGATGATAGAGGTGAATATTTAACGGTGAGGGAACAATCTTCATGCTGTATTTTTTTTTCTTTTTTTTTGAGATGGAGTCTCACTCTGTCATCCAGGCTGGAGTGCAGTGACGCGATCCCACCTCCTGGGTTCAAGCGATTCTCCTGCCTCAGCCTCCAGAGTAGCTGGGATTACAGGCACCTGCTACCACGTCCAGCTAATTTTTGTATTTTTAGTAGAGACAGGGTTTCATCCTGTTGGCCAGGCTGGTCTTGAACTGCTGACCTCTGGCGATCCGCCTGCCTCGGCCTCCCAAAGTGCTGGGATTACAGGTGTGAGCCACCGTGCCCGGCCCTTCATGCTGTATTAAGTGAATAAAAATATAACTCAACTCACCAAATATTTATTGAGTATTTATTGTGTGTAGCCCAGGTTCTGTTCTAGGCTCTGGGAACACCTCAGTGAACACAGAAGTCAAAAGCCCTGACTGCATCATGAGGCTTACACTCCAGTGTGGGGAGAGAGCTGACCTTATGGTGTGTTCGAAGGTTAAACATATTATGGAAAAAAGTAGATAAGTCTAAGGAAGAGAGGACATATTAAGGGTGTGTGTTTGGATGGGTGGGGGATTTTTAGTGTTAGAAGGGGAGGTCTGGATGGGCCTCACTGAGAAGGCTGTGTGTGAGTCAAGAGTAAGGGGTGATGGAGTGAGCTATGGGCTGTCAGCAGTGTTGCAGGCAGAAGAAACAGCAGTGCAGAACCGCTGGGGTGCAGAGTCCCTGGCACAGACAAGGGCTAGCAAGGAGCCCTGGCAGAGCTGCAGTGGGGTGAAGGGAGGAGCGAGGTCAAAGAGATAAGGGGTGTACAGCTCACAGGGGTTCCTATTGGCTATTGCAGGGGATTCGGCTCTTACTCTGAGGGACAAGGGGAGCCACTGCAGGGTTTTAAGTAGAGAAACGACATAGTTACTTATGTTCTAAAATGATCATCCTGAAAGCTGTGTTTAGAATATTCTATAGCTGCACTGTCTACTTTGGTGGCCACTTGCCACTTGTGGCTACTGAGCACTTGGGTTGTGGCAAAGCCTGAGATGAGATGTGCCATCAGTGTGAAATACACACTGGCTTTGTATTATAAACACTTAGTGTGAAAAAATGTAGAACATTTTACTGATTTTTATACTGATTGCATGTTGAAATGGTAATATTTTGGATATATTGGATTAAATAAAGAATATTGTTAAAATTAATTAATTTAGGTTTTTCCCCCTTTTTAATGTGGCTACTAGAATTTTCTTTAATGTTTTAATTTTTATTTTTTTATAGCTCTCCAGAATCAACCTGAGGCTAGAAAATTTTAAATTGCATATGTGGCAGCATTCTATTTCCACTGGACAGCCATAATCTGTAGAGGACACTTGGGGAGATGACCTGCAATTGTATAGAGAGGAATGGTAGTGGCTTGGGCAAGGGTAATAGTGGTTAAGGGGAGATTTGAGTAGGATTTATCTGGATGTATTTTGAATCAATAAATGATGACGATTATTTTTTTGGACAGATTGAATGGGTAAAAGATAAAGATGAAGCCAGGATGATTCCAAGGTTTTGGACTGAGCGCCTGGAAAGATTGAGTTGGGAAAGATCGGGACGTTAAATGTGAGAAGTGTACCACAGAGCCAAGTGGAGGTGTTTTGTAGAGAGTTACAGAGGCAAGTCTGGAGTTCAGGGGAGAGGTCAAGGCTGGGGACATAACCTGGGGAGAGAGCATAGAGACCTATTTAAAGCCATGGGTCTGGATGAGGAGACTGAGAGAAGAGAAGAGAACCGAGGACTGAGACCTGGGTTCACCCCTCCAATTTCGGGAGGCTGGGAGAAGAGCAGAAACCACAGAGGAAGTGGAGAGAGGTCCAGTGAGGTAGGAGGAAACCAGAGAGGCTGATGTCCTGGAAGTGGGGTGAAGAAAGTGCCTCCAGGGGGCAGGAGAGGGAAACTGAGGCAAATGCCATCAAGAAGGTAGTTAGGAAGAAGGCTGAGATTCGGCCCTCAGACTGAGCAGCATGGAGGCCGTGGGTGGTCTTGACAAGAGCCCTTTGGGGGAAGGTAGTGGTGAAAACCTGACTGGAGGAGTGGCTTGAGGAAGAGCAACCTCTCAGAAATTTGAGAGAGTGAGTACTGCATTTTTTTCCCAAAGAGTATGAGTATAAAGGGAAAAAGAAGAATGTGAAGATAGAATTAGGATTAGGTCATACACTAAAACGTCAGCAATTAGCCAGCCACGGTGGCTCACACCTGTAATCCCGGCACTTTGGGAGGCTGAGGCTGGCGGATCACCTGAGGTCAGGAGTTCAAGACCAGCCTGGCCAACATGGCGAAATCCCGTCTCTACTAAACATACAAAAATTAGCCAGGTGTAGTGGCACATGCCTGTAATCCCAGCTAACCCCAGCTACTCAGGGGGCTGAGGCAGGAGAATCACTTGAACCTGGGAGGCTGGGGTGGCAGTGAGCCGAGATCACGCCACTGCACTCCAGCCTGGGCAGCAGAGTGAGACCCCGTTGCAAACAAAACAAAACAAAACCCAAAAAACAAAAACAAAAACAAAAACAAAAAGTCAGCAATTGGACCCCTGGGATTATAAATGTTATTTTTTGAAAAAAAAGTATTGTATTTTGCTGTAATGTTTTAAAATTACTTTAATATTTCAAAGAACGACTTTGAACAAAATTTAAACAAAAAGTTATAAAGCCAACAGTGGAGTTAGTACAACTTCTTGTTAGCCAGACCCTCCAACTAGCTTAGCTCTTGAACAGAGAATAAACTGGGTTGGAAGCCTCCTCAGGGATGCTTTCAAATTTTCCTTAAAATGTGTGGTCATGTCTCTTTACCTAAGATGAGATGCAATATTTATTTCTCCTTAAATTGCTAGGATCCATTTCCTACTGGCCTGTCTCTAGAACAGACCTGAACTAATTGATCCACCACCCATCGATGAAGGGCTTTTAAAAGGATCTTCTTACTCTTGAGTCTCTTAGAATGAAAGTCAAGAAGTTGACTAAATCAGGATTACTTCTTCATGATTGGTGTTTAGGAAAGTATTTGGTGCAGCAAGTGTTTTTACTTGAGGAGTGCTTATTATTAACAGTAAAATAGTGGTAAGCGACTATTCACTGAAGTGTTCACCAGGTGCCAGATTCCATGCGAAGGGCTTTACATATCTTTGTTCATATAATCAGCACAACAACCCTATGAGTTAGATGTTGTTACTTGCATTTTAATGGCTAAGGCAGCTAAAGCTCAGAAATCACACAAGTAGTGTGTGGCAAATCACGGACTCCAGCCAGGTTTGTCTGATCAAAACTCGATTCCTGTCCACTCTCAGGAGGGTGCCATACCAGGCGAAAGCTCCCTCCTGCTCCAGGCCCTGTAGATTGCTTTCTAAGGCGGGGAGAGAGGCAGTGCGGGGGCAGGGCCCTATAGCGCCTCTTGGAAAGTTTCCACCAAGGCTTCAGAATGAACAAAGATGGATTTTGTTACTGAAAGAGGAGCTTTTCCTACATTCTGAGCTTAAAAACTAGTCAAGAAACCTAAGCAGTAACGTCTGTAACCCAGGCCTATGACAGAGTTTTGGCAAAACCAGACTCTAGTGTTCCTGTGGGTGGGTCAGAGCCCATTTATCTCTATAGCAGAGGTAGTTACATTACAGTGACGAGAGAAGTGGTCTGAAACTCATCCTGATCATTTATCCACAAATTGCTCCAGTGGTCATTTTATTCCCCAAATAAAGGACCCTTGTACAATTGAATTCCATTATACGTCCTTTGTTATTACATGAACTTGACTATTTGGCCAGCCAGTAGCATCTCCATAGAGTATAAACATTTTTTACAGTGAACTCAATAAATATAACAGACACTTCCTCCAGCCTTGATTTTTCATTAAGAAGGGGCACAATAATAGCAACCCTCATAGGGTTGGAGCTATTGTCACTGCTTAGCACATTGACTAGCCCATATTAAAGGCTCAGTAAATGTTAGCTGACATTAATAATAAATTCATATTAGAAGACTACATAATTAGCATATCAAACACCATCCCGAACATCATACACTGCTTCTTTAGCTGAAATTACATTCTTTGTAGGCAAATTGTGCTTCTAGGATGTTTAATAGTTTTATTCTCTTAAGTAGGTAAATATTCTTTCTATAATTTCATTTACTCTGTAAGATGAGCCAGTAAGTTGTTTTGTCCCTAGATAGAGGCATTGATTTTGCATGCCTGAGTTCATGTGGACTCAGAATTAATGAAGAAAATCTGAATTGACAAAAAACTACTGTATGTTGCAGACTGCAAATTTACTTAGCCAGATGTGTATAGTTTTTTTATGTTGTCAACAAATAATCTAGTTTTTCTCTAACTTATAAGTTCTTCAAAGTTTGAAACAGTTTGACTTGATTAAATTGTTAGGTAATACATTCAAATATTTTAGGAAAAAAATCACAGTCTTTTTTTTTTTTTTTTTTTTGAGAAGGAATCATTTGCTCAGTCACCCAGGCTGGAGTGCAGTGGTGCGACCTTGGTTCACTACAACCTCCGACTCCTGGGTTTAAGCAATTCTCCTGTCTCAGCCTCCCAAGTAGCTGGGACTACAGGTGCATGCCACCATGCCCGGCTAATTTTTGTTTCTTTAGTAGAGATGGGGTTTCACCATACTGGTCAGGCTGGTCTGGAACTCCTGACCTTAGGTCATCCACCCATCTTGGCCTTCCAAAGTGCTGGGATTACAGGTGTGAGCTACTGTGCCCGGCCCAAGCTCAGTCCTTTTATCTCCACTCTCTTCCCCTCCCCTCTCTTCTCCAAGGTGGCATCTGTATCCTGGGGTGAAGGAAGGAGAGGGACTCTTGGATGGGCATTTGAGGTGGCAGCTTCCAAGAGTCCCTCATGGTGAGTAGGAGTGGCCTTCCGGCCTTGGGGGTCCCTGCCCTTCATCTGACACAATCCCTCACGTCGCAGTCCTTATCAGCACGTCTCTGCTTCCTCTTTCTGTAATTCCCTGGCTGGGAGGGGTGGGCTTTCCCTTCCTTTTTCAGTTGCATCTCTCCCTTTTAGAAAAGGACTTAGACTCTGGTCTCCCAGCCCTGGTCCTTGATGCATCACATAGATTCTAAAGACACTTAGCAAATCCTTTCTGGTTTTTGCAATGTCTGACCTTCTAGCCTACTGTCTTCTTAAAGAGGTCATGGTCTAGCTGTCTTCCACCCTGGAGCAATACGCCACATTCCAGGAAATAGGAGGTGGCATGTGGAAAAAGAAGAGGTGGGGTTAAAATGCCTTGATTTAATATTGGCAAAATATTATCCCTGTAACTGTTTTGGAAATGAGTGCAAACCTGGCCGTCTAAATGGCCACATTAACTTGGGTAACTGCCATATGTAAATAACATGCAGAAGTGGAAGGATGGACCAGATGGTTAATAACGGATGTGGTGATTCAGTGCTGGAGGAATTAATGGTGAATAATGACTAGAATGCTAACTGATAGTATTTCTAACACCAGGAGTGACAGTGAACAAACTTGGTAATAATTAGAAAAGAAAGAACAACAAGAGGGTATGTCAAAGTTTGTGTTAACTGAAGTTCCCATATGGATCCAAGATTGCAGCAGTGATTATTTCTGCAACACGAGGACCATCTGTTTCCTCACAGCAGCATCATTTAACAGTGAAAGGACAGGGCCTCAGCCTTAAATTCGGGGAAAACAAGTAGCTAGAACCAATGAGAAGGGAAATGTTGATGTTAATATATGAGTTTATTTTCTGTTATTCAGATAGATTTGTACTCCAACTTCTCTACTGTCTTTATTCATACAACTCTGGTACCTTTTTCCCTCTTTTCCTTTCCCTCCCTGTTTCTTTTCCTTCCTTCTTTTTTCCCTTTCTGCCTCTTTCCCTTCTTCTTTTATTCTTTTTTTTTTTTTGAGCTGGAGTCTCACTCTGTCACCCAGGCTGGAGTGCAGTGGCGTGATCTCGGCTCACTGCTACCTCTGCCTCCTGGGTTCAAGTGATCCTTGTGCCTCAGCTTCCTGAGTAGCTGGGACTAGAGGCATGTGCCACCAGGCACGGCTAATTTTTGTGTTTTTAGTAAAGACAGGGTTTCGCCATGTGGGCCAGGCTGGTTTCGAACCCCTGACCTCAGGTGATCTGCCCACCTCAGCCTCCCAAAGTGTTGGGATTACAGGTGTGAGCCACTGCACCTTGCCTCTCTCTTCCTCCTCCTCCTCCCCTCCTCTTCCTCCTCCTCCTCCTCCTTCTTCTTTAAAAAAATCTGTCTTCTTCTGTCATTCAGTTACAAACCCACTGACTGCTCCAGCCCCACCAATCACTTTTCCTTTGGAATTCTTATTCCAGGTAGCCAGCACAATACAAGTTAGCATTTGACTTAATAGTGCTATATTCTGTCTTGTTAACAAAATTATTTCTTGTATATTAGAGCCATCTTCTCAATGGGATTATATATGCTCCCATGGAAGAGAATCTAGACATTTGCTGCTTTGTACTTACTGTCCTTCATTAGTGAATGTTAGCTTTATGACAGACTAATAATTATGAGAAAAACAGTAATAGTTATTTTATCAATACTGAGGTCTGAATAGTCGAGTGTAGAGATTTGCTTTTGGTTTTGTTTAATGCCCGTTTGAAGAGCTTCCTGATGAAATGGGATGTGCTTGGCATTGTGCTTGGAGTTGTCATCATCATTCTCATCATCCTCATCCTCATCCTCATCACCATGTCACAATAAACACTGCTTCCAGTTAATATTGACCCCTTCTTATGTGCCAATTATGTTATTTAATTCTCAAAATAGTCTTAATGACATACTCCAAAGGTAAAATCAAACTGTGTTTTTTCCTACCCTCACACAACAGCACTCAGCTCTGGTCACCAAAATGTGTGTGGGAATTTCTCCCTACCAATAACCAGTTCTCTAATTTAATTCCGACGCCATCTACCTGGAGACAGTGTCATATCCCACAGGTTATGGGTGCATTCCCACAAGACTGACCCCACTTCAGATGCCAACCACAAGCCCCGAGTTGTAGTCTATGCTTCTGTCTCAATGACTGTAAATGGAGAGTTCCCAACACCCCCTCCTTGGGTTTGATTAATTTGCTAGAGTGGCTCACAGAACTCAGGGAAACACTTACTTACATTTACTCATTTATCATAAAATACACTACGAAGGATACAGATGAACAGCTGGATTCTAAAGACACTTTAGCAAATCCTTAGATTTGCAAGGTAAATCTAAGGATTTGTAGGGCAAGGTAAGAGGGAAGGGGCGCAGAGCTTCCATTCCCTCTCCAGGCACAGCACCCTCCAGGAACCTCTGTGAGTTCAGCAACCAGAAAGCTCTCTGACCCTGTCCTTTCCCGTTTTTATGGAGGCTTCGTTATGCCGGCATGACTGATGATATCATTGGCCATTGGTGATCAATCTCTAGTCCCTGTCTCCTCCTAAGAGGTTGGAGAGTGGGGTGAATGCCCCAATCCTCCACTCATGGTTTGGTCTTTTTGGTGATCAGTCCCCATCCTGACGCTTTCTAGGGGCCCGCAGATGTCATTCATCTTATTAGCATACAAAAGGCACTCTTTTTTTTTTTTTTTTTTTTCTTTTTTTTTTCTTTTATTGTAATTATTATTATTATTATTATTATTATTATACTTTAGGTTTTATGGTACATGTGCCCAATGTGCAGGTAAGTTACATATGTATACATGTGCCATGCTGGTGCACTGCACCCACCAACTCGTCATCTAGCATTAGGTATATCTCCCAATGTTATCCCTCCCCCCTCCCCCCAACCCACAACAGTCCCTGAAGTGTGATGTTCCCCTTCCTGTGTCCATGTGTTCTCATTGTTCAATTCCCACCTATGAGTGAGAATATGCGGTGTTTGGTTTTTTGTTCTTGCGATAGTTTACTGAGAATGATGATTTCCAATTTCATCCATGTCCCTACAAAGGACATGAACTCATCATTTCTTATGGCTGCATAGTATTCCATGGTGTAGATGTGCCACATTTTCTTAATCCAGTCTATCATTGTTGGACATTTGGGTTGGTTCCAAGTCTTTGCTATTGTGAATAATGCGGCAATAAACATACGTGTGCATGTGTCTTTATAGCAGCATGATTTATAGTCCTTTGGGTATATACCCAGTAATGGGATGGCTGGGTCGAATGGAATTTCTAGTTCTAGATCCCTGAGGAATCGCCACACTGACTTCCACAAGGGTTGAACTAGTTTACAGTCCCACCAACAGTGTAAAAGTGTTCCTATTTCTCCACATCCTCTCCAGCACCTGTTGTTTCCTGACTTTTTAATGATCGCCATTCTAACTGGTGTGAGATGGTATCTCATTGTGGTTTTGATTTGCATTTCTCTGATGGCCAGTGATGGTGAGCATTTTTTCATGTGTCTTTTGGCTGCATAAATGTCTTCTTTTGAGAAGTGTCTGTTCATGTCCTTCGCCCACTTTTTGATGGGGTTGTTTGTTTTTTTCTTGTAAATTTGTTGGAGTTCATTGTAGATTCTGGATATTAGCCCTTTGTCAGATGAGTAGGTTGCGAAAATTTTCTCCCATTTTGTAGGTTGCCTGTTCACTCTGATGGTAGTTTCCTTTGCTGTGCAGAAGCTCTTTAGTTTAATTAGATCCCATTTGTCAATTTTGGCTTTTGTTGCCATTGCTTTTGGTGTTTTAGACATGAAGTCCTTGCCCATGCCTATGTCCTGAATGGTATTGCCTAGGTTTTCTTCTAGGGTTTTTATGGTTTTAGGTCTAACATTTAAGTCTTTAATCCATCTTGAATTGATTTTTGTATAAGGTGTAAGGAAGGGATCCAGTTTCAGCTTTCTACATATGGCTAGCCAGTTTTCCCAGCACCATTTATTAAATAGGGAATCCTTTCCCCATTTCTTGTTTTTCTCAGGTTTGTCAAAGATCAGATGGTTGTAGATATGTGGCATTATTTCTGACGGCTCTGTTCTGTTCCATTGATCTATATCTCTGTTTTGGTACCAGTACCATGCTGTTTTGGTTACTGTAGCCTTGTAGTATAGTTTGAAGTCAGGTAGCGTGATGCCTCCAGCTTTGTTCTTTTGGCTTAGGATTGACTTGGCGATGCGGGCTCTTTTTTGGTTCCATATGAACTTTAAAGTAGTTTTTTCCAATTCTGTGAAGAAAGTCATTGGTAGCTTGATGGGGATGGCATTGAATCTGTAAATTACCTTGGGAAGGATGGCCATTTTCATGATATTGATTCTTCCTACCCATGAGCATGGAATGTTCTTCCATTTGTTTGTATCCTCTTTTATTTCCTTGAGCAGTGGTTTGTAGTTCTCCTTGAAGAGGTCTTTCACATCCCTTGTAAGTTGGATTCCTAGGTATTTTATTCTCTTTGAAGCAATTGTGAATGGGAGTTCACTCATGATTTGGCTCTCTGTTTGTCTGTTATTGATGTATAAGAATGCTTGTGATTTTTGCACATTGATTTTGTATCCTGAGACTTTGCTGAAGTTGCTTATCAGCTTAAGGAGATTTTGGGCTGAGACAATGGGGTTTTCTAGATATACTATCATGTCATCTGCAAACAGGGACAATTTGACTTCCTCTTTTCCTAATTGAATACCCTTGATTTCCTTCTCCTGCCTAATTGCCCTGGCCAGAACTTCCAACACTATGTTGAATAGAAGTGGCGAGAGAGGGCATCCCTGTCTTGTGCCAGTTTTCAAAGGGAATGCTTTCAGTTTTTGCCCATTCAGTATGATATTGGCTGTGGGTTTGTCATAAATAGCTCTTATTATTTTGAGATACGTCCCATCAATTCCTAATTTATTGAGAGTTTTTAGCATGAAGGGTTGTTGAATTTTGTCAAAGGCCTTTTCTGCATCTATTGAGATAATCATGTGGTTTTTGTCTTTGGTTCTGTTTATATGCTGGATTACATTTATTGATTTGCGTATATTGAACCAGCCTTGCATCCCAGGGATGAAGCCCACTTGATCATGGTGGATAAGCTTTTTGATGTGCTGCTGGATTCTGTTTGCCAGTATTTTATTGAGGATTTTTGCATCAATGTTCATCAAGGATATTGGTCTAAAATTCTCTTTTTTTGTTGTGTCTCTGCCAGGCTTTGGTATCAGGATGATGCTGGCCTCATAAAATGAGTTAGGGAGGATTCCCTCTTTTTCTATTGATTGGAATAGTTTCAGAAGGAATGGTACCAGCTCCTCCTTGTACCTCTGGTAGAATTCGGCTGTGAACCCATCTGGTCCTGGACTTTTTTTGGTTGGTAAGCTATTGATTATTGCCATAATTTCAGCTCCTGTTATTGGTCTATTCAGAGATTGAACTTCTTCTTGGTTTAGTCTTGGGAGGGTGTATGTGTTGAGGAATTTATCCATTTCTTCTAGATTTTCTAGTTTATTTGCATAGAGGTGTTTGTAATATTCTCTGATGGTAGTTTGTATTTCTGTGGGATCGGTGGTGATATCCCCTTTGTCATTTTTTATTGCATCTATTTGATTCTTCTCTCTTTTTTTCTTTATTAATCTTGCTAGCGGTCTATCAATTTTGTTGATCCTTTCAAAAAACCAGCTCCTGGATTCATTTATTTTTTGAAGGGTTTTTTGTGTCTCTATTTCCTTCAGTTCTGCTCTGATTTTAGTTATTTCTTGCCTTCTGCTAGCTTTTGAATGTGTTTGCTCCTGCTTTTCTAGTTCTTTTAATTGTGATGTTAGGGTGTCAATTTTGGATCTTTCCTGCTTTCTCTTGTGGGCATTTAGTGCTATAAATTTCCCTCTACACACTGCTTTGAATGCATCCCAGAGATTCTGGTATGTTGTGTCTTGGTTCTCGTTGGTTTCAAAGAACATCTTTATTTCTGCCTTCATTTCGTTATGTACCCAGTAGTCATTCAGGAGCAGGTTGTTCAGTTTCCACGTAGTTGAGCGGTTTTGAGTGAGATTCTTAATCCTGAGTTCTAGCTTGATTGCACTGTGATCTGAGAGACAGTTTGTTACAATTTCTGTTCTTTTACATTTATTGAGGAGAGCTTTACTTCCAAGGATATGGTCAATTTTGGAATAGGTGTGGTGTGGTGCTGAAAAAAATGTATATTCTGTTGATTTGGGGTGGAGAGCTCTGTAGATGTCTATTAGGTCTGCTTGGTGCAGAGCTGAGTTCAATTCCTGGGTATCCTTGTTGACTTTCTGTCTCGTTGATCTGTCTAATGTTGACAGTGGGGTGTTAAAGTCTCCCATTATTAATGTGTGGGAGTCTAAGTCTCTTTGTAGGTCACTCAGGACTTGCTTTATGAATCTGGGTGCTCCTGTATTGGGTGCATATATATTTAGGATAGTTAGCTCTTCTTGTTGAATTAATCCCTTTACCATTATGTAATGGCCTTCTTTGTCTCTTTTGATCTTTGTTAGTTTAAAGTCTGTTTTATCAGAGACTAGGATTGCAACCCCTGCCTTTTTTTGTTTTCCATTTGCTTGGTAGATCTTCCTCCATCCTTTTATTTTGAACCTATGTGTGTCTCTGCACGTGAGATGGGTTTCCTGAATACAGCACACTGATGGGTCTTGAGCCTTTATCCAATTTGCCAGTCTGTGTCTTTTAATTGGACCATTTAGTCCATTTACATTTAAAGTTAATATTGTTATGTGTGAATTTGATCCTGTCATTATGATGTTAGCTCGATGTTTTGCTCGTTAGTCGATGCAGTCTCTTCCTAGTCTCAATGGTCTTTACATTTCGGTATGATTTTGCAGTGGCTGGTACCGGTTGTGCCTTTCCATGTTTAGCGCTTCCTTCAAGAGCTCTTTTAGGGCAGGCCTGGTGGTGACAAAATCTCTCAGCATTTGCTTGTCTGTAAAGTATTTTATTTCTCCTTCACTTATGAAGCTTAGTTTGGCAGGATATGAAATTCTGGGTTGAAAATTCTTTTCTTTAAGAATGTTGAATATTGGCCCCCAATCTCTTCTGGCTTGTAGGGTTTCTGCCGAGAGATCCGCTGTTAGTCTGATGGGCTTCCCTTTGATGGTAACCCGACCTTTCTCTCTGGCTGCCCTTAACATTTTTTCCTTCATTTCAACTTTGGTGAATCTGACAATTATGTGTCTTGGAGTTGCTCTTCTCGAAGAGTATCTTTGTGGCGTTCTCTGTATTTCCTGAATCTGAATGTTGGCCTGCCTTGCTAGATTGGGGAAGTTCTCCTGGATAATATCCTGCAGAGTGTTTTCCAACTTGTTTCCATTCTCCCCATCACTTTCAGGTACACCAATCAGACGTAGATTTGGTCTTTTCACATAGTCCCACATTTCTTGGAGGCTTTGCTCGTTTCTTTTTATTCTTTTTTCTCTAAACTTCCCTTCTCGCTTCATTTCATTCATTTCATCTTCCAGGGCTGATACCCTTTCTTCCATTTGATCGCATCGGCTCCTGAGGCTTCTGCATTCTTCACGTAGTTCTCGAGCCTTGGTTTTCAGCTCCATCAGCTCCTTTAAGCACTTCTCTGTATTGGTTATTCTAGTTATACATTCTTCTAAATTTTTTTCAAAGTTTTCAACTTCTTTGCCTTTGGATTGAATATCCTCCCGTAGCTCGGAGTAATTTGATCGTCTGAAGCCTTCTTCTCTCAGCTCGTCAAAGTCATTCTCTGTCCAGCTTTGTTCCGTTGCTGGTGAGGAACTGCGTTCCTTTGGAGGAGGAGAGGTACTCTGGTTTTTAGAGTTTCCAGTTTTTCTGCTCTGTTTTTTCCCCATCTTTGTGGTTTTATCTACTTTTGGTCTTTGATGATGGTGATGTACAGATGGGTTTTTGGTGTGGATGTCCTTTCTGTTAGTTTTCCTTCTAACAGACAGAACCCTCAGCTGCAGGTCTGTTGGAGTACCTGGCCGGCCGTGTGAGGTGTCAGTCTGCCCCTGCTGGGGGGTGCCTCCCAGTTAGGCTGCTCGGGGGTCAGGGGTCAGGGACCCACTTGAGGAGGCAGTCAGCCCGTTCTCAGATCTCCAGCTGCGTGCTGGGAGAACCACTGCTCTCCTCACAGCTGTCAGACAGGGACATTTAAGTCTGCAGAGGTTACTGCTGTCTTTTTGTTTGTCTGTGCCCTGCCCCCAGAGGTGGAGCCTACAGAGGCAGGCAGGCCTCCTTGAGCTGTGGTGGGCTCCACCCAGTTCAAGCTTCCAGGCTGCTTTGTTTACCTAAGCGAGCCTGGGCAATGGCGGGCGCCCCTCCCCCAGCCTCGCTGCTGACTTGCTGTTTGATCTCAGACTGCTGTGCTAGCAATCAGCGAGACTCCGTGGGCGTAGGACCCTCTGAGCCAGGTGCGGGCTATACTCTCCTGGGGCACCGTTTCCTAAGCCCGTCGGAAAAGCACAGTATTCGGGTGGGAGTGGCCCGATTTTCCAGGTGCTGTCTGTCACCCCTGGAAGGGGAACTCCCTGACCCCTTGCGCTTCCCGAGTGAGGCAATGCCTCGCCCCTGCTTCGGCTGGCGCACGGTGCGCTCACCCACTGACCTGCGCCCACTGTCTGGCACTCCCTAGTGAGATGAGCACGGTACCTCAGATGGAAATGCAGAAATCACCCGTCTTCTGCATCGCTCGCGCTGGGAGCTGTAGACCGGAGCTGTTCCTATTCGGCCATCTTGGCTCCTCCCAGGCACTCTTATTACTACAGAAATTTCAAGGGTTTTAGGAGCTGTGTGCCAGGATTGAGGGACAGGATCAAATTTTTTATTATTATATCACAATATCACACATAGATATCACTTCTCCCATTTTGTAAATGAGAAAACATGTGTCTAGAGAGCTTACTAACTCCATTTATTGTAATTGACTTATTCAATAGTAATAGAGCACCAATTATGTCTCAAAAATATTTTGCAGTTCTGCAAATATTATCTCATTTCATTCTCAAGACAATCTTAAATGAGGTAAGGTTTCATTGTCCTTATTGCACAGATTAGAAAACTAAGAATCCTGGAGAACTTAGTAACTTAACTACTGTTTCATGCAAGTCTACACACTAAAAGAATGGTGGAATTCAGTGAGTGAACTCAGTTCTGATTGACTTTGTATCCTGATGCTGCCCTAAGATGTTGGCAGAGTAACCCTACCCCATGCTCCATGCTTACCGCATACAAGAGGGCCTTGTAAATTCCTTGCAAATCAGAAACACACAACAGAGATTTGGGAACACATGGACTCCTCTGCCTCTTGGAACTTAGCAGGGGCACAGAGTGACTTGTCTCCTTAAACATCCACTGTGTGACTAATACTGTTCCAGCCCCAGGGAAACATTTCTTCACATCTCTTCCTATTTCCTCAGAATAAAAGACAACTGTGTTGGAAGATTGCCAAGGTTTGTAGCTGTGCCACCGCAGACTTCAGAGATGAACACTGCCTTGGAGACAGGGAGGATTCAAGTTGCAGAAGCACTTAGGTAAAAGAAAAGATAAGCTAATTAAGTTGTCAAAATTTTCCTTGAAGAAAGACTAATTAAATTGCCAGATTCTCTCTCTCAGAACAGTGAAGACTGTAGAGTCTTGCAAAACAGAGTATCATTATCCACTAGTGCTAACATTCATTTTCCTACTTCATTTCATGTTCCAGTTGGAAGTACTCACCAGTTAGGTCCATAGTCACAAACATTGCACTGATGTCTGGGGAACATTTTGCAAAATTGTATGTCTGTAAGTCTAGACACAACACCATGAAGCATAGTACCTACTCATCATGTTGACATTTAGGTGGACAGTGAATGTCAGAATCATGAATAGTTTTATGTTTAGATAACCAATTTAAAAGATTTAAACTTTCAAAAACTTAAAAAGAGCTTTTACAAAATACATTTGATTTTAAAAGTTGATAGTAGTTATAACTTTACTTTGCCTTTAACTTTGGTGCATAATTTAGACTATTTTTGAAAAAAAAACTTTTTGTAAAATTTAAGAAAAATAATTTTAATTTTTCATTGACACCTTTGAAGGAACTTTTAAATTTTGTATTCAATTCTTTTTTTTTTTTTTTGGTTGAGATGGGGTTTCACTCTTGTTGCCCAGGCTGGAGTGCAATGGTGTGATATTGCCTCACCGCAACCTCTGCCTCCTGGGTTCAAGCAATTCTCCTGCCTCAGCCTCCCGAGTAGCTGGGATTACAGGCACGCACCACCACAATTTTTGTATTTTTTAGCAAAATTTAGCAAAATTTGTAAATTTTGTATTTGTAAAAATTAGCCCAGCTAATTTTTGTATTTTTAGTAGAGACGGGGTTTCACCATGTTGGCCAGGGTGGTCTCAATCTCCTGACCTCGTGATCTGCCCGCCTCAGCCTCCCAAAGTGCTGGGATTACAGGCGTGAGCCACCGCGCCTGGCCCCATTTTGTTTTTTAATCTCTAATATCATTACTGACAATAGAACACAAATTATGGTTAAACTTTTAACATAATTTATGATTTTAATAAAATGAAGTAAGGGATAAAAACTTCCATGGAATAAACATGTAATAATATATTAATTAACTATTTTTTATCATCACCCATCCAAACATTACCTACTCATCAGTAGAATACCCAGGAAGGCACAATAACTGCACTCAGCTGTCTTTGGCATTTTGCTAGTTTTAGTAACATAAAAGCCATAAGGTTACACATTTTGAAAGTTTGTTGCAGAGAAAGGTGTATTTTCAAGAGAGGAGGATAGAATGTACTTGATCAGGCGGTTTGTGAGCTTGATTTATATCTTTTAGATATTTGGACACATGCCATGATTGACCAAATTGTGTGCCCCCCCCAACTCCGATTCATATGTCAAAGCCTGAATATGGCATGAGGGCTCCCAGCTGTACTTTTGCCTTGAGCCCTGCAAATGAACCTGTTAAGGGCAGCCTTGCTAAAAGCCAAGCTTTTTTACTTTGTTTTAAATTGACACATAATAATTTGTACATATTTATAGGATACAGTGTAATGTTTTGATGCTTGTCTATGTCGTACAAGGATCAAATCAGGGTATTTAGCGTATCCATCACCTCAAAAGACTTGTCATTTCTTTGTGGTGAGAACATTAAAAATGTTCTCTTCTAGCTATTTTGATATGCACAATATATTATTGTTAACTGCAGTTACCTTACTGTGGTAGAACACCAGAGCGCTTTTCTCCTATTTAACTTTGTACTGGTTGACCAACGTTCTCCCTTCACTCCATCTTCCCTTCCCCAGCCTCTTGCAACCACTCTTCTACTTTCTGTTTCTATGAGATCAACTTTTACAGATTCCACGTATGAGTGAGATCATGGCGTAATTGTCCTTCTGTGCCTGGCTTATTTAACATCATGTCCTCTAGATTCGATCCATATTGTCTCAAATGACAAGATTTCATTCTTTTTTTATGGCTGAATAATATTCCATTGTATATATGTATCACATTCTTCCGTAGATGGGCACTTAGGTTGCTTCTAAATCTTGTCTACTGTGAATAGTGCTACAATAAACATGGGAGTGCTGATATCTCTATCATATGGTAGTTCTAGTTCCATTTTTTTTTTTTTTTGAGGTGAAGTCTCGCTGTTGTTGCCCAGGCTGGAGTGCAATGGTGCGACCTAGGCTGGCTCACTGCAGCCTCCACCTCCCAGGTTCGAGCAATTCTTGTGCCTCAGCTTCCTGAGTAGCTGGGATTACAGGCACCTGCCACCACACCCTTCTAATTTTTGCATTTTTAGTAGAGACGGCATTTCACCATGTTTGCCAGGCTGGTTTCGAACTCCTGACCTCAGGTGATCCACCCACCTCGGCCTCTCAAAGCGCTGGGATTACAGGTGTGAGCCACTGCGCCCAGCCCTGTTTTAAATATTTGAGGCACCTCCATAGTGTTCTCCATAATGGCTGTACTAATTTACATTCCCATCAACAATGTATAAGAATTCCCTTTTCTCTTCTAACGGGGTGAGGTGATATCTCATTATGGCTTTGATTTGCACTTCTCCACCATAGAAGAATTTTGGAAACACAGATATAACTTCCAAATTCACAAGTGTTACTAGTTAGAAATCCAGGGTTCAAACAGGAGTCTGACTCCTGAGCTTCTGCCTCAAAATGTGTTGCCAACCCTTTGCTAGGCTGTCAGCCTGGTTAAAGTGCATGTCAGAGAAGTTCCCAACCTCTGCACCCTCTGTGTTAGGAAAGACGAGGGTTAGAAAGGGGGATGGGGCAGGGCTGGGGGCTTTGCCTGCTCTACCAATTAGGGGTATTTGGAAAAGAGATGGGAAGCACAAATGGATTTGCTGAGATCCTAACAAGACCCAGGATTCCTTCAGTGGCCTGACTGTTTACAGCAGGACCGTCCAGTAGAGAAGGAATGTGAACTGCATATATAATTTTAAATTTTCTGGCCAGGTGTGGTGGCCTTGCTTGTAGTCCTAGCACTTTGGCAGGCCAACGTAGGCTGATTGCTTGAGCCCAGGAGGTCATGACCAGCCTGGGCAAGATGGTGAGACCCCGTCTCTATAAAAAATACAAAAATCAGCTGGGCATGGTGGCACACGCCTATAGTAACAGGTACTCAGGAGGCTGAGGTGAGAGGATCCCTTGAGCCTGGGAGGTGGAGGTTGCAGTGAGCTGAGATTGCATCACTGCACCCCAGCCCGGGTGACAATCTGTTTCAAATTTTTTTTCTTTAGTAGCTACATTAAGAAAATAAAAAGAAACAGGTAAAGTTAATTCTAATAATATATTTTATTTAACCCATTGAGTAATGACTAGAAAATTATTAATGAGGTATTTCATTTTTCATACTTCACCTTAGAAATCTGGGGTGTATTTTACACTGAGTACATCTCGATGCCAACCAGCTACCTGTGAGCACTCAAGGGACACGTGTGGCGAGCAGCGATCATGTCAGACAGTGCAAGTCTAGGTGTGCATTTGGACATCTGTGTCTGAGCGGCCTTGGGGATTTATGACCCTCTGGGGACCAGGATTCCATCACTAGTTCTCACTGCCTCCACATCTAGCTGCATGGTTGATTAGTTCTCTTTTTCTGCTGGTGTGAAGTCAGGTTCACAAGATGTGTGTGGCCACCCTGAATTTATTTCTCAGAGGATTTACAGATCGTACAGGGTGACACACCTGTTGTGCAGTGCTCCAGCCCCAGCCAAGGAGGCAGTAAAAGTGTATCAAGAAATCCTTGGCCCACAGATTTTTGCCAACAAACCTTTCTCTATTTCTCATTGATGGCTATGGAATGGTAAAAGTTTGGGGATACCCTAATTTTCAGTTAGCTGGGTTATCTCAGAGAGACACTTTCCCTAGTGAGTGTTCTTAACACCTTCTTGAGTGGAAAGAAACATGCTTTTGAAGTGACATTCCAGGATGAATTCCTTCTGTTTCTAGAGAGAGTGAACATTTTCACAGTCAAAGAAGGTGCCAGCAATTTGGATTTTGGACTTGACTGCTTGGGAGAAGGGTTCAGAATTTCAACCAGCAACACGCCAAATCCACCTGTGCCTCTCAGTGTTTGTGCACAGCCACTTTCTTTTATGCATTTAAATTCTCTCTCCCCACTCTTAAGCATTTCCTGTGGAATAACATTCCCTGAATCCTAGCTTAAAAATAAACATAGTGGTCAACAGCTGGCCTTTGCAGTCTGGCAGAATGGAGGTTTTGTTCTGACTGTCACTTACTGGCTGGGTGATCATGGCAAGACATTTCCTCGTGGCAAAGAATAGGCGAAAAGGTATTTTCTCACATGTAAAATAAGCGTAATTCCTATATCCTAGGTTTTTGTGAGGATCAAAAGTAATAGTGCCCACAATGCACACAATGCACAGTGACTGCCTGCATATAGGTAAGCAAATGTCGACTGCTACCGAAGTCTCTTGAGCCCTGGCATCTCCCTGGTTGACCAACTGTAGGCTGATGCCTAAATCTGATGCTTTGTATAGGGAATGGCTTGATTCCTAAGTAAAGGCCTTGACATGCGGAAGTTTGATTCTCTTCTCTGTGGAGATCAGAGGTTCTCACACAGTGAGCTGGTGCTGGGCTCACCACCCCTTGCTGAAGTTTTTTGTTGTTACTTTTTTTTTTTTTTTTTTGAGATGGAGCCTCAATCTGTCATCCAGGCTGGAGTGCAGTGGTGTGATCTTGGCTCACTGCAACCTCAGCCTCCCAGGTTCAAGCAATTCTCCTGTCTCAGCCGAGTAGCTGGGATTACAGGCATGGGCCAGCATGCCCAGCTAACTTTTATATTTTTAGTAGAGATGGGGTTTCACCATGTTGGCCAGGCTGGTCTGGAACTCCTGACTTCAGCTGATCCACTTGCCTTGGCCTCCCAGTGCTGGAATCACAGACATAAGTTACCATGCCCGGCCCTTGCTGAGTATTTATTTTTCTCTCTTGATTCTTTCTTCTTCTACTTCTCTTCTCTTCACTACTTTCACTTCACTTTTTCTTTCTGGTTCTTTTCCAGCTTGTGACCTGGGGATGCTGGTGCCCTGTATATGCTTGGCTTGTCTCAGGCAAGGTCTGAGAAGCAGTTCTTTTAAGCAGGCTCTTCGGCACACCTGTTTCCTTTCTTGTGGGTGACAGCTGTGCAGTAATCCTGAGGTAAGAGCTGGGAACCTCCAGTCGTTGCACTCGGCTCAGTGTGGGTTTTCCATAAATGGCCTCTGATGATGTGCTGGAGGGAGATAATTAACGCCTGGGATGCCCTATTTATACATTTGGTGCAGAGCTCACCCACCCACCTCCATCCTGGGAACCAGCCTGGCCTCCAGCCTATCGGAGAGGCTGTGCAGCTGCCACTTCACAGGGATACCTGTGGCCTATGTATGGCAGGGTGAGGAAGTGGCTGCTATGTGGGAGACACAGTGGGAAGGGCCATCAGACGGTCATCTCAGGGAGACCACAGGTAACGGGGCGGTTGGGCAGATGGCATGGGCAGCAGGGCTGTGGAGCTGAGGCCCAACGGGGAAGAAAAGATCAGAGCCAGGCATGGGAGTGGGACACAAAGGCCAACAGTCAGACTGCAGCCAGTGGCCAGAAGTCAGGGGGCAGCTGGGAGTCAGGGAGCCCTCAAGACCTAGAGGCAAGGGGAGCCAGTGGTCCCAGGTCAGGAGTATAACTGGACATCAACAGCTCATCAGCCCCTTCCTCAGTTGGGTGGCCCCTGAGTGCCTCCTGCTGTGGGGGCCCCTGCACGCCTCCCGCTGTGGGAGCTGCCGATGGTAGCATGTGGCAGATAGGGCAGGAAGGTGGGTGGGGGTACTGGGTTGAGAGGTGTGGGATCTGGGGTAAGGGCAGAGTTTGACATTTTGGCAGAAGTAGTGGTACTAGGTGTTGTTATGAACTGAATGTTTGTGTCGCCCCCAATTTATATGTTGAAGCCCTAACCCCAAATGTGACTCTATTAACGTTAAGTAAGTCGTGAGGGTGGGGCCATGACCCATTAGGATTGGTGTTCTTAAGAGAAGAGGCAGAGAGAGAGAACTTCCTTGCTCTCCTGGCCGTGTGAGGGCACGGTGACGAGGTGGCTGTCTGCAGCGTGGAAGAGGGCCCTGCAGAACTTGACCACGCTGGAACACTGATCTCAGGCTCCAGCCTCCAGAATTGTGAGGAAATAAATTCCTGCTGTTTAAGCCACCCAGACTTTTGGTATTTTGTTATGGCAGCCTGAGCTGACAAAGAGAGTTGTTAAGGTTTGATTTTGGGGGAGTGTGGGGAAGGGAACATGTACTTTGAGAGGCAGATAGTTTTGGGTCTGAATCTGGCTTTGTGATTACCAACCTATGTGGCCCTCGGCAGCCTGTTGACATTCTTTGAGTGTCTGTTTCCACTGACTGAAAGGGGGCATGAGATGTATGTACCTCTTTGGGGTGTCAGGAGGATTTAACACGATGAGAAAGTATGGAATGGCAAGATACTTTCAGATATGTGATAACTGCTTTAAAAAGTTGTTTTTCTCTCTCTTAGTTATTGAAGAAGCTTTTGCTGAACAGGTGATGTGGTTCTGTGTGGCAACATATAATGTTGCCCACTACAGATGACCTGGCTGGAAACAGCACCTGGAATGGGCTTGAGGTGGCATGTGCACACTGGGCACAGATGCGTGTACTCACACCTTCTGGCGTTGTTCTCTGCCTTGCTTTACAGGTGCCAGGGATCTGCCCTAAGATGAAGTGGGCTACAGTGAAGATGAGGAAGGGAGTCAGAGGTCATCACCTGGCCCCATGGTTGTGAAGGGAAGGAGAGAGACAGCGCCTTAGTGATTTCTCGATTTCTATGTAGTCACAGAATAGGAATTTGTGACTTTGGGGTCATAAGTAGCCGCCACTTGCTAGCCCCAACCTCTGTACCTAATCCTTGAGACCCGAGCTGTTCAGCTTACCTCGTGTGTTTCCCGAGCCCCTGAGATGTGGATGGTCTCAGCTGGGATAATGCTGTAAGTGTAAACTATATGCTGGATTTTAAAGACTTTGAAAAAAAGAAGGTAAAGTATCTCGTAAATAATTTAGAACATTGGCTGCATGTTGAAATGATCATATCTGAGATCATATTTGAAATGATCAAATTTGAGTTAAATAAAATATATTATTAAAATTATTTCTCCCAGTTTCTTTTTACTTTTTAAAAGTGGTGCCCAGGAAATTGAAAATCACATATATAATTCATATTATGTTTCTATTGGTCAGCACTGCTTTACAGCAAAATTCAGGTGATAAAGAGAAAGAATTATTAATACTGAGACCTGGACCTGACCTTAACTCCTAACCAATGTCAGGCTTTAGAAAATGTAGCTTGTGAGCATATCTGCTAAGCTGCAGCTTTTTCAAGTGTTGGCCAACCCATTCCCAAAGTATTAAAAATGCTGGCCAGTTTTTGGCCAGTCTTCGGAAGGGTGCTTGGAAGTCTAGGAGGAGGCAGGCTGGTGTTGCCCCACCTCACGCCGTGCAGGTAGTGGCCACATGGCAGCAGTGTGGCTGCTTGACACGCAAAGCATGCATGAGACAGTGGTGGGTACTGCAAGCACGTGATGAACCAGCTGTGAAGCATCACCACACACAGGAGCAGGAGCAGAAGGTGGCCAGGGAATTTGGACAGGAGAATTCCAGAGAAGGCTGGAGGCCATGGCTGGGCAGAGACATGCCAGATTAAAGAATCCTGCTCAGTCTCTTGGAGAAGATGTGCTGGGAGAGCCAGACTGTGCCAAAGCTGATGGAGAATCTCAGAGGCACCAACACCCTTGAGGAACTTTGATCCGTTTCGGGAACTAAGACTTGGATTTGAATCCCACTCACCTTGTGCTTGCTGTGGGAATGTATCCCCAAACTTTAGTTTCTTATCTGTAAAATGGCCATGAACACATTCTGGGCTGCTCTGAAGACTGGCTGATGTGGGCCTGGAAAGCTGAGTGCATGGAAGGGGCCTGTCACAGCCATCTGTCGCATCTGCCTGCCAGCATCCTTTTTCCTTCTCGTACACCACCCTCATCCTTTTAGAAAGCTCATTCCTCTTCCACCTGCTCCTGTAGGGGACACATGACCCTGACCAGGCCAGCCGGAGTCACAGAGCCTGGTTTAGGGCTGGACATGTGACACTATCCAGGCTGAGTGCAATGCAATTCTGAGACTTTTGCTGGAAAGACTGGAACAGAGGGAATGGGGCCTAGAGTTGCTCGTGGCCACCTCGGACCCATGCAGGCAGAGCTTGCTTGAGAACAAAGCCAACAGGCAGGAGGAAGAGGAGGAGAGTTGGATGCTTATCAATCCATCCATAGACAAGGAAAGAGCCTGGAGGCATCCTTAGGCCCAGGATGCAGCTGTGCTGCAACAGGAAGCATCTTTGCATTTCCAGGTTATGCCAGGCAACAGACTCCCTCTTTGACCAGTTCAGCCTCCTGGGAAAGCATTTTGACCCATTCAGTGCTCAGTACGTACTACAGAAAGACTGTTTTGATGTGCTTATAAGTGAGAACATGCTTTATTCAGTTTTCTGTTCCTGTGTTAGTTTGCTAAGGATAATAGCTCCAGTTCCATCCATGTCCCTGTGAAGGACATGATCTCATGCTTTTTTAATGGCTGCATAGTATTCCATGCTGTATATGTACCACTTTTTCTTTATCCAGTTTATCATTGATGGGCATTTAGGTCGATACCATGTCTTTGCTATTGTGAATAGTGTTGCAGTGAACATACATGTGCATGTGTCTTTATAACAGAATAATTTATATTCCTTTTGGTATATACCCAGTAATAGGATTGCTGGATCTCTAGGTCTTTGAGGAATCACCATATTATCTTCCACAATGGTTGAACTAATTTAGTGTATAAGTGTTCCCTTTTCTCTGCAACCTCATCAGCATCTGTTATTTTTTGACTTTTTAATAGCCATTCTGACTGGTGTGAGATGATATTTCCTTGTGGTTTTGACTTGTATTTCTCTAGTGATAAGTGATATTGAGCTTTCTTCATATGCTTGTTGGCCGCATGTATGTCTTCTTTTGAGAAGTGTCTGTTCATGTCCTTTGCCCACCTTTTAATGGGGTTGTTTTTTCTTGCAAACTTGTTTAAATTATTTATAGATGCTGGATATTAGACTGTTGTCAGGTGCATAGTTTGCAAAAATTTTCTTCTGTTTTGTAGGTTGTCTGTTTACTCTGTTGATAGTTTCTTTTGCTGTGTAGAAGTTCTTTAGTTTAATTAGATCCCATTTCTCAATTTTTGCTTTTGTTGCAATTGCTTTTGCTTCATTATGTGTCTTCATTATGAAATCTTTGCCCGTGCCTACGTCTTGAATGGTATTGCCTAAATTGTCTTCCAGGGTATTTATAGTTTTGGGTTTTACATTTAAGTCTTTAATCTATCTTGAGTTAATTTTTGTATGTCATGTAAGGAAGAGGTCCCGTTTCAGTCTTCTGCATATGGCTAGTTAGTTATCCCAGTAACATTCATTGAGTAGGGAATCATTTTCCCATTGCTTGTTTTTGTCAGCTTTGTGGAAGGTCAGAGAGTTGTAGGTGTGTGGCCTTACTGCTGTGTTCTCTGTTCTGTTGTATTAGTCTATTTTGTCTCTTTTTGTGCCAGTACCATGCTGTTTTGGTTACTGTAGCCCAGTAGTATAGTTCAAAGTTGGGTAGCATGATGGCTCCAGCTTTGTACTTTTTGCTGAGGATTGCCTTGGCTATTTGGTCTCTTTTTTAGTTATCCGTATGAATTTTAAAATAGTTTTCTCTTCTGTGAAGAATGTCAATGGTAGTTTAATGGGAATAGCATTGAATCTATAAATTGCTTTGGGCAGCATGGCCATTTTCATGATATTGATTCTTCCTATTCATGAAGATGGAATATTTTTCCATTTGTGTCACCTCTGATTTCTTTGAGCAGTGGTTTGTAGTTCTTCTTGTAGAGATCTTTCACCTCCCTTTTAGCTGTATTCCTAGATTTTTTTTGTGTGTGTGTGTGTGTCAGTTGTGAATGGGAGTTCATTTGTGATTTGGCTCTCAGCTTGACTGTTGTTGGTATATAGGAATGCTAGCGATTTTTGCACATTGATTTTGTGTCATGAGACTGCTGAGATTGCTTATCATACACTGCGGTTGTGAGGTTAAATTCCTCCTTTGGGAAACTTCAGTTTTTGCTCTTCAGGCCTTCAACTGATTGAATGAGGCTCACCCACATGAAGGAGGGACATTTGCTTTACTTAGTCTTCTGATTTAAATGTTAATTACATCACACAATACCTCCACAGCAACATTCAGGCTTATGCTTGAGTAAATAACAGGGCACCATAGCCTAGCCAAGTTGACAGTCCAGTGTAAAAAGTCCATCCTTGATACTTCTGGTAGCCCTGGTCAAGCATTTTCCTCTTTGGTCTCAGTCTGCCCATGTGTAAGAGAGGTGACTATATTAGGAAGGTTTCCAGGGCCTTCCAGGTAAAACGTTCCTGCTTCATCCAGGAGACCTGATGACCCCAGGTACAGGCAGTAGAAAGTACTTTGTGGGCTCCTCTACAGACCTCTTCCCCAGGGGTTGAGCACCCCCATCTCTGTTTCTGTTGGTGTCTGCCTGATTCTTATGTTCCTCTTTGCATTCTGCCATGCACATAGTCCAAGGGGCCATCAGTCCAGCCCCAAATTGGCATGTTATGACAATTCCCTCATCCGTTATGGATTAGCATAGCTGCGTCCCTTAATTCAGATTCCAGGGAGAGACAGTGCTTGGTTGCTGGCCAGCCAGCTGGATGGCTGGAGCTGTGTCAGGTACCAACTCCAGATTTAACCAGCTCTGGTTGGGAGCAGAATCCTTTGGCCAGCTGCCAGCTCAGCAGGTGCTATGGGAACAGATTCCTGGAGAAAAGCCCCATGGGGAGGGAGGAGGCCAGGAGGTAGGGGCTGCCCGGGCAGTTCAAATTGACTGATGCGTCCATTACAGTTCCTTTACGCTTAGTGGTCTGCTGCCTTGCTGTTGTCACTGTTGATTTGTTTGGTCTGTGGAGACTGTGTGGACCACATGGCATTAAACCCCACATCAAGGGCACTCATGCTGATCATGACAGCCATGGAAAGGAGTAGAGAGGAAAATATTTTGAGGACAAACAGATCAAGAATGAGAAAGCCGCTTTTGCCCTCACTAATGACCCTAAAATTTACTCAATGATCCAGAAACCCTAAAAGTGAAGCCATTAGTCATGATGTTGTCAGAGTGAAAAGGAAAGAAAAAAGAAGCCGTGTGTTATCATTTTGGAACCCATTCCACACAAGTGCCCATTTTCAAACGCCTGAATGCCTGGACCATGCGGGTTGATTTAATTATTGTTTGCCCTGCATGCTATGGAGTCAGCCACATGCCCTGCACACCCCAGCATCAGGGGAGGGCCTGTGTCAAGCTGAGGGCTCGTGCATTTCCTTTGTGTGCAGGGGCTGGGGCTTTCTTGCCTGTCCAGCTGAGCTGTCCTCCTGTCAGCTTTGAGGGCAGCGGTGTCCAGTCTCCGACGGTGATGTAGACAGGACCTCCACATCACTTCTAGGACATCTCCAGGTGGAGAGTGAGAAAGAGAGAGAGAATGCTCAAACAGGCTGGGGGGCTCAAGAACACCTCCCGTTAGTGGGGGGGCAGCCCACTTGGGGGTGGGAACACTCCCTGATTTCCTGGTAAGTTGCTGCATAATATGTAATCCTTAGATTATTTGTTTACTTGTTTCTCTCCCCTGATAGACTAAATTCACAGAGGGCAAAGCTCTTGCCTTGACTTTGCAATAATAATAGTTTTCATTGGTTGATTGCCTGCTATTGGCCATGTTCTATGTTGAATTCTTTACATATATTAGCTCTAATCTGCATGGTAGATTATCACTTTTTGACAGACAGGGAAATGGAGGCTCCAAGAGGTTAAGTACATTGTCCAAAGTTAGACAGCTGTATGGGACAGAGTTGGAATTTAAACTCATGGACTTTTCATCTTTCCAAGAGCCTCTTACATACCTGATGTCTGCACCATGCTGAGTATTAAATACATACCTGTGGAATGAATGAAGATATTCACAGCTGCTTCTCTTCCTCTTCTCTGTGGCTCCTCTATGGCCTGTTTAACTTTGGGAGACAAGGTTGGCTGTTGGCAAAATTTGAAAATCTACCTTCCCTTTCTTTGTGTCTTTCCTATTTTGCGAGCTACTATTCCGGACCTAGAAGCAACACAATGTAGTGGAAAGAACACTCAATTTGGATTTCAACAGAGCTGGCTTGGAACCCTGGCTCCACCGAAAGCTCTGTGGAGTTATTTAACCTCTTTGAACGTCAGGTTCCCTGTCTATATAATGAGAATAACAGCACCCATGGCAGAAACATGGCGAGGATTTGGTGGCACATGGATGTAAGTGGCACCTGGGCACTGGGCTCAGAGGTGGTATTCAGGAAGTGGTAGTTCCCCCATTTTCCCCCAGACATCTTCATGCCTGATCTCTGCCCCACTCTTGGGCTCTAGAGACACATGCTGGGGTCTTGGTTCCTGGAAAGACAAAATGCTACAAAAATTAAATTCTAGAAAATCCTACAGAAAACTAGAAAACTCGGTTCTCTGAACTTTAGTCATTAAAAATGTCACATGCAAGGGATGAAAGATTTCAATTTGATTCAATTCAGTTCAGTTCTGCAGACACTGGCGCCACAGCCCCTGCAGTAGGCATGGAGCTGGCCTGAGGACACAGAACTCCTATCTCAAGGTGTTCACACTCAGTCCTGGGGGAAAGACAGCTATGAAGCAAATAGTTTGAAATGTAGAACCCTTGGGTACAACAGAGAACTGTGTAGTAAGTCCCAAAGCGGCACAATGGGAGCAGGGGCACAGAAGGGCAGAGAGCCAGGGGAGGCCTCTCAGAGAATGAAATGAATAAGGTAAATATTAAGGGATGAATAGGTGTTTACCTGCTAGGAGAGGAGGTAGGAAAGTCTTTTCTAGCACAGGAACCAGCCTGTGAAAGAGATGGAGAGGCCACACTGTTTGATGGAAGGGCTGGAGAACAATTTTGTAGCATTCTATGCATAGTCGCTGGGGAGTTCTCCAAAATTCACCCATCTTCCGCACAGTTTGAGAACCCTGTGGGCCAGTATGTTCAGGGAAGACTTCCTGGATAATGCTGTCTCTGCTAATTTAGAAGGCATCATATCTGCCCTAGATAATGCTAGGATAAGGCTTACATATTTTACAAGTTTTTCCTCCTCTCCCTTTTTTTCACACATAGCATTGCAGAGTGATTCATTCCTTTGTTCAAAAACCATATTTTAGTAGCTCCTGGGATGTGCCAGGCCCTGTGTACATGTTGGTTCTGCAGAGCTAAAACCCATAAAAATTATTCTCAGTCCAGTGAGAGAGTTGCTATTGTCAGCAGATAATTAAAATGCCAGTGCCACTGGCTAGAATGGAGGGGCCCAGAGGGCCTACCATGTGCCTACCGCTAGTGGTACTCACAAGACTGAGCAGAATCTTCAAAGTCTTTGGTGGAAGGGTACTTTAGCTTAAATTCAAGTTATATGTGAATTGCCTTATCTACTCACAAAATCAGTTTTTGGAAAAAGGTGGTGAGGAGGTTTCAATGGGTGAGTAGGAGGTAATGTTTATTAGGTACCTACAGCAGGGCCCTCTTACAGCTGGGATTTCATTTAACAGCTTTAAGAGGTAGGTATTGTTAGCCCCATTTTCCAGAAGAGAAACAGGAAACACAGAGGTTAAGTGACTAGCCCAAAGTCACACAATTAGTAAATGTGCCAGCCAGAATTTCAATGTAGGTTGGACTGACGTGAGAGCCCAACTCTTAGAGTACACTCTAAAGGTGGCCCTTGTCCTAACCTGCTCTGCCTAAGGCTGTAACCTGTAGCTCCAAGTGACCATTGGGCACTTGAAATGTGGCCAGGGTGACCAAACTAAATTTTTACTTTTTTGGAATTTTAATTAATCAAAATTTTAAATTAAAAACAAATACCTCATTTAATTGTTGGAGAACTTTTATGTCTGAACAACTTGGGCATGTGAATCTACTCTTTCAACTATAAATTTGGTGAACTCTAAGTATGTCTGATGCAAATTTAGTGTTTGCTCCCGATGCACTGTAAGTGCACATTTGGAAGACATGTTGATTATATATTGGAAGGCAGCTATGCTTACCAGTCTACCACCAACGCCATATTAATTATATATTGAAGGGAGAATATGTTGGCTATATTGGATTAAATAAAAAATATTTAAAAGATTTATTTCACCTGTTTCTTTTCAGTTTTTAAAATGTGGCTACTAGAATATTTAAAATGATGTATGTGTCTTGCATTCTACTTCTGTTAGATGGTTGGATGGTGCTGCTTTATGCTAGAGTTTCAAATAATTGAATAAACTTTGTCAGGGTTACTGTACGCAGAACAAGATAGTAATCAAATACATTCTAAAAACACTCTTCTTTCCTTCCTTCCTTCCTTCCTTTCTTTCTTTCTTTCTTTCTTTCTTTCTTTCTTTCTTTCTTTCTTTCTTTCTTTCTTTCTTTCTTTCTTTCTTTCTTCTTTCTTTCTTTTCTTTCTTTCTTTTTCTTTTTCTTTTTCTTTTTTTTTTAAATAGGCTCTTTCTTTGTTGTCCAGGCTATAGTGCAGTGGTGCAATCATAGCTAAGTATGGCCTTGATCTTCCGGGCTCAAGTGATCCTCCTGCTTCAGCCTCCTAAGCAGCTGGGACTACTGGTATATGCAACCATGCCCAGCTAATTAAAAAAAATTTTTTTTGTAGAAATGAGGTCTCACTATGTTGCTCAGGCTGGTCTTGAACTCCTGAGCTCAACCTATTCTCCTGCCCTGACCTCACAAAGTGCTGGGATTACAGGTGCGAGCTACTACACTCAGCCAAAAATATATTTATTTTTCTCCTCTCAGCTGACCTCCCTAGCCTTTAAGGCACTGGAATTGGGAGGCCCACCCTGTTTTACATGCATGTTTCAGAGCGGGTGAGTGCACTAGGGCACCAGATGCAGAACAAATTAGGAGGTGATGAGACTGGTGATGCCTGGGAGGTAGACAGGGGAAGGAGAGAAATTGATGATGAGTCTAGTTGTGGTCCTAGAGACAGTTTTTGACAGCAGCTTTAAAAAAACTGGGTGATCCCATGCCCGTACACACAGAGGAGCCCAAAGCAAAAGCCACCGGGCCCAGAAGGTCTAAGAGCATAACTGATTCCATAAACCAGACATGGCTATTCCAGCTGATTCTAGGGCTTTATTTTTGTCTGAGTCTGTTATTACAAAGGTTTTCTGTTTGATTTCTTCATTACTACTCTGTGAAGCTCAGATTTAATATTTTAAGTCTGAATTTTCCCTTTAGACCAGACTTCACTGGCAGAGTAATACCGACATATTTGAGGGGAGGGAGGGTGATGAGATGAGGTACACTGTAAATTTAATGAAGAAAACACACATGATATTGATTGAGAGTTGAGTTATTTTGATAATTTGGGGGGGGGGAAATAGAATTGTGACTGGTATTCTGATTCCTTTTTGATGCTGTTTTAGTATTTTTCTGAGGTTTGCCTCTCTAGCATTATTAAAGCTATTGTTCAGGATTTTAATGTCTGCACTTTAATAGTTTTTCTTCTGAGGCTGGAGAAAGAAAGAGAGTGCAAATTAATTTTGGAGTAAGAGTGACTTTAGACCCTTAGCATTAGAGGATTTGATATATTTGTGGTTTCAACTATTTATTTGCAAAGCACCCTGAAAGGCCTTAGCACATGATGAATGGTCATTTTTAGAGACAAAAATTTGAATATTGATTGTTGTGAGGCCGGCACAGAGGAGCTAGTGAATGAGCCTAGCCACGTCCGGAACAGCCACTGCTTTCTTAGGTCTTGGTGGTTTTTGCTCAGTTTTGAGTATGTGATAATCTTCACTAAGGGTTTAAGAAGCTATTTAAGTATCTCAGATATGCTGTGTGCATTTAATGGGGACATTGTATGCTGTGGGTGTTCAGAGGTTTGGCAAATATCAGACGTTTCAGGAGACCCTCGTGAACATCAGTATCAGTTGGAATTGGAAGATTTTGGGAAACTCTGGACTGATGATGTGGCTGCAACAACTTTCATATTGCTTTTCTAGAAGATTCCAGAGAAAGTTGGCCAAATCCAGAGAAAGCAATTACACAGAGTGAAAACTGAACTGGGCAAGGAGTGGGGAACAATAAAGTGTTGAAATTGGACTTGAGTGGTGGAGGCCCCAGGAAGGCTTTTGCTGTTTTGATGCTGCCACCATCCTGACTGTGTCTGGAGGGATGTTGTGTTGGTTATTACCAGCTTTGCTGGGCTGGCCGTGACTGAAGGTGCAGGCAGCTTTCTCCTGTCTACCGACCAGTTATCCTAGGGGCTTACCTTAATCACAGTGATGATGACACCACTTCCTGCTCTGTAAGCTTTCTGGTTCAGCATCTTTAGACCTTCCCCACGCTGCTTGTTCATTTGTTCAATTTGTTTACTCATTTATTTATTTATTCAACAAACATTTACTGATTTCCTACCATGTGCCAGATCAACCTGACCACACAGGGACATTTCTTGCCATGTCTAGTTCTGAGGTTCTTTTATTCCTTTAATAAATATTAAAGCAATTTCAATAGCCATACAGCAAGCACTACGGTGGTGCTAGGTTCCGTGGAAGACTTGGGTTCTCCACGAGATGTTGATTAGATTTTGCTCTTTTCCTACCTCCTCATCTACTGTGTCCTTTTCATAGTTTTCAGGACATCAGTTAGTCAACCAGTCTTTTAATATCATTGTTTTTATTTTACATTCCTTTAAAAGATTAGTCAGGAAGATACATTGCAATTGAAACATGGTTAAAAAAAAAAAAGGGAGGAAAACAGTGGAAAGGAATGGAACCAGAGGAATAGTTCTCACTGTAAATACATCCAGGAGGTTCAGATAATTTTCTAGAGGTGGACTAAACTATAGCTCTATGTTTTTCTAAGCACCCACTCAAGAGGAAGACACAATCACTAGCACTGTACATTTACAGAATTTATGGAATTTCAAGAGATTCCTCATCAATCAGTGGTTCAGGAGAGGCATAAAGACCCCTGGCTCCAGTGACTCCAGTGGGTACTTCTAAAGGCTCCTCACTTCCAGGGCCACATCATCAAACCATTCTTACAAGAACATGAGGAGGAGTGTCTTGCACAGGACTATTCTGTCTTGCGTCCTTGGCACTGGCTGTGGGCGCATCATCTAAGCTCAACTCAGTAAAGGGAGGTAACATTGTACCCAGCAATGAGGCCCAGGCATGCAGCAGTCTGGTCTTAGGCTTCCTCTGAAAGTAACATCTTAGCACATCTGAAGCAGGAGGGATAAACCTGAATGCCTCCAGGATGTGGCAGGCAGTTGCTGTGTGTGATAGCAGGAAGGCAGGCCGGTGGGGAGCTGGTGAGTACCAGCTCTGGTAAGGGCATTCCACTCCCACTTACAAAGACCACAAAGACCCAACTAAATACTCCGATGACCAAGTTCAGCCTTGGGCTGCCAGTTCATGAGTTCTGATCTACAAAAATAAATAGGCTGACAAGTTTTCATAAATATTGTTTTCTATAGCTGAGCTATTGGTAAATATTGGGCAGAAAGAGTTCAAGTTCTTGCTATTTGATAAGTACTGAGAAATCGCTTAGCACAAGCAGCCTTCTAATTAATAAATACTTAAAATGAATTTTGCATATTGGGACTGCATATGCTCTGGCATACTGTTATGCTCTGGAGTTGTACCTTGAAATAAAACAGAATCCCTGCCTTCATGGAGAATCAAGTCATGCATGTGATAAATACATAAAATGGGGTGTGATGCAGTAAGTATGTACTAGGGAGGTACAGAGGAGGGGTGGGAATAGCACCAGACTATTGGGTCTAGAGGTTAGGAAGTCAGAGGGTCAGGGATCAGGGATCAGAGAAGGCTTCACCCAGGAAGAAGGAGGAAGGCAGCTGGGTCATGGTAAAATAAACACCCTCCACTCCAAAATCTGTTTTTACTTGCCGTCCTAGGTGCCAAGAAGACTGGGAAGTGTGACTGAGGAAAGGCCATCTTCTTGTGGCAGCCAGGGCCCCTCCTGGTACCACCCGGCTGAAGCAGAAGAGGGGCTTGGGAACCGTCCTGGACAAGCCTTCAGGGTGAGTGAGTGGCTCAGCAACCCTGGGCTCCACCCTGTGGGATGGCACGGGAGGGGCTATCTTTTCCCATCTCCATTTTCATCCTTCTTTTTCTTCCTCCCACTCTCTTCTCTCCACAGCACTGAGCTTGCAGATGTTGGCTCAGGAATGACAACGGTGGCCCAAGGGTCTCCATACCCCTCCCTGATACCTTCCGGGAGAGCAGTGGGCTGGCAGGTCTTCAGCGTCAGGAGGAGCGCAGTGCAATCTCGGAAATACTCCGAGGCTATTGTTAGAAATCTTAGACTATGTTCTGAAACTGTGTGCGGAACTGTCTGGAAAAGGCAGATAGATATCTCCCTGCCCCCACAACCCTCCAGCAAACCCATGTGGCCTTCATGGAAAGGTGGCACAAAGGACAGGCAGGGGAGGCTCAGTTCCGTTCCTGAGTGGCTTTCACCTGTCTATATGTGGACACTGCTGTTCTGAGCAGTCCAGCATCTGACTTGCCCCTGATATGTGTGGGGAATTCCCCACCTTGTGGGTCCAGGCCCACTTCCCATAATTGAAGCTGGACATGCTGCTTCCCCACTTCCCACCTCCCTCAGTACCAGCGTAAGGCATAGAACTTAGGCTTGGCCGGTCCTGAGGTTACCCAGGGTTTGAATGGTAGTCAGGGACTGCATCTGTAGTGATGAAGACAGTGGGGCTGTAGGCGGTGTGTGCCAGGCCGGGGCAATGCCTTGGGTCAGTGGCTGGGGGGAGGCCCCAGCCTGGGTCTGCGGGATGAACTTGGGCTTTGCTTCTGGTTGTAAAGCCTCAGAGTGCTTCTCTATCCCCTCTTGAGTGGTTTTCCATCTCCTCCTGTCAATCAGCCTATATACTTATTTTCCTTTAAATCAGATGCAAAATTCATTCAAAAAGCTGAAAAAAGTGTGGCAGTTTGGAAGTTGCTTTAGCACATTTAAATAAACTAAGTGAGAAATCGCAAACTCCTAACTGGGACATATATGCAGTGCATCATCTTTCATCAACTTTGAACTTATTTATTAAAGAAAGAAGGAGAACATTCAGATAAAACAATAGTGAGTATAAAAATATAATAAAGATGAGCTATGAAACCAATAGCCTTTTTTTTTCTGACAGCTGGAAGCCATTTGCATCCAAACCCAATATATTTTTTAATAAATATTCTCTTTGCTTAAAGCAGCGAGGTTCAGTTTCTGTCACTTAGAACCAAGAACCATGGGCAACAGTCTCCTTCCTCATCTGGGGGTTGTGGTTGAGTGGAAAGAAACTCAATTTTCTCATTGTAAAGTGGGAATGATAATAATAGCAGCCACTTCATAGCGTGGTTGGGAAGATTAAATCAGATCAAATAAGACAGTCTTAGAACATGATTGTCACGTAGTAAATAATACACGTTAACTGTCAGAACTAATAACTTCTGGGTTTTCACAATGAGATATCTCACACCCATCAGAATGTCTATTATTAAAAAGTAAAAAAATAACAGATGCTGGTGAGGTTGGAGAGAAAGAGGAACACTTATACACTGTTGGTAGGAGTGTAAATTAGTTCAACCATTGAGGACAGCAGTATGGTAATTCCTCAAAGAGCTAAAAGCAGGCCGGGTGCAGTGGCTCACGCCTGTAATCCCAGCACTTCGGGAGGCGGAGGCAGGCAGATCATCAGGTCAGGAGATCGAGACCCTCCTGGCTAACACGGTAAAACCCCGTCTCTATTAAAAATACAAAAAATTAGCAGGGCGTGGTGGTGGGCACCTTTAGTCCCAGCTACTTGGGAGGCTGAGGCAGGAGAATGGCATGAACCTGGGAGGCGGAGCTTGCAGTGAGCCGAGATCGCGCCACTCCACTCCAGCCTGGGCGACAGAGCAAGACTCTGTCTCAAAAAAAAAGAGCTAAAAGCAGAACTACCATTTGACCCAGCAATCCCATTACTGGGTATATACTCAGAGGGATATAAATCATCCTACCATAAAGACACATGAACTTGCATGTTTATTACAGCACTGTTCACAATAGCAAAGACATGGAATCTACCTAAATGCCCGTCAGTGACAGATTGGATAAAAAAAAGTGGCACATATACATCATGGAATACTATGCAGCCATAAAAAGAACAAGATCATGTCTTTTATGGGAACATGGATGGAGCTGGAGGCTATTATCCTTAGCAAACTAATGCAGAAACAGATAACCAAATACTGCATGTTCTCACTTATAAGTGGGAGCTAAATGAGAGCTCATGAACACAAAGAAGGGAACAACAAAAGCTAGGATTTACTTAAGGGGGAGTGTGGGGGGGAGGCAGAGGGGCAGAAAAGAGAACTATTGGGTACTGGGCTTAATACCTGGGTGATGAAATAATCTGTGGAAAAAATCCCCATGACATGAGTTTACCTATATAACAAACCTTCACATGTACCCCTGAGCCTAACATAAAAGTTAATTAAAAAAAAAACACTTCTGGGTTTCAAATTTGATCAACAAATTTTTAAACAAACATTTCGACTCTCTGGTCTCACAGTTCTCTGCAAGATGGGAATAACATCTGCTCTATCTATCTTATAATTAATGTGAATGGCAAACAAATGATGGAATGGGGAAATGCTTTGCAAAAGCATAAAATTCAAATCAAATACAATCGATCTCTACGATCATGTGATTAAGGCCACTCTTTAATTCTCATTAGCCCACCCTGATCTCTGGGGACCCTCAGCTTGGAGGCTGGGGCTTATATTCATTTTATGTGATGGGTTAGTTGTGTCGAGAGAAGGGAAGACAGCATTTTGGGGAAAAACAACCGAAAAGCCTTACATTTTATGAACCTAAAATTTTTACAGTGCTTTATTGTTCTTGTGAGGCCAAAAGAAAATCTAATACCCCATTTTGAAATCTGGACATGTCTTGTTTTATGTGTCAAAAGTGTTTAGAACACTTAAATCCATCAAGATCCCAATGGTGCCGTGGGCAAAGCACCTCCTTCGCCTCTTCTCATTCTCTCTCCTTACCAGTCACATGCCCTGCTTGAGAAATAGTTGTTAA
The DNA here is from genome assembly GCF_028885655.2 of Pongo abelii. NCBI lineage: Eukaryota > Metazoa > Chordata > Mammalia > Primates > Hominidae > Pongo > Pongo abelii. The sequence goes on along the minus strand of NC_071996.2, from coordinate 26,151,788 downwards.
CGTTTTACTCTTCAGTTCCTTGCAAGGTGTGGCAGTGTAAGAAAATTGCCTCCAAGGAGCTCAGAGAGCACAGTAGAAAGGTTGACTGGCTGGTTGGGTGTCTGATCAGGCGGCTGGCCAGGCCCAGAGGGGTGAGAGAGAGTTCCGTGGTGAGGGGAGGCTTGAGCTAAGTATGGAGGTGTGAAGCCCCGCCGCACATCCTGCGGACAGCAGTAGAGGGGATTAAGTTGGGGATGAGGGAGATGAGGATAGGAGTGGAAGCAGGGCCCAGATGTGGAAAGGGATTCAGTTTTCAGGGTGATAGGGACACGGAGAGGTGCTGTGGCCATTTTAGTGTTCTAGAAAAAGCGACCTGCGGAGTGGAGGATGTACAGGATGTGTTCAAGGAAAAGACATAGTGGGCAGGAGGACCATGAGGAGCCTGGGGCTCTCATCCTGATGCAGAGGGCGGAGACTGGGTCCTGGCAGGCTGGGGAATGCGGAGGTTAAAGACACATGTAAGCACAGAGGTGGCCAGTGCAGGGACTTTCAGATGAGCGGATCACGCAGGGTGGTTGACTTGGAGGTTGGAAGTCCAACCCAAGTGAAATGGGGCATCTAGAAGGAGAAGTGGTGTTGGGGGTGGGTGAATGGGGATGATGGAGACTTGGAGGGAAAAATATCTAATGTTGAGATTGTTATGAGCATGACTTTTGCTCAATTCTTCTCCCTGTCTCTCAAAACATGGTGACAATGAGGTTTCGCTCATGGGAATTGGTCCTGGGCTTCACCCAGACTTCTTCCCCACCTGCCTGGCTTGTGTAGATCAGACTCTCGGGTGCAATAGCTACTTGTTGAGTTCCCTAGCAAATCTCATAGAAACATCTAGTGTCAGAGCTCTCATAGCCCGGCATCTCCCAAAGTGTTTCTGACCATCCCTGGGCCTGTGAGGTGAGAGGCTGAAAGGAATTCTATGTTTAGCTAAGTTTCGGAAATGCGGATACCCACGTCAATGAAGTTTCTTTTTTGCAGGACTTCTCAGAGCCTTTAATATGTTCATGTGTGTGTGAATCCCAGAGAAGGGAGATTTAGAAAGTACCATTTTTGTATTAGTTTGTTCTTGCATTGCTATAAAGGAATACCTGAGACTAGGTAATTTATAAAAAAAAGAGTTTTAATTGGCTCCTGGTTCTGCAGACTGTACAGGAAGCATGGTGCTGGCATCTGCTCAGCTTCTGGGGAGGCGTCAGGAAACTATCAATTATGATGGAAGGCAAAGAGGGATCAGGCACATCTTACATGGCTGGAGCAGGAGCAAGAGAGAGAGCGGGGAGGTGCTATGTACTTTTAAGCAACCAGATCTCACGATAACTCTGTTGCAAGAACAGCATCAAGAGCATGGTGCTAAATGATTCATGAGAAACCGCCTCCATGATCCAATCACCTCCCACCAGGTCCCACCTCCAACACTGGAGATTATAATTTGACGTGAGTTTTGGGTGAGGACACAGACCCAAACCATATCTATTTCCTAAAAGCATTGGATAATGGAATCCTTTTGGGGGAATACTCATAATAATAATTTTTTACTGGAAGTACTTTAGGGAAAGTTGATTGTAAGACTAAATCCCTCACAGTGGTTAATCATGCTGCATTATTTACTTGAAATTATCTAAGGGAGCAGATCTTAGTGTCCTTACTTCCCTCCTGCTCCCTACACACACACGAATGGTAACTGCTTGTGGTGCGGATGTGTTAATTAATTTGGTAATCATGACACAATGTATACGTATATAAAATCATGCAGAACACCTTGAATATATACTATTTTCCTTTCTTTTCTTTTCTTTCTTTCTTTCTTGTTTTTTTTTCTTTTTGTGAGACGGAGTCTCGCTCTGTCGCCCAGGCTGGAGAGCAATGATGCGATCTTGGCTCACTGCAAGCTCTGCCTCCCTGGTTCAAGTGATTCTCCTGCCTCAGCTTCCCAAGTAGCTGGGATTACAGGCTCCTGCCACCATGCTTAGCTAATTATTGTATTTTTGGTAGATGGGGTTTCACCATGTTGGCCAGGCTGGTCTGGAACTCCTGACCTCAGGTGATCTACCTGCCTTGGCCTCCCAAAGTGCTGGGATTACAGGCCTGAGCCACCGCGGCCGGCCTGATTCAGCTCTTTAGAGAAATATGGGCCATCATGCGTGTAATCCTAGTACTCTGGGAGGCTGAGGTGGGTGGATCACGAGGTCAGAAGATCGAGACCACCCTGGCCAACACGGTGAAACCCTGTCTCTACTAAAAATACAAAAAAAAAAAAATTATGCCACTGCACTCCAGCCTGGGCAACAGAGTAAGACTCCCTCTCAAAAAAAAAAAAAAAAAAAAAGAAATATGACAGATGCAGCTAATGCTCCTCCATGTAACCTGGCATAGTCTCATCACTTTCTATCTCACCTTAGAGGTAAGCTGCATCCTGAACTTCGTGCTTACCAGCCATGTGTGTCTTCCATGTGCACTAGTATCTGTGTATAACAGACAACACATACTATTGCTTTGCAGCTTACAGTGTTGCTGCAAACGAATGGTATCACATATCACACTAGCCATATCCTCCTGAACCTTGTTTTGTCCCTTCAGCCCTGTTGTTGGGATTTCCATATATGAGGCTTTCCATGTATGAATGAAATAAAGATGAGGTATACCTCAAGCCATTTAGCCATTCTCCTGGTGATGGACCTTTAGGATGTTTGCACCGTCTTTGACATTATAAGCGAAGCTTCTGGGAGTATTATTGTCCAGACATCTTGTTGTGTGTGTTAGTGAGAACTTCTCTACTGAATATTCCTAGAAAGGGAATTGCTTTCTGGTATCAGCTTCCAAGGGTACAACAGCTACTTTTTAGGTGAGTTTTTGCTTCTCCACATTCTCACCAACACTCAGAATTATCAGGGATTTTCCCACTCTCTTTGCTGTAAAATGGTGTCTTATTGTTGTTTGTATTTAAGTTTTCCCAATTCCTTGTGAGGCTGATATCTTTCCCTGTTTCTGGCCATTTGTTTTCCTCTTCTGGGACTTATCTGTATTTCTCATTTTTGCCTAGTTTTTATTTTAATTGTGTTTTTTTCCCAAAAAATGTTTTTTCCTTCAGTTATTGCCTTTGTTTTTTGATGCTGTTTATGATGTTTTTTGTTACAAGAAAGTTTAAAAAGTTTGATGTGTTATATTTACCAAAATTCTCCTATGTGGGTTATGCTTTTTGTGATTTCTTTACAAAGGCTTCTCTATGTAGGAGTTAAAAAGATAGCCTATTTTTTCCCATAAAAGTTTAAAATTTGCCTTTCTCCATTTAGGCCTTGTGAAATAAAACTAAAATAAGACCCCAAGCTCTCTGTGATTAATAAAGACAGGCTCCCTGTGAATAATAGAGATGCTTCCAATTCTAAAGCAGAACCAGGCAGCGATGCGGGCTGATAAAGAATGGTCACATGTCCTCAGTTCTCAGAAAAGCCAGCTCCCAACAAACATTTTGCTTTATAGTCCTGAGCCAGAACAGTTCCTATAACCAGAGCCAAGATAAACTGCTTCCAGAACATTCTCTTCCCCACTCCAATCCAGTTGTTTGAAAGAAACTTCTGGTTTTAGGGTTGGAAACTACCCAATCAGAGCTCGAATATTTGATTCCATCTGAACTGAACAAGTTTGAATCCTTTTTAGAACAAACGGACGTGATTGAGAACCTGGGCAAGAACATTCACTCCCTTTGCTCTTCAGCGAGCACACTTTCACTCGTACTGAAGTCTGAGCCTCCCTAATCTGCAGATTGCTCTCAGGAAAGAAAGCTCTCTTTTCCCTCTGCAGATCTCATGGTCTTTTGTTAACAGTCTTTAATCCTTCTGGGGTTATTTTTGTGGGCTGTTAGAGACGAGAATCTGATTTTATTCTCTTCCATTTAAGTTATCAAATGTCCTAGCACCATTTATTGAACAATCTGTCTTTTCCTTATTGGTTTGCAAAGACGCCTCTGTCATTTGTTAAGTCTATGCACGTGCTTGCCTGCCTCCTCCCCCGGGTTACAGCTGAAGAAACTGAGTCCTGGAAGAGGCGAGCAGGTTGCTCAATGCCCTACAGCTGTGGCAGCCTTTCCAAACCACACCACAGGGAAGAGGAAGTGCTCTCTGCTGGGATTTTCTTCTCATCTTTCTCTCCGTTCCTCCCTTCCTTCCTGCTGTCTCTTGTCTTTCTTCCTGCTCCCCTTTTCCCTTGTCTTTCTTTTTTATTGCAGATAGGCTTACGTTTCAGCTTCAAGTCCTGTTTTTGTGCATGACGCAGCCATCAGAACACAGCTATTCTTCAAGCAAATGTTTTGTCAAAAATATGGCTAGGTATATCACATTTCCTTTTCCTGAGCATGGGCTGGCTGGGCTGACCTCTTTTCCATTTAGAAGAGACAGATAGTTGGGGCTATTAAAATCTACAGCACTTTGCTTTGGCTCCTGGTGATTCATAGCTACTAATCCCTGTGGATATGTTTTTATTTTCTTGGATATATTGGATGTGCAGGTGGTATATATTGAAAAAGGCTGTTGTTTATTGACATGAGCCCAGTAAAGACTCTGATTAATCTAAAAAATAAATAGAGAAAAGTGGAAGGTTACACTCTGGATCAAGAGCTCCGATTATATCCTTGATCCCTGAGTTGTTTATTTCCAGTTGAGAGAAATCCTCCCCATGGAGGCGTCAGGAGATGGATGAAGATTAACAGGCTAATGTGTGCGGGGCTCCTTTTCCAACCCTTTCCTATCCTTGCTGGCCAAATGCGCCTTCTCTAACTCACCATTTTGGGGACAAATCTAGCGTTTTCTTTCATAATTCTCTTGTCTTCAATTGTTTTCAATGGCTTGGAGATATTCTGTCCCTCCCCTACAGCCCTGAGGCACCCGGAGGGTTGCCTTTTTAGGTTTGCCTGTGACTCTGAAGGGTTGGATGTGCCTGGTGAGGTTTCCCCAGGGAATACAGGACAGTTTCTAGGCGGCCCACATCCATGGAGTCCTTTCCTGGGGGATGTTCAGGATGGTGGCACATGGGTCTTGGGGTGTGTGGCATCAGCAAGAGAGCTGTCCTGACTGTGGGTGGGTGGGTCTCATATGGGGCTGCACCCCTGCATTTGAGGATGGACTGCTGGAGTGAACATGAGAAAGGAAGTTGTATTTTGAGACTGAGGTTGGGTGACTGAGTCAGACTCACGCCCTTCCTCAGTCTTGCACTCAGGCTCTGTCACGGGGCTCCTGCTGCTCCCTGCCCCTTCTTCACTAGCAGAGTTCAGGACAAGCATCTGCTTTTGTCTAGACAATGGAAGGAACTTTCTTGTAAATTTCCCTGGTTCTTTTCTCCCCTCCTGGGTACTCACCCTCAGCCCTGGCTGTCCTAGGGGACTTCCAAAAACACCAAATGCATCATGCTGCTTCCTTGGTTAAAACTCTTCCTGAAAGGGCTCACCTTTCAAATTGGAGATGACCTGGACGTTGCACACATCAGTTTTGTTTACATCCCGTGACCTGAGCTTCCATCAGAGGGAGGCTGGGAAGTGTGGCGCTCACATGTGCTGACTTCTGCCTGGTGACAAGGCTGTAACGGGAAGACAGCAAGGGTAGATTTGGTGGTGAACTATCTGCCTCCACCACTGCAGAGGACTCTGACATTTGGTGGTGCCCCCATGGAAAGCCTTCCTCTCTTTCCCATCTCAATGTCACTTCCTCCATGAAGCCTTCCCTGGTTTCTCCCAGTTAGTTGCCTTTGCCACCCTTCCCTCGGCACCCTTGTGTTAGCAACCAGGTTGATTTCTGCCTACCTGAAACAAGCCAATCACTGTGGTGATGATTTTTTTTTTTCAAAAGAGAAAAGATTTTTTTCGAAAGAGACACGATTTTTTTCTCAAGGCTGCCATGTGAGGAGACAGTAGAACAAATCTCAAATCCACCTCCCTGAAAATCGGGTGTGGGGGTAATTATGGGAGAGAAATTGTGGTTGTCTGAAGTGTGGGGAAAGGTGATTGGTGGGAAGGAGAGGTGAGGTAATAGGGGTTTTTGCACAAGCATAATGGAGCTACATGGCTCTTCATAGGACACATGTGCAGAAAATAAGTGTGTTAGCATGATTGGAGGGTGGAACTTTTGGCCTTCTGACATAGAAGCCTTTTTGGGTACCTATGCAGGCCCAGTTGAAGAGTTTGTGGTCCCAACCAGCTTGAACTAAACAAGAGCTGACCCCTAGTTCCCAAAAAACAACCTGAAGCAACTGTTACTATCGTGAAGCACAGTCAGCGATGTTATCTATAAGGAAGCTAGTGGGAGTTTTAAGATCAACTAGAAATAAGCCATTAAAAGCAGGCAGGAAGGTTAAGTTTGGGGACTTAATCAGATTAGCCTCCAGTTTCAGTGGCACCCCTCCTTTGAGCACAAATTGTTTGTGCTCGAGTCCTTTGTTTCTTGTCTTTTGTCCCAAGTGCACAGCGGCTTACCTTTTTCATCTTTGCATGTCCCGTGCAGAGCATAGGACAGGATGCAAAATAGGGCATGTGTCCTATAAGAGCCATGTAGCTCCATTATGCTTGTCCGAAATCCCCTATTAGCTCACTTTTCCTTCCCACCAATCGCCTTTCCCCACACTTCAGAATGAATGATAGGTAACCGCAATCTTGGGGGCCCCTTAGTGGTCTTTATACCAAAATATGTTTTTTTTTAAAAGAGTTTTTAAAAACTATTTTAAAAACATCAAAGAAAGACTTGTGAAAGGCAGTCTTTATTACTACTGTTTGTCTTTCTCTAGTGTAGGGCTTCTGAAATCTCACCCAGGGAATATGTGAGAAATAGCTATGGGGCTGTACCCCAGACATTCCCCTGAGTGGGTGTGAGGTGAGGGCCTGGGGACCCTGTGGTGCAGCCAGTCCTGGAAGAGAGATGAGGTTGCAGGAGCCCAAGGGAAAATGAACTATAGAGGGATCTTTGTGCTCCTTCCATTTAGAGATCAGGATGGGGGCCAAACTGGTGTCTGCCTTCCTTCTCTCTCTTCTGTCCTTTTTCTGCCCCTCTCCCCGTGATGACTTTCATTATCCTCAGTAGCTCAGGGCTGAGAAATTCTAATCAGAAATGCATCCACTTTAGCCTGCAGCTTCCTAATTCCATCCAGCCTCCATGGATACAATCTGTAGTGATTATGTTTGATGAATTGCTGATACCTTTGTGATCCTGGATGTGGCATCCCCTGTGGGAGTTGAGCCTACCCTGGGCTGCCCTGGCTCTTGGCCTTCAGGCATTGGGCTCTGGGAAAGTTGTGGCTCCCCGCCAGCAGCTGCATCTCACCTGGGGCCTCTGGAGGAACTGCTCAGAACTTCAAGGACCCTGTGGTCAGGCTCCTCTTTTTACTACTACTTCAAAGTGACAGAACACTGCCTGGCCACTGTGCCTTTCTGAAAAGGGGTGTAAAAAGAGGATAAGCTCCTTAGATTTTCCTGTGACCTTCCTCAAACCCATCACTGGCACTTCCAGGGAAAATGGATGACTTTAATGATAAAATGTGCACAGGAAGGCACGGTAAAAAGCCAGCTTGCTGGAATAGAAAGTCATTGTTTTCCTGGACTCCAGTCAACTTGTAGGGGTCAGAAACTCTAAGGCTGCAGTGGCCAGAGAGGTAAAATACACGAATGAATTTGAGACATTGGGAAGCAGCAGGGACTGTGGCAAACTAGCAAGTGTCTAAAGAGCATTCACATTCATCGTCTAAGAAAATACGGTGTTGCATATACAAAAATCAACTCAAGAGGGATTAAAGACTTAAATGTAAAACCCCAAACTATAAAAACCCTGGAAGACAACCTAGGCAATACCATTCAGGACACAGGCACGGGCAAAGATTTCATAATGAAGGCACCAAAAGCAATTGCAACAAAAGCAAAAATTGACAAATGGGATGTAACTAAACTAAAGAGCTTCTGCATAGCAAAAGAAACTATCAACAGAGTAAACAGACAGCCTAAGGAATGGGAGAAAATTTTTGCAAACTATGCACCTGACAAAGGTCTAATATCAAGCATCTATAAGAAATTTAAACAAATTTGCACCAGGGTCTGCTTTTAGCACTCTATGAATATTAACCTCTTTAAACTTATGAAGTGGGTTTTATGATTATGGTCCCCATTTTACAAGTGAGGAAACTAAGGCTCAGGGGGGTTAAGAACCTTGCTGAGTATTACCCAGCTGGTAAGGAGAAGATCTAGGATCTACATGCAGACAAATGAGCTCCAGAGCTCTTGTTCTTAACTCTCCATATTACCTCCCTAACTTTTCTGATGTCACACAGCTACTGAGTAGTACAGCTGGGATAAAAGCCAGGTGGGTCCCATTCCAGACCCTGAGCTGGGAGTCCTAGGTACACTTTGCCACCCCCAAGGGGAAAGACTCATCAGGTCGAGTGTAAAAAGGTGTCTTTTTAAAATAAGAGATTCAGTTTTGAATGTTTGTTTAATGCAAACTAGGCAGATAGTGCAGCTAAAACCAGAAAGAAATAAGGCTGAACCACAGCAAGTAACATGCATAAAAGGAGGAGTGTGTGGCTCTGGGCAAACCAGGAGTTGGGTGGGTACAGGTGGGGCAGGTAGCAGGGTCCTACTAGGATTTGGAGCAAAGACAGAGCCATGGCAGTTGGAGTCCACATATGTTCCTTCTGAAAACAGGCATTATTTAGTATGTTGATTATGCACTATGTTAAAGTAGAGTGTATTAACAGAAACTTCGGCGTACAGCAAGGCCAACAGATCCAATTGCCATCGAAAAGACTGTTTGTTATTCACAGTTCCCAAGAGGAAGGGGCACCCCATGCCAGGGGGCCACACTAGTTTTAGAACTGCCTCACTCTGGAAGAGGAAGTCCCTCCAGGGTCAGCAAGGGCCCCAATGTCAAAGCATCAAGAATATAGAAAACAAAAGACAAGGTCAATACACCAACCTTGGTCTGACTTCTCTCCAGGGCATAGTATTACTGCCTACTTTGGGCCTTAACCTATTTGCAATTCATTTTTTTCTGGACATTTTGCTGCAAAGGCTGAGCATATCATGAGACTCCTCCCTCATGTGATTTTTGGGCTCAGCATGGGCTGGCTGCATGGTGAAGGGACATGTGGCTTTGCTGCGCCCATGCCCAGATGCACTACTGTGCACCCCCGGCCTCTCCTGGTATCTCGGTGCCCAGGGACTGGAGCCGGGCCAAGGGCAGGTCGTCCTTCTGTTGTGGGGAACAAGCACTGCCCATTGGAGTCCACACCAAGGCAGGCACCATTCACTTGGTAGGTTTGTGTATTTATTATAATAAGCTTCCAGCAGATGGCAGTAAAGCGCCGTGATCTAACAAAGTCTATTAGGACGATGTTTCCGACAAACAGAAAGAAAGTGCATGTAGGGTGCGCTCTGCTCCGAAAGGGTCCACGCCCAGTGGCCCAGCAGTCCGGTCTCAGAGGCCCCCGTGCAGTATCCCACTCCGCAGGGTCTGCAGCTACACCTCTGTTATCCGGGAAGAGATGGCTTCTCTGCTTAGCCCCAAGGCGACGTTCCCTGCGGTTCTACAGCAGCCTCCCTTTGGACTCTGCTATCTGAGCCCTGGGAGGGAGCAGTGAGGTCCTGGAAGGTCACAGGGTGGTGCCACATACTTCAAGGGGGGCGGCGCTTGAAGTCTGAGGTCCTGACAGCCGGAGGGAGAGGGAGGACTCTGGGACCTGACAGGCATAGTAGGTGTGAGGTGATGGCTTAATGAGTCCTGCACCAGGGAGGGACCAGGCCTCTAATGGATTAGATCCAACTACTTGGACACATAATGAAAGGGGGGACAAGGAATGTGCGGCCTTGTCCTGTGCTCTTTTCTGCCAGGGGTGTCGCTGACGTGGAGGGGGTGGTGATGGAGCCAGGCCAGAGCCCCCTGGCTCTTGCTGTGCCCCGTCCTAGGGCAGGGCCATTGGTGTTGTAACATCAGGCTCTGGGTCCCTCTTGGGGAGGAGCTGTCTTTGGGAAAAGTCTTGAAACACCACTGAGAAAGAGGGCGAGACCCTGAGGGCATGGGTGCTAGAGGGGTCTCAGGTCACAAAAAGGATGTTAAACTGCTTTTAATGAGACAATGAGGACGATTTCTTTTATGTCCTTTGAAAGAGGAGAGGTGAGGAAGGAGGCCGGAGGAAGAGGAGGGAGTAGCAGGCAAGATGGGGAAACCTGGAGTTCCAGCCAGTGCGGGGGCTGTCCGGACAATGGCCTCTGGGCGCGGGTCATCGAGAGGGAGCAGGAATGCCTGACACCTGATTCGGAGTTGACTGGGCTGCATGCTGTGGGAACTGGCCCCGTGGATACTCCTCCCCTCGTCTTCAGTGAAGTTTACTTGCCAAAGTTTCACATGAAAGTTTTGTGTTATGTGCTGTGTGTGTGTACGTGTGTGTGTGTGTGTGTGAGAGAGAGAGAGAGAGAGAGAGAACTGGGGAAAGCCTCAGTTCACATCTGGACCAGTTGATGTGGCACAGAATAGAGGAGGCGTGAGTGGAAGACAGCCCAGAAGCTGCCTGGGCCATGCCAGGGGAAGTCCCTCGGGATTCTGCAAAATCCTGGTGAAGGCTCCACACACTGGAATTAGGGATTTTATTCACTTTCACCCAGATGTCGAGAGTTCGGGTTGCTCCAGTAAATATCGGAGTCACACTGACAGCTATGTACATGGAAGGGCTTTTGGAGGCCTTCCTGATCTGTCAAGGTGTCTGTACACATGCAATGTTCCTGAGCCAAGCAAACATGAAAGATGGTCCACCCCATGCCTCCAACAAAAGTGTCCTAACAATTAGAAGAGTTTACTGCTATCATTGTCTCTTCAGCCACAATGACACTGAGGAGAAGCATTCAACAAGTAGATTCAGTTCTTTAATAGATACACTTTTTAAGAAATGAATTTTGAATGGCTTTATGTTTGCTCATTCATTCACTGACTGATTCCATATATTAGCACCTAATGTGTGCTGAGAACTGGCCTAGGCACTGGGGAGCCATGGAGAAGGTGGCTGCCCTTAAGCAGATTTCAGGATGCAGCGGTGGGGTTGATCAGAGAAACAAGAATATAGCAGCTCAGGGTCACATTTTTAGCAGCTACTTTTAATTTGCTTGACAAACTAATTTGCTTGACAAACTGTGTCAGGGAAGTCCCTGGGTAGAAATTACTCCATGCTAGAGAAAATACAGGCCTGTTTTCCAGCACCGGTCTGATGTGCTTATAAAGTTTCTGTTGAGAGCAGGAAGAGAGGCAATAGGATCAGGGTGGGCCTGACCCAAAGTAATCCTTGGAGGAGAGTCTTAGGGCGGTGTGGCCTCACCCACTCTGCTTTTCCACTGCTGAGATTGTATGCATTCTTAGTTTCATGCTGTCTCTATAAAGGCATTGCAAAATTGTTCTTAAAACCAGAGGATAAAATTGCTTTGGAGAGCTCTCATTTTGGTCTCCTGGTGGGTTGTAAGTAAATACATTCTTGGAAACTGAGCAATGAAACTCTGTTGTATCAGGCCAAGAGGACGAGGCAGCTGCAAAACTTATGCTGCTTTGGGTGCCCCAGCCATTTGTGGTCTACAGGGAGGTGCCATCTTGGGTGCCAACAACTGGGGAATTCACACATCTGGTGCAGAGTAAGGGCTCAGCACGTGCCTAGTAAAGGAACAGAAAAAGGATTGATACACAATGCCATGCACCACACCCTTCCATTTAAAAACTTAAGTATAATCCACCCTTTTTAGTATATAGTTCTGAGAATTAAAACAAAAAAACAAAAACAAACAAACAAAAACACTGCATAGTTGTATAACCACAAGCTCCCAACAAACACTGATATATTTGATATCCCTATATTTTTGACCTTGCAAAAATGTCATATAAATGGAATTATACAGTATGTAGCCTTCTGAGTCCAACATCATTCACTTAGCATAATGCATCTGGCATTCATCCATGTTGTGTGTGTCAGTGGTTTGCTCCTTTTTCATTGCTGTGTAGTGTTCCATTGCATGGTTGTAGCATAGTTTGTTTATTAACCAGTTGAGGAAACTTTGGGTTGCTTTCAGTTTTGGGTGATGACGGAAAAGTTGCCATAAATGTTCACGTGCAGATGCTTGTACAGACATAGGTTTTAATTTCCCTTGGGTAAATAGCTAGAAGTGGGATTTCTGGTTTGTATGATGTGTTTAACATTGTAAGAAACTGCCATACATATATTCTAAAGCATATAATTTAGCATTTGCATCAGCTGTGTGTAGGAGTTCCATTTGCTCTGCATCCTTGTTAGCACTTGGGATTTTCCGTTAAGCAACAACAACAATTAGCTATTCTAACAGGTGTGTAGTGGTATCTAATTATTTTAATTTATACTTCCGTAAGGATGAATGATAATGGGCATATTTTTATGTGCTTATTTTCCACTGGTACATCTTGGCTAAAGTGACTGTATAAATCTTTTGCCCATTTGTGGCTGGTTTGTTTTCTTGTTCAGATTTGAGAGTTCTTCATGTATTCTGGATACAAGTCCTTTATCAGCTACATGCTTTGCAAATATTTTCTCTCAGTTTTTGGCTTTTTTTTGTTCTTTTAACAATGTTTTTCAAAGAATAGAAGTTCTTAGTTTTGATGAAATTCAATTTATCAAACACTTCTTTTATGAACAGTACTTTTGGTGTCATGTCTCATAATTCTTTGCCTAATCCCAGGTGTATTAGTCCATTTTCACACTCCTATAAAGACATACCTGAGACCAGATAATTTATAGAGAAAGAAGGTTTAATTCACCCACAGTTCTGCATGGCTGGAGTGGCCTCAGGAAACTTACAATCACGGCAGATGACAAAGGAAAGCAAGCATTTTCTTCACAAGGTGCAGAGAGAGACAGAGAGAGAGAGGGGGAGAGAGAGAGAGAGCGCGCAAAGGAGGAACTGCTGAACACTTATAAAACCATCCAGATCTCATGAGAACTCACTCACTATCATGAGAACAGTATGGGGGAACCGCCCCCATGATGCAGTCACCTCCCATCAGGTCCCTTCCTCAATATGTAGGGATTACAATTTGAGATGAGATTTGGATGGGGCCACAAAACCAAACCATATTACCAAGTCATGAAGATTTTCTCCTGTGTGTGTGTGTGTTTATTTAAAGTTTTATAGTTTATATTTATAATCTATTTTTAGTTAATTTTTATGTAGGATGTGAGGTTCAAGTCAACGTTCATTTGCATATGAATGTCCACTTGTTCCAATATTATTTGTTAAAAAAATTATCCTTTCTTCCTCCAATGAATTGTCTTTGCACCATTGTCAATTTACCATATTTGTGTGGGTGTGTTTCTGAACTCTTCATTTTGTTTCATTGACCCATGTGTTTATTCCTTCACTGATACCATGCTGTCTTGATTATTGTAGTTTTATAATAGGTCTTGAAATTGGGGAGTTTGAGTCTTGAAAGTTTATTTTTTTTTCAAAATTATTCTGGCTATTCTAGTTTCTTTGGCTTTTCATATAAATTTTAGGATCAGGTTGTCTGTATGATAAAATATTGGGCTTGGAGTTTTACAGAAATTGCATTAAATCAATAGATAATTTGGGAAGAATTGACATCTTTACTGCACCGAGTCTTCCAATCTGTGAACACTGTATGTCTTTCCATTTATTTAGGTTCTCTTTAATTTATTTCATCAGCGTTTTGTAGTTTTCAGTTTATAAATCCTGTAATTTGTTGTTAGATATATTCCCAAATGTTTTATTTTCTTGGAGTTGTTGTAAATGGTATTATTTTTAATTTTTGTTTTCAGACATATAATTAATTTTAAAATGTTGACCTTTTATCCTGTGACCTTGCTAAACTCACTTATTATCCTTAGTCCTAAACTCACTATTAGCTTCATTTATAACCCTTAGACCCTACCCTTACTTTTTTTGATTCCTTGGAATTTTCTGTGTGAACACTCATGTTATATGTCAAAATGGATAGTTTTGTTTCTTTTTAATCTGTATACTTTTTCCCTCAATCATCTTAATATTCTCGCTTTAACTTCTAGTACAATTTTGAGTAAGAGTGAAGAGAGTGGACATTTTTACCTTGTTCCCAATTTTAGGATGAAAGCATCCTGTCTTTTACCATTATGTTTGACATTTACTATAGGTTTGCTGTGGATGACTTTTATTAAGTTGAGGTAGAGTTCTCTTTTATTCCTAGTGAGTTGAGAGTTTTTGTAATAAAAGGATATTAAATTTTGGCAAATGCCTTTTCTGTATCAATTTATACGATTATGAAGTTTTTCTTTTTTAGATTGTTAATCTGGCATATTATGTTGAATGACTGATTGATTTTTGAATATTGAATCAGACTTGTGCTCCTGGAATAAACCCCACTTGGCCATAATTATTGTTCTTTTTGTATATTGTTAGATTCAACTTGCTAAAATTTTGCTGTAGATTTTTGCATCTGTGTTTATGAGGGATACTGGTCTGTTACTTTATTTTCTTGTACTGCTTTTGGTTTTGTAACTAGGCTAATGCTGGACTCATAAAATGAGTCAAACTCTATGCTAGAAGAGATTAGTTTTATTTCTTCTTTAAATGTTTGGTAGAATTTTCAGTGAAGCCATCTGGCCTGGAGATTTCTTTTCCAGGAGGTTTTAAAGTATGAATTTAATTTATTTAATAGTTATAAGACTACACAGGTTATCTGTTTTATTTTAAATGAATTTATTTATTTTGGTTTTCAAAGAGTTGGTTCAATTCCATTGTCAAATTTTCTTGCATAGAACTGTTTATGGTATTGCTTTATTACATATATATATATATATATATTTTTTTTTTTTTTGAGAAAGAGTCTTGCTGTGTCCCCCACGCTGGAGTACAGTGGCGCGATCTCAGCTCACTGCAACCTCCGCCTTCTGGGTTCAAGTGATTCTCATGTCTCAGCCTCCTGAGTAGCTGGGATTACAGGTGCCTGCCATCACGCCCAGCTACTTTTTGTATTTTTAGTAGAGATGGGATTTTGCCATGTTGGCCAGGCTGGTCTTGAACTCCTGACCTCAGGTGATCCGCCCGCCTCGACCTCTCAAAGAGCTGGGATTACAGGTGTGAGCCACTGTGCCTGACCACTGTATTATATTTTTAATTTCTGTGGCATCTGATTAATTTGAGGCATTTCTTCCCTTTTAATGTAAGTATACAATACTCTAAGTTACCCATAAGTATTACTTCAGCTGCATCTGACAAAATTTGAGAATTCAGATCTGCGTTTTCATTCAGTTCAAAAGATTTTCTAATTCACCTTATTATGACTTCCTCTTTAACACATGGACTATTCAGATGTGTGGCTTTCAATTTCCAAATGTTTGAAGATTTTTTCAGTTATCTATTATTGTTTCTGGTTTAATTCCATTATGGTCAGACAGAATTCTGTGTATGATTTTTTATTTTTATTTTTATTTTTTGAGACGGAGTCTCGCTCTGTCACCAGAGTGGACTGCAGTGGCGCGATCTCTGCTCACTGCGACCTCTGCCTCCCAGGTTCAAGCGATTCTCCTGCCTCAGCCTCCCGAGTAGCTGGGACTATAGGTGCACCACCATGCCTGGCTATTTTTTGTGTTTTTAGTAGAGATGAGGTTTCACCATATTGGCCAGAAAGGTGTCTATCTCTTGACTTCGTGATCCACCCACCTTGGGCTTCCAAAGTGCTGGGATTACAGGCGTGAGCCACCACTCTCGGCCTGTATGATTTTGATTCTTTAAAATTTGTTAAAATTCGTTTTATGACTAATACATATGATATGTATTAGTGTATTCGAGGAGAATGTATATTCTGTTGCTATTGGATTAAATGTTCTACTTATAGCAATTAGATCCAATTGGTTAAAGCTATTGTTTAGTTCTCCTACATATTTGATGATTATCTATGTACTAGTTGTATTGATTATTGAGAAAAAAAGACTACTGAAGATTCTGTAAAGGACAGACACTAGGATGGTACTCAATGATCTCTGCGTACTGTTCACACTCTCGTATAATTCTCTCCCCTTGAGTATGAGTGGGACCTATGATTTACTTCTAACCACCAGGATATGGCAAAGGTGATAGATGTAACTTCCGGGATTATGTTACATTATATGAGTCCATCTTCCAAGAAGATGTGCTCCAGGAGTTTCTTTTGCTGACCTTGAAGGAGTAAATAGTTGTGTTGAGAGGCCCATGGGGCCAGAAACAGGGTAGTTTCCAGGAGTTGAGGGAAGTATCCAGCTGACAAGCAGCAAGAGTCTAGGGCTCCCAGCCCTATAGCCATAGGGAAATGATTTCTGCCAAAAACCTGAGGGAGCTTAATAGCAGAAGCTTCCATAGTCAAATTTCCAGATGAGAAACCAGCCCTGGCCTACACCTTGATTGCAGCCTTGTAAGAGCCTAAGCAGAAGATCCAGATAAGTTGTACCCAGACCCCACCCACAGAAGCTGTGCAATGATTGATGTGCTGTGTTTTCAGCCTGTGAATTTGTGATAATTTGTTACACAGGAGTAGAAACCAATATGACTTCAACTTTAATTGTGGATTTGTTTGTTTCTTTTTTTAGTTCTGTCAGTTTTTGCTTTATGTATTTTGAAGCTTTGTTGTTAGGAGCTTATTCATTTAGAATACTTATGTCTTCTTTGATGAATTGGACCTTTTATCATTATATAATGTGTCTCTTTATTTATGATAATTTTCTGTGCTCTGAAGTATGTTTTGATGATATAGGTATTTCCTTCCTTCCTTCCTTCCTTTTTATTTTTTTTTACAGAGTCTCACTCTTTTGCCCAGGCTGGAGTCCAGTGGTGTGATCTCGGCTCACAGCAACCTCTGCCTCCCAGGTTCAAGCAATTCTCCTACCTCGGCCTCTGAGTAGCTGGGATTACAGGCATGGGTCACCAGGCCTGGCTAATTTTTGTATTTTTAGTAGAGATGGGATTTCACTGTGTTAGTCAGGCTGGTCTCGAACTCCTGACCTCAAGTTATCTGCCCGCTTCAGCCTCCCAAAGTGCTAGGATTATAGGCGTGAGCCACTGTGCCCAGCCCCAACTTTCTTTTTATTAGTTTTTGCATGAAATATCTTTTTCTATTGTTCTACTTTTAACTTACCTATATCATTATATTTGAAGTCAGTTTGCTAATTCCTAGCTAAGACCATTTACTTAATGTACTATTTATATGTTTGGATTTAGCTCTACCATTTGATTTGTTTTCTGTTTGTTTCCTCTATTTTCGGTTCCTCTGTATGCCCTTTCCTGCCTTCTTTGAGTTAATTGAATACTTTTTAATATTCCAAAATATAAATAAATAAATAAGTTTATTTATTTTAGTGCTTGTTCTAGGGATTACAATATATATATCCTTAGCTTTTCACATTTAAGATCTACTCTGTAAAGTAATTGTGATTACTTTATATTGACTACTGATTAGGTTGATTACTTAGAATAATGTTTACTATGTTTTACAATCAAGTAAAATCATTAATCATTTATACTCCCTTTGTGTTATAATAGCACTATGTATTGCATCTACTTACATTGAAAATCCATCAGATAATACTATAACTTTTATTTCTACCTTCAAACACATTTTTAAAACTCAAGAGGGAAAAATAGTCTACTATATTGATATGGTTTGGCTGTGTCCCACCCAAATCTCATCTTGAATTCCTATGTGTTGTGTGAGGGACTGGTGGGAGGTAATTGAATCATGGGGGCAGGTCTTCCCTGTGTTGTTCTCTAGCTAGTGAATCTCGTGATCTTGTGATAGATCTCATGAGATCTGATGGTTTTGAAAAATGAGAGTCTCCATGCAAAACCTCTCCCTTTGTCTGCTGGCATCCATGTAAGACGTGACTTGCTCCTCCTTGCCTTCTGCCATGATTGTGAGGGTTTCCCAGTCATGTGGAACTGTAAGGCCAATTAAACCTCTTTCCTTTGTAAATTGCCCAGTCTCGGGTATGTCTTTATCAGCAGTGTGAAAATGGACTAGTACATATATTTACCATTTACCCAGATATTTACTATTTTTCCTTTATTCCTGGTGCGCCAAGTGTACTTCTTTTTTTTCTGTTTATTTATTTATTTATTTTTTGAGACAGGGTCAGGCTGGAGTGGTACAATCGCAGCTCACTGCAGCCTGGAACTCCTGGGCTCAAGCAATCCGTGGTCCCACCTAAGCCTCCCAAATAACTGGGACTACAGATGTGAGCCACCATGCCCAATTAATTTTTTTAAAACATTTTTTGTAGAGACTGGTCTCACTATGTTGCCCAGTTGGTCTCAAACTCCTGAACTCAAGCAATCCCCCTGCCTTGATCTCCCAAACTGCTAGAATTACAGGTGTGAGCCACTGTGCCTGCCTCCAAGTTTACTTCTGATATAATTTCCCTTCTGTGTGAAGAATTTCCTTCAGTAATTCTTTTAGCGAAGGTCTGTTGGCAACTAATTATCTTAGCTTCCCTTTGTCTTAATTTGTTCAGGCTGCTGTAACAAAATACCTGAGACAAGGTAATTTATAAATAACAGAAATTTATTTCTCACAGTTCTGGAGGCTGAGAAGTCCAAGATCAAGGTGCTGGCAGGTTTGATATCTGATGAGGGCTGCTCTGTGCTTCCAAGATGGTGCTTTTCTTGCTGCATTCTCCAGAAGTGGAGGAATGCTGTGTCCTCATATGGTGGAAGGGACAGAAGTTGGGAGGCAGCTCTCTGAAGCCTCTTTTATAAGGACACTAATTCCATCTGTGAGGGTGGAGTCCTCATGGCCTTATCACCTCCCTTGGGAGGTGATAACCTCACCTGTTAATACTATCATCACCTTGGGGGTTAAGTTCCAATATATGCATTTTGGAGAGACATATACATTCAAACAATAACACCTTTTATCTGAGTATCTGAGGGTCTACCTATTTCACCTTCATTTTTAAAGGATTTTTTTTTAACTGAATAAGGAAGTCTGACTTGACAGTTCTTTTAGTTTAGGAGTTGAAAAACAATTTGCCAGTCTTGTGGTTTTCTTGGGTTCTGATGAGAAACTTGCAGTCATTTGAATTGTTGTTTCCCTATAACTAATGTATCATTTTTCTCTAGATGCTTTCACATTTTTTGTGTGTTTAGATTTTAGAAGTTTGTGATGATGTATCTAGATATGAA
Organism: Pongo abelii; assembly: GCF_028885655.2. Classification (NCBI taxonomy): domain Eukaryota; kingdom Metazoa; phylum Chordata; class Mammalia; order Primates; family Hominidae; genus Pongo; species Pongo abelii. The sequence goes on along the minus strand of NC_071996.2, from coordinate 26,132,584 downwards.
TTATTTGGCTTTGCTGAGCTTCTTGGATCTGTAGGCTCATATTTTGCCAAATTTAGAAAGTTTTTAACCATTATTTCTTCAAAAAATTTTTCAGAACCACATATTTTTTCCTTCTGAGACTTTGATAACACTAATATTTGATCTTTTGCTAAAATTTACCTTTCCTCAATCCACTGACTTTTTTTTCCTGCCATTTATATTTTGTTTTTAGCCTATCCTGTGAGTTCTTTATTTTGGTTATTATATTTTTCTGATATAAAAATTTCCATTCGGTTGTTTTTTCTATCTTGGATTTCTTTGCTGAGACTTTATACCTTTTCATTTCAGGAGTGTTAACCATTACTTCTTGGAACATTTTTCTAAAATCTGTGTCAGATAAGTCCAACATCTGTGTCATCTGGTGTTGGCATCTGTTGTTTGTCTTTTTCCATACTAATTGAGATTTTCCTGGTTCTGTAACTGCTGAGCAATTTTGGATTATGTCCTGAATGTTTTGAATATTATGAAACTCTGGGTCTTATTTAAATCCTATAAGTTGACAATTTTGTTTTAATAGGTCAACAACCTGGTTGGGTTTGGGCTGCGAGTGCTGACCAGTCCTCTGTGGAATGTGGTTTCAATTTTGGGTTCATTTTGAAAGCATTTATAATGCTATTCATATCTGTTGCACACGTGTGCTCCTCAATGGCCAGTTGGGTATGCAGGTGGTGGCCTCTTAGTGTAGTTCTCAAGTCTTTGGTTTGCTGTTGAAGATCAGATCCACGCATGTGCAGCTCGAGTGTAGGCCATCTAGAGCATTTCTTCTCTGTGATCTTTCTGGTGCATTCTGCTTCCTGGGGCTTCTCCTTTTTCGTCCTCTGGCCAGAAAGCTGTAGCTTTAGTTACTCTGCTCTGCTATGGTTGCCCCTGCTCCTGGGGACAAGCAGTGGAAAAACACTGAGATTAAAGAAAAAACAAGGAGGATTTGTCCATGCTCCTCTGAGCAGAGAGACTTTCCCCTCTTTGAGAGTTTAGGTGGTTGTGGAATCCTCGTGCCACATCTTTTACAGCCTCTGCTGCCATGAGGTTCCCCTGAGGCTAGGACGTAAGAGAATGGAGAATGAAAAAAGAAAAAAAAAAGGAAAAGAAAAGTGTGGGATTTCCCCCACTCTCTCTGAGAATTAGGGGACCTTTTTCCAGTGTGTCAAACCAGAACTAGAGGGCTTTGCCTGGTGCTGTTTCTGTCCGTGTCCTGACACCCCCTTCTGGATTTTGGGCTTCCTTGGGTACAGGCCAGGGGAAACTGGAGGTAAAATAGGAAACTTACCATCAATCTGACAGTATAATACTTTGAATTCTGGTATTTCTTAATTTACCTGCTGTAATTTACTTTTTATAGTTCTCAAATAACTGCTCCAGACATTCTTTCCAAGTTTTATAATTTCATTGAATAGAAGAGACTTGACATAGTGTGTTCACTGTACCTTAGTCTGAACTGGAATGGGAGCCCTTGGTTCTTAGCACCCTTATTGCACCATTTCAGAGATATATGACTTAAATGTATGCATGTATATGATGAAGAAAGCTTTCTTTATGATATGGAGAGACCCTCATGACATGTTGATAAATGAAACAAGGTAGGTCGCAAGGCACCTTGTATGGTATATTTTCATTTATGTATAATTGTATATATTCATATATAGAAAACTTGGATGTTTGATTTACGTTTGCTGCTGCAAGTCACAAAATACCTAATCAAAAGTGTCTTGAACATTAAGAGAGGTTTATTATGTTGCATGGCAGGAAGTCAGAGCACGGTTGGTTCGAGGGTTGGCTAATTTTCCAGCTGAAGAATGTCAGGGCTCTTAGTTTCTCACTGAGACATTCTTTTGACTTTCTTTAAAGGGTGTAAGTTGGCTGCAACTCCTTCAGGCTTCCTTTCATTACATGGCAATGTCCAAAGTCAGGAAGAACCATCTCTTCTTGTGTTTCTCTTTTATTAAGAAGGAAAACTTCTTAAAGCCCCTAGCAGACTTCTGTTATGTTAATTAACCAGGGTTGAATCTGATGCCTGAGCCTTACCAGTCTCTAGAACTAATTATGGAACTACCAGGGTGAATAATTCTAGCTTGTATTTATACCCTGAGGCTGGAAAGGGAGCTCTGAAATCCTTTGGACTCCTGATGCTCAAACAAAATCAAATTCATCCTCACAAGAAAGAAGAGAAGGAAATTAAGAAAGACATAAGTAAATGGAAATATAGCTTGTGTTCATAAATTAGAAGACTTAAGGATATTAAAATGTCCACACAACCCAAAACAATCTAGAGATTCACCGCAACCCCTATCAAAATCCCAATGGCATTTTTTACAAAAATAGGAAAAAATCCCCAAATTTATATGAAACAACAAAGACATTGAGTAGCCAAAACAATTTTGAGAAAAAAGAACAAAGCTAGAGGCCTCATACCTCCTGATTTCAAAACATACTATAAAGTTACAGTAATCAAAACAATATGATACTGGCATAAAGCCAGACATGTAAACCTGTAGAACAGAATAGAGAACCCAGAAATAAACCTATTCCTGTACAGTCACTTGATCTTTGACAAGGGTGCCAAAAGGACACAATGGGGGAAAGGATAGTCTCTTCAACAAATGGTGTTGGGAAAACTGGATATCCACATGCCAGAGAATGAAATTGCACCTTTATCTTACACCATACACAAAAGTCAACTCAATATAGATTAAAGACTTAAAATGTAAGAGCGGAAACTGTAAAACTCCTAGAAGGAAACATAGGGAAAAATCTTGACATTGGTCTTGACAATAATTTCTTAGATATGACACCAAAATCAACAAAAGCAAAAATAGACAAGTGAGACTAGATCGAACTAAAAAGCATTAGTACAGCAAAGAGAACAATCAGAGTGAAAAGGCTGCCTATGGAATGGGAGAAAACATTTGCAAATTATATATCTGATAAGGTATTAATATCCCCAATACACAAGAAACTCCAACAAACCAAGCAAAAAAAAAAAAAAATAAATAATGGGCAAAAGGCCCAAATAGATGTTTAACCAAAGAAGTCATACAAATGACCAATCAGCATATGAAAAAATGCTCAACATCACTAATCATCAGGGAAATGCAAATAAAAGCCACAATGAGATACCACCTCAGACCCATTAGGATGGCTATTACCAAAAAAATCACAGATTATAACAAGTGTTGGTGAGGATGTGAAGAATTTGGATCCCATGTGTCCTGTATTGATGTAAAATGGTACAGTCACTATGGAAAACAGTATGGAAGCTCCTCAAAAAATTAAAAATAGAATTACCACAGGATCTACCAATTCTATTTCTCAGTGTTTATCCAAAACAATTGAAATCAGAATCTTGAAGAGATATCTGCACTCCCGTGTTTGTTGCAGCCTTGCTTACAGTAGCCAAGTTACAGAAACAATTGAAATGTTCATTGATGGACAAATGGATAAAGAAAACGTGGTGTACAATGGAATATTATTCAGCCACAAAAAAGAAAGAAATCTTGTTATATGCTGCATGAATGGACCTTGACAACACTGTGCTAAGTGAAAGAAGCCAGTCATAGAAGGACAAATACTGCATGGTTCCACTAATATGAATTATCTAGAGTAGTCAAAGTCATCGCAGCAGAATGTAGAATGGTGGTTGCCAGGGGTTGGGGGAACTGGGAAAAGGGGAGTTGCTGTTCAATGGATATAAAGATTTCGTCATGCAAGAGGAATAAGTTCCAGAGATCTCCTTTATAACGTTGTGTTTGTAGTTAGCAATGCTGTGATGAACACTTAAAAATTTGTTAAGAGGGTAGATCTCATGCTTTGTATTTTTTACTCCAATAAAAAGTTAGTTAAAAAAGTTAGAAGAGAGGGGTGAATAGGTTTGTAGGTGGCCAACAGAGTCTTCCAAGGATGTGTGTACCAATCCTGACCTAGTAACAGTGTTTTCTCTTGGGTGCAGGGTTTTGAGGAAGCTTTCACTTTCTTGGTATTGGTCCTTTCCACCTGATCATATATGATGACAGTAAAATAGGTGTTTCCTGTTTGAGAAAAGATAAAAGAGGGTCCTGGCTTTTATTTACTTCTCCATGGAGCCTGCCTTGGCTCCCGGGCCCTCTCTGATCCTTTCCTTCTCTGAAGACTGGATGTTTCAAGGGCAGTGCCATGCAATTTACGATTTCAGTCCAATACTTATTGTTTTGTTGGCTGCTATGTCTTGTGTATTCATTTATCTCCTACCCCCAACTGGGTTGTAAACTCTTTGATATCAGATACATTTCTTCTTGATCTCCAGGGGATCCAGGGCTGAGAACATGGGTGGAACAAAATAAATACCCATTAAATGATTTATGGTGTGGCCTATTTCTGGGCCAGCCCTGGGAATAGGGGGTAAGGCATGGTCATTTGCTATCAATCAGTTTCTGAAAATATACTATCATTTTTTTGCTTGGATCCCTGATGATAAGACACAAGTCAAAGAACCAAAATTTTACCAGGAAGACCTAAGTGATAGGAAGCAAATAATTATGTAATCAAGACAAGTCATATTTATGCTATTCTATAATGTTCCCATTGAGCAAGTCTGTATCTCAGGAGACTTTTGCATGTTGATAGACCATGGGCTTTGCAAAAATTTCTTTCTGGTGGTCTACAGCATGTGGATTCAAATCCTTAATGTTTTAGTTACTGGAAGAATTCTAAGTTTTCCAATAACACACCTTAAAGAAAAATAATGCCTCAAATGAGTGTTGTGTAGTTAAGCATATTTACTTAACATGATGCTTTTTACCTTTCAAAGTCTTTTCACCTACATGACAAAATGTTCCAAGTGAAAAGGACTTTTGACACCATGACTCCAATCCCTTTAGATACTAGAGAAACTGAGGCCCAAACAAGGGAAGTGCTTTTCCAGGATACACAGTTAATTATTGGCAGTACTGGACTAGAATCTGGAAGGAATAACTCTGACCTTTGCCACTTTGTCAGGCTGCTTTGAACATCTCGTTTCCTGGAAGGGTTATTGCTATTTTGATTATTTAGTAGAGTTGTCAGGGGAAGCCAACTAATTAAGCAAGATGTGAAATGTTAGGATTAACCTGTATGTTTCACTGAGAATGAGTGTACTAGACACTTTCTGGAGGAGATGCTAGACAAAGAGTTTGAGGTGGTGGGAACTTGAATTCAAGACACCAGAGGGACACACCTAGAGGGTAAAGGCCCTGGTAAGGAGGATGGATGGACAAAACCTGGAGGAGAAAATAGCACCTCTGCCACGATTGTACTACATGAACCAGATGTTGGAGGTGGGTATCTTCCCCTGTGTTATCCAGATAAGATGGGCTTCATCTTCCATCTTATGTCATGTGGGAAGTCAAATGCCTTCACCAAGGTTTTTGTAAATTCCTGTTTGTACTCATTTCTAGTTACTTCTGGCTAGGTTCTGTCTTTGCCAAATTATCACTTTATGCTGTGCTTTTTGAAACTGCCTCATTATTCTTCCCTGGGATTGACCCAAACGTGAGAGACCTGCCTAATTTATTCCCTTCTAGGAAAGAAAACTCTCCAGGATTACTGAAATGTCATGAAATGAGAAGGTTGAATATTATATGTCTCCCTGTGGAAGTTTCCAACACCACTTATGAAGTAGTCTTGCCAAAAGAAATCAAACCAGAATCCAATCAACCCTTTCAATGGTTTGTGGATTTCTTTTGGCAAGACTACTTTATAAGTGGTGCTAAGTACTCCCATCAAGAAGGATTTGCTTCAGAATTGTCTAGTGAGGAAAAAAATGGGTGGGTGCAGCGATGAAGCAAGATTGGCCATGGGTTGCCAAGTGCTGAGGCTGGGTGATAGGTACATGGGACTTCACTGTGCTATTTTCTCTCATATACATTTGAAAAATCCATAATTAGTAAATTTGAAATTATTATCCTAATGTAGCATAAACAAAACAAAACAATCAACGCACATGAAGCAGCTCAGTGAGGTGGGCTTTTATTAAAAACTCCGAGGTAATAGTGAGAGAAGTTACAGCAAACTTCATATAGTGGCTAATTTAATACTGAACACTAGCATTCTTTCTCTTCAGAAAAAACCTCCTCAGCCTTCTCAACTACTCAAAATCCAGGTGCCTACTGTGTTTGTTTTCCACTTGCCTACCACCACTTTCCATCTCTAATGATGCCAGAAAAAACTCCCATTGTATTATGTAGAGCAATTCAGTGGTCCCTAGCCAGGAACTCAACTCTGGACTTTCCTTTGCAAATCCAATGGTCCAGGGATGCACTGTGCAACAGACACTTACTCCAGGTTTTGCAGCTTTCCCATGTATTTGATAAGGTAAAGATGAAGTAAAAGTAACTCACCAGGCAATGCCTCAAAACACAGACCATATTTTCCCCTCCTGTAATGGGTCTGAGGACGGATGGGAAGTCCAGCTCCACTCCATGAGATAATTCAGAGAAGCAAATTCCCTCCATCTGGTGCTCCCCCATCCCCTGGCTGGAGAACTGCCAATGAGAATGAAAGGATGTATGGAAGAGTCCACACTGGTGTCCACAGGACCAGCCCAGGAAGTTGCATGTATGGTCACTACTCATATCCCGTGGACAAGAACCTAGTCACCTGGCTCCACCAGCTATGCAGAGCCTGAGGAGTGGCCTGGCCTGCAACCTTGTGCCCAGCTACAGTTCTGCCTCCATGGCAGGAGGGGAGAATGGATTCTGGAATACATCTCTCTGTTCTCAGTCTATGCAAGGAGAACAGAGGTTTCATCCCCACTGATATTATAACCAGGGTGTGGAATGCATGACTCGTGGGCTGGGATCAAATGCAGTTTTAGTTTGTCCCCTATTCCCCTTTCAAGGTTACTCAGTGCTGGTGACTTTCCTCTGCCCCTGGGTGAAACTGTCAGACCCACAGCCTCTCTTTCTGTTCTTGGGTAATAGACCATTGTAAGACTTTAAATCCCAGTTCAGTAATTTGAATGTTGAGTCCCAGATCTTACCTCAATTTGGTGACAAATATTTGCCTGTCTCCCAGCTTGGCCCAGCTTTAGGGACATAAGTGGCTTTCTCTTAGTTTCTCCACCTTTGCAGGATGATGCTTGAGGTGCTGGAGGAGGGAGGGTCCATCTCACTCCTGCTGGCTTTGCGGGGAGCTGGCTTCTAGCTCCCTGGATCTGGCAGGTGTGGAGAGCTGACTGCATCCCTCGTGCTGGGATTTGGAAAGCTCTTCAGAGCTTCCCAGGTGGGTTCCTTGACTGCATCCCTTTGAGCAGCCCTGTGCTCCTCTGTTCTGGGTAGCAGCTAGAGACACCTCTGGTAGCCTGAGGAATGCAGTCTTATCCTGACTTCTCGTGGCTGAGATCAAGATCTCTCTGGCCCCCTAGGTGGCCCTGTTGACCCTAAGATATCCCAGAGCTGGCTTTCTCTCCCACGGGGCACACACTGGATCCTTGGGAAACACATCACCTGCTCAGCACTCTTCTTTCTCAGAACTCTTCTTGCTCACCTTTGACCTCTTGATTTTTCAGGTGGGAGTCGGGACCCAGCCCTCCCATCCTCCAGCTGTAGGGGCCACAGAGCCTGTAGCAGGAGGTGGGATTCACAGCACAGCCTGTAGTATATAATCTGTGGTCATATCTGGATCAGAGTGCTCCAAAGATATAATTACTTTTTGTATTCATGGAGAGGGTGAGAGAGTTCTTAAGCAGTGGATGAGGTTCTGCATCCAACCTTGATAAATTCCGCCTTTGGAGATGTGTCTACAGATTCTATGGTATTGGGTATCTGTTGTCTTGGTGCTCAGTTAAAATGGAAGCAGGAAGAGTTCCGCCCTTCTAGCCTGTAATATAAAAGAATCATGCTGCTTGCAAAAGCAGCCACAGTCAATTTGGGTTTTAAATAACAATTTTTATCTCCCTGCTACGGTTGGAAACCCATTGCATATAGCCCTGGCTACAGAAGGCAGACCCAACGGGGAAGCCAGCATGGATGTCCTGCCTGTCTGTCCTCTGACTCCCCACAGCCCGTGACTGAGAAAGCATAAAGCATTGGTGCGACCATGTCTTTGAATAGGATTTTTGTCTCCAGCTTTCTGTGATGTGGCTCACCAGGGGGAATAACATTTTCATATTGTTATGACCTGTGAGTGTTTTCTTTAAAGTCAGCAAAACAAATCCTTCAGATTCTGTGCACTTTTGCTGCCACATCAATTGTAATTATTAGGTCAGTGGAGTGGTAGCAGTTATGGGGAGCCCAAGGCTGGGATTGTTAGAGCCAATTAGTGCAGACCTTGGATTAATATGTTTCCACCTTCACATGCCAAGCCCTGTACAAGGCTATGCATTAACACAAGGATTTATGTTGCAGCGGGCAGGGGCTGAGTCACACTTCAGCCACGTGGAGACACAGTGAGCCATCTTTGTGCCAATATGTCTTTGAGCCTTAGAGCCTAAATCTAAAGGAATGAGTTCAGCATACACTGACCAAGAACCTGCTGTGTGCTTGCTACAGAGGGTGACATGTTTAGTGATGAAGAAGACAGCTTCTCACCCAAGGAGCTTGGAGGCACAGCCTAGAGAGGGAGGGAATGGATATACACCTACTACCAGCAGCCCACTCCTAAGACTGCTGTGGACTCCCCAGCATGTCTGTACGGCTAGGTAGGTTCATCCACCTCCTCTCGCCTGGGTGTTCCTCTTTACCTGGCTTCTGGAATTCCACTGACAACCTTTCACTGCCTCTCCCACTGTCCTTCCATCTTAGGGTCCAGGGCTCCCCCTCTTTGAGTCCAATCCTCAGCTCTTGTCATTTGTGAAGGTCCCTTCACTGACCATACAGATGGCTGCTGACAGTGCACCTGTGGGGCAGTGAAGAAAAGGGGATTTTCCAGCAGCTCAGAGCTTGGCGAGCAGGTGTCCTGTGAATCACTCTTCAGAGGGAGGTGGCTGGGAAAAGCCCACCCAGGATGTCACTGGGTTGGGCTCTTGTGCACGAAACCAAGCAGAAATATGTGGTTGTCTCAGGAGTAAAGCTGTTTTCTCCTGTAATTCCATCACTGTAGAAAGACCTAAAACTGAATTCAATTTATCTCCTCTAGGTGCAGAGTGCCTCTTTCCCCAACATATTCTGTATCAGCAAGTTTCCCACAGGAAAGCATTCAGTGTACCGAGTGCTGTGGGACACAACAATGGGAATTTCCAACTCAGCAGCTAGTCACTGGAGGGTCAGGACTGAGATCTGTCTCTACTGACTGCAAAGACAACGTTTCTTCCCCTTTATCATATTGCCTGCCTGCTAGTGATACTTTCTAGTTGTTTCTCACCTACATACTTTTCAGTTTATTATTGTTTGTTGTGATAAAAAACAGCATTTACCATCTTAACCGTTTTTAGGTGTACAGTATAGTAATGTTACCTATATGCACATTGTTGTGTGACAGATCTCTAGAGCTTTTTTATCTTGCAAAACTGAAATTCTACACTCATTGAAAAACTCCTTTCCCCCTTCCTACTAGCCCCTGGCAACCACTATTCTACTTTCTGTTTCCAAGAGTTTGACTACTTTAGATACCTCATATAAGTGAAATCATGTAGTATCTGTCCTTTTGTGAATGGATTATTTTCACTTAGCATAATGTCCTCCAGGTTCATCTAAGTTGTAGCATATGACAGAATTTCCTTCTTTTTTTAACATGAGGTCTTGCTGTGTTACTCAGGCTGTCCTCAAACTCCTGGGCTTAAGTGATCCTCTCACCTCAGCCTCCCAAGTAGCTGGGACTACAGATGTGAACCTCTGCACCTAGTAGATTTCCTTATTATTTTAAGGCTGAATAATATTCCATTGTATATCACAAGAGTTCCAGTTTCTCCATGATCCTTACCAACTCTCGTTATTTTTATTTTTTTTTTTGATAGTGGCTATCCTGATAAGTGTGAGATTTTATGGTTTTGATTTTCATTTCCCTGATGATTAGTGAAGGTGAGCATCTTTTTGCTTGGTGGCCATTTGTATCTCTTTTTGGTAATGTCTGTTCAAGTCCTTTACCCATATCTTAATCTGGCTTTTTTTTTTTTTTTTTTTTTTTTGCTATTGAGTTGTAAGAGTTCTTTCTATATATTTTGGATATTAGCCCCTTATCAGATACGGGGTTTGCAATATGTTCTCCCATTCCATAAATTGCCTTTTCACTCTGTTGATCATTTCCTTTGTTGTGCAAAAGTTTTAAAGTTTGACAGCCCCATTGGTCTCTTTTTGCTTTGGTTGCCTGTGTGTTCGATGTTCTTAGAAATAAGGATTCAGGTACAAGTAGTTCATTCAGGAGGGCAGGGAAGACTTGCAGGAAAATGATGTGAAAGAGAAACTGCAGAATGATCCTTCCCAATGGGTGGAGGAGCTGGGTATTTGTGCACCATTTCCTGTCAGTCATTGGTTGGGGGTTGCTTGTGGGGGATGTTAATTCCTTGGCACTTCTGATTTGCCATGCAGGGAAGCAGAACAGCATACTGTGGTTCCAGCAAAACCTCCAGGTACAGAGATGCAGATGCTGGCAGTTTGGTAGCTTTTTGGAGCACTTGAAGTGGTGGGGTTTAAACAAAGCAAGTAGAGCATTGGCAGCATCTGCCACATCCCAAATAATCACAGGTCCTGGGTGCTAGTCCTGGTTCTGTTTGCACTGCTGTAAAGGAATACCTGAGACTGAGTAATTTATAAAGAAAAGAGGTTTATTTGGCTCATGGTTCTGCAGGCTGTACAAGAAGCATGGCACCAGCATCCACTTCTGGAGAGGCCTCAGGAAGCTTCCAATCATGGCAGAAAAGAAAGGGGCGCCAGCATATGTAGATCACATGGCGAAACAGGAGGCAAGAGTTGGTGGGAGGTGCCTGGCTCTTTTAAACAATCAGCCCTCAGGAATAATTGCAGGAATTCATAGCTCAAGAACTCACTTATTACTGTGAGGACGGCACTAAGCCATTCATGAAGGATCCAACCCCATGATCCAAACACCTCCCACTAGGCTGCACCTTCAACACTGGGGATCAAATTTCAGCATGAGATTTGCAGGGGACAAATATCCAAACTGTATCAGTCACTAACAAGCTATCTGACTTTGGATGTCATGCGACCCTCTGCCTCAGTTTCCTCGAAAGCAAAATGGGAGATTTATAATTTCCTCTTTCCAAGTAGAATACAAACTCCTTAAGGCCAGGCACTCTGCTTTGGACACTCTTTTCCAGGGTATGGGGCTAGATCATTTGCACATTTCATCTTGCTGCCTCTTCTGGAAATAACTTTAATCAAGACCTTTAGGAGACTTGGGACATGCAGAATGCGTGTCTTTGCAAAAGACATGACAATGTCACCATCCATGTGGCTACTTCTACACTAAGACATCTCTTGATGTTCTCAACATAGCCCTGGAAGCAGATTCAGTAGATGCTACTCGAGTCATCGGATGAAGTGGGAAATAGGGACACAGAGCTGTGTATGCACTAGGTGCTTACCAATGCTTGGCACAGCCACCGACTGAAATGTTCCCTATATTTTTGGCTGTATGGCAGGTGCTTGATCACAGATTCCCTATATATGTGTCACTTTGAATAGATACATATTCTAAAATGTCACCCACAGCCATTAGGTATGCAGAGATTCTCCTTGGAACGGGCCATTAACTACCATTTATGAACTGGTCTAAATCCCGAGAATGGTGCACCCAAGGATGAACTTGGTTCAGGTGTCAGTAAGTTATGCTGCACAGCATTTTGCTCATGCTGCCATCCCTGGTCTGCAGGCGGGATAATTATCACACATTCAGTAGGCATGTCCTTTCCATATTCATGGGTTTCCACTTCCACTTCTTGGTTGTTTGCTCGCTTCCAAGTACTTTCTGAATTAGTCTCTCAATTTTTTTCTGACTTCTATCAAATGAATGGATTAATTTCCATCAGGAATCACCCATGTTTATAAATAATCTCCAAAAGTGACTTTTTGACTGTTCAGCTTATATAGTTATTTTTGAGATGTGACAGGTCATGGTTATTACTTGGGACTTCTGAACAGGGAGCCTGATGAAACTATTCCAAAGTTAGAGGTGCGTCTTCCCGGTTCCCATTTTGTCCTAAGATTGCAACATAAGAACACATGGCTGAAAAGTTTTTTTTTTCTTTTTGATCTGTTCTCTCTTTCTCTCCATACTCTCCAGCCTCCTAAGAAGACTGTGAGTTTGTATCTCTCTCTCTCTCTCATATATATGTACATATATATATCACATATATATGTACATATATATGTGATATATATATATACACACATATATATGTCAACATGTGTGTATACTCAACTTGATTAAAAAAAATGAAGAAATTGAGGTCACAGCAAAATGAAGGTATACACATAAGATCTCCAGGGCAGGAAAGGCTGGTAGGTACACAAATGCTGGTCCGAGGGTCTTAGGCAGATATGAGAGATTGTTACAGATTTGGCCCTTAACCTCTTAGCAGCCAAAGCGAAGAAACACTATCCATAGAACTCACCATGTCATTAGAGAATAAAATATGATTACTTAGCAGAAGCTCAGAGTTTTCTATTAGTAGGTGTACAGGTTTTTACAAAGCGCAGCATATCATACCGTCCTGGATAGAGCTATGATGAAATGCAGGTAGGTTTGTGCTGTGGGCTGTGTGTGGGGCGTGGCTGCCGTGTCTGTGTGTTGTGGGGGAAGGTTCGGGAGGTCTCTCAGGAGCTAAGGCCCATGGGAATGGGAGCGGGCACTCACGTTGAGTGTGGTGGTCCTGTGTAGCCCAGACTGAAAGAGGACTTGGAGACCACCTTCCTGTGCAGGCCAGCCTGGACCTCTGACACACTCATAACATGGCCCTGGCTGGGTGTGGTGGTTCATGCTTGTAATCCCAGAACTTTGGGAGGCTAAGGCGGGCGGATCACCTGAGGTCAGGAGTTTGAGACCAGCCTGACCAACATGGAGAAATCCCATCTCTACTAAAAATACAAAATTAGCCGGACATGGTGGCGCATGCCTGTAATCCCAGCTACTCGGGAGGCTGATGCAGGAGAATCGCTTGAACCTGGGGGGCAGAGGTTGCAGTGAGCTGAGATGGCACCATTGCATTCCAGCCTGGGCAACAAGAGCGAAACTCCATCTCAAAAAAAGAGAGAGGGCCCTGAGGAAGCACGTGGCCGGGCTGCACCTGAGACTTTTCCTGGCCTCCACAGATGCCCCTGGTTGTCTCCTCTTGCCCTGCACAGCCTGAAGCATTTCCAGAACTTCCCCAGTACTTGAGAGGCCTAGAACATATAAGTTGGAGGTCAGAGCCCATCCCCCACTGCCATCCTGTGTCTGACTCTCCACAAAAAGGAGGAAAGCAGGTACCAGACATGCCAGGGAGGTGTAGGCTGGCATGGAACAGCCGTTTTCTTAGCATCATCGTCAACTTGTTGATGACATTTGTTCAGAGATGCATCTGAGTGCATGAAATGATGCGGCTGGGCTCATCTTCTCAGCCACAGACTGATCCCAGGCCTCTTGGCAATCCCTTGTGAAGTGAAGAGACTTGAAGGATCTTTGGCTTTTGAGCGTGTGCATCAAATCTGTCCCCCGAAGGCTAACATGCCTTGGTTTCTCCCTAATTGACAACCTCCACCAACAGTTTCTCCTTTGCTCTGATCATTTACCTGGGATTCTTTTCAGTTTCCAGAAATAATGTTTTGAAATTGCAGCTCAGTTTCTGGCAATGCAGATAAGCAGCTTCTTCTTTCAGTCTGGGCCTTGGGAACCTTGGCAGCAGCATGAACTGAGGGATGCCCGTGGCTGTGACTTTTGTGATGAGTGTGGCCTATGGTAGCTTCATCAGACGCTGCTACAGAAACTCCTTGTTGGCTATGATTTTCGTGATTACTGTGGTCCTGGTAGCTTTTGACAGTAGCTGTTCTGGATGGATCAAGGCTGTTAGGGAAGTTCTGTTTCAAAGAGACACCTCAGACTCAGAGATAATTTCTCTGCAGGACTGATCAGGCCTTAAGATATGAAACGTGTTTATTGGGCAGCTGCCAAGTGCTTCCTGCTGCATAACACTGCCTGGGGTGTGGAGAGCTTTATGTAAACTTCAGAGAGCTTTTCCTGATTTAATTTCCACCGTGCCTCTGTGAGGGAGTACATCAGCTAGAGCAGGTTTGTTTGCAAGTGACATGAAAGACTCCAGCTGACTTGATCTACGAAGGGGAGTTACTGGCTGGTTCGTGTCACTGATATACTCAGCGGTAGTCCTGATTCAGGTGAAGCTTGATCTAGGGCTCAACAACTATCCCTAAGGTCCTATCCCTAAGGGACAAATATTCTCCTTGTTCCTGCTCTGCCTTCCTGGCCTGGGCTTCTTTCCCGAGGTTTATAGCAAAGGCTGCTAGCAGACCAGGAAAGCTTGCAGTTTCAAGATAGTTGCTGGAGTTCTAATCCTTACAACCTCTGATTATGTCATCCAGTGGAAGAGAGAGGGTCTCCTCTAGTAGCTTTTACAGAGCAGGGATACAGTCTCTATTCCCACAAAGCCCCGGAAAGTCTCCTTGCATGTCCTTGGCTCTGATTAGTTTGTGTGTCCATCCTTGGGCCAGAGGCGTGGGACTCTCTGACTGACTTAGGGACCCTCTCCTGTGCTGGGGGTGGGTTTAACTTTATCAAGTCACAAGGCTAAGAATGGGAAGGAAAAGAAAAGATTCTGTTCATGAAAGAGGGGAGTTTATATGCAGACCTGCGAAAAATGTCTGTTGGCTATAAGACAGTAAGAAGAGGCTTATACCCAGTCAGCAGAGGAGAGCCTAGGCTTGTCCAGGGTCATATAACAGGGGGATGGCGCTCCTGGGGGTGATTTTTTTTTCTCCGCAGTTACCCTGTCAGTTAATTGATGCCCCAGGCCACTGATTTTATTTTTTCCTACCGTTTCTCCAAGATCCAGTATAATGCAATGCCCTTAGATGGTGCTTACCCAGTATTTGTTGACTGACTGGAAGAGGGTAATTAGGGAAGTGTGGAGGGACATTGCTGCTGGAACTGGTGAAGCTTAAGTGGTGATTGAAATGGAGACCCAGGAAGTGCATCGGAAGGGATCTTGAAAATCTGTAAAGCAGCTAAGAACCTGGGCTTACTCAGTAGAGAGTGAGACATGCTGTTGTAGAAGGTGGGTGACGGTGAAAGGAAGAGAGCAGAATGTGAGCTGAGCTGGCGAGGCGGGTGCTGGGAAAGCCCTGGAGGAGGTGGCAAGTGTGGCTGAGCCTGCTCAGGTGAGAGCCTGGGCCGGACCCTGCATGGCACCGCCTCCCCATCCGCCCTGCACCAGACCCCTCTCTCTAACACTGTGAAGAAAGACGGGACTGTTTTGCAAGTTAAGGCACAAGAGATAGAAGAAATTCCCAGCTGAGCAACATTTTTAGGACCTGTGGTGTTTAATGTCTTTGGAGCTAAATAATGAAACATGGGTGGAGCTTTGGGTCCCGTGCTTTGAACAGAGCAGGCCACAGAGACTGTTGACTTGTTTGCCTACCATGACGGCGGGGCTTGGGGAGGGTGAACTGCGGCAGCAGCCACGCGGACCCCGCAGGTTTCCCAAGGCATGACATGGGTGGGGTAGTGGATGCCCCCCACTCAAGGCGTCTGCCACTGTAGATGTTCTAGGAACGGGGGGATGCCCTCAGGGAGTGCTGCACCCTGGCCTGCGAGGGCCCCTGCAGCCTTCTTGCTTGCTCCAGGTGTGGTTTGTGTCCCTGTTTTAGCAATGGAACGTGGGCTCCTGGGTCCCCGCACCATCGCAGAGGCACTCCCCCTGCACGACTGCTTATCAGGGCTCCATGCTGGCATTTGTTCTTCCCTGGTTTGAGTTTCCCTGACAGGAAACCACAGGAGAAGCCCTGCACTGGTGTTCTCTGCTCATCAGGCCTGTCTGCACCTCAGGTAAAGTGAGAAATCTCCCAGCTTCCCAGCCCCCTAGACCCGTGGCTCCCTGTCTTCCAACCCCCTGGTGGGATGCCCCCTCAGGGCACATTGGCAATGCTGGCAGGGGACGCCTCCAGGCTCCTGTCTTTCTGATGTGCTACATTGACCTTGGATGACCTCTATTGAGCTCAGCTCCACTGAGACCCACAGGGAAAGAATAAGTCAGGCATGACGTCCCGGCTGTGTGGCGGCTGCCTGCTCCCCAGGGAGCAAAGGACAGTTGGGGTAATTTTTCATCTCCAGTCTTGGGCTGACAAGGCCCTGGAGACTTTTTTCCGTTACCCTTGAAGAATATTAAACAATGTTGCACGTGATGTCTTCTGTGTATTAGGAGAATAAAGGTTGGTTTAAACCTAGAATTTTTTCAGAGCTAAAAGAATGTTAGTCACCTTTTGAGTTTACATTGGTCATGTCCCAGCTGAGCCTGCAGTGGTAAGCTGCAACCCAGAAGGCAGGTGGGCTCCTTAGATACTTACTCCTTTCACAAAGTCCTGGAGGTGATTTAAAACAGGAACACATAACATAAAACAATGTAAATATAAGAAGAAAGATTTAGGTCCAAGGAAAATAAGAATAAGTGACATATGTTGAGCCTGGAGAGAAGGCGAGAAGAGCACCCATCACAGGTCCTGCCTTCTTGCTTTCAACTGAGCCTGACATTTGATGCTGAGCTCCCTGGTGGCCAATGTGAAGAAGAATTGGTTTCACTTTTCTCTTCAGAAAGGAAATGCAGGTATTGTGTTATGTCCCTTAAACACAATATCTTGTTTCATCTTCATAACAGTCCAATGAGGTAGGTTTCCTTAGATCCAGTTTATAGATGAAGAAATGGAATCTCAGAGATTGTAGAGGACCCTCAGCTACCCAGCTGTTAGGTAGTAGGGATAAGACTGGAACCCGGTTCTGCCTGGTTAGGCCATGCTTTTGACTAGGAGGCCGCACGTTTCTGAGGTGAAGGAGCAAGCAGATGGCACCGCTGCTGTTATTTTATGCTCTTAAAGAATCCAAACTGACACTCTGGCCTGGATGAATGCTCCTCTTGCCTGGATTTTCAGAGGGTGCCTCCAGAACCAGCCCAGGCCTCTGCACAGGGCTGGCACGACTCAGCTCTCAGTGACCTGCAGTCACAGATAAATCAGTGGTGCTGTGTCCCCAGAGAAAGGTTAGGAGACACCCTCTTCCCCTTACCTCCTCCTAGCTCCCCAGTTCTTGTCTACATTTTCATAGGGTCCTTCTAAGGTGAATGCCCTTGCTTTTCATAATCCCAGTTTCTCCAGAGGGCATTGTAATTTTGGTGGGGAGGGTGGATAGTGTTATCATGGGCTGCTATTTGGGTGAGGAACACATACATTTGGATGAAAACTGGCTTTCTCAGTGAATGAACAAGTAAAAGTAAGCCCATAGCGAAGTGTAGATCAGGCTCCTATCATCCTTTTGTCATGCAGTGCAAAGAGCTCACCTTTTCTTTGAGCCAAAGAGAGCAAAGATAAGCTTCTGGGACAGGGCATCCCAAAGGGAGCACCCATGACTTTGGGGGAGAAGATGGACCTTGGGGACAGAATGGGGCACAGGAGACAGTGGTTCAGGGGGCAGCAGGGCCATCCTCTGCAGAGACTGGGTGGGAAGGGTCTCCTCCATCCAGCCCATGGAGTCCCTGGCCCTCCTCTGACACCTGCCAGAGGCAACAAGCAACCATGAGGACCTGGAGAAAGGCACCGCCGGCTGAGCTGTCCTTTGCTCTCCTGCCTCTGCTGGGGCCTCAACACCTGTGTCCGGAGCCTCTCCACCCACCTGCACTCTCTGGGTCCTCCTCTTTTGCATCAAGGTGTGGTCATCATGCCATCAGGTCAGGTCCTGCCCACCCCTCAGAAATAAACGGACACCATCTGCTGCCAGGGTGTGGAGGGCAGGCAAAGGCAACCAGGCAGAGACGAGAGGGGAAGAAATGGACGGAAATGCTCCCAGAGTTATTCTAATCAGGAATAGCCACGCCACTACCTCGACAGTGTACACAATTTGAAGAGCACACAGGGAAAGATATAACATGAAGGAGGCTCTTAGCCATGTTAATGCTCCCTTCAGTGGTATTAGCTGCACAACAGATGGTAGACGGCCAATAGAACTGAAAGAAATCAAGTATCCTTCATAGCTCACTTCAGGCAGCGTCTGGGGTGATTTTATTATTTATACCGTCATGGAAACAAGCTGTACTACACCACAGTGTGCTGTTACTTAATTCTTTTCTCCTCCTGAACGCAGTGTTGGTATACTCCATATGATTATTACAGGTAGATTTGTTTCTCTTCCTGTATACATTTATTTCTGGAGTAACTAGCTTTTGGCAGCTCCACCTGAAAATTAATTTGAAGCATTAAAGAGAGGTAGTGGGAAGAAGCAACTCCATTCAGACCTAGAATAGATGCATTCTGTTTCCATGGACTCTTCTTACATGGGCCATTTAAAGGATGTGAAACCACGGGAGAACCTCCCTGGACTAACTTGGCTCAGGTGAGAATAGGTGTGTGAAAACCCCAACAAATGAGTGTTGATTCCATAGACAGCTGGAGCACTTGCTTGAATTTTGCTTTGTGGAATCATTATTTTAAATGAAGCTCCCTTAGTGCTGTGAAGTCACCAATGATGCCGAGAATGGGCAAAGACAGCAAAGAAGATAAGGTCCCAAGGTTAAGAACTGCTGAACTTTAAGAGAGCAAAGAAAGAAAGATAATTGGAAATAATGGGGCTCTGTACTATGGTGCTAATGAACTCCTTATGGATCCCTTATTAAACAATTAATTTTTGAAAATAACTAGTTTACAATATTAAAAATATACTATGTATTCGTGACTACATTCAAATTGTCCAGAGGGGCATAAGGTGAAGAGTATAAATCTCCCCTTCTGGCCCCTCTTCCTCAAGTTACCATGATTCATTTCTTGTTGCTCATCTGTCCGGAAATTTCCTATGCAAGGGAAAGGATGTATTGCTTCCTTTGAAAAATCACAAATGGAATCACGCTGCATGGAATGCTCCACAGCTTGCTTTTTCAGTTCATAGGTGATCTTGGAGATCTTCCCACATGTAAAGATTGGCATCGTTCTCTGAAATGGCTGCACACTATTTCATTGCATGGATGTATCATAACTTTTCTAACTTATTCTCTCAAAGAATATGCATGCTGGTTGGGCGTGGTAGCTCACGCCTGTAATCCCAGCGCTTTGGGCGGCCAAGGCGGGTGGATCACGAGGTCAGGAGATTGAGACCATCCTGGCTAACATGGTGAAGCCCTGTCTCTACTAAAAATACAAAAAATTAGCCAGGTGTGGTGGCAGGTGCCTGTCGTCCCAGCTACTCTGGAGGCTGAGGCAGGAGAATGGCATGAACCCGGGAGGTGGAGCTTGCAGTGATCTGAGATCGTGCCACTGCACTCCAGCCTGGGCGACAAAGCGAGACTGTCTCAAAAAAAAAAAAAAAAAAGAGTATGCATGCTGTTTCTTGGCTTTTGCTATCATGAAGAATGCCGCAAGCAACGTCTTCATTCACCTATCTTTGTGTGCATCTACAAGTCTAGCTAACAGATATATTCATCCTGTTTGGCACAATTTAACTTGATCTCCAACAATTTTTCTTGCTAATCAGAAATGCCTGATTCTCTCTGTACCTTTCTAATATTTGCAACATCACAGGAGAAAACAATTCTTTTGTTTATTCAGTCACTCAAAGATATTAATTGAGCACCTACTATATGGCAAGCATTGTGCGTTATGTTCCAAGAACACGATGAATATAAACAAGTAAATTTTTTTTTCTTTTTTTTTTTTGAGATGCAGTTTCGTTCTTGCTGCTCAGGCTGGAGTGCAATGGCGTGGTCTTGGCTCACTGCAACCTCCGCCTCCCAGCTTCAAGCAATTCTCCTGCCTCAGCCTCCCAAGTAGCTGGGATTACAGGCACCTGCCACCATGTCCTGCTAATTTTTTTATATTTATAGTAGAGATGGGGTTTCACCATTTTGGCCAGGCTGGTCTTGAACTCCCGAACTCAGGTGATCCACCCGCCTCAAACTCCCAAAATTCTGGGATTACAGGCGTGAGCCAACACGCCCGGCAAAAAAAGTGAAATTTTTATTGGGAAAAAGATCAGTTTCCCAATGGAGCTTATGGTCCAGATGAGGAGACAAACGTTAGTTTAATAATCACATTTTATAAGTGCAAAAATACATGATAGGCGAACATATAAAAGAGAGAGCTAATGTAGTGAGGGAATGGGCTGGGGGGGTCAGGACAAGTTTCCCCCAGAAGGGGAGAATTGAGCTGTAATCTGAAAAATGGGTAGAAGCTCATTAGGGGAGGGATGAAAGGAAGAGGAGAGGGAAAAGTATCTCAGGGAGAGGGAATATACCAGGTGCAAAGGTCCTGAGAGAAGACCCAGGTGAGAGGAGTTAGGAAAGAGTGATGGGTTCAGGGCCCACACAGGACCCACTAAGGATTTGAAACCTTTCCCAAGAGTGGTGGAAAACCTTTAAAGAGATTTAAATGGTGGAGAGATATAATCAAATTTGTGTTTTGAAGAGACTGCCGTGTTTAGGAGGGAGACAAGAGTAGAAGATAATTTATGTTGCTATAATTCGCATCTATTTAATTTTGTGTGAGGGTGAACATTTGTTCTCATGTGATGGTCAGTTGCATTTCGTTTTCTTTGAATTGCCTGTTAATGGCCATCACCCTTTTTTTCTACTGGGTTCATCTTCTGCTTATTGGTTTATAAGAGCTCTTTGTGTATTAAAGAAATTAGTCTTTCATCTGCCAAGAGATATAATATTTTCCCTATTTTGTCTTTTGGCTATCTTTAGATACTTTTTAAAATTGATACGGTCAGATTTATCAATACTTTATGGATTTTTAATTTTATGTCAAGCTTATAAAGGCCCTCTCTCCTCTGTGATTATAAATGTTTGTCCTCATTTTTCTAGTGCTCTTGTTTTTATTTGTTATATTTTAATTGATTTATCTGGAACTTATTTTTGATAGGAATTGAGTTAGAGATCAGGTTTACATATTTTTGCTAATTGCTGGCTAGTTGTACCATTACCAGTTTACAAATCCATTCATTTTTCTCACCAATTTGAAATGCTGTCTTTGTCGCCTACTAAATTTTTATTTGTAAAATATGCATTTAGATGTTACTTTATTCTGTCTATTGTACTTATTTTTGTCTATTCTTGAACAAGTACTAAATTAAAAGAATTACAGTAGCTTTGGAATATATTTTAAATATCTGGTAGGGTTCATCCTCATTTTTCTTTTCCTTTTTTCCCGTGGCAACGCTGGCATGTTTCTTTCTTTGCAGGGCTCCCTGGGAGCATAAGGCAGCTAGCGTGGCTTCTGTCGCCAGTTTGAGGGTGCTTGTCACTGGGGTCCCATCCCGTGTGTCCATTTAGCACCCCTTGGAGCACTGACTTATCTGCAGTTTGACCTGTGTTTCTCCACTTCTTGGCATCAAGGTGCTGCTGGGGTTACCGCATCTCCGCCTTGTTGTTTAGCAGCAGTAGAAATGACAGTTTCAAAAGCATCTTGGAGTTCCCTCCACTTTCTTCCTTTGAAACACACAATGCTTTGAACACTCTGTGACCCGGCCAGCTGCATGTTTTCCCTTGCAGGCTTGCACCCAAGCTGGGCTTTGACCATTTGCAGGCACTGATAAAGTTGTTTAGGTTGTTGCCCCAAACACTGAAATATCACACATGTTGCTAAACATGGAGAAAGTGGCCTCAGCCCTGAGCTAAATGCCCTAAACCTTCATATAAACTCCATGACCCTCCCTGGGAACACACCTGGGTAGAACATCTCTTATCTTGCTGACTGTTTAAAGGATGATGAAGCCCTGTGTATGTAAATTCTCCTAATAAATGCTTTAGATGGATCCCCCTGGGCATTTAGTGTTTCTTTGGAATCCCAGCCAGCCCTGTCTTGGGATGGTTTGGGGTAGTTCTTTCGGAAACTCTCATGCCACTGTTCCTGGGGTGACTCAGACTTTCCCTAGGCCATGGGCAGTGAGGAATGCAGGCAATCCTCAGCTTCTCTTACCTAAAGATAGGAAAACCAAATAGTGTCGGCAGTAACAGGGCTTCAGCTGTAGAACAAAGGGGGAAAATGTCACCTGGGCAGGCCAGACTGCAGACCTCTCCCTGACCTCTTATGCCGGTGCTGATTTAGCTCAACCAGGTGCAGAGTTCCGGTTTTCAAATCTCCCTCAACAGAAAGAGCATGAACTTGAGAGTCAGGGACACCCAGGCTGAAGTCTGTCACCCACTTGCTCTGTGACCTTGTCCCTCTTAACTTCTCAGAGCTGCAGTTACTTCTCTGGACAATGGAGGTAAAGAAGCCTGCTTCAAAGGGCTGTTCTGAGAAGAAGAAATAATATCTGTGTAACACCTGGCACAATGTAGCTGCTGAACAGTAGCTATTGCTATTAAGCATATCACACGTTTGTTTCATAAAAAATTTACTCTTCTTATAATGTCCAATCCCTTTTGTAACTTCTTTTTTTTTTTGAGATAGAGTCTTGCTCTGTCACCCAGGCTGGAGTGCAGTGGCACAATCTGGACTCAATGCAGTCTCCACTTCCCAGGTTCAAGTGATTCTTGTGCCTCAGCCTCCCAAGTAACTGGGACTACAGGCGCATGCCACCACGCCTGGCTAATTTTTGCGTTTTTAGTAGAGGGAGGGTTTTGCTATGTTGGCCAGGCCGGTCTTGAACTCCTGACCTCAAGTGATCCACCTGCCTTAGCCTCCCAAAGTACTGGGATTATAGGCATGAGCCACCGTGGCTGGCCCCTTTGTGTAACTTCTGATGGGGATTTAAATGCAGAGCCCAGATGGGAGTTCTCGGAGCTCCTCTGGTCACTGCAGGTCCTTTGTCGGCAGTATTAAATAAAAAGATGGGGGAAATATTCTGAAATAGGAAAGCAAATGGTGATTTATCATGTTCCAGACATCAGATTTTTACCCCATGGATTTCACACCCCCAGCCCCCTCCTTATCCTGCAGGGCTGTGCAAAGGGGGCGTTGCTGGGACAGCTCCAAAGCCCGCCTGTCCTGTGTCCTTTTGCAGGGGCATAGGCTCAATTAGCATGCAGAATCGCATCAGCCTGCATTTCTGGAATGAACTTTTATCCACTTCCTCGTTTCACAAGTTTAATTAGCTAAAACCGAGCCAGTGGTCTGGCGTAGATGGAAATGCTTTCAGAATAAAAATATCAGTTACTCTGCAAGCTTTTATGAAAAGGTGAAGTGAACTAACAAAATAAATCCCAAAGCCTGAAGCCCACCTTCCTGCCCACCTCTCCTTCTCAAAAAAAAAAAAAAAAAAAAAGGAGGCACAAGAGAGAACAAAAAGGGGAAAATAAAAGAAAAAAAGAAAAAAAAAATCAGACTTGGGTCCAAAGCAAACTCTCTCAAGTGATGGAGTTTTCTAGGCAGTTTGTGAAGCGTGGTCTCTAAAAAGCCACCAATACTTTCAAATACCAAGCCTAAAAGAGGTTGTAATCACCATGGTATCTCTCATTAACAGAGAGGGTCACAAAGCATTCTGGTAAAAAGTAGATAATGTCATTCCGACAGAAATATGGAAATGCAGAGAGCTGGCTCTAGTCACATTGCTGCACTTGGATTTGGAGGTTGCGGCCCTTCCTTAGGTGATAAATACCAAGTGATGATGGTGTGTGATGGATGGGCTTCGAAAGGGCAGAGGGCGAGGGGGCAGCGAGTGATGTGTCCTGGGGACCCAGAGAGCTGGCACAGAGGTTGGTCATGCTTTGAGACATTAGGTGGAGATCAGCTGGGCCAGGCCCCCACCCCCAGCAATGGGGGACTACAGAGGCCCCCGAGAGGGCAGACCGGGCACAAGGAAGTGCAGCCCGGGCTCTCTTTGACCTTTCCATGGATGCAGGGGTCTGGGGCCTGGGATGCCTTCTAACATTAAGCATTTAGCTGCCTCTCCTCCCTCTGGTGGTGCCTGCTTCCTGTTCCCTTGCTTGACACTCTAGCAGCTCCTGTGGACTGGGGATGAAGCCTACACTCCTGAATATAAAGATGCACGGCTCTCTTGGGCTCCCCCCTCCTGGGCCCTGCTGGCTCTCCCGCTTCACCTCCCTGCATCCACATCCTGCTCCTGTCATCCTCCTGGCTAACGGGTTTGCTCCTTAGAACTGAGCATCGTGTTTTACAGGAAGTTTCTCTGGTGCTTCTGCCTGGCTGGAGAGCTCAAGGCTGGGCTGGAGACCCCTCTCTGTGTCCTGGATAGCTACGAGCCTTCCTCCATCATGTCACTATCATAACAGGGCCCTGTGGTTGTTAGCTGGTTTGTCCGCTTCTCCTACTAGGTATGAGCACCTGTTTTTTCCGTCTCTGCATTGCTGCCCCTGACATGGTGCTTAGAAATGGAAGAAGCTAAAAGGCCAGATGTGGTGGCTCATGCCTGTAATCCCAGCACTTTGGGAGGCCGAGGCAGGCGGATCACGAGATCGAGACCATTCTGGCTAACATGGTGAAACCCCATCTCTACTAAAAACACAAAAAATTAGCCGGGCATGGTGGCACGTGCTTATAGTCCCAGCTATTCAGGAGGCTGAGGCAGGACAATGGTGTGAAGCCAGGAGGCGGAGGTTGCAGTGAGCCAAGATCATGCCACTGCACTCCAGCCTGGGGGACAGAGCGTGAGACTCCATCTTAAAAAAAAAAAAAAAAAAAGAAATTGGAGAAGCCTGTTGCAGGTTGGGCTTCCCAGGAAGCAGGCTCTGAGATTTTCAGTGGGCAGGAGGTTTGGTAGGGGAGCCCAGGGAAGCCACATCTGTGGAAGGGAGGGGAAGGCATCAGAAGAGGGCAGAGGAGAGGGAGCGGCTATGAGGCAGGCCTGCCACAGTGAGCACAGCCCTGTGGGGAGTGCTGGAGCTAGATTGGCCCTTTGGAGATTTCCTTTCTTGGGCAGAGGAGGTCAGACCTTTCTGCTCCTGCCTGTCACTGGGTGTGGGCCACGCTGAGAAGAGTGTAGCCTTAGGTGAGGGCTTTCAGCAGCGGAGGCAAACCCTGGAGGGGCTGAGAGCTCTTCACTCTGCCCACAGTGCCCTCACATCTGGAGCTACAAGTCCCCACTGAAGTGGGATCTGTGCAGCGCATCCACCATCCCCACAGAACCCAAGAACATCAGGATGAATTGATGCATGCACGAGTCCAGCATCCCAGGCTTGTTTTGGGATTCTCAGCCACATCTGTCCTCCTCAGACACCTTCTGTGCTCATTCATTTTAATATAGCAAATACCTGAGCACCAGGTGCTGTTCTGGACACTGGGACAGAGAGGGGAACTGGACAGACATGGTCTTTCCTTGTCCAGAGCCCATGTTCTAATGAGGAGACAGACAATAACTACATCAACAGATGAGCAATGCAGTTCTCCTGCCTCAGGGCCCTGCAGAAAATGAAGAGCATGATGGGAGAAGGTCAGGGGACAGGAGCAGAGAGGGTGCTATTTTAGGAAGGGATGAGGTCAGAGTGCAAGACAGGGACCAGGTCTTCGGTTTGAAAATCAAAATGAGGCTTTGATTTTATTGCAGGTACATTGGGAAGTTTTTAGAGTGTTTAAAGCAGGGAGTGAGCACTTATCTGATTTGTATTTTGAAGCGATCCTTCTTCTCATTGTTAGAATACGGGAAGCAGGGGAGAAATTGGAAGCCAAGAGGTTAGTTAAGAGGCAGCAGCAATACTAGGCAAGAGAGGGGCAGGGTTGGGGCAGGGGAGAGACGGCAAGGGGACAGAGAGGGCCATAGTGGGGGACATTGATTGGGTCGGCTGATGGACTGAAAGTGTCTCCTGAGGGAAACGAGGGCGGGAAGCTCCTGGTGGTTTGGTTTGAGGCACCAAGCATTCCGTGGTGCTGCGTCCTAAAATGATGTGGATCTGTTTCTTCCTCCTTTTCTCCATCATACATTTCCCATGGGAGATCCCATTTCCTTGCAGCTAGAGTTTGCTACTTACAGGACAGATGAACCAAATCACACTAATATTACAAATAACTGTAAGGTGACTTATCCAGAAAATGCATATACAATGGTGGAAACTTAGGCAAACATTAGAGGTCCTCAGAGGACGGAATGTGAAAGTGTGGCAGCCAGCTGCACTTGTGCACACAACCAAGCATTTTTTAAAGAATAATTTTTGTGGAGTCTGAGTGAGGATAGTGGTTATCTGGTCCTTTGCTGCTAAGAAAAGTTTGTGTTTTCACTACATTTTATCTCCTGCCCTATGTGGAAATACAAACAAATCAGATAAGTGCCAAAAGAAATAGGAAGCTAAGGTCAATTTCATGGAAATTTCTTAATGAGTGAGCTGTAGAAACAAAGGACAAATATTTGAGTCACAACTTGATTGGCATTTCACAGCCTCTGCGGTGACTGGGGTGATGGCAGATGCTGCTTTCAAGCTCTTCGGTCTCAGGGCAGATCTCAAGAAAAGTGTGAGCTGTGAAACTTATCTGAGAGGCTGTGCAGGAAATGTGGCCGCTGGTGGAGCTGGGGGACATCATTGCTGAGGGACAGTGGATGTGTCTGCTCCCAGCTCCCCCAGCTGCAGAAGGAGCCACCTGCCAGCATGGGTGGTGCATGGAATGTGGAGGTCTTGGGGCCACAGGTTCTCCAGAACCTCCCCAGCTGGGAGTGGGGCCCAGAGCCATTGCATGGAGGAGCCAAGGTTGTAACTACAACAATGATGCTGAGAATGGAATCAGAGGAGTGATAGCACGGGGGACAGGGGAGTGCTATCAACAGGCTCAGAAGCTGGGATGGTGCAGGACAGGATGAACGGAGTCCAAGGCAGGCTGGGGAGCCCGGAGTGAGCTGCTGGGGGCAGCTGGCCTTTCTCATGGCTCTGGGAGTGGGTGCGGGAGGATGGGGTATCAAGGAGACGGTGGGCAACAACACGGAAGGCTGTATATCTTTCAAGAGAGAAGATGGCCTTCCCAAGCTGTGGGATGTTTAGGGCATGCTCTGCAGGATGGAGATGGGCTTTTAGGCCTGAGAGACCCCACCAGGATCTCCTGGTAGCACTGATGTGACTGAGCTTCAGAAACAGGGGATGATGACCAGCAACGGTGGCCCAGCCACCATGCTCCCTGTGATTGAGAGGCAGTGCTGAGCCCAGAGGTGGTGGCATGAGGAGTGGGGTGCAGCCTTCATTCTGTTCCACAGCCACAAGGTCCTGAGGCTGACCTTGCCTATGACTGGCATAAGCCTTGACTTTCCTGCAATGGTACAATGACCGACTTTAACTTCTGTAAGGAGGCAGTGATGGGGTAGTAGTCAGAGCCTGGAGTCCGGAGTTCTGAGCCCAGCTGACCTGCAAATGCTGCATGAATTGGGCAAGACATGGAACCTGGTGGAACATCCCCATTTCCTCACTGGAAACACAGTGGGGGAGGAGGGTAATAACTGCACTTCACTTGTAGGGTTGTTGCAGGGATTAAATGAGTTAATATTTGCAAAGCACTTAGAACAATCGCTGGTACCTAGTAAACACTCAATAAATGTATAACCATCTCCTGAGCGTTGGTTGTGTGCCAAGAGCAGTGCTAGGAGATTCCTATGTAGAGAATTATTTAAGCCTCACAATAGCCCTGAGGGTGGTACTATTCCCATTTTACAGATGGGGAAACTGAGTTTGAGATTCTGTAACATCTTGAGGTCAGGCACAGTTACCCAGTATAGCTGCTGGATGAGTGTGCAGGAAACTCGGCTGTTGTTATTTGAAATCCTTAAGGATCACACTTGCAAGACTTAATATTAGGCTCAGAAAGTGTCTTTGGGTCCTTTTACTGGAGCAGGTGCCAACTTCATCGTTGACCTGCCTGTGTCTTCAGGCATGGGCAGGTGGGCCACCTGCTGCTGCAGCAAGGGAATCAAAGGGGCTGCAGGGAACAGTGTGAGATTGCAGCCAAAGGCAGATCCTGACGTCAGTTGGGGAAACGTGGGCTCAAGCCAGCTCAGAAAAAAGAGATCATTGTTTTTCCATCAAAGGTTCTTTTGATTTAAAGCACCACAGCAGCACGGAGGATTGGGGAAGTACTAAGTTTGTCCTGCAAAGGATAAACGGCAGTGCTCAGAAGGCTGCCAAGACATGCCATGTGCTTCTTCCCAGGTCTCGCAGCGTTGGCAGGAGCACACAGGCTCAGTGTGGCTTAGCTCTTTCACTGCTAACCAGGCTATGCAGCTGCAGCACGTGAGGCTTTAGTTAAAGAGTAACTGGTGAGAAAGAGGAGGACTCAGCTCATAAACTTTTATTTAAGGGAGATTGAAGACTGCTCAGATGACTGTTTTGTAGAGCAGAAATCTGCATGTATCTGTCAGAATGGTACTGAAAACCGGGTTCCTGCCAACGGGAGGGTCCACTGCATCCTGCGTTTTGCTAGGTGCTTTTTAGGCATTACCTCTAGTCCTTACCCTAGTGGGTAAGGTAGACTGCATATATGAGAGCACCGAGGCTCAGAGGGGTGACAGGACTCTGCCAAGACCCTGCAGTGGTGAGCTGATGAGATGAAATGTCACCATCAGAACTCATTTGCAAAGACCCTAACAGTTACCAAAACTGCCTCAACACACATCTAATTTTGATCAAACTAGGTTCAAATGGGACTGAAAGGTCCCTTTAAAGAAATTTCGGAGCATGAATTGAGCTGGTCCTAACTGCAGCAAATGAGTTGTTCTTTAAGAAATGACACTGATGTATAAAGTATAACTGACATTCATAAGCTGGGAGATGGACAGCCTGCCTTGCGAAAGCTTCCATAGTCTTTCCCTTTTAATAGCATGCTCCTATCATACAGGAAGACATGGATTTGATGAATAAGGTTCCTTGTCTGAGATAGACTCAGACAATTTAGCCAGCATTCCACATTGTCATCTGCTCAATCCCGCCTTCTCAGCTTTGAGGTGGTCTAGCTGAGCCCACCTCCAGCCCACCTTGAACTTCTCTCACATTGACCTTCCCCGCAAATATCAGCAATATCCTTTCCCTCTAACATTCTGCGTGCTTGACATCCCACCTCCTCTTAGAAGTCTGGCTTCATCTTCTCAGCCCACTATGCTGAGGTTGCAAGATAAAATACAGGATGCCTAGGTATATTTCAATTTTAGATTAACAATAAATTAAAAAAAATTCCTATAAGTACATCCCAAATAACATAATATGGCCCATGCAATATTTTGGACACACTTACAATAAAAATTATTCTTTGTTCATCTGAGGTTCAAATTTAACTGGATGTCCTGTCTTTTTATTTGCTAAATCCAGTAACCCCATTGTGGGCTCTTTTTCCTTTAACTCTCATAGCATTTAATTGTCTGACTCATTCAGTTTTACTTTGGGTTATCATGTCTGTCCCCTCTCCCTTGCTGGGCTGTCGGCACCCAGAAACCGGGGACCTGGCTCTCCATGGGACCCCATGCCATGCCTTCTACATAGCACATGCTCAAAAATATGCTTAAGTAGTAAACCAGTTATATATATATATATGTATACACATATACATATAATTAGGTTGGTGCAAAAGTAATTGTGGTTTTTGCCACTACTTTCAATGGCTTCATTGCCTCTGCTAGACTGGCGGCTTTTTGAAAGTACTTCCATATCCCAACACTATTGAGGTTTGGGCTGGGCACAGAGCAGAGCTTAGAAGATGGCTGTTTACTTGTCTTTTCTGAAACACACCTCCAACATACATCTTAACACGTTGCCCTTTCTGAGTGTTTTTGGACTACTCACTTTGCCCACACCCTTAAAACAAAATAAAGCAATGAAAAACTAAGCAAAACTAAATTAAACTGATCTGAATGGAACTAAACCAAACCAAATTAAACTAAACAGCTAGGGGTAGATAGCCTTAGTGGAAAGAATGTTCTAGTGGGTCTTGGCATGCACTTGGCATGTGCTGAGGGCAGCATGGCCCAGAGAGCTTGGGTTTAGCTAAGTGTAGCATTGTGTCAAATGGGTGAAATAAACATAAGCCTAGCATTGTGTCAAATGGGTGAAATCAAGTAAGTTTATTTATGTAATAAACAAACACAACCACACTATGACATTTTTCAGAGTTCGGGAAAATCTATTTATTTAACATTTTTCTAATTCAGAACTGATCATGATTCCCCAAAAAGGCAGGACCAGAGTTCCCCTTTGCATTCCTTTGAACAAAACATTGGCCAAACAAAATAAGAATATACACAACACTGTCAAAGTGGGCTTAACCTATTTAAAAGAACAAATTGCTTTTGCTTTCAAACAAACGAATGCTGCTAATGTGAAATGTTTTACTCATTAAACCTGGACCAGCCAGTGTCTGCTTAGTAAGACACAGTGAGCAGCCAGGGCAGGAGGTAACCTGAGCTTGTGGGAGCAATTAGGTACACTTTCACGTGGCCAGCATTCAGATGTTCTCTCCCCTCTGAAGACTGAGCTGTGAGAATGTAGAGTCCATAGGCCTTTTGTGGGAGAAGCTGGAGGTTCATCCAATTCAATTTTTGCCTGAGATAGGGCCATGATGTGCGGTCATGGGGACCCCCTTCCAATACCTTGCAGTGGTGTGGGGCGCAGCCCTCCTGTGGATGCCTGGTCCGTCCTCTGTCTTCTCTGGCAC
Organism: Pongo abelii; assembly: GCF_028885655.2. NCBI lineage: Eukaryota > Metazoa > Chordata > Mammalia > Primates > Hominidae > Pongo > Pongo abelii. The sequence continues at coordinate 26,101,889 of NC_071996.2, read as the reverse complement.
AAGACAGCCCCTCAAAGATCTGCAGGCAGCTTTTAGGGGCCATCTGAGCCTTTGATTATTTGCCAAAGCAGAAATGTCTGCAGGAAGCAAGGTCTAAAGAAGAGAGGGCTGTGTCATTCTCACGCCTTCTCTCCCATCTCCTTGGACTTTCTGAAGGGAAGATGGAGTAAGGTGGGCATGACTCCTTTCCCCTGAATTTGTGTTTGCAAGAGATGCCTTGATAGCTGTTTGGGGTGGGAATTGGGGGTGAGGCGTGGTTAGTGATAGAGGAGGGTTGGTAAACTGTCTTCCATTGGGTGGGTCTTGTTTGGGCAAGTGCAGAAGTAGGAGGTAGCTGGGGAGGGTAGGAGTTCTTTGAACAATGCAGGGAAGAGGAGTTTGAAATCAGGGGTGGAGACATCAGAGAGGGAGGAGATAGGAAACCTGGGGTTCACAGGGGAGCAGACACGCAGCTGTCTGCAGGGAGGGGTGGCCCAAGATGGACTTTGAGAACAGAAAACATCCATTGTCAAACTGGGGGCAAAGTGATTGGTTCAAAAACACTCAGATGGCCAGGAGTGGTGACTCATGCCTGTAACTCCAGCACTTTGGGAGGCCAAGGCAGGAGGATCATGTGAGGCCAGGAGTTTGAGACCAGCCTGGGCAACATAGCAAGACTGTCTGTACAAAAATAAAAAACCCCAAACAAACAAAAGCACACACACGCAAAGCCAGAAACATCCCTTATGAGCTTCATGTCTGTTCACTGCTTCTCTCCCTTCCCTGATTCAAGAAGGAAAGGCCCATGAGCCAGCCGATGCATTGTAAAGGGTGTGTGGTGCGCCATGGTAACTGGCTCCCCTTCCTGGAGGGTAGCAGGCTCCACCCCACTCAAAGAACCCTGCTGGAGGCTGAGTCTTGGCAGAGGGGCTGTTCCCCAACCCTTTTCTTCTTTGTCCTCCAGAAGGGGAACAGCTCTTGCTAAAGGTGTTACTGCCTTGCTTGGCACTCATCGCCCCCCTCAGTTATGTTCAAGTCAAGCAGTTTTTCAACTGGGAGCAAGTATGCAGATTGCTCGAAACAGAAGCCTGTCATATGCTTTATATTCATGAAAACTACAGAGCAAACATTTGAAAGCCAAGCCATCTTGGAGTAATTTGCATTTTAATTAATACTTCAAATGAACTGCTGTTTTGAAAAAATTCCTGTTTCTGGCTTTTGGATCTTGAAGAGCAAAGACAAGGTATCAAAGTCCGTGCTCCAGCAGGCAGTGGTTGCCTTTGGCCCCTGTCTTGGCTGGCTTGGGCGTTCTGATGCTGGGAGCGAGGAGTGGGATTTGGTTGCCTGCCAATTGTTCCTTAGGGAGGGGGCTGAACACACTTACTTAACTTCTTTCTTAGAAAAATTATGTATTAGAGTTGCTGTCTAAATGATGGTTGAAGGGGAATAGAGGTCATGTGTTAAAAAAGACAGTTGTCAAAATTCCTCATGCTATTTAAAGGTGGCCTGATCATTTTATTTTTTTTGTAATCTTTCCAGACTTTAAAAAGCATGTATATACATAATAATGAACATATACAGATTTATGTTTTTTTTATATATAGATAGGGGAACTTTGTTCTTCAGCTTGTACATACTGATCTGAAATTTGCTTCTTTTTTGTTTTGAAAACTCAGGTGTTGACAAACTTGGCCTGTGGGCCGATTCCAGCCCAAAGCCTTTTTTTTTTTTTTTTTTTTATTAATATACTTTTGTTTTAGTTTCAGGGGTACATATGCAGGTTTGTTACATGGGTAAATTATATGTTGCAGGGGTTTGATGTACAGATTATTTAGTCACCCAGGTAATAAGCATGGTGCCCGGTAGGTTAGTTTTTCGACACTCATCCTCCTTTCACCCAGCCACCCTCAAGCAGGCCCTGGTGTCTATTGTTCCCTTCTTTGTATCCATCTGTACTCAGTGTTTAGCTCTCAGTTTTAAGTGAGAACATGTGGTGTTTTGTTTCTGTTCCTATGTTAGTTCACTTAGGACAAAGATGTCCAGATCCATCCATGTTGCTGCAAAGAATATGATCTTGTTCTGTTTTATGGCTGGGTAGTATTCCACATTTTCTTTATCCAGTCTACTATTGATGGGCATCTAGGTTGATCCCATGTCTTTGTTATTGTGACTAGTGCTCCAATGAACATACGTGTACATGTGTCTTTATGGTAGAACAATTTACATTCCTTTGGGTATATGCCTCGTAATGGGATTTCTGGGTCATTTCAGAGAAAAGAGAGAAGGGAGAGTTGGTGTGGGCTGGAGTGCACATAAAGGCTTCATGGAGGGGAAGGAACCTGGTCTGGGCAGGAAGAAATGGCAAGATTAACAGAAGAGAGGTCATCCCATGCGAGTGAAGGAGGGCCTGGCTTCTGTCTTCCTGCAGCCCAGCTGCACCCCACATGCCCATGACACAGGGAACGCAAGTTCAGTTTTTGTAAGTAGTTTAGATGCTGAAGTTTTTCTTTCAGCAAGTGCAGACTAGGCTGGTGGGGGCTGAGGACACGCTGATGGATGTGGAGGCTAAACTGCCGCGGTGGGGTGGGGTGGGGTTGGCAGGATGGTTAATAGTGGTAGAGAGGAAGTGCCACAACAGCCACATTTCTGTGCAATGGAGGAAAATCTGTTCTTGGCTAAGGCTGTCACCAAGAAGGCGCTCTTCCCGTCACACAGCCAGGGCGTCCCCTTTTTGCTGTTCTTGGGTGGGAAAAATGTAGCTCAAAGGAGAAGAAGGTGGAAGATGGTGTTAAGGAAAAAGTTATTCAACAACATTTTTTGTCTGTGGAAGATTGTGTTAAGGAAAAAATTATTCAACAACATTTTTTGTCTGTTTGTTTTTGAGACAGAGTCTCGCTCTGTCCCCCAGGCTGGAGTGCAGTGGCACAATCTCGGCTCACTGCAACCTCCATCTCCCGGGCTTAAGCAATTCTCCTGCCTCAGCCTCCCGAGTAGCTGGGATTACAGGCATGCGCTACTACACCCAGCTAATTTTTGTATTTTTTAAAGTAGAGACAGGGTTTCACCATGTTGGCCAGGCTGGTCTTGAACTCCTGACCTCAGGTAATCTGCCTGCCTCAGCCTTCCAAAATGCTGGGATTACAGGTGTGAGCCATTGCACCTGGCCGACAACACTTGTTAAAGCACAGTAAAGAAGACTTTATTCAAGATATCACAATAGGTAAAGGGACCACCGCAATGGGATTTTGCCACAGGGAAGAGAGACTGGGCTCAACTCCAAATACAACACGCACACATGAGGTTTATAGCCAAGGAGCAAGTTGGGAGAAAGTGGACGGAAAATTGCTAAGAGGAAACCTCAAGGGTAAGGGGGATTCTGGCTAAACGGACCTAACAGGATCCTTGCTGAAGACGGGCCAGGGTGACCAGACATGGTGGAGGATGAAGAGCCTGGTCAGGTATTGAGGGTGATCAGGTATCGCGGGTGGGGGGATTCTTACAAACTTGGGGCTGGGTGCGGTGGCCCACGCCTGTAATCCCAGCACTTTGGGAGGCCAAGACGAGTGGATCACGAGGTCAGGAGATCGAGACCATCCTGGCTAATGTGGTGAAACCCCGTCTCTACTAAAAATACAAAAAAATTAGCTGGGTGTGGTGGCGGGCGCCTGTAGTCCCAGCAACTCAGGAGGCTGAGGCAGGAGAATGGCGTGAACCCGGGAGGCGGAGCTTGCAGTGAGCCGAGATCACGCCACTGCACTCCAGCCTGGGTGACAGAGCAAGACTGTTTCAAAAAACAAAAAAACAAAAAAAAAAAAACAAAAAAAAACTGACTTGGCAGGGTTCTTGCTGAAGCTGGATTTTTACAAGGAGGTGCACATACGGACCTAGGAGAAGGTTGAGAGCCTGACTAAAGTTTGGTTAAGCAAAGACTCTTTGTCAATGGTCACTGACGAGGGAGCTTCAGAGCCCTTAGGCTGGAAGTCGGTACAGGGGCCCAGAGCACACATGGGGAGGGATACTGCCTCTTGCCAGGGTAGGTTATTTGCACAGACACAGAGCACCAGAGGGAAGGAACCTTCTTAGGAACGATACAAAATCAGGAACAACAGCATTTATTAAGTGCTTATGAGGCACTGGTAATGCTCTGAGCATTTTACAAATTAACTCATTGTATTAGTCAGGGTTTCCAGAGAAAACAGAAAGAATAGCATAAATATAGATATAGATATAAAAGGAGATTTGTTATGGGAATTGGCTCATGCGATTATGAAGGCTGAGAAGTTTCACAATATGCTATCTGCAAGCTGGAGGGCCGGGAAAGATCATGGTATAATTCAGTCTCAGGCCAAAGGCCTGACTGAGTACCAGGAGCTCCAGTGTCCAAGGGCAGGAGAAGATGGATGGCCCAGTTCAAGCAGACGGAGCAGTGTTGCCCTTCCTCCACCTTCTTGCTCTGTCTGGGTCCTCCAAGGACTGGATGATGCCTACCCATGCCGGGGAGGGTGGCTTTGCTTTGCTTAGTCCCCTGATGCAAATGCTCATCTCTTCTGGAAACAGCCTCGCAGACACACCGAGAAATGTTTTACCATCTATTCTGGCATCCCTTTACCGAGTCAAGTTGACACCTAAAATTAACCATCACACTCATCTAGCTCCATGACAATTCTATTAGTATCATTTCCCTTTCTTAGGTGAGGAAGATAAGGCTTCCTCACCTAAGAAAGTTATATAAAATATCCAACATCCTTGGACCTTAGACACATTGACTACCAACCCATGTGCTAACTGAGGGGGTTTCTCTGAACTTTTGGATTCCCTGGGCCACATTGGAAGAAGAACAATTGTCTTGAGCCACACATAAAATACACTAACACTAATGATAGCTGATGAGCTAAAAAAATAGCAAAAAAATCTTGTAATGTTTTACGAAAGTTTATGAATTTGTGTTGGGCGGCTTCAAAGCTGTCCTGGGCCGCATGGGGCCAGCAGGCCACAGGTTGAACAAGCTTGTGCTAAGTAAACTACTTTGTTATATTAGCACTGGCCAGCTGTGTGTCTTTGGGGAAGTTTCCTAACCTTTCTGTGCCTCCATTTGTTCATTACAAAATAGTTGTTGTACCGGTTCTTTATGGGGGAGGTGTGCAGATTAAGCAAGATGTGCATGCAGAACCCTTGCATGGGGCCTGGCTCTCCCCAAGAGTCAATTGTTATTATGATTTCTCCTGTGCCATCTACCTAAGTGAAGTCTGGGAATTACAGAAGAAGAGGCTGAGGATTTTTCATATATAGGTTCTGACTGTGCAGGCTGGCATGGGAAGAGGTCAGGTGAGAAGCACCCTAGCAGAACCTGAGGGCTACCAGAAGCCTCAGTCTGGATGAGAACTGAGCCCATCATTTAGCAGAGAACCCTTCACTATTCTCCGAAGAGGAAGAACCAGCAGGTGACCCAGGGACCCTGGGGATGGTCATTTCCAGGGTGTTCTATCAGAATGGTGAATTTAAGTCTCCAAGATTCTCCTCCTTCCAGGTGATATGTGTTCAGTCATTTTCAACAAATCCTTTTATTGCCCTCATGAAATTGTGGACTAAATACTACCTCCAGGCATGGTTGCAGAGAGCTAGCTGGACAGGAGGGACCTGCCTCACTGTTGCAGGTGCCCAGTGCGAGTGGCCAGGGAGGCAGCAGCCCTGATTGCGTTGGTGCCAGACCTGACTCTGCATCAGAGTCAGCTGAGGGGTGGCTGGCATGCAGCCTGGGACCACCTGCGGACTCTGATTCTGGAAGCATGAGGGTCAGGAGTGAGTGTGCAGGTCCTACAAACATCACAGGTAATCTGGGCTTGTGGTCTTCACACCTAGCTCTGAGAAACTGTCTTGGACAGGAGACTGCCTCGGTAAGGCAAATTATCCTCAGTGTGCTACAAGACACTCTACAGCTGAAGTGTACCTGTGAATATGTCTATTGGAATCCTTCCCAAGAGATATACCAGCTCTATAAAGACACATGCATCTTTAGGTGTAACCAATGACATTTCCCTGCAGAAACAGATATATTACCAGGTTCCAACTTCCTGCTGCTTTGATTCCTTGTCTTGAAAAGAAGTTCAATTTGAATTTTAAGACATAAATATTGGCATATACTCTTCTCCATCAATTGAATTCTCTCTGCAAATGGTTGTCCTTGAGTCAAAGCCTTCAAAAGTCCTTCAAAAGATGTACTGTAGTCAGGGTTAGCTTGCTCATTCTTTAGAATCCTCCAGGGGTGAATACGTAGGCTGGATTCAGTTATGACACGTTATCGGCAAGTCATTTGAGGAATGTGGGAACATAGTTTTGACATTTTAAGCACTGATAACATTTGAAATCAAGGCAGGATAATGACTTTTATTAATTACCCCTGTCTCCTCCTGCTCTTCTGTCCTCTGCCCCTCACCAGCTGTTAAACATTTGAGAAAATGGTAAATGAACATGGTTATAAGCAATTATGAGTTTTTCTTTTTTAAGAGACAGATGGAATCAAATTTTCTATTTTAAGAGGTTTTCAAATTTAGGTTATGTCTACACAATGCCACGTTATTACAAGAGAACCATATGTTTTCTTTCAGTGTCATTGAAACTTCATTCTAGAATGGGCCTGGATCCACGGTCAATGCTGTATATGGGAGCAAGTTCATAGATGCTTCACTTATACAGACTACTTTGCAATATTTCCACCGTTTCCCACGTTTCCCCCCATTTTTAATAGTGAGGCAAGGAGGAGAGATGAAGGAGCTGCTTCTTGGGGAAAGAGCAGGGCCTTGCAAGGTTCATGTTGTTGCTGCGCACTTCATCAGTCATGGTGTGTGCAAACTGGCAGCCTCATCACAAATCATTGCCAGAATCCAGTGTCCCATCTATCTTCATTCAATTAAGCCTCCTTGTGAATAGGTCCTCAAGGAGATTGGGTTCATGGTGGAACAATACGGATGACACACTCCTTGTTCAACTTGGAACCAGAGCAGCAGCCAAAAATGGTTGGCTCTCGCGACGACAGTCCCCCGGACTGAGCTGAACCTCCATGGCTGGTGTGTGGCTTTTGCCCTCTTTTACACAGGCAGCTCTGTCTTCCAACTTGGCAGATGTCTAATGTTTTCAAATAAGCCTTAATGAAATGCCCAGCAGGTGCCACTAATGGTTTTGACCCCAAGAAAAAGAAATGTGAGTTGGGTGGTAGGGATTTAAAAGCGATAATCGTAAAACAAGTATTCCTAGGCTTTTCTTTGCAAGCTAGTTTGACTGTGGCCCAGAGTTATCGTGGGTTGATGACAGGAGTTGGCTGGGACAGGCGTGGTGCAAACAGAGCAGGTTGTGGTTGCAGTTCTGTGGGGCCCCTGCTCCACCAACTGCTGTTTTTTGCCCCATCCCCATCTGCTTGGTGCCTGGAAAGGCAATGACATTATCGTACTGAGCTTTGGCATTTGCAGCCATAATGTTGTGGTTGTGTTTTGTATGCATGTAGGAAGCTGCCTGGATGCTGTTTTAATTTTCTTAAGGCACTTGGATTTTTTAAAAACTCCTTTTTGTAGCAAAGGTAGCACAGCATTTTTAGTTAATGAGCTTGTACCCTTTATCTTGTCCTGCTCTAAGTTAAATTGGATCTGCTTATAAAATATAGGCTCTTAATTGCTATTCTTAAAAAGCCATCTTGCTAGGAAGGGTCTGGTTAAGTAATGGCTTTTTAAATTAATAGTAAGCAAGGCAGCTACTTGACTCCTTCCACTGAGGCAAAGAGGAACCTGACCTCTTGATGAACCCAAGGAGACTCTCAAGGCTTTAAGAGTGAAGAAAGGCACAGGGTTTGTAGTCAGATCACCCTGGCAAAGAATCTTGCTTCCGCCATGTAGCAATGAGTAAGACACTCACCTGCAAGTCATAACTTCCTCGTGTTTAAGGTGGGAGTGATAATACCCACCTTACTGGGTTGCTACAGTGATTAGAGATAGTTTGTAAAGCATCTGCCATGGTTCATAGCCTGTGGTAATTAGGTGGCATTCATTACTAATTGGCTGGGATTCCACAGAGCCTGCCCTTGGGGAGAGTGACATGGGTCCTAGAACAAGGAGCTATAAACCAAGAAACCATCATGGGCTGTCTGGAGACAAGCAGGGGGAACAACACATCATGGCTCAGTATTTGTGTTCCTACATTTCTCAGACTGTCTGTTCAAGCATCTTGAATAATACACAGCCATAGAAACCAGAGATAATAAAGCTTTAGCAATGGCTCCTTCTCTGGAGACCTTCCAGGATAGGTAACTCCCACTTCCCTCCCTGGAGGGATTTGCTTACATGCCAATTTTAAAAACAGATCTCTCTCTCTTTCTCTGTCTGTAATGGAGAATGGAAGTTACCTGTAGCCGTATCTAAGATCAGGGTTTTGTCATTTTGGGGTTCCTGTCCTGTGACGTGCAGGCACCATCGGACCTCACCATGTCACCTTGTGGAGGTTGGAGTTTTAGAAAAACTGATGCTAGCAACTGCTCCAGCTGCTGCTTTTGCTGTAATACATGGTCTTTGTCTCTGATCCAGGTGTCTTGTGTCTTCTGTCACTATATGTATATAAAATGGTGGCAGGTTAACTTATTAGCCTACGAGGCAGGATACCATCTCAGGCCCTTCTCAGTTTCTGATTAAACACTTTAACACTTGGTTCTGGTTCTGGAAAGCAAATAATTATTCCTACCCTGAAGGGTTGTTGTTAGGACCAGAAGGACAGGAATATACGTAAAAATATACTACTATTTTTATATAGTAGTATATTTATACTACTATTTTATGTATAAGAATATACGTAAAAAGGCCGGGCATGGTGGCTCATGCCTGTAATCCCAGCACTTTGGGAGGCTGAGATGGGCGGATCATGAGATCAGGAGATTGAGACCATCCTGGCTAATACGGTGAAACCCCGTCTCTACTGAAAATACAAAAAAATTAGCCGGGCATGGTGGAGGGCGCCTGTAGTCCCAGCTACTCAGGAGGCTGAGGCAGGAGAATGGCATGAACCTGGGAGGCAGAGCTCAGTGAACTGAGATCGCACCACTGCACTCCAGCCTGGGTGACAGAGCAAGACTTTGTCTCAAAACAACAACAACAACAACAAAAAAATATACGTAAAAAATATAGACATAGTGGTAGATGGATAGATACATAGATAGATAAAAAGAGTGATGCCTGGTACATACCTGGCTCTCAAAAGATGATGGTTTGATAGCCAGTTATTATTGTATCTACTGAGACTGTTGTGTGGCACTTGCATATGCAAATGAGGATGAGATGACACTGAGAGAGGTGGAAGATGCATGGGAAGCAACATGGGCTGGGAGACCCGGTCTACCCGCAGGGAGCTGCATCCAGTAGGCAGAGGGAGCAATGGAAAAGTGCAGCAGCATCACAGCCTTGCTCAGCTTTGAGCTGAGCGGTCCTGACAGCGTGTGGGGGAGAAAGGTCCTGACAGTGTGGGTGGAGGCTGTTAGGGATGACTTCCTGGGGGCAGGTGAGAGTGGTTTCAGGCTAGAGTGGATGAGGAATGGCCGGGGGCATTTCAGGCTGGAGTACTGCCTGGGCAAAGGGGCAAAGGAAAGAATGAGCCCACATGTGCTTGCCTTCCTTCACACCTGAGCTTCAGTTAGCCGCCAAGTGCTGCACATTTCTTTCCTAGATACTGCTCAGATACAGCCTCCTCTTTTGGATGTTGGGCTCACTGCCATCCTACTGGCCTTAGCAGCTTCCTGGCGACAGTCCAGGAACTGTCCTCCAGCTGTTACTCTCCTCTGCCAGCCTCCCCAGAGCCACCAGGGTGCTCTCTGGAAATGCAAATCTCCCTTTGCTTAAACCACTTATGGGGTTTTATTGTCTTCAGAATGAAGATGAACCTCCTCGGTGTGGCTCACCAGATCCTTCCTGGGCTGGCTTTGTCTTGACAGTGTCACTTCATCTTTTTCTAGCCCTCCTGCTCCTGCTACACTGCCTAGTCTGTGGCTTTGTGAATGAGCCATGCTGTGCTTTGGTGTGACTTTTCATAGACCACCCCTCTTACTTGGACGCCTCTCACCTCCTTTTTGACAATCCCATCCCTACTCACCTGCACACAGGGTACTGAACCTGTGTGTCTTGTGCTTCTGGTTTTTGCGGTCATCCCTGGCTCGCCCGCATGACTCCCTTGCTGGTGGTAAGCTTTCTGAAGGCAGCAGCCAAGTCTCGCTGGACTTGGTTTCCTCCATGTTGAGGACTGCATCTGACTCTTTACAGGTGCTGATGAATAATTATTTCTGAGATCAGCCTGGCTGAAAATGGAAAAGGCATTTGGGAGTGGCTGGATCCTGAGTAGATGTGGTGGATGGACAGAAGAGGAAGCCGTTGGAGGTTCAGAAAGCCAGAGAGTCCGACTCTGAATCGGACTGGAAGGAGAGGAGCTAAGATTTGCTACTTTTTCACATTTGAAGAAGGTAAAATGGCAGCACATCCTTCTTTGTAGTTTGAATTAGTGGCACTGAAAGACAGTCTCCTGCTTCCAGCACAGATGCTGAAGAAAACTGAACATCTTTGCCTGCACCTGCTCACCTCCAGCTCTGCATGTCTTTAGCTCCATGTGCCGAGGCTGGCTGTTGTGTTGTGTGCAGGTTGCTGCAAACTGTGACCCTGTGGGCACATAGGAATTCTTCCGAGGGGGTGCTCGTTTTGAGGTCCTCCAAGGTGGCTTCTTGGAGAAGAAATCAGAACCGAACTTACAGGCAAGAAACTCCCCTCTCTAAAAGCATCTCCTCTTGTATTCAGATTTGAAGGAGAGGAGTGTCCTGGCATGGGCTGACAGCATCTTGGGTGATGCTGACATGATGCTCACTACAAAGATATAAGGCAGGTTCAGGAAAGGGGAGCTCCTCTAGGGAAAGGAGGGCTACAAGTGAAAGATGAGGTCATCATGCTTGGTAATTTGGGCTATCAATTTTCAAAGTTCTTTTTTAACCTTTGACACTTGATGTGATCTTGTCTGAATATTCTAGCCTTGCCTCAGCTGTGCAATGGCACCTGAGAGAAAGATTTCACATTACTCTTGGATCTGATTAGTAAAAGCCTTCAGACCCCCATCCCCAAGTCCAAGGAGAAGTTAACCATAGAAGGGCAAATCTGGGCTCTGGGGCTCAAAGCCTCTCCCCCTGAGATGAATCTCCTTCCATGGCACTTTTTGGATGACTCGTCTCCTTTATTCAGAAGGGCTGCTATCACATTTCAGATCTTCTTGAAGTAGAAGCAGGTCTCACCTCTTTTTCTGGTATTCAGTGGCACTTCTTAGAGGAATTGCTTCATTTTCTCCTCTGTTATGAAGATCTGTATGCAAACCTACCTCTTCGGCTAGATTGTAAACTGCTCGAAGACAGGGACTACATCTTTTTATCTTTCTAGTCTGGCAGAAGTTTACTAAATATTAGAATGAATGTTGGGTGATCTGGGGCAGCCTGATTCTCTGAGTGTCTCATTCTCCCTTTTCTCTACCGTGCCATGTGTCAAAACATTTCACTGGTGTCTTGGTTGCAGCCAAGTGGAACATTCTGTTGACAGAATGGGCTTGCCTGTGGCAATTTCCTCAACGCAACATTCAGGACCGCTTTAATTTTTCACATTTTATGAGGCTTTCCCTTCCTGAAATTGCTTTCTTGTGGCTTTGGCTAATAGTTTCACACCTGATGCCAGAGAGGGAGAGAGAGCCTTAATGGGTGAAAACACAGGTGTAGCGGAAATTACCTCTAAGTAAACTCCAAGACTGGGTGTCGGGGGATGATGTGGTAGGAATAGCTTCACTTAGTTTGTATGGGTGTTGAAATGATATATACGTTTCTTGCCTCTCAGTTGAAACATATTCACTGGGTCCCTAACACGAAATAAAATCTTTTTAAGGCCTCTGCCAAACAAGAAATCTATAACTCTATTGTCTATTAATTCATTCAACAAGCCTAATTGTGCGTCTCCTCTAGTGGTCTAAGAGCAAATTAAAGGTGGTTTTGAGGTCTCATTCATCTCTGCCTTCCCAAGGTTCCTCATTGTTTCCACTTGGTGTATGCTCAATAAATGTTGTCGACCTGCTGTTGAATGATGAGTCTTTTCCACCTGGGATTTCTTATGTCCTGTGGCGTTAGGACCATAGCAACAACCACATCCCCCTAGCAACAACTCTGGGTGATAGAGATGGATCATACCATAATTGCAAATCCCAGACCTCTGAAAAAGAATGTGATTATTTGGCGGCAGAGCAATGAAAACAGCAGATAAAAGAAGTGTTATGGAAGGACAAATTAGCAGGATGCCTCAGGCCCGTTTAATCCTCAACAACCCTCTTCTCGTTGCCTTTGTCTATCAAAAATACTGAATGTCAACGGTTTTACCCACTCCCAGAGGTCCAGAACAGCGTCTGGACTCAATACAGTTTCTAAAATATTGGGAGATATTTTTAGAGTCATTCAAACCTTTTTGTTGTCATTTTGTGTTGGCAGTTCACAGGACTTGTGCTGTTTGATCTCCAAACTGTCTTTTACTCCTCAGTCTGAAGTTGGGATTTAAATATAAAGTGGGGGAGGGGGGATGGAGGAGACAATCAAAACAGATGGCAGCCTTGCTGCTGCGACCTGTAGAGATGACATTCCTCTGACAACTTCCTTTCTCCCCAGAGTTCCCTTTTGGGTAACGCAGAGCAGAGAATTCTCTTATTGATCTTGAAACTGAAAGAGTTAGTTCCCAGTCACTGCAATTGACAAAGGCTTTTGCAGCTCATTAACTGCCAGATTATGTGGCACAATTCATTAAAATTCTGTTTCATTGACCGCATTTGTAAATAGGCTTGGGGAAGTTTATCACTTTTGCCTCTTGCAGAGCTTTCCTTCAATGAGTGCATTTTTCTTCCCCTTTCTCCTGGTAGAAAAAGTCTGAAATAATTTGCCACAAGATGTGTTATCATTTAAATGTAAATGAAAATGAAATACTGGCTAGGAATTACAGGTTTGAATATTTTTTTCTCTCCATTTGCTACGATCTGATTATTTGGGTTACTTTAATAAATATATTTGCTTCGAGCTCTTGCCACGTTAATTTTGCATAAATCATCATACTTCTTAGCAGGCCTCTGCCCTATAATTGCTTTTATTTGAATATAAGCAGAAAGGGAAAGATTAAAGGGAACTTAAAAAAAATCTTTTCCTTTTATTAATACCTAAGCATTAAAGAAGTTATTCTCTGTAAAGCACTCATTTTAAGATGAACCCAGAACACAGGACAAAGAGCAGGAAACCAGGCTCTGGGCGTCACCCTTCCCTTTCAGGTGTTCCATGGAGCCATTTGCTTTCCCTAGAGGAGGCATTTTCTGTAAAGGACCACATAGTATATATTTTCAGGCTCTATGGTCTCTGTTGCAAGTACGTAGCTCTGCCATTGTAGCACAAAAATAGCCATAGACCGAGGTGCAGTGGCTCACGCCTGTAGTCCCAGCGCTTTGGGAGGCCAAGGAGGGCAGATCACGAGGTCAGTAGATCGAGACCATCTTGGCCAACATGGTGAAACCCCGTCTCTACTAAAAATACAAAAATTAGCTGGGCATGGTGATGCGTGCCTGTAATCCCAGCTACTCGGGAGGCTGAGGCAGGAGAATCACTTGAACCTGGGAGGCGGAGGTTGCAGTGAGCCGAGATCGCGACACTGCACTCCAGCCTGGTGACAGAGTGTGACTCCATGTCAAAAAAAAAAAAAAAAAAAAAATAGCCATAGACCTGGGGTCTTCAGCCCCTGGCTGTGGACCAGTACCAATCCGTGTCCTGTTAGCAACAGGGCTGCACAGCAAGAGGTAAGCAGTGGGTGAGTGAGCTTTACCACCTGAGCTCCGCCTCCTGTCAGATCAGCTGTGGCATTAGATTCTCATGGGAACGTGAACCCTGTTGTGAACTGTGCATGTGAGGGATCTAGGTGGTTGTGCACTCCTTATGAGAATCTGACTAATGCCTGATGATCTGAGGTTGAACAGTTTCATCCCCAAACCATCCTTACTCCCAACACCAGTCCATGGAGAAATTGTCTTCCACAGAACTGACCCCTGGTGCCAAAAAGGTTGGGGACCGCTGCCACAGACAACACTTCCATGAGTGAGCATGGCTACATTTCAACGTGCTTTTATTTATGGATGCTGAAGTGTGAATTTTCTGTAATTCTCAAGTATCATGAAATGCTTTCCCCGCTCCCTACCCTTTCTCTCTAACCATTTGAATATGTAAAAACCATTTGTAGTTTAAGGGCTGTCTAAACATAGGAGGCAGGTGGGATTTGGCCCACTGGAGGGTTCTAGTTTGCTGACCGCTGCCCTGGAGCACTGGTTCCCAGCTGTGGCCCCTGGATTGGTGCATCAGCATGACAGGGAGCTTGTGAGACCTGTTGAAGGTTAGTCTTGATTTGAGAATGTGGGAGTGTCCCAAACACCACAGTCTGTAGTTGCACTAAGAATTCCTTTCTTTCTTTTCTTTTTTTTTTGAGATGGAGTCTTGCCCTGTCACCCAGGCTGGAGTGCAATGGCGTGATCTTTGCTCACTGCAACTTCTGCCTCCCAGGTTCCAGCTATTCTCCTGCCCCAGCCTCCTGAGTAGCTGGGATTACAGGTGCGCACCACCATGCCCTGCCAATTTTTGTATCTTTAGTAGAGATGGGGTATCATCATGCTGGCCAGGCTGGTTTTGAACTCCTGGCCTCATGATCCACCCACCTTGGGCTCCCAAAGTGCTGAGATTACAGGCGTGAGCCACTGTGCCCGGCGTAGACTAAGAATTTCTTCAGACACCTGCTTTCATTCCTCTGATACTTACAAGAAAGTCTTGTTGTCTGCCCTGGGTCATCCTGGCCATGCCATGAGGGGTTGTGGGTGGGAATGTGGGGATCTCTTGCCAAGGGCATTGCTGTGGTAAACAATGGCACTTATGTGTTTGTTATTGGCCCATTTTCATCAGAGGCAGAGCAGGTGAAGTCCTCACATTTCAGCATTTCTTGAGTGTTAGAAATGAGATTGAAGTGCCTTTACTGCAAAGCACCTGTGGGTGCTCCCTGCACTCTGGACAGAATGTCATTTGAGAGCCATGCTGTCCTGCAATTCAACAGTGTCATTTCAGCCCTCTCTCAATACCTAATGAATCTTGGTTAGGAAGAGTAGCTTGGATTGTCTAATCAAACTTCTTTGCAGCTGAGCTCAACAACACCGATTTTTTTTTTTATTTCTAAAGTCTTTATTATTATACTTTAAGTTCTAGGGTACATGTACACAACGTGCAGGTTTGTTACATATGTATACATGCGCCATGTTGGTGTGGTGCACCCATTAACTCGTCATTTACATTAGGTAGATCTCCTAATGCTTTCCCTCCCCCCTCCCCCCACCCCATCACAGGCCCCGGTGTGTGATGTTCCCCACCCTGTGTCCAAGTGTTCTCATTGTTCGATTCTCAACTATGAGTGAGAACATGCGGTGTTTGGTTTTTTGTCCTTGCAATAGTTTGCTGAGAATGATGGTTTCCAGCTTCATCCATGTCCCTACAAAGGACATGAACTCATCTTTTTTTATGGCTGCATAGTATTCCATGGTGTATATGTGCCACATTTTCTTAATCCAGTCTATCATCGATGGACATTTGGGTTGGTTCCAAGTCTTTGCTATTGTGAATAGTGCCACAATAAACATACGTGTGCATGTGTCTTTATAGCAGCATGATTTATAATCCTTTGGGTATACACCCAGTAATGGGATGGCTGGGTCAAATGGTATTTCTAGTTCTAGATCCTTGAGGAATCGCCACACTGACTTCCACAATGGTTGAGCTAGTTTACAGTCCCACCAACAGTGTAAAAGTGTTCCTATTTCTCCACATCCTCTCCAGCACCTGTTGTTTCCTGACTTTTTAATGATCACCATTCTAACTGGTGTGAGATGGTATCTCATTGTGGTTTTGATTTGCATTTCTCTGATGGCCAGAGATGATGAGCATTTTTTCATGTGTCTGTTGGCTGCATAAATGTCTTCTTTTGAGAAGTGTCTGTTCATATCCTTTGCCCACTTGTTGATGGGGTTGATAGTTTTTTTTCTTGTAAATTTGTTTGAGTTCTTTGTAGATTCTGGATATTAGCCCTTTGTCAGATGAGTAGATTGCAAAAATTTTCTCCCATTCTGTAGGTTGCCTGTTCACTCTGATGGTTGTTTCTTTTGCTGTGCAGAAGCTCTTTAGTTTAATTAGATCCCATTTGTCAAATTTGGCTTTTGTTGCCATTGCTTTTGGTGTTTTGTTCAACATATGCAAATCAGTAAACATAATCCAACATATAAACAGAACCAAAGACAAAAAACCACATGATTATCTCAATAGATGCGGAAAAGGTCTTTGACAAAATTCAACAGCCCTTCATGCTAAAAACTCTCAATAAATTAGGTATTGATGGGATGTATCTCAAAATAATAAGAGCTGTTTATGACAAACCCACAGCCAATATCATACTGAATGGGAAAAAACTGGAAGCATTCCCTTTGAAAACTGGCACAAGACAGGGATGCCCTCTCTCACCACTCCTGTTCAACATAGTGTTGGAATTTCTGGCCAGGGCAATCATGCAAGAGAAAGAAATAAAGGGTATTCAATTAGGAAAAGAGGAAGTCAAATTGTCCCTGTTTTCGGATGACATGATTGTATATTTAGAAAACCCCATCATCTCAGCCCAAAATCTCCTTAAGCTGATAAGCAACTTCAGCAAAGTCTCAGGATACAAAAATCAATGTGCAAAAATCACAAGCATTCTTATACACCAATAACAGACAAACAGAGCCAAACCACGAGTGAACTCCCATTCACAATTGCTTCAAAGAGAATAAAATACCTAGGAATCCAACTTACAAGGGATGTGAAGGACCTCTTCAAGGAGAACTATAAACTACTGCTCAAAAAA
Source organism: Pongo abelii (assembly GCF_028885655.2). Lineage (NCBI taxonomy): Eukaryota > Metazoa > Chordata > Mammalia > Primates > Hominidae > Pongo > Pongo abelii. The sequence goes on along the minus strand of NC_071996.2, from coordinate 26,084,922 downwards.
ATAAAAGAGGATACAAACAAATGGAAGAACATTCCATGCTAATGGATAGGAAGAATCAATACCATGAAAATGGCCATACTGCCCAAGGTAATTTATAGATTCAATGCCATCCCCATCAAGCTACCAATGACTTTCTTCACAGAATTGGAAAAAACTACTTTAAAGGTCATATGGAACCAAAAAAGGGCCTGCATTGCCAAGACAATCCTAAGCCAAAAGAACAAAGCTGGAGGCATCACACTACCTGACTTCAGACTATACTACAAGGCTATAGTAACCAAAACAGCGTGGTACTGGTACCAAAACAGAGATATAGACCAATGGAACAGAACAGAGCCCTCAGAAATAATACCACAGGTCTACAACCATCTGATCTTTGACAAACCTGACAAAAACAAGAAATGGGGAAAGGATTCCCTATTTAGTAAATGGTGCTGGGAAAACTGGCTAGCCATACGTAGAAACTGGATCCCTTCCTTACACCTTATACAAAAATTAATTCAAGATGGATTAAAGACTTAAATGTTAGACCTAAAACCATAAAAACCCTCGAAGGAAACCTAGGCAATACCATTCAGGACAACACTGATTTTTAATGATGCAATCCTTATCCCATATGGTACAATGACAACACCAATAACTACCGATTGCACTGAGCATCTGCTAGTGTTCCTGGAATTCACATATATGAACTCAGAGTCTTGAAATAGGACTCTGAGAATGGAAAATATATGTTGATGTCCTAATTCCAGAATGAAGACTCCTAGTTTAAGTAGTTTTGCTAAGAACCTCTCATAGTTGGGAAGTGGCTGAGTTACTTTGCACATTCAGATTGATCAGAATCAAACGTTTCTGTTTTTTTCCTTCTAGGTCACTCTAGGTTCAGAAATTACTAATTTATTACTTTTTCTAAGAAGCAGGAATCAGGAAAATATAAACTGCTTGAAGTACCAGTCTGCTTTACGAAGTCTTCACGTGCCCCAGGAGTCCTCCAGCTAGGGTGCCATTAGCCAGGAGAGCTCCTGCCCAGGTAAGTCCTCCCTTCCTGACTGGCAAAGAACCACCTCTGTGACCCTTTAGGTTATGCAGAGCTGTGGCTGAGGGCACTGGCTGTTTGTGACGGGCCCATCCACTGTATTCCTTAAGCATGGCCGAAACTGGAAAATTGCTCCTACAGATCATTGGCTCCATTTCTGTGACTTTTTTGCATGCTAGATGGGTTATAACTGCATGACATTACGGAATGTCATTTCCTGTCTTGTAAAAGAAAATGAACATCTACTTGCTTTAGGCTTTGCAACTGGAATTATATTTACAGGGCTTGGGACCAAATACTGGCATGAGGATAGCCTTGCAACATTCCTTCTTTCTCCCTTGTAGGAGCATAAAGAAAGCTTAGAGTCAAACACTTCTATACAACAGTGGGAGATGCACATTAGGAGACAACAGCCGCTCCATTATCTCTGCATTCAAATGTAGTATCATAATGATCTTCTCCCTAAATTCACATCCTCTCCTTCAGCTTTTCTGCCAGTAAATTCAGGACTGGAGGCTGAGACTGATTGCCTGGGGAAGGGGGAAAGGACCATTGCCTGCAACAAAAATGGCAGTTTTAGCTTGAGTTTCAAACTAAAGGTTTTAAAGACTTGAAGACCAAGCTAAAAAGAGAGAAAAAGTGGTTTTATGGGCTTTCCCCAGATTTTCTTTTCACATATTGTCCCCAACTACCCATTCTCCGTCTTTTTCTTATTGATAGAATTTGTACCCAGCCACGTTGACACCCAGAATGGAGCTACCTTGCCCAGCTTCCCTTACAACCAGGCAAGGATGTCACAATGTAGAACCAATGGGATGAAGGCAGAAACGTTGTGCGGCAGCTGCTGAGAACCTTCCTTAAAACCTAGTCGGAATGAACCCTATACCCATCTGCCTTGGCATACAGTTGTTGAATCCTGGGCTGTGAGGACAGAGGTCCCTTCCAGGGGGGATGGAGTGGTGAGTAGAAGGGAGCCTGGGTCCTGAGGACTTAAGGCAGAGTTGCCTTACCAGCTGTGGAAGGCAGAGCTTGGGCCTCATGACTTTTGCCCTTGGTGTTATTCGTGGATATGTTACATTACATGGCAAAATGTAATTAAGGTACAAATTAGTTGACCTTAAAATAGGAAGATTGTCCTGGATTCACCAGGTGGACCTAGTTTAAATTGTATGAGCCCTTGAAAGGGAAGATCTTTCTCCAGCCCGTCGCAGAAGGGGAAGGCAGAGATCTGAAGCGTGAGAAGGATTCGCCATGCAATTATTGGCTTGAAGATGAGGGCATCTGCATGTCAAGGAGATAGGGATCTCAGTTTCACAACTGCAATGAACTGAATTCTGCTAACAACCTAGATGCACTTGTAAGTGGATTCTTCCCCAGAGTCTGCAGACAGCCCAGCCCAGCCAACGCTTTGAAAGCCAAAGTGGATTTCAGCTTTGAGAGTCCCTGAGCACAGAACGCAGCTGCGCCACACTGTGCCAGGACTTCTGGTCCGTGGATGCTGTGAGCTAATAACTTTGTGTCTTTTAAAGCTGCTGCATGTGTGGTGATTTGCTATGCAGCAATAGACAATGGACAGGATAGCCTGTATGTAAGTGAAAAACATCTTGTTTGTTTTTTTCTCAATTGCAGCCCAACCTGATCACAACTAATGCACAAACAAATAATCCAAGGCTGAACTGTTGACTGTGGAGACAGGAGATGCAGTGAAGAATATTTCTATTTGAGTGACCCAGGTGGAGGCAGAGAGTGGAGGCAAGAATGTAGATTTAAGCATCCTTGACCTCCCCAATTCATTGCTGGGCAGGAGGCAGATAAACAGAGGCTTCCAGAAGGGTTCAGGTGAGTCCTGGAGCAGAAGGTTTGTCCATGCAACTTCAGACATGGCCTGGAAAGATTACTCACCTCTCAGAAAAATCTGGGGGGCTGCTGCTTCTCATATTGAGTTAGAAGGCAGAGCTTGGACACTGGACCAAATTGAGGACTAGCTAAAATGCGGATGGGGCAAAAACAACTTTCTATAAGATACGCCCAACAGAGTGCCATGTCGGTTTACCATTGCCATGGCAACACTAGAGCGGTACCACCTTTGTCCATGGCAATGACCCAACCACCTAGAAATTACCACTCTTTTTCAAGAAATTTTTGCATAATCTGTCCCTTAATTTTCAAAGCAAATATAAGCGTGAGTACAAAACTGCTTCTGAGCTGCTGCTCTGGGCACACTGCCTCTGGGGTAGCCCTGCTCCACAAGGCACAACACCTCTGCTGCTGCTTCAATAGAAGTTGCTGTCTAGCACCACTGGCTCACCCTTAAATTCTTTCCTGGGCAAAGACAACAACCCTCCCAGGCGAAGCCTCGATTTTGGGTTCACCTGCCTTGCATCAGTATGACACACAAAAGCAAAGAGAAAATTCTTGGCGGTGGGTGTGAGATGTGATTCTCAGGTTCCCAGGGTCTTGGGCAAGCTGTTCCTTGTAGCTGGGCATCCGATGGGTGTGATGGCAGCCTTGGGCTCTCCAAAGAATGGCAGCCCCAGCAGGACAGTGGAATCAATGGGGAAGAAACACAGCCTTGCAGGCCATGAGTCCCCCGAGCCACAGACACCTACCTTCACTGTGGGTCCAGCAGGGAGCCAGCCGCTCTCTCAGAGCACCAGGACCCTAACCTTTCCCAGTGTCCACCTGCCTCTGGGGAGTAGGAAGAAGCAGGATGTTCTTGAGGAGAGGAGACATTCAGGAAGACTAATTACCCAACTGCCTCCGACTGACAAGATTGAGCATTTACAGGTATCTTGCAATCAATAAGAGTTCAAGAGCAAGATAAGCTGAGATACAAAAGATAATGATGGTAACCTTTTGTTTTGTTTTGTTTTCTCATTTGGCTCATATTGTATAGTTTTCTAGCTTATAATGTAAAGATTTATCCTTTCCACATTTTTGTTTTTTCCCCATAATTTTCACTCTTTATTTTAAAAGACTTTCTTCTTATTGGAAAAAAAAACAAAGCATAATTCTATGTCTAACACTGTACTGAATGCTGTTTTTTTTTTAACTAAATACATTTTAATAGAAAACAAAATGCAAAATAACTCTTTTCAGAAAACAAATATTTAATCCTTTTCCCACAAATTAGAAGTTGCTTTATCCTCACAGCACCATTGAATTATTTAGTTTATATTTTCTTCCTTTTTAAATTCCTCCTCCTCCTCTTCTTCTTCTCCTTCTCCTTCTTCTTGTTGTCCAGGCTGGAGTGCAGTGGCGTGATCTCGGCTCACCGCAACCTCCACCTCCGGGTTCAAGTAATTCTCCTGCCTCAGCCTCCCGAGTAGCTGGGATTACAGGAATGTGCCACCACACTTGGCTAATTTTGCATTTTTAGTAGAGACAGGGTTTCAGCATGTTGGTCAGGCTGGTCTCGATATCCCAACCTCAGGTGATCTGCCCGCCTCAGCCTCCTAAGTGCTGGGATTACAGGCGTGAGCCATCGCACCCAGCCATACTTTTCTTCTCTTATGGGCCTCACAACACAGCTGGTGAGACAACACCAGTCCTCAGGAATAAGTTGGTGTCCATACTGGGGAATTAGGAGCTACAGGGAGAATTTGAGGCATTGAGAAGGGAGTCCATGTGACGGTCTTGTGATATTTCTGTAGAGAAATCAGCCCATGCATTAACTGGGCAAGGAAGGCCTGCACTGGGGGCTGGAAGTGACTGCTTTCTGCTGTGGAAGAAACCTGGAAATAACAGGGAAGCTGGGGAGAAAAAGATGCCCACTCCAAGTACAGGGCCATGAGTACTCTTCCAGTCCAAATGCCAGCAGGCATGAGAAGGGCGAAACTTGGCGCACCAATTTTGGCCTCTGGCAATGTACTGGGTGCACCCCAGCAAATCCAGACCCTATTCAGACATGCAATTCCCTCGATATGGGGATCCGTCTGGGCTTGCCATCCTCTTGCAGCACTGCCTGGGCATATCTGCTTCAGGTTTCTCTGCTCCACTGTGTTTGGGCGCCTGATTCTCATGGGGCTGGGCACACAGTTTGGATTTGCTTACACTTCACCGACCTTCTGTTCCTTTCAATCCCTAGGATTTCTGGTCCACTTCACTGAATCCAGCGTGAAGTGCTTTCTCTCCATGCTTAGCTTGATTTCAGCCTTAACAATGTGCCCTGGCCAGGAAAACCCTTCCCTGGCCTCTCTTGATAGACGCGGGGGCCAGGGAGCAAGACTCACAATATCCAAAGTCCCATTTTAAGGAGAAGGGAACTAAGGAAGCTAAGGAACTGGCTCTAGGTTGCATAGATCATGGCAGGACTGGAACTCTTGTCTGTGTGGCTGCAAATTCCATGTTCTTTTCCCTACAATGTGGTGGTGGTTGGAGCTGGCAAACCCCAATGCCCTCGTGGGCCAGGAAGATGGTGCAAAACCTCCATGGTGAAAAGAGAGAAAGTAGAAACTGTGGTCTCCAGTTGGAGAGTGCAACTCCTGCCTAAAGTCATCCAAATTAAAAAACAAACAAAAAACACTGAACTGGCCAAACAATACTACTTCTGTCCAGGCTGAGCCATGAGACAAGCATTGTGTGATTCCTGCTCTACTGTTACCTACCTGCTGGAGAGCCATCTAGTCTACTTGGCACTGAGTGGCTTGATCTTACAGTTCAGCTTTGCATCCCCAGAGCCAAGCACAGTGCCTGGGATGTACAAGGTGTTGCATAAGTGATTGTTGACATTGCATGTATATTTGTAAGGGACCTTAAATCTATCCTGGAACAAGAGGAATTAAAAGTTTTTTTTTTTTTTTTGTGATGGAGTCTCACTCTTTTGCCCAGGCTGGAGTGCAGTGGTGGATCTTGGCTCACTGCAAGCTCTGCCTCCTGGGTTCATGCCATTCTCCTGCCTCAGCCTCCCGAGTAACTGGGACTACAGCCGCCTGCCACCACGCCTGGCTAATTTTTTGTATTTTTAGTAGAGACGGGGTTTCACCATGTTAGCCAGGATGGTCTCGATCTCCTGACCTCGTGATCCACCCGCCTCAGCCTCCCAAAGTGCTGGGATTACAGGTGTAAGCCACCGCGCCCCACCGGGATTAAAAGTTTTAAAGAAGGGCCAGGCATGGTGTCTCATGCCTGTAATCCCAGCACTTTGGGAGGCCAAGGCGGGATGATCACCTGAGGTTAGGAGTTCGAGACCAGGCTGACCAACATGGAGAAACCTCGTCTGTACTAAAAATACAAAAATAGCCAGGCGTGGTGGTTTATGCTTGTAATGCTAGCTACTTGGGAGGCTGAGGCAGGAGAATCACTTGAACCTGGGAGATGCGGGTTGCAGTGAGCCGAGATCGCGCCATTGCACTCCAGCCTGGGCAACAAGAGCAAAACTCCATCTCAACAACAACAACAAAAAAAGTTTTAAAGAAGTTTGAACAAACAGCCCTATGCAAAGGCTGAAACCTTCACCCTTTTTTACATTTAGTTGGCCTTTTATGCCTGTTCTAAACAGGACCAATGTAGGGGGACCCCTGTTCTCCCATCTGACTGTTCTCCACTTTGTCTTCACTGTAAAACCTTCGCATCTTCTGAGTCACCTTCTATGACTTTGTTCATCCGTTTACCACCCAGAATGCCCTACGTAGTTCTTTAAAACATTTTTTTTTTCTTTTTTTTTTTTTGAGACGGAGTCTCGCTCTGTCATCCAGGCTGGAGTGCAGTGGCGCGATCTCGGCTCACTGCAGGCTCTGCCTCCCGGGTTCACACCATTCTGCCTCAGCCTCCCAAGTAGCTGGGACTGCAGGTGCCTGCCACCTCACCCGGCTAATTTTTTGTATTTTTAGTAGAGACGGGGTTTCACCATGTGAGCAAGGATGGTCTCGATCTCCTGACCTCATGATCCACCCACCTTGGAAACATGTTTAAAAAAAATCTCATTTCAAAAGCTAATTAACAAAAGGCAGAAAATACAGATATGTGCAAAGGACTTTAAAAATTCATAATCATATCCACGTAATTTCTGTTAACATAATGCGTAGCCTTCCAGATCTCCTGTGCACACGTGTGCATGCACACACAGACACGCACACTAATAACATCAGACCATAATATACGTATTGTTTCATAATCTGCTTTTTGGTACTTAAGATGGTATGATAATACCATCTTCTCATATTGATAAATATTTCTATAAGGTGTTTTTAGGGTTTGCATACACCTGTTGTGCACATAGTTTATTCAACTAACCCTCCTGTTTGGCAATGTGCATTATTTCCAACTTTTATTTGTAATAAAAAATTGCACTGCAGTGATCATCCTTATAATTAAATTTCTGTACTCATCCTTAATTATCTTTTCAGGATGAATTTCCAGAGGGTGAATTGCAGTTCACATCTAACTCTTACAATGCGTAGTGTCAAGCTGCCCTGCGGAGAGGTTGTGCAGATGTGTGCACGCTCAGCAGTGTATACCAGTGCCCATTTCCTTGCACCCTTGGCAACACCAGATATTGCTATTTTAAATTAAATACCTTTTTAAAATTTTTTTCTATTTTTTAATTTTTTAAAAAATTACTTCAAGTTCTGGGATACATGTGCAGAACGTGCAGGGTTGTTACATAGGTATACATGTGCCATGGTGGTTTGCTGCACCTATCAACCTGTCATCTAGGTTTTAAGCTTCACATGCATTAGGTATTTGTCCTAACGCCCTCCCTCCCCTTTCCCCCACCGCCTGACAGGCCCCATTGTGTGATGTTTCCCTCCTTGTGTCCATGTGTTCTTATTGTTCAACTCCCACTTATGAGTGAGAACATGTGGTGTTTGGCTTTCTGTTCCTGTGTTAGTTTGCTGAGAATGATGGTTTCCAGCTTCATCCATGTCCCTGCAAAGGACATGAACTCATTCTTTTTTATGGCTGCATAGTATTCCATGGTGTATATGTGTCACATTTTCTTTGTTCAGTCTATCATTGATGAGTATTTGGGTTGGTTCCAAGTCTTTGCTTTAAATTAAATGCCTTTTTACTTTTAATTTGAAACATGCTGTCATTTCTTCAATTTGCCTTTCTTTGGTAACTACTAGTTGATTATATTTCCTATGTCCTTGTGGATTTGTGTTTCTTCTTTTGGAAATTTATTGTTCATTCCTATTCCCTTTCTATTAGAGGTTTTGTCTTTTTTACACTGAGGGAGGTGAATCACAATCTTTTTTTTTTTATGTCTCCTCCTCCATGACATTGCTAAATACCCAGCCACGGGCAACCTTATTCTTATTTTACTTTTAGGATTTCAGACTTGCTGTTCCATTGCCTATTATTATCTTCCTGTTTGATACCTTGTAGTCTTTCTTTCTCAACTTGATTGAAAGCTCCTTGAAGCCAGGATCATGTGTTGAGTAGTTAAACTGCATGATTCAACATCATCATCCCAGGAATGTGCCATTCAGAGTAGCTGAGGTTTTTGCCTTTGAAGCATGAGATCTCATGAGCTACCGAGAAACATCTCATGTTTCTCACGAGGGGTTTTCCTCATTCCCCCTCAACCACATGGCATAGGACAGCCTTGGGGACTGAAGAGCCTTTCAAGATCCTCTGAGGTTCAGCTAATGATTTGCCCTGAAGCTATTCTTTCTTTAGGCACTTGTTCACTCTCTGTCTTTTCTTCTGCTAGAACATTTCTATTTCATGCATTCATTTATCAGACTTTAGCTCACAGCCTACTTGTTGACAGCATCGTATTGTGTGCTGGGGGCTCCCCTGTCTTTAAGGGACATGCTCTTTGCCTCCTGAGGATTGTGATTTAGTGGAGACAGACACCTGGGTCAGGGAGCAGGGCAAGGGCAGAGGGTTGATGGGGCTCTGGGATGGTGAAGGAAGGCATCCCTTCCTTCACTCCCATCCCTTCTGCAGTCAACTGGTGTTTTCTTGTAGTATTTGACACATCTTACTACTCCCGTCTTGATGTCCTCCCTTCCCTTGCCTCCTGAGATGTCACACTCTTCAGGTCCCCTTCCTTAGTCTCCATGCAGGGGCTCTCTTTGTCTCTTTACAGAATCATCTTTCTATATGAGGTCAGCAAGTGCAGGAGCTCCCCTTCTCATCCTTTTCCCTCTTCCGCCCTCCTGTCCCCTCCCTCCTCTCTTTTCTTCCTTCTCCTTTCTTCTCCTCTAGTTTCCTTTCTCTCTTGTTCTCTTCTCTTACTTCCCCTTCCTCTTCTCTTCTTCTTTTTCTCTCTTTCCTGGCAAATGTCTTCCACATCTGTGGCTTAAATTACCAAGTGTATATCCAGTCCATACCTTGCCCCTGAGCTCCAAGCTCACATGTCAGACTGCTTACTCTGACTGTCCGTCATACCTCAACCTCAACACAGCCAAGGCTGAACTTCAGAGTTTCCTTCACAACCTGGCCTCCTCCAGCGTTCACTAATATCCATCTAATTATGCAAATCAACAATCTAGATGCTATCCATGCTACCTCCCTTTCCTTCCACCTTTAAATCCTTTCCATCTCCACATCTGGTCGATATTTCTGGAATGCATCATTCTCTCCCACCCCACCATCACCACTCTAGTCCGAGCTGCCAACCTTTCTCCCTGACATCTGTAAGGCCTCCTACTTAGTCACTAACCCCACTCTGGCACGTCTCCCACCGTCCTCCACTCTGGACCTTCAATACTACTTTTAATGCAAATCGTGTCATGGCACAGACCTTACTTACCATCCCCCTTGGTGACCCCTTACTCTCAGGGTAATGACCCACAGCCTTTGCCTGATCTGCAAGGCCTGGTCTGGCCCCGACCTGCCCTCAGACCTTGTGCTTCTCATTCTTCATGCTCGTTAGCCGTCACTGTACTGCCATGCTCTGCCTTGACACAGGGCCTCTTCCCAGGTGTCCCTTGGTTGACCACCTGCCTGTGACCATGAGCTCCTACCCAGTCTCCAGCTCACAGAGCAGAAGACATTGCTTCCCAGAAGCATTTCAGACTGCAGCCCAGGATAGTTTCATTTTAAAAATATATTCTCATGGTGCCATATCCCTTCCTCCTAGGGCACTCAATCGACTTGTAATTATACATTCAATCTTGTGGCCTCTACTTTAAGGCCTCCCTCCTCCTCGACGGTGAGCAGATTCCATCTAGTTGCTGCCCAGTGTGCTGGCCCTGTCTCTTAGCACAGGGCTGTAGGGTACAGGAGATGCTGGCCAAATGGATGGGTGTCTGGTCCAGGCCACCAGCTTCATCCCATCCTATCCTATTCCATGTGCTCCAGCTAGGAAATGGGGTACATAGGGCTGAGGGAGTGAGACAGCCTGAAGGAGAAGTCATCAGTGTACTGTTTGCAGGCTTGAGATAAAAGCCTATATTCACAGCGGTTTCTAAAGAGTTGGGTTGTTTGTTCTCTTTGGAAATTAATTTATCTGTGAGAGTTGCAGCGTCCTATAAACCCTAAGGGATGGTGATTATCTGCTAATTAACTTTGCTGATTAATGGTTAACTGGCATTTGACTGCGTTGTGAAACTCCTAAGCCCACCCACTTGCCTTTGGGTCGTCATAACTGCTTTTAGGAAGATTTCCCTGACTTATTTCCTGCTTTGATCATACACTGTCTCCTGCAGAGACAAATTTGGAGAAGACGTTTCTTCTTCAGGGTGGTCTTGCTCACACATTTCATACATCAGGAAGTGACAGGCATGAAACCCGCCCCCTGCCCCCTCCTTTCCCCCACCAGCCCCACTGGGTTTCCTCCACTAGCTTTCCTGCTCCTACTTGGGTGAATGATCTGTTTACTTGTGTGAAAGTCGGAGGTGTTAAGGAAAATTATCTGACACTTGCAAATAAGGCGAAAAGATGACTGAATATATTTTCAGTGTCATGCTAATGTAGTGCTTCTCCAAGTATGGGCTGAAACACTAGGGAATCCCAAAACCCTTTCAGGAGCTCGGTAAGGTCAAAACTATTTTCTTAATAACAGGAAGATGTTACTTGCCTTTTTCACTATGTTGACATTTGCACACTGATACAAAACCAACGGTGGGTAAAACTGCTTGTGCCTTAGTACAAATCAAGGTAGGGCAGGAAACTTTGCTATTAGTCATTACATACTTCCCCCACCACCACCTCTCAGTAAAAAAAAAAAAAAAAAAAAAAAAAAAAAGCAAAAAACAGTTTCACTGACAAAACCAGTGGTGATGAATTTTTGGAAATAGTATAATGAAGTATGTCAATATTTGGAAGATCTTCACAATTCAATGGACCGATATTTTCTAAGTACTCATCGTGAGACAATCACACATGGGTAAGAGATCCGTTTAAAGTGTAAGATAGACCTGCGGATTTTATTCTAACAGAGTACAAAAGTTCACTGATATGGTTTTAAGTTGCATGTTGCAAGTCACCTGTAGAAACTACCACTTGTCCGGTGGTACTTTAGAGAAGTATCAAGTAAAACAATCCACAATTATCCAAAAAGGCTATTAAAATATCCCTCCTCCCTGTTTCAATAGCATGTCTGTGAGAGGCTGGATTTCCTTCACAGACTTCAACCAAAACAACCTATTGTAACAGATTGAACGCAGGAGCAGCTATGAGAATCCAGCTGTCTTCTATTAAACTAGACATTAAAGAGATTTACAAAGATGTAGAACATTCCTACTCTTCTCACTGAAACTTTTTTTTTTTTTTTTTTTTTTTAGAAAATGTAGTTAGCTTTCATAAAAGCATTTTGTTTATGGCAAATTATAGTAGGTTTATTATTGCTATTTGAAAATGAATAAAAACAATTTAAAATGTTTCTAAGTTTTAATTTTTACTATAGCAAATATCGATAGATGTGACTCACATCAGCAAAGCTCTTTGGGGCTTTAATTCATTTAAAAAGTTATTTAAAAGGGTAGAGATACTGAGACCAAAAAAGCATGAGAACCACTGTGCTGGAACATTTTTTAACAAGTCAGCTTAAGGATTATCTTCTCTAGGGATGAAACTTTGTTTGCACAATGATTAGGACTCAAACATTACTCAGTTCTATTTGCTTCTGTCTGATAAAAATGGTGAGGGAAATAAGTGTTTATCAAGTTTCAACTCTACACTACACATTTTATTATACTATACCACTTAATTCAGAGTGGTCCAACCTGTGGCCCATGGGCTGCATTCGGCCTAGGATGGCTTTGAATGTGGCTCAACACACATTCGTAAGCTTTCTTAAAACTTTATGAGGTTTTTTTGCAATTCTTTTTTAGCTCATTGGCTATTGTTAGTGTTAGTGTATTTTATGTGTGGCCCAAGACAATTCTTTTTCCAGTGTGGCCCAGGGAAGCCAAAAGACTGGACATCATTGATTTAATTCTCCCCTCAGCCCCAGGAAGTAGGCATTATTATCCACCTTTAACAGATGAGAAACTGAGGCTCAGACAAGTTAAATAACTTGTATATATATATATATATATACACACACACATATATATATATACACACACATATATATATACACAGAACTAATAGGATATATATGTATATCCTATTAGTTCTGTAATAGGATATATATATATACATATACACACATATATATACACAGACATATATATGTGTGTGTATATATATAATAGGATATATATATCCTATTCTGTGTGTGTGTATATATATATATCTCCGTATATATATATCCATATATATATGTTCCTTTAAAATTGACCCATTTTCTTTCAGACTCTTATTACTTATTGACATCAAAGCTGGCTTATGAGTGCTTTAGATATGAAAGATTTCTATGTCAACATACTGTTAGGATATGATATATATGATATATATGATATATATGATATATCATATCCTAACATATATATGTAAATATGTATATATGAGATACATATATATGTATCATATCCTAACATATATATGTATATATGGAGAAAGAGAGATATATATGCATATATATATATGGAGATATATATGGATATATATATATAGGTGTATGTGTGTGCACGTATATATGTGTGTGTGTATATATATATATATATGAGTTTATTAAGTATTAACTTACATGATCACAAGGTCTCACAATAGGCTGTCTGCAAGCTGAGGAGCAAGGAGAGCCAGTCCAAATCCCAAAACTGAAGAACTTGGAGTTTGATGTTCGAGGGCAGGAAGCATCCAGCACGGGAGTAAGATGTAGGCTGGGAGGCTTGGCCCATCTTGTCCTTTTCACGTTTTTCTGCCTGCTTTATATTCGCTGGCAGCTGATTAGATCGTGCCCATCAGATTAAGGATGGGTCTACCTTCCCCCACCCACTGACTCAAATGTTAATCTGTTTTGGCAACACTCTCCCAGACACACCCAAGATCAATACTTTGTATCCTTCAATCCAATCAAGTTGACACTCAGTATTAACCATCACACTCTGCTCAGACGAATTTCTAAAACCTAGATCTATGTGACTGCAAAGAGCTTTTTCCCTCATCAGAGCTTTCTAAACCTTTCCATCAAAATTACTCTACAGGCAGAAGAAAGTGAATTCATATCCCTAGGGGGCCTGAGGGCTACTGCCCAAATTGCCCATCACAATATGAAAATTCTTCATAGTTGTAAATTTTATCTTAAAAATTAATATAAATTTGGCATTTGACTCTATAAGATAGATTTCAAATAGAAGAATCCCCGGTATTTTTAAGCATGATAGATGCTCCTGGCGTACATGCATGTGTATGGGGTGTTTCTCGGTACTTCTGGGACACAGCTGCATCCCTCAGAAACTTGCCCAGCTCAGTCTGGGAAGCATGGCATGGCACCAAGCGGCCTGTCTGGAACAATGAAATTGAACGGCAGGGTTTGCCTGGTTGTTAATATGCTCCATTGCAAATGGATGTGACAGATTTTTGGCACCACCTGTCACATTTTTGACATTCCCAGATACTTCACTGGTTCTACAGTTAATTCATCCACTGGGTTTCCTTTAAGGGCTTTGGGAACAGCCTAGCAAGGAGAGGACAGCATTGATTCTGGGCTTTTGAGATCTGCTGCTTAAATATTCCCTTAAAGTTGACCCATTTTCTTTCAGACTTTTATTACTTATTGACATCAAAGCTGGCTTATGAGTGCTTTAGATGTGAAAGATTTCTATCTCAACATATCGTTAGGATACGACATTGTCTGTGCCATCAAGAAGCTCTGTTTCCTGTTAACATTAATATTCGAGATTACCTTGTGACCCCAAGGTAGAGCTGGAATTTGAGGTGGAAAAATTTTATATTTTTGGCCTTCAAGGCAATAGGTAAATGAGTCTCTGATTAGAATCTCGAGCCTCTGATTTGGTGATGAGAGAAACATGGCCTCCTTAAGTCTTTCAGAAATGGGGTTATTGTTATATCCTGAGACCACGGAATAAGTATTAGCATTAGGGGATTCAGCTCCAAATCTGTGGTTTATAGTAGACTCCTCTGGTGCCCAAATTGCATCCTTTTATCTCCCTTCTGAGTTCAGCCATTGCCAGATGGATAGTGCAATGCTGGCTTTGGTTCCCTTTGTGCTGATGATGTCTGGCCTCAAGCATGCTTCCCTTGATTTGGCTTTCTGCTTTAGGGCTCTTTCAATAGTGGAGTAGTAGGAGCATGCACAACCAATGTGTGCAGAAGTACAGGGCAGTTAAAGCCTCACAGGACAATCCTGCAGGACAGCACCTCATGGACAAATGCTCCTGTTTCTCCTCCTTTGGCAGATAACCCTGGGGGTCATTCTGTGCACTGCTCTGGGGGCCTTTTGGAATATGAGCTTTGGTTGCCCATAGCAGTGACCTTGGTGATGGCCCCTACTGCTGGCTTTTAATTCCTGCTTCACTTTCCCTAGCTCCTGCTTCCTGGGATCGCCGCATGCATCACCACCTGCACCCAGGCCTTTGTCTCAAGCTCCATTCTCTAGGGAGAACAGGCTAAGACACTGTCCTCTCTGGCTCGGTTTCTTTGGGCAAGTTTCTTCACTTCTCTGGTCTCGCTCAGTTGTCTCACCTATCTGAGGGCTATTGATTGCTGAAGTCCCTTCCAGTTCTGGAACTCTATGGCTCTATTTGACTGTTTCGTCTTTCCTGGGGATATCTTTCTTTCCTTTATTCATTCATAAGCCAACCCTTTGACATTCCAATTGGCTGGTTTTAAAATTTCGGATGAGTCACTTTAACGCCTAGGTGCTGGAGAATGTCGAGAAGCATCATCCCTCCCTTGGTGACCTTTTCTTTTCTGTGTAGGACACTCATTGCTTTGCATTTTTGAAACAAAAGGCAGGCATCCTTTTTAATCTGGACCTTAGTGCCAAGACACTGATGCCCACTGTGGGGCTTATAACCAAATGTATCATACTGACAATTTTTCTCTCTTCTTTTTTTCTAAAAAAATTCTACCTCTTTTCCGTTTGGTTTTGATTAATGAAAGGCTGCCCATGGGCAGCTTTGCATTTCTGCCTCTGTTCCCCCAGCTCCCATCACGTAGAGAAGATCACACAATCATTTGAAGATCCTTTGCTGTAGCTTTGTGACCTGTGTAAATGATGATGTCGAGAAGGAGTGGTGGTAGGGAGAGACTCACTTCATTTTCATCTTTTACTGAACATTTTCTGAGTCATAGGAATCCACCCTAATTCCTGATGCTACAAATTATTGTATTGGGCCCCAAATGATGTATCCAGCTTGCAGGAAATGGTGCCATTTATCAAGTACATGTGCTAGACCATAGGCTAGGCATTTTACCTAAATCCTCACAGTAACTCTGCAAGGAGGGTATGTTGTCCTCATTTTGACTAG
Organism: Pongo abelii; assembly: GCF_028885655.2. Taxonomy (NCBI): domain Eukaryota; kingdom Metazoa; phylum Chordata; class Mammalia; order Primates; family Hominidae; genus Pongo; species Pongo abelii. Next base: position 26,069,112 of record NC_071996.2, on the reverse strand, counting down.
CAGGGAAACTGAGGCACATTTCATCAACTCTAGTACTCTAGTGTTTACTTGTACTCAGGTGTTGCTTAATAAATATTTACTGAAGAAATGAATGAATGAGGCTTAGAAGAATTTTGCTAGGTGGCCTAGCTGGCTGAGATTTAAACCCATGTCTGGCTGTGTGCTAACCCTGTCTTCCCATGAGGGCACCTTTTTTGCTTCGTGGAGTGTCTACACTGTCCAGTCATTCTCACCACTGCCCTTGTGAGCCAGGAGCCTTTCTGCATTCGTACATTACATTGGTTCACATGTCTCTATCAGCCCCCAATGTCTCCTTTCTGTTTATCCAATTGCTTGCCTTCCTTCAAAGTCAGATGTTGGTTACAAACAAACACACACGCGCGCGCGCGCACACACACACACACACACACACACACACACAGAGAAAGAGAGAGAGAGAACAGTGGAGATTATACTGCATCTATAATCTGGTAACATTTTAGCTTGGCACAAATTAATGTAAATTCTGTAAATACCACCCTTTAGGGTGGTGTGTGTGGGATGGCAGGGTGGATCAGGATTTTGGGTTGACCCACAAGTCATTCTACTGGAATGCTAGTAAACAGCTAAAGGGCTCAGTTTCAGAGAGCTGGCTCTAGTCCAATTTCTGGCTCTGTCATTAGAAAGTCAGCCTCCCCAAACCTTAATATTTTCACTTGCAAACTGAGGGAATTGGCCCCCTCAATTTCAATTCTCCTACATGCTAAGTTATTTGATTCTGTGAAATCAAGAGCAATGAAATGAATAATGATCACAATGTCCATTTATAGAACAAGCTTTGCCCTTAACAGGTGCTCACTGCAGTGCCATGTTGATCACAGCTTCTGTCGGAGGAAGGCAGGGCCATGCTGACCTCCAGAGCTGTACCTGACCCCCTTCCTCTTCCTGGCATGGTTATTGTTCCTTCTCTATGCTATCAGACCCTCCATGGTGTTCACCAAGGGATGTGGAAATAAAAGTTCGGCCCTCTTCTCCACTGGGCATGAGCTGCTCCAGGGCAGCTTCTCCACTGGGCATGAGCTGCTCCATTTCTCCTTCAGCTGTGTCCCTCAGTGCCTGCCTAGCAGAGTACCTGTTGCCATCTGAGGGAGGGCCTGACCTCAGAGCCTGGGACTGGGTTCTTCTGTTTCCCAGTCTCACATTCTTTCCATCACAGAAATATGTTACCAACTTCCCTATAAAACGGGACTTCTGCATTGCCATCCACTGCCACTTTTAGTCTGCAGGTACTTCAGCTCACGGTACAAGGAGGTCTAGCACATGTTTTCAAGTGCAAGAATTACAGCCTCCAAGAGTGACATCATTCCAACATCCATCAGTGGTCACCAGGTCTGTCCATCTTGGGACATTCTAATCAACAGTACTTAGCTGTCCCTAATGAAACATTCCTATACCACAATTGCCTTTTAATTAAACTGTCATTGTCTCTAGAGCTTAATGATCCTTATCTTCCTGAAAAGGAGGAAAAAGACAACAGTTTTCACTAGGTGGTGTTCTTGGGTTTACACAGATCTATTAATTTGAATGAGCTCCATTGCTTTGAATAAGAAATGGTGTCAATGAATGTGGATCATCTGCTTAGCTATTCCGTAGGTATTTTAGGTTGTTGTCTCATCTTGTGAGCAGTTTAAAGTGGTGGTTATGTGCATAGTCTCCGGAAGCAGAGTGCCTGGGTCCAAATCTTACTTTTGTCACTTACATATTGTGTGATACGGGCAAGGTAGTTAAGCTCCCTGTGTCTCAGCTTCCTCAACCATCATATTTCTCTGTTTTGCCTCTCTCTGTTTAGAACTTTCTGGTGGTTCCCTGTAGCTTCAAGATAAAGTTAAAATGCTTAGCATGGTACATAAGGCATTTCTGATTCTGCTTCATTTCTAATCACCCCATGAACAGCATGATATTCTCAGGCTGATGGGAATGAATGTTTTCAATGATGACTCTGGTTCATTGATAAAGATTTTTTTTTTTTTCTTTCTGAGACAGGGTCTCACTTTGTCACCCAGGCTGGAGTGCAGTGGCGCGATCTCGGCTCACTGCAACCTCTGCCTTCTGGGTTTAAGTGATTCTCCTGCCTCAGTCTCCTGACTAGCTGGGATTACAGGCACGCTCCACCAGGCCTGGCTAATTTTCTTTTTTTTGTATTTTTAGTAGAGACGGGGTTTCACCATGTTGGCTAAGCTGGTCTTGAACTCCTGGTCTCAAGTGATCTGCCCGCTTCAGCCTCCCAAAGTGCTGGGATTATAGGCGTGAACCCCCGTGCCTGGCCTTATTGATAAAGATCTTGGTGGATGAAGTCCACCCCTTATTCTGGGAGCAAAAATAGTACCAAGCTATTATGCACAACTTTATACTAAAAGATATGACTTTTAGATCATTGAGGAAGGTGGGATTCTATATCCTCCAAACCCTACTCTCAGACATTTGTATAACTTCCTGAATTCTAAATTGATGCACCCCTCATTAACATTAGCCATTTCTTGGGCATTTATCACCAATACATAAAGTGAAATATCTTTCCTCTTCTTTCTCTCTCTTTTACAAAATAGGCCCCAGGATGAATGACAATTAGGGTTCCTGATATCACAGAATGTTTTCCTAGGTGGGAAGACAGACAAAAGCATGTTAGTAAAGAGTAAATTGGTCAGTAGACAGTTAATTAAAAATTTTCATATGGTATAAATATTATAAAGAAAATTTAAAAAGGACTCAGAATTATAAAGACAGTAGCCACTAGCTATGTGTGGTTACTTAGCACTTAAAATGTGGCTAGTGTGACCACTTTTCATAGGAACTAAATTTTAAATTTTATTTAATTTTAATTAAATTTTAAATAGCATGTGTGTCTAGTGGCCACCATATTGCCCTTTTGGAATTTGTTAAGACTTGCTTTCCAGCTTACAATATGGCCAATTAAAAAAAAATTACGTATCCTCAGTTGTTGAGTGCTGTGTTTTGTATATTTGTTTCCACAGGGTCAAGTTTGTTGCATTGTTCTATTCTTCTGTAACGTTAGTTTTTAAAACAAAATATTGCCTGCTAATTTTATCAATTACTGAGAGAGTATGTTAGCATCTGCCATTTTAATTTAAATATGTCTGTTTCTCCTTTTTGTTGTGTAAATATTTGCTTTATATATTTTTGTTACAGGAAAGGGGTCTCGATCAGACCCCAAGAGAGGGTTCTTGGATCTCGAGCAAGAAAGAATTCATGGCTAGTCCATAAAGTGAAAGCAAGTTTATTAAGAAAGCAAAGGAATAAAAGAATGGCTACCCCATAGCAGAGCAGCCCTGAGGGCTGCTGGTTGGCTATTTTTATAATTATTTCTTGATTATATGCTAAACGAGAGTCAGATTACTCATGAGTTTTCTGGGAAAGGGGCAGGCAATTCCCCAGAAGTGAGGGTTCCTCCCCTTTTTAAACCATATAGGGTAACTTTCTGACCTGTAAACTGTCATGGTGCTGGTGGGAGTGTCTTTTAGAATGCTAATACATTGTAATTAGTGTATAATGAGCAATGAGGATGACCAGAGGTCACTTTCATTGCCATTTTGGTTTTGGTGGGTTTTGGCCAGCTTCTTTACTGCAACCTGTGTTATCAGCAGGATCTTTGTGACTTGTACCTTGTGCTGACCTCCTGTCTCAACCTGTGACTTAGAATGCCTAACCTTCCAAGAATGCAGCCCAGTAGGTCTCAGCCTCATTTTACCCAGCGTCTATTCCAGATGGAGTCACTCTTGTTCAAATGCATCTGACATTTTGAGGCCATGTTATTAGGTGCATCCAAATTTAGAATTGTTATTATTCCTGGCAAATTGATCTTTTTTTCACTAAGAAGTGATTCTCTTTATTTCTAGTAATGCTTTTTGCCATTAATTCTATTTTACTATTATTAATATAGCTGTACTGGTTACTTTTAGTTTGTGTTTGCATAGATATCCTTTTCTATTCTTTTACTTTCAACCTGTCTATAGCTTTATATTTTAGATGCAGCTCTTTTAAATAGCATATAATGTATGCATATATTTTAAATTCAGTGTGATAATCTTTGTCTTTTAATTGGAACATTTTAAAAATTGATATTTACGGAAATTACTGATATATTTACCTTCAAATCTACCTCTTATGTTGTACTTTTTATTTGCCTGAACTGTTCTACTTTTCTGCTTTTGTTCTTTCTCAAAATCTTTTTGGATTAAAAAAATAATCAGTCAATTTCTCCCCCTCTCTCTCTTTTTTTTTTTTTGTAACATTGTGCTTCAGTCTTGATAGTCTTTTTCTTACCTACATCTAACCTGCTGTGAATTAACACACAAAGTTCTTAATTTAAATTATTGTATATTTCAGGACTAGAATTTTACTGAATTCTATTAAAAGTCTATGATGTCACCTTTTAGACTTTCTGACTCTTTGTGAAACTAAAACTTGGCTTGTGTATCATTGAAATTGTAAGTAGTTGTTTTATAGTCTATATGTACTCATTTTAATATCTGGAGTCTCTGTGGGTCTGTTTCTGCTGTTGGATTTTTCTGCTAGCTCATACAGTTTTGTCTTCACATCTACCTGATTATCTTAGATTTTATTACAGATATTACACTGAAATTTATTTGCTGAAATAACTTCAGGCTTAGCATGACATTCTCTACAGTTAGAGATTTACATTGTTTTTGCTGCGCACTTAGGGGCTCTGGTTGTTCTGAGCCATTTTAACTTAAATGGATTTATTTTTATTTATTTTTTGAGACGGAGTCTTGCTCTGTCTCCCAGGCTGGAGTGCAGTGGCATGATCTTGGCTCACTGCAACCTCTGCCTCCCGGGTTCAAGCGATTCTCCTGCTTCAGCCTCCTGAGTAGCTGGGATTACAGACACATGACACCACTCCTGGCTAATTTTTGTATTTTTAGTAGAGACAGGGTTTCACCATGTTGGTCAGGCTGGTCTCGAACTGCTGACCTCGTAATCCGCCCACCTTGGCCTCCCAAAGTGCTGGGATTACAGGCGTGAGCCACCGAGCCCTGCCTTAAATGCATTTTAATTTAAGTTGAGGTTGTCTGGGTCATCAGTGATGTGTAGACAGATTGCTATCCATGAAAAGGCTGATTCATGTCTAAAACACTCTCAATTCTAAGGTGCAGCCCTTTGTCGTACCTCCTATCCCAAACTGAAAAGTGTTTACTTGTATTTTCTCCCTTGAAAGACACCAGGTTATAATTTTGTTCCCCTAGTTCCACAACACTTTGAAAAGTACAGCTCAGTCTTTTAGCTACCTCATCTTGACCAGAAAATACTTCATAGCAAAAGCAACCTTGAGTGCTGGTCTCAGCTCTCAGGGTTCCAGCCCTTTACTGGATCTCAACCAAATAATCCTCACTATCTTGTTAGTGGGTTGATGCTTTCAAGAAGATTTTTTTCTTTGTCTTTTGACTAGCTTTTTAAATGGTCTTTAATGGGAAGATTAGTCTTACCTGGTTCACCCTTGCTGGAAATAGAAACTTACTGTGTGTCTTCAAGCAAATTACTTAATCTTTCTGAGCCTTAGTTTTCTAATAGCATTATTACTTTTTAAAACTGTTGTTTTGGGTGACAGTTCTCACTGATACAGCTCTTTAGCATCTGTTCTTAGATCTCTATTGTAACACGTTCCCAGAAAGAAATTAATGTTTTCTTCTTGAATGGCAACTTTGGCATTAGCAACAAGTCATGGGGCCAAGACTAGTGAGATACTCCACTGAGCATTTTATTCTTGTGTTTTTAATTCTTGTTTTATTTATGTGTTTGTTTTATTCTTGTGTTTTTATGGAATCCATAATGCGGATGAACAAGCTTTTATTTTTTTTTTCTTCTCCATTGTGCTTCCGAAGACTTGAACATGGCATTTTGTACAATGCATGTGTGTGCGAGATGACACCCTTGCTCAGCCATTGAGGTGGGAATTGTTAGTAAATTACATTTGGCTGCTCCACAGATGAAATGGAAGCAACAATACAAGTAGGTATCTACTTGTATAGTATAATGCATGTTGGGATTAAAGCATGATCCCATTTGCACAAGTTGAAAGGTTAAATATGATACACATTTTGATATGATAAGGCAGGTCAAGCTTGTAAATAATTTTCTTCAAACTTGATGATTTAAAAAAAATCACAACTGTCTTTTTACTTTCCATGTATGGAAAAACTAGAACAAGATATGGCAATATATAGTATTTGTAGAGCACTGACTAAGTGAGAGAAACTTTTCAAAAGGCTTTGAAGTGTCAGCTCACATGATGCCTTATTAAGCCCACGTTTCAGATGAGGAAAGTGAGGCACAGGGAGGTTGCCTGCGTTTGTACGGTTAGTGCATATCTGAGTCAGGAGCTAAAGGTGGGCAAACCAGGCCCTTGTTCAGTCTCTCATAGTGTTAATTTCTTTCTGAACTGCACTGTAATTCTGTGAGCCCAGGACTAACTCTCCATGATTTTGTGCCTTCCATGGGGTGACTGGAGTATCATAAATATGAGATATCTAGAGCCATATCTGTTCAGCTTTATGTATAGCTTGCCTCAGCAGGGTGGATGAGTCTGGTTCCCTGAGGCTGTGGTGCGTAACCACAGACCATCCCACCTTTCCGAGGGCACAGGGACTGTAATGCCCCCCCGCCCAAGCTCCCTTCCTCAATGCTTTATAGGTTCTCTTTATCCAGTCTGACCCTTGATTGTAAACCCCAACACTTGGTTTGGGAAGGAGGCAGCCTCTTCACCCCCTGGCTGGACTACAGGCTCTGTAATGCGAAGTGGTGAGAAGTACCTTAGGGCAGGTGAAGATGCCTACGGGGCAGCAGGAAGCTTGGGGAAGAGCTGATCTAGGAGCTGGCCTGGGCTCTGGCAAACTGAATGGCTTTGGAATCTAGGAAGCTGGACTTCAGATCCTGCACAGACCACTCACCAGTGATGGGGCTCTGTGGGCATTATTCGTTTCTGTCAGTCTCAGGGTCAGCATTTCTCAGATGGATCTAAAACATCCTTAATCTGGTTGTTGTGAGACTGAATGATAGAAAGAGCTCTTAGATTGTTCCTGGCCCATTTTAGAGGCTCCGTAGATGCTAACTATAATAGATCCAGATTTGGATTTCCCTGCTTGGGGTGGTTCTCTTCTGTAGTTTTGCTCTATTCCAGTGTGGGTCAGGGACCAGGACCACATATGCTACTCCAGGTGCAAGTGAACTATGGTTTTATGGGAGGGAGGGATAATTACTCCTCTCTGCTTTCCAGGCTGCCCTTCCTGACATGGCCAGCAGTTTGTTGGTGTGTTTGGCAGCTGCAGCTCATTGGTCTAACATTTTCTGGGCACAGTCTATAAAGACATGCCCATTCTCAATCTGAGTGGAAATTGACAGCACAGAGCTCATTGCTTCAGAAGTACTGTTTGAACTGCTGCTTCCCAAGTGCAGCATCCCTCACCTATTGAAGCTCTCCTGGGGCCCATTTGCTTCCTCACTCAGCACTGAGGGTGTCTGCCATTGGACCCCATTGGATTTCACTACCTGGAAGTGCTTGGTGGCAGCTGTTGACCTGGTTTCTTTGGGCTTTCCCAATTCTAGAGGTTTTTGGCAGTGGTAAATACTCTTGCTCCCAGAATGAATTCCAAAAAAAAAAAAAAAAAAAAAAAATTCTCGCTTATTATTGCAGCTCAAGTCTCCAATCTGGTTTAGCATAGAAAGAGAATTTTCCCCAATCTTAGTGTGTATTTTCTTTTAAGTACTATTGGGAAGGTGGATGGTGCAGGGCAGAAAGATCATGGCCTTTAGAGTAGAAATGGGATCTAAATCCCCACTGTGGGACTCTGAGCATGTTACTTGGCCTTGCTAAGCCTCAGCTTCTCTATCTGTAAAATGGGCTAATAATATCTGCATCATAGGGATGTTAGATGAATAAATGAGATATCCTAAGCTTAGTTAATGCTAATATACTTATTTTTTAGTTGAAGGATTAGCCAAACCTTTTTTTTTTAGAGATAGGGTCTTGCTCTGTCACCCACATTGGAGTGCAGTGGTGCGATCATAGCTCATTGCAGCCTTAAACTCCTGGCCTCAAGCAATCCTCCCATCTTAGCCTCCTGAGTAGCTGGGAATTCAGGCATGTGGCAGCACACTTGGCTATTTTTTTGAAACAATTTTTTTTGTAGAGACATGGTCTCACTGTGTCTGGAATTGGTGGGTTCTTGGTCTCACTGACTTCAAGAATGAAGCTGCAGACCCTCACGGTGAGTGTTACAGTTCTTAAAGGCGGTGTGTCCGGAATTTGTTCCTTCTGATGTCAGATGTGTTGGGAGTTTCTTCTTTCTGGTGGGTTCATGGTCTCACTGGCTCAAGAGTGAAGCTGCAGACCTTCGTGGTATTACAGCTATTAAGGCAGCACATCTGGAGTTGTTCATTCCTCCTGGTGGGCTCGTGGGCTCGCTGGCTTTAGGAGTGAAGCTGCAGACCTTCGCGGTGAGTGTTACAGCTCATAAAGGCAGTGTGGACCCAAAGAGTGAGCAGCAGCAAGATTTATTGCAAAGAGCGAAAGAACAAACCTTCCACAGCATGGAAGGGGACCCCAGACAGTTGTCACTGCTGGCTTGGGCAGCCTGCTTTTATTCTCTTATCTGGCCCCACCCACATCCTGCTGATTGGTCCATTTTACAGAAAGCCGATTGGTCTGTTTTACAGAGAGCTGATTGGTCCATTTTGACAGGGTGCTGATTGGTGCGTTTACAATCCCTGAGCTAGACACAAAAGTTCTCCACCTCCCCACTAGATTAGCTAGATACAGAGTGTCAATTGGTGTATTTACAAACCTTGAGCTAGACACAGGGTGCTGATTGGTGTGTTTACAAACCTTGAACTAGATACAGAGTGCTGATTGGTGTATTTACAATCCCTTAGCAAGACATAAAGGTTCTCCAAGTCCCCACCAGACTCAGGAGGCTAGCTGGCTTCACCCAGTGGATCCCACACCGGGGCCACAGGTGGAGATGCCTGCCAGTCCCATGCCCTGCGCCCTCCTCAGCCCTTGGGCGGTCGATGGGACTGGGCGCCCTGGAGCAGGGAGCGGTGCTTGTCAGGGAGGCTTAGGCTGCACAGGAGCCCACGGTGGTGGTGGTGGGGAGGCTCAGGCATGGCAGGCTGCTGGTCCCAAGCCCTGCCCCGTGGGGAGGCAGCTAAGGCCTGGCGAGAAATCGAGCACAGCAGCTGCTGGCCCAGGTGCTAAGCCCCTCACTGCCAGGGCTTGTGGGCTGGCCGGCTGGCTGCTCCCATTGCGGGGCCCGCTGAGCCCACGCCCACCTGGAACTCGCGCTGGCCTGCAAGCACCCCACGCAGCCCTGGTTCCCATCTGCGCCTCTCCCTCCACACCTCCTGGCAAGCTGAGGGAGCTGGCTCCGGCCTTGGCCAGCCCAGAAAGGGGCTCCCACAGTGCAGCTGTGGGCTGAAGGGCTCCTCAAGCGCAGCCAGAGCGGGCACCAAGGCTCAGGAGGCGCCGAGAGGGAGTGAGGGCTGCGAGGGCTGCGAGGGCTGCCAGCACACTGTCACCTCTCAACACTATGTTGTCCAGGCTGGTCTCAAACTCCTGGGAACAAGCCATCCTTCTTCCTTAGCTTCTCAAAGTGCTGGGATTACAGATGGGAGCCGCTGCTCCTGGCCTGCAAAGTATTTGAAAGAGCTAAATAAACAAATATAGAAAAGACTTCTTTTGGTTTATATACTTTCTCGAAGACTTCTAAAAGAGTAGGTTACCATTTCCCCATGTTGGGAAGACAGCTCCCTGCCTCCTGCTCCCCAGTGTGTTATACTGGGTGGGTCTATACCATATAATGTTCAGCCACATGGACCCTAGAACCAGGCTGCCCACTTTAAATCCTGCCTCCACAGCTTGCTGATTGTGGAATTCTGAGCAAGTTGCTTAACCTCTCTGTGGCTAAGTTTCCTCACTTACATAATAAGGGTAGCAATAGTAGCCACTTAGTATTTTTGTTGCAAGGATTAAATATATTAATACATTCAAATTCTGGTAACCGTTTTTGGCAATAGTTTGTTAATTGGCTTTCCTCTTTCACCCCTACAGTCTCTCCTCGAAATAGCAGACAGCGGGGGGGGTGACATATGCCTGTAATCCTGGCACTTTGAGAGGCTGCGGTGGAAAGACCACCTGAAGCCAGGAGTTCAAGACCAGCCTAGGCTAAATAGTGAGACCCTGTCTCTACAGAAAAAAAAAAAAAATTAGCCAGGCATAGTGGTGTGTGCCTGTAGTCCCAGCTATTCAGGAGGCAAAGGAGAGAGGATCTCTTGAGCTCAGGACTTTGAGGCTGCAGTGAGTTGTGATTGCGTCACTGCATTCCAGCCTGTGCAACAAAGCGAGACCCTGTCTAAAAGAGAAGGAACTAGCAGATAGAGGGGTATGCCCAAAACTCCCAGTGAGTTCAGTCTAGCCCAGCCCCATGCTCCCTCCCTCCCAATCTCACTTGCCCCTGCTCTCTGCAGGACAATCCGAGCACCCCATTTTCCATCCTCTCTGGAGACATTTCCCCCCAGATGTGTCCACCTGGCTCCCCTACCGTGTTGAAATCTGCTCCAACTGCTTTATCAGAGAGGCCCTTCTTAGTCACTGTGTGGAAACCAGCTCTGCCACTTTGCCATCCTCCAACTCTCTAACCTGAGTTCTTTGAAAACAGCGCTTACCAGTGCCCAGCACATTTTAGACTTTCGTGTTATCCGCTTATGACCTGTCTCCTCCTATTACAATGTAAACCATATGAAGGCAGGCATTGATCTGCTTTGTAACTGCTATATCTTTGTCATAGAGAGTAGTGCCTGGCATATGATGTAAATCCAAAAAGTATTTGTGATTATAAATAAATGCACAAATTATCTGAAACCCTACTGATTGGTGGTCTGCTGGTGTCTGAGTGTTGACCACGAGCGAGGCATGTAGCAGGCCCTCACTCAGCAACCAGGCTTGTGCTGAAGAATACATACTTATACAGTGGGTGATGGGGGTGCTGGGAGCACTGTCATCCTGCCAAGCTCCATGCTTGATGGGGTACATAAGACCAGGGCAGGAGATGGGAGATGCTAACAGCACCCCTTAGCCTTGGTTTCTTCATCCAGTGAATCAATAAATAATATTTACCATGTGGACCACTGAATGCTATAGAGCTCCGTGACTTACAGACAGTCATTGCTAAGCTATAGCTATTTTGAAATTCTGGATTTTGACCTCTGTTTACAAACTGGGTTAAGATACTTGCTTCTCCCTAAAAAAGTTGCCTCCCTATGAATTTTGTTTTTAATGAATTCGCCCATATATCCATTTAGTTATTTCACAAGCATTTAATGAGAAGACACTAGGCACAGAGCATCCAGGGTGAGGATAATGGCTATTGTTTATCAAGCATCTGCTAAACACCTTTGCCACCCTCTCTCAATTATTACAGTACTGCTGAGAGGTAAGTGTTCTAATGTCCCTTGCATGAAGGAAAAAACAGAGATGCAGAGCAGGTGATTTACCCAGGGTCATGACTAGTAGACAGCGGTGCACATTGCATCTTGCACTGTGCCAGACAGAGTCATGCCCTGGGGTCTGTTCCTCCTGACCACCCCTGTCTGCACCTGGCAATGGCCAGGCTCCAAGTGCTCCTGACATTTTGAATGCAGTGGCTTTTCATCATTCAAGGCAATGGAGATGGTCCCAGGAAAGCACATCCAGCTCATCCCAGCTCTATCTTTCTTCATTCGTCAACTTTCCATGCTTCTCCAAAAGAGGCCTGGAAGACAGAGAACTTGACTTTGCAAAGGGTTTGGGAAAACTGAGCATGGCGCTTAACACAAGGCTCCCGGCCCAGCCAGGCCTTTCGCCATCTGCACTGCATTCAGCCTCCCCTGCAAAGGTGGGCAGATCCAGGACTTTCTTGTTGCCTCCTGGCAGGTGGTGGACTGGGCATTTGGCACCGAGCTGTCCCTGTGCAGTGCGCTGGGCAGATGCAGGCCATGACATAGGTCAGCTTGACTTTCAGGCAGGCATGGCTCCACGTTCAGTCCCATGGTATCTTGGTGTTTCCAGAAGCAGAGCTGGCCCAGGACCTCCAGGAGCCTGAGGAGGCTGTCTGGAGGTGGGATGTCTAGAGAAGCCACAGGGCTTGTGTTTCTCCAGCCTTCCTGGGAGCTAATGTGGCTTATGGCACCCTTCCTATTAGGCTGGTGATGGAATGTTAGCTGCAGATGGCGGTGTTTAAGAATAATTAACTGTCAGCTCTGGGCGAGGTACTGGGGGCACAGAGACAGAAGACGTGGTTCCTGCCCTCCAGGCCTCACAGGTTGGAGTCGCCAGATTTCTTTTCAGAGACACAGACAGCAGCATCTGCTGCTAAGCACCAGATTTACTAAATAGCTGTGGTTCAGCCACCACGAACGACTTCTTCCTGGAGATCTAACGACACTGCTCCTTTATCTGAGATGGGAAGACGCTGAGGAAAGAGTGCAGGCTGCAGTTTCCAGGGACTCTCAATCCTGGCTGTGAAGATGTCGTGCTCATGCTCCTCCCTGGAGGCGCTGATTGGATTGGGCTCGGCAGGGCCCAGGCATTGGCATTTTTGAAGCTCCCCAGGTGCTAACATGCCCACCTTTGTGAGCATGTTATGATTGGAATCATGTAGGGGAAATTGTTAAACATCAGAGATATCCTGGGCTCACTGTAGATCTGTGAGTCACAGCCTTCAGTGGGATGGGGCTTGAGTGCCTGTGGTTATTTAAAAAACTCCACTATTGTTCTTTCATACAGCTACAATGGGCAATTATGAATTAGATTTATTTTTGCACCTTAGTTGGGCAAGTTGCCTTTTTGAGGGTCAGACATCTTCTGTGAAATGGGCTGATCTGGAGCGGGCTGCAGCAATTCTGCCAGATCAGTTACAACCTATACTTAGCGCATGTTCATGAACCTGGGCGTTCAACAAACTGTCGTCCTCACTGGTATTTTTAGCCTTTGAGTGGCCAATGGATTCTAGCTCATTTACACAATGGATGTGATTCACCTGAACATTTTCTTGTTCTATATGTGGAATCTAAATGGCCTGTGACTCTTGTCCTGCTCCTCATGCAGCCATCCAGAACTGTAGATTTTCTGTTTTGGATGAAAATAAATTTTGTAAATGGAATTCATTTTTCTATCAATTTGTTTGGGGTTGTTGATCTCATCTATTCACTGAAGAAACCCAGGAGAGAATGATGTTTATTATGTGTTAGGCATGGTTCCAGGCTGGAGACCCATCCAATGCTTCAAGGGACCCACAGTCTTTCAGAGAGGAGACAGGTGTATCAGCAAATAATGATGCTAACTGTTTTGTGAGATTTCTAAGATGCCTAGATGAAGAAGCAGTCATCCTCTCCACTTTTTTTTTTTTTTTTTGAGACGGAGTCTCTGTCATCCAGGCTGGAGTGCAGTGGCCTGATCTCAGCTCACTGCAACCTCCACCTCCTGGGTTCAAGCAATTCTCCTGCCTCAGCCTCCCAAGTAGCTGGGACTACAGGCACATGCTTCCACACCTGGCTAATTTGTGTATTTTTGTAGAGATGGGGTTTCACCATGTTGCCCAGGCTGGTCTCGAACTCCTGAGCTCAGGCAATCCACCCACCTTGGCCTTCCGAAGTGCTAGGATTATAGGCATGAGCCACTGCACCCGGCCTTTTTTTTTTTTTTTTTTTTTTAACAAATTCTTGAAAGAACAAATAAAGTGACTCTTGAATGCCTCAAAATTGGTTGCTATCTCCTCCCCCAGAGTTCTAAAATCAAGACATTTTTATTTATGTTCAATAGAAGTCTTAATTGACAGATATAAATTCCTTTCTTTTCTGAATGGGGCATTCTGGTGTGGGGGGAAGACACGCAGTATTGTGGGTGGGGTCTTGGTGGTGGTGGTAGGGGTCTCTGCTGTGTTCTTTGTGTATTGAGAAGAAAAAAATGGGATTAAGAGATAACTGTGTGTCTGGAAGGGTATTCTGAAGGGAAGTCTTTTGACTAGGCAAGCCAGAGAGTCAGAGATGCTCGATTTTTAGATAAGTAAATAAATCATTCTACAACTATTAACTGAGAACATTGTACCAGGCTTGGTCACGGATGTAAAAATGTCTACTTTGTTTGCACCTGGCCCCAAGAACTCCATTCCAGAATCTTCTTTCCCTTCACTCAGTGTTTTGAATACAAATATTTGAATAAGAATTATACCCACACTAAGGAATGTTCATTGAAAATGCACTTTTCAGAATAAACTCTGATATCCAATTTAATTTCTTGGTCCATTTTCTATGAAGTGGAGTTAAACTGTCTCCAATTGTTTCCACTTTTATTTCCCTGAAGTTATTTTTTATCTAAATCAATTCTTTTCATATAAGTTTTGCTCTGGAGGTTTAATTTTTTGGCCAGTTTTATTATGAATATGAAATTTTACTGATTATGGCCTCCATCATTGTGAGTTTTCTTTTGTGGTCATTAATTCCACAAAGTCCTATTTTCTGGGTCAAATTTTGCATGTATAAATTTTACCGTGTGTGATGGTAGCCATTGCTGGTTTCATTTTGTGTTGATTATTTCCACCAGTATTACTTGCTATGGGTTGGATAAAAGACTGATTATATTCATTTCTTCACTAACCTGTCAGAAAATAAGGACAGTTCCCTGCACACAATTCCAATTGTGTCCTGCTGTCCAGTCCAGTCTATTGTTTGGCGAATCCACATTTTCCACCTATTTCTATCACTTTGCAAACTAGGAAGGAAAGTGTTCACACTGCTCTTAGACCAACAAGTAGATCTGTTGCTGAGGTCAAGACAGCAGATTTCTAAGTGATCTTTGCACATTCCTGAGCCTGCTGTCACTCAGTGACATCACTTGATTCTGGGAGAGAGCCATGTGTGTCTGGCCCCTCACCACGTCCACTGCTGTGGATTTATTCAGATTCTGTAGCCCAGGTGAGAACTCCACAGGGAGCCCTCAGGGCCTTCCCTGTTGAGACTCTTGTCCAACAAAGTAACAGGATTTATCTGATGAGATGTCAGGAGGCATAGACAAGTGTACTCACGAACTCCCTTTAGGGAGAACACGGGATTCCTTTGGAAGAATTACTCTGAAAAGTCTCTTAGAATAGACAAAGAGAACTCATGCTCAACTTCCAAAACATAGTGGTGGAACCAGCAAGCAAAAATGAAGAAGAAAAGCTGGCAGGAGATCCTAGGGGAGGAACGAGATGGAAGAAACGTTGAAGCCTGGGAGAATTGGGCCATCACCAGCTCCATCAGAGACGTCACCCAGAGTCCCAGATCAAGTTGGCTAAACTCACCAAAGCTGGGGTGGGTTACATTTCCTGCAGAAATCAGTGAAGGGGCTTCAAGGAGGTTTTCTCAAGAATTTGTGGCAATTGTAGGAAGGGCTTTGTTCTATAAGCCACAGAATCAGAGACTCAGGCCAAGTTTAGTTATTTTTCAGAGGACTGTAATATCTATATTGACATTATAAAAATATATATGTACATGTATTGGGTATATTTACTATTTATTTCTACTTGTAGATATCTTGAGGAGGCTTATAGAAAAATATGAAAATTATTAGATGAAGAAATCAGGGAAGAGAGAAAAATTAAGGAAGGAAGTAAACTTTCATAAGTTTAGTGTACAGAAATGGAAAAGAACGTAGATAATTTCAGATTGTAAAGACTGCATATTGGTGTAAAGCTTCCTGTAGCCAAGGCAGGGAGCAGCCAATAAGCAGCTAAAACCGTTATGATGTCTCTAAGATACACATTATACCTAAAGGACCAGTGACCTCAATTCTTTTCTGTTTCCCCAAAGTATTTAATGAGGTTAGTCAATTTTGGTAGCAAAGGCTACTATTTAAAACTGAGATATGTATGTTAAAGTTTTAACAACACTTCTAAAATTTAAATACAATTCCCAGATGTAGTCTTTAACTCTAGAAGAAACTTAAGAAATGAACATCTCAGAGAGGAGCCTTCCCTCTTGGATTAATTCACTAAGTGTTTATACCTGCTGGGTACCAGGCCTTCTGCCTGTGAAAGCGTAGCCTGTGTCATTGTCTTTCCTGACATGAATACAGGCCGTTAATGGTGGACTAGAGATGTCTTAGTTTATTTTCACCCTGTTTATTTATTCCATAAACTTCTGCCATGTCTGCTATGTGCCGGACATTGCTCTGGTTGCTGGAGGCACAGAGGATAAGTGTGCTACCTTCCCGAGCTCAGAGTAAGGGGCAGGCTAGTGCACTGAGATGGCAACAGTGAGGAGTGGCCCGTGGGGGGCTAGAGTGTCTGGGAGCTGTAAGCATGCCACATCTGGATGGGTGGCTATTGGTCATGGGGAGGGCTCCCTGTTGGGAAGACATTGGCTTAATCCGCTCAGAGCTTGCTCTTTGGTCCTTCCAGGTTATTGTGCCAAACCCCTATTAACCCACATAGGTAAGGCACCAGGTTCAAGAGGCCAAAGAAGAGATTTAGAGTCAGCACACGAAACACAAGGTTTTACAGGGGGCTTATATACAGGGGAGAGATCCAGCTGGGCAGAAGAACCATCTTACCTTCAGTCCAGTGGTGGCAGCCTGGACAAGGTAGCTTTACGGCCTAGCAGCAGCAGGCTAAGCAGGGAAACTGCAACCTCCTGCAAACGGCATGCACTTTATGTTGCATTTTCACTTCACACCCTCCCCCTAAAAACCTCCACCTGGTAACCTTCCTTTAACCCAAAACTCAGGGCCTCGATCCCCTGTATAGCCCATGTTCCATGGAACAGGCTGGGCACTCAGATGTTTATCATAGATAAAGAATGAATCTGCAGATTGGCCACTCCTGGATTTCCTAGCTCGGAACACACATTCAAATGCATCTGCCACACAGGGTTATTCTAAGCATATACTTAAGTTATGGCTATCAGGTGCATTTACCCTACACAGATGCAGCTGTGAGGGGTGGGCCCTGACCCTGTGTCATGTGTACACTTTAAGCCACGCTGGAGGGGTGTCTATGCTGTCCAGATGATTCTGGGCTTTTTCACTCAAACTTGCTCGTCAGATATGGGCTCAGAGACTCCCACTTAGTGTGATTATAGAAGGAATAAGACTCAGCCCTAGGCAAGGGCGGTGGCTTATGCTTGTGGTCCCAGGACTTTGGGGGGCTGAGGTAAAAAGAATGCTTGAGCTCGGGAGTTCCAGACCAACCTTGGCAACATAGCGAGACCTCGTGTCTATAAAAAGTAAACAAAACTAGCCAGTCGTGGTGGCATGCGCCTGTGGTCCCAGCTACTTGGGAGGCTGAGGTGGGAGGATTGCTTGAGCCTGGGAGATTGAGGCTGCAGTGAGCCAAGATCACGCCACTGCACTCCAGCCTGGACAATAAAGTGAGACCGTCTCAAAACAAAACAAACAAACAAACAAAAAAGACCCAGCCCTGGTGTCTGGCTTCCGAGACAAAGATATTACCAATGGACACTAACTCTCTAAAATGCGTTCACAGAGGTCCAGGTCAGATGTGGTCATGAGGGATGAGGTCCTCCCTCTGTTGTCACTTCATCTCCCACTGCACCCACCCACACATTTTGCAAGCCTTGGACACCGATAGCCAAATAACAGCCCAAGTTTCCTTTTCCGAAAAACATTAATTGAAAGATAAGGACCCAACATACAAAGACAATCATCCTCTCCTGATCAAATATATATATATCTTTTGCTCTTCTTAGGTCTGAGTGACAACTGAGTCCCCCTCAGTCCATCCCTGGAACCAGGATGATGGCAGCACTTACGTAACATTCACTACTTACTCTGGGTATGCCCCATTTACAAACACCCTACATACTTCGTGAGATCTCATGATGTTCCTGTGAGATAGGTATTATTATTATCTCCATTACAAAGGAAAAACTGAGGCACAGGTAGGCGGTAAGCTGGGATTTGTAGTCTGGCTCCAGAGTCAGGACTCTTTACCACGACATTGTGCTGGCTCTCAAACAGCCAGGGATTGGGAGGGCCCTAGCTGTCAGCTGGTAGAAGACCTCTGGATGCATGGTTTTGGGGGGACCTTATAAGGCCCAGTACTGACAGTGTCTGTCAGGTGCGGTAGTGTTGAAATGGCCTGTTCACCAAGACCATCTAAGGTGTCCCTGGGGCCAACATACAAGTGGTGAAATTCCTGTTGGTTGGGTTGGGGATTTTGCAGGAGGGTCTGACATAAGCACTCGCACCCCTAAGTACACAGGTATGTATATTTGTGAAAACTCATTGATCTGGCGAGGTGCAGTGGCTCACATTTGTAATCCCAGCACTTTGGGAGGCTGAGGTGAGCAGATCACTTGAGGTCAGGAGTTTGAGACCAGCCTGACCAACATAATGAAACTCTGTCTCTAGTAAAAAAACAAAAATTAGCTGGGCGTGGTGGCACACACCTGTAATCCCGGCTACTCAGGAGGCTGAGGCAGGAGAATCACTTGAAACTGGGAGGTGGAGGTTGCAGTGAGCCAAGATCACACCAGTGCACTCCAGCCTGGGTGACAAAGCGAGACTCTGTCTCAAAACAACAACAACAAAAAACAACTCATTGAACTATATGCTTTAAACAGGTGCATCTTATAATATGTAAATTATAACTCAATGAAGTTGATTTTAAAAGAGGAAAAAACATGCCCCAAACGTTAAACATCTGGAGTCCCACACCCCACATTGCTCAGGTGCCCTCTGTGCCCCATTAGGCAAAGCTCTGTCTGGCCATGACCTCCACTGATAATTCAGTTGGTGTGTGACAGCTGAAGGAGGCTTATGTAGGTGTTTAGTGATGGCCGTCAAGCCAGGAGTCCTCGATCAGCTCTACTCCGATCTATTTTATTCCCTAAAGCTGCCTCTTGTTGCTGCCGCAGAGCTATCGCTGGAGCTGCGGGAGGGAGGCAGCCAGCCAAGCAGACCTAAGACAGTGGGGATTTCGGGACTGGAGCTGCAGCTTTATGGGGAGACCACTTTTCTGGGAGAACTCCTCTTACACCACCGGCCATCTGATATGTGGAAAGATAACACTTGGGAGCTTCTCCTCAAACACTTAGACATTCAGCTTCCTGATTCAGCCCTGATTCAGCTTCCTAGGTGACTTGGTTCCTCACCTCCACCTGGCCTCTGTGCTCTTCTTGGCATCCCAGGACATCCAGCCTCAAACTGCCTGGTCAGTGGGGTCTGGGATGAGAACCACACACCTAATTATAGGAGCCACGTCTGCAGCTGGAGAGTCCCCGGCATAGACTGAGGAGTGAGGCTTGAGTTTTTATGTGCTTGAGTTTATTGAGCATTTATTGGCTCCTGTCTGGATCCTATTTCTTTGCCAGGGAGAAGCTCTCACCTTTGCAATGTGGTAACCATCCCGGGACAAGACCAGATGCAGCCGGGGAACAATGCCGTCTGATTGTGATGGGGCTTTCTCCAGCCCTCTCCAGCTGAACTTGCCATTGCTGCCAAGAGGCGGTTGTCTAGGGGATCACATTCAGTTGTTTGAGATTCAAACAAAAAACCCAGCTTTGTACCAATGGGTTAGAGAACTTCCCATAAAAGTCAGCAAAAGAAAGAAGTAAAAATAGGAGGCCTGCCCTCTTTCACTCTCAGTAAAGGGCCGTGAGCCTGGCAGGTCATGGAATTTGAAAGCAGAGAATGTTAGGGATGGGCTCCATTGCCTTCATTTCTCATCCTTCCTGTCCTTTCAGCAATAAGGACATGTTTTTAAATGGTTTTGCTCTTGGATGCTTTTCTCTCTATCACTAAAAATGGCTTATGCTGAAAAGAAGAAAAAAAATATATTCATACACCATATGCTGAAAATTGCTGTTGCAAAAACCTGTGTTTAGCTATTCACTGGAACGCCTGTGGTCTTGGGCCATAGTCGTCTCTATAATTTCCCTCAGAAGAAACATGCTAGGAACCGTATTTAAGAGACATTTAAGCATTCTGTCTTTCTCTGGTGTCACTGATAATGAAATATAAAAATACTAACATGCTAGGCATTGTGAAAACCTGTCTAATCCCTGCAAAAATGTATAAGTTGTTATTAACCCCGTTTTACAAAAGAGATTGGGTAAAGTACCCAAGGTCAGCCAGGTGGAGAATATCAGCTGACATTTAAACCTAGGTTCTCTTGGCTCCAAAGGCCCTGAGTGTTTGTTGTGATGTTGCCTCTCATCTTCAAGAGGAATGAACAATGCTTTTAGCAAAGAATTCCCAGTTTCTCTCCAACCTGGTGATTCCTAAGAACATGATATCAATAGCATTAATTAATAAGTCACCAATCTCCTCCAGAAAATCCACTGATGGAAAATTATAACCTTGTAAGTGACACATTTTTATTTAATTACTCAAACTCCAGAGATGAAATGTAATTTCATGCTACGTCTCCTTGGCTCACTTATTGCTTTATAGCAACTGTATCGCTGAAAGTATTTAAAAGAGAAATTGCTCCAGGGGATATAAAAATCCTTAGATGTTTGCATCTAAATAAACTGGCAATGCCATTAAAGGATAGATAAAGGAAAATTATTAAGCAGTTTGTAATTAAAATATTGATTCTTTCTGCATGAATAAAAAGCAAAAGGTATTAATTAGCGATTAATATAATCTGAGATTAGGCTAGGAAGATACTAAAGGAAAGCACTCAATCCAATATTGAGTCATATATTGTTTTCCAATTAGAAGGTTTATATTTGAGGAAGAATTATAAAAAGGTAAGTTCATGTTTCTACTCAACTTAAAGCTGGATTTTTTTTTAAACAGTTTGGGACTTTTTCTTTCTTTCTTTCTTTTTTGCATATCCATGAGTTCTGGGAGCTTCCAGTATGAGCAGAAAAACATGGCTATTTTGTTTTGGAACTGCCTGGGGGTCAGGAGGCAATAGGATCAAAGCTTCACAGCCTGAGTACTTGTCATTAGGGCCCGTGAGCCTTCAGGTGGTGGGCCAGCCTCTCAAATCTCACTCGTATATCTTCACCCATGAGGGACAGTTCTTTCACCTTGAAACAAAACATTTTACGCCACTATGAGATTCAGCTTAAAAGGCAAAATTTTCAGAGAGTATAAGTGGCTGTATCAATGACATCTAGCAGGCCATTTCCTGCAGCCAGATCTGTTTTTTTTTTTTTTCCCCAGGGGGACAGTGGGTTCAGGCAGGACAGAATTTGAATACTTGATCTGCCACTCCACAGCTGGGTGCTCTGGACAAGCCCTGCACAGCTTCAATTTCTTCTTTGAAAAATCCGGATAGGCATTCCTCCCTCCCTACTCTCATATGGAGCAACATTTGAATAGCACCTGAAGAGCACTTCAAATTCCATTGCTCATTAACTGCCAGTTTCCTTCCCTTTCCTGCAGACAGGCCAGTGTCTTTGCCTGCAATCTGTGCAGTGGCTCAGAGCCCCGCGCTGCTGTTATGCTCTGCCGTCGTGTTTTGACGATTTGAACGAGGGTCTCTGCATTTTCATTTTGCGCTAATCCCTGCAGATGATGTAGTGAATTCTGCCGCAGACATCCTTCTCCCTCCTCACAATTCTGCCAGAGGCTATTCTGTCCTTACCATCAATCTGTCCACTAAGAATTCTTTCCTTCTTTGGGGGCACCTGGCTGACCTCCTTTGCTGGCTATTCTTTGAAATAGTCATGTTGACATGCAAACTCATATAAATGAAATCACCAATATAAATAATCAAACAGCCATAGAACGGGTATTAATTTCAGTCTGTAAAACAAGCTGTTTTCTTTTCCTGTTATAGCGGTTGTCCAAGGGGCTTGACTGGGTTTCTCCCATTCCCATTTGTTGTGTTGAAAAATGAATGCAGTGCTGAAGTAGAATTTACATGAAACAGACATTGAGTTGATAGTATATGAAAGAATTTAATATACTGCAGATTATGGAGTGCATTTGCAAACCCTTAATGTTATAGAAAGATGCTTACATAATCAGAAAGAGAAAAAATAAAAAACATTCGGAAAGTGAAGCAAAGTTGCGTTGCTGCACTGGGGGCATCCTGTACTTGGAGTGTGTTGGGACAATTGGGAATACATGGTGTTTCCAGTGGCCTAAAGTGTTGGCCATATCCCTGAGCAAGCTGGGACAGTTGTCTTAGAAGTTGTCCAAGAGGACCCCAATGGAGAAGGCCCTTCTGCAGAAAGAAGCTGGAGGTGACTTTGGGTGTTTAGGGGCCAAGGAAGGGCTTTTTTTTTTTTTTCCCAATCAAGAGAATGTTAGTTACAAGATTCCTCCTAGGGACAGGCATCTTTGAAAAATTTATGCATGATTCCAATGAAGGAGTTGACTTTAAATCTCTGCTAAACCCAGAGAACTCTGATGCTAAGCCATCCAGACACGATGCATCAAATGTGAACTTTTCTGCCCTTCATGTCTTCTTCCTTCCTTGAGCTCCAACACTGGAGTAGTCAGAAACTTAATTAGCAAGGCATATGGAGTTACAAAAGGGGAAGATGGAGAATAAGTGAAGCCCATCCAAAACATCCTCCCATCCCACCTCTGTCACTGGCTTCTTTTGCGGCTTATTTGGTAAAGTAAAGGGAGGATGGCTGAGTTTTCAGGATGGCTAGCTTCTTTGCCAGGAGGCTCAGCTGGGTTCTGGCCACTGGAGCAATCAGTTTTCATGGCAGGGGCTGTACTTTCTGCCTCTTTCTATTAAGGCCAGATTTAACTGGCAGGATCAAATGGATGGAACTCCTCTGCCCATCACACCAGGCAATGTGCCACCCCTGCAGGTGGGCACCTTTAGGGCATGTGCCAGGTAAGCAGAGGTCTGAGGATTAGGTCCAGACACCTGTCACCAAGCATCAGCACAGTCCCTAGGGCTGAGCCCCTCCATGTGATGGCAGGGAAGTCTGTTGGCCATGAGGCATTACCATTTCCCATTGCATGCTCTCAGGCAGCTGCTGCTTCTGGCTGCTGGTGACAATTTTTGGTTGGATTTGTCTCTAGATTTTTTGTTTATTGAAAAAAGGTTAGACATGAGCCCCTCCTCTTGGAGTGGAGGCTGTCAGGGCCAAACACTAGCAAGTCATTTGCTGTACCCTTTATTGCTGAAGAATCTGGGTCTGTTTTTGCATTATGGAGCTGTCCATTTTCATCTACTCAATAGTAAGAAGTCCTGCATTCCCCTAACTGTTGTCAGGCTGGTTCTCAGACACACGTTCTGAAATGACTTATATCATGATTAATGAATGAGATGAGCTCCGCTTGGGCCAATGTAGGTATTTTCCTCAACAGCAGGACCTCTGTTTCTTAGACATGAGCAAAGCACTGAATGTTTGTGCACCCCACCCTCCCCAATTCATTTAATGAAACCTAATCCCCAAGGTGATGGAGTTAGAAGGAGGGGGGCGGGCCTTGGGAGATGATTAGGTCATGAGGGTGGAGCCATTGTGAATGCAATTAGTGACTGTCTTAGTTTATTTTATGCTGCTATAATAGAATATTAGAGACTTGTTAATTTGTAAAGAAAATACATTTATTTGGCTCATGGCTCTAAAGGCTGGGAGGTCCAAGAGCATGGCACTAGCATCTGGCAAGTGCCTTCATGCTGTATCATCCCATGATGAAAGGCAGAAGGGCAAAGACCATGAGAGCAAGAGAGGGAAGAAGCCAAAATCATTCTTTTTTTTTTTTTTTTTTTGATGGAGTTTCTCTCTTGTTGCCCAGGCCCCAGGCTGGAGTGCAATGGTGCGATCTCGGCTCACCACAACCTCTGCCTCCCAGATTCAAGTGATTCTCCTGCCTTAGCCTCCCAAGTAGCTGGGATTACAGCATGTGTCACCATGCCCAGCTAATTTTGTATTTTTAGTACAGACGGGGTTTCTCCATGTTGGTCAGGCTGGTTGCGAGCTCCCAACCTCAGGTGATCTGCCCGCCTTGGCCTCCCAAAATTCTGGGATTACAGGTGTGAGCCACTGTGCCTGGCCTAAAATCATTCTTTTATCAATAACCTACTCCTGTGATATAACTAATCCACTCCAGGGATAAACCACTTCTGTAATGATGATATTAATCCATTGGTAAGGGCAGAACCCTCATGACCTAATCATCTTGTAAAGGTCCCACTTCTCAACATCGTTGCATTGGAGATTAAGTTTTCAACACATTAACTTTGGAGGACACATTCAGACCATAGCAACTACCTTATAAAAGAGGCACCAGAGAGAGCTGTGTGCCATGTGAGGACGTAGAGAGAAAATGGCCATCTGTGAGTCAGGAAACAGGTCCTCATCAGATACCAAATCTGCCTGTGCTTTGATCTTGAACATCTCACCCTCCAGAACTGTGAGAAATAAATTTCTGTTGCTATAAGCCATCTCATTTACAGTAGTGTATTATAGGAGCCCAAGTGGACAAAACATGCATGCATGTCTGCAATTATTAATATAATGTCCTCAGTACTTTGTCAGCATCAGACCCCATTAATGTTCCCTCCCAAGAATTACCCTCACTGAGATAAATTTTCTGTTAATGGTATAGATGTTGTCGTAGAGTTTTTCATTACTCGATGTCATACAAGATCTGGAAGAGGCATCCTTTTTGATCCAGAAATCTTAAACAAAACACCAAAAACTTCCTTTATTTTATCCTCAAACAACTGCTAAGATTTTCTCTCATAAATAACGTAAATCACATGATTTATGTGCTATTCCTTCTTGTTTTGACTGCCAGGAAAATCAGTGCCAAGTTTGAAGACTAATTTTTAAATCTTATTTTATTTTATAAATTATTTTTATTTTAATAGTTTTGGAAGTACAGGTGGTTTTTGGTTACATGGACAAGTTCTTTAGTGATGATTTCTGAGATTTTGTTGCACCCATCATCTGAGCAGTGTATGCTGTATCCAACATGTAATCTTTTATCACTCCCACCCTTCCCCCTGCCATGCCCCCAAAGTCCATTATATCATTCTTATGCCTTTGCATCCTCATAGCTTAGCTCCCCCTTATAAGTGAGGACATATAATATTTGATTTTCCACTCCTGAGTTAGAATTCATTTAGAATAATGGCCTCCAGTTCCATCCAAGTTGCTGCAAAAGACATCATTTTATTCCGTTTTATGGCTGAATAGTATTCCATTCTCTCTATATACCACATTTTCTTTCTTTCTTTTTTCTCCTTCCTTCCTTCCTCTTTCTTTCTTTCGTTCGTTCGTTTTCTTTCTTTTCTTTCCTTCCTTCCTTTTCTCTCTCCTCTCTCTCTCTCCTCTCTCTCTCTCTCTTTCTTTTTTCTCTCACTCTATTGCCCAAGCTAGAGTGCAGTGGTGTGATCTCAGCTCACTTCAACCTCTGCCTCCTGGGTTTCAGCGATTCTCATGCCTCAGTCCCCTGAGTAGCTGGGACTACAGGAGTGCACCACCATGCTTGGCTAATTTTTGTATTTTTGTAGAGATTGGGTTTCACCATACTGGCCAGGTTGGTCTTGAACTCCTGACCTCAGGTAATCCACCCGCCTTGACACTCCGAAGTTCTGGGATTACAGGTGTGAGCCACCATGTTCAGCCTACCACATTTTCTCTATTCACTCCTTGGTTGATGGGCACTTAGACTGATTCCATATATTTGCAATTGCAAATTGTGCTGCTGTAAACATGCATGTGCATGTGTCTTTTTAATATACTGACTTCTTTTCATTTGGGTAGATACCCAGTGGTGGGATTGCTGGCCAATGGTATTTCTACTTTTAGTTCCTTAAGTAATCTCCATACTGTTATCCACAGTGGTTGTACTAGTTTACATTCCCACCAGCAGTATAAAAGTGTTCCCTTTTTGCCACACCCATGCCAACAACTATTATTTTTTTACTTTTTAATTACAGTAATTCTTGCAAGAATAAGATGGTATCTCATTGTGGTTTTAATTTTCATTTCCCTGATAATAAATGACACTGAACATTTTTTCATATGTTTGTTGGCTGTTTGTATATATTCTTTTGAGAATTGTCTATTCATGTTCTTTGCCTACTTTTTGATGGGATTATTTGTTTTTTTTTTCTTGCTTTGAGTTCCTCGTAGATTTTGGATATTAGTTCTTTGTTGGATGCATAACTTACAAATATTTCCTTCCACTCTATGGGTTGTCTGTTTACTCTGCTGATTATTTCTTTTGCCATGCAGAGATTTTTAGTTTAATTAGGTCCCATTTATTTATTTTTGTTCTTGTTACATTTCCTTTTGGGGTGTTAGTCATGAATTCTTTGCCTAAGCCAATGTCCAAAAGAGTTTTTCCGATGTTATCTTCTAGAATTTTTATGGTTTCAGGTCTTAGATTTAAGTCTTTGATCCATCTTGAGTTGATTTTTGTGTAAGGTAAGAGATGAGGATCCAGTTTCGTTCTTCTACATGTGGCTTGCCAGTTTTCCCAGCACCATTTATTGAATAGGGTGTCCTTTCCCCACTTTATGTTTTTGTTTGCTTTGTCAAAGATCAGTTGGCTACAAGTATTTGGCTTTATTTCTGGGTTCTCTATTCTGTTCCATTGGTCTACATGCCATTTTTATACCAGTATCATGCTGTTTTGGTAACTATAGCCTTGTAGTATAATTAGAAGTTGGGTAACATGATGCCTCCAGATTTGTTCTTTTTTGCTTAGTCTTGCTTTAGCTAGGCAGGCTGTTTTTTGGTTCCATATGAATTTTAGGATTGGTTTTTCTAGTTCTGTGAAGAATAATAATGGTATTTTGATGGGAATTGCACTGACTCTTTAGATTGCTTTGGGAAGTATGGCCATTTTTGTACTACTGATGCTACCCATCCATGAGCATGGGCTGTGTTTCCATTTGTTTGTGTCATCTGTGATTTATTTCAGCAGTGTTTTGTAGTTTTTTTTGTAGAGATTTTTTCACCTCTTTGGTTGAATATATTCCTAAGTATTTTATTTTTTGCAGCTGTTGTAAAGGGGATTGAGTTCTTGATTTGATTCTCTGCTTGGTCATTGTTAGTACATAGCAGTGTTGCTGATTTGTGTACATTGATTTTTGTATCCTGAGACTTTACTGAATTTGTCAGATCTAGGAGCTTTTTGGGTGAATCTTTAGGGTTTTCTAGGTTTATGATCATATCATAGGTGAAGAGCAGCAGTTTGACTTCCTCTTTTCCAATTTGTATGTCCTTTCTTTCTTTCTCCTGTTTGACTGCTCTGGCCAGAACTTGAAGTACTACGTTAAATAGAGGTGGTGAAAATGGGCACTCTTGCCTTGTTCCAGTTCTCAGGGGGAATGCTTTCAACTTTTTCCCATTCAGTATGATGTTGGCTGTGGGTTTTGTTACTTTGGCTTTTATTAATATATGGCTTTTATTACTTTGAGGTATGTTCCTTCTATACCAATTTTGTTGAGGGTTTTTATCATAAAGAGATGCTTAATGTTGTCAGATGCTCTTCTGCATTTATTGAGTTTATTGATTTCTGTTTTTAATTCTGTTTTTGTGACGTATCATATTTGTTGACTTGTATATGTTAAACCGTCTTCACATCCCTGGTATGAAACCCAGTTGATCGTGATTAATCATAATGTATTATCTTTTTGACATACTGGTTGGATTTGGTTAGCTAGTATTTTGTTGAGGATTTTTGCATATCTGTTCATTAGGGATATTGGTCTGTAGTGTTCATTTTTGTGAAGTTCTTTCCTGGTTTTGGTATTAGGGTGATAATGGCTTCATAGAATGATTTAGGGAGGATTTTGTCTTTCTTTATCTTTCTCTAACCTTTTCTCTTTCTTTCTTCCTCTTGGAATAGTTTCAGTAGGATTGGTATCAATTCTTCTTTGAATGTCTGATAGAATTCAGCTGTAAATCCATCTGGTCCTGGCAACATTTTTCGTTGACTTTTTAAAAAATTATTGTTACTGATTAACTTTTGCTGCTTGTTATTGGTCTGTTCAGGGTATTTATTTCTTCTTGATTTAATCTAGGAGGGCTGTATATTTCCAGAAATTTATCCATCTCCTCTGGATTTTATAGTTTATGCATGTAAAGCTGTTTATAGTAGCCGTGAATGATCTTTTGTATTTCTGTGGCATTGGTTTTAATATCTCCAGTTTCATTTGTAATTGAGCTTATTTGGATCTTCTCTCTTCTTTCCTTGGTCTATTTTGCTCATGATCTATCAATTTGCTTATCTGTTCCAATAATCAGTCTTTTGTTTCATTTATCTTTTGTATTGCTTTTTTGTTTGTTTCTTTAGTTCTGCTCCGATCTTTGTGATTTCTTTTTTTTCTTCTGGGTTTGGGTTTAGTTTATTCTTGCTCCTCTAGTTCCCTGAGGGATTACATTAGGTTGTCTATTTGTGCTCTTTCAGATTTTTTGATGTAGGCATTTAATGCTATGAATTTTCCTCTTAGCACTGCGTTTGCTGTATCCCACAGGTTTTGATAACTTGTGTCACTATTATTATTCATTTTGAAGAATTTTACAATTTCTATCTTGATTTCATTGTTAACCCAAAAATCATTCAAGAGCAGATTATTTAATTTCTATGTATTTGTGTAGTTTTGAGGGTTCCTTTTGGAATTGATTTTCAGTTTTATTCCACCATGGTCTAAGAAGATGCTTGATATGATTTTCATTTTTTAAAATTTATTGAGACTTGTTTTATGGCCTATCATATGGTCTGTCTTGGAGAATGTTCCATGTGCTGATGAGAAGAATGGGTATTCTGCATTTTTTTTGGGAAGAATGTTCTGTAAATATCTGTTAAGTCCATTTATTCTAGAGTATAGTTTAAGTCCTTTTTTTGTTGATTTTCTATCTTGATGATGTCTGGTGCTGTCAGTGGAGTACTGAAATCCCCCACTATTACTGTGTTGCTGTCCATCTCATTTCTTAGGTCTAGTAGTAATTGTTTTATGTTTGGCAGCTCCAGTGCTAGGTGCATATACATTTAAGATTGTAATATCTTCCTATTGGACTAATCCTTTTATCATTACATAAAGTTCTTCTTTAGCTTTGTCTTTTTTTTTTTTTTTTTTTTTTACTGCTATTGCTTTAATGTCTGCTTTGTCTGGTATAAGAATAGCTACTCGTGTTCACTTTTGGTTTCCATTTGTGTGGAATATCTTTTTCCACCCCTTTACCTAAAGTTTATGTGAGTCCTTAGGTGTTAGGCGAGTCTCATAAAGACAGTAGATTTTTACTTTTAATCCATTCTGCCATTCTGTATCTTTTAAGTGGAACACTTAGGCCATTTACATTTAATGTTAGTATAGAGGTGTAAGATACTGCTCCATTCATCAGGTTAGTTGTTGTCTAGATACTTTTTTTTTTCATTGTGTTATTGTTTTATAGGCCCTGTGAAATTGATGCTTTAAGGAGGTTCTATTTTGGTGTATATCAAGTTTTTGTTTCAAGAGTTAGAACTCCTTTTAGCATTTCTTGTAGTGTCAATTTGGTAGTGGCAAATTCTCTCAGCATTTGTTTGTCTGAAAAAGACTATTGTTCCTTCATTTATGAAGCTTAGTTTTGCTAGATACAAAATTATTGGCTGACAATTACTTTGTTTAAGGAGGCTAAAGATAGGATCCCAGTCTCTTCTGGCTTGTAAGGTTTCTGCTGAGAAATCTGCAGTTAATCTGATAGATTTTCCATTGCAGGTTACCTGATGCTTTTGTTCTTTTGTCTCAGTTTTTTTTTTTTTTTTTTTTTTTTTACAGAGTCTTGCTCTGTTACCCAGGCTGGAGTGCAGTGGCACCATCTCAGCTCACTACAGCCTCTTCCTCTTGGGTTCAGGCAATTCTTCTGCCTTAGCCTCCCGAGTAAGTGGGAGTACAGGTGCGCACCACCACACCTGGCTAATTTTTGTATTTTTAGTAGAGAGGGGGTTTCACCATATTGGCCAGGCTGGTCTCGAACTCCTGACCTCCTGATCTACCTGCCTCAGCCTCCCAAAGTGCTGGGATTACAGGCATGAGCCACCACGCCCGGCCTCACAGCTGTTAAGATTCTTTCCATCATCTTTACTTTAGATAACCTGATGACTATGTGCCTTGGTGATAATCTTTTTGTGATAAATTTCCCAGGAGTTCTTTGAGCTTCTTGTATTTGGATGTCTATAACTCCAGCAAGGGCAGGGAAGTTTTCCTTGATTATTCCCTCAAGTAAGTTCTCCAAACTTTTAGACTTCTCTTTTCCTTCAAGAACACCAATTATTCATAGGTTTGGCCATTTTACATAGTCCCATATTTCTTAGAAACTTTGTTCATTCTTTTAAAATTCTTCTTTCTTTGTTTTTGTCTGATTGGGTTAATTAAAAAGCCTTGTGTATGAGCTCTGAAATTCTTTCTTCTACTTGTTCTAGTCATTGTTGAAACTTTCTACTGTGTTTTGTATTTTCCTAAGTGTGTCTTTCATTTCCAGAATTTGTTTTTCTCTTTATGATTTCTATTTCTCTGGAAAATTATTTGTTCATATCATGAATTGTTTTTAAAATTACTTTGAGTTGTTTTTCACCTTTCTCTGGTATCTCCTTGAGTAGCTTAATAATCAATCTTCTGAATTATTTTTCTAGCATTTCAGAGATTTCTTCTTGGTTTGGATCCATTGCTGGGGAGCTAGTAGTCTTTTGGGAGTGTTACAGAACTTTGTTTTGTCATATTACCAGAATTGCTTTTCTGTTCTTTCTTATTTGGGTAGACTATTTCTTAAAATTGTTCTTGAATCTATTTTTGATTGGACCGTTTTTTAAAATTTCTTTTTTTTTCCTCTTAAGAATCAGACTTTAATGTTTTTAATTTATTTCAGCCTAATTTGATTCTTGCTGTTTGTAGGGGTGAAGACTCTGAATGAGTTCCTTAGTTATAGAGAGTCTTTGTGTGCTGGCTTTCCGAGATGCTGGTTGTAGTATTTATGTACTTGGTGTGTGGGCAAGTTTACTGTCTTCGATGGAGTTGGAATGGCAGGGATCTCTTGAAGCTTGTTATCTTGTGGTATACGCTTTATTTATTTATTTAATTTTTACAGAATATTTTATTTACTGAGTTGATAATTCATGCTTCATGCCGATAGGGGAAATATCCTTGGGTAGGGGAAATATCCAGTTGTAGCTAAGACAGGTGGGTAAATGTAATACCCAATGATGGTCAGAGGTCCAAGCCTTGATGAAGGTGGTTGGGGGATCTCTCAATTAGATGTGCTAAGGTTTTATCAGGGTGAAGAATGGGAACTACCCCAGTTCCCCTGCTAGGCCAGCAGGAAAGCTAACCAACTCACAGCCTTCACCTGTCCCAGTGTTCTGGCTATCCAGATCAGACAGACACCACTTTTCATCTGTAGGAATGTTGATGTCCCAGGTGGGGAGGAATTGTGACTTGCAGACTAATTTGAAACAACTTTCTTTGCTCATTCATAAGAAGCAGCTCCTCATTCATTCAAGTTTTGTCATGAGATTGCAGCAATTCAGTCACATTTTCAGGTTCCATTTCTAATTCTAGTTCTCTACTACTTCCACCACATCTGCAGTTACTTTCTCCACTGAAGTCTTGAACCCCTCAAAGTCACCAATGACAATTGGAATCAACTTCTTTCAAACTCCTGTTTTTTTTTTTTTTTAAACTTTTAAGTTCAAGGGTACATGTGCATGATTTGCATTTTTGCTACATAGGTAAAAGTGTGTCACGGGTGTTTGTTCTGCAGGTTATTTCATCACCTAGGTATTAAGCCTAAAATCAATTAGTTATTTTTCCTGATCCTCTCCCTTCTCCTACCCTACACCCTCCAGTAGTACCTAGTGTGCATTCTTCCCCTCTATGTGTTCATGTGTTCTCGTAATTCAGCTCCCACTTATAAGTGAGAACATGCGCCATCTGGTTTTCTGTTCCTGTATTAGTTTGTTAAGGATAATGGCCTCCAGCTCCATCTATGTCCCTGTGAAAAACATGATCTCATTCTTTTTTATGGCTGCATAGTATTCGGCAGTGTATATGTACCACATTTTCTTTATCCAGTCTATCACTGATGGACATTTAGATTGATTCCATGTCTTTGCTATTCTGAATAGTGCTGCAATGAACATATGCATGCATGTGTCTTTATAGCAGAGTGACTTATATTTCTTTGGGTATATACCCAGTAATGGGATTGCTGGGTTGAGTGGTAATTCTGTCTTTAGGTCTTTGAGGAGGAATTGTCATACTGTCTTCCACAATGGTTGAACTAATTTACACTCCGACCAGCAGTGTAAGAGTGTTCCTTTTTCTCCCCAACCTCACTAGCATCTGTTATTTCTTGTCATTTTAATAATAACTATTCTGACTGATGTGAGATGGTATCTCATTGTGGTTTTGATTTGCATTTCTCTAATGGTCAGTGATATTGAGCTTTTTTTATATGATTGTTGGCCATATGTATGTCTTCTTTTGAGAAGTGTCTGTTCACATCCTCTATTCACTTTTTAATGGGGTTGTTTATTTTTTTCTTGTAAATTTGTTTAAGTTCTTTATACATTCTGGATATTAGACCTTTGTTGGATACATAGTTTGCAAAAACTTTCTCCCATTCTGTAGGTTGTCTGTTTACTCTGATAGTAGTTTCTTTTGCTGTGCAGAAGCTCTTTAATTAGGTCCCATTCATTAATTTTTGCTTTGGTTGCAATTGCTTTTGGTGTCTTCATTATGAAATCTTTGCCTGTGCCTATGTCCTAAATGGTATTTCCTAGGTTTTCTTCTAGGGTTGTTATAGTCAAACTCCTGTTAATGCTAATATTTTTCCCTCCTGTCATAAATCATAAATATTCTTAATGGTATCTAGCATGGCAAATTCTTCCCAGAGGTTTTAAATTTACTTTGCCCATATCCATCAGAGGAATCACTATCTATGGCAGCTATAGCCTAACTAAATGTATTTCTTAAATAGCAAGACTTGAATGTTGAAATTACTCCTTGATACATGGATGTTGTGTTAGCAGGCATGAAAACAATATTAATTTTCTTGTACATCTTCATCAGAGCTCTTGGGTGAACAGGTGCCTTGTTAATTAGCAGTAATATTTTAACAAATATTTTTTTCTGAGAAGTAGGTTTCCTCCAATAGTGGGCTTACAATATTCAGTATACCATGCTGTAAACAGATGAACTGTCATCCAGGCTTTGTTGTTCCATTTATAGAGTGCAGACAGAGTAGGTTTAGCATAATTTTGAAGGGCCCTAGGATTTTCAAAATGGCCAATGAGCACTGGCTTCAACTTGAAATCACCAGCTGCATTAGCCCCTAACAAGAGAGTCAGCCTGTTCTTTGAAGCTTTGGAGCCAAATTTTAACTTTTCTTTAGCTATGAAAGTCTTAGTTGGTATCTTCTTTCAATGTAAGTCTGCTTTGGCTGTAATGAAAATCTGTTGTTAGTTTAGACACCTTCATCAATGATCTCAGCTACATCTTCTGGATAACTTGCTGCAGCTTCTATATCAGCACTTGCTGCTTCACCTTGCACTTTTATGTTATGGAGGTGGCTTCTTTCCTTAAGCCTCATGACTCAATCTCTGTTAGCTTCTCACCTTTCTTCTGCAGCTTCCTCATCTCTCTCAGCCTTCAATACATTAAAGAGAGTTGGGGCCTTGATGTGGATTAGGCTTTGGCTTAAAAGAATGTTGTGGCTGGGCCAGGTGCAGTGGCTCACAATTGTAATCCCAGCACTTTGGGAGGCTGAGGCGGGCGGATCATGAGGTCAGGAGATCAAGACCATCCTGGCTAACACGGTGAAACCCTGTCTCTACTAAAAATACAAAAAATTAGCTGGGTGTGGTGGTGGGCACCTGTAGTCCCAGCTAATCAGGAGGCTGAGGCAGGAGAATGGCGTGAACCCAGGAGGTGGAGCTTGCTGGGCGATAGAGCGAGACTCCATCTCAAAAAAAAAAAAAAAAAACAACAAAAAAGTTGTGGCTTGTTTGATCTTCTGTTGAGACCATTAAAACTTTCTCTATATCATCAAGCAGGGTGTTTCACTTTCTTATTATTTGTATGTTTACTGGAGTATCACTTTTAATTCCCTTCAAGAGGTTTTTACAACCTTGATAGCTGTTTGGTGCAAGAGGCCTAGCTTTTGGCCAACCTTGGCTTTCAAAATGCCTTCCTCACTAAGCTTAATCATTTCTAGCTTTTGATTTAAAGTGAGAGACCTGTGATTCTTCCTTTCACTTGAACACTAAATGCCATTGTAGGGTTATAAATTGGCCTAATTTGAATATTGTTGTGTCTCACAAAAAGGGGAGGCCTGAGGAGAGGGAGAAAGATGGGGGAATGGCTGGTTCATGCAGTCAGAATACATATACAACATTGATCAATGAAGTTCGCCATCTTATAAGGATGTGATTGGTGGTGCCCCAAAACAATTACAACGGTAACATCAAAGTCCACTAATCACAGATTACTATAGCAGATGTAATAGTAATGAAAAAGTTAGAAATATAGTGGAAATCACCAAAAGGTGACACAAAGACACAAAGTGAGCACATTCTGTTGGAAAATGGCACTGATAGACTTGCCTGAGGCAGGGTTTCCACAAATTTTCAATTGCTTTAAAAAATGCCATATCTGTGAAGCATGATAAAGCAAAGTGCAATAAAGTGAGGTGCGCTTGTATATTTGAGAAGTGTGGGGGGATTACTGGTGCTTTTCTAATTATATAACATAAGAAGGTAATAAAGAGCTGTTTGAGACGTGAACATTGGAAGGATACTCAGTCATATTTTTTTTCCAGGAAAAATATATTCAAGCTTGTATATATCCTAATAGGATGATAAGCAAACTATAGTTTTTCATGTGAAATTGACTAATGAAAACTTTGTTTGCTAATCCTTTCACATGTCATTGGATATAGACTTAAATGTTTAGGAAATTTGACAATGGTAGTGCTTTTAGGGGCAAAGCCTTAGTAAATTGGAGGATTGGGGAGAAGTTCTAGGAAGGGCATAGACAGACTTCAAATCACGGTAAAGTTGCTGAAGTGACACCAATGGATTAATTGAAGAATTTTCACAACCATATCTGAAGCAGGAATCATATATCAATCTCATATTTAAAGAATGGACTGCTCTTCTATTTTACAAAATGATTTTCCATTTTGGGGTTGAAGTGTATATTGGTAAAAGCAAAATTTAGAGCTCCCTGAACTGCTAGAAAATGACCGGAGTTTCATAAAACTCATAAACAGCATGGGATTGCTGCCTCACCTCCAGGAGGAAGGGAGCATATATTGATTAGTTTTCTTTCAGGCATCTGCTGTAAATTTGAAATAAGCCAGCTCCTAACAGGGTTATTGATGCTGTGATTGTTTTTCTTTTTTTCCCCCACTTTAGATGGTGCTCTCGATTATGTGAGTGCCCAAAGAAAATGAGAAAAGAGAGAGATAGAAAAAGGGAAATGGCAATAGGAAAGGCCCACCACGTTTAAGATACAGAGATCAGCACAGTGTGGTGGAGGAAGCACAGACTTGGGCAACAGGCAGGCTGGGGTTTAAATCTTGCTGTGCCCCAGCTCACCTGTGCAGCTGCCCATCATCACTCCTGTGCTTCCTTAGCAAAGCAAAGGGACCAGAACACCTCCGTCCAGACTTGGCCTCCCTGGATCCCAGCCTGACAGAGTGGTCTTTCTGATACACCAGGAATGACAGGAAACAGGGGGTTCTTCTTGTGGACTTGGTAAGACTCAATGTAGTCACTTGGGACACCAGAAGAGAATGAATCACTGAATTACACACTGGGAAAACCTATTCCTTCCAAAACCCAGCCAGCATCCACTATGGCTGAATAAAGCCATTAGATGGGTCAGTTCATTGTTTTAGCCAAGTGGATAATTCTCTCATCCTGAAAGAACGATTGCTTTGGGTTTATGTTCTAACTCACACAACATGCAGGGTTTATAAGTTAGAGGGTTAATTAATATTTTATTACTTGATATAAATCAATGTTTCAAAGTGCCTTCTATAAATGTAAGGAAATCTTTAAAAAAAAAGTCTACATACCAGCCTAGAAGCTGCCATAACTTGGCTTTCAGAGGCATTTTGACCACCAATAGGTTGAAATTGCCTTTTGAGGGAATTGGATGAGTCACATCCTGATATTTGACTGACAGGTTTTCTCCTGAGGAAAAGCTGCAGCTGTGAGAACAAGGATGGATTAGTTGGGCTGAGTTTGTGAGTGTGCCTTTTCATAGCTGAAATAGATACATATTTCCAAGGGAATTAGCGATAAGAAATGGTGCAGTGGCCTGGCCAGCTCGTCTGGTGGTGTATCTCTCATGGGCTGTGCTGCTGTCCCTGCTCTCCCTTCTAGGGCAAGACTGCTGTCTCCTTCCTCGGTGATTCCTGGACCAATTCTTGCATTTGATACATGTGGTTCCCTGAGTTGGGAATAGCCTGCAGAGTTTGCTTGGTTGAAGTTTCCATATTCAGCTTCACTCGAGGCAGCTCGGAAGTAAAGGCTGTGCTTATGTTGGCAAGGAGTATACTTTAATGTTTAGAATTAAAAACAGACACCTCAAGCCTCTATATTTGTAAAAGTAAATGCTTCTGAGGCAGAGAAAGAATTGCAACTACATCATAAGAACGAAACCTGTAGTTCAGCAGCTCCATTCAGTTTCTCAGTATTTGTTATAAAGCCTATGAGATTGATCACCTCAACAATTAATCAGTGTTGGTTCTTAATGTGTAGTCATCATACTTTTTCCTAAGGCCAAGGCCTCATTGTCAGTCTCCCTTTGGAATCTTATGATAACTTAAAAAAAGACCAAGTCCCACTTGGCTCACAGGTCTTCAGGGATGTCATTGATCCTTGTATAGATCCCAGGTGGAATCTGGGATATCTCCTGAGTACAGTCTTCTCTCAATTTCAGGCCTTTTCTATCATCATCACAAATAGGGCGTCTGCCAATTGGAGTCAGCCTGTCTGTGACTGTCACTTGGTCACATACATTCCCCTTTCCCATTATCTCCTAGTGAGCTCATGGCATCTTGGCGCATTCACCCTGATGTCTTGCATTTGAGTAAACCCATGCTATATCAGACAAGTAAACTGCATGATATAGATGACACATCAGTTAAGTGAAAATCCAAATATTTAAGGCAAAGGGATTTGGCATCATCTGTGGCTTCACTGAATGCTAAGAGTTTGTAGAGCAAATGTGAGTAAACTTGCTTAGTCCTGGAGCAAAACTTCCTCCACATTCTTGGCTCTGATCTAGGTCTCTCAGGTCTGATGGAGCCCCGCTCAGCATTATTGTCATACTGTGGTTCTGTTGTTGGTGGGTTCTCACAAGACCACCTCCCTGGGAGTAACTGGCACACATCACTGCTGGGCATCAATGTCTGCCCTTCTTTCCCTTGTGGGCACATGGACATCATACTGCCCCACCCTCTGCAGTTAGATTGTGCCTGTGAAATGAGGGTAGGCATGATGTGTGCTGATCTGGGCTGAGGCAGTGACAAGCCTACATGTGATTCTCTTAGTTTCTCTCTTCCCTGCTGCAGTGAGCTTGGAAAACTCCTGCAGATGTGCAGATCCATAAGACCAAAGCACCCTGGATCATCAAAGTCCCAGGGAGCCACCCAGCTCCACACAGGAGTGAGCAAGAAATAGACTTCTGTTATGTTAAACCATTGAGATTTTGGGGTTATTTGTTACTATAGTGTATGCTTGTCCTATCCTGATAACTGTGATAAAAAGCGCATTTGTATGATGTGGTATGTTTGTGTGGGTGTGCACACATAGCTGTGAGTGAGTCTTCAAAGGGACATGCAAGAGTGAGTCCTCAAAGAACATTCCACGGTTAGATTAAGATGGTAACCTGTAAAAGGAAGGGCTTGGTTTTCCAGCAGGACTCAAGGAAACCCATCACTGAGAAGTGGATGCCATAGGACAGAAATCCAAAGTAGTAGGAGGGCTATAGAGGAACATTCAAAGCAGAAAAATGTATAACGTATATGGATTTACAGATTGGTCTATGATATTTGGTTTGTAAGAGATGGAACAATTCATCATGTTTCAAAAGCACATCAAACCCAATTTAAGCAACCACTTGGCAAGGATGTTTCTAAAGGTAGATGCTCACACCCCCTTGGGCCTTATTATTTTAGTGCATGATTTTAAAATGCCAGGGCTATTGCCTGAGGGTTATCTTGGGTGACCAGAGCCAGCTCTGCCCACTGGAAATGTCAGAACTAACACACCCTTCTCAGGTGCTGGTGTCTCTCAGCCAGGGAGCGAAGGGAGCGAGTGCATGGATAGGCTTGACTTCCTGTGCTGTATGCTGTGGGCTTACTGTGTCCCAGAGCTCCTGTGCAGGGCTAAGCTCCGGTCACCCACACTGGCACCCTGTTTGATAACACACCCTTTGTTGGGCTTCTTTTCTGATTTTTCTGCTTCTCCACTCCCCCGCTGAGGTATCTTGGTGTCACTTTACAAAGAACTCTGCATGCTCAAATGCTTATCTCAGGCTTTGCTTCTCAGGAAAGCCAAACTATGACAATTTTTTTTTGAGAATGACTGTCCACATCAGCTGATGTAAAAGGAAACCAAGAAAAGTTATTTTGCATTCTTGCATTGAAAAACAGTGATGATCATGTACATGTTGGCTCCTATTGGCATTGTGCTCCATAATTTGTAAAATGGAATCAAAATGACCACCTTGTGAGGCAGATTTTATCTCAGTTTTACAGAAGAACTATTGGAATTTCAAAGAAGTTTTGTGACTTTGCTAAAAGAGAGAGTTTGCAGCCTGTGGAGTTCTGGTTCTGGGTGAAATGGAGATCGTGAGGAATGGGAAACAAAAGGGGAATCCTTTGGAGGCTGTCTTGCAGGTTGTGTCTCTGCCTGTGCCTTCCCATTCCAGAGAATCCAGCTGATCATCTCCATTCAGCTGCAGGGGCTATGTTTTGGTGAGAGTTGGTTTGGCATAAAATAGGCACACTTTGTGTCCCATTCTGTGCAACTCAATTCATGAGGTTCTAAAGGTCCTTCCCACAGATGACCTCACTTCAAGCCTACCCAGTATTTTTGTCCTTAATTTTACACAGATCTTCATACACTTGGGTCCTGGATTTTAATTTGGAATATATGGTTTCCATACTAGTTTGTTAGGGCTGCCTTAACCCAGGCCCATTGAGTGGGTGGTTTAAACAGCAGAAATTTATTTTCTCACAATTCTGGAGGCTGGAAGTTTAAGATCAAAGTGTTGGCAGGGTTAGTTTCTTCTGAGGCCTCTTTCCTTGGCTTGCAGATGGCCGTCTTCACCCTGGGTCTTCACATGGTCTTCTGTGCTTGTCTGCGTCCTAATCTCTTCTCCTTATAAAGAAACCAGTTATATTGGGTTAAGGCCCACTCATTTTATTTTGATAATTTCTATAAAGGCCCTAGCTCCAAATACAGTCACATTCTGAGGTTCTACAGGCTAATATTCCAAAAAAGGAGTTATAAAGGGATACATTTCAGCCCATAAAAGTCTTTATAAATCAGGGTCCTGGAAATTTCATTCCAAAAGGAAGTCTGACTTCACCTTTTCTACCAGCATTGTTGGGTTGGAAGTTCTTTGGCAGCATATCTTCAGTAACTCTTTATTTTTTTTTTCATGTGTAATAGTGTTGATTATGTACCTACTATGGCTTAGGCCCTATGAATGGAAGATGAAACATGCTTGAATAAGGGTCAAGATGTAGTAGGAGAGGGTGAGGCTGTGTGTCCTGTGCTAAGAGGTATGCTAGAGCTCGAGCAAAGACAAAGGCATTCCTTTTCCCCTCTCTCCACCAGGTCTGTGTGATGTCCTATTCACAGCATTCCTCTTGGTGTTTCTGGGTGCTAAACTGCTCATATCCCTGCCTGCCAAACAGGATGTCTCAGCCCCTCTCCACCAGTGGGCTGAGGTCAGCAGAACTGAGGATCCTGAGCTGACAAGAGAAGAAGTTAAAGTTGGAGAAACTGCTCCCAGGGAGCTCTAGGTAAGGCCTGAGGCTGGCAGCTTAATGGGGCTGAAATAAGGATTGGATAGCAGGGCTGGACAGCCTTAGCTTCCAGGGCCTGTGAAAAGTCCACTGATGGATGGAAAGAGAGCTACACTTTTGCTCTGAAATGGCAACTTGGGCATAAGCAAACAGCAGAATTTCCTCCCAGGAGTCTGCAGCTTTGAATTCACTTTTGGGGTCAGCTTTGTTTAGATGATTGCAGGAGTTGAGTCCTTTATGAGTCAGGATCTGGTCAGGAACATGGAAACAATACTATGTATTTCATAAAGGGAATTTAATATGAGAAGTTAGACACACAGGTCTTAGGAGGCTGAATAAGAGCAAAAAGGAAACACTAAGTAAGAACAAAGATGTGTATGAAGAAAACACTGTCCACCCCTAAGGCTGTGAGAACAAAGGGAGAGGTTAGGATTAACACAAGCTAGTAGCCCAGAGAAGGGTCCCTGCAGAGCCTGGTGCTCCCCAGCTGGAGCTGCTATCCAGGAGATGTAAGGCCCTGCAGAGCTGGGGCTGAAGCCTTAGCACCTTAGCTCAGAGGAGAGTAAGGGAAGCTCAGACCTCTGAGGAGACAGCACTGCCTGACTGCTACTGGTACCTTGAAGGGGTCAAAATAAAGTTGGTCTGTAAGTGTTGAAATGCACTGAAGACTGGAATCAACTATTGTTGCTTGAAATAAGGCCATTCATGGGGACAATATGGGGCCATTCCTGGGGGCAAGGAAAGGGGATAGAGCACTTCTCTGCTTCCCCAGCTCCTGTCTGCCAGTATCCCCCTAGTGGCCGCTCCGGGGAGAGTCCAGCTGACAAAGGAGAAATGAGATCAGCTGAGTCGGAGTTCTAGGGCCACAAAGCAGAGGCTATTTGGAAGCAAGAGATTATCTTAGTCATTTTGGGCTGCTATAATGAGATATCAAAAATCCGGGTCACTTATAAACAACAGAAATGTATTTCTCACAGTTCTGGAGGCTGGGATGTCCAAGGTCAAGGTACAATGGCTGATTTGGCACCTGGTGAAGGCCCACTTCCTGGTTCATAGATGGTGCCTTCTTGCTGCATCTTCACATGGTGGAAGGGGTAAAACAGCTCTCTGGGCTCTTTTGTATAAGGGCAGTAGTCCTGTTCATAAGGGAGGCACTCTTATGACCTAATTAACTTCCAAAGATCTCATCTCCTAATGCCATTGTCTTTGTGATTAAGTTTCAACATAAGAATTTGGAGGGGACACAAACATTCAGATCGTGCTAGAAATCATACCTTAGTAGCTGGCACAGGTTGGACCAGTTCAGATCTGAGCTGAGCACCTTGAGTTATTCCTAGGAAGGGTAGAGTCTCTGTCGCTAATGGTCAAAGAACATGGAGATCTGAATCTTGACTTGAAGGTTAGCTTATGAAGTTCTCCTCTGGTGCAGTGTGAGGAATAAGGACTTAGGAATCACATTGATGTGGATTCACATCCTATCCACTGCTCACCCAGTGTGAGGTAGTGCATGACATTCAGTGCCTCTGTGTTAGTCCATTCTCTTGTCACTATAAAGAAATATCTGGGCTGGGCACAGTGGCTCCTGCTTGTAATCCCAGCACTTTAGGAGGCCGAGGTGGGCAGATCTCAAGGTCAGGAGTTTGAGACCAGCCTGGCCAATATGGTGAAACCCCACCTCTACTAAAAATAGAAAAATCAGCTGGTCATGATGGCAGGAGCTTGTAAGCCCAGCTACTCGGAAGGCTAAGGCAGGAGAATCCTTTGAACCCAGGAGGTGGATGTTGCAGTGAGCTGAGATCGCACCATTGCACTCCAGCCTGGGTGACAAGGTGAGACTCCATCTCAAAAAAAGAAAGAAATATTTGAGGCTGGGTAATTTATAAAGAAAAGAGGCTTAATTGGCTCTTATTAAAGGTTCTGCAAGCTGTAAAATCATGGCATCATCATCTGCTCGGCTTCTGCTGAAGGCCTTAGGAAGCTTCCAATTATGGTGGAAGGTGACAGGGGAGCTAGCATGTCACATGGCAAGAGTGAGAGCAAGAGAGAAAAAAGAGGGAGATCCCAGATTCTTTTAAACAACCAAATTTTACGTCGACTAATTGAGCAAGAACTCACTTATCACCAAGGGGATGGTGCTAAACCATTCATGAGGTATCCACCCCCATGATCCAAACACTTCCCACCAGGCCTCATGTTCAGTATTTGGGAATCACATTTCAATATGAGATTTGGAGGGGACAAATATCAAAGCCATATCATTCCACCTCTGGCCCCCTAAATCTCATGTTTTTCTCACCTTTCAAAATACAATCATGACTTCATAATAGTCCCCCAAAGTCTTAACTCATTCAAGCCCTAACTCAAAAATCCCAAGTCCCAAATCCCAAGTCTTGTCTGGAGATGAGTTCCTTCCACCTATAAGCCTGTGAAATAAAAAAATAAGTTATTTATTTTCCAGATACAATGGTGGCAAAGACATCGAGTATATATTCCCATCCCAAAAGGAAGGAATTGGCCAAAAGAAAGAGGCAACAGGCCTCACTCAAGTCTGAAACCCAGGAGGGCAGACGTTAAGTCTTAAAGTTTGAAAATAACTCTTGACTCCATGTCCCACATCCAGGACACACTGCTGTGAGGAGTGGGCTCCCAAGGCCTTGGGCAGCTCCATCCATGTGGCTTTGTAGGATGCAGCCCTCAAGGCTGCTCTCATGGGTTGAGTTGAGTGATTGCAGTTTTTCCAGGTTGAGGGTGTAAGCTGTCCATGGCTCTACTACTCTCAGGTCTGGAGGCTGGTGGCCCCATTCACATAGCTCCACTAGGCAGTGCCCTTGTGGGGAACTCTGTGTGGGGCCTCCAACTCTGGCCTAGCAGAGGCTATCTTCAGGAGCTCTTCTCCTGTGGCAGAGTTCTGCCTGGGCACCCAGGCTTTCTCATACATCCTCTGAAATCTAGGTGGAAGCTGCCAAGCCTCCTTCACTCTTGAATTCCATGTGCCTGCATACTTAACACCATGTGGAAGCTGCCAAGGCTTATGGCTTGTGCTCTCTGGAGTGGTAGCTCAAGCTGTATCTGTGGCCTTTTGAGCCGAGGCTAGAGTCAGAGCTATCAGGATTCTGGGAGCAATGTCCCAAGGCTGAGCAGGGCAATGACCCCTGACATTATTCTTTCCTCCTAGGCCTTTGGGCCTGTGATGGGCAGAGCTGCCTTGAAGATCTTTGAAATACCTTCAAGACCTTTTTCCCATTGTTTTGGCTATTAGCCCTTGGCTCCTTTTTAGTCATGCTAATCTCTGTAGCAAGTTGTTGCTCAGCAGCGTGCTTTTATTCCTCTTCTGAA
This sequence comes from Pongo abelii, assembly GCF_028885655.2. Classification (NCBI taxonomy): domain Eukaryota; kingdom Metazoa; phylum Chordata; class Mammalia; order Primates; family Hominidae; genus Pongo; species Pongo abelii. The sequence continues at coordinate 26,025,759 of NC_071996.2, read as the reverse complement.
AATGCTCTTTCTTTCCCTACCACATAGCCAGGATGCAAATTTTCCAAACTTTTGAGCTCTGCTTCCCTTTTAAATATAATTTCCTTTGCTCCTATATCTGATCATACATTGTTAAAAGTAGCCAGGCCACATTTTGAACATTTTGCTGCTTAGAAATTTCTTCCACTACATACCATAAGTCATCACTCTTAAGTTCAAACTTCCACAGATCCCTAAGATGTGGACACAATGCAGCCAAGTTCTTTGCTGGGGTGGAACACAGGTGACCTTTACTTAATTTCCCAATAACTTCCTTATTTTCATCTGTGACCTCAGCAACCTGGACTTCACTGTCCATATCTCTATCAGCACAATCATTTGACCAGTCTGTAGGAAGTTCCAAACTTTACTTCATCTTCCTGTCTTCCTCTGAGTCCTCCAAACTCTTTCAACCTCTGCCCATCACCTAGTCCTAAAGCTACCTTCACATTTCCAGGTATCTTTATAGCAACACCCTACTCTTCAGTACCAATTTTTTGTAGTAATCCAGTCTTGCATTGCTATAAAGAAATACCTGAGACTGGGTCATTTATATAGCAAAAAGGTTTATTTTGACTCAACGTTTTGCAGGCTATACAAGAAGCATGGTGCTGGCATCTGCTTGGCTTCTGGTGAGGCCTCAGGGAACTTATAATCATGGTGGAAGGCAAAAGGGAGCTGGCATATCACAGAGTGAGAAAAGGAGCAAGAGACAGGGGAGGAGGTCCCACACACTTTAAACAGCTAGATCTTGTGTGAACCTACTGAGAAAGAACTCACTTATCACCAAGGAGATGGTGCTAAACCATTCATGAGGGGATCCCCCCTCTGCCACCAGATCTAATCACCTCCCACCAGGCCCCATCTCCAACACTGGGGATTACATTTCAACACGCGATTTGGAGGAGACGCACATCCGAACCACATCAGCCTCTAAGCTTGCCTTCCTTTTCTGTTCACTTGTTTCCACCCTCTTGTGTTATTCCTTTTCTGTTCACTTGTTTTCACCCTTTCAATGCTGTACAATTCATAACATTTCCCATCCGAGGTCAGGGTGGAGTTAGAGTCACAATCATGCCTTCTTGTCCTTGCTGACCAAAAGCAGACGTGTGAAGCTGGCTTCCTGGCCATCTTTGTCAGGCATATGCATTTCTCTCAGGAGTGACACAGGGAGGTACAGAGTGACCTGGGGCAGGGCTATTCAGTTGGGTGACACCAAATCTTCTCATCATGGTCATGTGATGTGAACTCTCAAACAGAATAGGGCCAGCCTTGGAATCTCTGTGGAGTGAAAAGCATGATCCCTTTTTGTAGATAATTAGGCTTTTATTTGCTCCTAAGCTAATTCACTATAAGAGGTGAAAATACCCCTAAGGTATTGCATTTTAATTCTAATTTTTAATGCATGATTGAAAGCTCAGTTGGCATGATTTCAATACTGGTGATGTGCTAGAAGAGCTGTGGTGTCTTTGTGAGGGGATTTAGATGCAATCTTGTTTTCCATCATTGAAGAGAACCCTTTGTTCCTGGGAATGCCCTCACACACACATCAATACACACATGCACCCTCTACACAGACGTTAACACACAAAATTAGCACAAAATCTTGCAGGAAATTTAAAAAGAGACCCACAAAAAGAAATGACATTTGCTAGACAGGCTGTGGTGAGGATCTAAACTGCCTGGGCTGCATTCTCTCTCTGTCTCTGTCTCTCTCTCTCTTTTCATTTTCTTTAAATGTTTCCTTTGTGAGAGATAATTCCTTGACAGAAACAGCCTTCATTTCCTTTTAACTTAGAATAGCATTTCCGCCAAACTGCTCAGGGGAACGTTAGTTCTGCAGGAGTCTAAGTGAAGTTACACAGAAAAGACCATTGTGCAGCCAAATAAATTTGGGTTGAATCCAGTTAAACAGGTTTCTTTATCACAGGATTCTTCACAGCCTTTGTAGGACTAATGTACTCTGTGAACTACCAGAGTGGACTCCCATTCCAGTATTCCTTTCCAGGTTTATCAGCCACCTAACCTCTTCTTCCTTTCTTTTCTCGTGTGGCATCTTCCACTCTCAGTGTCCCAGGGCTGCCACTTTGAGACCCATGTCTCTGTGTCCTGTTCCTCTCATTTGTGATAAGGTATGGTTGGTGAGAGTGGCACTGTTCAGGGTCAGGAATCTTGTTCTTTGTCTGGGGTAGGAAACTTGACTCTGGTCATAAAAATCTAGGAGGGGATGAGTCCTAATTCCAAGCACTGGTTTGCCAGTGTGTGTGAATGTCCCCAAGAAAAGATACCTCCTAGCTGGGAGCCCACCTCATGTTTTAAGCTCTGGTAATGGGTCCTGTTTATTATAGAGTGTAGGTGGCTCTGAGTGTAGAGGTGGAAGTGGGTGTAGGAAGATCAGGTAGTGTGGAGAGGAGCTCAAAGTCCAAATATTTTGTAAAAACTCACGTCGTTGAGCTGGGTTGAGCCAGTGCTATCCCACTTTTCATTCAGCTAGGAGACTTGGGGTCAGCGGTTAATTTGTAGTTTAAATGTCTTTGGTTCTCCATGTTTTTGGAGACCTCAGGAGGCCAAGTCTACTGGGAGTAGTCATGGAGTAACCACATGTTCTGAAGCACCCCTTCACACATGTCCACAGAACACATCTCAACGCATACACATACACATCACCATGTGCACAGATGTATTCAAACCTAGGCCCGTGTCAGGGTGATCATCTCAGTTAGAAAATTGCAACATTTGCCCATTTGCTGTTTTAGCCTGTTAAGAGTCAAGAAAATGAGTTGTGGCAGAAATTTTTGAAATGCTAATTTGGGGGGATAATGAAGCATTTGGTTGGTCAATCAGAACTATCCCCCTGCTACATTAAACTGGATATTTTCAACTTCCATGCTTTTTTTTTTTTTTCCATAGGGAAAGTTCATTACTCCAAGGACAATGACAGAAAATGCACAGAGTGGACAAGAGGGAGATTTACCTAATTTGTTTTTAAAGGAGTGTTTGGAATTGCAAGCACCAAGGATAGGCTGGAGGCAATTAGCAAGGCACTGAAGGAATCATGTCTGAGAAAGAAAAAGAATGCAGTGGTATCATGTACAGTGTATGGAGGAAATTGTCAGCTACCAGCCAAGAGGTAGTAAGCATGACTTCTGTGTGATTATCGGAAAGTCCAGTGAGTCTGCTTCTTAATCAAGGAACCATCAGACCAGGCTTATGCACCACTCTCAGGAGAGTTGTGCCTGATACAGCAGTGAACAAAGTTTGGGATGCATGAGGAGACTGCTGCTGATTAGAGAAAAAAAAAATGGTCAAAAGGCAACATGGAAGCTGGATTAACAAAGGTTTTGGAGCCTGTTACATCCTGGGTTCAAATCATGGCTGAGTCACTTACCAGCTGGATGAAGCACATTATTTTTTTGAGCCTCGGTTTCTTCATCTACAAAATAGGGACAATGATGCTTCCTTAGTAGAGTTGTTTTGAAGCTTAGAAATAACGTGTATAGTGCATGTCTCAGTGCTCAGCACATGGATGATTAAAAAATAGAAAGGGTTGTGAAGATGATGGGGCTGTGTCTGTAAGTGTATTGATTCTCAGCTGGGGATGAATGGTGCCCACTGTGAGTTGGCAGAGATGACTTCAGAAGGGAATTCATTTCTTTCTGGGGAGAAGGGAGAGTGAGATGAGGTCACATACATTTCTGATGGAATAGCTTTATGTGAGAGACTATGATACAAAATCTTTCTTTTCATTACAGAATATAAATACGCTTGCTGAAGGATAGAAAGTAGATGGATGAAATCAAATAGCTTAAAGGTAGCATTAAAGAAAAATAAAGTACAAAACCAGCTTAAAAAAAGGACACCATTTTATATCCAGTAAATCCATGCAGCATCTGATTTACCATTTTCCCAATTGCCTTTCAGAGTTTATTGGAGCCTACAGTATCTGTGAACCAGATGACCAGCTTTAAGGTGGGGAGGAAGGGGACTATCTCCCTCTTCTTGTCTTGCTGTGATATCCAGAAGCACAAGCCAGATAAATGAATAGAATGACTGGGGCATGCATTCCTCAGCTTTCCCAGAGCTGGCCCCATTCCGTGCACCTTCCTTCTTGCTCTGGGCTTGCTTTGGGGTGACCACTTGCTGCATTTGCCTCCCAGGTTGTTGCCAGTTTAGCAGTTTCTTTGCACAGAACTCTGCCTTTCTCCCTGCTTTATAATCTGTTGCCTGCTCTCTGATGTGACACCTGGAAAGGCTGTGTTTCCATGGGTGACTGCTTCAGCTGGGCTTATCAACCCACTCCAGGGGCAGCCCTGGCGGAGCTGCTTTCCCTCTCTGGGCTCTGGTCCTGGGAGGTGGCTTCCAAGAGCATTCTGCACTCTGGATAGATGGGGTCTGAGTAATAATGGGATTAAAGAGAGAGGAAGGAGGAGAAATGAGGCTTAGGTCACTAAGTTCAGGCTAATAATATATAAGGCTATGGTTTATATAATTATTTTAATAAAATAAAGGCAGCTTCTGGGTTGAGAATTCTCAAACTGTGGTCTGAGGACAAGGGGCAGGTCCCCAAGTCCTTTCAAGGGGATCCTTGAGGTCAGAACTCTTTCCATAGTAACACTAAGATGTTATTTGCCCCTTTCACTCTTATTCTCTGATAAGTGTGCAGTGGAGTTTCTCAGCAGCCCCATGATAGGTGATGGCATCATTTTTCTATGGCATGTACTTTTGTATTTCAAAAATTTCTCAGTTTGAACTTCTCATTTGACAAACATTGACAGATAAAAGCCACATAAACCAAAGCTCTTTGATGGTTTTCAGTAAATTTGGGGTCCTGAGACCAAAATGTTTGAGACTTGCTGTTCTAGATTATGGCTGTGCTTTCTACTGAGGGGTGTGGTTGGGAGAGAAATTCACCAGGTGTGGGGTTATGAAGATATCCTAGGCTTTGTCATTACAAGGATGGATGCAGAAGAGACACTTGGCCATTGTGTTAGTTACACTTGTTCATTCCTTTGCTTATTGCACAAGGCATTTGAGTGTACTGTTTTAAGCATACAGAATCTGGTATCAGACTACCTGTATATGAATCCTGGTTCAGCCACTTTGTCACTCTGTGACTTTGGGCAAGTTAATGGATCTCCTTATGCCTTGGTTTCCTCATTGCAAATGAGGATCAAAATCCTTTTCTCCAGGGATTATTGTGAAGGGTAAGCTGCTCAGCCAGTGCCTGCCTGTGCTGGTAATTTTCCATTTGCACCTCTCCTTTCTTCCCCTAATACATTCCCCTCCTTTCTTTACCTTGCTCTGTATCCTGGGAAGGTGAAGGGAGGGCTAATCCCTATGGACTCCATCATTTAGATTTCTTTGCCTTCTGGCTTCCTGTTGAGTTTGACCAATGGGAGGCACCGGCAAGAGATGAGAGGTAGAAGGAGAGAGAGATGGGGATGTTTGTTCCCTTGCTTCTTTCCTGCTTTGGTGCCAGTTGTTGCATGGGCTGGGTCCCTCTACAGTCCCAGTTGCAGCCACAGTTTCTATGGCTGGACCCTTTTCATGATTCAGGGGCTTATGAAGCCCTGGCTACAGCCTCCTCCCCTTCCCTTCAGCCTAGGTATGTTGCCTGTCCTGGGGCATTGGGCTATCCTTCCTGTTTCCCTTGCCTCTGTACATCTGCTTAAGTACACCTGTAAATGGTCTTTTATTAAGCTCTTTGCAAGATTCCTGTGAGCACACCTTGTTTCTGCTGCATCCTAGCCTCTCAGGAGGCTTTAGTGGCCACGACGAGTCTGACCCTGGCACTCGCTGCTTCAGGTGCTACCTTGCGGGCTGCTACCAAGCCTTCCCAGATTTTCCTCTGTGCTTGCTCCCATGCTAGGCACAGACAGGGCAGTGGTTGCTCTCAAAAAGCTTGTGCAAAGAGACTAGACATTTAGGAATCAAAGAGTTCCGCAGAAACCTGAAGCCATAAATGCCAAGTGGCAATATGGCCAATGCTGAAACAAGTTCTCCTGGAGTTCAGAGGAGGAAGAATGGGCTGTTAGGAAAGGAGTCACTTTTCAACAGGGTGGGAAAAGTGGATCTGCAGTGAAGCTCCGCGGCTGAGTAAGCATCACTCAGAGGGAACATGTGATTGACGTGACAGTAGCCTGTGGAGAAGGTGGAGTGACCCAGCTACAGTCCTGTCCCAGGGATGGACAGGGGAATGAGGGCTTCTTCCCCTTGGAGTCACTGAAGGTTCATGTGCAGTGGCTGGAGTGAAGACAATGGTGGAGGAGATGTACAGGTGGTCCACATGTTGTTGGAGGAGGAGGATGTGAAGGCAGGTGGAGGTGATGTGACCATCCAAGGGAAGATCTAGGGGGGCCTGGACTGGGAAATAACAGGAAAATGATAGGGGAGCTGGGCAGGAGAGGGATTCTGAGGCTGAGGGCTCCTCTTCAAGCTTGTCTGACTGCTAAGCGCACGTCCTCCCTCCCCAGTGTGTCCCTCTCCCCAGCCGATGACAGAGTCAGCAGATGCTTCTCCGGACCCTGGGGTGTAATGTGTTATTTCTGTCACCGACTCCCTGAGTAATTGTGTGCTGGTTGCTTTTCCTCTCTGGGCATCAGTCTCTTCATCTGGAAGATAAAGGTGTAACATGCATGATCCATAGAACCTCCTGGTTTGACATCTTGTGAGTCCATGCTGCAAATATCACATTGACTTTCACCCCCTCTGATAGTACTTCATCTCCAGGAGAGATTTTGTCCTCAAAAGAGAGACTGATAAGAGGAAGGACTAACATTGTTCTCCTGCTATTTTGTAGGTACTGTGCTATGCAATGTTCATATCTTATTTAATTGTCCTAACGCCCTTCCTTCAGTTAGCATTGATTTTGGCAGAATTAACAGAAAATCTGACTCAGTGTGGTTAAATCAATAGAGTGAATTTTTCTCATAGAACAAGAAATCTGGAGGCAATTACCTGTTGGCCTTAATTCAGTGGCTCAGATATGTCAGGACAGGCCCTGGTATGTTTGTCTTGGCCTTTCCTTCATGGCCACAGAAAGGCTGCTGCAGCTCCAGCCACCGTCTTTGTAAAGGAAGAGTGTGGGGGAAGGGACACTGCCAGGTCTGTCCATTGGTCCTTTTTTTTTTTTTTGAATCAGTAAAGGAAAGCATTATTAGTTTTTCTCATTGACAAGAAAAGAATGAGGCCTAGAGAGGTTGAGCCACTTTTAAACACCAAGAGTCAGCATGACTCTGCCCCAGAGTCTCAGCTCCCTTTCCTTTCCAGTGCTGGGTTAGCAAAACTGGTTTGCAGGTGCCTTACTGCACCAGGAGGCCTCTGCATCCTAGTGCAACCAAATATCAAGGTAGGTTAGCGACTGGAGGGGAATCCTCAGTGGGGGATGTCCTTTTTTATTCCTGGAAGTGTTCTGAAGCTGGGTTTGTGTGCTGGAACCAGACCTCCCTTTCTTGATGGGAATAAATGATACTAACAGTATTCAGGAAAAGAGCACAGCATTTAGTTATGATTGGGAGATGGGCAACCTTCTTCCCCAGTCGTCCTGCCCAAGCCTGCTTGGTGAATCCTGTTCCTCCCTGTCACCTGCTGCATCCCCCCTCTTTCCTTCTTCCTGAGTCTCCTGCATGGATCTCTGATGCTCAGGAGGAAGATTCCTGTCCATCCTGAAGTGTACCACTTGCTGAGTCAGCTGTGCCCCACCCATGACCATGGGTGAACATGGTTTTTTGTTTTTGTTTTTGTTTTTCCTCTACTGGGAAATTACTAGATAATTATTTTTTTGGTAGGGATTTAGTTGAAATGAAAACAGAGACCTTGAAACAAATTGCAAATTATAACAAGTTTGGAGTTGGAAAAATGAAGACCAACCTTCTGCTTTTTTTTTTCGTAGTTTTGTTGAGAAGCTGCAGGAAGGCCAAGGCCAAGTTGAGGGGATGTCAGCCCAGGGCAGTATCCTCATCCCTCCCCTCCCAGTGGTTTTATTTCAATAACGTTTGGTTTCAAACTTGGCTTGTGGGAAGACCATTGTACTCATAACTAGGCCATCTGGGATGGGTTGTGTTGGTGTGAGTGGGACCAGGGGTGGGGCCCTGGATGTATTTTCTTGGTCACTGGTGTGCCAGCGGATAGATGGAGGGGCTGTTTCCTGAGTTTGGAATGAAATCTGAGCGTGAAATTGCCTGGCTTCAGCTCTTCCTGGCCCCTGCCTACTTTCAGGACCCAGCCCTGCCTCCCTCCTTCCCACTGCACTTGCTGAGAGGAACACAGTGAACTACTGGAGCACAACACACTGTTTCTCAGGGCCCTTTGTTCACGTTCTCCTTGCAACACCTTTCTTAACTACACCTGGCTGGCACGCATTCACCTGTCAGGACTCAGGAAGCCATGCCTCAGTTCTTAGAACTAGCAAGGGGCTTCTTTGGGCTCCTGCCAAGCTTCCATGATGCATTCCTCCATAGCACTGAAATTTGCTCTTTGCTTTTCTTTCTTTTTATGGATTTGTGAGATCCGTGAGAACAGGGTCTATGCCTCGTTCATTTTGGAATCCCCAGCCCCTAGCACAGTGCTTGGCTCAGAATGGACCTCAGTAATGCAGCACTGAACGACTCTAAACAAACAGCAAGAATATACAATTTGTTTTCGGCAGAAGAGCAGCCAAGGTCCCTCTGCACAATGGATCCCCTGTAAGCCAAGCTCTGCTGCTGTGGATATCCAGCCTTCCGCATGATCTTCTCTGCAGACAAAAATGGTGCTTGAGCCGGTGCAGCAAGCACGCCCTTCTGTATTCCTCTCTTGAGATTGTTCGCATTTAATATTTGTGCCTAGACGCACCCGTTCCTGCTGGAGGGTTTTAATAGCCCACTTGACATTTTCTATTTTTTGGATGGTTGTTTCTATTAAATTGTAATGAAACAAATGAACATTACTTGTTTTTTTTCTTTCCTTCTTCAAAATCTCTTTCTAAATGGACTGTATACCAAGCTTGCAACAGCAGTAGATTTTCCCTGAATGACTGAGCCAGGCAGTGCCTTGAAAGAAACAGCATTCAAAGTGGGCATTAGAACCAGGCCCCCGAGTAGATGGACTCCAGCTGTTTCATTTCGGAGGCGAGGTAATGAGACTAGAGATGAAGTAACTGCTCCTCACATTGTTAGTGACAGAGTTGGCCTTATAACTCAGGAACGCTTATCATTTAAGAGTTTATTTATTTTTAATTGTCAATAACATTGTCTTGTAATAAAGGCTCTTCTTAACTGCTGAAGTCCAGGAATAAGAATAAAAAAATTAGCCCAAATTTTCAGCACCAGAAATAATATTTTAGTACCTTTATTGGTCACTTGTTCTTTGTGTGCATATTTTACGCTTATTTTAATAAACACGTATACCTAAAACATGTAAAGTATGAAGAAGAAAATGAATTACCCAAACTCAAGCCCCTAGAGTTAAGTGCTGCAAGCAATTGGATATGTGGTTTTGCAAAATGTTGTTTTCTTTCTCCAAATAAATATAAAGTGGGATCACACTATATATCTTGCTTGGTAACTTGCATTTTGCATCTTGCTAATATAGTATGAACAGCTTTTAAACCAAAAAGTACTCACAGCCTCATTTTTGATGACTGGATAGCAGCCTATAAATGTGCCACAATTAATTTATCAAAATTGTTATTATTAGACATGCAAGTTGTTCCCTGTTTTTTTCACTATTACACATAGTACTTTGATAAATATCTTTGACTATGGAAGAATACAGTTTTTCACTCATTTGTTATTTTGTTAGAATAATTTGCATGAGGGTAGTAATTTACAGGTCAATGTGTTTGCACATGTTAGACATATTTGACGTGGACCTTCAAATCGCATTCCAGAAGAACAATGTGAGGTTATTTCTTACAGAAGCACATGAGAAAGCTCATTTTCCACATCCCTGCCTTGCTGCATTCAAATGTACTTCTCATTTCGTCAGTTTTGGTGAATTTGTGTCTTTGAAAAATCAACCATTTCACTGAAATTTTAAAATTTATTATCATACAGTTGTACATAGTTTTCTCTTATAATGAACAAACAACCATTTCATGCTTGTGGTTGTAAGCCCCTTCTCATTCTTAATATGTTGTTAAGAAGAGCAGAATGCTCTGGGCAGATTTCAAAATCGTTAGTTTTCTCTCCCCGCTGCTGTAAGCAAAAGTGGATTTTTTTCTTCAGTATTTACTGTGAGAACTTGGGAGAGCTCCTGGAGGTAAGGCTCACAAAAGTGTGGGGATCCCTGTAAGACTAGGTCCCCCTGGAGTTTATAAACTCTCAAACTTCGTCCACACAGGGCCTCCAGCAATTCATGAATTATAGTTCAGGTTTTCCTACCTTGGCACTGCTTCTGGTGGAGTTTTCTCCTCCTGGGATTCTGCTCCAGTGAGCTATGATTTCTTGTGTCCACCTGTCTGTCTCATCAGTTTTGGGGGCAGCAGTTTGCCCTGTCACCTGAGTTCTCCGATGGATCTAAGAAGAATTGCTGACTTTCAGTTTTTTCAACTCTTCCTTTGTTGTGAGGATGGGAGTGACAATGTTCAAGCTCCTTACATGTAGGACTGGAAACAGGAAAACCTCCATTCTCAATGTTTTCCGTTGTTTGTCTTCCTTCCCTCCCTCCCTCCCTCCCTTCCTCCCTTTCTTTTCTTTCCTTTCTATCAATTAGCTTTGTAACATGTTCATCTATATTATTGGTCTTTGCACAAATTCTTTTTATTCATTCTGCTTTTTAGGATTTGAATAAATTACTTCCAGCTTTTATATTTAATAATTCCTCCCTCTTTCTTTCTTTAGATTATATTTTGCTGTTATTCTAGCTGTTCAAGTGAGACGGTTTATTTTTACTGTTATCTCTTGCATTTACTTCTATTCCTTTGTTCTATTAATCTCTTTAGGGAAATGGATTATCTGCTGTATGCCTCGGTCATAAGCTTCTTTTGGGTGAAGATCTTGTTTTCTTCAGATCGTGGCACAGTGCTCAGCTCAAGGTGAATGATCCATAGTGGCTGAATGCATAAATGAAGGAGTAAATGCATGTTAGATTTAAGGTGTCTATCCTCCTATCCCAGATATTTTTTCTATTTAAATTTATTTTGCCATTTCTTCAACATTTTGCATTTAAAAGTGTTGCTCCTTTTGGCCCAAATGTACCATATATGCAATTTTATATCTCACTTTGTAAAATTTAATCTGGTTATCGTATTGTTAAATAAAATTTTTATAATGTTATTATGGATTCATTTCTATTCATTGGGTGTGTTATATTTTACTTAACTATAACCTATTGATGTAAATTTGAGATAGTGCCAATTATTTTTGCTATTAAAAGAAATTATATGAATATTTTACAAAGTATTATGGAAACTTTCTTCATGATAAAATTACTGTAGTTACATTTATGGGTCAGAGACCTGAATATTTAATTGTTAGATTTTGACAAATGGTTTTTCAAAAGGGTAATACAAAATGTGGCATCCACTAGCAATGTGTGAATGTTAATTGTCTCTCCACAGATTTGCTAATTTGGGGTGCTGTCTACCCCTGCCTTCCAACTCTGGCTGAGTACTCCTGACACTACACTCTAACACCCCCTGTCTCTCTTTAGATCTTTGAAACCTTTTTCCAGTTTCTTGAATGGAACAAAGGTGAGAGTGAGAAAGATCAAGAATTAAGATGATACACTTGGCCAGGTGCAGTGGCTCACGCTTGTAATCCCAGCACTTTGGGAGGCTGGGGGGAGCGGATCACCTAAGGTCAGGAGTTCAAGACCAGCCTGGACAACATGGTGAAAACCCCATCTCTGCTAAAAGTACAAAAATTAGCCGTGCTTGGTGATGGGCACTGTGATGGGTGCCTGTAATCCCAGATACTCAGGTGGATGGGGCAGGAGAATTGCTTGAACCTAGGAGGCGGAGGTTGCAGTGAGCTGAGATTGTACCACTGCACTCCAGCCTGGGTGACAGACGGAGACTCCATTTCGGGAAAAAAATAAAAAAAAATAAAAAAAGATAATTTACTTCACTTTTCTTCTACTTTTTTTTTAAAACTAAGATTGATTGAAACTTTTTAAAGTTACAAAGTATAAAGGAGAAAATAAGACCCGAATGATCCATTTATTCTCGAATTTATTTCACAAGTTGGAAAAGCCAAACAGGGTGGAGTGGAAGAAAATGGGCAGCAAAAGCCTCATTTCCCATTTTCTGTTCCTCTCCTTGGAGGTAATTACTTATGAATATGTCTTTGATTCTTTCCAGAATACACATGCTAGCAAACTTATTACATTTCAGTATTCCAAGATGCTTTAGTGTTGACCTTTTTTGTAGCTTTCATCTGGCTGGAGTGGTTCTGGGAGATCCTACATTGTAGGAGGCATTGCTTCTTAAACTAAACAATTTCAACAGTACAAATGTAAGGGATGCATGTGACATTTTGTTACATGTATATAATGCATAGTGATCAAGCTAGAGTATTTAGGATGTCCATCAGCGAGTATAATACATTTTTGTCAATTATAGTCACCCTACTCTGCTACCAAACATTGAATTTATTCCTTTTATCTGTGTGTTTGTACCCTTTAACCCACTTCTCTTCATCCTCCCTCGTGTCCTACTCACCCTTCCCAGTGTGTTATCTGTCTTCCACGGTCTACCTCCATCTGATAACATTTTTAGCTCACAAATATAAGTGAGAACATTTGATATTTGTCTTTATTTATTTATTTATTTTTATTATACTTTAAGTTTTAGGGTACGTGTGCACAACGTGCAGGTTAGTTACATATGTATACATGTGCCATGTTGGTGTGCTGCACCCATTAACTCATCATTTAACATTAGGTTTATCTCCTAATGCTATCCCTCCCCCACTCAGCAAACTACTGCAAGGACAAAAAAGCAAACACCACGTGTTCTCACTCATAGGTGGGAAATGAACAATGAGAACACATGGATGCAGGAAGGGGAATATCACACACCGGGGCCTGTTGTGGGGTGATATTTGTCTTTCTGTGCCTGGCTTGTTTTACATAAGATAATGACCTTCAGTACCATCCATGTGCTGAAAATGACATGATTTCATTCTTTTATATGTCTAAGTAGTATTCCAATGTGCATATATACCACATTTTCTTTATTCATTCATCCACTGATGAACACTTAGGTTGATTCAATATCTTTGCTGTTGTGAATACTGCTTCAATAAACACCCAAGCACAGATATCTCTTTGATATATTGATTTCTATTCCTTTGGGTAGATACTTGGTGTGGGGTTGCTGGATTGAATGGTAATTCTATTTTCAGTTCTTTTAGAAATCTCCATACTGTTTTTTATAGTGGCTGTACTAGTTTTTATCCCACAGTTTATAAGAGTTCTCTTTTCTCCACACCCTCACCAATATCTGTTATTTTTTCTTTTTAATAATAGCCATTCTGACTGGATTAAGATATCTCATTGTAGTTTTGTTTTGCATTTCTCTAGTGATTAATGACATTGAGTATTTTTTCATACACCTGTTGGCTGTTTGTAGGTCTTCTTTCGAGAAATGTCCATTCATGTCCTTTGCCCACTTTTTAATGGGATTATTTGCTTATTTTTCCTGTTGGTTGTTTGAGCTTCTTATATATCCTGGATATTAGTCTTCTTTCAGATGAATAGCTTAAAATATTATTTAATAATATATTAAATATTATTAAATGCAAATATTATTTAATAATATATTAAATATTATGAAATGCAAATATTATTTAATGTCTTAAATATTAAATGCAAATATTATTTAATATTTTAAATAATATTTTCTCCCATTCAACAGATTGTCTCTTTGCTCTTTTGATTATTTCTTTTGGTATACCGAAGCATTTTAATTTAATTAAGTCCCATTGGTCTATTTTTGCTTTTGTTGCCTGTGCTTTTGAGGTCTGAGTCATAAATTTTGTGTCTAGTCTGATGTCCAGGAGAGTTTTATCTAAGTTTTCTCCTGGTATTTTTATAGTTTTGGGTCATATGCTTAAATATTTAATCCATTTTGCATTGATTTTTGTATATGCTGAAAGGTAGGAGTCCAGCTTTATTATTCTGTATGTGGCTATCCAATTTTCCTGGCATCATTTGCTGAAAAGGGTGTCCTTTCCCCAATGTAAGTTCTTGTTGGCTTTGTCGAAAATCAAATGGCTATGAATATGTGGCTTTATTTCTGGATTCTGTATTCTTTTCCATTGATCTATGTGTCTTTTTTGTATCAATACTGTGCTGTTTTGGTTACTATAGCATTATCATATATTTAGAAGTCAGATAATGTTATGCCTACAGCTTTGTTCTTAATGCTCAGGATTGCTTTGGCTATTCAGGCTTTTTTTTGGTTCTGTATAAATTTTAGAATTTTTTTGGGAAGTCTGTGAAGAGTGACATTGGTATTTTGATAAGGAGTGCGTTGAATCTGTAGATTGCTTTGGGCAATATAGCCATTTTAACAATATTAGTTCTTCTGATGCATAAGTATGGGATGTTTTTCTGTTGTTTGTGTTCTCTTCATTTTTTTCATTAGTGTTTCGTAATTTTCCTTGAAAATATCTTTACCTTTCTGGTGTCTGGTTAGATTTTTCCCTAGGTATTTTATTTTAATTTGGTAGCTATTGTAAATGGGATTGCTGTCTTGATTTCTTTCTAGGCTAGATTGTTATTAGTGTATAGAAATACTACTAATTTTTGTATGTTGCTTTTGTATTCAGCAACTTCACTGAATTCATTTATCAGATCTACAAAATTTTTGGTAAAGTCTGGGTTTTTCTAGATACGATTACATCATCAGCAAAGAGAGACAATGTTACTTACTCTTTTCTAATTTGGATTCTTTTTATTTCTTCTATTGCCTGATTGCTCTGGCTAGGACTTCCTGTACTATGTTGAACAGCAGTGATGAAAGTGAGCATTCTTGTTTTTTTTCGACTTTTCCCCAGTCATTGTGATGTTAGCTGTGGGTTTGTTGTATCCAGTCTTTATTATGTCAAGGTACTTTTCTTCTACTCCTAATTCACTAAAAGTTTTTATCATGAAAGGATGTTAAATTTTACCAAATGCTTTTTCTGCATCTATAGGGATGATCATAGAGTTTTATTATTATTATTATTTTATTATTATACTTTAAGTTCTGGGGTACATGTGCAGAATGTGCAGTTTTGTTAAATAGGTATACATGTGCCATGGTGGTTTGCTGCATCCATCAACCCGTCACCTACATTATGTATTTCTCCTAATGCTATCGCTCCCCTAGTCCCCCACCTCTGGACAGGCCCTGGTATGTGTGATGTTCCCCTCCCCATGTCCGTGTGTTCTCATTGTTCAACTCCCACTTATGAGTGAGAACATGTGGTGTTTGGTTTTCTGTCCTTGTGATACTTTGCTCGGAATGATGGTTTGCAACTTCATCCATGTCCCTGCAAAGGACATGAACTCATCCTTTTTTATGGCTGCATAGTATTCCATGGTGTATATGTGCCACATTTTCTTTGTCAAGTCTATCATTGATGGATATTTGGGTTGGTTCCAAGTCTTTGCTATTGTGAACAGAGCCGCAATAAACATACGTGTGCATGTGTCTTTATAGTAGAATGATTTATAATCCTTTGGGTATATACCCAGTAATAGGATTGCTGGATCAAGTGGTATTTCTAGTTCTACATCCTTGAGAAATCTCCACACTGTCTTCCAAAACGGTTGAACTAATTTACACTCCCATCATTCCTATTTCTCCACATCCTCTCCAGCATTTGTTGTTTCCTGACTTTTTAATGATCACCATTTTAATGATCGCCATTCTAACTGGCATAAGATGGTATTTCATTATGGTTTTGATTTGCATTTCTCTAATGACCAGTGATGATGACCTGTTTTTCATATGGTTGTTGGCTGCATAAATGTCTTCTTCTGAAAAATGTCTGTTTATATCTTTCACCCACTTTTTGATTTTTTTTCTTGTAAATTTATTTAAGTTCTTTGTAGATTCTAGATATTAGCCCTTTGTCAGATGGATAGATTGCAAAAATTTTCTCCCATTCAGTAGGTTGCCTGTTCACTCTGAAGATAGTTTCTTTTGCTTTGCAGAAGTTCTTTAGTTTAATTAGATCCCATTTGTCAATTTTGGCTTTCATTGCCATTGCTTTTGGTGTTTTAGACATGAAGACTTTGTCCATGCCTATGTCCTGAATGGTATTGCCTAGGTTTTTTCTAGGATTTTTATGGTTTTAGGTCTTACATTTAAGTCTTTAAAACACCTTGAGTTGATTTTTGTATAAGGTGTAAGGAAGGGGTCTAGTTTCAGTTTTCTGCATATAGCTAACCAGTTTTTCCAACAGCAACTACTAAATAGAGAATCCTTTCCCCATTGTTTTTGACAGGTTTGTCAAAGATCAGATGTTTGTAGATGTGTAGTGTTATTTCTGAGGCCCCTGTTCTGTTCCATTTGTCTATATATCTGTTTTGGTACCAGTACCATGCTGTTTTGGTTACTGTAGCCTTGTAGTATAGTTTGAAGTCAGGTAGCATGATGCCTCCAGCTTTGTTCTTTTTGCTTAGGATTGTCTTGGCTATGCAGGCTCTTTTTTGTTCTATATGAGCTTTAAAGTAGTTTTTTCCAATTCTGTGAAGAAAGTCAATGGTAGCTTGATGGGGATTGCATTGAATCTATAAATTACTTTGGGCAGTATGGCCACTTTCACGATATTGATTCTTTCTATCCATGGGCATGGAATGTTTTTTCATTTATTTTTGTCCTCTCTTATTTCCTTGAGCAGTGGTTTGTAGTTCCCCGTGAAGAGGTCCTTCACATCCCTTGTAAGTTGTATTCCTAGGTATTTTATTCTCTTAGTAGCGATTGTGAATGGGAGTTTACTCATGATTTGGCTCTTTTTTTGTCTGTTATTGGTGTATAGAAATGCTTGTGATTTTTGCACATTGATTTTGTATCTTGAGACTTTGTTGAAGTTGCTTATCAGCTTAAGGAGATTTTGGGCTGAGACAATGGGGTTTTCTAAATATACAATCATATCATCTGCAAACAGAGACAATTTGACTTCCTCTTTTCCTATTTGAATATCCTTTATTTCTTTCTCTTGCCTGATTGCCCTGGCCAGAACTTCCAATACTATGTTGAATAGGAATGCTGAGAGAGGGCATCCTTGTTTCGTGCCAGTTTTCAAAGGGAATGCTTCCAGTTTTTGACCATTCAGTCTGATATTGGCTGTGGGTTTTTCATAAATAGCTCTTATTATTTTGAGATGCGTTCCATCTATACCTAGTTTATTTATTTTTTATTTTTATTTATTTATTTTTGAGACAGAGTCTCGCTCTGTTGCCCAGGCTGGAGAGCAGTGGCGTGATCTCGGTGCAACCTCTGCCTCTCAGGTTCATACCATTCTCCTGCCTCAGCCTCCCAAGTAGCTGGGACTACAGGCACCCACCACCATGGCTGGCTAATTTTTTTGTATTTTTAGTAGAGACAAGGTTTCACTGTGTTAGACAGGATGGTCTTGGTCTTTTCACCTTGTAATCCACCCGCCTCAGCCTCTGAAAGTGCTGGGATTACAGCGTGAGCCACCGCACCCTGCAATACCTAGTTTATTGACAGTTTTTAGCATGAAGCGGTGTTGAATTTTGTCTAAGGCCTTTTTTGCATCTATTGAGATAAACATGTGGTTTTTGTCATTGGTTCTGTTTATGTGATGCATTATGTTTATTGATTTGCATATGTTGAACCAGCCTTGCATTCCAGGTATGAAGCTGACTTGATTGTGGTGGATAAGCTTTTTGATGTGCTGCTGGATTGATTGCCAGCATTTTATTGAGGATGTTTGCATTGATGTTCATCAGGGATATTGGCCTGAAATTTTCTTTTTTTGTTGTGTCTCTGTCAGGTTTTGGTATCAGAATGATGCTGGCCTCATAAAATGAGTTAGGGAGGATTCTCTCTTTTTCTATTGTTTGGAATAGTTTCAGAAGGAATGGTAGCAGCTCCTCTTTGTACCTCTGGTAGAATTTGGCTCTGAATCTTTCTGGTCCTGGACTTTTTTTGGTTGGTAGGCTATTAATTACTGCCTCAATTTCAGAACTTGTTATTGGTTTATTCAGTGATTCAACGTCTTCCTTGTTTAGAGTTGGGAGGGTGTATGTGTCTAGGAATTTATCCATTTCTTCTAGATTTTCTAGTTTATTTGCATAGAGGTGTTTATAGTATTCTCTGATGGTAGTTTGTATTTCTGTGGGATCAGTGGTGATATCTCCTTTATCATTTTTTATTGTGTCTATTTGATTCTTCTCTCTTTTCTTCTTTATGAGTCTGGCTAGCGGTCTATCTACTTTGTTGATCTTTTCTAAAAACCAGCTCCTGGATTCATTGATGTTTTGAAGGGTTTTCTGTATCTCTATCTCCTTCAGTTCTGCTCTGATCTTAGTTATTTCTTGTCTTCTGCTAGCTTTTGAATTTGTTTGCTCTCGCTTCTCTAGTTCTTTTAATTGTGATGTTAGGGTGTCGATTTCAGAACTTTCCTGCTTTCTCTTGTGGGCATTTAGTGCTGTAAATTTCCCTCACACACTGCTTTAAATGTGTTCCAGAGATTCTGGTACATTGTGTCTTTGTTCTCATTGGTTTCAAAGAACATCTTTATTTCTGCCTTCATTTCGTTACTTACCCAGTAGTCATTCAGGAGCAGGTTGTTTAGTGTCCACATAGTTGTGTGGTTTTGAGTGAGTTTCTTAATCCTGAGTTCTAATTTGGTTGCACTGTGGTCTGAGAGACTGTTTGTTATGATTTCCATTCTTTTGCATTTGCTGAGGAGTGTTTTACTTCCAATTATGTGGTCAATTTTAGAATAAGTATAATGAGGTGCTGAGAAGAATGTATATTCTGTTGATTTGGGGTGGAGAGTTCTGTAGATGTCTATTAGGTCCGCTTGGTCCAGAGCTGAGTTCAAATCCTAAATATCTCTTTTAATTTTCTGTGTTGTTGACCTGTCTAGTATTGACAGTGGGGTGTTTAAAGTCTCCCACTATTATTGTGTGGGAGCTTATGTCTCTTTGTAGGTCTCTAAGAACTTGCTTTATGAATCTGGGTACTCCTGTATTGGGTGCATATATATTTAGGATAGTTAGCTCTTGTTGCATTGATCCCTTTACCATTATGTAATGCCCTTCTTTGTCTCTTTTGATCTTTGTTGGTTTAAAGTCTGTTTTATCAGAGACCAAGATTGCAACTCCTGCTTTTTTTGTTGTTGTTGTTGCTTTTCACTTGCTTGGTAAATAGTCCTCCATCCGTTTATTTGGAACCTATTTGTGTCTCTGCACGTGAGATGGGTCTCCTGAATACAGCACACTGATGGGTCTTGACTCTTTGTCCAATTTGCTAGTCTGTGCCTTTTAATTAGGGCATTTAACCCATTTACACTGAAGGCAAATATTGTTGTGTGTGAATTTGATCCTGTCATTCTGATGTTAGCTGGTTATTTTGCCTGTTAGTTGATGCAGTTTCTTCATAGTGTCAATGGTTTTTACAATTTGGCATGTTTTTGCTGTGGCTGGTACTGGTCATTCCTTTCCATGTTTAATGCTTCCTTCAGGAGCTCTTGCAAGGCAGGCCTGGTGGTGACAAAATCTCTCAGCATTTGCTTGTTTGTAAAGGATTTTATTTCTCCTTTGCTTATGAAGCTTAGTTTGGCTGGATATGAAATTCTGGGTTGAAAATTCTTTTCTTTGAGAATGTTGAATATTGGCCCCCACTCTCTTCTGTCTTGTAGGGTTTCTACAGAGAGATCCACTGTTAGTCTGATGGGCTTCCCTTTGTGGGTCATCCGACCTTTCTCTCTGGCTGCCCTTAACATTTTTCCCTTCATTTCAACCTTGGTGAATCTGACGATTATGTGTCTTGGGGTTGCTCTTCTTGAGGATTATCTTTGTGGTGTTCTCTGTATTTCCTGCATTTGAATGTTGGCCTGTCTTGCTAGGTTGGGGAAGTTCTCCTGGATAATATCCTGCACAGTGTTTTCCAACTTGGTTCCATTCTCCCTGTCACTTTCAGGCACACCAATCAAACATAGATTTGGTTTTTCACATAGCCCCATATTTCTTGGAGGCTTTGTTCATTTCTTTTCATTCTTTTTTCTCTGATCTTGTCTTCTCACTTTATCTCATTAAGTTGATCCTCAGTCTCTGATATCCTTTTTTTCTGCTTGATTGATTCAGCTATTGATACTTGGGTATGCTTCAGGAAGTTGTCACGCTGTGTTTTTCAACTCCCTCAGGTCGTTTATGTTCTCCTCTAAACTGGTTATTTTAGTTAGCAATTCGTCTAACCTTTTTTCAAGGTTCTTAGCTTCCTTGCATTGGGTTAGATCATGCTCCTTTAGCTCAGAGGAGTTTGTTATTACTCACCTTCTGAAGCTTACTTCTGTCAATTCATCAAACTCATTCTCCACCCAGTTTTGTTCCCTTGCTGGCAGGGAGTTGTGATCTTTTGGAAGAGAAGAAGAGTTCTGGTTTTTGGAATTTTCAGCCTTTTTGCACTGGTTTCTCCCCATCTTCATGGATTTATTTAACTTTGGTCTTTGATGTTGGTGATCTCAGGATAGGGTCTCTGAGTGGGCATGCTATTCCTTTCTGTTTGTTAGTTTTCCTTCTAACAGTCAGGCGTCTCTGCTGCAGGTCTGCTGGAGTTTGCTGGAAGTCCACTCTAGACCCTATTTGCCTGGGTATCACCAGCGGAGACTGCAGAACAGCTAATATTGCTGCCTGGTCTTTCCTCTGGAAGCTTCATCCCAGAGGGGCACCTGCCAGGTGCCAGCCAGAGCTCTCCTGTATGAGGTGCCTGTCAGCCCCTACTAGGAGGTATCTCCCAGTCAGGATACATGGGCATAAGGGACCCACTTGAGGAAGCAATCTGACCCTTAGCAGAGCTTGAATGCTACTCTGGGAGGACCGCTGCTCTCTTCAGAGCCCTCAGGAAGGGATGTTTAAATCTGCTGAAGCTGTGCCCACAGCTGCCACTTGCCCCTGCTGTTCCGTCCCAGAGAGATGTGGATTTTATCTATAAGTCCCTGACTGGGACTGCTGCCTCTTTTTTTCAGAGATGCCCTGCCCAGAGAGGAGGAATTTAGACAGGCAGTCTGGCCACAGTGACCTTGCTGATCTGCAGTGGGCTCCACCCAGTTTGAACTTCCTTTGTTTATACTGTGAGGGTAAAACCACCTACTCAAGCCTCAGCAATGGTGGACGCCCCTCCCCACACCAAGCTCGAGTGTCTCTGGTTGACCTCAGACTGTTGTGCTGGCAGTGAGAATTTCAAGCAGGTAGATCTTAGTTTGTTGGGCTCTGTGGGGGTGGGACCTGCCGAGCCAGACCACTTGGCTCCCTGGCTTCAGCCCCCCTTCCAGGGGAGTGAACGGTTCTGTCTCACTGGTGTTCTAGGCACCACTAGGGTATGGAACAAACAAACAAACAAACACTCCTGCAGCTAGTTCAGTGTCTGCCTGAATGGCCACCCAGTTTTGTGCTTGAAACCCAGGGCCCTTGTGGCATAGGCATGGGAGGTACTCTCCTGGTCTGCAGGTTGTAGAGGCCATGGGAAAAGCACAGTATCTGGGCCGGAGTGCACCGTTCTTGATGCGCAGTCCCTCACAGCTTTCCTTGGGTAGGGGAGAGAATTCCCCAACCCTTTGTGCTTCTCAGGTGAGGCGACACCCCACCCTGCTTCAGCTCACCCTCCATGGGTTGATTCCACTGTCCAACCGGTCCCAATGAGATGAACCAGGTATCTTGGTTGGAAATACAGAAATCACCTGCCTTCTGTGTTGGTCTTGCTGGGAGCTGCAGGCTGGAGCTGTTCCTATTCAGCCATCTTGCCAGCAATCACAGATGATCATATAGTTTTGTCCTTCATTTTGTTGATGTGATGCACCCCATTTACTGATTTGCATATATTGATCCATCCTTTCATTCATGATCAAGTGGGAGGATCAGTCCCACTTGATTATGGTGCATTATCTCCTTGATATGCTGTTGGGTTTGGTTTGCTAGTATTTTGTTGAGAATTTTTGTGTCCATGTTCATCAAGGATATTTTGTGGTGCCCTTGTCTGTTTTTTTAATTAGAGTAATGCTGGCCCAAAGAAGGAGGTAGAGAGAATTCTATCCTCTTCCATTTTTTGTAATGGTTCCAGGAAGATTGGTATTAGTTTTTCTTTGTACATTTGGTAGAATTTGGCTGTGAATTCATCTAGTCCTGGGCTTTTCCTTGTTGCGAGTGTTTTTTTATTACTCATTTCATCCTGATATTCATTACTGGTCTGATCAGGTTTTCTGTTTATTCCTGATTCAATCTTAGAAGGTTGTATGTTTCCAGGAATTTATCCGTTCCTCTAGGTTTCCCAATTTGTTAGTGTATACTTGTTTATAATAGTCACTGATGATCTTTTGTATTTCTGTGGTGATATGATTTGGATTTGTGTCCTCACCCAAATCTCATTGTCAAATTGTAATCACCAATGTTGGAGGAGGGGCTTAGATGGGAAGTAATTGGATCACTGGGGGCAGATTTCTCCATTGCTATTCTTGTGATAGTGAGTTTTCATGAGATATGGTTGTTTAAAAGTGTGTGGCACCTCTTCCCACTTCCTCCTGCTCTGGACATGTAAGACATGCCTCCTTCCTTTTCACCTTCTGCCATAATTGTAGGTTTCCTGAGGCCTCCCCAGCCATACTTCCTGTACAGACTGTGGAGCTGTGAACCAATTAAACCTCTTTTGTTTATGAATTACCCAGTCTCAGGTAGTTCTTCATAGCAATGCAAGAATGGTACCAATACAGAAATTTGGTATCAGGAAGTGAGGCCTTGTTACAAAAATACCTGAAAATGTGGAAGGCACTTTGGAACTGAGTAATGGGTAGAAGTTGGAACAGTTTGGAGGGCTCAGAAGAAGACAGAAACATGAGGGAAAGTTTTGAACTTCCCAGAGACTAGTTGAATGGTTGTGACCAAAATGCTGATAGTGATATGGACAATGAAGTCCAGGCTGAGGTGGTCTCAGATGCAGAAGAGGAACTTATTAGGAACTGGAGTAAAGGTCACTCTTGCTATGGTTTAGCACAGAGACTGGTGACATTGTGTCCCTGCTCTAGGGATCTATGGAACATTGAACTTGATAGTGATGATTTATGGTATCTGGCAGAAGAAATTTCTAAGCAGCAAAGCATTCAACATGTGGCCTGGCTGCTTTTAACAGTGTATGGTCATATATGTGAGCAAAGAGGTGATCTGAAATTAGAACTTACATTGAAAAGGGAAGCAGAACATGAAAGTTTAGAAAATTTGCAGCCTGACCATGTAGTAGAGAAGAAAAACTTATTTTCTGGGGAGGAATTCAAGCTGGCCACAGAAATTTGTGTTAAGTAACAAGGAGGTGACTGTTAATAGCCAAGACAATGGGGAAAATACCTCAAAGGCATTTCAGAGACCTTTGCGGCAGCCCCTCCTATCGCAGGCCTGGAGGCTTAGGAGGAAAAAATAGTTTCATGGGCCAGGCCTAGGACCCTGCTGCCTGCACAACCTCTGGACACTGCTCACTGCATCTGAGCCACTCCAGTTTCAGCTGTGGCTAAAAGGGCCCCACAAACATCTCAGGCTGCTGTTCCAGAAAGTGCAAGTCATAATTCTTGGTGGCTTTCATGTGGTTTTAAGCTGTGGGTATGCAGAGGGCAAGAGTTGAGGCTTGGGAGCCTCCACCTAGATTTCAGAGGATGTATGGAAATGCCTAGATGTCCAAACAGAAGTATACTGCAGGGGCTTTTGAGTTAATGCTGGAATGAGTTAAGACTTGGGGGACTGTTAAGAAGAGATGATTGTATTTTGGAATGTGAAAAGGACATGATATTTGGGAGGAGCCGGGGCAGAATGACGTGGTTGATATTTGTGTCCCTGCCCAAATCTGATGTTGCATTGTAATCCTCAATGTTGGAGGAGGGGCCCTTTGCCATGATTGTAAGTTTCTTGAGGCATCCCCAAACATGCTTCTGGTATAGCCTGTGGTACTATGAGTCAATTAAATCTCTTTTCTTTAGAAATTACTCAATCTCATGTAGGTTTATATATGTGTGTGTGTGTGTATATATATATATATATATATATAGCAATGCAAGAACAAACTAATACATGTGGTATCAGTTGTAATCTCTTCTTTTTCATTTCTGAGTTTTCTCTCCTCTTTTTTTGGTTAGTCTAGCTAGTGGCTTATCAATTTTATCTTTTTGAAGAATCAACTTTTTGTTTCACTAATTTTTTGTCTTTTTCTAGTCTCTATTTCATTTACTTCTGCTCTAATCTCTATTATTTTTTTTCTTCTGCTAATTTTAGGTTTTGTTTATTCTTGTTTTTCTAGTTCCTTAAGGTGCATTGTTATTTTTCATTAAACATTTTTGGTAATTGAAGAAGACATCCAATAGGTGCATTGTTAGAATATTAATCTGTAATCTTGCTACTTTTTTGATGTAGGCATTTATTGCTATAAACTTCCCTCTTAGCACTGTTTCTGCTGTGTCCTGCAGGTTTTGGTGTGTTGACTTTCATTTGTTTCAAAAATTTTTTTTATCTCTATCTTAATTTCTTCATTGACCTAATGGTCATAGAGGAGCATGTTGTTAATTAGGGTTACGGTAATCTATTTTTATAGTTTCCAAAGTTTATCTTGGCATTCCTTTCTAGTGTTATTCCACTGTGGTCTGAGAAGATACTTGATATAATTTTGATGTTTTAAAATTTGTTGAGACTTGTTTTTGGCCTAGGATGTGATCTATCCTGGAGAATGTTCTAAGTGCTAATGAAAAAAAATGTACATTGTGCAGTTGTTGGATGGAATGTTCTGTAAATGTCTGTTAGGTCCATTTGGTCTAAAGTCCAGTTTAAATATAATGTTTCTTTGTTGAATTTCTGTCTTGATGATATGTCTAATGCTGACAGTAGGATATTGAAGTCCCTCAATATTATTGTGCTCAGTATATCTTTCTCTTTAGGTCTAGAATATTTGTTTTATGAATCTTTGTGCTCCAGTGTTGGGCCCATATATATCTAAGATTTATATATCCTGTAGTTGGATCAATCCCTTTATCATTATATAATTTTCTTCTTTGTCTTTTTTTTGTACTGTTTTTGACTTAATGTCTGCTTCATATGATATACATATAGCTATTAATGCTTACTTCTTGTTTCTGTTTGCATGGAATATCTTTTTCCATCCCTTTACTTTCAATCTATATGTGTCTCTACTGGTAAGGTGAGTCTCTTGTAAGAAACTTATTACAGTTGTTTATAAGAAACTCACCTTATTACAGTCGCTTATAAGAAACTCACCTTACCAGTTATAGTTATAATAAGTTATAGTTATAATAAGTATAAGTTAACTATAACTTATTATAGTTGGGTCATGTTTTTAAAAGTCCATTTAGCCATGATATATCTTTTTTTTCTTTTTGAGACAGATTCTCACTCTGTCCCCCAGGCTGGAGTGCAGTGGCACAATCTCTAGCCATTCTATATCTTTTAAGTGAAGCATTTAATTCATGTTCGAGGTTATTATTGATATGTGAGGTTTTGTTCCTGTCTATTTATAATTGTTTTCTGGTTGTTTTATATATACTTTCTTCCTTTTTCTCATATTGTTTCTCACTGTGGTTTGGTGGATTTCTATTGTAGTATCATTTGAGTCCTTTCTTTTCCTCATTTGTGTGACTGCTTTACCAGTGAGTTTTATACTTTCATGTGTTTTCATTATTGTAAATATCCCTTTGGTTTCAGGTTTAGGACTTTCTTGAGCATTTCTTGTAGGGTTGGTCTAGTGGTAATGAATTCCCTCAGGATTTGATTGTCTGGGAAAGCCTTTATCGCTCCTTCATTTACAAAGGATTATTTTGCTGAGTATAGCATTCTTGACTGACAGTTATTTTCTTTTAGCACTGTGAATATGTCATTCAATTCTCTTCTGGCTTGTAAGATTTCTGCTGAGAAATCCACTGTTAGTTTAATGGAGTTTCCTTTAGAGGTGAGTAGATGCTTTTTTCTTGCTGTTCTTAGGATTTACTCTTTATCTTTGACTTTAGGCAATTTGACTATAATGGGCTGTGGAGAAGATCTTTTTGCATTTGTATCTTCCTGGGAATTGCTAAGGCTTCTGTATCTGGATGTTTATATTTCTTGCCAGACCTGAGAAGTTTTCATCTATTATTTCATTAAAAAATTTTTCCAATCCTTTTATTCTGTAATTGCCCTTAGGTATACTGACAATTCTTTTTGGTTGCTTTATGTTGTCCCAAATGTTACAAAAGCTTTACTTATTCTTTTTTATTGTTTTCTTTGTTTTTGTCTGACTGGATTATTCAAAAGACTTAAGTTCTGAAATTCTTTCTTCTGCTTGAAGAAAGAATCTATTCAACTATCTATTGTTGAAGCTGTTGAATGTATTTTGTATTTCATTCAATGATGTCTTTAGTTTCAGAATTCTTCCTTAGTTCTTTAATAGAATGTCTATTAATGCCTTTTTAATAGAATGTCCATTAGAATGTTTCTTTGTTAAATTTCTCATTCATATCCTGAATTGTTTTTCTGAATCCTCTGTATTGTATTTCAGGATTCTCTTGTATCTTGCTAAGTTTAAAAATCAGTAATTAAATTATTTACCTGGGATTTTGTAAAGTTGTTCTTGATTGGTGTCTGTTGTTTAAGAATTACTGTATTCTTTTGAAGGTAGTATATTTCCTTGCTTTTTTATGTTTCTGTGTCTGTGTCTTTACATTGATATCTGTGCATCTGGTGTAACAGCCACTTCTTCCAATTTTTTAAATCTGCTTTTATAGGGGAGATTTTTTTCCCTGTAGATGTATCTATATTGTTGGTTGCATAGGGTGCTTTGGCTTTGATTTGGGGTGCATGTATGAATATAATCTCTGTATGATTTCTTTGACTGTAAACAGTGTCACCAGCACCTGTGATTTCCTTGGTGGCTTTAGAGTGGTTATTATTGGAGTCTGTGATAAAATTTTGCCAGGGACTGGGATACCAGGGTGGGTCAGTCTTCAGGTTCCAGGGATGGCAGTGGTCTGCTGAGCACACCTGTCTTTGGGACTCAGGGTGGCATACACTGGTACCAGTGTTAGTTAGTCCAGGAAGATTGATGCTTGGGTCTCCAGGTCTCCAGGTGGCTTGTTCAGAGCCCAGTAATGGCAGTGGTGGGCTGGGTGTGTTGGTGGGCTCTTGGGTCTGTGGGTAGCAGGTGTGATGTGCATAAGGGCAGCAGTGGTGGTGGAGCAATCCACTGGAATCCAAATGGCCCATGTTGATACTGGTGGTGGCCATGACAGGTTGGGTGTTTCAGTCACCTGGCCTGCTTGTGGTACATGAGGGTGGGTGCCCACTGCGGTGGTATTGGCAGGTTGTGATGGCCTGACCTCAGACCCTGGGAGAAGTGTTCAGGTGCAAATGGTAATGGACTGTGCTGATTGGTTTCCAGGCTCCTGGATGGCATGCTCAAGTACCAGGGAGAGAGGATGAAGCTGGCAGACTTGTCCTCAGGCCTCCTGGTAGTACATTCAGTCACTGGCTGAGATAAGCAGGGATGGAGTGATCTCCAGTCCATGGGCAGAATACTCATGTGTGGGGTGGTGATGGCTGCACTGCAGGTCTTCCACTGGGGCGGGTAAGGCTATTCTCAGTGGGAGCAGTGTAGAGAGGTAGCTTTGGGATGCATGGTTTCCTTGTACCTTGGTTCCACAGCAGCCTGCAGTGGCGGTGGTGGTATTCATCTTTGTGGCGTGTGCAATCCCAGCCTCTCCTCTCCCTCCTTGGCTAGGCAGTGACAATGGGAGCATCAGCCCTGGCCCCAAGGTAAGATGCAGCCCTTAGGAGTTTGGGCCGTCAGAATGGTGTGGCTGCAGGCCTGTGATCTGGGAACGCAGGGTCCCTCTGCTGGACTGTCATATATGGGTTGCAGTGCAGAGTGTGGTTTCTTGCCCTTTGGTCCTAAAGCAGCCCACAGCAGTGGCAGTGGGGTTTGTCTTCATGGCATGTGAAAGTGCCTGCTCTCCCCTCTCCCTCCTTGGCCTGGGGTGGCAGCAGTCCAGTTGGACCCAGGGCAGGACATGTTTCTTTAGGGGCTTAGCTCTCAGAATGGCACCAAGCTGCAGCTTCTCAGGGCTTGGAAGCCTGTGGGATTCAGTGTGAGCTTCCTCTCTGGAGCAGTGCCTCTGTGCAATCTCTAGGCACCTCTCTGTGTTAGTCTCAAGGCCTGTGTGGGTCAAGGGGTTCTCCCACAGCTAGAATTGTAAAAGTCTGTGGCAGGACAGTGGAGGCCTGGGGGACTCTCACTTTCCCTTTCCTTGCATTTTGGTTCCCAGCTGATCCTGGTTGAGCAGGCTGCCTGGCTTGCCTGTCCTTCTCTTCTTCAATAGCTTCCTGTCTCTTGTGTGTTGAGTCCCAGTGTCTCTCTTAGGTGATCTATTGATCTAAAGTGGGAATATCTACCTGCTGGTTTTGTTTCTCTTGAGGAGGAGGTACACATGGCTACATTTAGTCAGCCATTTTGAACTGAGTGCTTTAAATTTTTAATGGAATGGTTGCATGTGCATCTTAGAGTCAGTGAAACAGGGTGTATCTATGCCCATCTATTTTTATCTACATAAAAGGGTCATATTATTCACACTGTTTCCCATCTTGCAGAGAAGCTAAATAAATTTTACCAGGCCACACCTCTAGTAATGGGAGGAGCCAGGATTTGAAACAGATGTGTCTGTTATGAAAGCACATATTTTTAATCACTGTGATATCTGCCTCCCGGATGGCACACTTGGGACCAATAGAGGCGTCAGGGAAGCAGAGCCAGAATCAACATAAGCAACAACTCCAACAGTTCAGCCTGTTCAAGCAATTGCCTGCCTTGTTAAGGAGTCAACCAGACGCAGTCACATTTTGGCCAAATGACCTTCAGTTCTAGGTTTTATGAAAATAATTTATTTGGGTCTCAAATTTAGAGTAGGGAAGCTTTCCCAGGACAAACTCAAGGGCAGGTTAAGCAGCTGGTAGTTGAGTGTGCTTTGAGTGGAAGGCACAAGCCAAGGTTCTTGCCTCCACTCTGCCCAAATCCACCATGAAACATTGAGCCGATTGTGTCTTTGTGCCTCAGGTTCCTCATCTGTGCAATGGGAGAAGCTGGACTTAATGTATATGGATAAACCTTTTAGCTCATTGATTCCATGACTAAGTTTTTTTGAGCTTATAATTTTGCTGGGTAGGAAGAAAAATCTTATTAGATACCAAGGTTCAGGAGTGGAAACTTTTCAGCTCAGACTAGGTAGTACTGGGAACTTTTCCTATTTAAAACTCTTGAAAGAAAACACACTGCCATTCTGCCTTATCTTTTTAAGACTTTGGGGTGGCTGACAGCAAAAAAAGTGAGCAAAGGCGGAGAGGTCTGGGATCAAAGCAAGCTTAATTTATAACCAAAGTAGTGATATGTCATATTCCTGATTCCCAATGCTGAAGTCTCTTACTCGCAGATTGTTCCCCTGGCTTTATTTCCGGGGTGTCATAGCTAGATCTTCACCCCATGACAGTGGCCTAAGCTTCCAATGGGTTGAATCAGAGTATTTAACCATTCCATAGGAGACCATAGGTTTGGGGGATAAGGTTGCTGACAGCAGGAACACATTTTCCACTTT
Organism: Pongo abelii; assembly: GCF_028885655.2. Taxonomy (NCBI): domain Eukaryota; kingdom Metazoa; phylum Chordata; class Mammalia; order Primates; family Hominidae; genus Pongo; species Pongo abelii. The sequence goes on along the minus strand of NC_071996.2, from coordinate 25,995,979 downwards.
TATTTGCATGTGGGTTACACAGTCTCTTTCTGGCTACTTGCCTCATTCATTTATTCTACTAATATTTATTGGGTACCTACTGTGCATCAGGCAATGTGCTGGATACGGAAGACAGGAAAACAGTCTGTCCTCAGGGAGGTCTCATACCACCAGGAAGACAAACGAATAAGTCCAGGAAGTGATTGTATAAGGTTCTGGGGAAAAATGAAGAAGATTGAAGGCCCAGAGTGTCCAAGTCGGGGCTAAGGTGGCCGTGGTGTCTATCTTAGATAGGATGGCTGAAGGAAGATAGATCTCTCCAAGGAAGCAGCATCTGAGTAAAGGGAGAGTCTTTCTAGGCAGGGGAATAACAAGGACAAAGGCCTTGAGGGGCAAATAAGCTTATTATGTTCCAGAAACAGTAAGAAGGGAAGAGATTAGTGGGTGATGAGCCCAGAGAGCCCTGTTGGGGCCAGGTCCCACAGCCTAGCTGGTCATAGGAGAAAGCCTGCCTGGTTTATTTCACTTAGCATAGTGTCCTCTAGGTTCATTCATATTGTTGAAAATGACAGGATTTCCTTTTTTCAAAATATTGATTAGTATTCCATTGTGTATACATACCATGATTTCTTTTTTTTGAGACAAAGTCTTGCCCTGTTGCCAGGCTGGAGTACAATGGTGCGATCTGGGCTCACTGCAACCTCTGCCTCCCAGGTTCAAGCAATTCTCTTGTCTCAGCCTTCTGAGTAGCTTGGATTACAGGCATGCTCCATCACGCCTGGGTAATTTTTTGTATCTTTAGTAGAGATGGGGTTTCACCATGTTGGCCAGGCTGGTCTTGAACTCCTGACCTCATGATCCTCCCACCTTGGCCTCCCAAAGTGCTGGGATTACAGGCGTGAGCCACTGCAACTGGCCCCATGATTTCATTATCATTCATCCATTGATGGACACTTAGGTTGTTTCCATGTCTTGGTTATTGTGAATAGTGCTAAAATGAGCATGTCAGTATATGAACATGTTGGACAGTATATCTCCTCGACATACCGTCTTTATTTCCTTTGGGCATACACCCAGAGGTAGAATGGCTGGATCATACCATAGTTTTGTTTTTAATTTTTTTGAGGAACATCCGTACTATTTTCTGTAATGGCCATACTAATTTACTTTCCCAACAACAGGGTACAAGGGTTCCCTTTTTCCACATCCTGAACAATACATCTTTTGTGTGTGACTAATATTTATTGATTGTCTAGGTACTAAGCATTCTTCTAGGCATGTAGCTGTAGCAATGGATAAGATAAGTCTTTGCCTTCCTAGAGTTTACATTTTGGTGGGAGTAGACAGATGACAGGTAAGTAAACAAATACAATATAATGTAAAGTCAGGTAGTTGTAAGTGTTATGAATAAAAATAAAGTAGAATAAGGAAATACAGTACAGTGGCGATGCAGTTTTGGGTGGGGTGGTCTAGGAAGGCCTTCTGAAGGGGTGGCTTTGGTCGTATAACTGGATGAATTGAAGAAGAGAGTTGTGTGAAGTCTGTGGTAGGGCTAGTTGAAAGGGACTGCAGTGCAAAGGCCCTGAGGCAGGAGTGAGATGGCATCCCTAGGGAGCCAGCAAGGAGGTCATAGTGGCTGGAGCTGAGTGGGAGCTGCTGGAAGGCCTGCAGGCCTTGGCAAGGAATTGAGCTTTCATTCAGTGGAAGCTGGGGAGCTGACGACTTTGAGTGGAGAAATGAAATGATCTGACTTAAGTTCTCAAAGGAGCAATCTCACTGCTGTGTGGATAATGGATTCTAGGAGTTGGTAGAGTGGAAGTGAGGAGACTTGAGAAAGCCTTTGTAGCAGGGGAGAGGTGGGGCTGGCTTAGGATGGTGGCAGAGGGTGAGAGTGGTCAGATCCTGGGTGCATTCTGAGCCACAAGATTTACTGATGGTTTGACTGTGGGATGAGAGAGAGATAGTAAAGGGTACCTCTAAGGGTTCTGGACTGAGTAATCGGTCAACTGTGATGAGAGGGAAATAGGGCCAGGAACAGATGGGGTGTGGTGGAGCTGGGCAGGGGGTTCAAGGTAAACCCTTGGGAACCACGCATTTAGATGGAACTTAAAGCCATGGGACTGGACGAGCTCATGGAGGAAACGAGTTAGCGATGGAGAAGATAAGGTTGCCGCATGTGCTGGAGGGGTTGGGCGTGATGCTCTGCTTCTCTCCGTTTTTTTGTTTTAACATGAAGGAAATAACTGATATAAAATTCCTTCTTTAGTGGAGCTAACTTGTCACATGGCAAAACCTCTTTCCCCCATCAAAAAGGGTAAGGTGCCTTTGTTATCTTCACACACCAGATGCAGGCACTCAAAGGGCTGTGTGTGGCTCATGTGCTTATCAGCAGCTTTTCTTACATAAAGCCCCTCATGCTTGTCTTTTTGTCCTTTCTCTTCCCCTTTTGCCTTGTTAACCTGTGTTGGCAAAATATGCAGTGAGGCCAAAATCAAAGCACACAAAATTTTTATTCTCCCCGCAAGAATGTTTGTCCCACAGATCTGCTTTTGGAGGAGGATAAAGAAGAAAATATCAATTTGCTCCTGGCTTGTACCAAAAACCACATTGTGCATTCTTCCAGCTACACTGGAAGAGTGAGAGGCAGCCCATCAACTTCTCGGAAAGTTCTGTGCTTGAAAGAGTGTTTTTGGTTTGTCTGTTTCTCCAACAGCAGATTTGTAAGAGAAATCTGCTGTTGGAGAATATTCAGAAAGTTTGGTGTGGAAACCAGGTATTACTGGTTTCTTGCCTCCACTCTGGTGCTGGTCACCAACAGATTTGTGTTCTCTTGAAGAAATGGTGCCAGGGACACTCTGGGTGCTTCTCTGGCAGGAAGAACACTTCTACCCTGGTAACCCCACTACCAGGCAGAATCCCCACGCCCTCTAGGGGTCATAAGTAGCCAGTGCTTCAATGTGCTCCTGGTGGAGGTCCCAAGGTGGCACGAGGAGACCAGATGAGTTCGCCTGAAGACCCTTTAGTATTTCCTCCAACTTTCATTTCCCAGACTCTGGTATTCTCCAAGGCACCAGGGAATGGCATTTTGTTTTGACTGAAGGTAAGATTTATGGCAAATAATATAAAGATTCTTATCTTAAAGAAAGTTCCAGGAGGACATGCTGGGGTTTATTGGTGAAGTGGGATGGTCAATCTGCATGTCTCTCTCCCAGCTTCCTCATAATGAGTTTTCAATGTTTTTTACATACAGTGGAGACTCTCCAAAAATGCTTGCTTGAACCCAGGTCACCAGAGGGTGCTTCTGATCTGCACTGTCCACTATGGTAGCCATTAACTACCATGTGAAATGTGGCTAGTCAGAATTGAGATGTTTTGTAAGTTCAAAATACTTACCAGATTTCAAAGGCTAAGTATGGATACAAAAGTAATATACCTTATTAATATTTTTGTATATTGATAACATGCTAAATTGATAATATCTGGGAGATGTTAGGTTAAAAATATTATTAAAGTTAATTTTACCTGTATCTTTCTATTTTTATGCGAGAAAATTTAAAATTACATCAAGTATAGCTTGCATTCTATTTCTCCCTAGACACTGCGGTGCTAAGGAGCAATAGAGGAAGTCCCCTTGGAGCCACAGGTGACTTGCCATAAGGAGTGGTGTTTCCAGAGTGCAAATGTGGCCTGCCACTCCACAGTGTGAAACACCCCAGAGGTCCTGCAGTAAAGCCCAGTCCCAGTAGCACGACTTGCAAGGCCCACTATGAGGCTCTGTGACTCAATTACCTTCTATTAGGCTCCACCTCCCAACACGGTTGCATTGAGGATTACTTTTCCACCACATGAATTTGGGGGACACATTCAAACCATGGCGGGATGTTTCATAAAAGGGTGCTATGGTCTGAATGTTTGTGTCCCTGCCTAAATTCATATGCTGAGATCCTAATTCCCAAGGTGACAGTGTTGGGAGGCAGGGCCTCTGAGAGTTGATTAGGTCATGAGGGTGGAGCTCTCGTGAATGAGGTTGGAGCTTTTCTAAAAGATGCCCCAGAGAAACCCCTTGCCCTTTCCACCATGTGAGAAAGATGCTGTCTAAGAATCAGGAAGCCAGCCCTCGCCAGACATTAACTCTGCCAGCACTTTGATCTTGGACCTCCCAGAACTGTGAGGAATAAATTCCTGTTGCTTATAAGCCACCCAATCTGAGGTATTTTCTTATAGCAGCCCAAGGAGACTAAGACAGGGGTGAAGCATTTTCTTCTCTTGCAGATTGTCAAAACAACAACGACGGTGACAATGGCAGCACCTGTTGGTTGGTATCCAAGGTGTCATGCCAAGAAATTTCACACTTGACTCTCCAATTAAAAGGCCATTGTATTAGTCCCTTTTCATACTGCTGTAAAGTACTGCCTGAGACTGGCTAATTTATAAAGGAAAGAGGTTTTTGACTCATAGATCAGCATCACTGGGGAGGCCTCAGGAATCTTACAATCATGGCAGAAGGTAAAAGGGAAGCAAGGCACCTTCTTTACAAGGTGGCAGGAAGAAGAAATGCCAAGCGAAGGGGAAAGAGCTCCTTATAAAACCATCAGATCTCATGAGAACTCACTCTCACGAGAACGGCATAGGGGAAACCGCCTCCATGATTCAATTGCCTCCACCTGATGTCTCTCTTGATACGTGGGGATTATGAGGATTACAATTCAAGATGAAGTTTGAGTGGGGACACAAAGCCTAACCATATCAGCCTTCTCTGGTTTTTTAAAGTTGCCCATGTAGTCTAACCCTTGAGTCTTCATTCTCTCCTCAATATGAGATAATAGGAACATTCCTCCCTGGTTCTCTGGGAGAGCAGCTAAGCGTCAAGTGCTTTGTCAGGCGAGTGGACTGAAGCTAATCCATGTAGGAACGGAGGAAGGAAGCAATATTTTTGGGCTTCTTCTATGTACCAGGGACCGACTGGCTCTTCAGATCCATGTTTCGTTAAATCCTCATGACAGCCCCACGAACAGGTGTCATCACTGATATCTAACAGACAAGGAAGCCACATCGTGGTGAGGTTAAGTGACATCATCAAGGGCCCTAGGAAGTGGTGGGGCTGTGCTTAGAGTTCTTGTCTATGTCCTTTCTTAATTAGGGAGTTTCTTTTCCTTTTGTCACAGTCCCGCTGTTACTCCCTGCTGCTGTGTCATGAGTAACAGTGTCAGCTTCTTGCTTGTCACTTGTAATTTGCTGCTTTTGATTTGCTCTAAGCAGAAGATGAGAAACTCCAGCTTGTTCAACTGCTGTTCAACAGGGAGGCCTGGGGCAATTACTGTGTGTCTTGCTCTGCATCTCTAGGCCTTTAAAGAAACCCAGGCTGTTGACTCACAGGCACCAGACAGCACATACGCTTTATCCACTGCGGCTACTGCTCCAGGTTTCAGTATTCACCCAGGACCCTCTCCCACCTGCCAGCACCAGTCGGAAGTTGTTGTTCTTGTCTGCCTGGTGTTTGAATCCTCTGGCTCCCAGCAACTACTGTAGGCTGATTTTTTGATTTGATGCTGTGTGCATCCTCTTTTCTGGCTTACTCTTTTCCTCTCAATGTGCCCGTTTCCTAATTTTTTCTGCATCTGCAGCTCTGAAGAAGTGAGAGTTTTGCTGCCAGCCCCAGGCCCACAATTCTACCTCATGGACTAGATTAGACTCCAGGGACATGTGGGACAATCAGGAACTGCATTTAGTGGCTTGGCCACTCAGAGGCCAAGTTCTTTGCTTTCTTAACTGTAGCTGGATTCCGGAGACTTAAAGTTGTCTGAAGTTTGAAACATTATTGCGTGTAACTGTGGCTAGTTTTCAGAATGTATTAATAATACATATTTGCTTGGACAATACAAGTATACTTGAAATTTTAAAGGTATGTGTGCCTGTGGGTTTAGGGGTGTGTGTGTGTATATATATATGTATAATTTTTGATGTTGTATTCTTGTGCTCAAACCACTGGACTAATGTGTCTAGTTAAACCATTGCAATAGAAGTTTCACTGGGAAGAATGGAGATGGACCCCAGGCCCACCATGGTGGAGGGGCACCGGGATGGAGTTCGTTATCTTTAAAGTAAACTTAAGCCCTATGACTGGGCCTGCGTCCTCAGCCCAGGTTGATCTGGCTGTGGGATCAATTAGAGGAGTCACAGAACCCTGGGTCTTTCTTTGGGAAAGCTTCCCAGGATCCCTGCTTCACTTTGCCCAGGTCTTTTCCTGCACTTCCTGTTTTGGGCTGGGTTGCCTCTGCCGCCGGCCTTTCCTTGTAGCTTCTTCCTGGGTCTTGTCCAGGGACTGGACGGTGGTGCTCAGGAGCCTCACTGAGCTCTGGTGTCCCGTGGCAAAGCCTGCCTGGAAAGCGGGTGGGAGCTGGCCAGGCCAGGGACCTGGGGGCCGGAGAAGAGGGAAGAAGGGCACCGTAGGGCCAATAAAAAGGGAGGCTGGGAGCATTCAAACATAGGTTTTCTTTTCTTCTTCATTTTTTCCTGTGTGTAGGTAAAAATCATGCCATTCAGCATAATTCCTTTGTCAGGTGGAATAAGGATAAATGGATTTAATTTCTATTTTTGGATGCTGTCCTCTCTTTGCAGTCCTTTTGTCTGAAACCCTTGATCAGCTGGAAGGGTTTGGCAGTACCGCATTTCAGAGCAAAGTGAGGAATAGAGAAATAATTCATAAATAATAGATTCTAGTCTGAGGGAAATAGATGGCTGGTTTTCAGTTCTAAGAAGAAAGGGAGGGATGCAAACAAATATTAACAGTACTTGACACAAACATGAGGAGTTGTTTCCATCCCAGGCTTTCTCTGTGATGTCAATAACAGATAAACCGACCACGGAACTGACCAGCTGAGGACTGATGCGCCTCTCCTGACTTGTTGCAAATGCACAAAAATCATATGCGAAGCCATTTAGTTTTTGCTTTTCCTTTGCCAGAAAGAAAAGTAAAAGGGGGCAAGTCAAAGTCTCTTCAAAATCCGATTTGGCTTTTTCCAATGGGATCATCTATCTTCCTTGTATCTGGTTTTGCCAGTTAAACACTAATGATGTACATTCGCAGATATGATCTGTGAGTGCAATTTATTTCTGAATTCAAGCCTTTCTTCTTAAGAGTATTTGCTATAATGGATATACTGGAATAATATCAAGGATTAAATAAAAGAGGCACTTTAGGGAAAACAAATCTGCCAGTGGAGACTCCAGTGGAGAAACAATTTTTACTTGTCTCCTCACATCCAAATTCAAAAGGCATTTTCTAGGGAATTTCAGCTTCTGGAGATAAAAGTGTTGGGAAATTAACTGACCAGTTAATAGTTGCTACTGTATATTAAATGTGCCTGACACTGCATTAGACCTGTTATATTCAGGATCATGTTGAACACTCATAGCAGCACTGCTGGCTGCCTTTTACTACCCTGCTGTACACATGGAGAGTTTGGTTCCTGAGCTTTCTGAGCTCACCTCTTCTTTTTTTTAATTATACTTTAAGTTCTAGGGTACGTGTGCACAACATGCAGGTTTGTTACATATGTATACATGTGCCATGTTGGTGTGCTGCACCCATTAACTTGTCATTTACATTGGGTATATCTCCTAATGCTATCCCCCCGCCCCACCCCACGATAGGCCCCTGGTGCGTGATGTTCCCCACCCTGTGTCCAAGTGTTCTTATTGTTCAGTTCCCACCTATGAGTGAGAACATGTGGTGTTTGGTTTTCTGTCCTTGTGATAGTTTGCTAAGAATGATGGTTTCCAGCTTCATCCATGTCCCTACAAAGGAAATGAACCCATCCTTTTTTATGGCTGCATAGTATTCCATGGTGCATATGTGCCACATTTTCTTAATCCAGTCTATCACTGATGGACCTTTTGATTGGTTCCAAGTCTTTGCTATTGTGAATAGTGCTGCAATAAACATATGTGTGCATGTGTCTTTATAGCAGCATGATTTATAATCCTTTGGGTATATACGCAGTAATAGGATGGCTGGGTCAAATGGTATTTCTAGTTCTAGATCTCTGAGGAATCGCCACACTGACTTCCACGATGGTTGAACTAGTTTACAGTCCCACCAACAGTGTAAAAGTGTTCCTATTTCTCCACATCCTCTTCAGCACCTGTTGTTTCCTGACTTTTTAATGATTGCCATTCTAACTGGTGTGAGATGGTATCTCATTGTGGTTTTGATTTGCATTTCTCTGATGGCCAGTGATGATGAGCATTTTTTCATGTGTCTTTTGGCTGCATAAATGTCTTCCTTTGAGAAGTGTCTGTTCATATCCTTCACCCACTTTTTGATGGGGTTGTTTGTTTTTTTCTTGTAAATTTGTTTGAGTTCATTGTAGATTCTGGATATTAGCCCTCTGTCAGATGGGTAGATTGTAAAAATTTTCTCCCATTGTGTAGGTTGCCTATTCACTCTGATGGTAGTTTCTTTTGCTGTGCAGAAGCTCTTTAGTTTAATTAGATCGTGTCTGTCAATTTTGGCTTTTGTTGTCATTGCTTTTGGTGTTTTGGTTATGAAGCCCTTGCCAATGCCTATGTCCTGAATGATATTGCCTAGGTTTTCTTCTAAGGTTTTTATGGTTTTAGGTCTAACATTTAAGTGTTTAATCCATCTTGAATTAATTTTTGTATAAGGTGTAAGGAAGGGATCCAGTTTCAGCTTTCTACATATGGCTGGCCAGTTTGCCCAGCACCATTTATTAAATAGGGAATCTTTTCCCCATTTCTTGTTTTTTTCAGGTTTGTTAAAGATCAGTTTGATGTAGATATGTGGTATTATTTCTGAGGGCTCTGTTCTGTTCCACTGGTCTATATCTCTGTTTTGGTACCAGTACCATGCTGTTTTGGTTACTGTAGCCTTGTAGCATAGTTTGAAGTCAGGTAGTGTGATGCCTCCAGCTTTGTTCTTTTGGCTTTGGATTGTCTTGGCAATGCGGGCTCTTTTTTGGTTCTATATGAACTTTAAAGTAGTTTTGTCCAATTCTGTGAAGAAATTCATTGGTAGCTTGATGGGGATGGCATTGAATCTTATAAATTACCTTGGGCCATATGGCCATTTTCATGATATTGATTCTTCCTATCCATGAGCATGGAATGTTCTTCATTTGTTTGTGTCCTCTTTTATTTTGTTGAGCAGTGGTTTATAGTTCTCCTTGAAGAGGTCCTTCACATCCCTTGTAAGTTGGATTCCTAGGTATTTTATTCTCTTTGAAGCAATTGTGAATGGGAGTTCACTCACAATTTGGCTCTCTGTTTGTCTGTTATTGGTGTATAGGAGTGCTTGTGATTTTTGCACATTGATTTTGTATCCTGAGACTTTGCTGAAGTTGCTTATCAGCTTAAGGAGATTTTGGGCTGAGACGATGGGGTTTTCTAAATATACAATCATGTCATCTGCAAACAGGGACAATTTGACTTCCTTTTTTCCTAATTGAATACCCTTTATTTCCTTCTCCTGCCTGATTGCCCTGGCCAGAACTTCCAACACTATGTTGAATAGGAGTGGTGAGAGAGGGCATCCCTGTCTTGTGCCAGTTTTCAAAGGGAATGCTTCCAGTTTTTTCCCATTCAGTATGATATTGGCTGTGGGTTTTTCTTAAATAGCTCTTATTATTTTGAGATATGTCCCATCATACCTAGTTTATTGAGAGTTTTTAGCATGAAGGGCTGTTGAATTTTGTCAAAGGCCTTTTCTGCATCTACTGAGATAATCATGTGGTTTTTGTCTTTGGTTCTGTTTATATGATGGATTACATTTATTGATTTGTGTGTGTTGAACCAGCCTTGCATCCCAGGGATGAAGCCAACTTGATTGTGGTGGATAAGCTTTTTGATGTGCTGCTGGATTGGTTTGCCAGTATTTTATTGAGGATTTTTTCATCGATGTTCATCAGGGATATTGGTCTAAAATTCTCTTTTTTTTTGTTGTGTCTCTGCCAGGCTTTGTTATCAGGATGATGCTGGCCTCATAAAATGAGTTAGGGAGGATTCCCTCTTTTTCTATTGATTGGAATAGTTTCAGAAGGAATGGTACCAGCTCCTCCTTGTACCTCTGGTAGAATTTGGCTCCGAATCTGTCTGGTCCTGTACGTTTTTTGGTTGGTAAGCTCAACTCTTCTTAAAAAGGCTTAGCTAAGAAATACCACTGTCAATGGTGAGTTTTCTTTTTTCCGCATGATGGTTGGCGTCACCCCTCTTGCTCCAGTGACCATCACCTTCTGTTAGTGGTGTCTCCATGACAACTGACTGACTTCTTTTCCCCAGCCTATGGTTTCCCTCCTCTCTGTAAGTCCCTGGAGGGTAGCTCATATCAGACAGTCCAGACTACCGGGCAGGAGTGGGACCTAGTTCACAAAAGTTGTTCAGGTTAACCTTCTGCAAAGACATAAACATACCTTTGCAGAAAAGTGTTCAGAGCCTCCTTACAGCCTTCCCTGATGCAATCCACTCATCAAGCACTTTGAGTTCACTTGGCATCTCTGCATTATGTTTGTGTTATCCATTCAATTACCATGGAATTACTCTTTGTTTTGGGTCAACACTATTCTTTTACTTCTTGTATGTTTTCTGAGTTGCTTCTCTATCGTTTGGGAATACAATGGTAATGGTGTTTCATTTTTTTTTTTTTTTAGGTTCATAGCAAAACTGAAAGGAGAATACAGAGATTTTCCATATACTCTGCCCCTACATGTGCATAGCTACTGTAATTATCCACATTCCTCACCAAAAGTGATACATTTATTAATTGATGAATCTGCAGTGACACATCATAATCACCCAAAGTCCATAGGTTACATGAGGGTTCACACTTGGTGTTGTATATTCTATGGGCTCAGATAAATGTATAATGTATAATGACATATATTATATTATAATATATAATGACATATATTATATATTTATTTATTTATAGTATATATATAATATATATATAGTATATATTTTTCCTCATATAGCTCCCATTCAGATTCAAGATTCAAATTCAGATTCAAGAGACAAATGTGTGAGTAGATATGTATAAAACATGTGGTAATTTCAGGGCTAGAGAGAGAAATTCAGAAATTATAATAGGAGCTAAACCTAGACAGAAGGGTCTGGAAAGACTCCCTGGAAGAATAGATGCCTGAGTTGAATCTTGAAGGAAAAGAAGGGTGAGTTAGATGAAGAGAGTAAGAATGGAAGGCATAGCTTGTTGTATTTGGTTTTACTGCAAACCGTTTGGTGTGGCTAAGTAATACACTGAGAGGAAGTGAGTGTCAGGAGATGAGATCAGTGATTGCAACAACACTGGAAAAGATTGGACTTCAGCTGTGGGGAGGCTTTGAAGGGTTTTAAGCTGGGGACTTAAATGTTCAGATGTGCATTTAAATAGAAAATCCAGTGGATGAAAATAGGCAATGTATTCATGTTTTCTTATTTATACCAAAGGCAAACATTTTGGGAAGGTCAAGAAGTGAAGTGCTGGCCACGTAACTGTACCCCTTATCTTGCCCAAAGGGCTCCCTGTGTGTGTACGCTGTGGGATGAGTGTCTCCCAGCAGCTGTCCCAGCCACTCTTCCTTGGGGATTGGCTTTGTGAATTGGTGACTTCCTTACTCTTGATCACATTTTTTCTTGTGATGTACGAAAAAGAACTGACCTTCTAGAGTCCCAAAGATCAGTGATCCTATGCTATCTTTGACATTCACTAACTTTGATCTTGGGCAAGTCACACCACCTCCTTGAGGCCCAATGTATTTATGTGTAATATGGGATAGTAATGGCCAACTCACAGGGCTGTGGTGAGGAATGTTCCTGGCAGAGTGCCGGGCTCATGGCGGGTGCTCAATGAGTTAATTCTTTCTTTCTGTAAGTATAAAATACCTCACTGATCTCTGAACTAGAGGAGTCTCACTTCCTTCCAATATTTCAAATGGGGTGGGACAGGGAGTTAGTTCTTTGAGTAGTTCAATTAATGCTAGTTTCTACTATGTGTTAGGCATTTTGCTAGGAGCTCTGTTCAAGAATTAAAATTCTGAACTAAGTTTAATTCTTGTATTTACTCTTCAGGGCAGTTGCGCACTTTTACAAATGAAGAAAACAAATCCGGGGAGGTTGAATGTCTTACTTAATATCATGTGAATGGAAAGATTCGAATCCAGGATCTTGTTGAGCTTGTTCTTTTCATTTTGCCAAATTTCCTACTAAATATCAAGAATTTTGATGGGCACTAGGGAATAGTAGAGTTGAAAATAACATGGTACCTTTCCCCATAAAGCTTATGGATTAATGGGAGGAAGAGGACAGATATTTATAGGGCTTCTAGAAAACCGTGTGGAAGTTCAGAGACAGGTGTGCCCAGTATGCCATGGGAGACAAGTAAAGAGGTGCTATTGAAGGGTGGGTGGACCATCTGTGGGCCTTTGGTTTCCTTGGAGTCCATCGTCTGTGGTCTGGAGTTGGATTCTAATCATCAGGCAGGACATCAGGGCTAGCTCCATAGAAATGATTTACTGGCCACATTTACAAAGACTCCCTCTCTGTGTACTCTTGGTCTGTAGGTAAAGCCATTGGAAGTCACTTTGAAAGACTTGTGCCTCATTGAAAAAGACACATCTCTGCATGGTTTCCATCCATTTGCTTCATCTCCAAGACAAGCTTTCTTTTTAAAGGTGAGAAAAGCCCATTTCCCTGCCACCTGTCAGTGTTTAGCTTGCCACTGTGGCTTATTACCACTGCCATCTGCTGCCAAGGAGAGATATGCATGATCTGGGTAGGTACTCATGAAAGTCATTAGAGGAGTTGAGGCTGAGCTGAGGATCCAAGTGGAAACATTTACTATCAGCACAGTAACAGTCCTTGCTCTCCTGCCTCCTTCCCTGATACCCAGGAGGGTCACCACTCCCTGGCCCCAGCTGGCCACCACCATTGACACATATTCTCCATACCCTTCTTCATGCCACCCCATACTTGGCATGGACTCTGTTTCATTTCATCACTCAAAGTCATTGCAGAGCAGATACAGGGACTATTTAGAAACTATGAAGCAGTTTGACAACATGTCAACTTTTATCTCATGTATTGACTAGTGGAGGCAATTTGATGTTTAGGGAGACATCAGATCCTCTGGATTTTCTGCTATTAAAAATGAATGGCTTCAGTATAATTCAGTTGAGTTAATTCATTCCCACAAATCATCAAGGGCTACAGAAATGAATAAGATGAGGCTCCTGTCTTAAGGAGCTCACAGTGGTTGTGTTGCATATGTTTGCAAGTGTGTGCGTGTATGATGTAATCAACAATTACAAGTGAGATAGGATATGTCCTATGAGGGGAAGAAGTTTAGATGCTGTAGTGTCCTCAAGAAGGGACATAAATGTCCTCATATAAGTTTGGGGTCAAAGAGTAAAGAGGGGTGGGTGAGACATGTGATCAGATTTGCATTTAGGAAAAATAATCACTCTGGCTGCAGTGTGGAGGGCTAACTAGAGCAGCCCCAGAGTAAAAGATTTCTGAAATAGTCCAGGTATGAGATAGGTTAGGATGTTGATAGAGATAGAGAAAAGTAGATGGTTCAAGAGATACTAGGAGAGTAAAACCAGTAGGCTTAGTGATACATTTGATATGGCAAGTGAGGAAAAGGTGGTGTCTGGATGACACTAACACTTTTGGCTTGAACAATAGGTTTGTCAGTAGTGCTATTGAATAAGATATAATTCCTGGAAGAGAAAAGAATGAGAAGCTGGTGGAGAGGAACAAAAATTTAGTTTTAGAGCTTTTGTGTGTGAGATGTTTTAGGAACAACCAAGGGGAGATGCTAATTAAGCAGTTTTACATGAAGACCTAGAACAGAGAAAAGAGGTCTGGGCTGGTTTTATAAATGTGTGGGTCTTTTTTTGTTTTGGTGGTAACTGCAACTGTGGGATGGAAGACAGTGTTGATTGAGACAAGAAGAAATGCCTGGGATGAGGTTTTGAGGGCTTCCACTGTATTTGGGCTGAGGAGAAAGATAAACTTGCAAAGGAAGTGGAAGGATGGCCAGAGAAGAAAAAATAGAACAAGAAGGGTGTCAGGTTATGGAAGTTTAAGGAAAAGTCTCTCAGAAGAGAGGAAAAGACAACAGTGTCAAATGCTATTGAAAGTTCCACTAAGATGAGGCCTGGAAAATGTACACCGTGGCAGCATGGACATCATTGGAGATATTAGCAAGGGTTATTTAGGTAGAATAATGGGCATCAGATCCATATCAGAGTTGACTGTGGAGTGCATGGGGTGTGAAGGCATGAGTGAAGACAACTCTTCCTTAAGGGTTGACTGTAAAGGGGACGAGGCAGACGGGGGAGTAGCTGAAACTGGACTCTGGCGACTCAGATGCTTAAAAGCAGAGAAAGATCAATCAGAGAGAGGTTATGAGTATTGTAAGGAAAAGGGAAAATGATAATAAGAGATTCCATAGGTGGTAGGTGGCAGTGGGACCCAAAGATCATTTGGATGGATAGTTGCGTCAGCTCTTCTGCCGTAGGACAGAGAGAGAGAAAGGGAGGGTTCCTTCGCATCTGTGTGTTTGATTGTGGGAGTTTCCTATATAATAGCATCTGTTTTCTCTGTAAAGCAGGAGGCAAGAGCCCCTGATGAGACAGAAGAGTGTGGGTGGGTAGCAGGGGTGGAAGTTTGAGAAGAATAAAGTTTGAAAAAATTATATGAAGTATGGCAAGAGATGATGTAGTAGGTTTGCTTGGCAGAGTGCAGGCTCACTTGAGGTTTAGGATCAATAATGTGCAGTGGTCTTAAGCTGCCTTGGTTGGCTTTTCCTGCTTAGACAGAGGCTAGGAGGTGGCACTCAGTTGGATTTTCCTGGGCTTGGGTTTCATCTGGATGGTACGAATAAAAAGCAGCAGATGGTTCAGGGAGCCTAAGGTATGGGCAAAAATACTGTTAAAATCATGGACCATGGAGTCCAAGTTGAGTTAGTAAATGAAGAAAGGAGAAGGCTGTTGACTAGAGAGAAACTATAGTTCAAGAACTGTCAGAGTGAGAGGAGTTGGGTGAGGAAGGTGAGGGGAAGAGATTGTGGCTGACAGTGTTTGCATTAGTGATTCTAGAAGTATAACATTTACTGAAGCGTGAGGGGGAGGGGAAGAGAGGACCGTTGGAAATAAGTAGGTCAAGTAACAGAATTAAGAGGCCATCTGTGGGGTCATCCATTTGGCTGACATCACCTAGGATGATGGCAAAGCCTGAGGAAGAAAAAGCACATAAATGCAAACCTTCAATGAATGAAACGGAGGGGCTGGGAGATTGGCAGATTAGAGCAACTGCAAGTGGAAGGAGGATGCATGCTGTGTATTCAACCCAGAAAAAGTAACAAATAACTGTCAACCTCCCTTCAGAAGGTGTTAGTAAATCGTTAGAGCTATTCTTAAAGCATTGATTCACATACTTTAATTTTTGTAAAGGGCACATTTGGAATTGCAGCTGAGTTCACATTGGTGGTGCCTCCTCACACCTGGTGGTGGACCCCAAGCTGTCATTTTGAAAAATGTCACGTACTTCTATGGACAGGATTTTCTCCACCCCTCCAAAAAAAAAAAATTCGCATGTTGAAGCCCTAACCTCCAATGTGATGGTATTTGGAGATGGGGCCTTTGGGAGGTATTTAGGTTTAGGTGAGATCATGAGGATGGGGCCTCATGATGGAATCATAAGAAGAGACACCAGAAAGCTTGTTTCCTCTATCTCCACCTCTATGCACCCAGGAAAGGCGGAAAGGCCATGTGAGGGTACCACATGAAGGTGGCCATCTGCAACTCAAGAGAGCCCTCACCAGACACTGACCCTGCTGGTGCCTTGATCTTGGATTTCTAGTCTCCAGAATTGTGAGAAATAAATTCCTGCTGTTTAAGTCTATGGTATTTTGTTATGGTAGTCTGAGCTGACTAAAACAGCTCTACCCTCTGCTTCAACCAATCTCTGAATAAGTGGCAGTCATCTGTGATGAGCTGGGTCAAAGCTCAGATCTTTCTGGGAGTTTGGGGTGGACCAAGAGGGCATCTCTCCAGGTGGCTTGAGCCCTGAGAAGTAGACTTTGAGGCTGCAGGTAATCATTTGATGGAAAGCAGGAAAGCCAGTTTTCTGATAAAGAAGAGAGAAGTCGATGCCCTGAGAGAAAGAGAGCTGGGGGACAGGCAGCTGATACTCCCTGGGATCCAGAAAAAAGACTTGTGGCTGGTGATTGTTCTTCCTGGGACCAGTTAGTTCCTTGCTTTTGATTTCCACAGATTAAATCTTAACTATTTGTTATTGCAAAATTCTATGTCTTATTTTTCCTTATAAAGCTAGCTTGAGTTCATGTCTATAATTTGCAAACAATAAAAAATTCTCCAGTAAGCCCTTTGCTGTGATGTTTCCCCTTTTTACTATAGTCCTCCGTTGATATCCATGGGGTGGGGGTTGGTTCCAGGACCCCCTAAAGATACCAGAAATCTGTGGGTGCTTGAGTCCCATGTGTACAATGGTATAGGCATTTGCTTATAACCTACACACATCCTCTTATATACTTTAAATTATCTCTAGATTACTTATGATACCTAATACCATGTAAATACTGAATAGCTGTTATACTGCATTGTTTTTATTTGTGGTTTTTATTGTATTGTTATTTTTCACTGTTTTTCTTTTCCTGATTATTTTCAATCTGCAGTTGGTTGAACCTGGGGATGCACAACCTGTGGATATGGAGGGATGATTTTATTCACCTTTTGGTGCTGCACAATCTTTTATAAAGTGCCTCAGAATCCATTGTGGACCAGGTGAATTATAAATATATGAAACAAATTTGGGTATTTTCTTCTGAAGCTGAGTAGAAGCTGCTGAGGTAGGCCTTGAAGTGTCTTGGGTGCCACAGACAATAGGATGTGGCATGCTATAGAGATGGTGGTGGCTGACCTGTGGTTCCTGCAGTTGTAGAAGTCTGTCTTCTGTCACAAAGGAAAATTATGTTGGCCTGACACAACTTATCTTTAAAGCATTTATTAACTTTTTCCTAGTTTGCTCTCTCTTTGCCAGGAATTGCAGATTGGTGAGTTATTCGTGCTTTTCCTCAGAACACACCACAAATAGTCTCAATTATGGCTCCAAACAATTGTGATTGCTATTATTGAAGATTTATAGAAGTGCTTAGATTTCTAAATATCCTTTTATGACTCTCCATTTCTATGCTAACCTAGACAGGCTCTTCAGGACACATAGGCACCTCTTTGGGAAAACATGATAGAAGAAAATCTGAATTTACAGAAGAGATAAATAAGAGGTTGATTATTCACACGGTTTTATAGAGGATTCACAGAGAGTGGGTTCCCCTAGTGCATTCGGTGCATTCCCTCTTCTCTTTACAGATCATGAACAATGTCTTACACATAATAGGCTCTGAATGAAAATTCTGTTGATTGATTGATGAGCCACTTGGGAAGGAGAGAAATGTGAAGCTAGGGTTATAGTTTGCTGCTGCCAGTTGGAGATAAATCAGAAAGGAAGAGAAAGCATCTCTGAGCAAATAGCCACGTCCATGGGGAAATGGGACTCTATTTTAAAAAATATGATTCACATACAGTTTTTAGGAAGCTACTTGCTGCATAATCCAAGATACACATGAATTTTTCACTCCAGTGTCCTGAAAGACCTAAGAGACCCTTGCCCTGGGTCACAGCACTGAGCAGTCAAAGAAGGAGGTGGGCATGCATTCTGCTGCTATGCTGGGACCCAGCATTTTTACAAAGAGGAGCTAGTTTTTATTTCCTCAGGCTGAGATCACTATGGGGAGGGGTTGCATTTTGCAATCCTGAGACCTTGAACAGCATAGAGGCAGAGGCTATGTGTACTCTCTTTCCTACTGGGTGCTTGTGTTTGTAAGGATTCCTGGTTGCGAAGAGTAGATATCCACTGGAGCTGGTTTGAACAAGAAAGGGGGGTTTATTATAAGGAAGCAGAGTTAATGTCCTGGACTCTAAGGGCAGAAATGGAAGTTGCATCTCAGACAGGGTTGGCCCAGGAGGTGAAAAGTTGTCAGAAACACAGGCAGCTCCTGTCTGCACATGTGCTCTGTCCTTTTATTTTTTTCATCCAGTTCTGGGTTTACCTGTCTCTGCATGCACATGGGAGCACACCCTGGAGAAGGAGGCCACTGGCACCATGTAGACACCGCAAACAGAGTCAACTCCAGCCTTCATGGCAAGCCTGTGACGGTGTGCCTGTGGCAACGAACTAGCTGGAGTCAAGAGCTACCGGCAGATGATTTGGATTCAACATGAGCTCACCAAGTACCCCTTGCATGCCTTTCCCTGAGATAGGTGCTGGGAGACAAAGTAACTCTGAAGCAGCCTCACCCTGTCAGCTCCTTGTTTGGCTGGTGATATGGCTTCATTGTGTCCCCATCGAAATCTCATTTTGAATTATAGTTCCCATAATCCCAATGTGCAGTGGGAGGGACCTGGTGGGAGGTAATTGAATCATGGGGTGGTTACCCTCATGCCATTCTCATGGAAGTGAGTGAGTTCTCATGAGACCTGATGGTTTTATAAGGAACTTCCCCGCTTTTGCTTGGCACTTCTCCTTGCTGCTGCCCTGTGAAGAAAGATGTGTTTGCTTCCCCTTCCACCACAATTCTAAGTTTCCTGAAGCCTCCCAAGCTCTGCAGAACTGTGAGTCAATTAAACCTCTTTCCTTCGTAAATTACCCAGTCTTGGGCATTTCTTGATCAGCAGCATGAAAACAGACTAATACAACTGGAGAGGTGGATATGTAGAGAGATATGTAATGGAAATGACCAGGCTGGAGACAATCACAAATATTTTGAGGGGGCTCAAAGGAGGAGTGTGTGGCATTTCTGTGTGCATTTATTCATTCAATAAATCTTCCTTCATTTGTTCTTGAGGGTTTTTGTGGCCAGGAACTGCTCCAGGGCCTGGCAGTGCAGCAGTGGAGCTGGCAGACAGGGCCTCTGCCCTTGGGGAGTTTTCTTTCTGAAGGAAGAGGTGAACAACTGGCAAGTGAGCAAAAACACAAATAAGATAACTTTAGAGAGTAATAGGACTGGGAAGGTGAAAATGGGGTGCTAGGATAGAGCCCTCAGCAGCCCAAGAGCGCCGCCATGATGAGGCATCATGCCATGCTGAAAAGCGGGGAAAAGCACTAGAGGCAGCGAGAACAGCAGGTGCACAGGGCAGGAGGGAAAATGAGCTTGACCTGTGTGGGAAACACCAAGGGGCTAGGGCAGGGAGGAGAGGGCATGAAGGTCAGAGAGGAGAATAGAGGCAAGGTCACCATGGGTCTTGTAGGATCTTGTAGGCTGTGATCAGGACTTTTTAAGCACAATTGGAAGATTTCGAAGATTTTTGTCAAGGTTGGCCTTGTTAGTGTTGGGAAAAGGCCATTCTGCCTGCTGGTGGAGGATGAGTAGTGGGGAACAAGGGAGGAGTGGAAGGCAGTGTGGAGAGGGGAGGCACTGCAGGGGCTGGAGTTGGTGGTGCTGGGATTGGAGACATATGCTCAGGTTGAGGGTGTATTTTGGAAGAACCATTAGGACTTGCAAAAGAGTTGGATGTAGAGAGTGAAGAAAAAGGAGGACACAAGGATTTAATTCGTGGGCTTTTAATACAGCAACTAGGGAAATTGTGGTGCCCTGTACCATGGAGTGGAAAATCAAGAGTTCTACCTGATCCTATTCAAAGTGAATGTTCTCTTGGATGTCCAAGTAGAGATGTTGGATAGACAGAGAAGGAAGGGGCCTGGTGCCCTAGATCAGTGCTGTCCAATGAAAATACAATGTGAGCCCACATATGCATTTTTTACATTCACTAGAAGCCACATTAAAAAGGTAAAAATGAAAATGTAAAAGTCATTTTGATATATATTTCATTTAATGCTGTATTTCCCAAATATTAAAATTTCAACATGTAATCAATTTAAAATGATTAGTGAGATATTTTACATCTTTTGGATACTAATTCTTCAAAATCTGGAGCACATTTTCCACTTTCAACATATCTCAAATTAGCCTGGCCACATTTCAAGTGCTCAGTAGACATGTGTGGCTGGGGGCTACCATGATGGATAGTGGAGCTCTAGAGAAAGTTGAGATTCAGAGATTTGCATTTGGGAATTACCATCACATAGAAGGCAGCCAAAATGTTAGATTACCTAGGAACACCAACACCTAAAGGGTGCAGATAGAGAAAAGGCTCAAAAGCAAGCCCAGGGCACTCCAAAGGTCACAGGTTGAATGGAGGAGGAAAAGCCAGCAAGAGACTGGGAAAGAGTGAGCAGACACATTAGAGAATGTGGGGTGTGCGGAATCAAAGCAGCTAAGAGACAAAGTGATTTCAGGACTCTGGAAGGCCCCATGGCTAAGTCTTGAATACGAGCTGGCAAACAAAGGGAAAAAGGTATTTTGTTAGGGATAGAAGCAGCAAAGGAAAGAGAGCAAGGGTGTGTGGAGGGGCCCAGAGAGTGTGGATTGAATGCAGTAGCTGAGGGGTGCAGGGGGGTTGGTGCAAGTGGGGCCACTGGAGCTCAGAGAGTCTCATGCCCATGCTCAGGACTTGGGGTTTTATTCTGTGGGTCAGTGGTCTCAGCCACATTTGCAGCCACAGCATTAGAGTTGCGTTCCCATGCATGATGCTTCCCTACTCATGCTGGGGTCAGATACAGTCCTGTTCACCAGGGACAGTGCCTGCTTTTTCTCCTACTCAAGAACAAAGAGTGAGAATCAGGATCTCTTAGGGAGAGTTGTTCCATATTACAAACAAAAATCGCACTTCTGAATTTTAATTTCTATTAATAATGAATTACTGGCAGCACACCTCATAGGTGATTGCAACTTACGCCTTGGTGTGTCCCAAGACAGCAGCTGAGAACTTCTGCTGTGGTCCTGGTGGGGCAGCCTAGAAGGCTTGCAGGAGGAAAGAGGCAGCATCCTGTCGCAGTTTTGATAGGCAGCCCCAGCAGTGTGGAGGGTGTCTCTGCCTGCTGGTTGTTGACTCCTGTCCTGGACCACTCCTCCAGCCCCTCAGTCCCTCTGCAACCTTTCATCTTTTAGTTTCACCTTCCATGATACACAGATCAAAAGCTATACCCTGCTTGATGGCTCAAGATTCCTATATAGTCTTCTTTGTCTGCAGATTATTAATTAACACTTTACTATGCCAAATACATGCATTACAGATCCCACTGATAGTCAGAGAAGGGTGTGAACAGAACAGAGCAGGTGTGAGCTCAGTAACTTTAAGGTCCACTCGTGTATGTCTTTCTAATGACACACCACGGGCACCATTGCCCAGATGAGATCTGGACATTTAGGTGGTTTGGGGCCTGGGAGACAGTGCTGGGAGGTGCCAGGGTAAAGGAGAGCATGATGCAGTCTTTACACCTGGTCTCCTCTGCATAGGTCTGAATCTCATGGCTGCCCCCATACCCATAGGCTGCAGGCTGCTCAGAGGAAACCTGAGATGTTGAGGCCGAGGTCCCGGTTCCATCTCCACGCCTTTATTCTTTTATTCACTCAAGTTATCAACATATTGAGGGCTTATTCTATGCCAGACATGGCTTATCAGTGGTTAAAAAAAAGGACACAGCCCCTGATCTTACAAAGCATACAGTCCAGGGGAGAAGACAGATATTAAACATGCCAGTAAGTAAATTATTTGAAACTGCAAGTGCCACAAAAGGAAAGCACCAGGTTCTATTGGAGAGGACTGTAGGGTGTCTCTGGCATTTGGAGAAAGTGACACTTAGGCTGTCTAAGGCCGCTTACTACTTCTTGGCCAAAGAGACCTGGCCTGGCCCTGCCTCTTTGGGTGACTGGTTGTAGATGGGCCAGGCAGGAAAGGACCAACTGGCATGGTGGACAAGGCCACTGCTCTGGGACTCGAAAGACTTAGTTAAGCCCTTGAGGGGGGCACTTAATGTCCCCAGCCTTTCATTTTCAAGCAGTGAGAAAAATCCCTGCTGGAATCGCCTTCTGGAGCTCAGACAAGGTCTTACTGGTGAATGTGTTCTGGGAACCATGTGACACCACGTAAATACATGATGTTATCACTTATAGAAATGTCATTGTTGCACCAGCTCCATGCCAGGCGCTGGGGAAGATTCAATGGTGTACAAGACCTAGCCGTGATTCACAAGGCCCCTGACCTAATGGTGAGCTGGAGCTACGCATACAAGGCAAGAGCCTGTGCGTGACATTTCCCCCAGCAGTGTCCACAGGCGGTGATAGCCGAGCGGTATCTGGAAACAGCAAACAGATTCCCTTTGCTTCTTGAAGAAGCCGCACCCTGGCTGTGGTCCTGCTGCCCCCATCCATTGACAACGTAATGATATCTAGAAACTCCAGGTGGTTTGTGACTCCCTGGGATTCAAACCCTTCAGTGTTCACTTGGCCCCTTGTAGAAGCCATGCTCTGGTCCCACAGCGCTGGTCCCAGATGGTGGTGGCGGGGCTGCCTCCTGCTGTGGGCCCCTGGGAGGGCGAGCTTCACGTTCCTCATGTTGGCAGGCCCCCTGCCTGGTTTGCCTCCCCACCTTTAACCTCTCGAGTCATGATTTTGTAGAGCTCTGCTTCTTTCCATTGTCCACACTTCTCATCCCATATGTTATTTACTGTTTTCTCTGTGCTGAATTCATTTCTCACCCATTTCTCCTTTTCTGCGCTTAGCAGGCACCATTTGGAATATTTCTTTATGTCTGTAAAGAGGACTCTTTAGTTACAAGTCACTGAAATCCGATCAAACCAGCTGAAAGTGGATGTGACTGTGGTTGTTCTTTGAGGGGCCAGTACGGACTTACAAAGTTGGGAAATTCAGGAAGTGAATCTGGCTTCAGGCACAGGGTATGTCATCGGGAAGCTGTCTCCTTCTATTGATGGTCTCCGTTTCCTCCACAAGAGGCTTTATTCTCAGGCTGACTCCCCTGGTGGACAGCTGCTGTCAGCTCCAGATTATATTAACAAGGAGGGGGCACTTCTTTTCCAGTAGCTTTAGCCAAAGTTCTGGGACTGACTCGGCCCAATTCCAGAAGACCCTTGAACATGATTGCAAGGGTCCCTTCCATGGAATGAAGGGAGCCCAGCCCTGTAGGCCCTGAGGATTGCTGTTCCTTGGACACCATATCTTTATACCAGGTCTCAGTTTCCCCAGCTCTAAAGTTTGGATTGAAACACCAGCTGTTTTCTAAACTTAATGTTACATTTACAAATGCTCTGGACATGGAGCAAAGGGTGGGGAAATACGATATTTTTTCCCTGACATAGTCTCCTTTTGAAGATAATAGGTGAGGATGGGAATTCACGTTTGAAATCAATATTTTGGAAGACTTAATGGCAGCATGACAATTGCACATTTGTGGATCTCCAAAAGGGCAGCTCTGTGTAAATCAGAGAAGATAGAGCAAAAATCGGTAATTTCATGTCTTGTTTGAGACAGATCATTCACAGAGAATTTTAACAAGCAAGGAAGCTGCTAGGAGGGACTCCCTTTCATGTTAGTTTTTCTTGTAAGATTCTTGATAGCAGATTCAGGGTGCAGCTGTTGAAAAGAGGGTTCATCAATTTAAAAGCTGCAGTGACTTCCCTTTGTCTATAGAAATCAATTTATTCTTATTATTTTTTCACCAAGACATGTAAAGCCCTTTGCAATCTGGCCCAATCTGCATTCCTGTTCACTTTGCTACAAACAGCCATTGTCCTGGGAATGTTGCTTGTTTTCTAACATTTCTTCATGCCACCCATGTTAATGGGCACCCATGATTTGGCGGGTCCTGTTCTAGGCACAGAGCAGACAGTGGTGAGCAGAGCCACACCCCTTCCTCTGCGTGTTGTCCTCAGGGACAGAAGGAACAAGGCACAGTAGCGAGGCCCTGGTGTGGACTCAGACAGCAGGGGCAGAATGAGGCTCAGTCACGTGCCAGCTCTGTGACTCTGCAGAAATCATTTCTCTTCTCTAAGCCTCAGTTTTCCCTTTTATAAAATGGAGTCTGAATGCCTATTTTTAGCTTTGATGCCAGAATTAATAAGAAAATGTGTGTAAGACCAGGCGCCGTGGCTCACGCTGGTAATCCCAGCACTTTGGGAGGCCAAGGCAGGCGGATCACCTGAGGTCAGGAGCTCAAGACAGAGTTGACCAATATGGTGAAACCTCGTCTCTACTAAAAAAATATAAAAATCAGCCAGGCGTGGTAGTGGGTGCCTCTAATGCCAGCTACTCAGGAGGCTGAGGCAGGGAGAATTGCTTGAACCCAGAAGGTAGAGGTTACAGTGAGCTGAGATTGTGCCACTGCACTCCAGCCTGGGCAACGAGCAAGACTCTGCTTTAAAAAAAAGAAAAGAAAAGAAAAGAAAAGAAAATGTGTATAAGGAGGCTTGGCATGCAGTTGGTGCCAGTTTCCTATAGCTTTATAATTAAATTCAACCTCCCTCTGCCCAGACCCTCCTTCCTCATTGGGCTTATTGGTCAGTCTGGACACAGAGCCCCTGAACACAGGGTGTCTTCTTGGGAACGAGGTTCTAAAGTCGTCTTCTCTGATGTGTGAGAAATTCTGATTTCGTTAGTCAGGGGAAGCATAAGACTTTGAAGTAAGAGGTGTGATGCAATTGGAACTGGGGTTCCAAGTAGGCAGCTCTTGCTGTAATCACACAAAAAGTGATGGGAGAGGAGGTAGTGAGTGGAGGTGAGCAACCTCAAAGTAGCCTGTGCTGTGAGCAGGAGGGGGAGATTTTGAACCTGGGGGAGAAGTGGTGCTGTATTGGAAGAATGGGAAAGTTAAGAGAAGGGAGGTGGTTTAAGGGGAAGATATGGAGTTCCGTTTTAGCCAAGAATTCTCGAAAGCTCTCTTAGTCATTTGTCGCTATCAAGGGGTGAGGTGACAGGACAGGTTGTTTCAGTCCTCCTTAGCTCACGACTCAGTCACATGAAGCCCTTGGCACAGGATGCTGAAGAATGCAGCAGCCTGTGGACTCCAGCAAAGCAGCCGAAGGGGGCAAGACATGAGTCACTTAGTGCCCTTACCACTGCCCCTGGGCACTCAGCAGGGTCTTCTTGGGCCCTGAGTTCCCCACAGGGTGAAGAATGTTGTATGGTGGACCACGGCTGGCTGTTAGCTGGGTCCCAGCTCTGCCTGACTATGTAAAGAGAGAAGCCTAGGTGTTGTGACTTTGGACAGGCAGTGCTTTCACCCCACACCTGAGCTCTGTCTCCTGAAGCCTTTGTCCAGTTGCTTTGGCCAGAAGCTAGGAGTGCTCTTCCCTGGCTGCCACAGAGTGGGTGGGACTTGTACATATTGACATATTGGCGTATTACTCAACACATTATGAGAACAGAACCTTGAATCCTTCTGGCTCATTTACTTTATCTTACTTAGTGAGATACATTTTAATAATACCTGGCATTCAGCACCCATATGATCAACAGTTGCTGAGCTAATGTGTGGATGAAATTTTACCCTCTTGTCAATGTTCCTGTTGCCTATAAATACTTGAATGCTATCCTCTCTAGAGTTCACAAAAGGACTTTAAGACAGTGTCTGTATGGCAAAATGGATGAAGATGATGGGCATATAGCAGGGAAGATGCCCAGCAGGCAGCTGAGAAAGTGGATCTGGAGCCAGGAGTCGTAGCGATGGCTGATGGTCCGGCTCTGGGAGTCGTCATCCTAGCAGATGATGGAGGAAAGAATGAGCTCTTCAGGCAAAATATGTAAAGACAGAGGAGAAAGAAGAGGCAGAGAGGAGAGGGAGCAGAACAGAAGGGAGAAGAGAGGCAGGGTTCCTTAGTAGACTTACCTCTGACTCTAACCCTAACCCTGATTCTAACCCTAACCCTAACCCTGCTTTTGGCTGCTATGGAGCCAGGAAGGAGGTTTTATGGATGTGTAAGTCAAGGAAAGCCATTATAATTTAGTCCTGGAGAGCCATGACCAAGGAGTAGTGCTCAGAGCCAGATCTCAGAAGGTTAGACTGAGAGCTGGTGATGAAGGATTGGAGATGGTATGTGTAGCAAAGTGAGCATCCTGCTGAACAGCCTGAGAATGAGGCTTTTGTATGGAATAGGGCAGGACCAAGAAAAGCTCAGTGAAGCAGAGCCAGCCTCATGGAACCCATAGCTGGAGTCACTGTCCTTCTGGACTTCTTGGTATGTGAAGACACACACTTGCTTACTGTTCAAGACTACTGGAGTCAGGGTTTTCTGTTTCCTGCAGCTAAATACACCTTAACTGGATCTATTCTTTACCAGAATATAAACTCCCTGGGGCAGGAACCTCAACAATCTCACTCATTTTTGAA
The DNA here is from genome assembly GCF_028885655.2 of Pongo abelii. Classification (NCBI taxonomy): domain Eukaryota; kingdom Metazoa; phylum Chordata; class Mammalia; order Primates; family Hominidae; genus Pongo; species Pongo abelii. Next base: position 25,969,664 of record NC_071996.2, on the reverse strand, counting down.
TACCTAGGGCCCAGGATAGTGCCCAGCACATATAGATAAATATGGTTGGAAGAAATATCTGTAATAAGGTGGTTCTAATAATGTTATTAGTAGAGAGTGGTGAAGCTGATTAGACAAAGAAACAGGTACCTACCTTTGGGGGCTTCTCTGAAATCACAGTTTCCCCGTGAGGGACCCAGAATGTGAGGGCTAAGAGGGCATCAGCTACTGCCAGACAGCATCATGTACGGCACCATTTCTTGTCTGTCACTTCAGGGGCATTTTTCTTGAACAAAAGGCCCAGAACAATGGTTATTAGCCAGAGATGAATAGGAAAAACTACTTGTGCCTGTTTGAACTATGTAACTGCAGAAAGATGTCGAGACAACTGAAGAGATTTGATTATGAGTTAGTTCTGCACCATCCACTAGAAATATAATGCCACTTACATCAGAAAATTAAAGTTTTCTAGTAGTCACATTAAAAAAAGGAAAAAGAAAGGTGAAATTAAATTTAGTAATGCTACTTTATTTTTGGATACAAATGTATCCAAAATATTATTTCAGTGTGTAATCAATATAAGAAATGATTAATGAAGTAATCTACATCCTTTTATTCCATGAGTTACTGTGGCTGAACTTTGAAATCTGAGTTGCCAGAAGAAGGGGTACAATGGAAAGACTCAGCCTTGAGGGCGTCTCTGATTCTAGCTAGACCAGTCACTTGCTGTGTGTACATTGGCCATTTATTTCCCTCTCTGGGCTTCCATTGCTTCATCTACCAAAAGGCCCTACATATATAGTGGCCTGAAGCTTCAGAACAAATATGTGCTGTAGGTACTTGGACCTCATATGATCTGGGAGGAAACTGAGGCTTTAAGAGGTTAAGTACCTTGCAGTAGGTCTCACACTGTGTAAAGGCGGAGGCAAGATGGAACCCAGGTTTGCCCGACCCTGGAGGGGTGCTCTTTCCCCTTCATTGCTCTTTAAACTCTCTCTTTCCTTTTGGACCAGAGAACATTTCACTCTTCTAGGAGCAGAGACTTCCCAGGAAGTAAACGCCTGCTTTCCTTCTCGCTCAAGATCCTGGTCAGAGCTTAAGACGTTTCCTCTCAAATCTCACAAACAGAATCTAATGGAGGCCGGGTGCAGTGGCTCACGCCTGTAAGCACTTTGGGAGGCCGAGGCAGGTGGATCACGAGGTCGGGAGATTGAGACCATCCTGGCTAACCCGGCGAAACCCTGTCTCTACTAAAAATACAAAAAACTAGCCAGGCATGGTGGTGGGTGCCTGTAGTCCCAGCTACTCCGGAGGCTGAGGCAGGAGAATGGCGTGAACTGGGAAGGCAGAGCTTGCAGTGAGCTGAGATAGTGCCACTGCACTCCAGCCTGGGCAACAGAGCAAGACTCCGCCTAAAAAAAAAAAAAAAAATTCCAATGGAAACTTGGGAGGAGGCAAGGTGGGGCTTTGGGGGCTGGGGAAGGTATCCAGTGCCTATGTGTTTTTTCTAAGTGGCCTTGCCTTAGGACGCAGAGGAAGGACTTACTGCCTTAAACCAAGGAGGTCAGGGCTCTGCTTGACATCTGTAGTGAAGTCATCTCTTCACTGTCAGTAAGACTCTGTCCTTGCTAGCAGTTCACTGGTGACTTCATATCCACCGCTGCAGGGCCCTGGGAGGAATACATTGTTTTCTAGGAAGGGAGACCAAATTTTACTTCAGCCTAGTGGCGGACCTTTCTGCTTAGCAATACTGTGGGAAACTCAAAGGCAAAATTAGCTTGAGCATTGCTGGCTCAAATAATTTCTTCTTAGTGGAGTGAGTGAAACATGGTAATTTAGCAATTGACAACCATTTTTCCAATAATAACTGAAATAATAATTCATAATTAGAAGAGGTCTAATATAGGAATGCATTGAAACCAGATGCAAAACATTTACCCTCCCTACTGCTACCCCTTACTTCCTTTATTCCCACTGACTAATTTGAAATATTTCGCATTTCCTTTTCTCCTGAAAAGATGAAAAGGGCTATTTTACCCTTCCGTAAAAATAAGTATAATTTTCTTCTAGCAGGCTCACCAGCAGCTTGCCACTGCTAACTTACCACAAAGGCCAATTAATAGACAATCACCATTATTGCCTAATCTCACCTACCGTGTGAGTGGCTATGTGTTGAAATGAAGTTGATCTGAGAGGGACCAGTTCTGGGCTGAGCTGCTCTCCTTTTCACAAAAATCATAATGCCCACGTGAGGGGATTCCAGAGAGGCAGGTGGCAGATTCCTCATTAGCTCACCGAGCCCTCCTCTGTCCTCATTGCTTTGACGGAGACTTGAGAGGCATGGCAGCCCCAGCTTTGAAGGTGTCTGTAATTAAACACTTGCCACTGGTGCCCTGGGCTTCCCAGGGTGAGCCTCGGGATGAAGGGCCCTCTCGTGGGTGGCGTGGCTCTGTGGTGGCAGAAGAATGTGCAGAATTGGCTAATGTAGCTTCTAATTTCTAAGACAACTCTCGCGCACCAAAGACTTAGCATCCTGGGAATTTATTCTCAACATTAATGGAAATAATTTGAGAAACCACTTTCAGCTGTCCATGCTCACGGGCCCTTCTGTTTCATACTGCCTACACCCAATTAACTAATCATTTTTATAGCAGGAACAACTTAACCTGAAAGGAGAACAAGCTATGTGCTGAAAGGTAGGAGGAAGCAAGTCCTCTGGGAGTTTCTGCTCTTCTAGTGAGAGAGGCTGAGGGCAAGAGCAGCCCTGAGCTCTCTCACTTACAGATCCACCTTCTTCAAGGGGCAGGCTGGGGTGGTGGTGGGGATCTGAGTGGGGGTAGCTGGTGCTGCATCTCTCCAGGCAGAGATGTGAGGCTGCTACCACCGGGCTATGGGGATGGCGAGACAGGGACAGGAGCAGAAGTGAGATTCCTGTCTGTCTCGCAGTATGCACTGTGCTGCTGACCATTGAGGGGCACCATGGAAAGGCTGAAAAGGGAGAAGGATGGTCCTTTCTGATCTTCTGTAGTGCCAGGCTCCTGTGAAGTCTGGTAGCCAAGCTAAGAGATCACAGACCAAGAAGACTAGGATGCAACCTCTTTGTTTTTTCTTCTAAGTCCTTGTGGTTATTATCAGTGTTGATCTCAAATGTAGGCATTTTTGGTACCCTAGTATACCTTCCCACCAGAGGTGGCAGATGCAATACCTGTAACTCCAGCATTTGGAGTCCCAGGCAGAATACAATCCCCCTGGGAAGAGCAGTGCTGTTAACCAGGATCTCTATGGATCCAGCAAGACCTGGTCAAGGCACTGTAGCTTGGGACTCAGGATAGGCATCAGAAAGCAGAAACAACAAACAACCATAGAAGGAGATCTATAGTACACCCATGTTGTGAAGTAAGAGTGTGTGATCTAAAGAAAAATAGAGCAAGGGGATGTCGGTGGGGAAGAGTGGGGTGGGGGTGTTACTTTGCATTGCATGATCAGGAAAGGCCTTTTTGAAAAGGTAACACTTGAGAAAGAACTGAAAGGAAGTGAGAGGGTGCATATATATATGCAGATATCTGTGGAGGAGCTTCCTGAGCTGGAGGAGCAGCAAATGAAATGGCCAGAAGACAGGATTGAGCGTGGGTTGTTTGTGGAAGAACAAGATCAATGTGGTTGAACTAGAGGATGTGACCAGGAGCATTACAAGAAAGATGATCAGAGTTAGTGCACAGCCCCATGGGCCACTGTCAAGAATGGGCTCTTGTCAGGATGGCTATGGGAAGAACTGAGTGGCATCATCATTCTGGCTGTTGTGGTAAGTAGACCTCGGGGCACAAAGGAGAAGTGAGAAGCTGAGTTAGCAGGTTCCTGCATCAACACACTAGAGATAACATGTGTTTGGGCTAGGATAGCAGGTGGGGAGATGGTGAGTGGCTTCTGGATGATTTTGAAGTTAGGTCCAACAGAAATTGCTAGTAGATTAGATATGGGATATTAAAGAAAGTGAGTGGTATGGGAGGACAGTGGTGTTTTTGGCAGCAGCAACTGGTATGATGGAAACTTTATTTACTAAGATGGGGAAGTCTGCAGGGGAAACGGGTGAGGGAGGTAGTGAACGTTGAGTTTTTGATTGAATACCCATTAGACACTCAGAAGGAGATGTCCAGTGGCCAGTTAGGTATACAAATTTGTAGTTCAATGGAGAGGTCAAGCTGGTATTATCTACATTTGAGAGGTAATAGCATTATAAATGGTATTTAAGGTGACCACTTTGGGAGTGGGTATAGATAGAAAAGAGAAGTATGAGGACAGCTCTGGGAACTGGGGAGGACAGATAGGAAGGGTGTAGGAGAACCAAGACAGAGCACTTTCCTGGAAGCAGGCAAAGAAAGCATTTTAAGAAGGAGGGAGAAATGGCTTCAAATAAGGCTGAAAGGTCAGGTTCAGATAAGGTCCTCCAATTGATCACTGGGTTCAGCAGCCTGGAGGTTGTCAGTTCCCTTGACAAGAGCAGTTTTGATGGAGCACTGGGCAGAGGCTGAGCTGGAGTGTGCTCAATAGAGAAGCGAGGGGGGAAATGGGGAAGAGTTCCAATAGCTCTTTCTGAGTTTTGCCGGAAAGGGGAGAAAAATAATTCAAAGTAGCTAGAGGCAGATATGGAGCCGAAAGGATTTTTTATTCATTTGTTTTCTTAAGATGGGGAAACAGCATCATGTTTGTACACCAATAGGAATAGACATGACCCACTAGCGAGTAGAGCAACTGATGATGATGGAGTGATGGGAGAGAACAATGCCATTGGGTAGGTGTGAGGGGCTGTGAGTGGGTGCAACCTCAGAGGACCAGAGACTGGCCATAGCAGGGGCCCAGAGCCTCCGGAGCAGGAGGCAGGAAGGGTGCAGGATGCAGAAGGAGGCAGCAGGGGAACTTGTGACAGTTTCTCAATGGCTTCTACCTTCCAGTAGGATGAGAGGCAGTAGAGGAGGAGAAACGTGAGAAGGAGTGGGAGAGTGAAAGGACTGGGTATGTAGTAGCCTCTTTAGGCAGCAGCAACAGTTAAAGTGAGTAGCTGTGTTTCTGTCCAGCCACATTCCCCAACCACCAGGATTTGAGTGCGGCGATGTAGACCAGAGAATTGAACTAGGGTCAGGTTTTTCCAGGCAAAAACGATGAAGGGAAACCAGGGCAAGGACTGTGGGTATACGGTGTACACGTGGGAGCGATGGTGAGAAACACGTGGAAGCGAGGGTGAGAGGACAGGAGGCGGCTGAGATGAGACAGTGACCAGATAATCCATCAATGAACTGTGAGTCCCACCACCATGGGAGACTAGGACCAAAAAGAGAAAGAAACATTCAGAAACAGTTGGAGAATATGGGGGATTTTACTGAATCCTGGCTGGAGGTTTGAGAATGTGATGGGAGTTGTGGAGGTGGGAGGTGGGCTCGGCTTAGGGATATAAAGAGCTGCAGGGGATGAGTCTGGGGGAGAAGTCCAGCATTATAGTGGGGTTGGGGCACTCAGGTTACACAGGGCAGGTGTGATGAGGTGGGCACTGGTGGGTGGAAGTCAGATGGTGGTGGCATCTGATGCTGTGAGTGTTGGGTGGAAAGAAGGTGGGAGGGGATTTTTGCATGCCACATAGAGCCAGGTGGAGTCCTCTTCATGCCCTTTATTGGGGATTTGGGCACTGGATGTTATTAGGATCATGGAGCTCTGAGGATCCTTCTTTCCCTCATGAACCAAGGATTGGGTATATATAACCGCATACTGAGTTGTCTGCTTTGGGACATTCCCTTAATTTTTAATTCAGTAATATCAAATGTGAATCTATTATGCCCCCCAGAAACCTCGTTTCATACTGTGATTTCTATGGGAAAATCCCCCTCCTGTCAACCTGCTGTGCAACAGGAAACCCAAGTTACCTCCATGCCTGCTCTCTCTCCCCACTCCACATTCAGTCGCCCACCAAGTCCTTTTGATGAAAACTCACTGGGTGTCCAAATCAGCCCAGGAGTCTCCCCTGGCATGCATGCTGCTCTAATGTGAATGGCGATGACAGGGCTGCCCCCTTAGGTTGCTCCCTTCCCCGACTGCTCTACCACTCTTCCCCCCAGGGGCCACCATGATCTTCCTAACCCACACCACTCATCATGCCAATCCAATGGCCACCCTTGCCTGGAAGACAAAATCCAAATTACTGATTTAATGTGGCTGTCATGCCTTGTACTGGCTCCCACCCACCCCCACCGTTTTTTTCCTACTCCACATTGCATTTTCAACCAACCCCATGCTGCATTTTCTCTGGAAGTCCACATCTTTCTCCAACACCGAGGGATGATTTTGAAGTAGGGAAGTCTTGTGGCTTCCCCTGCCCCTGCTCTCTATCCCATATGCCATTTTGTTTTTCCCAAGGCACTCAGTGTCACTTGCCATTGTATATATTTATTTGTTAATTTGTCTGCCTCTGCACCTGAGGACGTAGCTGGAGTAGAGTCCAGTGTGTCTGTTTTGACCCTGGCTGTATTCCCAGAACCTAGAACAGGGCTCAGCCCCTGGAAAGCACTCAATAAATAGTTGACGATGGATTGATTTCCAGCTGCAGACACCATGGGCTCCTTCATTGGAAGTGACAAACCCACCCCAGGCCAACGAGGAATTCAGACAATTTATTGGCTCCTAAGACTGAAAAGTCTTGCAGTAAAATTTAAATGTGTCTCTCTCCCTTGCTGCAGCAGGCTCCCATCACCAGGGAAGCACAGCATCTCCCAGCCACACCTTACCAGCTTGCTGACCAAACAGAAGAACAAAGACCCTCCTGGTAGCTCTAAGGGAAAAGTTCCAGGGAAGATCCTGGCTTGCCAGACTCACCCTCTCCCCCGAAGTGCAGGGGGTCTGGAGTGGGGGCATTGGCCTCGCCTGGCAGGGAAGGGGACTTCTGGGGGATGCTGTACTGCTCCTCTCTGTCCTCCTCTGCCCTGGCACTAGGAGCAAGAGCAGAAGGAGGAAGCTGAAGGCAGTTAGTGCATGGCATAGGACTATCTGCTGGTTCTGTTTTCTTTGGGTGGCTGGGTCCATGAAGGCAGGCCCACATCTTTGTGGAGGAGGTGAGAGAACACTTGTCAGAGGGTATCTGATGAATGCAGAAAGACAAGTGTAGGAGTTTGTGGTATTTTGATTGATGACAGCAGATTCATATCAGTGTCAAAAATGTATTAGGAAGATACAAAACACCAACATATCTTAATAATGGAAATAAATTAGGCTCAATTAAAATAGTTGCTGTTGTTTTTCCAATGCAGGGCCAAATCATGCAAGCCAAAGATTCTTAGAATTCTCAGAAAAAAGAACAACGAATCCGTTAGAAAAACAATTTGCAAAACACTCATTAGTCCAAAAGCTTCCCTGAGAATTCTCCTTCCAGACCTTTAATGGGCCATGAAACTTGAATTCAATAAAAAATGATTTAATCATCAAGCGAGTGAACTGGGTAGACTTCTTTGCTCTCTCATTATGGAGTTTATTTTTTGGAGGCTGTTTGTGTAAATACTATTTGTTTTGCTGAAGTTCAAAGAAGCTTTGTGTGAAAATGGTGTTTTGCTTCATTGGAAGAGCTAGTGCTGTTTCATCTGCTGTCTGTGTCGTCCCCTCCCCTGTCCCCACCTCCCCCCGACTGCTCTTGCGTCCTCCTCCAGCCCCAGTAGAGTCCCAGCCACCTCAAACCCAAGAGCTGTGACTTACTGGATGTGCACAGTGAGTCAGCTAGTCTGGGGAATTTTGAGAGCTCGTACATTAGATTCTTGCTTTCCAATCCATTAATTTTGTTGTTCTAGGCCTGTTGGGAGCCCTGTTGCTGCTTGTAAGAATAACAGATCACTGCTGATGCTTTCGGCATCTGTTACCCACGGCGGCTGTTTTGTAGACACTCTGTCTCTGCAGCACCGCTGGCCTTTTGTGTGCTTGTGCATGGTGGTCACAGCTTTACAGCCAGCTCTGTGGGCATCCTCCTTAAGGACAGGGCATATTCTGCTCCTGCATGGGCTGAAGGGCTTTGAGCCCCACTCTCCTCTTCTCATAGGAATACTCAGCCTATCTTCTGTGATGGAAGAACATTGAAAATGCTTCCTGAACATTTTACAAAGACTTTGAGGAATCTTCCCAGGACATAGTGATTTGGAATTTTCTTCTATTTGGTTTACATCCCTTGCCATCACCCAGGAGAGGCACATCCATGAACCCAGCCCTGGGCAGCGGCTTGCTTCTGCTGGAGGGACTTGGGATTCTTGGTGGCAGCCACAGCGGAACAGCCTGGTGTGGGTGGGGTCTGCAACAGGCTGCTCAGGGCAGGGGAGGTGGACACATGATGGATATGGATGGGGATGGTGTCTGCTGTCACACACAGGGTCCAGGTGTGTGGCCCAGACTTTGAGGCTAGCAACCATCTCGTTCATTTAGGGTGACTTTTCTTCCCTTCCTGCTCTGATGTGTCTTTTCTGGCAAATGTTCTCCCAGATGACTTGCCAGTGCAGTCAGAGTTGGGAATCCAGGTGACACAATAGAGAAAATGAGGGTTTTGGGACTCAGCCCTGCTACTTACCAGCTGGGTGACATTGGGGAAGTTACTTAACCCATCTGAGCCTCCACTTTCTCCGTTTAAAATGGAGATAGGAAGACCTGCCTCTGGTTTGTTGTAAAGACTCAATTAACTGAGATGAACTATGAAAGCTCTTGGTGGAAGGCCTGGCATATAATGAGGGTGCCAATCCGTAAGCTGCTGTCTTTCAAAACCAAACCCTCTTGGCGCTGTTGTCCTATGGCGGGATTTCTACAGACTATATTTCTGCATTGCCAGCTGCTTCCTGTTAGTCTCCACACTAAGGGGTAATACAGGGAGAGAGGAGGGCAGGAGAGGACAGGCCTTGCTCTTTCCTCTTTGCCTTTTGTTACTGCGAGCACCACCCCGGTGATGCTTCTTCACTGGTCAGTGTGGTGCTTCCAGCTTCCACCTTTGTCCCAGCATGCCCGGAAACAGCCGCACCGGCTCCCTCTATGGTACCAGCAGAAGCTGGACAGCTCTCTGCCTGGTGGAGGCTTGTCCGGCATACTTCTAGGTTCTGATACTCCAAACTTTGTCTTTTCTCTCTCCAGCTCTAGGGATGATTGCTGATTTCTGCAGTGACTAGTTCTATGCTATCTCCACATTCCTTTTTGTGCAGAAAAGAGTTAATACAGCAGGTCCCGCTGCTATTCTTAGAAAGACCTGTTTGCTGCGTTGGCTCTTGGCTGGCATGTGGGAACTTGGATTTCGGGAGAGTCTCCATCATTCCTAAAACTGAGAAGTGTGCCTAAGCTCTTTGTACAAACCATATGGTTTATGCTGAACACCTGCTTTCCTCCTGGAGTCTGGAATTTTGGTATGTGCTAGACAGAGAGTGACTAGCCCCCAATAGGAACCCTCGGTGCTGAGTCTCTAACAAGCTTCCCCTGTAAAAGACGTTGCCCACTGTTGTCACAACTTGGTGTTAGAGGTGTTGTGTCCTGTGTGACTTCACCGGAACAGGACTCTGGAAGCTTGTGCCTAGTTCCCCTGGCCTTTGCCACCTGTACCTTTTCCCTTTGCTGATTGTGCTTTGCATCCTGTGGGTTCTCCTGGTGAATCACTAAACCTGGGGGTGGGGGAGTCTTGGGGACCCCAGCATCCCTTTTCACACTTTCAGTTCTCAATGCTCTTATAAGCAATTACTTACACTATATTAAATTAACTCTTTTGAAATCCATAGTGTGACTTCTCTTTTTGACTTGACCCTGAAGTTATCAAGAATGTTATCAAGAGTAGTCCCGGCTGGGCATGGTGGCTCACGCCTGTAATCCCAGCACTTTGGGAGGCCGAGGCGGGTGGATCACCTGAGGTCAGGAGTTCAAGACCAGTCTGATCAACATGGAGAAACCCCATCTCTACTAAAAATACAAAATTAGCCAGGCGTGGTGGTGCAGCCACTTGGGAGGCTGAGGCAGGAGAATTGCTTGAACCTGGGAGGTGGAGGTTGCAGTGAGCCTCTAAAGTCTAAGATCTTTAGAAGCCATGTCTGGAGCGCCCCAGTGCACTCCAGCCTGGGCGACAAGGCAAAACTCTGTAAAAAAAAAAAAAAAAAAAAAAGAGTGATCTCATGAAATAGATTTTCAAATAGGAGATTTTGGAATTGGTTTGGTGGTAACCTTACCCTTAAATGTAGTGCTGAGCTCTTGGCCTATTGCAGTGGGATACTAGCACCTCCTGACATGCAGTGGCAAGAAAACTACCTTGAATTATCACTTGTGCTGATCTGATGAAGTGCCTATGAAGCCAGTGCCCTGTGTGTTGGGGGTCAAAAGGCTGCTGCCCTTGACTACTTTGGCATAATAATGACTGCAAGGACTGGTTGGGAGAGGCTACTTCTAAGTGCACAGGTGCACGTACAGAAAGAAAACAAGTTTAGGACTCTAAACTCCCTGCTCATATTAGGGCCAGAAAACTGGAGCGCTGTTATGGCAGCCTTAAAATAATATAAAATTTCTCATTTTTGCAGGATCAATCTTGCTGGAAGACTGGACTCAGACAAAGTTGAGAATTTTAAAACTCTAAGTCCCTGCACCTCCCTTGCTGGCCTAAGATTAGCTTTCCCTTGCATGAAGACCTGGAAGAATCTCTTCTGAGCCAGTTACCATCCAAGGGAGAAGACTCATTCCCGTCAAGTAGTACAACAATGTCCACTTATTGCCTCAGAGGTAGTCTACACTGTAGTAGGCAGACTAATGCCCCTGAAGATATCTACATCCTAAACTCTGTAATCTATGAATATGTTACTTGGTGTGACAAGAAGAACCTTGCAAATGTGATTACGATAAGGACCTTGAGATGGAGTGATGATCTTGGATTTTCTGAATGGGCCCAATGTAGTCACATGGGTCCTTAAAAATGGGAAAAAAATGGTAGAAGAGGGTCAGAGAGAGATGTGACTATGGAAGAGTGATCAGAGAGGTGCACACTGCTGGCTTTGAGGATAGAGGGAGGGTCCCCAGCCAAGGCTTGCAGGCAGCTTCTAGAAGCTGTAAAGGGCAAGGAAAAAGTTTCTCCCCCAGAGGCCCCATAAAGGAAAACAGCCCTGCTGACACCTTGATTTTAGCTCAGGGAGAACCGTGTTGAATTCCTGACTCACTAAACTTTAAGGTAATAAATATGTGTGGGTTTAAGCTACCAAGTTTGTGCTAATTTGTTATGGTAGCAATAGAAAGCTAATACATATACCTGTAACATATATGCTGACGTCAGGGTTCAGCGTAAGGGGAACAGCCACGAAGTCTGACCAAGGAAGAGATGGCTTGTCTTCCAAAGTAATTGCACAACTTGGCTAATTTATACCAGTAGAAACCTAGGAATATATAGACATGGCTTCTAAAGATCTTAGACAGAGGAGGATGACATTTAATGATAGATTGGGAGGAATTTATTGATATGAGTACACTTATTAGAGATTTTAAGTTTGATGTGTTAGCTTGTGCACATGGAAGTGGATCTTATAGCTTGCTTGATTCGTTGAATAAAGCCAAAACCTATACAGAGTGTTGCATATTTAAATGAGGTTGGGATGCCTGCACTGTCCTGGGAGGAGGCAGGGAAGCAATCCAAAGGCTTAGAGAGGCTGGGATGTTGAAGTGGGCTTATTATGAGCTCTTGGTAACACCTCCCACCTTCCCCTGAATCTCCTGAAGGGGCCCAGTGGACCATCCCTGCATGAAGACTTTGGGAAATGCATCGGTTGCCTTAGAAGTCTCCGTGGTGGCCACCTCTGGAGACTGGGATGACAGAGAAACATGCCACTTGGACAAATTCCCTGATTTCAGTGGGGGAGGCCAGGATCCCAGGGTGGCAGGAGACATGTGGTGAGGCTGAACTGCAGAGCCCAGTTGAGCACATTTATCATAACGGGCAGCAAGGACAAGCTGGAAACTTGAATGTTTTGGCCTGCAGTTATCTTTAGCAGTGATGTTGTCCCTGGGAAAGCAATAGACAGGCAGCTTACTGAAATATTGCTTGACCTACATAGCAGGAAATCTCTAGGTCTGTTGTCCAGAAACCTGACTTGAGTCACCAAAATGCAGAATTACTGCTTTCCCCCCCTACTTTTCAGACTTATGTTGGTTCACAGGCCCTTGATTGAAGGGGAGGTTGGGTCCTCTGGAGGAAGGGGAAGGTCCTCCCAGCAGAGCCACAAGTACATCCTATATCTTCCCCTAAGCTGTCCCAAAGAGCCCTGTGTCCGACCACTAGGGTAACGGTGCAGAGATGAGTGGAAGTGCCCAGACCTCTTGGGGATTACTTGGTGCTGGCTCCTTATGGATGCTAATTCCTGGGAACCCCAAAAAACTGTGGTCCAGTAGGAAGGCTCATGGACTCACCCTGTGGTTATTTCCTCAGTTCCTGGATGTTTTATTTAAATGGACATTTGCAGCAATGACCAGAATTTCCACATTGGCCCTAGGCCCATGGAGTGAGGGCTATGATGGCAGGAAGGGCTGAGTGGAATCCTTGGAACATACTTTCTCTACCTTGACATAAGCTGAAAGCAATACCAACCCTCAGCCCTGGGGAGCCACTAGCCTCATGGACCAGGCACCAGAAGAAGTGCAATGTATCCACGTGCTCACTGGGGGATGTAGCTGGATGCTTCCACCCTGGCTGGACTTTCTAGGCATGGATTCTCAAGGCAGAGCTGGCACGGGCAGCCCTAGGTTTGAGGGCAAAGCCTCAGTTTCTCTATTAAGAAGGCAGAGAGCCTGGTAGGTAAGAGATTCCAGGAGTCAGGCTGATTAGGTTCACATTTGGGCTCCTCCACTTACTTGGTAGCTGTGTGAAGTTGGGCAAGTAACTTAACCTCTCTGTGTCTCAGTTTCTATCTTTCCCAAGAGGTGTTGTTATATTTATTATTGGCTTCTTGTGAGAGTTAAATGATGTCATGGATATAGACTGCTTGGTACATAGTAAGCACTCAAAAATGAAAGATATTATGGTGACTATTGTATTAATTATTTGGAAGAAGAAAAGTCCAGCAAATGAAGGCTAAAGCAGATATGTATGAATGAAGGTGAGAGGCGAGGCATTTATGTGCAAGGCCTGGCCAGTTATGCATTCTTCCCAACACAAACAAGTCACAAACAAGTAAAGAGCAGATAAGCCCACCCTATTGGTTAAAACGTTACACTGCGTCAGCCCCATTTTCATGCTGCGGGGTGAGTGGGCAGAACAGAGGGAGGTTTCTCCCCTGCAGGGTCTGAGAAAGCACTGCAGGTCACTAAACAGTCAGTGACAGGAGGACAGCCACGAGGCAGCAGGGGTTCCTGTTGAATCCATTAAATCCCATTCCCCTCTCAATGTCCTCCTCTCAGATGCAAGCCTGTCTGGTGCTGACGCTGTCATCTGTATGCCCCTACTGATCCTGATGCTTCCCACCGAGTGTAAAAGTAAATATAGGGGATGATATAGTGCTTGTTTGAAGGAGAGCACCTAACATTTACTCAGTGCCTGCTATGTACCAAGCACTGTAGGAGGGGCCTTGCCTTTTACTGCTTCTCACAACCACCCTGTGAAGGTGGAACTATCCATTTCACAATGAAAAAGAAAGCTGACAACAACAACTGTAGGCTGCAGCGTCCATGGGCAACATTTATTGAGTGTTGCGATGCGCCAAACATGGTGCAAAGCATTTCACACACATCAGGGCATTCAGTCCCTGCACTGGGCCTCTGAGAATGTGGCATCTTTATTATTTCCATTTGGCAGGTGAGAGAACTGTGGTGCAGGGAGGTTACGTGGATGGGACAGTAAGTGCTTCAGCTGGGACTTTAAACCTAGGATAGTCTGATTCTAAAATCTATGCTCTCCCACATTCATTTATTTTAGCTAAGAGAGGAGAGTTCAAGTTACTTCTACCCATGCTGAGAATTGGGGCGGGGCTGTGGTGGGAGATGGGAAGATGGAGAGAAAGGCATGAATGGAGGACCTGTTGCCTTTCAAAAGAGGGGAAAAGAGAGAATTTATATTCTCCTTAAAACACAAGCTCATTTGAAATAAACAGAAAGGAATGAGAACTACTGTGTGTCTGGCCCTTGCAAGGTGCTAGTGGTAGAAGCTGACAGAGCATCCTCAGTTCCAGCCCCCAAAGCCTCCTTGACTGCCATGTCAGGGTGATGGATGCTTCAGCATCTTCCCTTGCCCATGCTGCTCTTCTCATAACAACAGTGCCGCCCAGGCTCCCCACTAAGCACCGACACACAGTAGCTTCTTTCATCCTCTCCACCAGCTCCCACGTTACTATTATTATCCCTTTTCTCTGTGAGGATATGGCGACATCAGTAACTATCTGAGGTCTATGAGCTGGGAGGCTGATGCTGACTTCCATACCTCTTGGCCTTTAAAGCAAGTTCTCTTCCCACTCTACACAGCTGGACCCTGTATGGGATAATTTGAGGGGCTTCTTCCAAAATGCCCTCTGCCTCCAATTAATTGGTCCTGATATTCTTCCACTAGGATTGACAGGAACCTGTTAAGATTGTGCACTGTGAGCGCTCTGATGGCAGAAACTATCTGTCTCATTCACCAAGAGGTCCCCAGCCCAGTGCCAGCACAGAGAGAGCTTTCAATAAAGGTGTAACTGAGAGAAAACATTACCCCAGCTCATATCCTTGCACCCAGGAAGAGTCAAAGCAAGGCATGTGTACCTCCTTAATGTGGATTTAGGAGGGTCAGGAGAAATGGGACCTGGTTCTGAGTGTGCACAAATCAGACATGACAAAGGATGGTCATGCCTTGTAATTAGTTACAAAACAATTCCGCTATGGCCAGTCCTACACTATGCTCTGGAGTCCAGACCACTTTTGTGCTCCAGAAACCCCCACATGGCATCCAGAAAGCTTTCTCTTGTTCTTTCACAGAAACGTTTGAGTTGCCAACCTATTGATGACTTTTGCATGTCACCTCTCATGACATGACCTCCAAGAACATCCTGTCCTCACCGCCACCAGGCCCAACTTATTCCATTACAATTTCAATTCTCATTTTCCCCCATTGGCCTGAAAGAGTCAAATAAAGTTCTGTCTGGGTGCCTTTTTTTTAAACTGGCCATGGGGTTAGCTCATTTATTCTCTTCCTTAACACACAAATGGCCTCTAAAAAGAGGAGTTTAATTTTGCAGCCCACTGGTCCATCATGGGCATAGGCACTCGGGTGGCTGCAGCATGCTGTCTCCTGTCACTGCTGTCAGGAGACCAGGGCTGGCTTTTGGTTTCTGGGACAGGGGATGGATGTATCAATTTAGGAGAAGATTCTCATTGCTGCTACCTTGAAAATAATGAGCACCATTCATAAGTGACTGCTGTTTTAATGCACATGAATCTGTGCATTCCTGTGTGGTACACTAGAAAGAGGGCTGGACCTAGTGGAGGGAGACCCTCAAGAGGGCTCTGCCGCTGGCCAGTCTTGTGACATTGGGCCTCAGTGTTCTGACTTGTAAAATGAAAGAATTGATGGGATGATACCTAAGATGGCTTTCCTTCCAAATGGGCTTCAATCCAATTTTCTATATGTCAGGGCTTCTTCTAGGCATGAAGATGATGAGTAAGATGCAGTCTCTTTTTCAAAGATGATTATAGATGGAGGATACACGTAAATATTGTAAAAGTCCATGCACAAACAGTGTAATAAGATAGGTGCTGTAACAGAGTGATATGTTGTGTGTTTTGAGGATACACCTAAAGGGACAATTGCTTCTGTCTGGCAGGACTGTGTGTGTGGGAAAAGACAGGGGTAGTTGAGGGAAAGTAGGGAGGCTACAGGAAAGTGGTGACGAGTGGGCTGGGCCTGCAGGTGGGGGTCAGAGCTTTCTGGAGAGGTTGGGGTTTGGGAAGAGAGTGGAGAAGCTCCAGGAAAGGGAAGCAGGCCAGGCAGCCCAATACCACCCGCTGAATACCTAAGGAACCCATCAAGCCCAGGTGTTGTGAATTTTGGGAACTTGAAATGATGCTTTGGTTGGAATTCACGGGAAAAGATAGAATTGAGACAACAGCAAAGGTCGTTTGTTATTAGAAGTCCACTACTCTAGCATCACACTAGTTACTATACTAGGGGTTGGCAAACTTTTCCTTAAAGGGCCAGATAGTAAATATTTTATACTTTTCAGGGCTATATGGTTGCTAATAGAACTATTGAACTCTGCTTCTGTGTTAAAGCAGTCATGGACAATACATACAAGAATAGACAGAGTTGTGTCCCAGTAAAACTTTACAAAAACATGGTGGGCCCGGTTTAATCTGTGGGCTGTAGTTTGCTGACCCCTATTGCTGTGCCAACAGGTAGAGTTGAGATAGAATTTTAAAAATCCAATAGCTCTATTGTTGGTGGTGCTGTGTTATGGCACTTTTGTTTAAAACTGCGCATGGCATGGGTCTTCAAATGGTGTGGCTGGCCTTCAGTGGGTAATTAGTGGTCCCTGCATAAGACTTTGACAGGAGGAAGCTGTCTTGTGGGGGGCCCTGCTCCCAACAGATCCTGTTTATGCAGTTAGCAAAATGTCCTGACTTTCCTTAGAGCGCTCCCATTCCCACTTCGCAGCTCTGCAGCCCACAGCTACGGGCTGCTTCTCCTGCGATCTCGTCTCCAGGCTGGCACCATCCCTCCTGGATCCCAGAGACCAAATCCCTGCTGCATGCTGTGCACTGCAACAGGGATTCTCTGATAAATAAGGCTTGGCTTTGGCTTATCACACTCCTGGGGCCATGATTTTCTCCCGTGGTGT
Source organism: Pongo abelii (assembly GCF_028885655.2). Classification (NCBI taxonomy): domain Eukaryota; kingdom Metazoa; phylum Chordata; class Mammalia; order Primates; family Hominidae; genus Pongo; species Pongo abelii. Next base: position 25,952,871 of record NC_071996.2, on the reverse strand, counting down.
GGAAGAAAGAGCTGTAGGAGTTAGGAGACCTAAATTGAAGGGCCAACTTGGTGACTGATTGGCTGTGGGACCTTCACCAAATTGCTCTTCCTTCCTGAGTCCCTCATCTGAAGAAGGTGGCTTTGGGATGTCCAGGTTCCCCTTAGCTTGCACATGATGACTGTGTGCGCAACTAATGATGAGTGTGAAACCTCAATGGACTGTTACCATTTTTCCTAGGGAAAATAGAATATTGGAGTGTTGGAGTATTGATGCTTCAACCATAGACAGTAAGAGGGTCTTGTTGGACCTCAGACCCCAGTTTATGGCCAATCATCTGCTCCACTCACAGATAAGGAGACCCTTACCTCTCAGCCCTCAGTTTGTCTGGTTTGGGATTCTGCCTTGGATGGGGCTCTGAGAGGAGCCTATGGGACCTACTCCACCTGCCTGTAGGGAGGTGTCTGCATGTTCATTTCTCCCTCCAGACTACAAGCTCCTTGGGCAGGAATGAGACCTGGTTTATTAATGTCAGCTCTTCAGGTCACACAGTACTTGGCACATTGGATGCGATCAGTAAAGATTTGTTAAATTGAAAGCTACATAGCAGTTTTTCATATTTGTGTGAAAGACTTAGAGGAGATCCCAAAGTAACAAAGCCTACTGTTGGCAGGGGAAATTATTTAATTGCAAACAATGAACATTTATTTATGAGTACTTACTCTGTATTGAGGCCTAAAATGACATGCATAATTTCTATTTTATGAAGGAATAACTACATCAAATCAATAGACCAAAACTGCTTTTTAGCGGTAAAATATATTGATTGCTTGTGGCAGGTACTATGCTCTTCTGTATATTTACATTCTGATGTAATTTTAGCTATAGCAGTAGGCAGTTTATATTATTATCTCCATTTCATGGATGAATAAACTGAGCCTCAAATAGATGTAAACCCTTGCCTAAGCTAAGTAGGTAGTAAGTGGCACTGTCTGACTCCAAAGCCTGTACTCTTTACAGTGTCAAATTTAGCTTGGAGCTTCCTGGAAATCAGGGCAAAAACCTGGATGGGTTACAGAGTTTTTTTAATAACAATTTATCCTGGAAGGATCTATCTTTAAGCTTTTTTACATCCAGCTTTTTGCTGTATGGATAGCAGCCTCCTCTGCAGCACTGATAGCACTTCTGCTTGTGCCTTTGCTAATGTGGTTCAGAAATACAATGTCTGGCAGTCTAGAGTGTCACATAGGCCACACTCAGGATTCTTTGAGGAGGGAGAGGATTACATGACCCTTAGAACTTCTTTCTCAAACAATTGATCCTAGACACACCTTTGATAGAACCTGGATGCCTGTGAGTACCAAAAGGTACTTGCTAATGGTGCCCTAGGGCGTGGGTGCCCAGTGTGTCTAATTGAGGTATCAAGGGTACAGGTGGTCACTATCTTTCTTTTCAGTAGGCTCTGTGATCTTTGTCCTCAGTCAGTGCCCCCACAAGTGGTGACCATGATTAGAAGCAGCACCTTCAGAAAAGGACAATGATGAATGACAATTGAGGGTGCAGGAACTAGTGACCCATCTAATTAATCACATTTGCTGAGTGTTTAAGCTCTTCAAATCCTTTCCACATTGTCCATCTTATTTAATCTTGACAATATTCTCTTTAGCTTCCTGCAAAAGGCTCCTTGAGACAGGACCATCAGCTACGTTTTCCTTCACTTCTCCTGCCTCCTGCCCCAAGCGCCTTGTGCTCCAGCCATTTAGAGGCATGGCCAGGCTCCAGCATGTGCCACGTTCTTTCGCACTCATGTCACTGCTCATACTGACTTCTCTCTCTCTCTGGAGTTCACTCCTCACCTCTGTCCACCAGGTAAATCCCTGTCACCCTTGGGATCTAGGCAGGGTGCTTCCTTCTCCTTCAGTCTTCTTCTGCCATCCTTGGCAGGGCAGCCTGCTCCTTTTGCATCCTCCCCTACAGCTCACTGGTCTGATTCATCTATGTCATCCTCTCCACTAGACTGTGAGCCCCTCAAGGGCAAGCAGCTTGTTTGGTTTATTGTTTGTTTCCCTAGTGCTGAGCACAGTGTCTGGAAATAGTATGTGTTTAATCAATATTTGTTGAGTCACTGAAACCTTGTGAAAGAGTTTTTGGAAGAGAGGAACAAAGACAACTAATTTGTTAAGTCATAACTTAGTGGCTGTTTCTCCCAGTGCCATCCTTTGAAATGGATTTGCTCCATCCACACGGCAAAGCTCTGGCATGAATGAGAGACCCTGGATGAAATGGGAACAATGTGGTCTCCTGGAAGGAGAAGGGGGCCTGGAGAGAAGGTTGGGAATAGGAGGGAGACTTGCTTTTCACTTGGTGCCCTTTTCACATTTTGAATTTTGTACATGTTCCATGCATTACTTATCCAAAAATGAAAATAAAACAAGATAAAAATCACTACATGAAGAGGAGGTTCAGTGTGATCGTTACTTGACTTTTGGCTTTGAGTCAGACCTATGTTCAATTCCTGTTCCTTTCTAGCTATAGGACCTTTAGCAAATTTCTCAGCTTGCCTAAGCCTGAATTTTTTTGTCTTAACATAAATGTAGTAAACAGCACCCATTTGATAAGGTAAAACAAAAAGCAGCCCCTTGGTGTCCTCCTGTTTAACATAAACAATGTCAGAAAACATCAACATCAGACAAAGCCACTCTGACCACAATTAAGACATAAGCGAGATGACCTCATAATCATGCCTAACTACAACAAAAGAAGGATATGGTCCAAGCCAGGAAAATGATGAAGCACCCCTGTGCTGGCTGATGTAAGTGACTGCTGTGTGTTTACCAAGTACAGCTTTAATCTCCTTCTGTTCATCCCACCTTCTAGGTAAGAATGATCAAGTTAACCAATTAGAGAACTACCCCTGCTCTTCTATAAGCATCCAATCCAGAGCCACGCCCTCCCTTCTTGGACCTTCCCTGAAATCTCCTATCACAAGCCCAAATCCTATTTTAAATCCTCTCTAACATTCTCTTACTGAGAGGCCCCATAGCTCCCCATGGCCTATGTTCTCCCTTGTTGCAATGAGTCAATAAGTCCTACTTTGTTCACTACAGCTGTGTTCTTGGTAGTTTCGGATGCAAGGCATTGACAGAATATTGTAAAGATTAAATGAGGTAAACATATAAAGCACTTAGAACATGGTTGAGCATGTGATAATCACTCAGCATTTGCTAGATTACCATCATCATTATAATTATTATAATTATCAACTCTCTCCCTCTTCTGCCCCTCCTTTTTGGAATTAACTAGGATCAGACATTAGCAAAAATGGGATTTGATTCCTGTTTTCTTGAGTCTTATATCTGAGATCTTTCAATTGCATCATGGAAGTTAATACTTCTACACAAATAGAAAAATAAGATGTATTAGGGTTCTACAGAGAACAGACCAATTGGATATGTAGATAAGTAGATAGATATAGATACAGATTTCGAGAGGAGATTTGTTATGCTCAAGTTATTATGGAGGCCAAGAAGTCCCACACTATGCCATCTGCAGGCTAGAGAGCCAGGAAAGCCAACTGTGTAATTCAGTCCAAGCCAGAAAACCTGAGAACCAGAAAGGCTGATGGTGTAACTCTCAGTCCGGGACTGAAGGCCTGAAAACTGGGAGTGGGAGATGCTGATGTGAATCCCTGAGTCTGAAGGCCTGAAAACCAGGAGCTTTAATGTCTAAGGGCAGGAGAAGATGGATGACCCAGCTCAAGAAGAGTGACAGAATTTGTCCTTTGTCCACCTTTGTGTTTGATCTGGGCCCTCAGTGGATTAGATGATGCCCAGTCACACGGGTGAGGGCCACCTCCTGTGCTCAGTCTACTGACTCAAATGCTAATCTCTTCTGGAAAGAGCCTCATAGCCGTATCCAGAAATAATGTTTTACCAGCTATCTGGGCACCCTGTAGCTCAGTCAAGTTGATACCTAAAATTAACCATCACAGAATCCCAAGGAATCTGAGCTAAGCAGTCATTGTTAATATTGGATAATGATACAATATCCTGGGGAGACTGGAAGTACATTTGGGGAATATTGTGAACCTTTGTGGGTCGCTGCAGCTGAAACAATCCAAGTGAGTTCAAAGACTCAGGACAAATCAGCACAGCTGCTTAAAGGATTGGAATCCGGGCTTAGACAGGATACTTGTTCTACCCATCAGAAATGGTCAGGGGTGACCTTCAGGGGATGGACTCATCTCCAGGCAGAAATAACCCATGCCAGGAAACCCTTCCTGGAGGCAGAGAATAGGGCATAATACCAAAGAATTCTTTTCTAGATTTGCTTGGCTGCCATGAAAAATAGTTTTAGCATCCTGTACTTAACCTCCTTTTTCTCACTCTCATTTTGGACCCAGAAATAAGAAGACAGTTATTGTTTGTGTTCAGGAATAATTTGGACTTTTTAGCATGTGCAAATGCTAATGTGCTAGCTAAAGTGGTGTGAAAAGGCGGGGGATACAAAATACTAATGTTGAATGATTAAAGCTAAGTAAAAGTTATACAGAGAAAAAAGACAGGAAGAACAACTCCAAAATGTAAATACTGGTTGCCTCTGTGTGGGGGGATGGTGGGTGATTGTCCTACTTTTTTGTATGTTCTAAATTCATGCATGGCTTTTATGATGCAAAAAATGAATGATAATGCAAAATGTTTAGTTTTGCATTGCACTGACAGATGTAAGTTTAAGGATCAGGATGAATTGCAGGCCTGAAGATGATGCCAGCAAAGATTTACATTAGGAGTAGAGGCATTGGCTAGCAGAGGACCCAGGAAAGCAGATCAGAGGCTCCCAGAGCTCTCCTGTTCCTCTTCAGAGAAGACAGAAAGCTGCTAGTTCTCTGCCATTCATATATAAGTAGCACATAAGCACCCAATGGCACTAATCTCATGGAGAGAAGCTTGCAGACCAATGTGAATTTCACATACCCACTGACTTCAGGCCCAGGGCCCATTGCAGTGCTATCCTGCTCTGTTGAAGTATTTCTGGTTGCCAGCCTCTGAAATTGTGTGTTTAGGGAAGTGCAAGATGCTTGGTTCAGTCAAACTGTGGTATGTAAGCTGGGAGAGATGAGAGATGAGGCTGGGTGGGGAAATTCAGAGAATAGAGGGCCATCAGGATGTGCCTGGGAGGTTGGACTTGGCTCTGTGTGTGACACAACATGTCTTTTTGGAGGTTCAACTGATTTTATTTATTTTTGGGTGGGAGTGAGGGATAGGGAGAAACCCAATAATTTAATTGCTAAGTATTATATATTATTATTTTTATATTAAACAAACACAGATACTTTAGGAACTGAAATGTGAAATCTGAATGAATTATTAAAAGATAAAGCAGTAGACTACATAGAATTTGTGTCTGCAGCAGGCTGCATCATGGTACATCTTCAAATCCACAGAGATTCACTCTCCTCAGCTAATCTGACATACTCTTTTTCACCAGAAACTGAATCTAGGGAGCAGAGCATGGGAACTTGAGATAGTGAATTGGGGGCCAATCTCCCAACACTTTTAGAAAAAGAGGCTGTGAAAAGGAAAGACTGAGGAAATAACCTGCCATAATTTTTAAAAAGCAATTAATGTGCATATAAAATTTGAAAGAACCACATTAGGACCAGGGAGTGGTCTTTTTACCATTTTAAAGGGACATGAAATAGACCTCCTCTGTGGGCTACAAGGTGGAGAAATGAATGGCACAGTTGCTAGATCATCTCAGCCCTCTCTCTGTCGGATCACTCACCAATCTGAGGGCATCATTCATTAATTCATTCCACAAATACATCACATCCTTACCATGTGGAAAATCCTCTACTGGACACCATAACTGCAAAGGAGAACAATTTCCTGCACTCCTGGGGCCTAGAGTCTCCAGATGCTGTGGAGCCAGGAACTGAAGCCTTCCTGTGGTTTCTAGAAAGTGTACTGGGGCCCCTTGTGCCACTGCACTCAGATTCTTGTTATGCTCAACTAATGTCGCTGGTTGGCTTTGGGCATTTGATTGGTTAACATTTTCCTGCACAGGTGCAGGTGTCATTTTCCTGCACAATTACCAGCTTGTTTAGGGGTTGGGGCTCTACTATTGATGGAAGAGACATGTTAGTTAAACATTCAGTTTGAGGGTCTGACTATTTGTGACTCTTCACTCATCTGTACGATTTAGATACCACCTACCACTACTGGCCCAGCTCTTCTCAGCAGGGCTGTGGGGTGTGCCAATGCTCATGCAAGGCCTTTATCTTCTGCAGCACGTTCTCTTGGGTTAAGCAGATAATATAAATAATATAAATAATGATCTCAAAGTATTATTATGATAACCATCGTACCATTATAATTTTTTTCTCAGCTGTGAAGCTAATAAAACAAGATTAAGAGGTGTCTTTGATTGAGGATCCTGAGGAAAATCTGCTGTGAAGTTGAACAAAGCAATTGCCAGAGGGATTTGCACTCAGCCTTCACACAGCTGGTCAGGGGGATCACAGTGCCAAGTGGGGTGTGCAGCACGTCCCGGTGGTGTGTGCTCCTGGGCACTGCCTTGTGTCCTGCCCTCATTGCCTGCAGGATGACCCAGGAGCTGGGATTGTGCCTTGTGGTTTGGGTACAGAATCATCTCATGTTCTAAGTAAACTTCAGTTAGTGAGGCATGCAGAGCCACCTTTCGTACATGAGACGGTGTCCTCACCAACCACCCTTTCTCCAAGGAACGGGGCTCTGTTGAGTCCCGAAGAGGAGGAGGTGAATGGCACCGTCCCTAGGAATAGTGGGCTGAAGATGCTGCTCTTTGCCCCGGAGGTCCTCTTCCCACTTGCTCACAGCCCACCCAGAGGTAACAGTCTTGGAAGGCAGCTGTGTGTCAGCCCTTCTTCCATGCCCTGAGTACTAGCTCACTTAGTCCTCATGAAAACCCAAGGAGGCAGGTGCTATTTTAATCACCTTTTTACAGTTAAAGAAACGGAGGCACAGAGAGGTGAAGCAACTTACCCAGAGTCACATAGACCTTGAGTGGTCAGAAACCTGAGAATTAAATGCAGAGCCTACTCTCAAAATTACAACAATGAGGTAGCTGTCAATGTGCTTTCATTTTGACCTTTTGTTTTTTGAGGAATGTGTCATTTTCCTGCACAATTACCAGCTTGTTTGGGGGTTGGGGCTCTACTATTAATGGAAAAGACATGTTAGTTAAATATTCTGTCTGTTTATCTATCTGTCTGATCATCTGTCTAATCATTTATTCAGAGTATACTGAGTGGGCAGGCTCATGTCAGGTAGTGGGAAACCACAGACTTTGGGATCAGAGACACCTGAATTTATAGCCCAATTTCCATTAGGTGACCTTAAATAAACCAATCTCCATGAACCATAGTTTCCTAATATGAGAAATGGAGACTAAAATACCGATTTTTGATTTTTTTAATTAATTAATTAATTTTAAAATGGACAATAACATTGTATATATTTATGGCATACAACATGATTTATTTCTTTTTCTCTTTTTTTTTTTGAGATGGAGTTTTACTCTTGTTGCCCAGGTTGGAGTACAATGATGTGATCTCGGCTCACTGCAACCTCCATGCCTCCCAGGTTCAAGAGATTCTTCTGCCTCAGCCTCCCGAGTAGCTGGGATTACAGGCACCTGCCACCACACCTGGCTGATTTTTTGTATTTTTAGTAGGGATGGGGTTTCATCATGGCGGCCAGGCTGGTCTCAAACTCCTGACCTCAGGTGATCCACCCTCCTTGTCCTCCCAAATTGCTGGGATAACAGGCGTGAGCCACCATGTCCGGCCACAATATGATGTTTTGATATATGCACAATACCTACTTTCATTGCAGGGATATTATGGAATGAGAAATAACAGTCTTAACATATCCAGTGCAGAGTAAATGCCTGATGAATGTTAACTCTGTGTGGAGGAGAGTACAGAAAAAGTAGACAGCTTACTCTCTGCTCTCGCTGCTTATGTTTGAGTACAACTTGCCATCTACTGCACTTACCAAAGCATAATAAACATGCATCACCTACTGTCCTGACTGTTATTACAGAAAGGGCAGTGAACATAAAAGGAAAACAGAGGAGCATCCTTGAGCTCTGCTGCTCCGGGGGAATGGGTCTCACACCATGAATATGTTAGTCAGGCTGGGCTAGGTTGTGATATAGTAACAAGCAACTCCCAAATCGCCAAGGCTTAACATAATAAGCCTTTATTTACCTCCCACTTTGCATGTGCAATATGTCTGATAGAAGGCCCTGCTCCACACAGTCTCCTGAGGATCCAGGCTGATGGAGATTCCACCATCATACAGCTGCACCATCTAAGATACACGGGCTTCTTGCTAGAATGCTTGGGGTAGGAGGAGAACGCTGGAGGGTCTTGCATCACAGGTTAAATGCTTTAGGCTGAAAGCAACACAGGTCACTTCAGCTCACATCTTGCAAGCTTGCATGGCCCTGCCTAACTGTAAATCCTTCCTCTTGCCTAGAGGGAGAAGAGAAGTGGATTTTGGTGATTACTCCAAGATCCTCGTCAGGTATAATCCTGTTTCTGTTTGGTTGGCCATGTCTTTGCAGCTCAAATCCCAGTCAGAAAAGGGTGTCTTTCTGTTAAAAAATATTTAAAACTCTTCTTTTTTTCACTGTGAAGAGGCAGGGAGTCCCAGATAGGCTTATGACACAAAGCACTCAATTCAAACCATAGAAAGAAGTCTTTCGGTTGGGGCTTCTCTGGGTTCAGGTGTTGAGAGAGGGTTGGGCCAAGGGAGCAGTCTGCCCCACCTTCTTACAGGGGATGGACTTCTTTCAGTACAAGAGTATTGGTTTGTTCAATAATGGAAGGTTGGAGGTTAGGGCTTTAGTGGTTAGAAAACAAAGAACACCTGGATTGTCTTATGGGCCCAGCGCCATTGCATGGATACATCTGGCCTCCGACGAGATTTTGAAGACATGAACATTGTCATAAATATTACTTTCAAAAGTAAGGAATGCCCCAAGCAGCCCACGTTTTCTTTGAGAACTAATCATAACTGTATTAGTCATGGTGATTTTGAAGCTTTTGGGGGATGTACTTTTGCTTTGAGCTGTCTCTCCTTTGGGGCCCACATGCCTGGTGCTCTGATGGAAGAAGATGGGAATGATACTCCTTTCAGCTGCAGTTTCCTCACTAGTAAAATGAGGATAATGATAACCCTGATCTGGCAGGGTTGTCATAGCATTAAATGAAATAACACTTGTGAAGAGACCTAGTGCTACACCCAGTCCTGGCTGATTAAATGCAGGCATTATTTGGTATTTCCTGCATTTACTCTCCCCTGGAGTTGGGGCTTCAATTTATGCTCCAGTATACCATCTGCCACCTGTCCTGGGATGCTGGGAGTTAGATCAGAAAATGATACTCTTCTGGCCAGGCGGCTCATGCCTGTATTCCCAGCACTTTGGGAGGCCGAGGTGGGTGGATCACCTAAGGTCAGGAGTTCAAGACCAGCCGGGCAAACATGGTGAAACCCCATCTCTATTAAAAAAAAAAATTAGCTGGGCATGGTGGCACATACCTGTAATCCCAGCTACTAGGGAGGCTGAGGCAAGTGAATTGCTTGAACCTGGGAGCTGGAGGTTGCAATAAGCTGAGATGGTGCCACTACACTCCATCCTGGGAGACAGTGAGACTCCATCTCAAAAAAAAAAAGAAAAAGAAAATGATGCTCTTCCCACCCCAATCCCCCTGACTCAGGCTCACTTTCTGCACCAGTGAGAGCCAGTATCCTGAGCTGGTTCTCATCTTGTAACTCCCCTCTTGTCCTCCAAAAATCCTGACCGTTTTTTCCTGCCACTGTTGTCAGAACCACTTAAGCCATCTGTCTTCCACCCACACCGTCAGCGAGGGGATTGGGAAGCCCAGTTCCCGGGACAGGAGAGAACATGTTGGAGAGTGACAGTCACCGCCCACAGAGCCAGCAAGTCATGCCGGAGGTGGAAAACCAGAAAAGAGGCAGGAAAGGGGGCAGAAAATGAGTTTCCACCAGGAAGTAGTTTCATTCTGAAGAATTTAACAAATTTACAAAACAGGTTCTGTTGGAATGCAGAAGCAAATCAGCGCTTGGCTGGCCACCCAGGCCCTGTGAGGGAGAGATAACACAGGAGTTTATCTGAAGACCCTTTTACACACGCACACAGGACAACTTTTTCTAGCTAATTAGAAATGTACTTTTACCACCAGCACCTCCCATCTCTTATCAATCTCTGTGGCCGACAACCACTTGATGGAGGTAAATTTTCCAGTTTTGATGGTGTTTGGGTAATTCATGGGCCTCCAAATTAGAAAGTTATTGGGATAGAAAAGACCTTGACAAGTCATGTAGTCAGTAGCCTGCCTTTGCCCACAGGCTGTTCCTGGGGGCACATATATGCCACATTGTAATAATGATATCAATCTTTCCATTGACTCATTTATTCGACAATGTGTTGAGCAATAATAAAAATAAATAAATTTATTATTTACCTATACACCAGATACCATACTATGTACTTTCCATTAATTTTCTCATTTTATAATAATAACTCCCTGCGGGATAAACTATCCTTTTATATAGAAGAGGTGTTGGAAGGTTGAGCTCTAGCTGTGAATAGGACACAGCCCTGCCCTTAAAGAACTTGCAACCAGATAAACAGTGGGATAAGCAAGGCAGCAGTGAGACTGTGTTATGGAGCTATGTGGAGAGCAACTTAGCCCAGTGTTGGGAAGTCAAGGCAGGCTTCCTGCAAGAGGTGATATTTGGACTGAGACCTGAATTGTTAGCCATGCAAAAGCCCTGCCCTTCTCCCCTTATAGGGTGTGGCTTCAACCAGACTCTTCTGGCTTATACTGGTATGCTGCACCAATAATGGTTGGTGCACTAATGGTAAATTGGAGGTTAGGGCTTTAGAGGTTAGAAAACCAAGAGCAATCTGGATTGTCTCACAGCCCACCTCAGTACATCAGTTAGCAGCCCTGGAGTTTGGTCTCTGAGTACAGTAGGAGCAAACACCAGGAGGAAGTGGCGCCTTTGGTGGAGCACTGAAGAGGTACCTGGCTTAGAGTGGGTGGGAGCAAGTGGAACGAGGGAAGCGGAGGATGGGAGGGAGGCAGGCCCAGGTTCTGAAAAACCTTAGAAGCTGAGTTAAAAGGTTAGACTCTATTCTGAAGGTAGTTGGGGTCCATGGAAGGGTTTTCAACATAATAGAGGTGTCGGCTTTGCATTTCGGAAACATCACTTTGGCTGCAATAAGGAGAGTGGATTGAATAGGGAAAGCTGAGAGTCAGGGAGGCTGAATTAGGAGGTGAGTCCATTATGTAGGCAGATGGAAGATGATGGAGGTCTGTGAGATTGAGAAGTGATGACTCAGGGAGGTATTGACGGTGAGGGGCTGACCTGGGGAGGTGAGTGGACAGGAGTGAAGGGCCACCCAGGTTTCTGGCTTGGAGTCCCGCATAAATGGTGGTGGCATCTGTTAGGGTAAAAAAACAGCACCTTATAGCTGGCATGTTAAGTAAGCAGAAATAATGGGGTGTAATAGTGAAAGCAACTTTATTTTCCTCTCACTGTTCCTTTCAATCTGCTAAGTGGAGATGGAAATTGGGTGGGTCTCATGGCTTTTGTGGTCTCTTAGGTGACACCAGGCTCTTAGTCACTTTAAGTCACAAAACATGCCTCAATTAGATAGACTATCCAGGCCAGTATACAGATGAGTGCTCCTCCCCTCGTTCAAGGGTGAGGTCTCCCCTCCACCCAGCTGGGGCTGGTGGCAGGTAGAACATTTGCTTTCCAGGGGTGGGTATGCCCAGTGCCTCTCTGTCCCTAGCTCACATCCTCACCCACTCTCTGGCTGCTGTGTGTGATCCCACCAGCATAGAAGCGGGGGTGGAGGTGAGGGATAGGGCATGAGGAAGTCCATAGTCCACTAATGCTGTAGGGAGATGGCTCTGCCCTCTCTCAGCCAGGCAGACCATCTCTTATGGGCACTTTTATGAATTCACTGGTGGCTTTCCCTGGCTCCTCTTTCATGGGAAATGCTTCTCTTTCAAGAGGATGCTCCCAGTCAGTCTCTTCTCAGCCTCTGCTTCTGCTTGTCCAGCCTTCCATGTCTCCATGCTGAGGCCCCTCCTTGGCAGGACCCATTTTGGGACAACTCTGGATCAACATTTCTATCATGATTCAACTCTGGCTCACAGGCTTAATTCCCAGACATGGGGCTGAACTCTGGGCCACAGTCAGTTTTTGCTTTCCAGGGCCAAGTCAGGCTGAATTTGTGGTGTACTCCATCATAAGGAGCATACATCAAAGCCTCTCACCTGTTGGAATTAGAAGGCAACACCTGTCCATCCCTCCTCTGTGTGGGTGGGATGAGACTCCCAGCTCCCGGTGACCATATCTAATGGACTATTCATTCAGAAAGAAATCCCTTAATGTGCACTCGTTGGTTCTTTCATATTTTCATTGACAACTGGTGATTTAACTGGTTTCATCACCAAGTTTGAAGTTTTTGGATCTGGTATCTACTTTAGGTCGACATCTCCTTTGAAGCTTTTAATGTAATGCTCTTTTCATTATACTTTCAATCTTTCCCATCCACCTTTTCTATTTGAGGCTTATACCTGCGCTGTGAGGTGGATAGATAGGAAGGCATTTTTGTCTCTATATTTCAGATGAGCAGCTGGAGGAACAAGGAGATTCAGTGATTGAATATGGTTCTTCAGAGTTATTTAACAAAGGGGTGTGGAACTGAGCCATGAAGGCCAGGCCCAGCAGCCCTCGCTGCCTCCGGACAGGGACCATTGCCATGACCCTACTGAGCAGTGCTCTACCGTGAGCCTTTTTGGAGGGAGTCTCAGGGTACTGATGTCACCCAGGCTGGGGCTGACCTAAAGGCAGATTTGAAACAAGAGCTCCCCCAGGCTCTGTTTCTTCATGTGTCTTCAGCTAGGAAAAGGCAGGAGGGCAGCATGGAGAGTGAGGAAAGTCCTTTTCCCTCAGTTTTTGCCTCAGTTTTCTCATCTGTTAAACAAGAGTAACAATATCTTTCTCATAGTGTTGTCACAAGGACTATGTCAGCTAACATCTATTAAATTCCAGCCTACTGCCTGCCATAGAGCAATTGATAAATAGTAAACACTATCCTTACCTTAAGCCGAGACTGTGGTTACTAAAAGAGGTGAACATGGACCGCCGTGAAGGAGGAGGTCAAAGAAGGAGAGGATTAGTGGGATCTTCTCTCAGAACTGGAAGCAAAAGGCAGAAGTCTCAAGTCCCCAGCTCTCTGTTGGTGGCTTTTGTGATCTGTCTTCTTTTCATATTTAGCACTCTGGTTTGTTTTTGGGAATAGCCAGGGAACCAGGAGGAGACCTACAGGCTGATCTCTGCATGTCTAGGGGATGACAACCCCAGGGACAGAGTGGATGGAGGCAGTGACAAAGACCAAAAGGAGAAAATAGGCCAAGTTTCTTGGTCCCCATCAAAAGAAGACAGCTGAGGATACCGCCCCGAGAAGAGGGAAACCCTGAAGGCTGAGAAGCAGAAAGCCTGTGTGCAAGGGGGCACTGCCCCAGGGACTGACTTGAGCATGAAATTCCTTTTTCGTTGGAATCCCGTCACTGCTGGGTTTACCTGAACTGATAGGATTGGGGTCTTGTCCCAGCAGGGTGTTGTAGGTGTGCATGTGTGTGCTCACATGTGTGCACACATGCTTAGCATAAGACAGGCAGGTGGCAAGAGGTGAAGAAGCACAAAATGTAACAATCCTTTATTTTAGCTGCAATGCTTTCTGCTTGTATTTTCTCTTCTAAAAATGATATTTTTGTTAGAAATAGCAATGGAGCAATCCCAATTAATGGGAAAACACCATTGGGACTTTTTCTCATGGAAACTTTTTGAGCTGACTAGTTACTATGTTTGTATTAGCAAAATCCATATGGCTCCTGTGTAAGGAAATGGGTGGATTTGTGTGCTGAGGTGAGGGTCAGGGATCATCTTACAGCAGGCTCCACCCTACAAAGTGTGTCAAGGCTTTGTTTTCATACCTAGTAGGGCTGGTAGAATTGATTGATTGACTGATGGTGCCTGTGATTAAGTCTCAAACTTAAGCATGTATCAGTATCACCTGGAGGGGTTGTTCACACACCGATCGCTGGGCCCCAGGCCCAGGGTTTCTGACTCAGTAGGTCTGGAATTGGGCCAGATAATTTTCTAAGCCATACTAATCTCACTGGTTCAAGGATCGCACTTTGAGAATCCCTGGGCCTGTGAACAATTATAATAAAACCCAGCGACATTTCTTTTAGGCCCCCAGTTTACTGTTAGAGGTTTAGGGTTTTACACAGTTAAAAGGAAAACTACATCAGCTTTATTAACCTGGGCAAGTTTCAGAAACCACAAAGCAAAGCTCAGGGCAACCCTAGATTAGAGAATATAGTCTAGGGTTGAGCAAAGTGTAGCTCCCACATCCCATCTGAATCTGGCCTTTCAGTAAATGGGGTGGGACCGAGCTGGGATTTGTATGCAGGCAGAGACTGTGAGTTTAACCACTAGGCGGTGTTGTCTAATAGCGAGTGCTAATCTGGTTGTGGAGTCCAGACTCTCCGTGAGCCATGCCAGGCACCCAGAGCCAGAATTGCAGAACCCTAAAGGTAGGTTCCTGTCTCACCCTCCACATTTATCCTCAGAGTGGCCCTTCTAGTGCTTCCTCCTGCCAGGTATCCATGCATCTGGGCTTACCTTCTACATGTGCACCTGACCGTCACCCTGCTCTTCCCCTGGGCCTGCAGCTGGGAGAGGAGGTGAACTACCCCTTCCTTTTGTCTAATCTTCTTGCCCATCGGCTGGTTGGATCAGTGTCCTTGGGGTCTGCAGAGCAAACACAGCTGCCTCTCTCCTCCCTTGTCTCTCTGGCTCGGACACTTACTGGTCACACATCTTTTGCTGTCAGGTGACACGATGGAGTTCAACCTCGATTTCCTCATCTGTGAAATGGGAATAATAATAATGCCATCTGCTGAAGGTGCTGTGAGAACTAAATCAGTAACTGTGTGTGAAGCCCTTAGACAAATGCCCAACAAGGAGTAAGTTTGGGAAAAGGCCCGTGTCTTTATGATTACTCTTCTAATGGAGAAGAGCAAATTGAGGCGAGGAGAGAGAGTGCTTCCCCACATGGGAAGAGGGGCCAGAAACTGCCTTCTTTATGGATAAGATTGTGAGTTGAGGGCAAAGTCCCCTCCTTCCCATCAATGTTAGCATGGCAGTGATTATTAGGTCTAAATAACACATTTATTGGCACCTACAACAGCATCTCTTATATATACACACTCAGTGAACACACATGGTTATGATAAATGAGATATTCAAAGTGTCTTCACATCTACTGTTGCATCAGATCCTCGTGGCAAGCCTGGCTGATGCATTGGGTGGATATTATGAGGCCATTTTCTTGTGCAACTTGTAAATGAACCCAGGTAGGAAAAAAGAAGGAGAATCCTTCATCTATTGTCTACTACACAGCATTCACCATGCTAGCTGTGGCTTTTTAGTTATCACAATACCACCATTAGGTGGATACTGCTGTTCTCATGTTATAGCAGATGCAATGACATCTCAAAGAGGTTAAGTGACTTGCCTATAGTCACACAGCTGATAAGTGATGGGGTCAGAGTTTGAACCCAGCCCCATTGCCTGTACAGCCAAGGCTGTTCCCCAAGCAGGTGTTGCCCTGTAGGACAGTAGCAACCAATGAGGTCTTCAAATGATAGTGACAATTTTATCCTTGGAGTAAGTGCACCACTTTCTCATGTTACCTTTATGAGTGGAATAGCCCTCAATTTAATGCATTTAATGGTTTCTGGTTGGGATCTCAAAAAGTCTTTCACATGATTTTGGGTCTGGCCTCATACGTATACTTGAAAGTCTCTGTTATGGGTGAAGACCTGGAGACATAAAATGATGCTCAATTTGCTTAAAAATGACTGAGCCGGCTACTGGCAGCTATAGACTTGAACTCAGTCTCCCTGAGGCTGGACCGGGCACTCTTTGGGCCACACTGTCGTATAGGAATAGTCAGGGCGTTCTATCCTTTCCTGCATTCCCAGATTCAGGGTGGGTGCAGCGTTTGGATGCAGTGGTAATATTTTCATGCTGTTTCTGCTAAAGGTCAAATTGACAATGCTGCTCCGGCCATTTCTGGAGTCTCTGGTGAGTTATTTATGTTTTCATTAGCATGTCTATGTACACAGCACACACACCATTTACACACGCAGAGATGAGATCTATGCATTTGAAGAATGTTTATGGCCATAGCCTCCCTGTTATTTTACAAAAAACTCCAGGAAATATGGTGTTTTTCTCAGAATGCCAATATAAAAGTTGATATAAAGATTGGTGATGTGTAAGCTTTGACATTACATAAATATATATAGGTGTTGTAAAAGTTAACAACCGTTTTATTTATAATTATACTGCAGATTGATATTTTTATATCCGTATTGTGAATGGTAACCTTTCTATCTTCACTTCAATCTGGGCCCAAGAATGTTTATATTAGACTTTTATGTCTGTGTTTCCTTCTGTAACATCAGGGCACATGCTGGCTTTCTTCAGTCACAGGAGTATTAGTGTCACCCATCCATCCTCCCAGGAAAAAATTCTTGTCCCATTGGTCTCCTAATTCATGGTATTATGGTGCACGGTTTGATATCCCTTCATTGCCACGTAACTACAAACTATGCTTTCTCCTTCCCCTACATTCTCATCATAATATTTCTGGATTGCCGCATCTCTCTTGCAAGATAGAAAAATTATATTTGGTTGAAATTTGAGCCACTGGATTGAGAAACGCTTGTTATCTGGCTCCTCCAGGTTTACAAGAATGTGGATCCAAACTCTCCTTCTTGCATACAGATGAGGAAGATAGCACGTTTTTATCCTCCGCTTAGCTCTGCTCTAAGGGGGAAAAAATGCCCTGTCTTAAATATTTTATCCTCTCTACAAAAGATTCCCTACTGAACAGACAGCTATAGTATTTTTAACTGGCGAAAACCACTCTGGTGTCACTTTTAAAGTAGAAAAGGAAAAGCAATATTCACACAATATGGAGAACTATTGACCCCAGAATAGTGCCATCTTCTTTCTTGGTGGGCTCAAATTAAACAAAACCTAGAC
This sequence comes from Pongo abelii, assembly GCF_028885655.2. Lineage (NCBI taxonomy): Eukaryota > Metazoa > Chordata > Mammalia > Primates > Hominidae > Pongo > Pongo abelii. Next base: position 25,935,676 of record NC_071996.2, on the reverse strand, counting down.
GTTTTGCTCTGCGTAGAGGCATCTCAGTGCAGGCCAACTTGTAGATTCTGCACCAGGCTCTGCAGCTTACTAGCGATATAACCTCCCTGAGCCTCAGGTTCCTCATCAGTCAAAGATGGCATTGAAAGATACTCCCAGTCTAGCCCGTAAGATCATGCATGCCAAAATTTGGTACAGGTGCAATGCATGCTTGTTTTTTCACAAAAAGGGGATCAACTGACTGATATTTTCTTGACTAAATTCAATCACTTGGTCACTCATTCAACAATTTAATTTGTTAAACTAAGACTTAAAGCTCTGTCTAAACAATGCTGTAAGATGCAAGCACGTGGTAAACCCATGCTGGTTGTGGTGGGTGCAATGTTTCTGATGTGTGGGCTTAATTTTCGTGCCACACCTTGAACTAGCCAAAGGTTTTCTGTTAGAGAGGTTGGGTGGGCCTTCTGGGACATGGAGATATTCCACCATCTCCTGACTTGAATGAGAACAATGTAGCCCTGGAGGGAGGGTCTGAGTCAGAGGTCCTCTTTGCTTTTCTCCCACCTGCCCTTCTTACAGTAGTGTTAGTGCTGGGGGAAATAACCACTCTTTCAGGACACAGGCACACACATTCACTCAAGCTAACTATGAGTCAGACACTTTGCATACACTCATGAATATTTCATGCTATTTTCTCCACATGTCAGATAATCATCAGGGATTAGAACCATGACAGAGAGCAGGGCAAAGTCCCTGACCCAAGGAACTTGCAGGGTAGTGGCATCTCCTGACAAGCCCTCCAGGAAGTATTAATATCTCTATTTTCCCAACGAGAAGAATGAGGTTTGGATTTGTAAAGGGGCCTAGCCTAACATTGATGTCACCTGGAAAGTGTGTGGAAGAACCAGACTCTAGTCCCAAAGTCCCTCCACTTTCCCCTATATTCTGCTCCTTTCCCAACCTGTGCTGGGCTTGTGCTGAGTCAAACAGCTTGTGATAACCATTCAAGTGATAACCAAACCAACAAGCAAAGTGATGGGATGACTCTGAGCCCAAAGTGACACCACTAGAAGAGTGAGCTAGTGACCAGATGCTAGCTGTGGGCTGGAGGGAGTGAAGGCTAGGTGACCGTTGTGGTACTGGAAGAAGGTGGTGCAGGTGGACTGTCCTCGATGTGGCCACAGATGACATAGGCATTAATTATTTCTTTCATTTAACCTGAGTGCATAAGGGTGGGCAATATTTCCCACTCTATAAGGGTGGGGTCCAAGTGTTTGGGTGAGAGTTCAACCAAGGAGGTAGGGCTCACCCACTGAAAGTCGTCCAGGTCTTTCATTCATGGGCCATCTGATGAAAGAAGTGAGACATGTTTTTAAAAAATTGTTTATATTGCAGCAAGCATTTGAGCTGTCTGAAGGAAATGATTGGCCTGACTTCTGTCTACTTCTCTGCATCATTATTTGCCAAACCTCTACATTCATACCCTGGGGCAGCCGTAGAGAATCATTCCAAAATCTTGCCCTGTTTTATGCATCTTGGCTTATAGACTTGCACCTTTTACTTTGGTCTGCATCTGTGATGGTTAATTTTATGTGTCAACTTGACTGGGCTGGAGGATGCTCAGATATTTCGTTAAAGATTATTCTGGGTTTGTATGTGGAAGTGTTTCCGGATGAGATTAGCATTTGAATGGGTGGGCTGAGTAAAGTAGATTGCCTTCTCCAACATGGGTGAGCATCATACAATTCCTTGGGGGCCTGAATAGAACAAAAAGTGGAGGAAAGAGGAATTTGCTTCCTTTTTATTCTGCCTCATTGCTTGAACAATGAAATGGGCTGAATATTTTCTCTCCCAAATTCATATGCCAAAACCCTAAATCCCAATGTGATAGTATTTGGAGGTAGGGCCTTTGGGAGGTAATTATGTCATGAGATTGAAGTCCTTATAGATGAAATTAGTGCCCTTATAAGAAGGAGCCAGGCTGGGCGCAGTGGCTCACACCTGTAATCCCAGCACTTTGGGAGGCTGAGGTGGGCAGATCACAAGGTCAGGAGTTCGAGACCAGCCTGGCCAACACGGTGAAACCCCATCTCTACTAAAAATACAAAATTTAGCTGGGCGTGATGGCACGTACCTGTAATCCCAGGTATTTGGGAGGCTAAGGCAGGAGAATTGCTTGAATATGGGAGGTGGAGGTTGCAGTGAGCTGAGATCATGCCACTGCACTCCAGCTTGGATGACAGAGCAAGACTCCATCTCAAAAGAAGAAGAAGAAGAACAAGAAGAAGAAGGAGAAGAAGAAGAAGAGGAAGAAGAAGGAGAAGAAGAAGAAGAAGGAGAAGAAGAAGAAGCAGCAGAAGCAGAAGCAGAAGCAGAAGCAGAAGCAGCAGAAGCAGAAGCAGAAGCAGAAGAAGAAGAAGAAGAGGAAGAGGAAGAGGAAGAAGAAGAAGAAGAAGAAGAAGAAGAAGAAGAAGAAGAGGAGGAGGAGGAGGAGGAGGAGGAGGAGGAGGAGGAGGAGGAGGAGGAGGAGGAGGAGGAGGAGGAGGAGGAGGAGGAGGAGGAGGAGGAGGAGGAGGAGGAGGAGGAGGAGGAGGAGGAGGAGGAGGAGGAGGAGGAGGAGGAGGAGGAGGAGGAGGAGGAGGAGGAGGAAGAAGAAGAAGAAGAAGAAGAAGAAGAAGAAGAAGAAGAAGAAGAAGAAAAGAAGAAGAAGAAGAAGAAGAAGAAGAAGAAGAAAACGCAGCAGCCAGAGAGATGTCAGAGAGCTAGCTAGCTCTCTTTCTGTCATAGCAAGAGGTCAACCATCTGCATTCCAGAAGAGAGACCTCACTAGAACCCAGCTATGCTGGCACCATGATCTCAAACTTCCAACCTCCATAACTGTTGTTTATGCCACTCGGTCTATGGTAATTTATTACAGCAACCTGAGCTGACTAAGAGTTCCTCGACTCAGCTCACTCGATCTCCACAATGCTTCTTCTGACGGCCTTCATCATGTGTGGAGAGCTATCCTCTGTGCTACCACAGCCCTTGTGCCTCCCAGCCCTCATCACGGCACCAATGGTGTTGCACTGTCTGTCTCTGCATCTAACTTGTCTGTTTCATTAGATTGTGAACACCTCATGTACAGGAACAATTGATTTATTTTCTGTTTCCATAGCACCTACCACAGTATCTGGCACATGGCATCAGGTGCTCCAGAAATGTCTGCTGAATGGGAATAAATGAATGAGTGGATGGTCACTAAATAGTGGATATAAAAAAGCATTTTTAGGTCTCTGCCAACACCTCATAATGGCATTGCTTGGACATGGCATGTTGGAAGCTTAGGTAACAGAAGAGTTCCAGAGTCCCTTTCTATTTAGATATCTGTCAAGCTGCTCGATTATGTCCAACAACCACATTTGAATCCTTAAATGTAGACCTATCTCAGGGGCCAGATGCCAACCCCCTCTTAACACCAACAGTCACCTGTCTAGAGATGGTGGGGCCCCAAGTGACTCTTACGACAATAGCAAAGGGATTTCACTTTTCTGCTTAGCCCAGGTGAAAAAATGACTTGGACTCCTGAGGGCAGGACATAGGGTTCATATAACTCTTCAGCTGCAGCTTTGGTCACTTGGCTTGGCACAACTTTGGTGCTTACTAAATGTTTATTGAATGAATACATGAACCTGTAGTTATTAACAGTAACACTTTATATATGCAAAATTCCATTTCAGAATGGAGAAATGCTAACAGGAAAAAATAAGCAACCTTTGGATTTTCAAATTACCAATGATTTTAAGTTCAGTGGGTGGATAAAGTAATACTTTCTGTGACACCCTGTTATGTAATGGACTCTGTATTCAGAGCTTTACACATATTGTCTGAGTTAATCTTTGCTTAAACTCTGCAAAAGATACAGCTATCTTTACTTTATGGATGAAGAATTGAAGCTCAGAGAAGCTGGGCGATCTAAGTCCATGTAGCTGGAAAGCAGCATAGTTGGGACTGAAACCCTGAGCTGGTCTGAAACCAGAGCCTGTGCTGAAGTTACCTTTCTTACCTCTTGGGTCTCAGAATGTGTAGCTGGAGATCCAGAGACCCAGTTACCTAAAAGAAAGTAAGAATTATGTTAGACATTTAAACTCTGGCTCTGCTTGGAGAGCTCATTCAGCAGGACACCTTTGAATTCAAACCTGAATGCAATTTGTAGTAGGGCTTCCAGCATGAGGCAGGGACTAGTCACTTCCATTGCTGTTCTCCAGCCTCAGGGGGTATCGCAGGGCTGAGAATATCTTTGAAAAGGAAAGATCAAAGGCAGGCTCTGAATTTCAGATATTGTTTCAACCTTCAGCATTGCCCTCATTTTATTGCAGTTTGTGCACTTGTCTTCCTCTTAAAAGGTAATTTAGAAACTACTTTACTTCGGTGAGATGCTTTCCTGTTTGGTTGTGTGTGAGAATGCAACACATGTGAGATGAAATTAGCATTGCAGGCTCTTGACAGTTGCTTTATTAATTAGACTGCTTTATTTGGCAGACACTTTTCATATCATCCTTCCTCCTGCATATCCAGAGTAGGCAACTACTTATGTGTTGTGAATTGAGGAGTGTTGAGAGGGGCTTCCTAGTCCAAAAATAGCTCTTCTACTAGCTGGCATCATACCTAGAGTCTTTCTGCAGGTAAGCCTCTGTGTCCTGGCCAGTTGTAAAGATTATATGGACCCCAGCAGGGAAGAAAGCAACCCTGGAAGTTTTACTTGGAAAAGATCTTAGAATTCCTCTTGTCCAAGCTTCCAGCTGGTCAGAAATCCTTTCTGTAGTATTTTCCAGATCTAGCCATCTAGCTGTCACACAAGTGCTTCTAGTGACAGCAGTGGACACTCCTATGGTTAACTGGTCATACTGGTGAAAATGTTCATTCTTCTGTGGAGCCCAAAACTGTTTCTCTGGGTTTTCATATAAACACATAAAATGTGTCTAAAATAATGATGACATATAAAGGTTAGCAGGCAGATTCTGCCAATTGCATCCTTCTCCATTCTTCTGGGAGAGCACAGGGCTCTTCTTTAGATACCTTTCACTGTGGAGTCCATGTTTCTCCATCTAGTCTGAGAGCTTACATTAATAGTGATCACCATCCTCTCTAGCAAATTTGAATTTTTCCTCTCTGAGGATCTCTCTTTTATCTTTAAATGTTCTTTTAACATTAAGTGCTCTCTCATTTGTCCTTAAAACAAAACTCAAAACCATCACTTGATCTTTCTATGCTTATTGGATATCAAATTCCTGGAATATAGCATGTATATTTTTTGCCTCAACTTCCATCCATCCATCCATCCATCCATCCATCCATCCATCCATCCATCCATCCATCTATCCATCCATCCTTGTATATATCCAACTAGCTAAAAAAGAATACATAAGTGATATTTTATATAGTCATCTGTCTGCACAGAAAAACATTTTCTAAGTTTTCACTAAATGCCAGAGATAAGAAAGATATGCTCTGTGCTTAGTGTCACGTGGAAACTGATGACAAAGCCTCATGTCTTTCAATAACAAAAGCCCTCTTACCTGCCCTCCATTATGATTTTGCTCTTCCAGTCTCATGACAGGGTCTCTCCTTGGCAGAGTCTTAATGGGAACCATATTTGAAGAAGATTTGAGAAATGTGGTTCTCAGACATCTAGCCTTTGCACTACATGGTACAGCTTATGAGGACAGAGGACAGGGATGGTGTTGAGTGCTGCCATTTAGCACAGACCACTTCCTGGCCTCCTCAGAATTCATAAACATGCTTCTAATCATATTTAAACTTCCAAAGAACAACAACAACATGAATATGCTTATACCTAATAACAATACAGCTATCTCTCCTACAACAAAGATGCTTTCCATGGAACCAGAGGAGCAAAGTCATAGCAGCCACAGCACCTGGCCCTAATGGATGTTCATGGCCCTTCTGTATCAGTCACAATTCTCCTTGAATATCGTATCACCTAAAGACTAAATTATAACGTTAAATAAACATCATTAACACACATTATATAAAATAAAGAAATAGGAGGTGGGAAAATAAATTGGTTAATATATACCAGATATATACAGACCTTTGAACAATGCATGGGTTAGGAGAGCTGATCCTCCGAACAGTCGAAAATCTGAGTATAACTTTTGACTTCCCCAAAACTTAGCTACTAAGAGCCTACTGTTGACTGGAAGCCTTACTGACAACATAGTTAATTAACACAGCATATTTTATGCTTTCATGACATACCTAACATTTTCTTAATATTTTTTATATTTCTAGGCTACATAGTTCATCTTCAAGTCTTTTTAAATTATCACGAATCTCAAAAACATTCTCCAATATATTTATTGAAAAAAATCTGTGCATAAGTGGACCTGCATTGTTCAAACCCATGTTATTCAAGGGCCAACGACAAATAACAATCAAGGGATATACATAGCTCTGCCCCCAACTTATGCAATTGGTTATGAGGCCATACTCGCCATTTTTAATTTTTGTTTTCCACTATCCATTCCAAATTTCCTTTGCCCTCAACAAACACTTTAGCTGATCAAAGTTCTTTACCTGGTGGGACAACTGTAATCTTTACTCTTGAAGAGTCTATATCCTTGGTGGTACCTACTGTCTTGGGTTGTCAGTACCTAATGACTTTTGATGTTGGGCACAAAATCACTACATGTTTCCCCAGGGAATACGATGGCTTCTTGATGCATACCTCACTGTCCTTATTGTTTAACAATGGCTCTATTTTTCCTTTATAATTAAGAAATATCATTAAAGTTGGTACAGTAACTATTTTTTGCCTTTGGTTTAGTGGAAGGCCAGATAGCCATCCCAACTTATGTTCAGTGGAACAATCATTGTGTCCCTCGTGAAAACATTATTGCCTTGGGAACAAAGACCTCTAAAGCAGCAGACCCCAAAGTTATGGAGACATGAAGAAAAATGTTGCAAGTTGGTTATAGGGATAACAGTGAGAGTGGCTACTCTTTCATTACTTTGATCTCCTACCCTTATATTTTGACAGAGTCCTTAATTGGTTGCTGGTTCACAGCATATGCTGCATTTTATAGGATTGCTTCCCAATTCTGCATGGTGGTGTCTCTGAGCTAGTGCCACAACTAAGTTGTTAACAGGTCACTGCAATATTCTAGGCTATTCAGTGGTTTCTGCATGATGGGAAAAATGGTAAGATCAGTGAACACCAAGGGCACAAGTCCATTGCCTTACTCATTCTGCTGAAATGAATTTCTTTGTGAGAAGCGATGTTATGTGGAAGCAATATGATGGCAATAATTAAGTCATTCAGCGGGTTCAGTGATGACAGTCCAGCAGAGCATCAGGGACAGAGAAGACAAATCCAAATCACTAAAATAGAGCTGAGATGGATGAATTGACTCACTCTATTTTAGTGAGGACAAACTACTGACCCTTCACTAGAAGGGAACTGCCACCAGGTATCTGGCTGGTTCTTTATGGAACCATGCCATATTATGGACTCGGTTTCCATCCCTAATTTCAGCAGGTGGGGCATTTGGCAATGGTAACAGCCAGCAGAGATTGTATTGTTGAGCTGATGTGTAATGTCAATCCATGTCCTGGCCACACTGCTCAGCAGCCCATTGAGCAGGCACTGGGGAGTTGGGCAAAGACACTGATTTGCCTGGAAGGAATTATCGTCTCCACTTGATTACTAGACCAACCTCTGCAGTAGATGCCCTTTGGTAAAGAGTCACATGGGACACAGATATCTCCACACTCTGTGCTCCTTCTGATAAGTTCATCTCCCTCCCTCTTCCTCAAAACTCTTTGCCATCATTTCTTTGATCTAACTCCTTTGAAACCTTCACCCATGTAGCCAAACCGTTGGTTACAGCTCATGAATCAGTGTAGCTCTACACCTTTGGCCATCTCTCCTTCCAGGCACAGTTTGATCCTACAGGTTATAGTCATCTAACCAAAGTTGACTTCACAGCTAGACCTCATTTTTAATGTAAGTGTTAGAACCCTGGTTGAGAAAGAGCAGGACCTGAGAATCAGAATGGGGATGTTTGCCTAGATTCTGATGAAGCTGACACTTTAGGCCTCCACTTTGTGCCCGGCTGTCTTTGTCAGCAGAAGAGGCCTCTTCTTGCCTCTCTGAAGAGGTCAGCCCTCCCTTGTGTGGGGACACTGTGCTGTCCTTCCTAGGCCTTTCACTGATAAGGAGATGCAGATTTCCTCAAGGGCCATCCCGATCGTCCTGCATTGCCTTCAGACTCATAACTGTGGGCAGAGCCTCACAGACTCCAGGGATAGAGACAAGAGAGAGCTGTTGATGAGCTCAGCGGCTCATCGCCCAAGGATGTGATTCATAGGGAAGGTTCCAGAAGCTGTGTAGTGCCTCATGCTCGTCTGCCAGCTGCTGGAACCATGATGGCTTCTGCTTCTTTTTCCACCCCAGATCTTTCATGAGTGTTTCTCATTGGAAGATTCAAAAAAGGCACCATGCTAGCAAAACAGTCTGGGAAATGTGGGTTTTGGCCTCCACCTGTGTGCCATAGGGGAGAGCCTAGGATAGCAGAGATAGTGACAAGGGCTACCAGTCATTTCCACCTTGCAGGACCTGGTACCTAAGGCACTCACTTGTGAGCAGAAGCAGAGGTGGTGTTAGTGTAACTGCCCAATAGGTTCTCCTTGTCGGCTGCCTAGACAGAGCCTATTTATCAAACAGGAGGATTGCATAAGAGAAAGAGTTTAATTCACACAGACTGGCTGTACAGGAGACTGGAGTTTTATTATTACTCAAATCAGTCTCCCTACAAACTTGGGAATTGGGGTTTTTAAGGATAATTTGGTGGATAGGGGGTCAGGAAGTGGGGGGGAGTGCTGATTGGTTGAGCCAGAGATGAAATCATAGGGAGTCGAAGCTGTCTTCTTGTGTTGAGTCAGTTCCTGGGTGGGGGCCACAAGACCAGATGAGCCAGTTTATCGATTTGAGTGGTACCAGCTGATCCATTGAGTACAGGGTCTGCAAAATATCTCAAGCACTGGTCTTAGGTTTTACACCAGGGATGTTATCCTCAGGAGCAAATTGGGGAGATTCAGAATCTTGTAACCTCCAACTACATGACTCCTAAACCACAATTTCTAATCTTGTGGCTAATTTGGTAGCCCTGCAAAGGCAGTATCGTTCCCAGGCAAGAAGGAGTTTTGTTTTGGGGAAGAGCTCTTATCGTCCTTGTTTCAAAATGAAACTATAGAGTAAGTTCCCTGCAAAGTTAGTTCAGACTATGCCCAGGAATGAACCATGACAACTCGGAGGTTAGAAGCAAGATCGTAATTTTCTCAGTTATAATTTTTTTGCAAAGGCAGTCTCAATAGAGGGAAGGGGGATGATTTCTGTAAACTATCTGGGAGTTTAGAAATGCGATAAAGAAAATAGCTTGTATTGGGCAAAAGTCTTATCACCACTAGGAATAGTTTCACAATTGTTCTTGCTTGCAAGGGTAGTTTCCAAGGACAGAAAAGTGATATAGTTGGTTTCTTCTAAATGTCTTGTATCCTGGTGGAAACTAGTTTCCAAAAATGAATATATTTTCAAAGATTACTTGAAAGCTGTTAAAAGTTGGTCTCTCATGTGAAAGGAAACAATTCTCTATGGGGATTTGCTAGAGTTGTTTTTGTTTATAGAAACACTGAAGTCTTTCTCTCACTGATGCATTTTCTCCTGGGCATGAAATGTGTTCCTGCTGAAGCCAGAAGAGTGATATAGCCAAGAAGTGAGTGAGACACATGTGTTCCTTAAGAGGTTTTGACAAAGCATCCGGAAGGGGGCATCTGTTATTAACAGTGGGAGCTAAATTGCACTCTTTTGTTTCTCTTGGTCCATGCTGAGAAACAAGCCCAAATGTCCCCATTCGGTATGATCGCTGAAATGTGAGCTCCCTGGAAAAGAATAGGGATTTAACACTTGAAATATGTGTACTTTCTTGTCATCGGTGTGCAGAATGTCTGAATCCTGAATCATGCATCTCTGGCAACTCCTGATGAACATTTTAACCCTCAATTTTGCCCCACTGGGGAGAACATTGGTATTCTTACGGCTTCTGTAATAATAGGGAACAGGGATTCTGATCCAGCCCTCATAAGCAAACTCAGCTATGTCTGCAAGGAACTTTTGATCTGCCTTCGTGTATAGAAACCAAAGACTCCAGAACAAATTGGACCTGTGTCAAGATCCTCTTTAAGAAACTAAAAATGGAAGCTTTTCACCAAAAAAGGGGATCCCACAGCTGGGCCACGCCCTACAGTTGCAGAGTTGTCAAGAGTCAGATTATGGATATTGGGGAGTCACAATGGGGCAGGAAGATGGCACTGAAGGTTGACATGGGGCAGAAAATGAGAGGTGCAAGGAAGAGCTCACCCAGGAACTACTGGAGGAGAATCTACTGTGATTCCAGCAGCAGGCGAAGGCAAGTGGTACGGATCTATATCGTGGGCAGTGGTCATGTCCTGGGCTTGCTTTTCCAGTTTATGTCTGTGGAAGCGCAGTTGGTGAATCCCAGCAACAGTGCCAGGCTTGCTGACCCGTAAGACATGGTTGTGCTCAGGAATTGTACAACTGGATGGCTCTGAGGTGCCTGTGATGAAAGGCTTCCACTTGCAGAGACGTCTTTTCTTTGTAACAGCCCTTCTATGACTACTTCCTCTGAGGGAGACCTGTGGGGGGTGGGGACTAGCTTTCTGGATGTGGGGCGTATGTGTGTGGCCTTGGCCTCTAACAAGTGTGCCTCAACTCACTTCATTAGGGTAGGTCCTGGTGGCTTTGTATGATCTCACTGCTGTTGGAGTCCATTACCAGCCAAGGAAATCATCAAGTTGAAGTGAGTGAGGGCACCATTGGGGCTGTTTCAGTTACAAGTGACAGAAACTCAATCGAGTTGACTTTAGTTGCTTTTAAAAAATGAGCTTTATTGCCTCATATATCTGAAACAGGGCACAGGTAGACCTGGCTTCAAAACATCAGAAGACATAGAATCAAATGATGCGGTGACTCAACGGGATGCAAACTTTCTCTCTCAGTGTCTCTGTGACCCTCAGGGAAGTTCTCTTTTCCGGGCTCAAGGCTCACACATTTGCAAGTCTGGGTCTAGATGTAAAGTAAGTGTATTTGTTCTCAGTTGTTCTGGTTTGAGTTCCAAGATTGAGTCTTTTGGACCAGGTTAGACCACATGAGTATCCCTGGTCTAATGTCTCAAGCCAGGGGGATTCGATGTTCTGACTGGTTGGGCCTTGCTCATGTATCTACCCCCAGAGCCAGGCGTAGAATGATTACACCTGAGCCACTTGAACTGGATGTGTGGAGGATGGGTGGTCCCTCAAAGTAAATTAGGGCCAGTTATCAGAAGAAGGGGCAGGAAAAAGTAGCAAATGCATACTGAGAGTGTCAGGAGATTAGGTAAGAGGGCTAGCTCATGAAGTATCTAGCATAGCAGGGGCTCCATGACTAATATCATTTGATTACAGTGACTGCGTGAAGCACAGTGTTGAGAAGGATTCTGAAGCTGAATTATTGCATCTCCATGTGCAGTAGTTGGTAAGCAATGCCTATCATGGATGCAGAAGGGAGCGCTGGTGCTATAAGTGCCACGTGTTTGCCAATCCTGATGTAGAAAATGCTTTAAGTTGGCCGGGCAGATCATGGGTGCCTTTAAAGTGAAAAGGTTTCTTTTTTTCTTGGAGAAAGATAACATGGAAATACCATTTCCTGCTGAAGATGAGCAATATATTTATATATCTCTTGCTTTGATGAAGGTCTGTGGGTACCCTGCCCCTATCTTCCTTCTGTGGAAATCAAGGGAAAGCAGAGAGCTTGGTAAGTATTTTCAAGATCTGAGTACGAACTGCGGGCTCGCAGTGTCTGGGGAAAGCTTGAATGCCTTTGCTTGTGGCAAACTTACATTGTGAACAAGCCAATTGTGTGGAAGATGTAAAATGTTTCCAAGTGCATTTCTTATCTTGACAAACTCCTCCACTAACAGCCAGGGAGCAGAGATCTACTTAGCAGTCAAAGGGAACAGGAGTTAACGATGGGAAGTTGGGATGCTAACAGCCCCAGGCTCTCCACCCTCTGTGCTGCACAGAAGTCAGCTGAATCTTTCCCAGCCCTGCGGCTGGCACCCCGTAGCTCTGGGCCTCATTATACATGCTCCTTGTGCCCACTCTTCGCTGCTCTGCATTTCCTCCTTCATGTGCCTGACATTTCCTAATGAAGATGTTTAACTTCATTTTTCACCACTGGTGTTCAGGCACAAGTCAGTTTCCACTGATGCTCTGGCTTCTGAAGGCCCCAACAGCATGTGGCCACCAGGATTTGGGCTCATAGAGACATTCTTGGGGGAGTGCCCCCCAGGACCCTTTCAAAACAGCTCTGGTCATCAGTACCAGGCATGAGGACACAGAGATAAACATGGCCGGTTCCTGCTCTCCAAGAATGTCAAGTCCTTTTGCAAAGACCAACTCTCCACGAGTGACTCACACCGCAGAACACCGAGTTCAGGAGTGGATGGGGGTACAAAAGCATGCATCTGAAGAGGCTGCTTGAAAGACACAATAATGAGTGTGTATGCGTACCCTACTTTCTGATGCTCATGGCCTGAGGTTGGCAGGACCTGGAATTTTATAATTGTTGTTCCTTTTTATAGACAAGGAAACCAGAGTTTAGATTGTATATCCATTCACTCATTCTTTTAGCTTTTTTCTAGTACCCACTATAAGTCAAACATGTTGCTAAGTGCTTAGGACACAGAGATGTAGCTGTCCTTGCCACCGCTGAGCTGGAGATGCTCACATTTATTCCTGCACACTCACAGCCACTCAGTGCCTGAATCTGGGGGCAAAGCAGTCACTGCTCTGTATCAAGCTCCCTTCTTAAGACTCTGTTGTGTATTTCACTGGAATGCAACCACAAAGAGAGCTTTCCTAAAATGATCTCCTCCTGAAAAGAGTGCAGGAGGTTTTGCAATATTTCTTTCTTTAACATTTCTCTAAAGCTTTTCCCTGAATGGAGAAGGGCCCCTGGCTATACAGATGCAGGTGGAAACTACTGGTGTGAAGTTATCCTGTGAACAAATAAAGTTGACTTCCTAAAATTTCCCTGTTCAAATAGTTGTTGACATATCCTTGAAGATTTTTAAAAGAATGATCTATAAACACCACACTTCAGAGTTATGTTTGCAAAGCCATCTATTATGTTTACAAAGAAGATCTTGAGGCAGGAATCTCTGGGCTCTGCAGGTGCTGCGTGAACCCCAGCAGGGCCATTGCAGATGCTCCACAGGACAGCGCTGAACAGCACCACAGTGAACCTGGGAGGCCATGGGCTACTGCTGCCTCCCCTTCTCTGGGCTGAACATCAAGGTAGTGCTTCTATGTTCTTCTCCCAACTTGTGCAAGAAATGACATTAAAGTTATTTTTATGAAATTGCCTAACGCAATGGCTAAGCCAATGATTTGTTCAGACTCGTTTTTACCACTTACCTGAAAAGTTATTGATAAGGATGTTTTTAAGCTAATGTAGAGAACGTTCTTATTTTGCTCTTCCAGGGTCAGGCTGTTCTAGCTAGAGATAGAAAAGAGTGAGGTAACCTATAAGCACCATTTTGAATGAATTCTGCCAGTTCTACAAAACAGCTCAAAACCTCCGTCTCACAGCACTGAGAAGACCATCCGTGTGGACCCACAAAAGGCTCTCTGGACAGCTGTGCTCCTGTGACCCACAAGCCATGTGTCTGGGGATTGACAGGAGGAGGAGCATTGCCAACAGATGGCTTTGCCCTTTCATGCACTGTCTTCCCCTGGGAGCTTGGAGGGGCTTAGGAGGCAGAACCAAGAGTCCAAAGCTGAGTGGAGAATGGTGCTGTGGAATATACTGTCCTGCCTGTCATTTCTGTGCCTAATAAATGTATCTGGGGACTCAGAGACAACCGAAAACCCTTCCCACAAAGCTAAGAAACTTAGCTTTCTCAACCAGAGCACACTGTTTGAGAATATTTAGGACTCAGTTATACCAAGTCCATTTAGATTTTTAAAAATAAATTCTTAAGCCTCTCTGCATGACCTGCTGTCCTGATAGAGGATAGCGAGTGGTTAATTAACTTAATCTCATAGTTTTCAAGTAATATAAAACACAACCCAATATAAAGCAGGATCCAGTTATGGACATGGAATTGCTGTCTTCTAGGCTTGTGCTTGTGTGTTATCATGAACTCTTTTCTGAGGAAGAGGCTGATTACTCCAGCATCCTTTGTAGTGAAGGGCCACGTGGAACTGTGAATAAAGGAGAACCAGAGAGTGGGTGAGGGGGACCTTCTGACACAAGCAGCCTTTCACACGATTGAGGGCAAAGTTTCTGGTAGGTTTTGCTCATGTCAGGTGTTACTTATGAAGTGTCAACTATGAACAAAGGCTTAGATGTGCTTGTTGTCATGCGGTCCTTCATAGCTCTCCAGTGCAGCATGGCTGGTGTGGTCCAAGACTGGAATTCTGGTGCTGCTGCCCACTGGGTTGGGAAATGGCCATGTCTGCTTTTTCTTGGGGGCTTGTTTCACTTGTGCTGGATCCACAGCCGGTGGGGCTCCTTGTGGGTTTTGTGCTGGCTTCTGTTGCTGGTGCCCTCCCCGATCTGGTCTGTGGTGCTGGCAGAGTCTACTTTCTGACTGTCAGGAGGCAGAATAATGGCCCTCATGGGCCATGGGGTTGGCCACCACTGTGAGCTCCTGGAGTGGGGACCCTCTGTCTTCCCTTATCCCAGCACGGCCCAAACTACAGCTCCTGGGTGCGGTATGTGTGTCTCCATGGGCTCCCTCTTCAGCCTGTGAGTCCTGGTCTGTCTGTGTCCCAGCTGTCCTTGATGACCTTTTCCACGCCCACAGGACACTGAGGATCTTCTGCACATTAGCCTTGGCTTTGGGGAATATGGAGGGTGACCTTTTCCCTCTTCTGACTTGCCTTGTTCCTCTGACATTTCCAACCTGTGGCCACGTCCAACCTAGGTGCCATGTTGTATGGAGTCATTGTCTAAGGGCTTTTGAAAGTTTTCCATCTGTGTCTGGGAAAGCACACACCAAGCTTCATTTTTATAGTATTCTCCCAAAATTTGTCTGTGATTCTGCTTCAGATTTGGTCTCATAAGTGAAGGAGAGAAAGGAAGAGAGTAAGAGAGAGAGAGAGGGGAGAGTTCCTCTCTTTCCCTCTCTGTTGCTTCTCTCAGGTTCCCTCCTGGAGCCAAGAAGACTGTGTTCCTCTTCTCCTTCCTGCCTTACAGGGCTTTCCCTGTGTCATAACCTTCTTCCTGAGGTGGCATTCACCTTTTATTTTCCTGGGGCTGAAATAGCAAAAAACACAAAAAAATTGGGAAAAAAAAAAAAAACACCAAAAAGCCAGGATATTCAAAACACCAGAGGATATTTCAAAAATTATCCGGTTAGTAAAACCATTAAAAATTAAAAGAGAGCAAGAAGTTTCCCCCTTTCCCCTTTCTTCTGAGAAACAAATGGGGAAGTGAGTGGAAAGAATGCTTCCCCAAGGTCATAGATGAACGACCTGCACATCCACACATGACTCAAGGTGTTGAGGTTCCACCCACCTGGAAAGACAATTAAAGGGTTCAGGAGAAAAATGCTTTTCTTTGAAAGATATGGAAGTGCTGGGCCTTTGGTTTCTCTTTTCTCTCCAGTTGTGTCCTGCATTTTCGTGAAATGCTCTTTCAACTCTCACCACCTTTCCCAGATTAAGGCCACCTTGCACCTGGGCACCAGATCAATAAGAGATGGCATGAGAGGTCATTAAAAATGCCATGGCAGAGTGCCCCACCCAACTGCCTGTCTTTATAGGTGAGATCCTTCTCACCACTCCCAGCGCACATCCTTGATGGTCGACCTGTTTCCCTGGGGGCTGTTTGTTATCTACCAGCCAAACATTATTTCCTTAGACCCTTAAGCAAAAAAGATCACCTGTTCCTGGTGACCTGCATTGAAAGTTGAAGGTTTTGTGTTCAGATGGACCTCCTTTTGGGGTGTGAGCTGGTTTGAACAAATAGAAAAGAGGGCAGGAGGGAGAACTGGGTTCTCGTCTACCTACTGGGATTCTGAGCAAGGTGCTGAACTTTGCTGAGTCTCAGTGCCCTTCAGCAAAATTTGGCAGTGCAGCGGGGTGCCAAGGGTTCCATCCTGTCTTGAAGGTTGAGCTGCAGGCAAAGGTCAGGGGCTTTTTAGCTGTTAGGACTGGTCCACGGCAGACTAAATTGAGTGCAGCTTTCCGTTTTGTCACTATTGGCTTGATGTCCTTTTTATAGAAACTCTGCTTTTTTTAAAGGATATTTTTTCATTCAGCAACTTGTCTTGTGATGCCCTCTTTATTATTTCCTCCTCCTGCTATTTAGCACTGACTTTCCGCAGGTGCTTCCACAGCCCACTGTCATCCATCAGAGTGATTTCCTCTGAATCTGTCTCTAGCAGGAGCTCCTTGGATGGCCTCCTTTTGTCACGGTATGACAAGATGACTTTAGCAGGCCAGTCCCCACTGACAATCCACTTGCAGGAGATGGACCCTTCTGCTGGATTCCCCTTTCCTCCTTCTGATGCCACTGCACTCTCTGTTGATATGATCTGATACTACACATGCCACAGAACATGAAAAGATCATGATGCCTCTTTCTTTGGAAAGTTAAACAAGCACCTTCCAATTTTTGATGCTGCCTTTCTTCCACAAAAATTACCTGGAGAGTGGTTGATTTTCTTCTCTTGAGGCAGTTCTCAAAAGAGAGAGGAGATAAGACTGTGTTATTGAGTGCCACCCTTGTGCTTGGCCTTAGACCAGCTGTAGAAGGAATGCAGGGTCTTGCCGTGTGAACTCACATCATAAAAAAAGGTGGATCAAATAGCTCTCCAGAAGTGTGAAGAAGTCTCTGCAGTGGCCTGCAGTGCTTGCTGTACTTGAATACTTTGTAAGTTGTTCCTTCCTAGTCATTTAAAGTCTTCTGAAATGTCTTTTCTTTCTTTCTCACTCATTCTTTGGAAATGAAGGGTTATTAATGCTAATAAAAATTACTTTTGAAATTTTTGATAATAATAATGATAATAATTTTGATGAGACTAATGATATAATAGCTACCATTTTGTTAGCATTGAGTATGCATTAGGCATGCTATACGCATTATTGTGTTGAATTCTTGCCATCATCCTGCAAGGCAGAAATTATTATCTCCAGAGTTTAGCTAGAAAAGCAAGGCTCAGGGCAATTAAGCGATTTGTCCAAAAATGCTGAGCCAGCAACAATGGGAGGGTGCAGATCCAAACCCAGGGCTTTTTGACTTCAAAGTCTGTGCCCTTTCCTGTATTTTAAACTGCACCTTAATTCACTTTTATTGTAGAACTTTTCTCTTTCTTTGGTCTCCGCTGTCAGGGTAGATACTACTTCTTAGATTTTCATTAAAAGGCTTAATAGAAGCAGTAGGTCACAGCTTTGAGCAGCAACAGCCTGGAATAAATGGAACAGCAGCAGCAGGCCTGAAATCTGGTCACACATCAGAAGACTTGGTAGGCTTGGGAGACAGCCACATATGCACATACACACCACACTGTGATTCATTTACTTTATTTTAGAAAAAAATAGTTTCATTTTCATTGTGAGAGATTCAAATAATGCAGAAGTATACAGAAAAATATCACTCAAAGCCCTGAGGAAAATTTTTTAAAAGTACAGATACCTGTGGCTTACCTTGGAGATTTTGACTGGGGGATCATGAATGAGGTCTGATGGTAGGTGGTTCTGTATTTAAACAAGCAGTAGAGGTCATTTTGTTCCCCAGCCAGAGAGAAAGAGCCATGTCCTCCTCTAGACTAAGACTAGGGCTTGCAACAGTGATTCAACTCCTGGCCTATGATGCCAGTCTAGAGGAGTCATGCTCCTCTTTCCTCCTCCTCCTCCTCCTCTTCCCCCCCCTCCTCCTCCCCTCCTCCTCCCCCTCCCCCCCTCCCCCTCTCCCTCCTCCTCCCTCTTCCTCTTTCTCTTCCTCTTTCTTCCTTCCTCTTCCTCTTCCTCTTCCTCTTCCTCTTCTTCTTCTTCTTCTTCTTCTTCTTCTTCTTCTTCTTCTTTTCTTCTTTTCTTCCTCCTCCTTCTTGAGACAGAGCCTCACTCTGCTACCCAGGCTGGAGTGCAGTGGCATGATCTCAGCTCACTGCAACCTCTGCCTCCCGGGTTCAAGCGATTCTCTTGCCTCAGCCTCCCGAGTAACTGGGACTACAGGCACCCATTACCACAACTGGCTAATTTTTTTTTTTTTGTCTTTTAGTAGAGACGGGGTTTCACCATGTTGGCCAGGATGGTCTTGATCTCCTGACCTTGTGATCTGTCCCCCTCGGCCTCCCAAAGTGCTGGGATTACAGGCATGAGCCACCGCGTCCAGCCTCTTGTCCCTTCTAACCATAGTGCTCTCTTTCTGGGAGAAAATGGGGCTGCCAGGGGCAGGGGAAGAGAAGTACTAGAATGGAAAGTGATGATGGGAGAGTCTTCATGTGCTGTGTAATGTTCATTCCATCCCTTAAGATCCAATGCCTGAAATTTGCATGGCAAACCTTCAATATATCTCAATTTCCCAGACAATTGCATTATCTTCTTTCTGAGATGCAATATGATGCAGTGAAGGGAATGTCCCTGCAGGAGTCAGACACACTTGGCTGAAAATTGGGTCTTTTCCCTTTACTGGCTGTGTAGGGACCCAAAGGGAGCCAGCAGCCCTGCCATCAGACTTCTGTGCTTGCATCCAACCCTGCCACCTATCTGGGCAAGCTGTATATCTCTAAGCCTTAAAATCCTTACCTGTGAAATGAGGATGAGTAGATAGGTATTGCCTAGGTTTGCATAAGAGTTAAATGAGGTAATCCACGCACAGTGCTCTAGGTGGCACCTAAGAATTCAGTATGTTGTTTATCTTGTGCAAGGTATTTAACTTCTCTTGAAAGTGAGCTCTTTCCTGAAATTTACCTGTAAAACTTATACCAAATGTGCCTGGTTCATTGTAGGTATGCAATGAACTCTAAATCCTTTTTTCTTTGTTCTGAATGTGTGGACTACAAGTAAAAGTTTTAGGGCCAAGTCAAGATCCTATAGTTTAAGCTGTGGAGAGGGCATCGCTTGAGATTCGCAACCTTTGCACACAGATTTACTTTCATTTGCCTCTTTAAGGTTATGGAATGCTGAACTCTCCACCAGGTCCCAAAGAGGCAAGAGGCCTTTCAAAAAAGGTAAATGCCTTGAAGATAGCACCACTTGGTCAAGTGGAGATGCCAGCTTATCCATCCTAAAGAGAAGAGTCTCTTCTACAGCCATTATAAGGAGAACTGCGGTCAGTTCTAAGTGGTGCCAGTTATAGATGTAATTCATGGATACTCAAGTTATTTAATATGATTGGTGCACTGAAAAGATACTTTGGCTGACTAAAGCATTATAGAGACAGGTAGAAGACTGTCTGAGGAAGTTCCTTGACCTTGTCTGTATGTCTATTTGTGTGCATATGAAACCAAGGTATAGAAGAAAGACTAAATAAAAAAAAAACCTACAGAAACTTGTGGTGGTTATAGAGCAGTTTCCCACCTGAGAGAAGCATTTGCAAAACAGCTTTTTAAACTTCCCTCTCCAACTCTGCCTGCTTTTCCTCAGTCTGTAGCTGCTGACTATGGCAACCTTGGAAGATCGGCTCATCCATCCTCGAGCCTGCCCACAGGCCTGTTGCCCTGCAAAATCTCAGATAGATGGGTGACTGTCCTCCTTTTCAGAGATTTCCTGAGAAATAGATCATCCACATTCTCTGTAACCCATACCCATGCCATGCGCCCGGTAAGAATGTCTCAAATTAGCATAGCTTTCAAAAGAAGAGTAGTCAGTAGTCCAGCTCCATGTTGGGTGACATGGATTATGCATTTTAGAATAAAAGAGGCATGAAAATCAAATATGTAAGTGTCAGAAACAACTGACTCAACTCAATGCCCCGTGATCTCACTTTATTCGTGATAATACCAGCTATTTTTCTTATGGAAAACCACCTTCACTTCTAGTAGCTACTTTTCAATTAGATCAAATGCTGCATTGTTATATGTAATATGTAAGTCAATTATATGATCAGGACCTCAATTCTAGGATATGAAAAAATACTTTTCCCTCTGTAGAGCTGGCCCTTAGTGTAGAAGAGTTAGCAGTTATCTCCTGGGTGTGACTTGAGTTGATCCAGAGTCCCCAGTGGTTAGGATTTTCATAGCCCATACATTTTGAATTCCCCTGTTCAATACCCATACAAAAATAGGCTCTCATATTATGCCAGTAATTATCCTCAAATAAACTGCATATATTTACCTGG
Organism: Pongo abelii; assembly: GCF_028885655.2. Taxonomy (NCBI): domain Eukaryota; kingdom Metazoa; phylum Chordata; class Mammalia; order Primates; family Hominidae; genus Pongo; species Pongo abelii. Next base: position 25,915,287 of record NC_071996.2, on the reverse strand, counting down.
GAGTTTTCAAACCTGGTGCTGTCAGATGACTGTAGGCTTGCTGGGTCAGTGCAAAATTAGTGGCAACAGGGATGCCTGGCTTAGTGGAACTAAGCACTCCCATCTGCTTTGATGGCGGGTCCCCTCTGGTCTCTGCTTCCATACTGGGAACTTTCTGCCCCTGGTTTCCTGATGCCATTCCATCTCCAGACCAGATTATCCCATTATGATAACTAACATTACTGACCCTGTATGGTCAGTGTCCTTGTCTGGCACACTGACTGATATGGTTTGGCTGTGTCCCCACCCAAATCTCATCTTGAAGTGTAGGCCGGATAATTCCCATGTGTTGTGGGAGGGAGCCGGTGGGGGATAATTGAATCATGTGGGCAGTTTCCCCCATACTGTTCTCGTGGTAGTGAATAAGTCTCATGAGATCTGATGTTTTTATAGGGGGTTTCTCCTTTCTCTTGGCTCTAATTCTGTCTTGTCTACCACCATGTAAGATGTGCCTTTTGCCTTCTGCCATGATTGTGAGGCCTCCCCAGCCACCTGGAACTGTGAGTCCATTAAACCTCTTTTTCTTTATAAATTACCCAGTCTCAAGTATGTCTTTATTAGAAGTATGAAAATGGACTAATACACTGACCACACAGGGTCATTAATTGGTGGAGCTGGGGAGATAATGGTTTGCTTAAGTTCTCCACCACTTACTGACCTTGTGAGTTAGGGCACTCATGGCTGTAAGAGAAGACAGTAATCCAAGTTTGCTGGAATGATAAAAAAGTGTATTATTGCATATAAGAAGAAGCTTAGTAGTAGCGCAGCTCTAGGTCTGTCACAAGGAGAAGCACAGCGATCACATCAAAAGGAGTCTCCCTTGCTAATAGCTACTCTCCTCAGTGTGCTACCTTAGCCCTCTGGATGGCTCCCTCTTGTTCATAAGTGGCAACTGCTTTCCAGCGATCACAGTCAGACCTAGCAATGTCCAGATGCAAAAAGATGCCACCTCTTCCAAGTCTTCCTTCTTAAAAAGAAAGGATCATTTTCTTGGGAACCTTTGAGGCCCTCCCCTCTTGTCTATCTAGCCAGCTGATTAAATGCCTACCCACCAACCTTCACCAGCAAGAGGAATGTGACAGCCTTGGTTGGCATGTGATTCAGCTGAGGCTGGATCCATCTTTCCCCTGGAGTGCCCAACCCCTAGGAATTCTATTAGAGAGAGGAGGAGGAGGGTAATGGCAATCAAGAGTACCTACAGCTAATGGTGCAATACCAGAGGAGTTCCCTTTTTGAGAACTGGTCTAGGATCCCACTGCCCAGTCTGCTTCACTGACAGCAATGGTCTGGGATTCACACTGACTGCTGAACTCATGAGACACTATGGGCTTCACCCAGCTCTAATTTAACTTTAAGAAAGAACATGAAAGGCACTAGCACAGCACACACATCAACAACATAACAGAGATCTTGGCAGTCCCCAAGCATGTCTTGAAATCACTGTATACTTGTAACATTTATGGTCACAAACAAAGCTTAGTGGGCACAGACAGCGATCAGTTCTGGGGACTTGTGGCTTTTACGCCTTGCTACTCCTTTCTCACGGGTTGCTGACCAGAGTCTATTCTCAGTTCAGCCATATCTTATCAGCTACTACTTACTCATCCATTGTAGGTTATGAACTAAGCAACCTCAGTAATAAGGCCCTGGAGCTCAATCTGTATATAGCAGTTATGTTGGATCCATTATGCCTCTATGAATTCCTTAAGTTAGTGTTGCAAGAAGGATTCACCTGAAGATTAAATCTTGGGTTCCCCTGAGGCTAGAGGAAAGATGATAATAAGCTGTTGATCCTTTCCTTCCAAGATAAAACTATAAGATATATGAAGAATTTTTGCAGAATGATAGGAAGGTATGTGCTATAAAAACAAGCAAACAAAAACCCAGAAAGGATATTACTGCCCTCACCCTTTCCTTCCTGAAACATCACATCCGCAGTGGTTTTTATCTTCTTTCCTTCCCTGTTTCCAGTTTCCTAGGAGATAGCCAGTTCTACATTTTGCATGATCTTTCACTTAAATTTGGGTCTATTAATATCATTCTTCAAGATACTGAACAATGGGCATTTCTTTTAAAATACTGTCAAGCTGCCAAGTAGTCGATGTGTTCTGAGTATTTTTGAGGAAACAATTGGTTGTCATGACTTGTCAAAATCCCCTGACCAGGTGAGCATGACCTCAAGAAGGTGACAGACAGCCTTGGAGTACAATTCCTCTTTCAGAAGGGTTTGTGTGTTAAATAGCTTCTGGCTTAGAGGAAGTCAATTACTAATGGGAGGACTGTCCTGTATGATTTCAAGAAAGTCACTTATTAATCAATCTCAGCCTCATTTTTCTCATCTTGGAAAGGCGGACAATATTACATGTTGTCTTCATCAATTTGGGCTGCCATAAGAGATCATAAGCTGGGTGCTTAAACAGACATTTGTTCCTCATAATTCTGAAGGCTGGAAGTCTATGATCAAGATGCTGGCCAATTCAGCCCTGGTGAAGGCCCTCTTCCTGGCATGCAGACGGTTCCTTCCCACTGTGCCTCACATGGTGGAGAGAGCAAGCGAGCTCTAGTTTTTCCTTCCTCTTCTTATAAAGAAACTGATCCCATGATGGGAGCCCAACCTTCATGATCTCTTCTCAATCTAATTATCTCCCAAAGGCTCCATCTCTAAATAGCTTCACTGTGGGGGTTAGGGTTTCAACATATGAATTATAGGGGGACACACATATTCAGTCTATAACACCTGTCTTTCCTTGGATGGCTTTGACAGTTCCATGAGAGACCAGAGGAGAAAAACCCTTCATCATATACAAAGTATTATTATTAGGAGGTGAAGGGAGCCACTACGGTGTGATGTTTTTCCCTCTCAAATTCCTATGTTGAAATCCTAGTTCCAAGGTGATGGTATTAGGAGATAGGGCCTTTGGAAGACAATTCAGTCTTGCGGGTGAAGCCCTCATGGACGCAATTAGTGTCCTTATAAGAGGCCAGAGAGCTAGCTAGCTGACTCTCCACCATGGGAGGCCACAGCAAGAGTCAGCCGTCTGCAACTCAGGAGAGGGACTTTACCGAGAATCATGCTGGCACCACGATCTCAGACTTCCAGCATCCAGAACTGTGAGAGGTAAATATTTGTTGTTTTAGGCACTCAGTCTATATGGTAATTTGCTATAGCAGCCTGATTGGACTAAGACAGGACTGGACCTGTTTCTGATAATATCTTAAATCACTGTATATTGGGAAGAGAAAGAGAAATGATCAGTTTGCAATTAGTACCTCTTGGGAAGAGAAGGACAAGACCTTATGAACTTGTTTTGCAGCAACACAAATGTTCAGCCTAAAGGACTTGTGTCTTATAGATACAGGTGGTTAGAGGCCCACTTAACTCTTCTCTCCATGCCTCTGACACTGGACCCACATGCAATCTATGCACCAGTGCAGGAGGCAGGCCTAGGCAGAGCTAACATGTTTTGGAACATGTATCATGAACTAAGCACCTTAAACACGTCATCCGATTTAAACCTCAGTAAAACAGTTTGAAGTAAAGGGTGTTAGTCCCATTTCACAGATGAAGAAATCAAGTTTTGAAGGTTAGAAAGCTTACCCCATTAGATGGATGACAGGCTCTAGATGTCTGCAATACTAAAGCCCACGTCTTTGCAGCTCACCCTGCTGCCAAGCCCCAGAGCACTAGGACCATCTGAGCTTAAGAGAGAGCCCCGTCCTGCTCAGAAATCCTGGCTCCACTGTGGTTCTGCTCCTGCCTGCTGTCACAGCTCTCAGGACTAAGCATCTGCTTGTTCTTGAGCCCTGTGTCCACCTCAGCCTTGGCTACTGTCATTGTTCTTCTGTGCACAGTTTAATCACTGGCCTGTGGCTCCAGAACTTTTAGACCTGACACTACTTCCTTTCACAGCCCACTTCTCAGAAAAGTGTAACATAGCTGGAGCTCTATTCATTTGTAACAGATTTCCCTGATGCCAGCTTGCCTACCTGGACTTCCATATTATCATAGCCTGTGGCCTGAGTGCCCCACCACTAGGTATCATTGGATTGGATTTCAGCAAAGAGTCAGAGTCACCTTTTCTAGAGCTATGCTGGGCAGTGTGCTGGGGAGGGAATAAGAATAATTCCTGTCCTGAGAGGCTCGAGGTAATTAGGGGCGCAACAGATTAGATGATTGTTCAGCAAATATCCACTCCCCTGTCCCACCATGGGAGGAGTCTATCCCCCTCCATTCCCTCTGAGGCTGGGCTTACCCATGTGGCTGTTCCAGCCTGTAGAATTGGGTGGAAGTTTCAGTGCGCCAGTCTGCGCTGAGGTCCGAGGAGGCCTTGTGTGTATCTGCTTGTCCTCAGACTGTCTGCCGTCACCACGAGAGGACTGTGCCCAGGAAGCCTGAGGATGAGAGATGTGTGGAGCAGACCTGGAGTGAACCCCAGGGGTGGCCAACCCAGCAGACCCACAGACCAGAGTGAGAAATAATACTGTCATGCAGCAGAGATTTTGTGTTGTTTTGCAGCAAAAACTGACTGGTACCTGGGGAGATGTGATGATGATGATGGAGTGTAGCAATAGCATCACATATGGAGGGGGTCAGAGGGGCGTGATGAGTGGCATCTTTCGCCCGGCACAGCAGCAGCTGCTTTGGTCTCTGCATAGCACGTCTCGCTCCGGTGGGAAGCTGGATTTGCTCCAGCGCTCCCTGCTCTGCCCTGCCCTGCTGTAGTTAACTGGGTTATTCTTTGAAAGACATGACAGTCTCTTCCAGGTCCTATGATTTAATTCCCTTCACTCATCCTGTGAAGTTAGTGCTTCCCTAGCAACCTCCAGGCAAGTCAATTATCAGCCTCCTGTTCAGCTAGAAACACTGCAATTACTCAGGAAGGATTATCGAGCAATGAACATTTTAACCTTAAATGTTATAATTATGTCAAAACTTAAATGACAATCGTTTGTCCTTTAGATAGCGTTGTGGGAGATCTGGAGATCTTATATATATGTATATATATATATATATATATATATATATATATTTTAAATGCAGTTAAACTGCTAATGACTCCTTTGCTGGATTTCAATTCCGAGGTAACTGTGTTGGTAAAGCCATCCTAGTAATTATCGAGAGAACAGAATGTCAACAGGGCTGCACCCTTAGGGAGCGGAAGGTTGTCCTCAGGGGATCCCAGAACAGCAACACATAAGAAACTACAGAGATAATGTGGCCCAAACCCAGCGCTTGTGCATTTGTAGTCCAGAAAAATAAAGGGACATGCCCGAGGTCACATAGCTGTTTGGCTGGAGCTGGGAACTAAGATTATGGAACACCTACCATGAGGTTTCTAGTCTGACTCATTTTTTGTATTACTGCATTTTAATCCCTACAGTAAACTTATAAGTACTCTTGTCTTCCCTACTATTCTATAGCTGGAGAAACTGAGGCTCAGAGAAGCTAGCATTCAACCCCTCCCACCCCACTGGAAGACAGGTTTTTCCAGTGGCTGCATGCATTGAAGCCCACCAGGGTAATTTTATTAAATTCAGGGTTTCAAATATGAAAAGCATTCAAATACCATCCTGCACTGGACTCTTATCCATGCCTCTGATCACTGGTCACCTGCTGGACAGGCTGTTCCTTCAGCTATGCAGAAGCCCACTTGAAGTGCTATCACATGATTGGCCAAAAACTGGCTTTTGTTTGGCCCACACAGTGTATTAAATTAGAACAAAATAGTTACCAAATTTGAAGGCCGTGCATGGTGGCTCACGCCTGTAATCCCAGCACTTTGGGAGGCCGAGGCGGGTGGATCACAAGGTCAGGAGATCAAGACCATCCTGGCTAACACGGTGAAACCCTGGGTCTACTAAAAATACAAAAAATTAGCCGGGCGTGGTGGCAGGCACCTGTAGTCCCAGCTACTCGGGAGGCTGAGGCAGGAGAATGGCGGTGAACCCGGGAGGCGGAGCTTGCAGTGAGCTGAGATCACGCCACTGCACTCCAGCCCGGGCGACAGAGCAAGACTCCGTCTCACACACACAAAAAAGTTACCAAATTTGAAGAGTGTACTATTTCACCCAAAAGTCTCAACTTCCTGCATCTCTTGAAAACATTTGAGAGGCTGGCAACACTAACACTGCAGTTAGAGAGGAACACTAATGTCCCCACGGCTTGCAGCATTCCCCTGCTTCACATGTGTGAGTCGCCTGAGCTTCTGTCATCTGCCTGGCCCCTGGAAACATTGGCATTCTGCAATTTCAGACCTGTGAGGTGGTGGGGGTGGGCAGTTCTTCGGGGAATGAGTGATTGTTTTCTCCTAGGTGGGGTTTTGTTGATCTGCTAGGCATTTCCCCTAGTTCACAACTATCCTTTCCTTCCTGTATTGGGGGCTTTCACAGGGGCATAGGAGACGTGGGAGCCACCGTTTTGGTGACCCTCCTCCTTCAGCAGGTGATACAATTAGGTTCAATCATATTATGAAATGGCCACTGTAAGGGAGTGGTATGCAGTTTGGCCAAACTACATACACCACTGTAGCACCAGCCTGCCTGGGGCTGCCTCCTGATTCTGCTGCATCCTAGCTCAGTGAACTGCCACAGACTGGGGGACCAATCTGGCCTTGGATTCTACATCTGTAAAATTCATCGGGTTTTGGTAAGAACTGAGTGGTCAACACAAATGAAGACTTTCACATAGAGCCTTGCACATAGAAAGACCTCAAAAATGATATTTGATACAATTATTCTTTGCAATTGCCATTGTTGTTGCTTTGTTAGGAAAATGATCATTCAAGAGGCCTGAAGGAAGACTTGTGTTGGAGCCTAAGGTAGAAATATAAAGGTTTTGAATGTTATTATTGTTGGAAATACAATTAATTTTCCCCAAAAGCTCTGAATATATGATGATTTAATACCTTTATTTATGCTGAGTTATTTGTGTTGTAGAACTATAAATCCTAAAAATACCCTAAAAACCTGTTTTCATGTTGCAAGTAGATAAGAAGTTTTAAAATCCAGAAAAGAATATTTTTTCCCATGATATAAAAAGGTAGAGGAATAAAATTCCTCTCACTTTAAAATAAATAGGAAATACATACACTTTATGTTAGTTCTTTCTTCACAGTTCATTTTATTTCTTTTGATTCAGGATTAAGCACCAGAATCCACCAGGCTGAAGTGGTCAGAAATCTTCAGTTGGGCACCTTGGTGAGGCTATATTATATTAGTAATTTGTTTTTTTAATGCACATACATTTTTTGAACTGGAGAGTCTAAAGGCATTTTAATGTTTTCAAGTAAAAGAACTGTACTCGGCAGTCTTGGACTGCCTAAGAAAACATCCCCTAGATTCTGTGCTGGGAACATTGGTAGGGGTTCAAGTCCACATCTGAACACAATGATCACCCTATCACTAAAAAAACCCAAACAAATGGCAAGCAAGCAAACAAAAACAGACAAGCCAACCAACCAGTCAAACAAACAAAAAAACTCATAGAAGTGTGGAAGAAAGCTACGCTTCAGGGAGTTCCTTATGTTAAATTTTTGTATTCATAATATACAGTGAAGGTGAGAACATGATTTTTTTCCTTTACACAACCCCTTTTCCTCCTTATTAGACTTTGAGATTTGATTTTATTCTTCTACAAGTTAGATTTTCATCTCAAATGGTAGAAAAGGTGACACAAGTGTATCTGTGGATAGATGGTTAGGTGAACTTAGAGGATGCACATGGTAGAGTTGTGTGTGTGTGTGTGATGTGTGTACTGTGTGTGTGTGTGTGTGTGTATGCACAGGAAAACATTTCTTTGAATGAGCTGAAAACACATTAACTCTAACTGTTTATTAAAGCCAAACATGAGCATGTGTGCTCCTGTCACTTTGAGGTAGTGGAACATCTTCTAGTGTCTTTTTTATTATGGGAACAGTTCCTTTTCTGTAATTGAAATGTCCCATCTAGTGCAATAAAACCATGAACTTCTTTCAGAGTTAATTCTTCTGCTCTCCCTCTGCTGGGATCTGCTTTAGAACAGAAAGACTGAAGTTGGTTGGACACACGATGGCTTCTTTCTGCTTCCCTAGCCTTATTCTTGACTTCTCCACAGTCCTCCAGCTGTGGCTCCTGATGCCTGCAGAGCTGGAGGTGGAGGCAGAGGAGAGCAGAGATGGGGCAGAGAAGGCCTCCCTTGGCTGGTGCAGATTTGAAGTGGCATTGGGGCCATCTGGATGGCTGCTGTACAGTGGCCATCTCATCTTCCTCTGGGCTCTCCAGTGACTTACCCTAAGGTTCCCTGCTGGGCACTTCAAGCTGCAATTCTTGTGCTATGGGTTTGATCTCCTCCCCAGTTGGCACTCATCACTTACTCCAACCCTCTGCCCCTTTCGTGGACCCTCCGGCCTTCCAGGAAGCCTTCTTGGGCAGTTGGCTTCATTCATCCCTACACTGCTGTTTTTGAAAGTGCAGCTCACCCTTAATGCAGTTTTTCTCTCCCTCACCTTTGCTGATGTGGGTCAAGAGCTTCTCATCCCTAGATCTCTCACACTTGTCTAAGATACCCCCTAGACTTCACAGGACATACAGGGCCACCTTTTTGGGCATGCAGCCTGGACAGTTGCACAAGGCACTGCACTCAGAAGGGGCTTATTCTTGCTTTAATGGTATGGTGTTGCCATCTTGAAGTTCTTGATAATTTTTTTTGAACTTGTGTTTTATAAGTGAAGTCTAAGGGGACAATGGAGCATGCACACATCTGCTGATGTCCCATTCACACAGAGGATTCATGATGCCCATGAGTGCAGAATTCTGGTGAGAGTTCAGAGAGACTCTAAGCCAGTACAAGGTATTATGGAAACTGCCAGCTTCCATAGAGTGCTGGCAGAAAATGCACATATTAAGAGTGAAGTAGAAACAGTTGAGTTTGTTTCGTGCAGGGTTTCCACTCTTCTGGTCAGAATGAAATAAAAATGCATGTATAAGCTATGAAATACAACTGTATTTGAAGTGACTTCACATGTGAGTTCAATGCTCTTATATTTGCACTTATAACTGGCATTGTTCAATGTAAAGAGAAATGATAACATTCATGCTAATAATTTTAAATTGTGATTTTTCTTCACTTAGAACAACATTAAATGTGTATGTGTACAGGAATATGCAGATGAAACTTAGCTTTTTCTGCATATGAACAGCAAGGCTCCAGAGAGTTTCTTACATCTTCATATTTATAATGTACAGTGGAAACACAAATGTGTTGTTTTTCTTCTACGCAATCCCTCTCCCTCTGTATTAGACTCCAAAATTTGATTTTATTCTAAAATGGGTTAAGTTTTACCCCAAATGGTGAAATAGGTGACAAAATTGTGTTTGTAGAAGATGAGATGAACGTTCACGTGCAGAGGTGTGCGTGCATGCCTGTGTGTGTGCACATGCACAGGGACACACGCCACTCTCTCAGCAGCATTGTTTTTAGTACCCCCTGCAGGGAGGAGTCATGAATGATATTCCAAACGCATCTCAATCTTCTAAACACTTAAGTCATCTGCTCTCCTAATAGGATCTCCAAGCTGAGGAGAAGTGATTGCTTCCATTGGCCCTGAACAGAATATTAAATATATTTGATCTTCAGAGCACTTTATCCCAGAGTAGGTCTATGAAAAATCAAAGCAAGTTATATTTGGCTTAGGAATGGGTGGGACTTTTTCTAAACACCTAAAGCAGTGTTTTTTTTTTTTTTTTGAGACAGAGTCTCATTCTCTTGCCCAGGCTGGAGTGCAGTGGCATGATTTTGGCACACTGCAACCTCCACCTCCCAGGGCGCGCACCACCACACCTGGCTAATTTTTGTATTTTTAGTAGAGACAGGGTTTCACCATGTTAGTCAGGCTGGTCTTGAACTCCTGACCTCATGATCCACCCGCCACAGCCTACCAAAGTGCTGGGATTACAAGCGTGAGCCACCATGCCCGGCCTAAAGCAGTGTTTTTAAAGTGTGATTTACCAACAACTTGTACCAGAACAACCTGTGAAGCTTGCTCAGTAAAATCATGTTTTCTGAGCCCCTCTCTAGATCCATCAAATCAGGAAATCTGGAAGTGAGGCCAAGAAAGCTTTTAGCAAAGTTATCCGGGGTTCTTACTCACATCAAGTCTGAGATGCAGTGATTCCCAAGTGGCCTTTCTGACAACTCTGGGTGAGAGGGCCTGGTTCCTGCATGGGACGCTTTGGATTGGGCTGTCCTCAGGTGCATCTGAACTTGTGAATTAGAGTTGGCAGCTAAGAAAACCAAGAGAGGAAAATACACCATTCAGAAGGACTCCTCACCTCCTCTCCTCCATCCTGCCAGGGCCAGTGTGGCCAGAAGCCCAATTTTACCCGTTTAGTGGAGAAGATGGAAAGTGTCTGGGCATTTTGTCACTGTGAGTATGAAGAAAAAATAGTGATTTTCCCATCTAAGTATTTCTTTGAGGAACATTCAATTTAGTGGAGTTCTTAGATGTTCCCTGGATTCATTCGTTCGTTCCTCCATCCATTCTTTCATGCATTCAGTGAACATGTATTAATTGGCCCTATGCCAGGACCTGGGCCAGCCAGAGGTGCGTGTGCATGCCTGTGTGTGTGCACATGCACAGGGACACACACCACTCTCTCAGCAGCATTGTTTTTAGTACTCCCTGCAGGGAGGAGTAATGATTGATATTCCAAACGCAATCCAAAGATGAACCAAACAGAGCCCGTGTTCAAGTGTGAAGGTGGATGATCAGAAGGTGCAATGTGTTATTCTACGACAGCAGTGAACCCATCTCTAAAGCAGACTGGCACCATTCAAGGCTTTCCAGAGGAGGCCACACATGGACTGGGTTTTGAAGAGTGAGTAAGAGTTGGTCCAGTGTGGGGCTGGGCAGGGTGAGAAAGGCACTTGAGGCAGAGAGTGGTATGTGTGACACAGAGTGCGAAACAGATTGGGGCTTGGGGACTGCGGATCATATTGTATGACGGGGAGAGCAGCAGGAAACAAGGCTAGACAGCAGGGGTGTTCTGATCCCCTAGGGTGTCATGTGTGGATTTAAGAAGTAGGAGTCTCTCTCTTGAAGTTGTACAGGGGTGCTGATGGGTTTGCAAAGGGGAGAACAAGATAAGATTTGGTCTGGCAAGTTCTACCATTGCTGTCACTTGCAAAGGAACAGAAAGCAGAGAGACCCATTAAGAGATAAGTCCTGGCCAGGCACAGTGGCTCATGCCTGTAATCCCAGCACTTTGGGAGGCCAAGGTGAGTGGATCACGAGGTCAGGAGTTCAAGACCAGCCTGGCCAATATGGTGACATCATGTCTCTATTAAAAATACAAAAATTAGCGAGACATGGTGGCATGCACCTGTAGTCCCTGCTGCTCGGGAGGCTGAGGCAGAAGAATCGCTTGAACCCGGGAGGTGGAGGTTGCAGTGAGCCAAGATTGCACCACTGCACTCCAGCCTGGGTGACAGAGTGAGACTCCGTCTAAAAAAAAGAAGAGATAAGTCCTGAGTTACAACAGTGGTCTTAAAATAGAGGGAAATGACTGATAAGAGAGACATTAATCTACAGAACTCAGTAACTGATTGGACATGGGCAAGGGATGAGATGAAGGAGTCAAGAATAACACACCTGGGTTTATGACCTGGACAACTCGGTGGGTGTTGTCATGCAAGATAAAGGAATTAGGAAAAACAAGTGCTGGTTGAAGAGGAAGAAGGATGATCAAGCTCATTTTGGACTCATGCCTCTGGCATACTTGGGAGAAGATATCTAGTAGCAAGGGAATCACAGGGTTGGAAGGAAGGAAGGCGGTCAGGGCTGAAGATGTAAACGTGGGAGCTATTGCGGGAGCATGAGGCCCTTTGAGGAGAGAGTGAGATGCATGGAGTGGACTTGGAGTGCCAAGCCCAGAGTGGGTAGCATGGAACCTGGGGGCAAACCGAGAAAGAAGACCCAGGAAGGAGGCTTAGAACAACTGGGCAGAGAGGACATTTGGTGACTCTGACATGGGTCCATCCTGTTTGGCCACTTACTTGCCAAGTATTTCCATGTAGTAGGCCCTTGGTGACTTCTGTTTTCACCACGAGCTACTTTCTCTCCTCTCTGCTCTAACCTAAGGACCACAGGCAGACATCCCTGGCAACGGAAGAGTCCTAGATGGCCCTTCCTATGAGGTCAGGCTTGATGACTTGAGTGAAGTCCAGCACCCTTGTGACTGCTTGGCACTGGTGGCCAAGAGAGGGAAGTGTAAGGAGGAGGTGGGTTACTCATCTGTGTGGCTGCTGGGCAGACACGAGGAAGTGAGTTCAGAAGCCAGAACCCCCTGTCAGAGGTGGCCATGAGACCACCAGAGCCTCTTTGAACCCCCATCTCAGGCACTTGTCATGCTTAACACGGTGAGGGGAGGCAGTGTGAGGTAATGGGCAGGTACCTTGGCTTTGGGGTTAGATCTCCCTGTTATACTTTCTAACCCTGTAACTTTGGAAAAGAAGTTACTTTAACTTCCTACATCTCAGTTCTCTCCTCTCTCTAAATTGAGAAAATACATAGTCCCAGGGTTGTCCTGCGGATTAAAACAGGTAAGTATGCCTCTATGAATCCTCCAGCACAGTGCTTGGGACAGGGTAGCAGGTGTTCAGGAAATGACAGCCACCTTCTCCCTTCCCTCTTTCCTTAGCCCTGGGCAGAAACATGGTACTCACCTGCAAGGGGTTTTGGGGGTTTGGGATGAGATTTAACACTTGAATCCATGAGACAAACATGCAAGAGAGGGTGTTTCAGGAAGAGGAATAGCAAAGGCTAAAGTGAGGAGCTGTGGAAGGGCATGGCAAGTTTGAGGATGGATAACTAAGCAAGTGATGTGGTGACAATGTCATAAAACATTGCTGGAGATGAGCCTGGGAAGCTATATGTGGAGCTAGATTTTAAAGAGCATTGAGAGCTCTGCCAAGGAGTCTTACTCAATCCCATAGGCTATGGCGTTCCTAATGGGATGGGAGATGGGGGTGATACTACATCATCATTGCCTTAGAGTCATCATTCTTTGACAGCTTCTAAGAAGGAGCAGTTCTGTGGCTCTACAGGGAAACTCTTATGGAGGAATTTTAACCCCCTGATAGCCGAGGGAGAGAAACATATTGAAGGGAGAGGCTGAGGGCTTCCCAGGACCCCATCAATATAAATTACCAAACTGCTTATAGCTAAGACTCCATAGCTTGGAAACCAGCTGACCACCATGGCCTCAGAACCTGGGCGCTTTGGCAGCTGGATTCTTGACATCCATTGATCTAAAGCTAGAAACCTACTACTTCATCACCTTCAATGTGTTTCTCAATGTCTCCTTTCCCGACTGTGGAAGGCAGGTAAATTATGTGCTTATTATGTGTTTGGCTCCGTGCCAGGCCTTCTGCCTTGAATTCTGTGCTGTAATTCTCATAACCACATTTCAGGACTGATACTGTTCCCTATCTTACAGCGGAAATACCAAGACTCAGAGAGATGAAGCAGTTTGTCCCTAGTCACTCAGGTTATAAACGGTGTGGCCAGGATTCACACCATGGCTTTCTGACTATAAAGACCTATTTATTTTACTGCCACTTCCATCCATCCTCTGTCCTGTGGCCAAGGCACCCTAACATGACTTCCTGTGCTTGTGGTCCTGGGGCAGGTTTGGGTGCCTGGGAGGGTAGAGGGAGGGAGGGAGCAAGCTCATGGTGGGACCATCTACAGACATCATTGTCCTGGAGGGTTTGCTTTTGGTCAGTCTCCATTCATTTTCAAGGTTTTGTGAAGAGCTGGTGCTTTAACAAATCTGCAATTCTAAAGGCATCAGAACTCTGCTGAAAAGGAAGTGTCCCAATGTTCTGTAGGTCCAGCGGATCTCTGGTTCAGGAAACCCACGACTCTGGCAAGGCTGCTGATGTTCACCTTGCACCTGCAGGCAATGGCCATTGGAGGCATCTCCTTAGCCTTCAAGGAATCTGGGGGCTGTCGACATAGCTGGGACTTCATAAGCCATGCTGAATGTGGCAGCTTTTCAGGGAGGGAACCCGGGCCAGAAACATTCATAATTAGCTGTGTATTAGCCCAACCTCAGGGACTGAAAAGCCAGGCTGAGGCCAATTCTGGAGAGATGGATGTGCTTCCGCCTCCCCACTGGCAGGCAGCTGTCTATGGAATGGCAGGGAGAGGTGGCACAGAGCAAAGCTCCCTGCAGGCTCCCTGTCCTTCGAACCCACGGGAGATGATGCTGCTTTGCAAAGGATAGTCATGGCTACTCTGCCACCCTGCATGCCTCAGATTCCCCCATCCCCAACTATTGTACAGTACTGCCCTGAACAGGAAAAATGATGCCTTTTAGGTGAGGAAAAGGAGTAACCACAGCCTTGGTAAGAGACTGGAGGGAGGAGCCTTGGGGGATGGGGGTCAGCCTACTGCCGCGGAGCCCCACAAGCTCTGGTAGAGATCCTGTGGATCTGAGTCCACAGCTTCCAGATTGCAATGGGACAGAGAGGCCTGGCTGTGCCCTGTGTGTGGCAAGTGAGTGATGGAAGGTTGAGGGTGGGATAAGTGCTCTGGGTTCTGCTTCTCTGTCTGGGGCTGAGCTTGCCCAAGAAGGGACAAAATCATAATCAAAGGCGCAAGTTGGATTCTCTAGAAACTTCAGCATCTGTCCTGCTGCAGGCATCTGTCCTGCTGCAGGCCTCTGCCCCCGCTGCCCTGCCTGCACTGCTGCCCGTCAGCACCTCCTGGCCTGTGTCTCTGTGGGCCTCCAGCAAGTCTTGCTTGATATAACCTCCTCTTACTCCACGTTCTTCTTGAACAATGTCCAGTGTTGTCCCTTCCATCACGTGGGAAAGGAGAAAAGGGATGGAGCAAGTTCCCCACATCAGTGCTTAATGGTTTGCATTGATTATTTCAGTTAATTCTAAAAATAATCCTGTATGGTATGTGCCATTTCATAGACTGGGAAACTGATGTTCATGAAGTTTGGGTAATTGACCAATATCTTTTAGCTGGTGATTGACATTTGAATCCACTTCAGAGGTTGTATAACACTTCCTTGCACCAGGGAAAGAGATCCAGTGTTGGGGCATTTAGCTTCCTTTCCTCTCCCAGAGAGGCCTCCTTCCAGAGACTTACAAAGGAGTGGGGTTCCTCACCTCCCCAGGCACTCCTTCCCTGCATAGCATCAAGAGGTGTCCCTGTGCAGGGTAAGAGTCTGGCATAGGGGTCACTTTATGTCTCACTTCTGTCTCTTTCTAGCTGTATGACACTGATAGAGTTACTTCACTTCTCTTGGTCTCAATTTCCTTATCACTAAAGGGAGCTGCAGAGGTAGATGGTAATACCCCATAGGATTATGTTGAGGTTTAGAGCAAAGAGTGTGTGCAGCATAACTAGTACTGTTCCTAGCATCGAGTATATACCAATGAATGGAAGTAGTCATTGCCAGGCAATTTTTTGGCACATCAGTTTAGTTTGAACCATGTCTAGGAACACCTGAGTGCTGAGAGGTACAGATGCTGTGTGATGTAGTGGAACAGCCCCTGGACCCAAGTCAGAGCAGTCGGGTACGTGTCTTGAATCAGCCACCTGCTAGACTGAGAGTGTGGATGAGACATGGAATCACTCCAAGCCTCAGTTTCGTCTTCTGTAAACTGGGAGCTTGGCAGTGACCCCTGTCCCATGTGCTGACCTCATAGGGCTGTTTGGAGGATCTACAAGGTGATGTCCATGCCAGAGTCGTATGCAGAGGTGTTGTTGGTGTTACACAAAACTGGGACAGGACCCTGTCCCCGCCCCAGAGGAACACTTGGTGTGTATGGCAACACTCAGCTAGGAAACTCAGGCAAAACATTGGTATCACATCAGGGCTGACGTGATGCTACAGACAAAGTTGGAAACTCTGGCCCACAGCCCGCTGCGGGAGTAAGGCTTGTTTGGATCTGTCGGTCCTCACTGCAGATGGAGGAGCTCAGCAAAGCTCTTGAGGAGATTTTTGCTTTCAGGAAACAAATTCAATTCCTATCTTTGGATTTCTGTTGTCTTTCAGGGCCAGCTGGGTCTGCCTGAAATCTTGGCTGTCATTTGAGGATATTTCCGTGCATGTGGAGATTATTCCAAAAAAGACTTCCTGCTCCTTCGCTCCTTCTTGCCTTTTCCAGCTCATCCCAATGTTTCCAAGGGAAGGGAAAGCGGAATTTGCTCTGTTCATCCCTGTATGTGAGGCGTGGCGTTAGTGTGTATATGCTTTTCCCGTTTCATCTTCACGACATTGTGACCTGGTAGATATTATCGTCAGCTTACAGATGTTGAATGAGAGTCAGAATCAGTAAATTTAAAGGAGAACTTTATTCGTGGGTTTGCATGCATGAAATGTATGACAACATATGACCTGTGTTCACTTTGGGGTGGAGAGTTAACACTTAAATGTATTCTATCTGGATCATAAACATAAAAAGGTGTAATAGAGTACAAGCCCACCCTCTGGGCAGTCTTAAGACACCAGTCCAAACCTGTTCGCAGCCATCCATCCAACAAGAAGGAAGTGTCTGTGGCCCAGAGTGGCTGTCAGGTCAGAACCATACAAACAGCAGGAAGGCGCTTGGTAGTCAAATGAAGAAGTGAAGTCTTCTGGCTTGGCTTTTTGTCCTCCTCAAGTCAGCCTTTGATTAAGATCTGCCAATGATTAGTAAGGTAAAGGGACTTGCAGCAAGTGGGACACATTTTGTCTCTGTCCTGTCATGGTCGGGAACTTAAAACTCTACGGTCTTTTGGCCAAAGGAGGGTTCATCAGTCCATTGAAGGCATGCAGGACTTTTATTTCAGTTCTCACAGATGAAGAAACTGAGGCTTGGAGAGGTTGAAAAACTCACTCAAGGGTATAAGCACAGGAGCTGGTAAGCAGCAATATCAGGCTTTAAACCATCCTGAGCTTCTACTTCTTTTTTTATTTTTATTTTTATTTTTATTTTTTTCTTTTATTGTAATTATTATTATTATTATTATTATTATACTTTAGGTTTTATGGTACATGTGCCCAATGTGCAGGTAAGTTACATATGTATACATGTGCCATGCTGGTGCACTGCACCCACCAACTCGTCATCTAGCATTAGGTATATTTCCCAATGTTATCCCTCCCCCCTCCCCCCAACCCACAACAGTCCCTGAAGTGTGATGTTCCCCTTCCTGTGTCCATGTGTTCTCATTGTTCAATTCCCACCTATGAGTGAGAATATGCGGTGTTTGGTTTTTTGTTCTTGCGATAGTTTACTGAGAATGATGATTTCCAATTTCGTCCATGTCCCTACAAAGGACATGAACTCATCATTTCTTATGGCTGCATAGTATTCCATGGTGTAGATGTGCCACATTTTCTTAATCCAGTCTATCATTGTTGGACATTTGGGTTGGTTCCAAGTCTTTGCTATTGTGAATAATGCGGCTTCTACTTCTATGCTTAGCTCTGTATTTCCTCCAGAAGGCTCCCTCCATCCTGTGCCTTGGAAGACCTCACACAGCTATGAGCTCACACATCTTCCAGCCTTTACCCCATCTACACACTGACTCCTACACTGCCTGCTAGCATACCATGTGGGGGTGGCTTATGTGTGACATTTGTGAAGTTGGTTGTTTTGAAGCAGGACCCAGGGAGAGTATAGTTCATTTTTATAAACAGATAAGATCCTTGAGGATAGGATTTATTTATTCATTGAACAGATATGAATTGTGCATTTACTGTGTGCAGACAACATTCTAAGCACAGGGGATAAAGCAATGGACAGAAGAGACACATTCTGTTGTTTTCCTGAAACTTACATTTTAGTGGGGAGCAGACAGAGAATGTAACTAACCACAAACTTACTAACTAGCCAGCCAACCAACATGTATAGTTTGCTAGGTGGTAGAAGTGCCGTGGAGAAATAGAACAAGAAACAGATGGGATGGGAAGTATCACTGGGGGAGGTGTTTACCAAAATTTAAAAAGGTTCAGACAGCCTCACTGCAAAGTGACATTTGAACACAATCTGAAGGAGTTAAGGGACAAGCAACAGAGATAATGGGAGGAGCCTGGAGGGCATTATGCTAAGTGAAATAAGCCAGGCACAGAAGGAAATACTGCATGATCTTACTTGCATGAGTACTCTAAAAAAAATTGAACTTATAGAGGCAGAGAGCAGAGTGGTGGTTAACAGGGATTGAGGGCCGGGGTTCAGGAAATGGGGAGATGTTAGTTAAAGGGTGTAAAGTTTCAGTTAAACAGGAAAAATAAGTTCTGGAAATCTATCGTATAGCACAGTGACTATAATTAATAATAAACTGCCGAAAGAATAGATTTTAAATGTTCTCATCTCAAAATTGAAAAGCAAGTGATGGATATGTTAACTAGCTTGATTTCATTATTCCACAATGTATACATATTTCAGAACATCATTTTGGACACCATAAACATCTGTCAATTAAAAAAATTTAAAAGAGATAGAATGGGATGAGCACTCTGGAAGGAGCACTTTGCAAGTGCAAAGGCCCTGAGGTAGGAGGTGCAGGTCTGTTTATTAGTGGAGGGTAGGCTCATGGGACTGGCATGGACCAAATGGGATAGGTGTGATAGAGGCCAGAGAAGTGACAGGCGGGATAGACGAGGGGAGCTCCAGGTGGACATAAATCATCCTGTTTAATTTGTCCTTTGTTGTGAACAAGACAGGGAGTTAGAGGAAAGTTCTGAACTGGGGAGTGACATGACCTGAGTCACATTTTAACAGGATCCCTCTGGCTGCTTCATTGGGAAATACCAGAAGGAAGAGGTGCTCAGAAGTTAGGAAACTATTGCAATAATCCAGGCAAGTCGGTTAGTGCCCAGGACTGTATCTGCCCGTGTTTCCTTCTATTCCAGTCTCCTTCTGCTATAGCTCAGAAAAGAATGCTTGGCAAATTGTGGGTGCTCAAGAAAAACTTGTTAGAAAATGAAAGCAAGAATGACAGCATTGTATGAGTGTGACCATTACTCTGGGATCCAAGTCTCAGGCTCGCTACTGTGCAAGATGTGTGGCCTGGGATACGTGACTTTACCTCTCTGTGCCTCAGGTTCCCAAGCTGTAAATGGGAATAATGACAGCAGCAACTCCATAGGCTTTTTCCTGGGGGGCGGGGGGTGGCGTGAGAATTGCATGCAATAATGTATATGAAGTGCTTAGAATTAGAGGGCCTGGACCATAATTAATGCTCAATAAATATCAATAATTACCAGCGCAAGAAACGGCTTTATGCACATTTATTGAAGAAGAAAGGAAAATGTTGGGAGAAAAATAGAAATCTGTGAATTATTTGTGAACTTGGGAAATTTAGAATATTCATTTTTCTGTATTTCCATTCAAGCCTTATGATTTTTGTCTACTACATTTTTCTTTCCTTTTACAGAAGCAGATGTTGTTTTTGGTGATGTAAGTTACCAGTGTTAGTGGTCTGATCTGGAGGAACTGGGAGGTGAGTTCCAGCCCCCTCCCCCAGTTTCTCTCCATTGTGGAGCAGCCCTGTGTCCTCTTCCTTCAATCAAGCTTCAAAGCTTCATGGCAACCACATTTAACGTTTATTGCTAATGTTATTAGTTTCTAATCAGAGCCTACTGCGATTATTACCTAATAGCTATTGCTTTGCACTTCCAACCAGATGTCAAAAATAATGAGCCAATAAGACTGCTATTAATTTAGACTGAATGACAATTTTAGGCTCTCGGAGCTGAAGATTAGGGGCCTCATAAAAGCAGGGCACAAATAATTCGAGTGCTCATAAGTAATAGCAAAAATGGTGAGAATGTGAATTAATAGGTAAGTGTTTCTAATTTACAAATGAAACATGCGGCTTGGAATATCAACACTTCTCCTGCATTCTCCTGCGATGAATGGAGCAGTCCTCGTGGATCCCAGACTCCAGGATTTGGGTAGAATGGCTCAGAAAGTTTGCTGTCTGAAGGAAGAAGAGATGATATTAGCATAGATCTGTTTACTATGGTCCTATTTGGTTCCAGTGAGAGAATAGGGCCAGGTGAGCAAATGCCTAGAAGAGACCTTCTCCCGGCATCAAGCGTTGTTCCATGAAACGTGTCTCCATTTTGTTGACAGGCTCTGGTGCATTCTGATTGACTTCCAGATGCCTTTCCTGACATGCACCCCATTGTAGATGATTATCCTCCTTCTGACTCACAGATGCTGTCATCCTGTACACCACTGGGTATGGGATGCTTGGGTTCAAATCTTAATTGCTTTATGCTCTGAGGGTGTGACCTTGAGCAAGCTGTCCACCATCTCTGAATCTTAGCTCCCTCCCCTTTTAAGGTGTCCATATTAATAGCACGTACCTTGTAGGATTATCACTGATCACTGGAAGAAATAGCAGATACAAGGATCTCAGCCAAGTGCCCGTCACACCAATGAACTGGAGAAATTGTCACTGTTGCTTAAACACAAGGGCTCTGTTTCTCCTTCACCTTGATCACTTATTCCCTCTGTTTATTCACACCTTTACGTACCTGTTTATCAAAGCAGGAGAAAAATTTTAAAAAGTTCACTTCTTTCCTTCCTCCAGTCCTCATATATTAATCCGTAGACCCAGGCCTGTTTCATTTCACTTTGTTCTATCATTTTAAAGACAGACATTGTCCAAAGGCATGCTATGGCTCCTTTTGGTATATATTTGTTTACCATGGTCCTGTTTGGTTCCAGTGAGAGAATGAGGCCAGGTCAGCAAGTGCCTGGAAGAGGAGACCTTCTCCTGGCATCAAGCATTGCTCCATGAAACGAGTCTCCATTTTGCTGACAGGCTCTGGTGCATTCTGATTGACCTCCAGATGCACCAGAGCCTGTCATATAAGGGGGTGGGGTACAGAGGCGGAGACCCAGTCTGAGCTACAATACCTTTAGTGTCTGGTGGGTGTAAGGGCGGGGTGAGCAGGGAGCAGTAAGACTGCAGAAAGAGATGGTGTCCTGTCTGGCCTGAGAAGATGTTGTTGGAGAGACAGGCTAATTGCTCTCAAATGGCTACCTTTTCCACTAGGCACACAGATACACTCCAGGATGGAATGCAGGCAGAAATGATGACTTCCTTCCACCTTTAACTTTCCAAGGCCTGCCCCATAAACCCTCCCTGTCAGGCTTCCTGGTACCTCTTCCCTGGCTGCTAGCTGGATGCTGAGGCCCTGGGGTGCTGAGCCACTGGTGGGGTGGAGCCTGGGCCTGAATGGCTGAGTGAAACAGAAGTCATGGGATGGGCAGGTGAGCACACACACCGTCATGGTGTTGATGCGTGGTGGCATAGGATTGTCTGTTACAGCAGCCAGGCTTCTCTGACTAATACAGACCAACACGACTTTTTCAGGTCATTCAGGAAGCAGGAGGAGGGTGCTGCAGGCGGGGGGAACAGCATGAGTCTAGATGGACATTGTGGATTGAGATGCCCCCATGTGTGCTCTAAGAACTAAAGGGGACCAGGATTGCAAAACGACATGGTGGGAAGCAGATGGGGAAGGTGGAGGCAGATGGAGCTGGCTGCAGAGAGGCTGAGGACATGCATGCCATCTGGGGTTACTCAGGAGGCAGTGGAAGCCACCAGGGACTGTTGAGCAAGAGCTCTGATGAAATCTTGCCTTGGACGTGCCATGCTGGTGGCACTCCTCCAAGGGAGGCACAGGACCCATGCCAGGCTGATGAATCAGGAGGCTCTGGGAATGACCTGGGAGGCCGCATGAAGGCCTGGACTAGGAAAGTGTAGGGAGGCAGGGGCGGAGCTGATTGAGTAATTATTTAGGAGGTAGAATTCAAGGGACTCAGTGGTTGTTTTTTTAGCATATAGATTTCCGGTGTGCAATATGATGCTTTGATATATATCTAAATAGTGAAATGATTACTACAGTCATGCAAATTAGCATATCCATCACCTACCATCGTTAGCTTTTTATGTTGTTGTAAGAGACCCTAAAATCTACTCTCTGAGCAAATTTTCAGTATATCATCCAATAACATTAACTGTAGTCCTCATGCTGCTCATTGGCTCTCCAGAGCTATTCATCCTGCATAACGGCAAGTTTGCCTCCTTTGACCTACCCCTCCTCATTTCCTCTCCTAGTAAGCTCAGTGGCTGTTTTGAACTGAGGTAGTCTTGCTGTTCCTTTTACATCGTTGCATCCACTCCCTTTCTATTATATATTTCTTTCCTGTTTGAATGTAGGGACACACTGGCTAATGCAAATGTTGAATTGGCTCTTGTTTTCTGGTGCATTCTTGCTAGCCACAGAAGATGCTGATCTAGGCTGATACCTGGCAAACCCTACCTCGTCCTGTCCCTGACACTGCAGATCTGAGGATGTGCTGGGGGAGCGGAGCATCCAGGTGCACATTTTCCCATCTCTGCCTCCCTTGCTGTGCCCCCACCATGGATTCTTCCATTAGTGACCCTGGGATTTTAAGGCTTGTAGCCTGAGCACTCACAGGGAGGTGTGGGGACTGAGTAATCCTCTCAATTGAGCCTGTTAATAAATTCGTCACCATACTAGAAGAGGAGAAATGATTTTAAATTGATTCATGCAGAATTTTGATGTGTTCTGCACATCCAACTTTGCTTTTGGTGCTCTGGTTAAGCGTTGGTGTGTTAATTGAGTCACCGGTTCAGCCTAATTATTCTTGCTGCTGTAAAAGTAGAAATCAATATTAATATTTCCTCACTGTTGACTGTCTCTCTAAAACCAATATTTTTTCCCCTCCTTCTCCTCTTATGACTTTGTTATCTTTGCATTTCTAATTGTATCTGAAATTTATGGAGTGTCTTTTTTTTTTTTTTTGGTAAAGAACTACAGTTTGTGATGATGCTGCATTTCCCATCACATCTGGGATCAGTGTTTGTAATAGATTCTCTTTTATGTTTAGCTCCTGAAGAGCGCTTTCATTATCTGATAAGAGAAGATGATCTTTGCTGGCCCTTTGAGGTAATGAATCCTTTTCATTTGTTTTCTTGCATACTTTCTAGGTCAGTGAGTGGAGGGAATTTTTGTCCAACGTGCACCTTGACAGAGCTTCACTGACCACGGGCGGTGTCTCCCTGCTGCCATGCAGCACACCTCTGACCACAGACCTCTCTCCAGAGCCACGTGTTTGCTCCTTACCTGACAGGCTGTGTGAGAGCCCATCTGCGCTTCCCTGGGATGTCTGACTGCATGCATCCCCCACTGTGCATGGGAGCCCTGCTGGGCCTGTAGGTGGAATTATTTCTGTTTTAATCTGAGTACATAATTGAGGCTTATGCCAGCAAGGACTCCCATCCCTTTCTTTCCTCACACTCCACACATAGTGCTGCTCAGTGATTTTACTGTTCCTCTAGGAATGGCTCCCACCTGCTTAGAGTATAAGATTTATCTCCTTAACACGCCGTGGGAAGTCTCCTAAAATCCATCCACTGCTTATCTCTTTGGCCTCAGCTCTTGGCCCCCTGTGATGAAAGCCTGATCTCTAGTCATGCAGAGGTGCTTGCAACTTTCTGAAAGCTCCTTTCAAAGGTGCCTTTGCCTGCTGTTCCCTCTCCCTTCAGGGTCCTTCCTGGCTAGCCATTGCTCCTGGCTAAGTTCTGAGAGGTTGCCTCCACCTCGCGGGAGTGTTGGCCATTTTCTCCCTTCGAGGTCCTTATTGTCGGCCCTTCTCTCTTTCCCTACTAGACTCTAAGCTCCCTTAGAGTGGGGCCTCTGTCTCACCCATCTCTCTGTGGCCCCCATCCAGTGTGCGGTCAAGGCTTGCTGAGAGCTGCCTTTTCATGCATATTATGACAATTCAGCCCAATGACAAGTGGCTCACTCCATCTCCAACACGCTCCTGTCAACCATCCTTTTCCCTGGGTCTCTTCAGTTTAACCTTTTGTGGGCATACCATCATGCATTAGTTGGAATCAGATTGATACTGGAGGTGTTTTTGTTTTCCAGAAATGTCTGGGGAAAGTGTGCCTGTGTACTTTTCATGTATGTCTGTTGGAGGAAAAGTTTTCATCATTCATTTATTCTTGTATCGATTGCACAAAATTGCTTAAGATTCTCCTCTGTGTGTGGTTCCGTGGGAGCTTGGAGCACTTTACATGATGAATAGGACAGAGTAGAGTCCCTGTTGGGAAACAGGCATCTGTAAAATGCTATGGGTACCTAAAGAGCCACCTAATGGAAATGGGTCACAGCTGGCACTCCAAAGGAGGCAACGTCTGAGCTGAGTTGGAAGGAAAAGCAGGCATTTGCCAATGAGAACTTGGAGGGTTCTCCAAGAGCAGGGCATGCAGAGAGCCCATTGAGTGGAGGCGTGTAGGGAGCCATGGGGACTTTGGTTTATCTTAAGAATAGTGTGTGTTTGTGTGTACAAGGGAGGGGACAGAATAAGGAATGGCAGATAAAGCTGAAGAAGTGAGTAGAGGCCAGATCACAGGGTCCTGACTGTGTCCTGGATAAACACGGGGATGCTGGAGGTTTAATCAGGGGGCGTGGCGTGGTAATATTTCCAAGTAGAAAGATCACTTTGGTGGTGAATTGCAAGGACTGGCCGATTCCCCTGGTGGTAGGAAAAGAGGTGACCAGGCTGGTTTCCAGCAGATATGGGCTGGGGCTGAGCGTCTGGGTAGTGGTTAGGAATAAGCTGAGGGGTAATCTCAAGTCAGGCTCTGCTGTGGGTCATGTGTTCCCTGCCGAGTGTGTGAGATGTGAGTGCCTGTTCTGCTGGCTGTGCTTCCTTCCCCTGTCTCAGGGTGCTGGGGACTGAGCCCTGTGACTCCAATTGACGGCTTCATTTCACAAATTAAACATATCATGCTAGTGAACCGTTTCAGAGCCACAGCATTACAGGATAAGAAAACCACTGCAGCCCTAAGTTTACAATGCTCATGAAGCAAACAATTCTCTGAAACATTTACCCAGCACCTCAGAGCTCCCCACAACAGGTCTACCTCTTTGGAAAGGTCAGACTTTTTAAAGGTTAATTGTTACCCTTAAGACAAATGCAAAACAAACGGCATGGCTGCATATTTAATAGGTGTTTGGAACAGCATTTCCCAGAAGCACAATTCTTGACGATTTGATTTTTAAAAAGAATGGTCTAGAAATAAAGTGCCCTTGCCAACTTCTGACTTGAAGAAAGTGAGTCTGTCACCTGTGGTTTAAGGAGTATTATTATTATACATCTGAAATGTCCTCTCCCTCCTCCCCTTTCCCCAAAGAAAACAAACTCAGCCAGACAGTAATTTGACCATTGCTATGTGCTGGGTCTTTGCACAGTGGTGGCTGAACAGCTGAGCATAGAGCGCCCAGGAGATCTCATCCTTGGCTGCCTTCTCTTGCCTACTGTTTCTCCCTCAGCTTTCTCCTCTGCTCGCAGCGTTGACCAGGCACTTGTCTGAAGCCGAGCTCTCCATCGGACTCCCCAACACCTCCCACATAGCTTACCAAAGAGCTCTCCCTGGACACCTTGCTGGCACCTCGGTGCAATTTGTCCAAACCAGTTTAGCGCCTCTCTTTTCCATGTCTCTGGTTCAGCCCTTAACTTCTTCCCTCTGCTGAGCTCTCCTCTCCTCCCTGTGCTCATCTTGCCTCCAGCTTGGATTCTCCAGTTGTTTTCTCACTACTCATTGTTCTTCCAGCACGCTGTCCACCCTAGTGCTGGGTCCTATTCAGCTTTTTTCTCCTAATCTGTCTCAGGACTGTCTCTTTTCATTGTGGTAGCCACCACTCTAGTTGGAACCTCTCTCCTGGATCACTGCAATAACTTCCCAATTGCCTCTATTACAGATCATCCATTTTGCCCACTGACACAAGACATTTTCTGGGAGATCCATTATGATTCTGCAAATTCCTTGATCAAAATTTTTACTGTTTTCTTACTGTCTATGGTATGAAACTCAGAATTTCAGTGTTCACTGCCTTTCTACCTTAATCCCTTACTATCTTTTCTTTTCAGTAACCTTCATCACCTCCAAGTGGATGGTCTCCGTTTTCCAAGCTGGCAGCTCACCCCCTCCCTCTGTGACTTTGCTGCTGCTGTCCATACACCTGAAATGCCCTCGGCACCCTGCACAGGGCATCCCCCCTCCTTCAAGCATCGGTCAGAGGCCCCATCCTCCTACGAGCTCCCTGTTCGCTCCAGTCTGGTGCATTCTTTGGGTGTCATTTCTGGCAGGCCCCTGGGTACAATAGCTGTTTGTATCCATTGGTTATTAACCTGGGGGGAACGTGGCAAATTTATCTTATAGTCCCACAGGTAAACTTTCTGAACCTCTGGTTTTTAGTCTGTAGAATGGGTATAGCCATTCCTTCAAAATAGCTGTTTGAAGAATATTCAATATTAAAACTAAATATTTATAAGTATGTAAAGCTCCTAACAGAGTATCTGGCACATAGTAGTAAACACACAATCATTGTCTGTAGCAGATGCAGCCATTTTCAAAGGAAGGAAAAAAGGAAAAGAGGAAGGAAAGAAGGAAGGCAGAAAGAAGGAAGGAAGAAAGGAAAGAAGGGAGGGAGAGAGGAAAAGAGGAAGGCAGGAAGGAAGGGTGAGAAGAAGGAAGGAGGGAAGGGTAAGAAAGCTAATTTTCTAGAACTTCCTTGACTGTGCCCCTCCCTGCTGTCAGACCCCCATGGCTTTACCCATACTCTGGGTTTTCCTGAACACGCAGGCATGTGCTGAACACCTTCTCCTTCCAGCTCCAGATGCTTTCCTGCAGTTCTCTACCTTGGCTGGCCTCTTTGCAGGAAATTAACGGCCTCTCCTACCTTCTAGCTCACAGTTGTGCTGGGCCAGTGGGGCATCTCGAAAGGAGAGAGAGAGAGACAGGGTATTTATTCTTGGCTTCTTCCCTGTGTGGTTGCCCAGGCTGGCTGTTCCTGACTGAAGGCCTCCTGGCCTGATGGAGCTGTCTTTCCTCTTCCAGTGACTGCTCCTGCCCGTCTTCAGGTGAAGAACATGCTGGCTTCAGGTTGTGACTCACCCTGAGGGGCTTGTGGATTCCTTATTCCCTGATCACAACATTGTAGCCCTTTATTAAACACCCCTAACACATTCCAGATAGTCTTCCTTCCAGGACCCCAAGGAACACACTCCATACATGCGTTGTGTTTCAAATCTCAGAATCACTGTGTCAAGCAAGAGAAGTCACCCAGGAAAGATGTGTGGGTGAAGTCAAGAACAGGCAGGACCGACCTACTGTGATGGAAATCCGAACACTGGAGGTTCAGTTTTGGATTGGAGTTGACTTGAGGAAACTTTCTGAGGTTTGGAAATGCTCTGTATTCTGTTTAGGGTGGTGGTTGTGTGAGTATATGCAATGGTCAAAACTCATTGAACCCATACACACGTTTTATGGTGTCTAAATGATACCCCAATAAGAAGTAAATACATTAAGATTACAAAGGAAAATAATTATATTAAAATATGATTATTAAGATGTCCAATACAAAGAAGATCCTCGTAATTCCTCAACACACACAGCAACACACGCATCAGAATCCTAGGCTCCAAAACCCCAGAGACACACTGTCTGGATGGACCTCTAACAAAGCAACCCCTGTGGGTGCAGCACCCATCTTGCCGCCCAGTACTGCATGGGATATTAACCTGGAATCCTTGCATGATCAGGTGTCACACTGAGTACAGGCAATGCCTTTTCCAAAGGAATGTACGACTCTTAGAAACAGGGACATGGTCCCTGGCACAATCCCAAGCACAGAGTAGGTACCTAAAGCCTGAAACCAAAAGTCAGCCCTCACTTAACAAATGGAAGAGTCAAATAGATTCTTATTCTGGGCTTGGCAGCAGGTTAGCTACTAGAAGAGCCTAGTCTTCATTTTTTAAATTTAATCTCATAAACTCAGAAGACTCTTTGGCTCTTGGAGGTTTAGATGAATCTGGCTCACCTCTCAACCCGAGGGGTTCAAAGCTTGTGAAAATGCTTTGTTTCTCCAGAGATGCCCCCATCTCTACTCCCTTGGTTGTGACTGTCATCTCACTACTACCTCCATGATAATCTGGGCTCAGCTATCTGCCATTTGGGTGAGAAAATCTGCTCCAGCCAAGCAATGTGTGCTGAGTGGCTTCATGAAGGACATTAGGGTGCCATGGTGCAGGGTTGCCGCTGACTGTCTGATTATCTTCAGCTTCCAGTGTGCTCCCTGCATGCCTGCCTGCCTCCAGTCCACTGACTCCTTTAACTTAAATCCCAGCGGGTGACCTTCTATACCCTAAGCACTCACTTGGGAAATGGAAACTATTCCTTCTTCTTTTTTTTTTTTTTTTTTTGAGACAAAGTCTCGCTCTGTAGCCCAGGCTGGAGTGCAGTGGCTCAATCTCAGCTCACTGCAACCTCTGCCTCCCCGGTCCTAGTTCAAGCAATTCTCCTGCCTCAGCCTCCCAAATGGCTGGGATTATAGGCATGCATCACTATGCCCAGCTAATTTTTGTATTTTTAGTAGAGATGGAGTTTCATCATGTTGGCCAGGCTGGTCTTGAACTCCTGACCTTATGATCCGCCTGCCTCAGCCTCCCAAAGTGCTGGGATTACAGACGTGAGTCACCACACCCAGCCAAAACTATTCCTTCTACTTTCCCCCAACAGAGTGGCCTCTTTCTGACTTTTTTTGAGTTTTTTTCAGGGATCAACCAAGCTAGGCAACTTTGCCTTTCATACAATTTCCTGAAATTCCAGTGAATAACTTTTTTTTTTCTCATCTTCTGATATCTTGTGATGGTCCCAATGCAGATGATCTGTCCAGGGGATGGATGAGGAAAAGACAAGAAATGTTGCCGAACTGTGGCCTCCAGACTAACCTCTTCTGACACTGCTTACTCCATAGGTAACGGGCAGTGCACTCTTCTGAGACTTTATTTGAGGATCTGTTTCCATGGTGCAAGCTAGTAGGGGACATATCTTGTCCCTTCTACACAGGGCTTCTCAGTTGGGCTGGGCTACTCATGGTCAGCAGAAGTTTTCAGGCAACTGGGATGCAGAAAGAGTTGAGTGAGGGTGTGAAGATGGCGAGGAGGGCCGTGGAAGTTCCAGGCTGAGACTTGGG
Organism: Pongo abelii; assembly: GCF_028885655.2. Lineage (NCBI taxonomy): Eukaryota > Metazoa > Chordata > Mammalia > Primates > Hominidae > Pongo > Pongo abelii. The sequence goes on along the minus strand of NC_071996.2, from coordinate 25,886,172 downwards.
CAACTCCTTCCACCCTCAGAGCCAGGGTTTACAGGTTTGCCAACCCATCTCTGACCCTTCTTCCAGGAACTAGGATTGGAAGGGAGTACCTGTACTAACTGGCTTTTCTTCATTCTCTGACCTCAGTTTCTGGAATTCTTTTTGGTGCAATTTGCCCCACGTTGTCCATCAAGAGTTGAAGGCAAAATAAATGGAGGGCAGTTCATGTCCCCAAATCTTTGAGGAATATTGTATTTCTTGCCTTTTCTCTACAGTACTTGGGCTCTAATGGCTCGCATATAATAGCTGCCTGTAGGGTCACACATGCACCAGGCGGATGGGTGCAGTGTCTCTTCAGAGCCTCTGGCTTGCTCTGAAGATCGCTTCTGAGTGGAATGGGAAACTTAACAATTATTTCTCCCTGTTGGGAGTTCAGCCGCCTCCGTAAGCTCTGGCTCTGGGGATGTAAGCTGAAGCTTCCAGACCTCTGAGAGGCTTGTCTCCTTGGGGGCAGCAGATGACCACCACCTTCCATCTGTCTTCCTAAATGAGCAAGAATCAGCAATTCTTGCATGGGCTTAGTTTCTCTAGGGATGTCTTGCCGGCAGTTGTTTCCTCATCACCTTGCTCCAGTGGGACCTGGTCTTCCAAACTGCAATCAGGAGGAGTTGGCACGCAGCTTACTGCCAAAATCTCGGGATGTTTTACACGTTGAGGTCTCTTCTTCTTCCTGGTGCTGTGTACTCAGAAACCTGCCACATAGATCACAATACTGTGCACGTTCCTGCATGCTTGCGTGCTGTTGGATATTCTTCCCTGGAGACAGGGAGAGTTATGACTTTTTGACCTTGTATAATTTTCAATTCTGGACCACACAATTTTTCTATTTATTACCATTGCTTCTCCACATCTGAGGCCTGACTCCTTGGGAACATTTCAGCAGCTCAGAATCCTCCTCTTCAATCTGGCTCTGCCTTCTTGCAGATGCCGTATGTTGGCTCACATCCATGTGGCTGTGGCCAGTGGATCCCAGCTTGCCTGGCAGTTACTCCTTAGGAGGAGACCAGGCTCTGGGGAGTCTGCCCCAGCAGGTGAATCAGGAGAAAGGCCCTTCTCAATGATCAAAGTATTTTGTTCCTTTTTCAGTATTGTGTGTCACTTAAGAAGCTGCTGTAATCACCCATGGCCAGGATTTCCTCTGGTTGGTGGGTTGATGAGTTTATTCCTTGTCATGCAATGCCCTGGCTAAGACACCACATAATGCTTTGTATGTGTTGCTGTCTCTACCTGCCTCACCTGTGTGTTACTCTGTACATTTCCATGTGAACCTCAGGGTTCTGTGACCCCTCCTCTCTGGCCCAAGCATCAACATGGCCCATGCAGAGACAGTTATCTTTCTTCCTTGAGCTGTAGATTCCCTGGTCTCACAGTCAAGATGACGGTGGACTTAGACTCACTATTAGACTCAAAATACTGCACTTTGCATTGGGGGCCAGTTTATCTGTTAGTCCAGTGTCCCGGGGCTGCCCAGATGTCACTTGGGGCTACTTTAGATCCTGAATATTTAGGGAAACATGACTCAAGTCTTCAGTCTCATGGACTATATGAGCCCAGAGCTCTCGCCACAATTCCTGTGAATTCTAAACTTGGGTCCTCAGGGTCCATGTGGACCCCTTTGCCAATGGGTTGCAAATTTCTGCTGGTTCACAGATTTCCTCCAAAAATTTTACTGAAAGCTTATCTTCTGCCACTTCTGTGCTTTTTGTTTGCTTATTTGTTTTGTTTTTTGTTTTTATTTTTTAGTAAAAAATAGCTGCTATAGGCAGGTCAGCTTTCTATATTTTCCTTTTCCCAATTATGATGAATACAGTTTTATTTATTTAATTAGCTAAGTATTTTTATGTTGGACTTTGCAGCAGCCTCAAGTATTATTTCAGACTTGGCAGGCAGCATTTCCTGCACAGGTAGGTGTGAATTTATAAGCAAGGAGGATGGAGGTTAGTGATGATTATTTAACACTATTTGGCTTAACAGATGTAATCTAAATATAGGTAAATGAGAAAAATGAGAGTTAAAACATCTATTTCCACCATTTGAACCAGCAATCCCATTACTGAGTATATACCCAAAGGATTATAAATCATTCTACTATAAAGACACATAAACATGTATGTTTATTACAGCAGTGTTCACAATAGCAAAGACTTGGAACCAACCCAAATGCCCATCAATGATAGACAAGATAAAGAAAATGTGGCACATAGACACCATGGAATACTATGGAGCCATAAAAAAGGATGTGTTCCTGTCCTTTTCAGGGACATTGATGAATCTGGAAACCATCATTCTCAGCAAAGTAACACAGGAACAGAAAACCAAACACTGCATGTTCTCACTCATAAGTGGGAGTTGAACAATGAGAACACGTGGACACAGGGAGGGGAACATTACATACCAGGACCTGTTGGGGAATGGTGTGCTAAGGGAGGGAGAGCATTAGGAGAAATACCTAATGTAGATGATGGGTTGATGGGTGCAGCAAACCACCATGGCATGTGTATACCTATGTAACAAACCTGCACATTCTGCACATGTACCCCAGAACTTAAAGTATAATTCAAAATAAAAAAGAAAAACAAAAAACAAAAAACATTTATTTCCATATTTATGTATGTTTCCTCAAAAAGTACAATGACTTTTTTTCCTCTACTTCTCAAACTAATTTTTATTAAAACCATTGCATTCTTATTATTAAGTATTTACTATATGTGTATTTTAAACAGGACTTATAATTGGATTAAATAAATAATATGTAGTAAGTTGCAATTGGGACTTTGTTCAAATTTCCAGATATTTTAAATCACCACTTAATGCAATTCTGGCTGTAACATTGAGGCATAAATATATTTTATACACATTTCTTATTCTAGGGGTCAGACTGCTTTCTAGGCAATGTTCTTTCCAAACATTCAGCCTTTCTGAAGACTGGATGTGATTCTTTTTTTTTTTTTTTTTTTTTTTTTAAGATGGAGTTGCACTCTTGTTGCCCAGGCTGGAGTGCAATGGCATGATCTCGGCTCACCGCAACCTCCGCCTCCCAGGTTCAAGCGATTCTCCTGTCTCAGCCTCCCGAGTAGCTGGGGTTACAGGCACATGCCACCACACCTGGCTAATTTTTGTATATATTTTTGTAGTAGAGACGGCATTTCATCATATTGGTCAGGCTGGTCTTGAACTCCTGACCTCAGGTGATCTGCCCACCTTGGCCTCCCAAAGTGCTGGGATTGCAGGCATGAGCTACCACACCTGGCCGGATGTGACTCTTTGTAGGAATTTTTGCTGGAAAACTTTTTATTTAACTGCTTAACCTGAATAAAATAATAATAATTATGATAATGATAATAATTTCAGCCAGGTGTGGTGGCATGTGCCTGTATGCCAAATAGTCTGGAGACTGAGGTGAGAAGGTCATTTGAGCCCAGGAGTCCAAGGCCAGCCTGGGTAACATAGTCAGATCCTGTCTCTAAAAAATATAATAAAATAAACACAAATTTTGCTTCTTTGACTCTTTTCATGAGACTTAGAAGAAAACATGTGCATAGCTTTCTCTTCCTTTCCTAGCAAACAGAACATTTCCTTCACAGTTTTGTGATTAAAGAACATGATGTCCACCATATTTTTAAGTGATAATCTGCTCGTGTTTAATGGTCTATTGCTGCCTTTATCTCTATTTCTTTACAGATGCATTTTTTAAATGTAAGATGTCCATACCATTTTGTCTTGTTTACTCACTTATCCTAAACATGTTCCAGTGTTTCTCCAGAGTCTTCAATAAATGTAATTATTAACACCCATAATCTACCATTCCAGCTGCATTTACAACAATCAAAACTTTTATTTTCCCTTTAACATCTATAAATGCATTTGCACAAAAAGCTGCTCTTAGCCTGTGGTTTTAGGTGAGCTGCCTGGGTTGGGCTCCTGTCTTTGCTTCACACTGGCTCTGACTTTGCAGAAGTTACTCACCACCCTAGTGTTCTCATCTGTAGAATACTGGTAATAATAGTGCCTTCTTCATTGGACTGGCTTGGGGATCAAATGTGTAATTACTTTGAATGCCTTTGGATCAGGGTCTGGCACAGACTAACCCCTCAATAAATGTCGACTATCACTGTTTTCCCATGCTTACTCTTATTTTCGCAAATGTCTACACTGGAAATCATCACTAGTTCCCCAGGCTGCCTGTGTGTCTGTGTAGGTTGTGCAACACATACTCTTAATTCTTTTCACTCTTCACCATTTGTGGAGAATCCCCTGGAAACTCTACTTTCTGATTTAAGTGGGTTTTCAGGTAGAGTAAATTAAAGTGTCTTGGTGTGGAGGCCACCTGGCCACCTTGCCTTAATTACAGAAGTAACAATAGCATTCCCTAAGAAGACAGCTGCTGCTTCTGAAAATTTAGGTGACATGTGCCTTGTGGAACATGCTTTGTGTGACAAGAAGCAATTTAATTTCTTTGCAGGTAGACACAAGCAAAGAGGCAACAAAGAAATTAGAAGGTTGTATAAGAAGCTGCATAGAATCACAATGACTGCGTTGTCCTGAAACCAACCCAGGTGACTTTCTGAATAAATTGGTGTTCAATTAATTTACTGTTAACTAGTACCCCTATAGCTAGCTACATTGCTTTCTAGTTCCAATTAGACCATTAGGAAGTTTGGCAAGTTGAACTTTTCTCTGTGTCTCAAATCTGCCATTCTTCAAATGGAGAGAAAGAATCTGAACTTCACAGGGAATAAAACACTTTGAAATGTAAATATAAATGTAGATGCATATATACAATAAACCATAAAATATTATGCAAATGTCTTATTAACACTATGCATTTTCTTTGAAAGGAGGTAAAGGCTGAGATTATTTTCATTCACATTTTCAGGGTGCTCATCTTTCAATTAAAATTAGGAGTAGCAGTTTTTGTGAATGAAGAAAAGTTTATTCAGATATAGATTTAACTCACATGATAGAGGGACCCTGTGGAGGTCTCTGTATAACATAATACCATCCTTTCTTTTCAGAGATGTCTTTACTTTTCAAAGACCACCTGGGTGAGCAGAGGAGAAGACCAGGGTCAGACTCACAGACCTTCCCCTACTGTATGCTGCCGAGGCTGTACTTTGAGTAAATTTCATTTTGAATCAGCAAAGACAAAAGGCATTGCTTGGTAGAAGCACAGTGGATTTAAAATTAGAAGACCTGCGTTTGCCTTTCCTTCTCCTGGGCAATTCTTAACACATTAAGAATCTTTCCCTAGTGTCCTGCTCTTCTATCTGCTTGCTGATTTTCTCTGAAGTGCGTTACATGTCCACGTGGTCCGGATCTCTACCCACTTCTCTTCTGACTGTCACTTGGATTCAAATATAACTACCTTTTAGTTATAAGTATATTAAAAAAAAACTATGAACATAGCCTTTCTAGCTAGCTATATTGCTTTCTAGCACTTTTGAATGACAGAATTACATTTTTGTTTAATCCCAGAGATTATAATGTCACTACGTTTTTCTTTACATATTAATTTAAAGCTAAGCTTTAATTGAAAAAGAAGTCTGATATTAAAGTAGAAATTTTCTTGCGTGCAATCAGATTCTATCAAAGACTTAAGAAATTATTCATTTTTAAGGAAATAAGGATATGTTTTAAAAATATAAAACTTACATGAAAACAGTTTGTTATAGGCTGAAGTGCATCCCTTCAAGTTCGTATGTGGAATTGCTAACTGCCAGTACCTCAGAATGCGACCTTACTTGGAAACAGGCTTATTGTAAATGCAATTAGTTAGGATGAGGTCATACTGGAGTAGGGTGGGGCCCTAATCCAATGTGACTGGTGTTTTTATGGAAGGGGAAATGTGAAGATTGACACATACACAGTGCACCATGTCAAGATGAAGGCAGAGATCAGGGTGATGTAGCTACAAGCCAAGGAGCACCAAAGATGGCCAGAAAAACACCAGAAGCTGGGAGACAAGCGTGGAACAGGTTCTGCCTTACAACACTCAGAAGGAAGCAAACCTGCCCACACATTGATCTTGGACTTCCAGCCCCCAGAACTGTGAGACAATACATTTCTGTTGCTTAAACCACCCAGTCTGTGGTAGTTTGTTATGGGAGCCCTAGGAAACTAATACAGATTTAGGTAACAGAAAGTGGGGTGGGATGCTTCTGTAACAAACAGCTAAAAATGTGGAATGGGCTTTGGAATTTGATAATAGGCAGAGGTTAGAAGGGTTCTGAGACGCTTGACAGAAAAAGCCTGGATTGCCTGTAGGAGACTGTTGTAGAAATATGATTGTCAAAGGTGCTTCCAGTAAGGCCTCAGATGGAAATGAGAGACATGTTATATGAAGCTGCAGGAAAGAAGACCTTTGTTACAAAGTGCAGATAACTTGGCTGAACTGTGTTCTACTTTTTGAAAAGTAGAACTTATAAGGAATGAAATAGGATATTTAGCTGAGGATATTTCTAAGCAAAGTGTTGAAGGCATGATCTGGCTTCTTCTTGCTGCTTTTGGTAAAATGCAAAAGGAGAGAGATGAATCAAAGAAGGGACTGCTTAGCAAAAAGAAATCAGAACTTAATGTTTCAGAAGATTCTCAGTGTATCCAGATAGTGTGCTCTGGAAACAGGGCCAAAGGTGTGGCTGGACAACCACTTGCCAGAGAGACTGAGTGTGTGGCTTGTGGATCCAGTCAACCATTTCAGCAGAAATGCTGCCAGCTTGGACTGAAGGGACAGAGATGGGATGAAATGAAGAAAGGCTGTCAGGATTCTGGGGTTCTACAAGCAAGAAATGGGCTAATAGAGCTACTCAGCTGCAAATATGTGTTATCCTTACAAGAAGGAAGGAATGTCCTCAAAGGCAGTTCAGGTGTTGGCAAAGCTGCCATCAGGGCCCAGAGGGCAGCATCCTTCACCCAAGTGTGGTACAAGAGGCCCCTGTCCCTTGCTGCTTGTGGCTTGTTGAGTCACTGCTGACATGGTTGGTGAGCACCAGGTCTGAACTCTGTTCTCTCTACCTTGATCTCCTAGGTTTTATTCTCAGCTTGGTACCTGGGTTTGTTATGGGTGCCCATTTGATTGGCATCCTTGGTGGAATTAGGCCATTCTTTTTTATCCCTCTTTACTCTCTTTTATGTTTCTGTTTTGCATTGTCCTGTCTGAAATTGTTGTTTGGCCCAGAAGGAGACTTACAAGGTAGAATGCAGGCATAGATCCTGTAAGCTTGTTGTTTGAGCCAGCCTCACAGACTGGTGAGTGTACAGTTCTCACTGGGCTGATATCCACCTGGACTAATTTTGCTGTAAGTGACTAATAGAACTGGATGAGGTTCTCCTTCCATCTGAAGTTTTTGTCTAAGTGCTTGGCTTGGCTCCACAGACAGTGTTCTCGCTAGTTTTTTGTCTGCTGGTGGTGCAGATTGTCAAGCTTGCATTGGGAGGAGGACAGCCATCATGCTGGGGACTCCAAACATGAAGTGCTCAAGCCTCACATTTCTACTGACCACTGCTAGCACTCGTGGGGTTGTCCAAGTATAAATCCTTGCATCCTCTAGGAAAAACTCCTGCTTCTTATACTTCCTCCCAGTACAATGCTAATCCTTGTGCCTATCTCTAAACGACATAACTTCATCAAGGATGATTTGAGTTTTTAGTGGCCACTCTGGGGAAGACTTGACTAGAACAAAATTGTTCATTTGAGAAGTGCTTTAGAAAAAAAAGGAAATAAGTTTTCTCAGGCCCAATGGGCAGCATTTTTCAATTGGTATGCAAGGCCTCCAAATGAAATTCTGATTTAATAATTGCTTCACTAAGAGTCTTTGGCTAAAGCTAATGAGCAATTTGACTAAATTAAGCAACAACAAACTAGACTCATTTCCCTGCTAAATCCTTTTCCATCCTGTCTTTCAGTTGCTTCCCTCTACAAAACTCTCCTTCATTCCCCTTACCTTTTTGATGTCTCTCCTTACTCACCCCTATCAACTCCTCCCTTATTATACCCCTGTTCAGACTCCCTCCCTTTTGCCTAAGACCTCAAACTGTAGGTTGCTTCCAAACTTCCACCTCTCCCATGAGCCAGGTATGCAGGTAACTATAGAATTTAAGCCTTGAACCTGAGCTGAATTAAGGATTTCTCTAAATACAAATTAGACCAGCAACTATTGGTAGAAGAAATCAGAATTATATTGAGTGCATATGAGCCGCATTGCCCACCCTATATTAACCTCTTTTTTTATTGCTTTCCTAAATTCTTTAATTTGAAAAAGGAAGAAATGAGCGTGAGTCATTTAAAAAAGTAGAATTCAAAAGCCAGACTGGTAGAAATGTGGTAAGTTGTGCTGCTGGTTAAAATTCTCAACCAGGGCTTGGAGAAGCACAATGGCCAGCAGCTCTTAGGTTAGTGACTTGGTTAGTCAATATCCAGGATTGCAGAAAATGTTCAATAGGCAGGCTGGGCACTCTTGGAGGCACCAAGGAATGCCTCTACTCAGCCTATTGCTCCTTAGGATAAAGCAAGATAGATGACATCTTCTAAGGCTTCCATGGGTTTAGACCAACACCCATCCTCATGACTCCAGCAAGCTTTGGATTCTGACAGTGGAACTGTAAGTGCTAATGTGGGAATCCATGGAGAGGTTTGGGGGAATTTGGGGGTGGAGATAGAGTAAGCCATGAGAAATTGTACATAAAATTATATGTGTATGTGTGCTTATGCACATTTTCCTGAGGATAGAGTCACTAGAGTTTATCAGATTATCAAAAGGTCCTGAGTCCCAAAAAAGGCCAAGAACTACTTCAGTTTAGGTTATGGCTGAGGCTTTGGGGTCTCTATAAGTTTTCTAGTCCAAGTTCTTGAAGGTTCAGATTCTTCCCCAGTGGATGCTCCCTCCCAGAGCATGAGTCACATTAGAGAGGCACTTAGTGGGACCATGTGCTGTCTGAGCTGCCCTATCTTCAGCCTCCTCAAACACCAATTATCAGACAAGAATTTTGTATCCAGCAAAACTAAGCTTCATATATGAAGGAAAGATACAGTCTTTTTCAGACAAACAAATGCTAAGAGAATTTGCCACTACCAAGCCACCACTACAAGAACTGCTAAAAGGTGCTCTAAGTCTCGAAACAAATCCTAGAAACACATCAAAACAGAACATATTTAAAGCATAAACCTCACAGGACCTATAAAACAAAAATACAATTTAAAAAAGAAAAACAAAAAACCAAGGTATACAGGCAACAAATAGCATGATGAATGGAATGGTATCTCACATCTCAATACTAACATTGAATGTAAATGGCCTAAATGACCGACTTAAAAGATAAAGAATTTGCAGAATGGATAAGAATTCACCAAACAACTATCTGCTGCCTTCAAGAGACTCATCTAACACATAAGGACTTACATAAACTTAAGATAAAAGGGTGGAAAAAGACATTTTATGCAAATAGACACCAAAAGCGAGCAGGAGTAGCTGTTGTATCAGACAAAATGAACTTTAAAGCAACAGCAGTTAAAGAAGACAAAGAGGGACATTAGATAATGATAAAAAGCCTTGTCCAACAGCAAAATGTCACAAACCTAAACATATATGCACCTAACACTGGAGCTCCCAAATTTATAAAACAATTACTACTAGACCTAAGAAATGAGACAGACAGCAACACAATAATATTGGGGGACTTCAATACTCCACTGACAACACTAGACAGGTCATCAGACAGGTCATCAAGACAGAAAGTCAACAAAGAAACAATGGATTTAAACTATACCCTGGAACAAATGGACTTAATAGATATATACAGAACATTCCATACAACAACCACAGAATATACTTTTTATTCAACAGCACATGGAACTTTCTCCAAGATGGACCATATGATAGGCCACAAAACAAGCCTCAATAAATTTAAGAAAACTGAAATTATATCAAGCCATCTCTCAGACCACAGTGGAATGAAATTGGAAATAAACTCCAAAAGAGACCTTCAAAACCACGCAAATATATGGAAATTAAATAACCTGCTCCTTAATGGTTTTTTTTTTTTTTTTTTTTTTAACTAGAGAAGGTCTTACTCTGTCACCCAGGCTGGAGTGCAGTGGCATGATTATAGCTCACTGCAGTCTTGAACTCCTGGGCTCAAACAATTCTCCTGCCTCAGCATCCAAAGTAGCTGGGTACTACAGGTGTGTGCCACAATGCCTGGCTACTTTTTTTTTTTTTAAATTTTGTAAAGGTGAGGTCTTGCTATGTTGTCCATGCTGGTCTTGAACTTCTGGCCTCAAGCGATGCTCCCACTTTGGCTTCCCAAAGCACTGACATTACAGGTGTGAGCCTGGCCCCAGCTTGTATAAATATTGGTCAAACCTCAGATGCTAAAGCCTAGATGGCAAAAGTTGATTATAATGACCTGGAAAAGAACTACAGAATGCCTTTTTCTGTAATAAATTCAAGGCTCTCCCCTGCCACCGACCCCACCCCCCACCCCCAAAAAAAAGCCAGAACAGTAGGTCAGCATCTTCTAAAAGCCATATCTGAACTATTTCTAGTAAAAACGGTTTGGGTTACAATTAAATCATGAAAACAGAAAAGATGCAACTATAGAAGATTTTCAGGACAAATTAGAAAACACCTTCTGACAACATTCAGGAGTTAAAGAAGGCACTGATGTAACAGTGGCCGTTTCACTTCGTTTTGTTCTTGGAATTAAATTTGACATTAGAGACCTAATTCAAAACCAGAAGTTAGAATGAGAAATAGCCTCTTCTCTTGAACCAAAACACCTTGGAGAGCATTTTGAAAGAGTTTTAGAATAAATATGAAATAAGAACAAAAATAAACTTATATTCTTTAAATCAACCAGCTAAGTGGCCCACTTTCTAATCAACTATCTACTGATGAGGACACTTATTGAAGGGACACTGGAAAAAAGATAGTCTGGTCATGCAAAGGAAAAGGAAGACAAAGAAAAATCCTTCAATTCAGATCAATGAGCGTGCGTCAAGGAAGGGAAGAACTCACTATCTTGCCTTACACTTAAACATTCAAGGTGAATTAGCAATAAATACAAATGGTCAACCTCCTCAATTCCTGGTAGATATGGTGCTACTCTTTCTATATTAAACCTTCCCACCTTTGCTCAACATCTTCCTCAGAGTAAATATACCACACAGGTGGTAGATATTTCAAATAAACTATAGTTTTTTCTATCTCTCAGCTCTTATCGGTAACACTTAGACTTTTGACTGAAAAGCATTCCTTCCTGCTCTGTGATACCAACCTCTGCAAATTTAATAGGAAGAGACTTACTTTGCAAATGGAATTGTCACGTGATATGCACACTTGAGGGACTGTTACTTGAGGCTTTAGAGAACTCCTTTGCTTATAATTGGGGGTTTTCTGATCTAGATGTACTTTTGCCTTCTCTATTGTGTTTGATGCACACTGCAAATAAAGATCTCGAGACTATACTTGACATCCTATGGGCTAAACATTCCACTGAAATAGGAAAAATAATTGGAGCAGAACCTACTAAAGTTCAGATAGATTTTACCAAACTGTTGCAATTATTTCCACAATATCCCTTGAAGCCAAAAGCAAAAGAAGGACTCAAATCTATACTTAAAAGCCTTTTATCCAAAGGCCTTCTGGTATCCTGGACTAGCTACTACAATACGCTTGTTCTGCCAGGAAAGATACCAAGTGGATGAGAATATTGACTTGTCTAAGACACCAAGGCCACCAATAACATTGTTATTCTTCAATGTGGTAGCATCTAACCCAAATACCAATAATGTCGTTAATTCCATCTGAAGCCTCTTGCTTCACTGTAGTGTATCTTTGCTCCATATTTCTGCAGTGTGCCTCTAGACCAGGGCAGCCAATATCTTTTTGCCTTTACTTGTGGAAAACAGCACAGACCTGGATAGTTATGTTCTAGAGATTTAAAAAAGTAATATTTTTCCTAGGTCTTAAAGACTGAAAAGATCTGAATTTCTCTTGTGATTCATATTGCCATTCACTGCTGCAATACTCTAAGTCCTGCCTTTCACTTGCCTTTACCAGAGGAAGGGGAAACCTCATGATTGTCTTACCTCATTTAGCGAACATCCTGTGTCTCACTTTGATTTATTGGAGACTCCCACTGAGAACCCTGATCTTGGATTATTGGTTGGTGAGTCATGTTTCAGAGCTGGAAGTGGAGGTTATCAAGCAGAATGTGCTATCACCAAATTAAGCAGTCCTCTGGAATATAGCTCTCTACCTGAGGCAAAATCAACTCAGATGGCAGAACTTCTTGCCCTTAGTAGAGCTTATCAACTAGCCAAAGAACAGAGAGTAAACATATACAGTCAGCCCATCTGGTGTGGGCTTTGCCCTCCTGGATTCAACCAAGCATGGATTGAAAATATTCAGAAAAAAACAATTCCACGAGGTTCCAAAAAGTAAAACTTGAATTTGCCATGCCCTGAGTACTACAATGAACCCACTCAAATGCAGTAATGTGTTGGCATTATATTAAGTATGTAATCTAAAATCTCTATAATCTATAATTTCTATAATTAGGTTTATAGATAGGTATGTAATCTCTAGTAATAGAGATGATTTGAAGTATGTGGGAGGATCTACTTAGGTTATGTGCAAGTACTGTATCATTTTATATAAAGGACTTGAGTATCCACGAATCTTGGATTAGTGTTTTATAATAGTGCTAGATGGAACTATCTTAGCTTTTTTTTTGCCCTTCCATCTCTTCCTCCATGTGAGGACACAGCCTTTGTCCCCTCCAGAGGATGAAGTAACAAGGTGCCATCTTGGATGGAGAGACCAGGATCCTCAGCAGACACTGAACTCGACAGTGCCTTGATCTTGGATTGGAGGTTTTATAGGATACACAATTCATTCCTATAGTAAATGATTATAAGACCCTAAAGTAAGTTTTAGTAAATTGAGCGAAGGTAGAACATTTGTAAAAGTTATAGCTTTATTTCAAAATATGTCCATGGGTACAGTCCATCTGGTTGGACTCACCTTTACTCCGAGTCATGGGCTCCAGGCAAGTATGATATGCACAAACTCACCCCTGACTTTCTCTAATCTTTTCCTCCCCACCCCTTTGCTTTTTCCTTTAATCATCACTCTCCTCATTTTTTTCTTGTGACATTTTTCTTACCAACTTTAAATTTTTAGTGTAAGTTATAGCACACTATGATGTATGCATTCACACATACACACTTTTTTTCTAAGTGGGAATCACTTTTTTTGCAATGCCTTCCCTGACATTTTTTGTCTTTGGTATACTCCTTCTGTAGTTTACTTTTGTGACACTCTGCACCTCTCTCTCCTATCATTTGTTCCAGTTGCAATTTTGTACTTGTTTTTTGATGATCTGATTAACATTTTCCTCCTTCAGTAGGCTGGAACTACATCTGCTTTTTTCATGATCTAGCACCAAGCTTGATTCAGTAAATTATTACTGAATTAATGAAATAAAAGTATTGCAATCATCTAATTATGGTAGTTCCCTATTTTCATATCACTTTCCTCATTAGGCAATGCTGATTTCTCAGAAGCCAGGGTTGAGCCTGACACACAGTGGATGTTTGATAAATGTCCATTGTTGAAATGAACCAGTTGTATCTGTCTAGTGTCATTCATTATCCCATTCTTAGGGGGAGCATGAACCAATGAAGTATCACCGTACCTGATCAGGGAGACGCAGATGAGGAATTGCAAAGGAAAGATGTGGCTGCATCAGAGAAGCCTGCTCAATTTTTTGCAGAAGATGAATGATTAATTCATCACCTGCAGTGACACTGGACTTATTATCATTTTGCTTTCTAAGGCTGTTTTACAAATAATTGGTCAGTTAGTTAAGAAACTGGGAAATATTCATTATAATATAGTGAAGAAGTTGGTCCAGAGATCTGGCTTCTCCTCTCTATTTTGTCTTTAGCTAAAGATAAGCAAAACTTTTTCACTCTCTGGACTTCAATATTCTCATCTTAAATAAAGGTTTTGGGACAAAAGTGTCTTAAATTTCTAACCTGAAAATTCTCTTGCCTTGTGAAGGGTGTAACATTTGGATTTTTATTTTGCTTATTTTAGCCACACATTCTGGCAAATTTCATTTCATGGTCTGAAAAAAGTGAAGCACTTCTAAGAAAATATTTAGAAGATACAATATTTCTGGTGTAAAACATGGCCAATAAAACTTAAGCGTAATCAAATTCTCTATATATTTTCATGTTCAACTTGTCTTCTCAAGCTAACTCACCACAGATCACTCTTTATGAAGATATTTATCAATTAATCATACACCTCCTGAATTTTGTGTAAGTATGATGCATGGTATGTGTATTATGAATTATTTTCTCTAACCCAGTAGGGAAGCATGGTAGTGTAGTGTGTGGAATAGGTTCAAATATCAGCTCTGGCACTCACTAGCTGTCTTATCATGACAATGGATTTTATTGACTCTAAATCCCAATTTCTTCATTTAATAAAGGATGATGATGATACCTGCATAATGTAGTAGCCTTTGCAAGGATTGCATACATTAATGCAGGGCAGGAGAGCGTGCACATGACTGAGCTCCCATTATGTTCCTGACACTACAGGTCCATAGTAGGTGCTCTGTCAGCACACGTCCTTCACCTTCTGCTGCATGATAAGGTTTTTGTTTTGTTTTGTTTTTTTTTTTTTTTTTTTTTTTTTTTTGAGACGGAGTTTCACTTGTCACCCAGGCTGGAGTGCAATGGCATGATCTCGGCTCACTGCAACCTCTGCCTCCCTGCAACCTCCGCCTCCCAGTTTCAAGCAATTCTCCTGCCTCAATCTCCTGAGTAGCTGGGATTACAGGCACCCTAGCACCACGCCTGGCTAATTTTTGTATTTTTAGTAGAGACGGGGCTTCGCCAAGTTAGCTAGGCTGGTCTCAAACTCCTGACCTCAGGTGATCCACCCGCCTCGGTCTCCCAAAATACTGGGATTACAGGCATGAGCCACCGCGCCTAGCCACGAGAAACTTTTTGAAACAAGCAACTCTCTCTTCTTCTTTGTAAATGCCACCTATAAGCAGCAATTTACAGAGTAGGAGCTTAATATAGGCTGAATGGTTGGAGTGAAAGACTGCTCAATACTGAGAGAGAACACAGCATTGAAGAAGGCTTTCTTTGAGTGAAGGGAATTAGAAGAGGGATTAAGCCAATAAAATGTAATGTCATGGAGACCTCACAGAAGATGGGAGCCTTCACATGCAGGGTGAAATACAGCAGTGGCTGTGCTGTCAGGCTAGACCAAAAAACTATTATCCTATTAAAATGCTTCTCCTCTGGCTCCTTTGCAAGGTGGCAGAACTGTAAAAATGTTGTGCATTATTTCCTTGCAAATCATGATGGAAATGCTGTGGAATTGTGCAGGAGAACTTAAAGGATTCATCACAGCTTATTCCATTAAAATAAACATCAAAGAAAGTAATAATGGTATGCCATTTATTATGCAGTATTGTCAACCTTTTTATATGTTAAATGGAATCTCCACAGGCTTGCTAATGGTATATAGGCCATAAAGCCTTTAAACAATAATGTTTAACTGTATCTGAAATAGTGGAATCTTCTGGTGGTTGCATAAATGGCCTGGTTTTTAAATCTTCTCAGTGAGAATATCAGAAGTGCAACAAAAGGTCTCTGGGATATGCTTTTTCAGAACAGGGGACAATCAGTCAACAAATACAAGGCTTTGTCCTTGTCATATATGATAGCATGTGTGCATGAGCAGGCATGATGACACCAGGCCTTTAAATTAACAAGTCAAAAAAAAAAGTAAAGTTGGGACTAAGGTACACAAATTGCCCAAATCTGAACTGAACTTCCTTGTTAGGCTTTATTTTGTTTTGCTTCAACAGAGTCTCAAACCAGATTTATTTTTAGTTAACCCCTGGAAAAGTAGTACTAACGTGTTGAAAAGAAATAGATAAGAAATGCTAAAATATTTCCCATTATGAACCTGAAGTGAACATATGTTTATTACATGTAAGTGACTGTCATTGATTTTCTTCTCCCACCTTCATCTTAATTTCCTTCCCGTCTTTGGTTTTATCCTTCCTCCTCTCTTCCCCTTTGTTTTCACTTTTTCCTTTCTCCAAGTTTGAGGTACACTTTCTCCTTGTCAAGTGAGTAGCTTCAAAAATATAACAGTCTTTAGCAGAAAGGAATTTCAGAATATCATCGGACCTGAGCTCAGAGTTTCAGATTCAATTGCCCTTAAAAGGCCACATAGATGATTGTTGATCCAACTCCTAAACCTTAGTGCCTCATACTCAGGGTAAGTGGTAGTAAGGAAAGGTAAATTTCTATAGGGGAGAACACCTACAAAAATTACCTCCTTTAGGTTACATGCTGGGGTTCATCCCTGAAATGACAGAGGGATATTCCATTTCATTTCTCCATGCATATGTGAAGCTATCAGTGCATATAATGGTCAGGGTTCCATAGCCTTGGGTGTTAATACAAGGAGTGATTGATTTCATTATAAACCGTAATTTACTGTTTATACTTCCTTCCAACTTCATGAATACTGATTGGTGGAAACAGACCAATGCATTGTAGAATATAATTCCAACTGAGTAGTTTCCATGTAAAACTTAAACGTGTCATAGTATACCATGCCTAATACATTAAACTGTGCATGTGTCAAATGAAAAATTCTTTTGTGAGAAATGAGCAAGTATTTATAAAGAATTTGGCTGATGCCATGAGCAAAGACTTTCAAAATAAGGAGCCAAAAGTTTCCTTTTGGACTGTGAACTCTTGCAGTTTTCAATCAAAATGAGCCCAAGTGGAACCTGGGAGAGCAGTAATGCATTGTTTAAATTAGAAGAATGGTGCAATAGTATTAAATATCTGGTGGGCTTTAAAGCACCAGAAACAGGAATTCCCTTTGTCGTGCAGCAGCAGAACAATTCGTTATTTCAGTAAACACAAGAATCAATTCCAGCAGGATAGATGGATATTGTCTGAAGATGAAGATGAGTCAGGGTTTTTTCAACTTAAAAAAACAGCAAAGGTGGTTTCTGTTAAAGGTGCTGCAGGGAAAATTCCAGTGACCCAATCCTTGTTCCCATATTTGTTAAAGGAGTATAAATATCTTGTGGTTAGAGACAATGTAGGAAAGAGGAGGACATAGTAGGTAATCAATAAATTGCTGTTATAATAATTAAGAAAGCGTTTGCCTGGTAAATTCAGACTATTGACGAAATTGCAAGGGCAAGTTAAAATTGCAAAATATGCCTATCTGGCACCATTTGCGTGCAATTGATTGGATCATTTAAATAATGCTTACAAATAAATAGAGCCTTTTCCTACAGTGGGTAACAAGGCAAAGCTTAACCAGATTCCATCCATATGTATTTGGCAATACTTGATAATATTGAGCACTCCTAGACCTAGTTAGGACAGAGAGGCAGTACAGTGCTGGAGTCCAGCTGCCAGGTTTCAAACTCCACCTCCGCTGCTGACTGGCCGGGTGCATTTAGCTCACCTCTTTGTGCTGCTCAGCTCATTTCATCTGAGAAACAAGGGACAATCATGGCACATGTTTCATAAATCTGCAGCTAGGATTAAATATGATCCTTGCAGAGCAGGTAGAGTTAGGAAGTGCTCAGCAGAGGCTTGTTACTTTAAGTGTTCTTAGTCTAAGAGAGATCTGGGCAATAATGGAAAGTTAGAAGAATCTACCCTGATAATGTAGGGTAACTTTCCATCTTGGGAGCATTTTAGAAGATAACTGGCCATGGGAAAAGATGGAAAACTATTAAATTTAACCCTTTATTATTCCACACAAACTGAAAAATGTCAAAGGTATTTGAGATTTTCTCTCCTCCCATCCAATGTCTCTAACACTAGAAAAGAGAAATTTAGAAGCTTTATCAGATCATAGATACGCAGATAGGTTTAGCAATGATTGGGGGAATCTAAGAGCTGGTTGATTAGAAACACACAACTTTTGTTACCTAACATATTAAGTTGGCTTAGTATTGAGGGGAACACTTCAGTGAGTCTAGGCTGAAATCCAAGATCTCCCTTTAATGCAGAGAACAGATGGTGGAACAATAAGTCCAAAGACCATTAACGTCTTACAGATATTCTTGACTTCTATAATTCTGCCAGAATCATCAGTAGTTCATGCACATGAGTCTATTCCCCCTTGAGAGTTCAGACAGGATGTGTTCTCATTAAGTTAAAGATAAAAAGATTAGGTTCACTGGAGAAAATGTTTTGTGGGTATCTTCAATTAAATCTCAGCAGTTTATAACTATATATTTAATTTCCTCCCATAGAGACTAGTAAAGAACTACAACACCTTGGAGTCCCACGAGCATTTTATGACATGAAGAGCCCATGAAACAGACTGAAAAAAGGGGAAAGCCTGTAGAATAGATGGCAACTTCACTAACATCTTTATTTTTTAAAATTATATCTATTCCTATGCTCTAATGATCTAGAATTTTCAGTGAATCCCTGGGAAACTTAAAGAATGCTGTGAGAGCATTCTTTTTTAAATATTTAAGAAAAGAGACATTTACTTTTATAAAGAAGAACATATGGCCTTGTTTGTTACTGTGAATCCTTGGTTCTAAATACTGCTGTCACCCAGGCATGTGTTCCCAACATTAACCTTTGTCTGAACTATTCTTATCCCTGTGTAGGTGTATTTTATATCTGCATCTTCCATTAAGCCTTCAACTAACCATTTAACACACACACATGCACACACAGATTGGTCCCCAAGTATTTTTAGGTTTCAATCCTCTTATTTTTCACATGTTAAACTCATGGACCTTATATTTAAGTATATTTTCTGCACCTGCTCTCTGCCCAGACCCCTCCCTTAATTGACCTGAGGTCTCTCCTCTCTCTGATGCTGAAGGATCTACTTAGGGTGCAAGGATTTTCTATACCGTGGTGACTACAGAAATGTATCGTTGAAGTTTATTATATGTCAATGATGAAAGGGGTAATCCTGATTTTTTAATAATAGGATTTATCCTGATAACTTTGAAATAAATAAAATATAACATTCATCTTTGTGGCTTACTAAAACATAGCTGTTAATGGACACTCTATCCACTTTAAAATTTTCTTCTTTTTTTACTTTATTCACACACTTCTCCATGGAAACCCCAAACATTAATTTAAAAAAATGGTATTAGTTTTCTTTGAGATAATAAAATTTTAATGTGTTGTAATAAATAAAGGGGAAAATAAGTTTATGAAACAAATTGCTATTAGAAACCTGTTTTTGAAGAAACTGATCAAACTATTATAAAAATCAATGATCCTAAGACTTAAGTCTTATTTTCATAAATAATTCCTGCACATACATTGTGAAAATTTAGTCTTTCTCCAAGCTCAGTGCCTATTCCCACTCAAGGGTGACCACTTGGAGTGGAGCCTGGTCAATACCCAGACATGTTCCTTGCATGTTGTGCACATATAAACACACAAGTACGTAGTTTATATATCAATCCTCTCTTTTAGAACAGAAACAAGAGTACAGCAGATAGCATTGTTCTGACCTAGAATCTTTTAAAAAAACTCTATGAACAAATATGGAAGCATGTGCTGCTTTTTGAAAGTTTTTTTAGGTGATTATATGGTGTAGACTACATATATTCTCTATACTGTATAAAAGGAGTTGTCAAATTATGGCTACAGATCTACTACCTGTTTTTCTAAATAAACCTTTACTGGAACACAGCCACATCCATTTATTTACTGTTTTGTTTTCTATGGCTGCTTTTGCACTACTATGACAGGGTTGAGTAGTTACAACAGAGACTGTGCGTCCCACAAGCCTGAAGTATTTCCTGTCTGACCTTTTAAGAAACTATTTGCTGATCCCTGCAACATACAGTCATCTCTTGGGATTGGTTTCAGAACCCCTAAATACCAAAATCCATGCATGCTCAAGTCCTTCTGTCAGCCCTGGGTAACCAACAAAAAGAGGGCCCTCTGTGTGCCCTGATTTTGCATGCTGTGGATATATGCGATGGGTTGAAAAAAATCCACATGTAAGTGGACTTGTGCCGCTGGAATCCTTATTGTTCAAGGGTCAACTTTAATATGATATGATGGGAGATACGATGTATAGAAAAGTGCACACAAGTGTACAGCATGATGAACATTAACAAACTGAACATACCCATGTCGCTGGCACCCAGATCAACAAACATAATCTTGTCAGCATCTTCTCCAACTTGCTTCTAGTCAGTATCAACAGTATTCTTGTAATATTCCATTGTTTGTTTGGATGGATCTTAATTTGTTAAATTATTTCCTTAATCATGGGAATTTTAATGATTTCTTTTTGGTTACACACAATGTTTTATTTAACATCTTCATACCTATTTTCTTATACTTTAGGGGTTATGTATGCAGGATAATTTACTAGAAGCGTAATTTTGGAGTCCAAGAAAATGAGCATTTAAAATTATAATTATTGCCATGTTGCACTCTAAAGAGGTTTTAAACACTACAGCAGAGTATCAGAAGGCCTTCCACACTAAATTAGCCAATATTTTAATCTTTGCCTTCTGATAATTGGAAATTACAAAATACAAAATACAAAATGTACTTCATTTTAATCTTAATGTTCACTGTTTTAATTTGGAGTGAGATTATGTATTTTTCATTTGTTATAAATAATTTTGTTTCTTTGGGGGGAGGTAATTTTATGACAAATTTTTCAAATTTTCCTGTAGTAATTGATCTGTTAGATGTTTTGTCCTTGGTAAGGGAGAATGGTTTATTTACAGTTTCTTAAGTTAACACTCATTGTATCCAGTCTGCATACATTTTTATCTAGGGATGAACAAAGACTTTATTTGTGATTCATTTGACTTTCCTCTTTATATGTGACTAATTCTCAGTTCTCATTTGTAATGCTGTATGTTTATGCTTTATTGTTTTGTTTCTTTATATACATTTCTTTTCTTAAGAAGAAAAGCTTTAGGATCCATTTACTTATTTAATAGTTTTCTTTTGTTCTACTTATTTGTTGTTTTAATTTTTCCAAATAACTTTCTACACTCTGCTTTCTTTGGATTATTTTACTGTTTACCTCTTCATCTTTTTAATTTTAATGATTAACTCAATTATTTAAATTACTTTCTATTTAGAAATTTAATATTTAAAGCTATGAATTTTCCTACCATGCTGTTAGCTGGCTGCAGCACTAAAATTCTGATACTTACTGCAACCAATTTTCATATTTCCTAGATATTGTGTAATTTGACTTTTGATTTTCCTTTTCAGCCAAAGATTATTTTTAAAAAGTTTTCAGAAACATCAGTGGTTTGATATTTTTCTTGTCTATTTGTATTATTAACTTCTAAATTTTTAAAATGTTATCTGAAAGATCAGAGTATATGGGAGGCTAATTTGGGGCGTACGTTGAAGCTTTCTTGTGGCAAAATATATGACCAGTTAAAAATAACGTTCTTCAGGCATCTGAAAAGAAGATTATATGCTCTAGTTTCACAATATACAGCTTGATATGTCTATTACATCTAACATATTAATTAAGTAGTTTTAAGCTCTAATAGTTTATTTTGTTCTACTTTATTTTTGATGGCCAGAGGCCAATGAGAAAAACATCTTAACTGGTTCTGTATTTCCATCTCTCTCTCATTGTTATTGCTTCATAAATGTTTATGTTTTCTTGTGTGAAGATTTATGACAGATCTTCACTGTGGATTGCACCTTCCATCATTATTAAGTACACTTCATTTCACTTATTACCTTATGCTTTGCATGCAGCTGGGACTAATATTAATAGTTGACGCCTGATTTCGTTTTGTTTCCATTTGCTTGTATAATCTGTTACTATTTATCACTTTTCTTTCAAAATTCCTGAGTCTTTTATTTGTGTCTCCTGTGTAGAGCATGTGGATGGATTTCATGTTTTATGAAATCTGAGAAATATTTTCTTTTAAAAAATGAGTTCATCTTATTAACATTTATTGATATGACAGTTATATTTGGTGTGTTCTTTCAACCTCTGCTTTTAGTGTTTTCTGCATTGTGGCACATCTTTGTGTTTTCTTTGCTTTGCGCATGTGCGTGTATTCTTTCTGAGAGCCTGGAAAGTTTATGTTCTGTTTTCACTTTTGTTATTAATATTGTTACTGCTTGTTTCCATTTTGTTGTTATTGTTTTTTCCTATACATTTAACCCTATATTCCTTCAGCTATGAAACTGAAGGAATAAATGAAACTTATTAAATGATAATAATACATTTAACCCTATATTGTTCAGCTATGAAAGTATCTCTGGCCGTATCTTTTGCTGTCCCCCTATGAAAGTCGAAATAATTAGTGCATATGTATTTCCTTTTACTGCTATTTGCTTTTATTGACCTTTGACTTTTGACCTGCTTCTTTTCTACAGACCACCCCTTTCATTTTCTAACTTCTGTCTCTTTCCAAGTACCGTGACCTTGCCTTAAGTCCCTACATGATTATTTTTATACTTTAAATAATATACTCAAATTTCTATTTCTTGGTTTTCAGTATTAAGCAATAATCATTGGGTTCTTGGTATGAGAAATGAGCTAATCAATAACTTACCCATCCGCTTTTTTCCAAAAGTTGAATTGGTGTTCTCCT
The DNA here is from genome assembly GCF_028885655.2 of Pongo abelii. Taxonomy (NCBI): domain Eukaryota; kingdom Metazoa; phylum Chordata; class Mammalia; order Primates; family Hominidae; genus Pongo; species Pongo abelii. Next base: position 25,863,474 of record NC_071996.2, on the reverse strand, counting down.
AATTTTATCCACAATTTAACAAATTTTTATGCCTAGTTTTCATCAACTGTGGGTTAGGGTTATAGCTATTTGGGGGGCTATTTTTGTATGTATATACATTATATTAATGTATTATATCCATATAAAAATTATACATTTATGTAAGTATAAAACTTTACATAATTTTATGTTATATAAGTAGAGTGCACATTTTATAGTATGTACAATGTATTTTATATCATGTACAAGTATATATTATATGACATTATCTCTTTATGTTTTTTGATTGTTTAAAATTTACCATTTTAAAGTATACAATTTCATGGCATTTTGGACATTCACAGTATTGTGCAACGCTTACCACTATCTAACCTTACAACATTTCATCCCTTTGAAAACAGCCACTCCCCATTTCCCCCTCCTCCCAGGTCCTGACAACCATTTATCTGCTTTCTGTCTCTCTCAATTTGCCAATACTGGACATTCCATTTAAATAGAATTATACAGGCAGGTGGATCACCTGAGGTCAGGAGTTCAAGACTAGCCTGACATGGAGAACATGGAGAACCCCCGTCTCTACTAAAAGTATAAAATTAGCCAGGCTTGGTGGCACGTGCCTGTAATCCAAGCTACTCAGGAGGCTGAGGCAGGAGAATCGCTTGAACCCGGGAGGTGGAGGTTGCAGTGAGCCAAGATGGTGCCATTGCACTCCAGCCTGGGAAACAAGAGTGAAACTCTGTCTCAAAGAAAGAAAGAAAGAAAGAAATAGAATTATACAATAGTTGGCCTTTGGTGTCTGCCTTTTTTACTTAGTACATGACTCAAAAGTTCTACTCCTAGGCATATATACAAAAAAATTGAAAACAGATTTTCAAACAAAACATGTACACAAGTGTTTATAGCAGGACTCAATAGCCAAAAAGTGAAAATAACCCAAATTTCCATCAACTGATAAATCAACAAACAAAAATGTGGCATATCCGTACAATGAAATGTCATTTCACCATAAAACGAAATAAAGCATAGATGCATGTTACAACGTGGATGAATCTTAAAAAACACCATATATTTCTTATTGTGTTATTAGAAATGACTTGCATATTAATAGAATTTTTTAATCTCTATCTGGAAGACTTTGGCTTTTGTGTTCCAGAAGCCTAAAGCATTAGAGGAAAAGATTAAGGAAGGGGAATAATGGGCTCCACATCCTTCCACCCTCTCTCCAGACTAGAAACCGTTTCCCCAGGAGTTGGGAATTGATGAGGCTGAGAAGAGCGGCGGAGAGAGAAGAGTTTATGCATTCTGGAGAAAGGGGCTCTATGCCTCACCTCCTCACCAGACTCCTGAGTGGAGAGCAAGACCCCGGGGGAAAATGGAGGACTCAAGAGCAGGGAAAATGTATGCCTCTTTCCCACACAGAGCAGAGGAAAGTGACCGACCTCCACTAGGGTGTGCTGCCTGGTGCCGCTCAGCAATGGCCAACCTGACCTCAACATGCTGACCGTGCCCTTAGGAGTCACAGGTGAGCATCAGAAGAGTCAGATGAAAATGCACAAATGGGCACAGGGTCCCCTAGCAGCAGCATCCTGTGTGTATTGGTGACTGTGAATCTTTGAGACATGGGAGTAATCATTTCGTCTGTGGACAGATGTATTCAATTCTAGGTTTCTCCCCCTGCTTCCCCATCTCCTATACACAAGAGGATACAAACACTCACATCCTGGGTACTACACAAACCTTGGAACTTGGACATGAAGGGAAACGTCTGAAAGAAACCAGAGTCAACTGAGGTTGAGTTTCCCACCACTTCACTGCCTGGGGTTTTAATTGTTAGAGAAACGTAAAGACAATGATAATTTTAAAAAGTATCTATTATCCATCCACTGATAAATGGACAAAATGTGGCATATTCATATTTAATGATAATTTTTTTAAAAGATTTATTTTTTAAGAGCAGTTTTAGGTTCACAGCAAAATTCAGCAGAAGCTTCAGAGATTTTTCACATAACCCTCCCCCCACACATTCTGAGCCTCTTCCCACACACTGACCTCCCTGACCAGAACGTGTACGTACTGAAACATCACATATCCATTTATCACATGAATTTGTACAGGTATTATTTATTAATTAAAAATTAATTTAAAAAAACAAAAAAGAAAAGACATTGCTGAACCTACATTGACACATCATTGTCATCAAAAAGTCCATAGTTTATATTAGGGGTCACTCTTGGTGCTATACATTGTGTGGGTTTAAGCAAATGTGTAATGACATGGATCCACCATTATAGTCATACAGGGTCTTTTCACTGCTCTAAAAATCCTCAGCCCTCCACTGATTCATCCCTCACTCCATCCAACCCCTGGAAACCACTGTTCTTTTCACTGTCTCTTTAGTTTTGCCTTTTCCAGAGTGTCATACGGTTGGAATTATACAGTATGTAGCCTTTTTAGACTGGCTTCTTTCACTTAGTAATATACACTTTAATTTCTTTCATGTCTTTTCATGGATTGATAGATCACTCTTTTTTAGCACTGCACAATATTCCACTGTCTGCATATACCACAGTTTATTTATTCACCTACCAGGGGATGTCTTGTTTGCTTCTCAGTTTTGGCAATTATTAATAAAGCTGTTATAAACATCCGCATGCAAGTTTTTGTGTAGACATGCTTTCAACTCTTTTGGGTAAATTCCAAGGAGCACAATGGCTGGCTGGATCCTATAAGAGTATGTTTAACTTCGTAAGAAACTGCCAAAGTGTTTCACAAAGTGGTTGTATTATTTTGCATTTCCACCAGCAATGAAAGCAATGACTGAGCATTCCTGTTGTTCCACATCCCAACAACAACTTGGTGCTCTCAGTATTCTAGATTTTAGCCATTCTAATAAGTATGTATTGGTATCTCATTGCTGTTTTAATTTGCATTTCTAAGATGACATATGATGTGGAGCATCTTTCCATATGCTTACTTGCCATGTGTATAGACTAATTTTTCACCACTTTGTTGAGTGGGGGGCCTTACCTATCAGAGAAAAATAAGGAGAATAATTTCTTTTAGCAGCTGGGTTTGCATCCTTAGACTGTTTCTACATATGCCAAGAGGAAGAGAGTTCTTTCTTCAATTTTTATTTTTATTCTTATTGTTATTTTCTCTTGCTTTCAAAGAGGAAATTGGAATAGACAAGCTTTATTCCACTGTCTTTAACTGGAAGCTCCACATTAACTATTTTAAATACATCAGATTAAAAATAAAACATAGATATCAAAGGTTTTTGGTAAGAATAAAGAAAAAGTAATATTGCTAATGTCAAGTTCTGGGGTTGTCTAAAGGGTCTTATTTGATTTTCTAAACTTTGACAGTAGGCGAATTTATTTGGGAAGAAACAATGAGTTGCATAGACAAAGGCTCATCACGTATCATTTGCAAATGGAAAAGAATGAAGCTGACACCTAGAAAGATGTCCTATTTCACTATCCTAAGTCTAGTTGGCCAGGGTGGCCAAGGTTGGGAGATTTTATCAGGCTAAGCTGCTATTTGAAAGAGGAGTATAAAACTTTCCAAAGTGTCTTAATTAAAACTCAACAGACAAACACAGAGGACAGACATGGAGGAATTAGAAGAGCATGATTCAATCAGCCTCAAGGAGAATGAATACTTTGGCTTCAAAGAAGCCAACTCAAAAAGAGCTATGTGATTTCTGAGAATAAGGTGCCCATTCATGGCCTGTGCTGGGCAAGCCTGTGTGATTTAGAAGGACAGAGTTTGAGTGGGGGTGGAGTGTTAATTGATGACACCTTTATCAAGTCTGAACAAAATGAAACAAGCAAAGAAAATCAGTCAATAGGGGTCTGCAATTTGTTTTGGAGATTGGCTTTGTCATTAGGATGTTACACAATGGGGTGACATAACCATTTTTCTCCTCTCCAGCTGTTTGTTATTGTTTATATGCCGTCTTTGTGTTAGATATAAAATTACCTGACAAGGTAAAATGAAATGATGTTATCTTCCTAATAAACATGTAATGGCCATGCTGGTTTCAGCAACATTGATTGAGAAGCCCATCTCTGGGATCCAGAGAAGTCATTAGAAGTACCATTGATACTTCTTTTCTTGATGCCTCTGGGTGGAGATTGTGGTGAGATGATGTCACTGTGAGCAGAGTGTGTGTCTTCTTTCTTTCAATGGCTTTTAATGTACACATTTCCTGAGGGAAAAGAGTGTCCTCTACCTTTTTTAAAGTACATTCTGAGATGTGCTAGGGAAGGGTTTGCACTCAGTAGTCGCTGTCCCAACAAAGAGGAGCAGCAGTAAGTTCAGTGATATTTTGCCTCATCTGATGTGCGCAATTGGTGCCCCGATGATATTCCAATGGGTCCAAGTCAAGTGGCCAGTCAATAATGTTTATGCAGCCTCTGATGACACAGAGAGACACCAGAGGCTCACGTGGAGGAAGACTGATGCAGTGGAATGGATGAGTGCTTGAAGCTAGGCAGGCCTGTGTTCAAATCCCAGCCCCAGCACTTATTACCTCTGTGGCCTGGAATGAGTTATTAAATCACCGTGATTTCTCCACAGAATAGAAACAAAAATTCTATCACAAATTCTTCAATTAAATCAATACCAGTATTGAGTACCTACTATGTACTAGAGTCAATTAGGAGAGACACTTTTTGTTATTCCTTCGATGAATATGTTGTGAACCTACTATGTGCCGGGCACTAAACTGAGTGGAAAAAAAAAAGACTGCAGGAAAATGTGATAAATATAGTTATAGGTATTTTACTTATTTTTGAGGTTTTAAGATTTTAAGATTGAGTGAGGGCATATAAAAGAGTCTGCTATCCTGGAGGGATCCACAAAGGCTTGCATAGGGGAGCTACTGGTGCTCAGCTTTGAATGAGGCAAAGGAATATTCCAAGCAGGGAACTGACAAGGCTCCCCCAGTGAGTCTGTAATGGAGACACCCACCTCCCCAGGGAGGGGCTTCTGGACTCCTAATCCAGTGCTCTTTTTCATTGCCACGTTCTGCATCTTGGTTTGAGTTTTGAATGATTAAATGCCAAATGTGATAGTAAAGGTATTAAGGAAAGAAAGTGTACAAGCACGAATGAATCACATGTGAAGAATTATTTAAAACGAAGCCTTCCATCAGCCTCCCATAGCCAGGATTGACATTCTGTTGCTCTCTTAAAATGATAATGCTCAACTTAAAAAAATTGTGTCAAAGCCTAACTGTGAGGGGTGGGGGAGGAGGTGAGGAGAATGCATTACGTGGGAAGGGTTATTTGAAGTCATCAAGATAATAAAACCTTCATTCTTATAATAAGGGTGAGATAATGAGATGTTAATCCTTCCAAGATTTAATAGATTTATTATTCTAATGAAGTATACCTGACAGCTTTGAACTGTATATAAAAAATTATTAATCTTTTGACAGATGTTGAGGGTTTTCTTTCTCTCAGTCTAGGTGTATGATCAGAGAGTTATGGCTGAAATTGCTCACTCACTGCAATTTCTCTCATGGTGTAGTGGAATATTGAGGATCTCTGTGGTCCTGACTTTATTGAATGAAAACTGTGGGAATAAAACCTTGCAAAGAAGAAATTAGAGAAGCACTGATAGAGGAGATTAACTGGTGTATGCATCCAATGATAAACAAAATTAAACACAAATGATAGAGTCTTTTATCAATCTGTTCAGTAGGACTCAGTCTTGTAAATTTAACAGCCTTGTTAATTTAACAAAGATGTTCTGAACACCTATTTTGTGCCAGGTACAGCGTTAATGTCAGGGATAAAAAGTTAACTGGGATGTGTTTTTTGTCCTTGAAGATCTCAGCATGTAGTGGTCAGCCACTGCTGCCAGGCAATGAGGGAAAGTGAGTACCTGAGATGAACAAAGAATACAGAAAAGGCCGGGGCTAATGGATTGAAAGCTTTGATGTGACTGAAGAATTTCTGGAGCTAGGATGCTAGAGACAGTGAGCAAGAGAGAGAAGGTGATGGTTACAGGGTGAGATGCTTGCCATGGGAACATTGAATGAGGTGCAGTTATTGGTAATGAGTATGTTTACAGCAGTGGTTTCAGAACTGTTTTGATCATGACTCAACACAAGAGAGATACATTTTATATCATGACCAAGTATATATATATACACACACACACACATATATATACACACACATATATATATAAAATTGAGGCAAAGTTTCATGAAATAATTCCTATCCTTATTACAGGCAATGCACCCTGATATATCCTCTTATATTTTATTTCATTTAATGTAATACAAAACTTGATTTCATAATCCAATAATCAATTACTATTGTGGCTTAAAAATCATTGGGGATGAAAGGCTGACGTGGGGTAGAAAACGAACTCACTGCCAGTGAAAAGATAAAGATAACGAGAGGCCAGACATTGGATAGATGGATCAAAGGTTTTGTAACCACCAAGAATCGTGATAGGAGTGATAGTGAAGAGAAAAACAGCAGTCCAGGGAACAGAATCCACATTGAATGAAGGGAAGTGACCAGGAGGGGGGCAGGTGCTTGGTACAAGGACAGGGGATGGGCTACCATCTGATAGAACATGCTTTAGAGGGGCTGGGGGTCATAGAGTGAAGGGAAGAACATGGTATGGAAGCAACTGTGAAGTGTAAGAGGAAACCTGTTCCATGGGATATGGCTGTGAAAGAAACACTACTCCCACTTGAGAGAGGGTTACAGGGATATAGGGTCATCAGGGAGACAGAGCTTCCATTTAGGATAAGGTGGAGGGAATGGTCAGTGAGAGTGAGAAGATAGGGAAGGCTTTGCCCTCCAGAACTCATGGTCTGTTATCAAGTTTGGGGGATTAGAGAATGGTGGGAGTTTGGGTCTGCTTGGGGGACTTGTCAAGCATTGAGGTCATGAGTCCTTGGATGCATCTTAGGCTCCTTATGGTGACTGAGGTAAGAGAAGAGCAATGCTTCGTGGGCTTTGACATGGTGCTCTCTGGGGAGAAGATTGGTCATTCTTTCTGAGATGAGCCTCTTGAAGAGTGTGTAGTATTGAGTCAGGGAGTGCTTTGGGTGTGGGCGGGGGTGCATATCTGATGTTTTCAGCAAGTGGAGGCAGGGGATAAGATATCATTTCTATCTTCTACATAAAGACTTGGAAATTTGGTAAAATAATAGACCACAATGCCATACTGCAATGTGTAGGTACCAATAATTATGGGAGAAAAGGGAAAAATCTTCTATTTCTAAATTCTCAGAGGAATTGGGGAAAGCTCACAGAGACAGTCAACTCTATTGAGTCTCAAAAAATGAAGTCTTTGCTTGGTTATACATGGAGAGAAAACAGTCGAGAGAGTGAGAAGGCCTGTCAGAAAGAACAGAGATATAGACTAGCTCAGCAAGTGGAGAGGGTGAGGGACCTCCAGGGCTGTAAAGAGGCATGGTTTTGACTAGCATGCCCTTCAAAATTCATTGTTTCCTTTCTTCTCCTGGAGATGGTCCAATGATCTATCAACCTGCTGGTCACTTGCTCAGGTGAACAGATACGGCTTATGGTAGTTGACTTCACTGGGAAGGGTCTTTAGCTTTCTGTGGAGGGAGCCATAGCTACTTGTCCACAGCCATTTCTCTAACAAGGGTCTCTGCAGAGTGACAGGCTCAGAGAAGGCAAGTCATAAGTCTGAATTCCTGGATTTGGAAGAGGATTATCCACGGTGATTGCACTGTCTTTGGGAGTTTTCTCTGGGCCTTTCACTCATTTGTCATTCAGTCTTTCACCAAGCACACATTGAGTACTAACAAGCAAGGAGGAAAAGCATGTGGTTAGGAAGTACCCTTGGAGAAAGTAAGACCTGACCTGGGGGTTGCAATTCATTAGTGCATCTAATTTAAAATTAAAGTAGTGGTTCTGGCAGGGCGCCGTGGCTCATGCCTGTAATCCCAGCACTTTGGGAGGCCGAGGCGGGCGGATCATGAGGTCAGGAGATCGAGACCATCCTGGCTAACATGGTGAAACCCTGTCTCTACTAAAAATACAAAAAATTAGCTGGTGCGGTGGCGGGCGCCTGTAGTCCCAGCTACTCAGGAGGCTGAGGCAGGAGAATGGCGTGAACCCGGGAGGCGGAGTTTGCAGTGAGCCGAGATCGCGCCTCTGCACTCCAGCCTGGGCGATAGAGCGAGACTCCATCTCAAAAAAAAAAAAAAAAAAAAAAAGTAGTGGTTCTATTCCAGTATTTTTTTTAAGTATAAAGTATACTAGAATAGGAAGTATAATGCAGAAAGAGAAAATGTCACTTCCTAAAGATTTTGCAAGATGAACAGCTCGTTTACACATTCCCCATGGAACATAATGACTCTAGGTGTCAGAAGCAGAGGCAGCGGCGGTCAGCTACAGCCCCATGGAGGAGAAACTCCAATGCCAACCCCTTTAGGCACTTAGGGTGTCATAGTTTCTCTCTGTGCCTCAGCACTTTCATCTGTAAAGCAGAGGGGTTCTCATCTAGCAAGATGACTGCAAAGCTTAATGGTAGACAAAAATGCTAGTGTGTATTATTTCACAGTATATTTTATCTGAAGTCTTCTGTCTCCTGGGGTCAGAGAGTTAAACTGATTATCCTTATTGCTAATATAACAAATTCTTTGAAACCAGAGATTTCATTTCTTTATTCATTGCTGATCACTGAGTGATAATTATGTGGTCAAATAATAAATTATATCATCAGCTACATAAATAATGAATCACATAATCAGTTATCTGAAAACTATACTAAAGTAGAGGAAACTGACTTAATCTCCTCAACTAAGGAAGTGGAGATATTCCTTGGAGCTAAGTTAATTTTTTTCCCTGATACACTTAAACCTGGCTAAAAGATAACTATGGAAGTAGGAAATGATGTGTCTTGGAGGATTTTTTGTCTGATTTTGTTTTTGTTTTTGTTTTTGAGATGGAGTCTCACTCTGTCGCCCAGGCTGGAGTGCAGCGGCACGATCTCGGCTCACTGCAAGCTCCGCCTCCCGGGTTCACACCATTCTCCTGCCTCAGCCTCCCGAGTAGCTGGGACTACAGGTGCCCGCCCCCACGCCCGGCTAATGTTTTGTATTTTTAGTAGAGACGAGGTTTCACCGTGTTAGCCAGGATGGTCTCTATCTCCAGACCTCTTGATCCGCCCGCCTTGGCCTCCCAAAGTGCTGGGATTACAGGCATGAGCCACCGCGCCGGGCAGTGTCTTGGAGGATTTTAAAGATTTCTGTTAAGTTGCAGTCCTGTATAGAAGCAGGAAACTAGATATTGGAATATATTTGGCTTCTCCTAGACCCATCTTTCTCTTTTTTCCTGACAGCACATTTATCCCAATGTCTTTCATGTTAAGCTTTTCATATGACCAGCTTCATTTGCAATTTGCTAGAAGGAGGTAGGATGCAGCTTCTGATTTTTGAAAGGAAATATTTTAGTGTAATAGAATAATCGAATGCAAGGTACTGCTGATACAGTTTCTAATAACTTCCTGGAGATTAGAGAGAGAAAGCCATAAATAGAAAACATGGTTATCTCTGAGTTTTTAATGTGTACGGTTAAAATGAAAGGTTTTAACAAAAAATAGGGCTTGATATGGGCTTAGAAGTTGGAAATGGCAGAAGGGAAAAATAATAGCCTTAGCTACACTGTTATCTATTGCTGCTTATCATTGAGAATCAGCTAATGGGCTGCAATACTTCTTTATTTTAATAGGTTAGAGCACATCTACATATCTGTGATTAGAATCAAGTTTTTAATATAAAGCTACAAATAACTGTAGTTGTTCCAGACATTGGAAGATGATATAAAAGTAATACAAAATAGTGCAGAAAATAGGAAGGCTGCATTGTATGGTTGTTATGAATATAAATGAAAATATGTGTAAAATCACTAGTTCAGTATCTGGCACATAGTAGGTATATAATAAATGGTAGTTACATGTTATTATTATTCTAAGAGTATTTATTAGAGAGTAGGGTCTGTGACTGCTCCCCCCCAAAAAGAAAGAAAATCTTCTTACAGATTCCCTCTTCTCTGTTCATTTTTCTTTTAATTTTATGTGTTAAACTTTAGAAAAGTGGCAAGAAAAAAAGTATTACAAAGAATGCCCATACGCTCTTTGACTGGACTCACTTATTGTATTTGCTTTCTCTCTGTCTTTTTTCCTGAACCAATACATAATATGTTCCATACACTATGGCCCTTTAACGCTAAACAACTTATTAAGTATTTCCTAAGAATATGGGCATTCCTGCACATAAACACAATGTAGTTCTCAACTCCAGTAAATTTAACATAATTGTGATGCTTTTATCTACCCTCCACTTTCTGATTTTATCAGTTGATTCAATAATTTTTATGGTATTTTTCACTGATAAATTACTGTATTTAGTTGTATGTCTAGCATATTTCCATAGGCTTTTTGTCTCTTATGACATAGACATTTCTGAAGAATACCAATTTTAAAAGTCAAACATTTTATAAATGATGTACTTCCTCTCACACCCCTTCTACCCCATCTCTCCCCACCTCCTCTAGATAGCTAACATCATTGTTTTCTAGTTTGCACTTCTTGTGCTCCTGTTGGTGAAGATGAGAATACACAGCCATGTTTTCTTATTTCTCCTTTTCTCTTTTTGCAAGACAGCATGGGCGTGTGCTGTTTTTCACGTTGCCTTAAGCAAACTTTACAATATCTTCTGGAATTCACTCCACGTCAGTTCATAGAAATCTCCCTTGTTCTTTTTCACAGTTGCATAGCACTCCACCATGTGTCTAAAACACAGGTTATACCCTACGTCTCCCTATGACTCTTTGGTATCTTTTGTAAAGTCAAATAATACTTCAATAAATAACAAAGTGCATATGGTTGTTGGTATTATTTGAAATGTATATTTATGCTAAGTGGGATTGTTGGAGTTAAGGACAAATGCATGTATATATTTGTTAAATATTGCCAAATTCTATATGGGCTGCACAATTTGGTATTTCTAACCGTACTGGACTTTGAGCTGGAAAGATTTTACTGCAGTCTACAGTAACGTGCAACATTAGCTGTTGCCTCTATGTCTGGTGTTTATTGCTAGGGCAACTGTTCTTTCTGTCTCCTGTGTAGCCCCATCTTTTCCCTCAGTGATCAAACTTGCTAAAACTGCTCATTTTGAGGAAAGTGGTGCTGGCTGCATTAAGAGCCTTCTTCACTGCCATTCTGCTTCTCATTTTGCAGTAGAACTTCCTTTTTTGAGGACGTGGGGGTTCACTCTGCAGATAAACCTCCCTTTTAGGGTTGGGACCTAATGGTGAAACCAGAAGATAAAACAGAGCTAAGAGCAGCCGTGTGTGGTGGCTCACACCTGTAATTTCAGCACTTCGGGAGGCCGAGGCTGGTGGATCACAAGGTAAGGAGTTTGAGACCAGCCTGGCCAACATGGTGAAACCCCATCTCTACTAAAAATACAAAAATTAGCCAGGCATGATGGCACGTGCCTGTAATCCCAGCTACTTGGGAGGCTGAGGCAGGAGAATCACTTGACCCTGGGAAGTGGAGTTTGCAGTGAGCCAAGATCACGCCACTGCACTCCAACCTGGGTGACAGAGTGAGACTCCATCTCAAAAAAAAAAAAAAAAAAAAAAAAGAAACAGAGATAATAATTGAACATGGAGAATAAATGAAGAGAGAGAAATCAGAATGCATTGTCAGAAATAAGGATTTGGAAGTAAAAATCTGTGATGGCTGGAGTGAGAGAATTCAGGTAGACAAAGAATTGTGGGTCCAGAGAAACAGGGAGTGGGCACAAGAAGAACCTGGAAGGTGCCGTGATGGATGGGAGGATGGCTCATGGGTAAATGACCAGAAAGACATGACAGTGACCAAGATGAACAAGCATCTTCTATGGGTCTGGTATTGGGGTTGGTGTTTCAAGTCTATTAGTCTGTTTGGTTCATCTATGTCTGAATTAGTTGGGGGTGCTTCTAGTGCTAACTAAATTTTGGTGAACTTTAGAGTGAGTAGGAGATAGCTAATACAGACGGAGGAGTTGATTTTTCTTCTTTAGACTTACATTCATTTTTCGCTTAATTCAGCTCAATAAATAATCACTGAATGTTTATTGTGAATCAAGATTATACTGCATGAAGTGGCTTAAAGATAGATCCTATCCAGCTTCTGCCTTCTAGGGTCTCATGTGGGTGAGAGGCAGTGCCAGCACAGTTACAGGCAATGCCAGCACAGTGTGGTGGGTGTGAAGACTGCAGTGGTATTAGGCATCCTGGGAATCTTGAGGAGCCCCAGAGATTTCCAGAGAAAGTGGTGCCTGCCTCAGCTAAGTCTGGGTAAAGAGTGAGAGAGAACCAGAAAAAAGGCAATGGGGTCTGAGGCAGAGAGAGCATCTTCTAATCTGCAAAGTTGGTCCAAGAGGATGAAACAAGTGTAAAGCTGCAGGCACTGGATACTAAGCGGGGGAGAAAGGAGTACGGGTAGGTCTTTGGGAGCCCCTCCTCACTTTTTGTGCACAGATGCATACAATTCTTTTTGCCAGTTACTCAAATCTGTGCATTATTTCTAGTGTTAACAATCAAGAATAATAGTAACAACAATAACAACAATAATTAATTTGTCCTTTCTTGAGAAGGTACTTGGGCAAACGAGACCTTGAAATTGTCGCTCCTGGGATAAGCCAGTGGCTGCATGGTATCTGGCCAGGAGGTCCTGAGAGGGGGCTGTCTGATGTTCAGCTTAGCCAGAATTATTGCAGTTACCATTCTCTTTCAGAAATTGTCTCATGGAGAATAGAGTGTCCAAACAAGTGCAATCTCCATGGCAATGGTTTTGTGACATCTACAGTCAGTGGGACAGGACTTGTACTCTGCACTATTCCAGACATATTAGAGTGATTGGGTGTGCTCAAAATATGTTAGCGCACCACAGAAAGTTTGCTAAAAGCTCATTTTGTAAGTGATTTGCTGACCAAGATCTAAATTACTTAGTTTACATTTATCTTTATATTATTATTTAATATAGTTCTTAACAACCTTTAGGGCAGAATTCAATCCTTCCCACAGTGAGAGTACTCTTTCCAGGTCTAAAAGAAAATAAAAAGTGACTATCAACTGGTTGAACCTATAGGATCTGAAATAGCAAACTGATTTTTATGTACAGCACCAAACTTTGCTGTTTCCCTGTCAGAGATTCTGAGTCACTCATCAGCTGCCCCAATTTTCTTCTCAAATATAACATTTTCTTCTTACATTAAAAAGATTTTTTAAATCCACTCCTTTCACATTGAGTTTCTTTTCTGGCTGCTTTCCTTCCCTCCCCCTTTTTCTTCTTCCTTTCCTTTATTTTCTGCAATATGTTTCTTTTTTATGATATGCAATTTTAAATCTTACTTGGCCATTGTTATATAACTTGTCATTCTAGCGTGATGATGGATTAACCTGGTCTATTAACACTGTTAAAACTTGTGTGTACCCTGGGATTCTTTTGTTATAATTGGTAGAGCCTGCTAGAATTTTCATCTCCTAGCAGAAGAGGGATTTCTTCTGCCTGGTTTGTTCTCTTAATTAGCAAAATTTACTGATGTAACATTTTAGAAACTACTGCTAAACCATCTCTCTGTTTGGTTATTGTATATGATCACTCTGTCTACAAATCATCGGAGCTCCATTCTGCCTTATTTTGTGTGAACAACCTTGCTAAGCAATCTCCGTGGCTCTTTTTCTGAGTTCCTACTTTTTCTGAAATTACTTGACATGCTTGAAGCTCCTTGGATTATCCCTTCTTGCTCACAGATGAAAACAAGTGTCAATCTGTAGATTAGAAACAACTATATACTGAACAAAGGAAATAAAATATTTACATAAATTAACACTCATGAAACTCAATTGCAAATGTATCCTGTTAGGTTAGGTTTTGTGTTACAGATAACTTTTTGTATGTTTCATATTTGTATTTCATATTTTATATTTCATGTTTGTAGGATTCACCTGAAACCTGGGGTTAGAGTGCATATAAGAATTTGTTGATTTGTGTAAGTTGTTGTCAACTATAGATGCCTTGTCAAATTCAATTAATTTTAATAATGGATGGAACGATTCTTCTATATTTTCTAGCTAGATGATCATATTGAATACCAATAATGATAAGAATATCACTTCATTCCTTATTGTATTGGCCAAGATCTCAGTGCAATGTGGAATTATACAATGGATAGTGCTTGCTATTAATTTGACACCACTATGTTTATATTAAGGTCAGCCACAGGTTTTTGAGAGGTAAATTTTTCAAGTTGAGGCAACTTTCATTTAAATCTAGATAGTTATCTTTTTATAAAACCTGAGAATGAGGGTTAAATTTTATCAGATGTTTATAATCTATCGACATGATTTTTATTCCATATTTTTCTTCGATAAGTAATTTTATGTGATATAGTGCATCACCCTATAAAGTTTTTTGATCTTGAAGTATGCTCGCGTTTCTGACATAAATCCTGCCACGAGGTTGTTTTTTATAGTTGTTACTATTTCTCTTTGTTTTCTTTTACACTGTTGTTTTCAATTTCGCTAATAGTTTTCTGTTGGTCATTTGTTTTTTGTCCAGTTTAGTATCATACTTATGTCTGATGGGTAAAAGAAGTTGGTTTTGCCATTTTTCCTATGCTCTGGAAGAAATCACAAAGTTGTTGTCTCTTTAAGGTTTGTTAGAACTCCTCAGAAAAGTGATTTGCTCCTGTCTGTACCTTATAATTACAATTTTGGCAATTGGAATATTATGTTTTCTACTTTTTATTGAATTAATTTTGACAGTTTAAATTTTCCTTAAATTTTGATTCCTTTTAGATTTTCAGAGATTGTTGAAAGGCTGCACACAATATTCTCTGTCACTTTAACATTTTTCTTTTCATCTGTATGTAAAAATTACTTCCTTATAGTGTCTATTCAAATGTTAAATTTCTGTGATTAGCCATCCCGTTTTTAATCCATTTCAATAATTTTTCCAAATTATCTTTTGTTTTATTAATCAATTCATTTCTTATTTTTTTCATTAATTTCTCTTTTAATCTATATTAGCCTTTCCTCTTCTGTTTATTGAGCACATTTTTCTAGCTTTTAAAAAACTATTTATTTTTCATTTGTTTTCTAATAAAGGCCTTTTATATATTTCCTCTCATTACTACTTTGGTTAGAGCCCTCAGTTTATATGTAAATTGTCAGTAATGTTTCCATCAAAATTATGCTTTTGATTTCCTCTTTAACCCTGTAATTAATTAAGAGCAAGTTTTCAACATCCAGGCATAGGAATTTTCTTTACTGTAGCCTTTTGTTGCTACTTTCTACTTTGATTGCAGTAGTGCTCAGTGAATGTGACCTCTTTGATTTTTGCTTTTTGGAATTTGGTGAGATTTCATTTGTGGCCTAACACATAATTTGTGTTGTCAATTTTCCATGTATGTTTGAAGAGAAAGTGTTGTTCTGTTAGAGACAAATTTCTATATAGAGTTAGATACTAGATCAAGCTTTTAAATTTTATTATTCAAACATTATCTACTTTTTCTTTTTTTTTACTAACTGATCTCTAATAAAGGTGTATTTAAATCTACTTCCGTGATTGTGGATGTCAATTTCTCCCATAGTTCCCCAAAATTTTGCTTCATATATTTCCACTCTATGTGGCCTGGTACATACATCAGTGTTATGCAATATTTTCGTTGCAAGTTGGACTTTTAAAAAATCAAAATGAAATATCTTCCTTTTCTTTCTCCTGTTTTCCAAAATGAATTCTGTTAACATTTATTGTTAGTATTACAGCTCTACTTTCTTATTTATTTTATTAACATTTGCACTGTATATATGTTTCTATAGTTGTTTCAATTTTCTTTTGATGTTTTTATTACAGTTGTGTCTCGTTTAAACAGTAAATAGACTGGATTTTGTTATTCAATCTGAGTTTATTTTGGACAAAATTTATTTTTTTGTTCTGGTAAAATACATATAACAAATTTGCTATTTAAAGCATTTAAGTCAATTCCATGATATCAATTACATTTATAATGTGCAGCTATCACCACTATCTATTTGATCACTTTGAATAGAAACTGTAACCATTAAGTAATAACTTCCTATTCTCCTCTCTCTGCAGCCCCTGGTAACCTCTAATCTACTTCTGCCTCTGTGAATTTCCAGCTATTTTCAATATTTAATATAAGTGGGCTTATATTTGTCCTTTTGTGTCTGGCTCATTTCACTTAGCGTAGTGTTTCTAAGGTTCATCCATGTTACAATATGTGTGCAGAGTTCACTCTTTTTTATGGTTGAGTAATAGTCCATTGTATGAATATACCACATTGTTTACTAATTCATCAGTTGGTAGATGTTTGGGTTACCTCCCACCTTTTGGCTCTTGTGAATAGTGCTGCAATGAATATTGGCATGCAGGTATTCATTTGAATCCCTATTTTGAATTCTTTCGCAGTTTTCTTTTTAATTCTATCTAGGACTGGTGCTGGGTTATACGGTAATTCCACACTTAACTTTTTGAGGAACAGCAAAACCATTTTCCACAATGGCTACATAATTTTTACATTCCCACCATCAATATACAAGGGTCCTAATTTCTCCACGTCCTTGCCAACACTTGTTACAGTGGTTCCCCCATCCACAGGGGATACATTCCGAAACTCCCCGTGATGCCTGAAACTATGGATAGTACTGAACTGTATATGCACTGCTTTTTTCCTATAAATATAAACCTATGATAAAGGTTAATTTATAAATGAGGAGCAGTCATAGATTAACAACAATAACTAATAACAAAATAAACCAATTATAACAATATACTCAAATAAAAGTTGCGTGAAAGTGGTCTTTTTCTTTCTCAAAATATCGAATTGTACTGGATTCACCTATTTTCAGACCATGGTTGAGCATAAGTAACACTATGAACACTGTGGAAAGTGAAACTGGGGATAAAGAGGGACTGCTGTATTTTTTATATTTTTGTTTTTGTTTGGTTTTTAAATATAGCCACTCTAGTAGTTATGAAGTGGTATCTCATTGTGGTTCTGATTTGCATTTACCTAATGATGTGTGATATTGAGCATCTTTTGTGTGCTTATTGGCCATTTATGTATCTTTGGAGAAATGTCTTTTCAGGTTTTTTGCCCATTTTTAAATTGGGTTGTAAGCCAGGCATGGAGACAAATATCACATGTTCTCACTCATATGTGGGAGCTAGAAAAGTGGATCTCATGAAGGTAGAGGGTAGAACGATGGTTACCAGAGGCTTGGAAGGGAAGCAGGAGAGGTGATGAAGAGAACTTGGCTAAGGCAGGGGTACCCAAACCCCGGGTCACAGACTAGTACCAGTCAGTAGCTAGGCTCACAGTAAGATGTGAGTGGTGGGCAAGCAAGGGAAGATTCATCTGCATTTACAGGCGCTCCCCATCACTCACATTACTGCCTGAGCTCCAGATCAACAGCGGCATTAGATTCTCACAGGAGCACAATCCCTATTGTGAACTGCGCATGAAAGGGATCTAGATTGCATGCTCCTTGTAAGCATCTAATGCCTAACAATCTGTCGTTGTCTCCCATCACCCCCAGATGGGACCGTCTAGTTGAAGGAAAACAAGCTCAGAGCTCCCACTGATTCTATATTATGGTGAGTTGTATAATTATTTCATTATATGTTACAACGTAATAATAATAGAAATAAAGTTCACAATAAATGTAATGCATTTGAATCATCTTGAAACCATTCCGCCCACCCCCGGTTCCATGGAAAAATTGTCTTCCATGAGACCAGCCCCTGGTGCCAAAAAGGTTGGGAACTACTGGGTTAAGGGGTACAAAAATACATTTAGCTAGAAGGGATTCATTCCAGTATTCGATAGTACAGTAGGGAAATTATAATTAACAATGATTTATTATATATTTCAAAATAGAAGAGATTTGTGATGTTCTCAACACAAAGAAAAAATAAATGTTTGAGACGATAAATATACTGATTATTCTGGTTTGATAATTACATATTATATACATCTGTTAAAATATCACATGTACTCCCAAAATATGTACAACTGTATCAGTAAAAAATTTTAAAAATCAAATTGGGTTGTCTTTTTCTTGTCGAGTTGTAGTTCTTTATGTATTCTGCATGTTAAACCTTTGTCAGATACATAATTTGTAAATATCTTCTTCCATTCTGTAGATTTCTTTTACTTTCTTGATATTGTCCATTGATGCACAAATGCTTTTAGTTTTTGATGCAGTCCAATTTAATCTAGTTATCTTTTTGTTGTTCGTACTTTTGGTGTCATATCTTTTCAATTTTCGTTTATGGTGATTTAAAATATATTGGTACAAATGTTGTCTTTTTATTTAGAAGTTTCTATTCAATACATTTTATTTCTTTTCTTGCCTTTTGTAGAATTACTTCTTAGATATGACACCAAAACCAATAGAACAGAATTTAGAGTCCAGAAATAAACCCATATTCCTACAGCCAAATGATTTCTGACTAGTGTGCAAAGTCCATGGAATGGAGAAAGGATTATCAGACAACTGGATTACAACATGCGAAAGAATAAAATTGGACGCTTCTTAAATTGGATGCTTGCATCACACCATAAATAAAAATTAACTCAAAAATGGATAAGTAACCTAAATATAAGAGCTAAAACCATAAGACTCTGAGAAGCAAACGTAAGGTCAATCTTCTTGAGAAATAGATCTGAAAACAGATCTGAAAGGGTATCTGTTCTTTCAGTGATTTATCTTAAATTAAGGGATATGTGAAGTATTTATACATATATTTATTTTAAATTAATTTCTAGCCTTAATAAGAAGCTATATGCTTGCACAGAATAAGCAAGAAACATACCTTGTTTTATTTCTTTTTTCTCTCCACCTAGCTGCCCTTCTTGGTATAATGTAGGATTTTACTTGTATTATTATTGTTTTTTTTTTGTTCCTTCTTAGACTTTGTGATAAGTTTCAATGCTTAGTTTTTCTAGTAATCAGTTTCACATCCATTCACTCTTGAATGCACTTTGTTTTTGTTTTGTCAGAGTGTATCCTTTGATAGCTCTTCTAGGATAATCTGTGAAAAGTGAACTTATTGCCTTCCTTAATTCTAAATATGTTTTATTTTCCCCTCACTCTTGAATATTGGATAGCTTTAATTAAAAATTCTTGATAAAAATGTTTTCCTCAGATCCTTGAAGAAAGTATTTTATCGTCTTTCTGTATTTGATGCTGTCAACAGGGAGTCATATCAATTTAGTTATCTTTCCTTTGTAAGTACTCTTTCATCTCTCTACAAGTTTTTGAGTGTTCTCCTTTTCTTTGGAGTTCATCATGATATATTTGTATGGGTCTTCATTTGGCATCATTTGGGCCTCATCTCAAGTTTCATGTCTTTTTTAAATTCTAAGAAGTTTCTCCTATTATTGGTTTGTGTGTATTTTTTCCTTTTATTTTCTGCTTTGGGAGCTATTACTAAAGAGTCATTAGAATACGTGTATCTCACCTTTCTCTCTCTTTCTCTCCCTCTTCTCCCTGTCTCTCTCTTAACTTTCTTTTCTTTTTTTTTTTGAGACGGAGTTTTGCTCTTGTCGCCCAGGCTATAGTGCAGTGGCACGATCTTGGCTCACTGCAACCTCTGCCTCCCGGGTTCAAGCGATTCTCCTGCCTCAGTCTCCCAAGTAGCTGGGACTACAGGTGCATGCCACTACACCCAGCTAATTTTTGTATCTTTAGTAGAGATGGGATTTCACATTGTTGGCCAGGATGGTCTCGATCTCTTGACCTCATGAACTTCCTGCCTCAGCCTCCCAAAGTGCTGGGATTACAGGCGTGAGCCACCACGCCCAGCCTCTCTCTTAACTTTCTACTTTATCTTGTTGTGGTGTGTTCTTCTTGAAGGTCATATCAACCTTCCATTTCATTTTTTACTCCTTTAAAAAATATGTATTGTGAAGCTTTCTCAACATATTAAAGGATATATTGAATAATAAAATAAATATTTATAAACATAAAATTTGGCTTAAGGAATACAATAGTGCCAAAATATTTGAAGTCTTTGGCATTCTCTTCTGCAATCAGCACACCCTTCTCTCTATCCAGAGGGAATCATAATTTTGCTTTCCTGGGGGAATTATGCATAATTTTACATAATTTTGGGAAGTTTATCATTCCCATGAATGTTTTTATATTTACTACACTTATGGCATCATTTCCCATTTCTAAATATTATATAAACAGATTCTAATGTATACATCCTTTGCAACTTTGCTTTTATAAAAAAGTCAGCATTATGTTTATGATATTCATCCGTGTTTACAGATTATACCTCTCATTCAATTCAGTCCTTCAAGCTGTTGTTTTGTATAAAAATGGCTGAACAGACCTCAGTTTATTTATCCATTTTCCTCTTGGTATGCATTTGGGCTGTTTCCAGACACTTGTAATTAGAAGCAGCCTTGCTGTGAACATCCTTGCCCATGTCTTTCTCATTGAATTGTAGATTGCCTTACACATCTTAGAAACAAATACTTTGGGGGGTTATATGCATTCCAAATATTGTCTTCCCATTTTCTTATTTTTTTCACACTTCTCAAATGGTTTCTTTTGATAGAGAGATGTTTTAAAATTTGTATGTGGTTGACTATATTAATTGCTTTCTTTAAGTTTGCCCTTGTCATGTCTTACTAAGAAATTATTTCCTTGTGGTTTCTTGTGAGGTCATAAAATATTCCTCACTGTTGTCTACCAACTGTTTTCAAATTTCGATTTTTTTAAGTCTTTGATCTGTCTGTGATAGATTATTGCTTATAGACTAGTTAAGGGCTCCAATTTTATTTTCATTTCCCTAAGGATATCATATATCCCAGAATATTTGAAGCATTATGTAAATATGAACAAGGCAAGAAGAGAAATGTCTAGAGGGGCCTACCATTTGCATTCTGACCAGGAGTGATTTAGACTTGACTGGCTTCTACAATTTGGGAACATCAGGCCTCTTAGAGTTTAACTCTTTGTGGAGATGGAAGACCTGAGCTAGTGAGGGGTGTGAGATGCTTCTATAGTCTTGGCTCAGGATGTGGGTGGCGAGGGATAAAAGACCACACATTGGGTACAGTGCACACTGCTTGGGTGATGGGTGCACCAAAATCTCAGAAATAAAGAACTTATTCATGTAACCAAACACCACCTGTTCCCCAAGAACCTATTGAAATTAAAAAGTAAATAGAAAAATAAAAACAAATATAAAAATAAAATCCACCCTTTCAAGAAAAAAAAAAAAAGAATGTTAAGGAAAAAAATAAAAATAACGTGATGGCTAGAAGAAGGCCTCCGGCCAAGGGTGTCATTGCTGGGCAGCAGAACAGAGCATCAGTCTGCTCTGTCACACAAATGTGCCAGAGGAACTTGGGCAGGAAGTTTTCTGACAATTTGTCATTTGAAGAATTTTCTTCATATGAGTTAGTAAACCATACCTAGAATCTGCCTATTTATTTTTATTATTTAAGTTATAGCCATTATCTTGATATTGTTCAGGATTTTTAGCTTGTGTGGTGTTATTTGAATGCCGTGTGCTTGCTGCTTTGTAACAGCTCTCTGATTGAGAGTAGAAGCAGCCCATCTCTCAGAGACTGGAAAAGAAAGATAAAGGTATCATTTGTTGTCATCAAAATCGATCATCTCAGGCTTAGGAGGGGCGGCAGTGGCTGGGTTAAGCCCATGGAGCTGGAGCGTAGATTAATTTCTTTTTGTCTGCCTTATCAGCTGGAGGCTAAGAAATTATTATGGGTAAAAAATGACTTTTATCTGTGATCTTGGATAGATAAATGAAGGGATTTTGTCAAAAAGAAAAGAAAACTCATATAATTGATGTGTCAGTCTCTTATCACTCAGAACCTTTAAAAATAATAACTTATTAATAAACTTTGGAACTAGTAAGTGAAGATCCTCCATGGTCATTAATCAAAAATTCTCCTTAAAATACGTACAATTCATGTCATGATTCCATGAATTTTCTCCAGCGAACTTCTGGAGACGCAGCGATCCACCTGGCAATGCATCTACCTTCCTTCAGCAGATAAGCTCCTCTTCACCCCTCAAAACCAGCTGAGGTGGCAACTGTTCCAAGAGCTGCATTCTGTGCTAAGCGTGCCTCTCAGCCAGCGCCTCCACTACAGTGCTGGGCTTGTTGCGGTAGAGTGATCTCTTCATGAGCCTTACTTTCTAGGGGACTGTGTGATCCTGGAGGGCTTGAATGGGTCCTCTTCATCGATGTGTCCTCTTTTCCTTGTTCTTTGTGCACAAACACCGCACACACACACAATCTATATTTCTCTCTCTATATATATGCACATATCTATTAAACTGAGTTTAAATGAAAGGTTTATTTTTATTTTTTATTTTTTGAGATGGATTTTCATTCTTGTTGCCCAGGCTGTGCAATGGCATAATCTCGGCTCACTGCAACCTCTGCCTCCCAGGTTCAAGTGATTCTCCTGCTTCAGCCTCCTGAGTAGCTGGGATTACATGCACCCCCAACCATGCCTGGCTAATTTTTGTATTTTTAGTAGAGATGGGGTTTTGCCATGTTGGTCAGGCTGGTCTCGAACTCCTGACCTCAGGTGATCTGCCTGCCTCGGACTCTCAAAGTGTTGGGATTACAGGCATGAGCCACCGCTCCTGACCCTAATTGAAAGTATTATTAACTAATAATCCAAGAAACCAAAATAACGGAAAGCCTCTAAACTTTGGAGTCAGGGACAACTGATTTCAAATCCCACCTTGGCTACTTATTGCCTAGATGACTTTGAAAACATTAATATATGAGTCTTAGTTTGCTTTTGATTAAATGACAGTCATAACTAGTGTCATGCTGGGATTAGACAAAAGAGCATCGTTCATTTTGAATGTCACACAATAGGACCTAGATGTAGGTCTGCTGTCTTTCTCTTTTTTCAAAAGAAGTATTTTAAGTTATTTTTATTTTAATAAAATAAAATAACTGACAGAACCTTGTATAAACAAATGATCAAACCACATGGGTTCCTTACTCCTTGGTTATCTGCTATTTTCCTGTGTAAGAAATAGTGAGCTGATGAAGATTTGGCATCAGACTCCAGGGACCAGAACACCAGAGCCACTTGGGAGCTTATGAGAAGTGCAGGAACTCAAACATCTTGAATCAGAAATGTGCATTTTGGGAAGATCCCCAGAAGATTCAACTGTCCATTCAAGTTTGAGAGGAGCTGAGCCTGGAACAGGCTACAGCCCAGATTTGAATAATTCTAGGAAGATCATTCTAGCTCCTGTGCTAATGAAAGAACTTATAGCCAAATTTGGACTTATTGAATAAAACTTCCCTGTGATGAAACGAGGAATGGGCTTTCACAGAAATAATTGATTCTGCCCCCTTGTTGCATCTTATTTCAAAGCTGTGCCATCCTAGAGGGTCTGGGGCCTTTGTGCCAGCTACTGCCCCCAGAAAAACCAGTCAGAACACCCAGCCTGATGGGAAAACAGTGTCCTCACTTCATTTCCCTGTCCCTGGCTCTTTCCTGTACCCATGTCAGCAGAATGTAAAGGCTTGTATCTCCCCAGGGATTCAGGGGGCTGAAACAATACTTTTCTTTCGTCTTTTGATGTTTTATTAAAAAAAAAAACTATCCACCAAAAGCAAGGCTTTAATACAATATATATTGATTTAAAGTGTTTCATGTCTTATAGAAACATATTATTACCTTTTGAAGGGACAACCTTTGCTGACATTTTGCGTCAAGGATATTGGCCTCGTGGACCATCTCTTGTTTTATTTTTGTTAAAGTATCTGTGCATTTATTTGAGATTTGAAGGTGTCCTCATATCAATTTGGTGTCTATGCTCGGCAAATAATCATTCATGAGCAACTCCAGAGTTTCCTCGGTGGCAGATGAATGCAGACTTGCAGAGTCATCTCGGTGGGGGCTTTCTGTCCCGTCTTGTGTGATAACTGAATAAATCCCATTTGTGAGAGTTGGACGGCTGCTTAGGAAGCACTTTTCAATAGAAGAAAAATGGCTTTTCTATTTTCCAACTTATCTTTTATGTGTTGGTTTAGCAAACATTTCCAACACACCTACAATACAACATGTTCTGGAGTAAAAAGATGAGGGAGAGAGAGACAGAGTTTCTGCCTTCAAAAAGCCAAGAATTTAGTAGGCAGACAAGCAGTGTTCAATGAATTGCAAATAAAATATGACACAATTGATTAAACCTAAATACAATGAATGTGACCAAGGTACAGACAGAGCACAGTCTTTGGCATAGAGAGAACAAAGGAGAATGTCTGGGTGAGGATGTGGAGTCACACAGTAGGTAACTAAGCTTTCGCTGTGTATTGTTGAGAAGAGACCCCATTTGGGCTAGGGTGGGCAAAAGAACCTTCAACTAGAAGGAAGAGCATCTGCACAGGCCCAGAGATATGAAAGAGTATTTCATATTTAGGAAACTGAAAGTATCTTAGCATGCGTATGGCATATGGCAGAAGTTTTTAAATTTTTTTGATTGTGATGAGTAATAAGGAATATGTTTTACATTGTGATCCAGCACCCACATGTACACACTCAAATACAACTGCAACAAAAGACAAAATCTTCCCAAGATAGTATATACCCTTGCTATACACAATGTACTTTGATGTTTTCTTTCTTCATCTCTTCAATTCTATTTCATATTAAAATGCTGGCCATGTCTTATTAAACTGATGACAATTCACTAAAGGGTCATCACCCACAGTTTGAAAAGAATGTTGTGTTCACTGAGGACTCAGGTGCAGTTATATGGCTGGAGTCAGTAAGAATCAAGGGCAGGGCCCTGTTTGAGCATATGTGCCACCGAGTGAAGAGAACGGGTAAAGTGTCTCTGTAATTTATTTTTCTTTGCTCTTTCAGCAGCTCATCTTTTCTATCCATGCAATTTCTTGTTTCATATTCCATATCTCAAGGCTCTGATGTCTGCCAGCTTATCTTATAACCTAAAAACCCCAAGATGTAATAGAAACTAAATTATAGGTTTACAGTTTACCAAATACTCTATTATTCTTATAATAATACTATGAAGTTGGGTTTTTCTATATGTTACAGTTTAATAAATGGAGATTTTGTGAAGTTAGCTAACTTTTATAAGATAACTCAGCTAGTTAGTGGTGGATCCACGGATTTCATACTCATGAGGTCTCCTTTCTTCCACACCACCCTCACTGCCCATATTGGTGTTTCCTTTTTACATAATGTGTTTGAATTTTAAGAGGGACTTTCTAAAAATAATATTAATTGAAGTGACAAGTATAATAAAGATGTCTCAGATTCATGGCTGGTTAGAAAGGGAGGCATTTTTTGTGCTGGTGGGCCATTTTGTGTGCTTCGAATTATGCCATAGGTAATCAGCTGCTTCACTCATGGGCAGTGTGAAGGCTACTTGTATGTGAGATGCATAAATGCCTCCATAGATCTGCATATACTTACATGTTTATGCATTTATAGAAGTAGTCTAGTAAAGTTTTGGTTTTCCACAGGGAGAATTATAGCTCTCTCACACTTTGAGAGGCTCTATCAAGTATCAATACCAAAAAGCCCAGATGAGCCCCACCATCAAAACAGACTCAAGGTCTTAGTGAGCACATCCAGGCTGGGGAGAAGTAATTCCTTTTGATAGCTTTTATACTCCATTTGAGGGGGGAGCTCCTGGCTATGCCACATCTTTTGAAGAGTCTTTGTTCATTCATTCATTTGTTCGTTTGTTCAACAAATATTTTTTGATCGACTATTAAGCGACAGGATCTGGCAAGGGCAAGTGTGATGACCTGCACAGGAACATTCATAAGCCCACCCCAATCTTTGGCATCTCAACAAATGGTTCTACCCCCCATCCATGTGCTCAAGCCAACACTTAGGTGTCAGCATTGATTACTCCCTGCTTTCTTCCCAAATTCCTGACATTCTCCTTCCACCTGCCTTACTTATTCAAAGTTTAGAGTCACTTGCCTTCTTCAAAGGGTTCTCAAAGTAGAGTGGGAGCTATAGTCATATAGATGAAGCAGTATGGATGCATGAAATGTTTATTTATGACCTACACTGGCTTTACCAAAATTCGAGAGAGGCGCAGTGTGCTTGCAATGTCCAGTGAAGTTGCAGGAGAGCAGACTCAATTTTTGTCCTTAGTTATTCTTTTCATTATCTCATCCTTTGACTTGGAACTACCTTGTCCTAGCCCTTCTACCAAAGTGCAGCCTGTCAGTGCCATGTGTTACTTTGCCCCTAATTACTATTTACTGAATTTGCATGTAACTTTTTACATGATAAAATCATTATCATTACTAGGTAGTCTGGTTGCTGAGGCAACTAAGAGTGGTGCATGCACAGCTTATCCTTTCCCCAAAATTTGACTCTCCTTAATCAGATATAAAAGATGTTCTTGGTTATTTTCTCTTTTGTGTTTGAAAATTATAGAACATTCTACAGGTCTTCTGGCTTTTCTCCCTCTTTGTCTGTCTCTTCACAAGATTTTACTGTCTTTTCCTCAATACTTTTTTTCCCCAAATTTTATTTTTCTCAATGTAATATATATTCTTTAAAAGTTAAATTGTATTTGAGATTTATAACAAAAATAGGAATTTTCCTACTTCAATTCTCACAATTACCGTGCTTAATTCTTGCTTCATAAACAATCATTTAAAATAATTTTTGTGTATTATTTTAATATTTCCCTTCATATTTCTAAATAACAGACAAATGTTACTTCTTGACTTTTCTGCTTTAGTTATGATCTACTAACTTTCTGCCAAGAAAGATAGGGATTTAGTTTCTGTTTCCACTTATTCTCCCCATTTTTTTCTCCTTGATTTTCCTGATAACATTTAGCTCATGGCTTCCCTCTCAGCTGATGTGCCTGGAGCTTAGGAAAGAAGTGAGAGAGACAAGAAGATGAGGCCAGAAGGGTAGATATATAGGGCCTTGTGGGCTTTGTTGAAGAGTTTGGGTTTTATCCTAAATGCAATGGGAAGCATATGGCTGCCATAAAGTTGTAGAGAAATTGTCAGATATAGGACATCTTTTCAAGGGAGAACCAGTAGAGCATCGTGATGGATTGAGTGTCAGGAGTTTAGGAAGAAAGATGGATTGAGTGTCAGGAGTTTAGGAAGAAAGCAGGGATTAATCAATGCTGACACCTAGGTTTTGATTTGAGCACATGGATGGATGGTAGAACCATTTGTTGAGATGCCAAAGATTGGGGTGTGCTTATGCATGTTCCTGCGCAGGTCATCAATAATTTTATTTTGATTGAGTAAATTTGAGATGACTATAGATTCCAAGAGGAGATGTCAAGTACATAGTTGAATAGACTAATAAGGAGCTCAGTAATGATGTCTGGGAATGGATGCATAAATACGGGTGCCATTTTAATGCAGGTGGTACTTAAAACCACGGGACTGGCTGAGATCACAAGGAGCCCAGTTCTCAGGTCAGTGTGCTCCAAGATCAAGGGATCTAGCTGAGGAAGAGAAGATAAAAGCTAATTCTGAGAACTGGTGGCTAATGTGGTACAAGGAAGACTGGGTGGTTGTGATGTCCTTAATTCTGGGAGGAATGAGTGTTTTAGAAGAAGGAAGTTTTCAGTTGTGTCAAATGCTGATGAGATGTCAAGTGACAGAGAAGGGACCACTGCATTTGACAACACGAAGAGTCATGGCAGTGTTGGAAGGATACTTTGGTCGATAGGTGGCTTTGGAAGCATGAATGAAAGGGCTTAAAGGTTTATAATGAGGATGTGGGGACCGCGACAGGTGCTACACCAGAGCCCAGGAGGCAGTGAGAATACACTATAGAGAATCATGGCCTCCTCAGGATGTCAGGAAGTTTCTCCCAAGTAAGTAGCTCTGAGATCTGTCCTGAAGTCTAAAGAATGAGAAGGAGTTGAGTATGTGAGACACTGGGGAGGGGAAAGAGTGTTTCAGGAAGAGGGAACAGGATGTGAGAAGACTCAGAGATACCAAGGCAAGTACAAAGAAACGAAAGAAGGACAAAGAATATGGGAAAGTGATATGGGGTCAGGGGAGGTGGCTGGAATTGAGGGGTATTTAGGGACTCAGGCTTTGCAAGATACCATAATCTTATTTGTCTATCCCAAACACAGTGGGATGTTATTAAGACGTTCTCAAAAAGAGTTTTGTGGTTTTCAGATATCATGTGGATAGTATACAAAGAGCAGACAGGAGGTGGATAAGTGTGGCTAAGGAGAGACAAATTAGGAGGCTTTTGCAGTGGTCCAGACAAGAAATGACGGCAGCTTATTGCAAGCACAGGGGTCAGTGAGGGAATTATGTCACAGAAGCCCTTCATAGAACAAAGAAGCAAGTTCAATAATAGCAGAAAAGTGTTTTATCTTTGGCAATGAGCACAGTCTTTGCATTTGACAATATCTCATGTTAATTTATTCTGTTGACTAACTGCTCTTTGGAGAAATTGAACTCATTCACCATTAGGTTTGACATGTTAAATTAATCAGATCTCTTAAAAGGCTTCCAACTTCTGAAAGGCTCAGACAGTTCAAAATTGCATCCCCATTTATCACACTGTTTTTGACATGATATGCAAAGAGAAATAGCCTCATTCATTCCTATCTATACTCTGGCATACTTCTTGAGGCACGAGGGCATTTACTGGGTTACAAATGACTTCCCTGTTATTCAAGATAAACTGATGCCTTTAACTTGACTTTATTATCAATCTATTATTTATCAATAAGAAACCCTCCAAACAGTATTTCAAAAATTGAAACATACAACAGATTACTTTCCAATTCCTTTAATTTCTGATCACATCATTTCTGATTTTGATATCACTTTCCAAAAAGATGTTCTCTTCTCTATAATGAGATATGTTGTGTATAACACATTTTCTATTATGTTGCCATTTTCCTTTACTGGAACTCAACTTGAAGTATCCATTTTTGGCATGGAGCAAAATGAGATTCTTTGGCTGAGCTCTTGCATTAACAACCCCTGTTGTGCTGGCTCTAGTTCTTCAAAACCCTAAGTGATGTACTGAATGGATCTTCTCACATCCCATATATCTTTGCACATTTCTGACTAATTCTAAATATTCACTCCCCAAATATAACCTTTATGCCTTTCTACTAAGCTTTTCTATTTCATTTCAATGCTGCACCCAGACATAGTTTATCATATTTTTATTTAAAGATGTGGTTCTTGTTTTAGGAGATGCAAATACCTAAAAATAAATTTTGCAGAACTTTTAGATAAACTTTTAAGGGAACTGTCCAGTATTGAACAAAGTTCTAACTACTTCTTGGTTTGTAGTCTGTAAAGTCTCCATCTGAATTCATGATCTGTTGCTCTCAGGACTGTTGAGAAGGTGTTTCACTGGCTCTGAGCAGGATTGCATTTGTGCTCTTGTGCTCTCTCCCTATTTGTACTTTTCCAAAGTCTCCTGACCACTCTTTCTCTGTCCTTGTCTCACACACCTCCTCCCACTGATTGCCTGGCTCCTGATGAAAGTTTACAGTTGAGTCTTTCTTCTTTTCCATTGCCCATTTTAATTCATACAGTCTTCTCACCAACTCTATCTTCCTTTTCACCCCTCCTCTAGTAGTCTATGCCATATTTTCATTCACTTGCATGTTAGCCATGCTTAAATGGGCTATATTATCAGGCATCATTCATTCGCTCATTCATTCAGTCAGCCAGCTGACAAACACAACCTCACTACACAGCCAGCATCCTGTTATATAGGAATTCAGGCGAGAATGAGATAGAATCCATGTCCTCAAGAAACGTCCATGGGAAAAGTCATGTTTAAATCTGGATTCAAAAGGAACACTGTCTGCAGCTTTACTGAGCTGGAATATGCTCACTTAGAAGGACTGGTCTAAACAAA
This sequence comes from Pongo abelii, assembly GCF_028885655.2. NCBI lineage: Eukaryota > Metazoa > Chordata > Mammalia > Primates > Hominidae > Pongo > Pongo abelii. The sequence continues at coordinate 25,833,524 of NC_071996.2, read as the reverse complement.
GTTTTAAGGATATTCCATGATATCTACAAGGGATTTTTGTATTATTAAGTACTTAGTAGGAGCCTGGCATTATTCAGGCCTATTACACTAATTAATCTTCAAAGCGATCATGGAAGGAAAAACATTTTTATCCCTGTTTCATTAATGAGAAAATCAGAGCTCAGAAAATTTAAAACATGCCAAATATCACATAGCTAATAATTAAGTTGCAATGGCTATTTTAACTAAATCTTATGAATATTTTCAGACTCAAATTTAGCCCTTATCACCCATCTTCATCAATTATTAACATGTTGCCATTTTCTATTCTTTCTTCTTCCTTCTTCTTTCATCCATCACCCCCTGCCATTTCTTTTTTTTTTTTTTTGGACAGAGAAGTATTTTAAGCAAATTCAATATGACATATTACTTTACCTGTGCATATTTCCATATGTAACTTTTATAGATGTAAACTCTAAAAAGACACAAGCACAATATTATTATCACAAACAACAAAATTAACAACTTTCCTGAATAATTGCTTAAAAGCATCTAATATTCAACTCAGGATTTCTTTCTTCTGATTGTCTTTCTGGAGTTTTTACATTTTTTTCTTAACAATTAAGATGGAAAATAGAACCCAGTCTGTCTTCTTCGCGAGCGCCCCCCATCCCCTTACTCATCATTAGGCAGGGCTGTCTAGCTTGGGCCCACAACACAGCCGCCCCACCCCAGACTGATTGTTCTGATTGATAACTGCTTTGCGTTGCGCTGGGGTGCAGCCCTGAGAGACAAGTGAAAGGCCCTCTGGCCCTCTGCCATTACCACTGCCAAGGTCTCTGCCCCTGCTACCCTCACGTTTCGGAGGCACCATAAAGCCTGAGCTAGCTCCACGGCTATGGTGTGCAGCCCAGGAGTGCCAAGCCAAGATCTGCATCCAGCATTTGAGTGGAAGAAGAGCCCACACCTTCAGAGCAGTGCGAGGGACCACCGCTGCAATCATGAGGAAATACAGAGGAGCCACTTGGCTAAGAGCCTACCAGTCATTGCACTTAAGCGCCACCTACTGGATCACAGCCTAGACTTCAACACCAAAAATACTTCGCTGTATCCCCGCTCCATTGCTGTGAAAGGAACGATAAGAGTTTAGCTACAAATAAAGACCCTGCACAAATACTTAGCCCTCTGAAAACACCCAGAAATGAAGACAACTCATTATACTCAAATCCCACTATAGTTAAAGGAACATTAGCCCATACAGATGAGAAAGGACCAGTGCAAGAACTCTGGCAACTCAAAAAGCCAGAGTGTCTTCTTTCCTCCACATAACTGCACTAGTTCCCTAGTGATGGTCCTTAACCAGGCTGAAATGGCTGAAATAACAGACACAGAATTTAGAATATGAATGGGAACAAAAACCACTGAGATTCAGAAGAAAGTCAAAACCCAATTCAAGGAATCTAAGGATTACAACAAAATAATACAGGAGCTGAAAGACAAAATGGCCATTTTAAGAAAGAACCAAACTGATTTGACAGAGCTGGAAAACACACTGCAAGAATTTCAGAATACAATGGCAAGTATTAACAGAAGAATAGAAGGAAGAGGCAAGAGGCATGTGAGACAAGGACAAGCTGAGGAAAGAATGTCAGAACCTGAAAACTGATTCTCTGAACTACCTCAGTCAGGCAAAAATAAAGAAAAAAAGAATTTTAAAAACAAAAAAAACCTCTGAGAAATATAGGATTGCGTAAAGAGACGAACTCTGTAACTCACTGGCATCCCTGAAAGAGAAGGAGGGAAAACAAGCAACTTGAAAAACATATTTGAGGATATTGTCCATGAAAATTTCCCAATCTCACTAGACAGGCCAATATTTAAATTCAGGAAATGCAGAGAACCCCTGTGAGATACAGTACAAAACAACCATCTTTAAGATGCATAATCATCATCAGATTCTCTGAGGTTGACATGAAAGAGAAAATACTAAAAACAACTAGGAAAAGAAGGGATAGGTCATCTACAAAGGGAACCCCCTTAGTATAACAGTGGACTTTTCAACAGAAACCTTATAAACCAGAAGAGATTGGGGACCTATATTCAGCATTCTTAAAGAAAGGAAATTCCAACCAAGAATTTTATATCCAGCCAAATTCAGCTTCATATGTGAGCAGAAATAAGATCCTTTTCAGACAAGAAAATGCTAAGGGAACTCACTATCACCAGAATTGCCTTACAAGAGGTCCCTAAAGGAGGGCTAAGTATGGAAAAGAAAGACTTTCACCAGCCATCACAAAAACACACTTAAGTAAATAGACCACTGACACTATAAAGCAACTACACAATCAATTCTACATAATAACCAGCTAACAATATGATAATAGAATTAAATCCACAAATATTTACATTAACTTTGAATGAGAACAGGCTAAGCAGCCTGATCAAAAGGCACAGAGTGGCAGCTTGGATAAAGAAGCAAGACTTAACTGTATGCTGTCTTCAAGTTACCCATCTCACATGCAAGAACATCTATAAACTCAAAGTAAAAGGATGGAGAAAAATCTATGAAGCAAATGGAAACCAAAAATATCAGGGGTTGCTATTCTTTTTTTGTTTTTAAGACAGAGTCTCACTGTGTTGCCCAGGCTGGAGTGCAGGGGTTGCTATTCTAATTTCAGACAAAACAGACTGTCAACCGACAATGATCAAAAAAGACAAAGAAGGGCATTACACAACGGCTAAGGGTTTGATTCAATAAGGCAATTTAACTGTCTTAAATATATATGCACCCAACACAGGGGCAACCAGATTCATAAAACAAGTTCTTAGAGACCTACAAAGAGACTTAGATAATTATACAGTAACAGTTGGAGAATTTAATATCCCATTGACAGTATTAGACAGATCAACAAGTCAGAAAACTAACAAAAATATTCAGGACCTGAACTCAGTACTTGACCAAATGGACCTAACAGGCATCCACAGAACTCTCCACCCCAAAACAACAGAAAGTACATTCTTCTCATCTGCACATGGCACATACTCTCAAATCGATCTCACAATTGGCCATAAAACAATTCTCAGCAAATTAAAAAACTGAAATCACACCAATCACACTCTTAGACCACAGTGCAATAAAAATTGAAATCAATACCAAGAAGATTGCTCAAAACTATAGAATTACAGATAAACTAAACCACATGATTATGAATGACTTCTGGGTAAGCAATGAAATTAAGGCAGAAATCAAGACATTCTTTGAAACTATGAGAACAGAAGACACAATATACCAGAATCTCTGGGACACAGCTAAAGCAGTAGTAAGAAGGAAGTATACAGCACTAAATCCCTACACAAAAATGTTAGAAAGATGTCAAATTAACAACCTAACATCATACTTTGAGGAACTATAAGAACAACCCCAAAGCTAGCAGAAGACAGAAATAACCAAAATCAGAGCTAAACGGAATGAAATTCAGAAGTAAAAAACCATACAAAAGATCAATAAAACAAGAAGTTCTTTATTTGAAAGAATAAATAAGTTGATATACTGCCAGCTAGACTAATAAAGTAAAAAAGAGAGAAGGTCCAAATAAACACAATCAGAAATGACAAAGGGGACATTACCACCAACTCCACAGAAATACGAAAAACCATCAGAGACTATGATAAACTCCTCTATGCATACAAACTAGAAAATCTAGTAGAAGTAGATAAATTCCAGAACACAAACACCCTCCCAAAACTGAATGAGGAAGAAATTCAAGCCCCGAATAAACCAATAATGAGTTTAGAAACTGAATCTGTAATAAAAAGCCTACCAACCAGAAAAAGGCCAGGGCCAGATAGATTCACAGTCAAATTCTACCAGAAGTATAAAGAAGAGCTGGTACCATTCCTACTGAAACTATTCCAAAAACTGAGGAGGAGGACTCCTTCCTAACTCATTCTATGAGGCCAGGATCATCCTGATAACAAAACCTGGCAGTGATGCAACAGAAAAAGAAAAATTCAGGTCATTAGCCTTGATAAAAATTGATGCAAAAATCCTCAACAAAATACTAGCAAACTGAATCCAGCAGCACACCAAAATGCTAATCCATCACAATCAAGTAGGTTTTATCTCTGGGATGTAAGGTTGGTTCAACATGTACAAATCAACAAATGTGATCCGTCACATAAACAGAACTAAAAACAAAAATCACACAATCACCTCAATAAATGCAGACAACGCTTTTGATACAATTCAGCATCCTTTCATGTTAAAAAAAATCCCTAACAACTAGGCATTGAAGGAACATACCTCAAAATAATAAGAGCCATCTATGATAAACCCACAGTCAAGATCATACTGAATGGGCAAAAGCTGAAAGCATTCCCCTTGAGAACCAGAACAAGACAAGGATGTCCACTTTCACCATTCCTGTTCAACATTGTATTAGAAGTCCTAGCCAGAGCAATCAGGCAAGAGAAAGAAATAAAAGGCATCCAAAGAAGCAGAGAGGAAGTCAAACTATCTCTGCAGACAATATGATTTTATCCCTAGAAAACCCATAGGCTCTGCCCTAAAGCTCCTAAATCTGAGAAACAATGTTAGCCAAGTGTATTAGTCTGTTTTCATGCTGCTTATAAAGACATACCTGAGACTGGGCAATTTGCAAATGAAAGAGGTTTACTGGACCTACAGTTCACCATGGCTGGGGAGGTTTCACAATCATAGTGAAAGGTGAGGAGCAGCAAGTCACGTCTTACATGAATGGCAGCAGGCAAAAAGAGAGCTTGTGCAGGAAAACTCCCTCTTATAATAACCATCAGATCTCGTGAGACTTACTATCATGAGAACAGCATGAGAAAGACCTGCCCCCATGATTCAATTACCTCCCACAGGGTCCCTCCCACAACACGTGGGAATTCAAGATGAGATTTTGGTGGGGACACAGCCAAACCATATTACCAAGTTTCTGGATACAAAATCAATGTACAAAAATCAGCAACATTTTCATACACCAATAATGTCCAACCTGAGTGCCAAATCAAGAATGCAATTTCATTCACAATAGCCACAGAAAGATTAAATACCTAGGAATACAGCTAACTAGGGAAGCAGAAGATCTCTACAACAAGAATTACAAAACACTGCTGAAAGAAATCAGAGATGACAGAAACAAATGGGAAAACATTCCATACTCATGGTTAGGAAGAATCAGTGTTGTTAAAACGACCATACTACTCAAAGCAATTTATACATTCAAAGCTATTTCTATCAAACTACCAATGACATTCCTCACAGAATTAGAAAAAACTATTCTAAAATTCATGTGGAACCAAAAAAGAGTCCAAAGAGCCAAGGCAATCCTAAGCCAAAAGAACAGAGCTGGAGGCATCATAGTACCCTACTTCAAAGTATTCTACAAGGCTACAGTAATCAAAACAACATGGTACTGGTACAAAAATAGATACATACTAATGGAATAGAATATAGAGCTCCCAAGTAAAGCTGCACACCTGCAGCCATCTGATCTTTGATAAAATTGACAAAAACAAGCAATGCAGAAAAGAGTCCCTATTCAATAAATAGTGCTAGGATAACTGGCTAGCCATATGCAGAAGACTGAAGTTGGAGCCCTTCCTTACACCATATACAAAAATTAACTCAAGAGGGATTAAATATTTAAATGAAAAATCTACAATTATAAAAACCCTTGAGGAAAACCTAGGAAATACCTTTCTAGACATAGGCCCTGGCAAAAATTTTGTGATAAAGATGCCAAAAGCAACAAAACGAAAATTGACAAATGGGACCTAATTAAACTAAAGAGCTTCTGCCTATCAAAAGAAACTATCAACAGAGTAAATAGACAACCCATAGAATGAGAAAAATATTTACAAACTATGCATCTGACAAAGGCCTAATATACAGAATCTATAAGAAACTTAAAAAAATTAACAAGCAAAAACAAACACCACTAAAAAATATCAAAGGACATGAACAGATACTTTTCAAAAGACATATGCATGTCCAAAAAGCTTATGAAAAAAATGTTCAACATCACTGATCATTAGAGAAATGCAAATCAAAACCACAGTGAAATACCATTTCACATCAGTTGGAATGGCTATTACTAAAAAGACAAAGAATAACAGATGCTCATGAGGCTTCAGAGAAAATGAAGTGTTTATACATTGTTGGTGGAAATGTAAATTAGTTCAGCCACTGTGGAAAGCAGTTTAGTGATTTCTCAAAGAACTTAAAACAGAACTACCATGTGACCCAGCAATCCCGTTATTGGGTATATGTCCACAGGAATATAAATTGTTCTACCAGAAAGACACATGCTGGCCAGGTGCGGTGGCTCACTCCTGTAATCCCAGCACTTTGGGAGGCTGAGGCAGGTGGATTGCTTGAGCCCAGGGGTTCGAGACCAGGTTGGGCAACAGGGCAAAACCCCATCTCTTCTAAAAATACAAAAATAAGCTGGGCATGGTGGCAGGTGCCTGTAATACCAGCTACTCAGAAGGCTGAGGTGGGAGAATCACTTGAACCCAGAATGTGGATGTTGCAGTGAGCTGAGATCATGCAACTGCACTCCAGCATGGGCAATAGAGTGAGACTCCATCTTAAAAAATAATGATTAAAAAAACACATGCAAATGTATGTTCATCACAGCACCATTCATAATAGCAAAGACATGGAATCAACCTAAGTGCCCATCAATGGTAGACTGGATAAAGAAAATGTGGTATATATACACCATGGAATACTACACAGCCATAAAAAGGAATGAGATCATGTCTTTTGCATCAACATGGATGGAGCTGGAGGCCATTATCCTAAGTGAACCAGTGCAGGAACAGAAAGCCAAACACTGCATGTTCTCACTTACAAGTGGGAGCTAAACATTGAGTACACATGGGCACAAAGAAGGGAACAATAGACACTGGGGCTTACTTGAGGGTGGAGAGTGGGACAGGGTGAGGATTGAAAAGCTATCCATTGAGTACTATGCTTATCACCTGGGTTATGAAATATGAAATTTATCTATAGAACCAACATGAAATTTATCTATAGAACCAACCTGCACACATGTATCCCTGAAACAAGAATAAAAGTTAAAATAAAATAAAATGGGCTCCCACACTATGTTTAGTTAATATAATTACTAAGACTCTTTTTACCTTTACATTTTTCTTCTCCTCTTCTTTCTCCCATGCCAACTACTTGTTGAAGACACTTGGTTTTTTAAATTCTGTAGAATTTCCCACATTCTGAATTGAGCTGATTATTTCCGTTTGACTGTGTTTGACATCTTCTTTTATCGCTCATATTTTCTATAAACTGGCAGGTTAATAAGGTGGCATCATTAGATTCAGGTCAATGTGTTCTCTTTTAATAACACTTTTTCTTTTTACATGGTGTGTGGCACTTCCTAGTGCATTATATCAGCCACTTCCTTTCTACAGATGTCACAGTTGATGACTGGGGGCAGGTGTTGTTAATCTGTGCCATACTTGCTAAGTGCCCTCATTAACCTTTCACTGATTTTTTTTAGCCATTGATAACCATTGTCCAGTTGATTAATTCATTAGGTATCACAAACTGTTGATTTCTATAATTCTCTATCATTCCTGCTAAGTTCTTTAGTTGATATTCTTATATAATAAGAATTTTTCCTTCACCAATTATTTGGTTGCCCTGAAATATGGTTTATATCCAAAAGCGAGACTAAATTCTTGATTCTGACCCTTTTGTAGAAAGTTTCAGAATAAGGAGTTGGTATACCACAAAGCTAGAGCCCAGGACCGTGTGACGCTAAGCCTTATTAAATTTCTCTTTAACTGGAGAGTTTAAAATGTTGTAAGAATAAAAGCAAAGTCTAAATGTCCTAGTTCTTTTTTGGCAGTCAGGTGGCTGTGGAGCCAGGATCCCTGAGATTCCCTGGTGCGGCTGTTTCAGAAGAAATGTCAGAGGTCACGAAGTGTCACTTGGTTGCACTTCATAGCAGTTACTGCCCTTTGCAGGCTGATTAGCCATCGCGATCCACATGGAGTTTCAACATCTAGATGGCCAACAGTCAGGTTTAATTAATAGCTTGGTGTCTGAGTCATATCCATCTATTCCCTCACTCCCCCCGCCCATGCTCCTGGCCACAAGGGCTGGAAGAGTGTGAGAGCATGTCTGCTCATCTCCTTCTCACTAGCTTTCCGGGGAAGTCAGGTGCCTTTGGAAAGAGAAGAGAATTATGTGAGTAAATACAGTGTTTCTTCTCCAGACCATGGGGGTTGCCTTTGTCAGCATCAGCAGAAAATCATAGATTGGAAGCGACTCGATGATTCTGCTGAGCTCGTCCTAGCATAGCAGATGGAACAAAACACATTTCTATGTGCTCATGCAAATACCTGAAAATTGTTTTACCTTGGGCCTTCAAAATGGAAATGATTAAAAAAAAAAACCTCCAGAAGGCACCAGTGCAATTGTGGGAGTTTCCATTAACTACCCTTGTCACACCTGCTGCTCTTCTCGGCTGAGGACAAGGGACAAGAGACAGGGTTGTCTCTGGCCACAATTGCCCTTGGACAGGTGGGCCCTTCTCTAGACTCTGTTTCATCCCTACATTTGCAATGTTCTTACTAATCCTCGATGGGACAAATGAGCCCAGCTTTTAGTTTTCTCAAAGGAATCGCATTAGATGAGGGACAGATTTAGAACTTTAATATTCTATTCTCCACCCCACACTTCACACCCTGCTGGTCAGAACACCAAAGGGAAGATTCCTGTGCACAAGTGTCTTGGAGACAGGGGGTAGGGAGTGTCAGAGTAGATTGCATCTGAGAATACAGAGAGAAAGGCAGGAGGTCGCAGGAGAGGAGAGGAGAGGAGTGCAGCTGGGTCTCAGAGACCGGTGCATCCCAAGGGGAGAACCCCATGCTCCTCTCTGGCTCCTGATTTCCTGTTGGTCCTCTTCTTTGTTCCTCAAGGTCCCAGTTGTAATAGCTTTTTGCACATGGTCTAGTAATGGGTCTCTAGAAGAGCCAGTGTCAGTGGAGTGGCAGTGGTAAGCATGGGCACAGGACATATACTTTCTGCTTCTCCCATGCTTATTGTTGATGTGGCCACAGGGCAGAGATGTCTGATGAAGAAAGAACTACCTTCTTTCTGAAGTCCAGGTGGGGTCCCCCAAGCATTTTTGGAGGCTGGCTAGTGCATGCTGTAGGCGTGATCCTGTGGTCTGAACCAGCAGCCTCCTGTTCCCTGTCAAGGGATAATGTCTCCCTATTGGTGCTGGGTGGGGCAAGAGGTGGCATTTAGGATCAGCATTGCCCAGGCCAGGTGCTCAGAACACCCTCACCCACAAACACACACACGGACCATGGATGCCCTTGCCCTGGCTAACTCCAGATACCCCTGCCCTCAAAGGGCAGTTCAGTTCCTTCACCAGAAATTGTATTTCATAGTAATAAGCTTCTCTGTTCTAGAAACATTTGTTAATTTTACAAAAAATGTCATAGTTTAAAAAATATCTGTATGTCTGGAATATAGGGAGTACTTAATGAGTGTTTATTGAATGAATGAGTGTGTGAAGGAAGCAATAAAAAAAATTACAACAGAAAACAATTCCACAATGGCACTTCCAGAATAAATGGATTAAATCTCAATGCTTCTTTTTTAGGGCTCTTCTATGGTTGGAGCTGCTCACTTAGATAGTAGTGATAATTCTCATCCACGGAGACCAACAGGAGCCAATTCCCATAGACACACTTTCTCTGTCAACCTAAATAACAGAAAGACTCTCTAATAGAAAATGATATTTATTTGGGAATAGGGCATTGCAATGAAAATATGAGTGCCACAATGAACTATGTGTGTGTTCAGGGAGATAAAAGAAGACAAAGGTTTTTAAAGGAAAAATGAGGAGGATTACTCGATTGTTTTGAGATAATTATCTTTGGCTACCACGGTCAATAACAACGGTGATGCCAGTTGAGGTTGGACAGGAAATTCCTGGGCAGGTGTCCTTACAGAAGTATTTTTTGTGGGAAGTAGCAATGACCTTTGTGCAAGGTTGTGGTTTTTGTAGTCTTTTGTGATATGTTTTGTTATCAGGCATATGAGCATGAGAAACTTCTCTTCATGGCCTTCCCTGTCTCTATCTGTCAGGTATTTATGGTTTGTTTAACACAAGTGACTCCATTTTGATTCTGAAAACTTTGACAGCTCCAATGCCATGACCTTGAAGTCTGGTATTGCTACCTGTTGTTTTACATGTGAGGCCACTAAGGATGGAGGAGCTGAGCACAACAACTGATTGGGGATACCTGGCAGATCTGGGCTTGTTCTCTTGCTCCACATAGCTTCCGGGGCTACCGTGTGCATGGAGCAAATGAGTGGAAGGTTGTGAAGCACTGCTCCGTGGAAAGAGTCGCAGAGCAAGCACTTACATGCACAAGAGCTCATGCAGCCTGCAGGAGACCCACACTCAAGCAATGCCCAGCTCACTCTTCATATGTGAGCTCCACAGGACTGTGTCCACTCAGAGGGGTCACTAGTCTTGTTTACAGAGACTTAATGTCCCCCTCGCATCTGCCCAGAAAGGGGATAGATTTCTATCGCGTAAAGGATGGATATGTGGGAAGCTGTCTCCGTCAACACTTATTTCAGAATCAAGAAGTTCAAGAGTATTTAGTGTCTCTACCTAAAGCACAGGCTGAAAATCTCTTGGCAAGTCAAATCACATCTCTCCTTTGCTTCAACTCTTCCAGAGATCCATCACACTCAGAATAAAATCTGAAGTCAGATCAAGGCCTCTACGCCCGCAGCCCAGTCTTGTCTGCCTTTTCACCTCCCTGTTCCCCGCCCCTCTTGCTCACTTCTGCCTGTGCAGTGGCTGGTCCCTCTGCCTGGCACTCTCTTTCCTCACCTTCCTCATGATTCAGACATCAGATGGTTGAGGTCTGAGGACCCTGTGTGATGAAGGCCATCCTATCCTCTGCTCCTCTCTCCCATCACGATGTCAGTTAGATGGTTTCCGTGGGGGTCCAGGAGGGTCCGTATGCCCCTCTCCATCTCAGTTTCCTCTATTGTTAACATCTTGCAATAGTGTGATACTTTTATTAAAATTGATGAGCTAATATTGATAGATGATGATGATGATGATGATTACTCTTAGAGACAGGGTCTTATTCTCTCACCCAGGCTGGAGTGCCGTGGTGTGATCTAGTTCATTGTAACCTTGAATTCCTGGGCCCAAAGAGTCCCCCACTTCAGCCTCCCTCCCAAGTGGCTAAGACCACAGGCATACACCACCATACCTGGCTAGGACCACAGGTGCACACCACCACACCTAGATTTTAAAATTATTTTTTTGTAGAGATGAGGTTTCATTATGCTTTGTTGCCCAGGTTGGTCTTGAACTCCCATCCTCAAGCAATCCTAACACCTTGGCCTCCCCAAAGGCTGGGATTACAGACATCAGCCACCACGCCTGGCCTAATGCATCGTGATTAACTAAAGTAGTTTACATTGAGGTTTCCTGTTGATGTTAAACCCCCACTCTGTGGGGTTTGACAAATGCAAAATGCCATGTATCCACCATGACAGTATCATACAGATTAGATTCACTGCCCTAAAAATCCCCTGTGCTCCACCTTTTTATCTTTTCTACCTACTGGTTCCAAACATGATATTTTTACTTTCTCATAGTTTTGCCTTTTCTATTAAATAGAATGTCATATAGTTGAAGTCATATAATTATGTAGCCTTTTTGACTCAGTAATATGCATTTATTTTCTCTGTGTCTTTTTGTGGCCTGAAAGCACGTTTCTTTTTATCTCTTTTATCATTATGTTGCATGGATGTAAATTATAGTTTTCTTTTTTTTTTTTTGAGATGTATTCTCGCTCTGTCACTGAGGCTGGAGCGCAGTGGCACAATCTCGGCTCACTGCAAGCTCTGCCTCCCAGGTTCACGCCATTCTCCTGCCTCAGCCTCCAGAGTAGCTGGGACTACAGGTGTCCACCACCACACCTGGATAATTTTTTTGTATTTTTAGTAGAGAAAGGGTTTCACCATGTTAGCCAGGATGGTCTCAATCTCCTGAACTCGTGATCTGCCTGCCTTGGCCTCCCAAAGTGCTGAGATTACAGGCGTGAGCCACCGTGCCCAGACGTAAATTATAGTTCTTTAAAAAAATCTATTCACTTATTGAAAATCATCTTGATTGCTTCCAATTTTTGGCAGTTGTAAATAAAGCTGCTATAAACACTTGTGCATAGGTTTTTGTGTAGACATTTAAGTTTTCAACTCATTTGGGTAAATAGTCAGGAGCACAGTTGCTGGATCATATCATAAGACTAGTTTTTGCTTTGTAAGAAACTGCCAAACTGTCTTCCAAAATCACTGAGTGGTTTTTGCACTCCCACCAGCAGTAAACGGGAGTTCCTGTTGCTCCACATCCTTGCCAGCATTTGGTGGTTTTGGTATTTTGGAATTGGGCCATTTTAAAAGGCGTGTAGTGGTCTCTCATTCTTGCTTTAATTTGCAATTCCCTAATGATATTTGAAATTGAACATCTTTTCGTATGCTTATTTGTCATCTGTATATCTTCTTTGGTGAGGTGTCTGCTCAGATCTTTTGCTCACGTCTTAACTGTTTGTTTTCTTATTGACAAGTTTTAAGAGTTCTTTGCATATTTTAAATACAACTTCTTCATCAAATATGTATTTTGCAAATATTTTCTCCAAGTTGTCGGCTTGTCTTTTCCTTCTATTAAAGACTGTTAAGAGATTTCCCAGGTGTTTGAGAAGCACTAGACTAAACTACTGGCTGCTATGGGACTTCAGGACAGAAGGGCAGAGTCATCAAAGACAACTTCATAGCGTTAGTACTGGTAGCCACTTAGAACAGTTCCAGCATGCCATAAAATTTATAAAAGTGTTTGTAAGAGAAATAAAATTGAGTAAAACTTAAAACTTCCAAATCATGGATGTTGCAAGAAGATAGTACTTTAAATGGACCTCAAAGATGAAGGAAATTAAGGAAACTGTTCTTTAGTAGAGAGAAAGAAAGTGAAATGTGGTTTATAACACAATAATAACAAAATGAAGGCCCATTATGTATATACACATATGTTATACATACATATTTCATATACATATACATATTATATATAATATATATGTGTATATATGTCAAATATATGTCTCTAATACATGTCTATAATATATAAATGTATATTATATGTATATATTATATAATATATATAATATATGTATATATGGATATTATATGTATATATAATACGTACATAATATATGTATCTATTATAATACACGCATAATATATTATAATATACATCTATTATATGTATCTACATATATGTATATCATATAATATACATAATATAATATACATATAATTTATAATATATAATATATAATATAATATAACATAAAATAATATAATATACATATAATATAATCTACATATTGTAATATACATCTATTATAATATATAATACATATATTATATATGTATGTATTATATATACACATTATATATGTACATAGTATATACATATTATATACGTACATAGTATATACATATTGTATACGTACATAGTATATACATATTATATTATGTATATAGTATATACATATATAGTGTATATAGTATATACGTATATGTATATGCATATATACATATAGTACATAGTATACACATATTATATATGTATATGGTATACACATATTATATATGTATATGGTGTATACATATATAGTATATATATACTATTATATATACCATATACATATAGTATATGTATACTATATACATATAGTACATATATATACTCTATACATATAGTATATATACATACTATAGACATATAGTGTATATATGTACTATATACATATAGTGTATATATGTACCATATACATATATGTACTATATACATATACATATAGTATATATATGGTATATATATATACATATAGTATATATACATATAGTATATATGTACATATAGTATATATACATATAGTATATATGTACATATAGTATATATGTACATATAGTATATGTACATATAGTATATATGTACATATAGTATATGTACATATAGTATATGTACATATAGTATATGTACATATAGTATATATGTACATATAGTATATGTACATATAGTATATACTATATACATATAGTATATACTATATATACATATATACATATGTAATGTGTATATAGTATATACATATGTATACATATGTATGTATATGTATACTATATACATATTTTATATATGTATATATGCATATACTATATACATATTTTATATATGTATATATGCATACACTATATACGTATTTTATATATGTATATATGCATACACTATATACATATTTTATATATGTATATATGCATACACTATATACATATTTTATATATGTATATATGCATACATATATACATATTTTATATATGTATATATGCATACACTATATACATATTTCATATATGTATATACTATATAGATATTTCATATATGTATGTATATACATATTTTACAAATGTATATATATACATATTTCCTAAATGTATATTATATACACATATTTTATAAATGTATATATTTACATATTTTATAAATATATAACATTTACATATTTTACAAATGTATATCATATATACATATTTTATATATGTGCATAATGTATACATATTTTATATATGTGCATAATATACACAGATCATATTTTATATTTGTGCATAATATATACAGATCATATTTTATATATGTGCATAATATATACAGATCATATTTTATATATGTGCATAATATATACAGATCATATTTTATATATGTATGCATAAGCTATACATATTATATATAATACACGTATATATAAGATACACATATATAAGATATACCTAACATATCCATATATATGATATACATATCATACATATCATAAATATTATATGTATACAAATTATATATATAATATATGCATATTATGTATAATATATACGTATACTATGTATGTGCATATAATATGCATATATTATATATGTATATTTCATATATGTGTATTTGTACATATTATATGTATATATAATATGTACATATAGACATATATACATCTATGTACATATAGACATATATACATCTATGTACATATATACACATATATACATATATTATATGTACAAATATAACATATGTACATATAATATACAGATATATCCTATATATTATATATACGTAGATGTATATATAATATATACATATCCTTTATATTACATATACATCTACGTATATATAATATATGCATATCCTTTGTATTATATATACATCTATATATAATATATACATATCCTATATATAATATATAATATATACATATCCTATATATATATACATATCCTATATGTACACATCCATATATAATATATATACATATGTATATATAATATATAGGATAATATATGTACATATATCTATGTACATATATACATCTATGTACATATATACACATATATACATATATTATATGTACATATATAACATATGTACATATAATATACAGACATATCCTATATATTATATATACGTAGATGTATATATAATATATGCATTTCCTTTATATTACATATACATCTACGTATATATAATATATGCATATCCTTTGTATTATATATACATCTATATATAATATATACATATCCTATATATAATATATAATATATACATATCCTATATATACATACATATCCTATATATACACATCTATATATAATACATATATACATATGTATATATAATATATAGGATAATATATATACTATATAGTATAATATAATGTATAGGATAATATACATATATAATATATGCATATAGAATATATGTAATATATACTTACAGTATATGCATATTATATATACATGTACATATAATATGTATTATATGTACATCTTATATATACATATATACTATATAATATATAATATGCATATTACATAATAAATATATATTATAACGTATAATATATTGTATTATATAATATATATGATAATATGTATTATATAATGTAATATACATATTATGTACATATTATATGGTATATATTATGTAGTATATAATATATACATGATATAGTATACAATATACATATTATGTAGTATATATGTGCATATTCCATAGTATATATTCACATTATATAGTATATATGCATATATAAGATATACATATAATACATATCATATATATATGTATATATAATATATATTATATTATAGATTATTATATATAACGTATTATATATGCATATAATATATAATATATATACAATTATACATATAATATATGTGTATATAAAAAATGTATATAAAAATAAGTATATATAAAATATTTATTATATATAATATGTATATTATGTATAATGTAATATATTATATATTATATGTATATATGCATATATATGTATATAATATGTATATATACATAGATCATATACATACCTACATGTTATATACATATACACATATTATATTGTATACATATTATATACAATATATAAATATTATATGCCTTTTATATACATATTGTATGCCTCTTATATACATAATATATGCATATATCATATGTATATATTATATACATTATTATATCTAATATATACATTATATAAGTATACATATAATACAGATATATATAATATATACATATAATATACATTATAGACATATATACACATATAATATGTATATGCATATATAATATTTGTGTAATACATTTATATATAATATAATATACATGTATTATATGTGTATATATATAAAACAGGCCTTCGTTTCATTGTTCTGTTATAAACCACAGTTCACTTTCTTTTTCTCTACTAAAGAACATTTTCTTTAATTTTACTCTGGTTTCCTTCCTGCCCGAAAAACCATTCCTGATTATGTTCATGCATTGACTTTTGCTCATGTTTTCTTTTTTTCTCTTTTTTTTTTTTTATAAAAGGACCATTTATTATGATCAAGTGGGATTTATTCCAGGAACATAAAGTTGGTTAAACATTTCAGTACAAAAATACAACTTACCATATTAAAGAATAAAAAGAAAACTCTTAATATTATTTCAACATATGTAGAAACATTTTACTTAATTTCATATATATTTGTGATAAAAATTCAAATGATTTAATCCATAATCTGATAAATGCTGTGTTTGGAAAACATACAGTTTGCATCATATTTAATGGTAAAATATTGACTCTAAATTTGGTTGACTGTTACCACTTTTATTTATATTATTTTTTTTGCTATTTATTTATTTATTTATTTTATTTTTTAAATTTTATTATTACTATACTTTAAGTTTTAGGGTACATGTGCACAATGTGCAGGCTTGTTACATATGTATACATGTGCCATGTTGGTGTGCTGCACCCATTACCTCGCCATTTAGCATTAGGTATATCTCCTAATGCTATCCCTCCCCCCCTCCCCTCCCCCCACCCCACAACGGTTCCTGGAGTGTAATGTTCCCGTTCCTGTGTCCATGTGTTCTCATTGTTCAATTCCCACCTATGAGTGAGAACATGCAGTGTTTGGTTTTTTGTCCTTGGGATAGTTTGCTGAGAATGATGGTTTCCAGTTTCATCCATGTCCCTACAAAGGACATGAACTCATTGTTTTTGATGGATGCATAGTATTCCATGGTGTATATGTGCCACATTTTCTTAATCCAGTCTGTCGTTGTTGGACATTTGGGCTGGTTCCAAGTCTTTGCTATTGTGAATAGTGCCGCAATAAACATATGTGTGCATGTGTCTTTATAGCAGCATGATTTATAATCCTTTGAGTATATACCCAGTAATGGAATGGCTGGGTCAAATGGTATTTCTAGTTCTAGATCCCTGAGGAATCACCACACTGATTCCCACAATGGTTGAACTAGTTTACAGTCCCACCAACAGTGTAAAAGTGTTCCTATTTCTCCACATCCTCTCCAGCACCTGTTGTTTCCTGACTTTTTAATGATTGCCATTCTAACTGGTGTGAGATGATATCTCATTGTAGTTTTGATTTGCATTTCTCTGATGGCCACTGATGATGAGCATTTTTTCATGTGTCTTTTGGCTGCATAAATGTCTTCTTTTGAGAAGTGTCTGTTCATATCCTTTGCCCACTTTTTGGTGGTGTAGTTTGTTTTTTTCTTGTAAATTTGTTTGAGATCGTTGTAGATTCTGGATGTTAGCCCTTTGTCGGATGAGTAGGTTGCGAAAATTTTCTCCAATTTTGTAGGTTGCCTGTTCACTCTGATGGTAGTTTCTTTTGCTGTGCAGAAGCTCTTGAGTTTAATTAGATCCCATTTGTCAATTTTGGCTTTTGTTGCCATTGCTTTTGGTGTTTTAGACATGAAGTCCTTGCCCATGCCTATGTCCTGAATGGTATTGCCTAGGTTTTCCTCTAGGGTTTTTATGGTTTTAGGTCTAACATGTAAGTCTTTAATCAATCTTGAATTAATTTTTGTATAAGGTGTAAGGAAGGGATCCAGTTTCAGCTTTCTACATATGGCTAGCCAGTTTTCCCAGCAGCATTTATTAAATAGGGAATCCTTTCCCCAACACTTGTTTTTGTCAGGTTTGTCAAAGATCAGATAGTTGTAGATATGCGGCATTATTTCTGAGGGCTCTGTTCTGTTCCATTGATCTATATCTCTGTTTTGGTACCAGTACCATGCTGTTTTGGTTACTGTAGCCTTGTAGTATAGTTTGAAGTCAGGTAGCATTTTGCCTCTGGCTTTGTTCTTTTGGCTTAGGATTGACTTGGCAATGTGGGCTCTTTTTTGTTTCCATAGGAACTTTAAAGTAGTTTTTTCCAATTCTGTGAAGAAAGTCATTGGTAGCTTGATGGGGATGGCATTGAATCTATAAATTACCTTGGGCAGTATGGCTATTTTCATGATATTGATTCTTCCTACCCATGAGCATGGAATGTTCTTCCATTTGTTTGTATCCTCTTTTATTTCATTGAGCAGTGGTTTGTAGTTCTCCTTGAAGAGGTCTTTCCCGTCCCTTGTAAGTTGGATTCCTAGGTATTTTATCTCTTTGAAGCAATTGTGAATGGGAGTTCACTCCTGATTTGTCTCTCTGTCTGTTATTGGTGTATAAGAATGCTTGTGATTTTTGTACATTGATTTTGTGTCCTGAGACTTTGCTGAAGTTGCTTATCAGCTTAAGGAGATTTTGGGCTGAGACGATGGGGTTTTCTAGATATACAATCATGTCGTCTGCAAACACGGACAATTTGACTTCCTCTTTTCCTAATCGAATACCCATTATTTCCTTTTCCTGCCTTATTGCCCTGGCCAGAACTTCCAACACTATGTTGAACAGGAGTGGTGAGAGAGGGCATCCCTGTCTTGTGCCAGTTTTCAAAGGGAATGCTTCCAGTTTTTGCCCGTTCAGTATGATATTGGCTGTGGGTTTGTCATAGATAGCTCTTATTATTTTGAGATACGTCCCATCAATACCTAATTTATTGAGAGTTTTTAGCGTGAAGGGTTGTTGAATTTTGTCAAAGGCCTTTTGTACATCTACTGAGATAATCATGTGGTTTTTGTCTTTGGTTCTGTTTATATGCTGGATTACGTTTATTGATTTGAGTATGTTGAACCAGCGTTGTATCCCAGGGATGAGGCCAGCTTGATCATGGTGGATAAGCTTTTTGATGTGCTGCTGGATTCTGTTTGCCAGTATTTTATTGAGGATTTTTGCATCAATGTTCATCAAGGATATTGGTCTAAAATTCTCTTTTTTGGTTGTGTCTCTGTCAGGCTTTGGTATCAGGATGATGCTGGCCTCATAAAATGAGATAGGGAGGATTCCCTCTTTTTCTATTGATTGGAATAGTGTCAGAAGGAATGGTACCAGCTCATCCTTGTACCTCTGATAGAATTCGGCTGTTAATCCATCTGGTCCTGGACTTTTTTTGGTTGGTAAGCTGTTGATTATTGCCACAATTTCGGAGCCTGTTATTGGTCTATTCAGAGATTCAACTTCTTCCTGGTTTAGTCTTGGGAGCTTGTATGTGTCAAGGAATTTATCCATTTCTTCTAGATTTTCTAGTTTATTTGCATAGAGGTGTTTGTAGTATTCTCTGACGGTAGTTTCTATTTCTGTGGGATTGGTGGTGATATCTCCTTTATCATTTTTTATTGCATCTATTTGATTCTTCTCTCTTTTCTTCTTTATTAGTCTTGCTAGCTGTCTATCGATTTTGTTGATCTTTTCAAAAAACCAGCTCCTGGATTCATTAATTTTTGAAGGGTTTTTGTGTCTCTGTTTCCTGCAGTTCTGCTCTTATTTTAGTTATTTCTTGCCTTCTGCTAGCTTTTGAATGTGTTTGCTCCTGCTTTTCTAGTTCTTTTAATTGTGATGTTAGGGTGTCAATTTTGGATCTTTCCTGCTTTCTCTTGTGGGCAATAGGAACAGCTCCAGTCTACAGCTCCCAGTGTGAGCAACACAGAACACGGGTGATTTCTGCATTTCCATCTGAGGTACTGGGTTCATCTCACTAGGGAGTGCCAGACAGTGGGTGCAGGACAGTGGGTGCAGCGCACTGTGCGCGAGCCAAAGGAGGGCGAGGCATTGCCTCACTTGGGAAGCACAAGGGGTCAGGGAGTTCCCTTTCCTAGTCAAAGAAAGGGGTGACAGATGGCACCTGGAAAATCGGGTCACTCCCACCCTAATACCGTGTTTTTCCAACGGGCTTAAAAAAAGGTACACCAGGAGATTATATCCCGCATCTGGCTCAGAGGGTCCTATGCCCACGGAGTCTCACTGATTGCTAGCATAGCAGTCTGAGATCAAACTGCAAGGTGGCAGCGAGACTGGGGGAGGGGTGCCCGCCATTGCTCAGGCTTGATTAGGTAAACAAAGCAGCCTGGAAGCTCGAACTGGGTGGAGCCCACCACAGCTCAAGGAGACCTGCCTGCCTCTGTAGGCTCCACCTCTGGGGGCAGGGCACAGAAAAACAAAAAGACAGCAGTAACCTCTGCAGACTTAAATGTCCCTGTCTGACAGCTTTGAAGAGAGTAGTGGTTCTCCCAGCACGCAGCTGGAGATCTGAGAACGGGCAGACTGCCTCCTCAAGTGGGTCCCTGACCCCTGAGCAGCCTAACTGGGAGGCACCCCCCAGTAGGGGCAGACTGACACCTCACACAGCCGGGTACTCCTCTGAGACAAAACTTCCAGAGGAACGATCAGGCAGCAGCATTTGTGGTTCACCAAGATCCACTGTTCTACAGCCACCACTGTTCTGCAGCCACCGCTGCTGATACCCAGGCAAACAGCGTCTGGAGTGGACCTCTAGCAAACTCCAACAGATCTGCAGCTGAGGGTCCTGTCTGTTAGAAGGAAAACTAAGAAACAGAAAGGACATCCACACCAAAAACCCTTCTGTACGTCACCATCATCAAAGAACAAAACTAGATAAAACCACAAAGATGGGGAAAAAACAGAGCAGAAAAACTGGAAACTCTAAAAAGCAGAGCGCCTCTCCTCTTCCAAAGGAACGCAGCTCCTCACCAGCAATGGAACAAAGCTGGATGGAGAATGACTTTGACGAGTTGAGAGAAGAAGACTTCAGATGAACAAACTACTCCGAGCTAAAGGAGGAAATTCAAACCAATGGCAAAGAAGTTAAAAACTTTGAAAAAAAATTAGACGAATGGATAACTAGAATCACCAATGCAGAGAAGTCCTTAAAGGAGCTGATGGAGCTGAAAGCCAAGGCTCGAGAACTACGTGAAAAATGCAGAAGCCTCAGGAGCCAATGAGATCAACTGGAAGAAAGGGTATCAGTGATGGAAGATGAAATGAATGAAATGAAGCAAGAAGGGAAGTTTAGAGAAAAAAGAATAAAAAGAAACAAACAAAGCCTCCAAGAAATATGGGACTATGTGAAAAGACCAAATCTACATCTGATTGGTGTATCTGAAAGTGATGGGGAGAATGGAACCAAGTTGGAAAACACTCTGCAGGATATTATCCAGGAGAACTTCCCCAATCTAGCAAGGCAGGCCAACATCCAGATTCAGGAAATACAGGGAATGCCACAAAGATACTCCTCGAGAAGAGCAACTCCAAGACACATAATTGTCAGATTCACCAAAGTTGAAGGAAAAAATGTTAAGGGCAGCCAGAGAGAAAGGTCGGGTTACCCACAAAGGGAAGCCCATCAGACTAACAGCGGATCTCTAGGCGAAACTCTGCAAGCCAGAAGAGAGTGGGGGCCAATATTCAACATTCTTAAAGACAAGAATTTTCAACCCAGAATTTCACATCCAGCGAAACTAAGCTTCATAAGTGAAGGAGAAATAAAATACTTTACAGATAAGCAAATGCTGAGAGATTTTGTCACCACCAGGCCTGCCCTAAAACAGCTCCTGAAGGAAGCACTAAACATGGAAAGGAACAACTGGTACCAGCTGCTGCAAAAACATGCCAAAATGTAAAGACCATTGAGGCTAGGAAGAAACTGCATCAACTAACGAGCAAAATAACCAGCTAACATCATAATGACAGGACCAAATTCACACATAAGAATATTAACTTTAAATGTAAATGGACTAAATGCTCCAATTAAAAGACACAGTCTGGCAAATTGGATAAAGACTCAAGACCCATCAGTGTGCTGTATTCAGGAAACCCATCTCACATGAAGAGACACACATAGGCTCAAAATAAAGTGATGGAGGAAGATCTACCAAGCAAATGGAAAGCAAAAAAAGGCAGGGGTTGCGATCCTAGTCTCTGATAAAACAGACTTGAAACCAACAAAGATCAAAAGAGACAAAGAAGGCCATTACATAATGGTAAAGGGATCAATTCAACAAGAAGAACTAACTATCCTAAATATATATGCACCCAATACAGGAGCACCCAGATTCATAAAGCAAGTACTGAGTGATGTACAAAGAGACTTAGACTCCCACACAATAATAATGGGAGACTTTAACACCCCATTGTCAACATTAGACAGATCAACGAGACAGAAAGTTAACAAGGATACCCAGGAATTGAACTCAGCTCTGCACCAAGTGGACCTAATAGACATCTACAGAACTCTCCACCCCAAATCAACAGAATATACATTTTTTTCAGCACCACACCACACCTATTCCAAAATTGACCACATAGTTGGAAGTAAAGCACTCCTCAGCAAATGTAAAAGAACAGAAATTATGACAAACTATCTCTCAGACCACAGTGCAAACATACTAGAACTCAGGATTAAGAAACTCACTCAAAACCACTCAACTATGTGGAAACTGAACAACCTGCTCCTGAATGACTACTGGGTACATAACGAAATGAAGGCAGACATAAAGATGTTCTTTGAAACCAACGAGAACAAAGACACAACATACCAGAATCTCTGGGAAACAGTCAATGCTCACGTTTTCTTAATCAGTTGAATTCTTTCCTATCCTAATGTCTAATAACTTCTTCATCTTTAAGGTCCATTTAAAGTACTATCTTCTTGCAACATCCATGATTTGGAAGTTTTAGGTTTTACTCAATTTTATTTCTCTTACAAACACTTTTATAGATTTTATGGCATGCTGGAACTGTTCTAAGTGGCTACCAGTACTAACGCTATGAAGTTGTCTTTGATGACTCTGCCCTTCTGTCCTGAAGTCCCATAGCAGCCAGTAGTTTAGTCTAGTGCTTCTCAAACACCTGGGAAATCTCTTAACAGTCTTTAATAGAAGGAAAAGACAAGCCGACAACTTGGAGAAAATATTTGCAAAATACATATTTGATGAAGAAGTTGTATTTAAAATATGCAAAGAACTCTTAAAACTTGTCAATAAGAAAACAAACAGTTAAGACGTGAGCAAAAGATCTGAGCAGACACCTCACCAAAGAAGATATACAGATGACAAGTAAGCATACGAAAAGATGTTCAATTTCAAATATCATTAGGGAATTGCAAATTAAAGCAAGAATGAGAGACCACTACACGCCTTTTAAAATGGCCCAATTCCAAAATACCAAAACCACCAAATGCTGGCAAGGATGTGGAGCAACAGGAACTCCCGTTTACTGCTGGTGGGAGTGCAAAAACCACTCAGTGATTTTGGAAGACAGTTTGGCAGTTTCTTACAAAGCAAAAACTAGTCTTATGATATGATCCAGCAACTGTGCTCCTGACTATTTACCCAAATGAGTTGAAAACTTAAATGTCTACACAAAAACCTATGCACAAGTGTTTATAGCAGCTTTATTTACAACTGCCAAAAATTGGAAGCAATCAAGATGATTTTCAATAAGTGAATAGATTTTTTTAAAGAACTATAATTTACGTCTGGGCACGGTGGCTCACGCCTGTAATCTCAGCACTTTGGGAGGCCAAGGCAGGCAGATCACGAGTTCAGGAGATTGAGACCATCCTGGCTAACATGGTGAAACCCTTTCTCTACTAAAAATACAAAAAAATTATCCAGGTGTGGTGGTGGACACCTGTAGTCCCAGCTACTCTGGAGGCTGAGGCAGGAGAATGGCGTGAACCTGGGAGGCAGAGCTTGCAGTGAGCCGAGATTGTGCCACTGCGCTCCAGCCTCAGTGACAGAGCGAGAATACATCTCAAAAAAAAAAAAAGAAAACTATAATTTACATCCATGCAACATAATGATAAAAGAGATAAAAAGAAACGTGCTTTCAGGCCACAAAAAGACACAGAGAAAATAAATGCATATTACTGAGTCAAAAAGGCTACATAATTATATGACTTCAACTATATGACATTCTATTTAATAGAAAAGGCAAAACTATGAGAAAGTAAAAATATCATGTTTGGAACCAGTAGGTAGAAAAGATAAAAAGGTGGAGCACAGGGGATTTTTAGGGCAGTGAATCTAATCTGTATGATACTGTCATGGTGGATACATGGCATTTTGCATTTGTCAAACCCCACAGAGTGGGGGTTTAACATCAACAGGAAACCTCAATGTAAACTACTTTAGTTAATCACGATGCATTAGGCCAGGCGTGGTGGCTGATGTCTGTAATCCCAGCCTTTGGGGAGGCCAAGGTGTTAGGATTGCTTGCGGATAGGAGTTCAAGACCAACCTGGGCAACAAAGCATAATGAAACCTCATCTCTACAAAAAATAATTTTAAAATCTAGGTGTGGTGGTGTGCACCTGTGGTCCTAGCCAGGTATGGTGGTGTATGCCTGTGGTCTTAGCCACTTGGGAGGGAGGCTGAAGTGGGGG
The DNA here is from genome assembly GCF_028885655.2 of Pongo abelii. Taxonomy (NCBI): domain Eukaryota; kingdom Metazoa; phylum Chordata; class Mammalia; order Primates; family Hominidae; genus Pongo; species Pongo abelii. The sequence goes on along the minus strand of NC_071996.2, from coordinate 25,808,257 downwards.
ACTCTTTGGGCCCAGGAATTCAAGGTTACAATGAACTAGATCACACCACGGCACTCCAGCCTGGGTGAGAGAATAAGACCCTGTCTCTAAGAGTAATCATCATCATCATCATCATCTGTCAATATTAGCTCATCAATTTTAATAAAAGTATCACACTATTGCAAGATGTTGACAATAGAGGAAACTGAGATGGAGAGGGGCATACGGACCCTCCTGGACCCCCACGGAAACCATCTAACTGACATCGTGATGGGAGAGAGGAGCAGAGGATAGGATGGCCTTCATCACACAGGGTCCTCAGACCTCAACCATCTGATGTCTGAATCATGAGGAAGGTGAGGAAAGAGAGTGCCAGGCAGAGGGACCAGCCACTGCACAGGCAGAAGTGAGCAAGAGGGGCGGGGAACAGGGAGGTGAAAAGGCAGACAAGACTGGGCTGCGGGCGTAGAGGCCTTGATCTGACTTCAGATTTTATTCTGAGTGTGATGGGTCTCTGGAAGAGTTGAAGCAAAGGAGAGATGTAATTTGACTTGCCAAGAGAGTTTCAGTCTGTCCTTTAGGTAGAGACACTAAATACTCTTGAACTTCTTGATTCTGAAATAAGTATTGATGGAGACAGCTTCCCACATATCCATCCTTTACGTGATAGAAAGCTATCCCCTTTCTGGATGGATGTGAGGGGGACACTGAGTCTCTGTAAACAAGACTAGTGACCCCTCTGAGTGGACACGGTCTTGCGCAGCTCACATATGAAGAGTGAGCTGGGCATTGCTTGAGTGTGGGTCTCCTGCAGGCTGCATGAGCTCTTGTGCATATAAGGGTTTGCTTTGTGACTCTTTCCACGGAGCAGTGCTTCACGACCTTCCACTCATCTGCTCCATACACACGGCAGCTCTGGAAGCTATGTGGAGTATATATATATATATGTATATACACATATATATATTTGAACATCATATTTTAAAACTTCTGATGGCTGTGAAACATACCATTACTCTTAGACTTTGTCATATGTTTTTGTAATTGGCCTGGTGCTTTTCCCCTTTCTTTGAGCCATGAGAGTCATAAACTGTTAAAATCACCAGAGTAATACAGAAAAGAGAAGTCAAAGCCTATGGTGGCTTCCAGAACTATCACCAGAATCACTGAACCAGGAAGTGTATTATTTCAAATCCAGCTGGAAGAACATTCAAAGAGTTTTAAAGACATTGCACTTCCACTTCCCAACTCAGTATCATTTCCCACACATATTCAGCCACTATCCAATCTCATAACAAGCCAAAATCCATGACAGCCCTGTCTGAGGTTGTCTTCAGTGTGTGGGTGTTATTTGTGTTATTTGCAGTTAAATGAGTCCTTTGAGAATCCCATCTGGTGGTGGTTCATATTGTCTTGAAGACTCTTGGCAAGTTAAGGAATCTTGCTGAAGGAACCTGCTGAAGAACCCAAAGATTGTTCCAAGATGAATCTTTGTAAAAAACTGCATGCATTTATCCCAATATCCAAGTCCTCAAGTCAAAATAAAATGTGTGCTGAAGTTCTACAAATGGCACTGAAAAAAATGTAGGAAAGGTGAAGGATCTCATCTCTGATTTTAATGCATAGAGTTACACAAACACAGAAAATGAGGGATGGGAATTTAGACACTGCCATAATACTGGTTAGAGAAAGGCAGGAAGAAGGAAAAAGCATTATGTAGTACAGAGGCTTTCACCAGGACACACAGGAGAAGGAGATTATAAACCCAGGCGGTTGAGTGTGGACTCTACCCATTAACCTGAGCGCCTTGTAGAGCCCACTCCAATTTCGTAGGAATATTTTCCCCATCACTGGCCCTTTGCTTTAGATACTTTCAGGAACTAAAGGATGGCTTTATTGCAGTCTGTGGAGATGCACACTACAGTGGAAACACTCATCACAATATTAAGAGCTAAGTTCAAAGGAAAGTGAATTTTGTGGAAAAATAAAATGCCTGTTGATTACATTTTCTTCCCCATTGATACCAAATGAACATTTTCCATTTCTCTCAGCTGCTCTGGACTCCAAGATGGGTATCCTTTTTAAGATCCACAATTAATCACCTGATGGAAAGAGGCAGGGGATGTGGGTGGGGAGTGAGCAAGCAGGTATGAGAACAGAGGCAACCAGATCTGCGGGGAAAGGCACAATTGTAGCCATGTGAGAGGCTTGCCCTATGGGCAGTAATTTCCATTTACCCACAGGTTTCCATTCTGCCAAATGCAAACAGCAGGAAAACAAGCAGATAGCCCTATGAAATAATACACCTTGCTTCGCCTGTGTTGGCTACACAATTTGGAAGGCTGATGTCGGAGAAAAAACACTGTTAGGAATTTTAGTTTTCAAATTATGAAACGTTCATCTGCTACTTGAAAGGGAAACATGTCCTGGGAGAAGATGAGCACACATGAGCACAGCCCAGGGACATCCTTCCATCTTATCATTTAATATCTCATTATCACATGTCAGGAGGGAACGAAGGCACCTGGCATCATCTCACCACTCCAGCCCGGGCGACAGTGCGAGAGTCCGTCTCAAACAAACAAACAAACAAACACGTAAACAAACACTCCATTTGCCTCTCTCTCTTTCTACTTTCTTCTTTCGCCTCTCCCTGTGAAAAGTGGGTAGATGGGTATGCATTCAAATTACCTACTTAGGGAGACAAAAAGGCCACTTTTGAATTCTAAGTTCAACATCTACTAACCCAACTGTATATCTGAGGAAGAAAATGTTTTTTAAACAGCTTCTTCTGTCTCTTTTTGCAAACAGTGTTAAAGGGGGTATGTAATAATTTCTTAAATTCCCTTTGCTTGATTTAAATTGATTAAAATATTGGTTGGCCATCTTATATTTAATTTAATTTAATCGTTCAACAATATTTTTTCAGGCCTCTATTATGGGCAAGTCATTTTGCTAGATCTGGGGTACAAAGATGACTAAAGCATAGTTGTTTTACTTAAGGAGCTCCAAGTTTAGAAGGAAAGGCCAGAAGTAGATCCTGACATTCACAAGATAAACATTATTAAAGCTTTTGACGTTGATTTCATAATCTATTTCTCCCCATAACATGCAATAAGTTAAAACTGAAAAATTAATCTCATTCTAGTCCTTTATAATGCTTAAAGAGTCATTAATTAAGCAATTAATTAATTGAAATATTACTGAACATCTATTAAGCATCAAAGCCTCTCATGGAGCTTACTTTTATGTCAGAAAGTGGTAAAGGCCATGAAGAAAAAGGTAGGTTAAGGGAATAAAGAGAGATTGAAGACAAAGCTTTTTTTAATGGAATGTTCAGGGAAGGCCTCTTTAAGAAGGTGACATTTGAACAGAGAGGGAGTGAGCCACACAGATATCTGAGGAAACAGCAGATGCATAGGGTCTGAGGCAGGAATAAGTCAGGCACACTCAAGGAATAGCCAGGAAGCCAACCTGGCTATAGAAGTGGAAAGAGAAGTAAATGATGAGGAAGAGAAGAAGTGAAGGTCCATTGTGCATGGAAGGTCTATTGTGCATAGTTGCACTTGGTAAGGATTTTGGATTAAATCCTGGGTCCAGCAAGGAAAGCGGGTAATGGGCTGTGGAAAGTTTTGATAGATGTTGGTAACCTGAACTAGAGCAAAGATGGTGAGAAGGGCAGATTCTAGTTCTATGTTAGAGATAGAGCTAACAGGATTTGATAATAGATTATGTTATGGGATGAGAAATAAATGACTGGTGGCCAGGAATAGGCATTTATTGAGATGGAAAGGGTGAAGGGGTAGGGGATGGGGAGCAATGAAGAACGGGTTTGGGCTTGCATTTTAGAAGAGAAAAAAAAGGGATACAGAGAGTGGAAGCAACTGTGAGTCTGGAGTTTGGGGTGGCGTGAGGGAGATCTGGATATGAGAGTCCTGGGTGTAGGTGTTATTTGCAGCCCTAGGTTAGGCTGATATCCCCTGGAGAGTAAAAATAGACAGACGAGGAGTGAGGGCTGAGATCTGCACCACTCTAGGCTGTAGATGTTGGGAAGATGAGGAAGAATCTGGAAAGGTGACTGAGGGGGTATGAATAGTAAGATAGGACAGCTAAGAGAAACTGGGCTTCTGAATGACAAGTGAAAAAGTGCTGTAAGGAAGAAAAGCTCAACTTTGACATGCTGCTGAGAGGTTGACTTAAGGTGGAAAGTTTACTTTTTTTTTTCCACTTTTTGCCAGCTCTGAAAGTCAGCTTTTACATCTGCATATATTAAGAGCTAGTGGTAGCTTTCTTTTTTTCTTTTTAAAGAATCAATATTTTCAACTCTTAATAAAATATATTGCATGTAGTCAGTCTGTTTGGGATACTGTAACAAAATACCTTAGACTGGGTAATTTATAAATAGTAGAAACTTATTTTCTCACAGTTCTGGAGGCTGGGAAGTCCAAGATCAGAGCACCAGAAGATTCAGTGTCTGGTGGGGGCCTGCCCTCTGCTTCATAGGTGGTGTCTCTTGTCACATCCTCACATGGCAGAAGGGGCAAACTGCTCCCGTGTCTTATTATTATTATTATTATTGTTTTGCAGATCACAAATGAGTAATAGGATATCTTGGGGAAAATACAATGAAAAACAAACCTGTATCATTTTACAAATGTAAATACAGAGAAAAATTCTATATGGAAGCACATGAACTTCATAACAATAAACTTCATAACAATGTTACTCCTATAAAGGAGGAGAGGGGATTAGGACATGGAATATGGCCAAACGCAGGGAAATTGTATCGTGGGATGCCTGGGACAGTCCACATTTATTCTTGTTTTAATTACTGGTTGACTTAACTTATTTCCCTCATGTCTCTTTCATAAGGTCACTAATTCTGTTCACTATGGCTCCAAACTCATGACTTAGTCACCTCCTAAAAGCTGCACATTTTAATACTAACATATTGGCAACTGAATTTCAACATGAATTTTGAAGGAACACAAATATTCAGACCATAGCACATATGTAAGAGTTAGAGAACAAAAAAAGATGAGTTTGTGCTGAGATGGACTGCTATGCTGTGGGCTAGATTGTCTTACTAGTTACATTGATCTCACAACATTTGTATTTCACATAGCTACTTCAGCAAAAAGAAATTTTCTGTATGTCCTTGACCTTTAAATCTGATACCATGTAATTGAAATTTCAAGAGTTAAATTTATAAATGCTAGGACCAGACAACAAAGAGTTCCAAGGATTGTAATAGAGAACATGTACAATTTGGGCACAAAAATAGGAATCATCAATTTTGCTTTCAATGTGGTTTACTTATTTATAACCTGCCTTGTTCCAAACTGTAATCTTCCAGCAGGTAAAATCTGTGTCTAAAATACTCATTGTTGGCAGCAACTTAGACTAAGTGCCTGGGGGTAGAACAAAGATTAAAAAATACATGGAGGCAGAAATCTTCTGTTGACTCACTTTGGTCAATGTGTAGATGTTGCATTCCTCTCAAATTTTTAGTTTTTCACTGATATGGTCATTTAGATGCTAACCCCTCAGGCCAAATCCAGCCCACAGGCATATTTTGTTTGGTGTACACAAAGTTGGCTCACATTTAAAAATTGGGAGTTTTCATATGAAAATCCACAGTTATTGCTCCTTGTGAAAAAACAATTGCGACTATTCCATTCATCAATTTAAATTACCTGAGTAATCACTTTATTGATTTAAATTACCTGAGTGAGACTTAAAATCAAATTTGCAACCACTGATCCACAGGATGATTTATTTATCATATAAATTGTTACAACTGCATTTTCTTTCAATACAACCTCATGCGGCTTCCCCGTAAACATTTTTCAAGATGACAAAATCAAATCTTTTGTGTGCTACATGGTTTTGGATGCTGTTAAATTTTATTTAAATAATTGTTTTTAATATGTCAAAATGAAATGTATGTGGTTCTGATAGAGTTAATAAGTATATGTGGCCATATTTTCCAGAGTCAAAGTACTGTAAATAATTGATAAATTGACTCATTTTGGGAGTGCATATCCCCCAGGTTAGACCATCTAAACTCACCATGCTCCATTTTCTGAAATGGCTTTCATTAGTTGATTTCAAAGGGGTCCAGAATATGACATCCCAAAATATGCCACTTTGGCATAGGCTTATTCTGAGATGAAGACAAATGAGAAAAAATCAAACACAGGAAAGGTTCTCTGCTCTTTCCTTCTGCCTAAAAGCATGATGTAAATTTTCCTTGTGGAGATATCTGCTCCTCTCCTTCTTGTACCAGGAAGAGGAGATTAACCCTCATTACTGGAGTCAGAGATGGCACCAAGATGATTCTGTGTAAATAAGCTTTACTAAATAAACTTTATCTGCCATTCCATAGTTTCCTCTATGTATTTGCATTCCCACATTTTACTGCCCTAGAAACCAAAGCCTTCCTTCGTCTAGTCATTTGTCTAAATTTATCATCCTTTGTTAAAATGGTATATAGGCACCCAAGTCCAACCACTCTTTCAGAGTTTTCACTTCTTTTCTATGAAACCCATCATACATGTAAAAAATAGTAACATCAAATGGAACGTGTATGCTTTTCTCCTGTTAATACTATTTTTGTCACTTTAATTCACAGGCCCCTTTCAAATAACCTAAGAGAATAGAGAAAATTTTTTCCTCCACTACAGTTTATTTATTTACTTTTACATTTATGTGATGCCTTTTATGTGACAAATGCTGCTAGGGTATGGATATTAGAAATGAGTAAACTTGATTAACTGCCATCACGATTCAGTGGAAAGATGCATACGAAAGCACATAATCAAGATTCAGTGAAACATATTCCAGGAGAGATATTAGCACAAGGAACTATGGAATCACAGAGGAGAGGGACCACTAACCCCTTTAAATGAGAAGTTATCCAGTGTATTTTTAACTGTTAAATGAATATCATGTTACTCTATCGTGTGTAATGAGATCTGATGGAGATCTCATTCATAAATTCTCTCTCTCTCTCTTTCTGAATTTGTGTGTGTGAGAGAGATTAAAAGCATTTATTTAAGATGGTTTCTAGAGATGGGTTTACATAATAACACTAGGGACTATTTAGCAAAGAACTTTCCTGTCTTTAGCTTTGCCTTGTACCATAGATTGAGCAAGTCATTTATACTCTATAAATTCAGTTTGCATATCTATGAACAAGCATTAATTTAGATGATCACTTCTCAAATAGGGCTCCTCATATGAATTATAGGACACAGAAAATAATTTGAGTGACTATTTTCTCAATTCTCCCAAGGATGTTATATAAGTTGTGACATTCTAAATGCATGGGAGAGAAATTAATTCATTTCATACAATGGATGCTTTAAGAGATTAGGGCTTAATTCTCTCAAGAACCCTGTGGCGATCTTATATGGCTTTTAACTGGTTCATTGCTGCTCTATCCTCCACCCTCCTACAAGCCGGGAGTCCAGGTTATAAATGAGGAATATAGGTCACAGGTGTCATTATATATCTCGCCTCTCTCTGCGGTATAAGCCTCAGCTGGTTATAGGGTTTGGCCTACATGGATTACTGCTGCTAAGGCTAGGGTTGACACTGTCGTAATTTGCATAGGTTCTTTGTCCTTGAAAATGGAAATCTCAGAAATCTCAGAAAAGTAAGGAAAAAACCTCTAGTGTTCTAATCTGATTTTAGAACTAGACCTCCTGATAAAGAATTATGAACTTGAACTCAATCCAGGCTGCCATTGCTATATCAGGGAGTCATGGTTTCAAGAGAGCATAGTAAAATAACAATAACATAGAAAATGGCAGCTATTCATTATAAATAGTTGTTTTGTACATTACTTTATTTAATTATCGTGAGAATCCTGAGCTAGCATTCTTGTTCTCCATTTAACAGATGAGGAAACTCAGAGGAGTTAGGTCACTTGCCTAAAATCCAGGGCTAGTAAGTAGCAGAGGCAGGTTGCACACCAATGTCTCCATAGCCTTGGTAACCTTCCACTGTGCATCCTCTCTTTCAAGTCAAATAGGAGTCAGGTGATGCTTCCTAGAGAGGAGGAGTGGCAAGAACTATACAAAGACTTTGAACCTGTCAAAGTACTAGAAAGACTGGGCAAGCATGGAGATGACTTGGCTGACACTTGGAGGGTGCAAAGGTATTCCAGGTACTCTGAGGATCAAGCTAAAGGAAGGATCCCCAATTCTACCTCCAGCAGCTGATGGTACTGAGTGTAAGGAGCAACTGCTGCCTTGGCTGGAATTGATTCAGTGGCCCAGGGAGACAGGGGAAGACAGGGAAACAGGCAGATCTAAGCCCATTTGCAGATTAGTTGGGGAGGGGCTGGGATGGGTGCTGCTTTTGGTTCTATCTGTTGGAGCATGAACCTGTGCTCACATTTTTGGTTGTGAGAATTTGCTTTGAAATGGTATAGTGGACCCTGTCAGTGCTGCCATATATCCTCTCAGGTCAATTTTAATGTTTCTATACAATTCTTCTTCAAATTTAATAAGCTCTTGCCTTATTTTGAGGATTGTCTTCGGGCCAGTGGAGGATTCCTGCAGCATCAGATTGCCTGAGAGTTCACATCCTCAGGGCTGCCATTGGCTGGGTGACTGACACACAGGATCAGGGCTGCCCAGCCCCCTTATCTGGGTGAGATGGCTCTGAGATTACTAAGCTCCTGACTTCTCTCCTGCAGGATCAGCTGAGGCTACTTCAGCAGGAAGATTGTCTGAAATTATCCGCTTCTCTCTCTCTTTCTCTGTCTGCCTGTCTGTCTGTCTGTCTCTCTCTCACTAGTTTCTCCTTAATAAGTAATTTGCTCATGGTCTGTCTCTCACTAGTCCTTCCTTAATAAGTAATTTGCTCAAGATACTTATCTCAAGAGCTGCTTCAGGGAAAACTCACCTAAGACATACAGTATTCCTGTTTATATGTTACATACTTATATATTCAGCCTATGTTCCAAATTCACGGGAAGTCGTGTTCACTGAAAAAAGAGCCTAGGGTTTGGGGCCAGATGAATCTTGAACCTTGCTCAAATACAAACTGAACCACTGCTACTGAGGGCTATGGGTGAGGCACCATCCCCATCTGGTTGCTTGTTTCATAATTTGTGAAATATCGATAATGATACTTAAATTGGAGGAGTCTGGATTTAATGGGATAAAGTATTTAAAGCATCTGGTACTCAGTGGTACTAATTATTAAAACCCCAAGCAAAATAAGATTCTAATCTCAGGACAGTCACAGAAAAACCACATTTAAAATATTATTTTCATTGTGTGATGATTTTGCATAGATCTCTCCTATAAAAAAAGAAAAAATATTGTATAGCCTGGCCTTTCTAGAGACAGGCAGTGCGCTCCCCACTTGGAGTACTGTATTGTTGCTGCCAATTTGTTCTCACCCTCAGGAGGCACTGTGGTCTGTGGACAGAGAGGTAAATATTTCTGTTTGTTTCTTCATTTAGTATATGTCAGTCCTGCATTGATCTTGGCTATTTCCCTCAAAGGGATGCATGTAGAAGCAGTTTTCACAGCACAGATAAATATTAAAGGCATATTTAGCTCCCTGTAGTGAACAAGGCTGAGGAGACAAACAGGCACATCACTGAAGGAGGTGTTTGAAGGTAAATTAAGGGCGGGCCATCAAAGTGACCCTCATGTATGCCCGCAGAAAGTATGCCTTTCAAAAATCTCGATGACCTCTTCAGTTCCTCTATGGGAGTGTGGTTGGGTTAAGCCCTGCATCATTTCTGTTCCTCAAGCCCAAAATAGTTTTTTCTGATTTGTTAAATATTCTACTCACAGAAGTACATGATCGTGATTTTTCCTGTGTTTTATAAAGTATAAGAATTTCTTTCTTGGAAGTGGTATGGGCTTTGGATTGGCACCCAATTGCCCCAACAAGAGGCTGAGGAAACCTTGAGGATTTGTTCAATAGGATTTTATCTCTCACTAGGGATGAGGGACCATTTATTATCTTGTGGCCACTCCAGACACAGAAGACTGTTCCTTACCCCTCTGCTTTGGTTCATACTGTATTCTCTGCCTGGTATTTCCAACCCTTTCCTTACCCCTACACCTGTCCCCATTTACCTGGTGCTGAGCTACTTACACTCCAAGATTCAGCTCTTGCAGCATCTCCTCTAAGTAGCCCTTTTCTAAGTCCTCTAATTAGTCTTGTTCCCACCTCCTGTTGCTCCCCTGCCCTTATATAGGTGTCCACTGCAGCAGCTGAAAACCAGGAAGTGCTAGGACCTGTGATTTCCCACCAGCAAGGATCAAGACTTATACATTTTGGCCAAGTGCGGTGTCTCATGCTTGTAATCCCAGCACTTTGTGAGGCCGTGGTGGACAAATAGCTTGAGCCCAGGAGTCCAAGACCAGCCTGGCCAATATGGTGAAACCCCATTTCTACAAAAAGTACAAAAATTAGCCAGGCATGGTGGCATGTGCCTGTGCTTCCAGCTACTTGGGAAGCTGAGGTGGGAGGATCACTTGAGCTCAGGAGGTGGAGGCTGCAGTGTGCTGTGATCACACCTCTGCACTCTAGCCTGGGTTACAGTGAGACTCTGTATCAAAAATAAAAAAATAAGATTTATTCATTTTGGGTCCTTCAGTACTGGGCAAATAATACGTGCTCAATATACATTGGTTAGTAACAGAACAGTCATATAGCCATGGAGTATTAATTGAGATATATTATGTGCAAGACACTGTGTTAGATGCTAGAGAAGACATTGAAAAATAAAATATAATGCTGCTTTCTATAATTAGAATCCCTAATGAACTATCATGCCAATTACACAAGGAGGGGGGATTTCTGTCTGTTTGGTTCACTGATGTTTCCCAAACCCCTAGAATAGTGCCCGACACATAGTTGGCCCTCAGTAAATATTTAATGAATGAAAGAATGCCTTCCACTTGGTAACAGTTTTAGCTTTCTCAATGATGCGTCCTGTTTTATATGATACTGTGAACAATGCATTGCTTTGGATTGCCACATGAGACATCCTCATTTAAAAGGTAAACCCCTCTGAAAAAAGTGAGGGAGTTATTTTCAATGCTAACTTAACCAAATAGAAACAAATTAATTTCTTGTTTAAAGTTGCTTTTCAAAAATTCTTTTTTTGTTAGAAGGATGAATGGTACCTGAGGCCAAGGGAAGCTGATTGCTTTTGAGCTCAAACACTTCCTATGAGAAGTGCAATTTTGTGTAAGGTCTGGTCCATCAGTGGCCACTGAAAATATGTGTTGAGCTGTTGATTGTTTTACTTCAATTTAGAGCATTAAATAGAAAACGTTTTCCTGATTGGAAGTCATTTCTGCTCTTTCTGGGTTGTTTGTTAGGGACTTCATCACAAGGGTAGCTTTTATCTCCTCTTTCTTTAAATAATCTGGGAGGCTGCTGGAACCCTCAGTAAATTACTTCAAAGATAGGCTCTGTCATTGGAATAAATCCTGAAAGACCCATCGCAGGTAGCTCTGTAGGGATTTTTGATGGAAAAGTGGAACAATACCTTGGTGTCCTAGGACACTTTTGACTCTAAAGAGAGATGACCAGTGAATTACAAAATATAAATCTATTCCGAAACTCAGAGTCTAAGGAAATTAAATTCAGCTGCAATTGAGAGCAGTTAAGGAGGGGAAAAAATAACAAATGTAGAAAACTCATAGTCTATAAGTTTTATCTTTAAATGTTCTATCTGTTAGTATTCCTTATTAGGACTTATATTTTGGGGAAAATAAATTTTGTATTTGACTTCTAAGAAAAGAATATTCTTCCTAGTTCAAACTAGACAACAAAATATCTTCGTTTCACAGTGGTGATTTTCTGGAGGAAAAGAAAGGGGAAGGTAGTTAGAAGAATCAGGCAACTATGGGGCTGAAGAGGGGTGAGGAGGGCACAAGTGGGGAGAGGGCAGAAAGTAAGACCCTGGGGCACCCCAAGAAGAGAAGAGAACAGGCTTAGCTCAGCATCTTCTTACAAGTGCCTGCCATAGAAACTGTGAGAGCTTCACCAGCCTTCTTCTCATCCTTCATGACAGAAGGGGTCTGAGTTTTTGGTGAGCAGGGAGGACATGAAGAGAAAAGATTCCATTGGAGTGATTAAGGTTGCCTACATGGCTGGTGAGTGCATGAGTTTGTATTCCTGCCTTCCCAGGTATCTTTCCTTTCTGACTATCTCTCTTGCAGCTTCTGCCTGCCACGGGTGTGGCTGTTGCATACATTAGGATGTCTACCCAGGAGGGCTATGCATCACCTTACAATCCTGAAGAGAATGGCTTACAGTTAAGCTGTCCTTGGGGGCTTTGCAGATTTAGCAATTCACCCTCCTGGAAAGTGTGACTGTATTAATATTGATACCCTGGGAGAAGGGTTATTGTAAAAATGGAATTGTGGGACGGTCACTTTTACTGCTTCAGCCCATCTGAATCCATGCACTAGAGGAGGCATAGGTAGTTTTATTTTTTAGCATTGTTTCTTTGTGAGCCAAAGAAAGAAAGTTATGTTCCCTGAAGTGAGATCTTGATATTTCAAAGTAGAATCAATATATTGCTTCCCTTCAGAGGAGAGAGAAGATGCTGCAATTGGTCTGGATTTTGCTGATCACCAGCCCAGTGGATTCACCTTTATCTCATTCTGTCTTGGTGAGGAAAGATGGTTGTGAGAAGAAAGCCCAACATTCTGTTTCACTAGCTAACCCCTTATCTTTCTTTTCCTCATTAAACCACAAAGACCCCGACCTCCCAGCCCCTTGATAGGGGCTTTATATTGCCTACTGTGAACTCTAAGAGGTGGAGTTTGTTATCCCTATCTGATGACATAGGAACTCTTCATTTCCAGAGCTGATGAATAGGGAAGCTAGGATTTGAACCTGAGTTTTTCTTACTCAAGAGTCTGTACATTTAGCAAATAATCTTTCTTGTCTATTGGTTAATTTTTAATTACAAATTAATTCAATCAAGTGTTCTGCTTCTGTATTAAACAAAGCAGCAGTTAGGATACAGCTGTAAAGGTTTTACTGTCTTTGTAGATAGTCTATTGTAGAATACTTTCTTTGAGATGGGTGAGCAAAGAAGGCTGAGAGTGTAGATGTTGGAAGGGTGATTAGAAAGTGTTTCCTTGAGAAGACTTGCCTATCGTTCCCTAGGAAAGATACGGACTGCTCCATAAGCCTGGTGGTCTCCATGTGAGCATGCGGTAGATTTGGTTTTCAAAGTGGAAGATACTGCTGTTTCTCATTAGAAACCCAGGTGTTTCAGGGTCATACCTGTGAGTACAGCATCATCCTACATTCTACCATGCCTTGCTCTGTTTCAGGAGCAGCTTTAGGTGGTGGAAGGAGCATGGCCTTGGAGCAGAATTTCCTATGTCCTACGGTGGGACCAACCCTGGGCAAGCCACAGGAGCTGGCTGCCTCATCAAGGAAAGTCCACAGCTTGGGTGTGAACCTCAAGCAGGATTTGACCAGCTTTGTGTCTCAGCTTCCTCAACTGTAAAATGGGGATAATACTAACTGTTATATATAAACCCATGGGGATTTATATATAATAGGTGATAGGTGAGTGTATATGTAAGCACGCCTGCCCCGTAATTAGCTTTATAGAAGGGTTCAGTGTTTCTGTTATTTTTTCCCTGGGAAAACAAGAATGATAATGCCTTCCTCATGGGCAGGGTTGAGATTAATTGGTATACCTACGACATTAGTTTTAAACTAAGGCCAGTTTTGTCCTTAGGGGATCTTTGGCAATGTCTGAAAACATTTTTGATTGTTAAAACTTGGGATGAGGTGGTGCTACTGGTATCTAATAGGAGGAAGCCAAGGATGCTACTAAATACCTTTTAATGCATAGTGTAGATCTCAAAACAAAGAGTAATTCAGTCTAAATGCCAATATTGTCGGCGTGCAATGCATAATGGTGCTTTTCATTTCCTCATCCTCTTCAATCTATATCACTGACTATCCTTTTCATACATGTGCATTATTGTCAACAACCTCTACTTGATGCCCCCTCCTTCTCTGTTCCTTCCTTTAGGAATTCATCAGCTGTTGGACTTTTGTGAGGATGTTGAAATAATAAGGCACCTTATCAAGTGACATTTTTTAATGGCCTCACTTTAGGGTTGTATTTAGAGCTGTGGGAGGAGATGGATGACAGCAAGCTCTGGTTTGGGGCTCAGAGTACCGGAGCTTACAGTCATTTAACAATCATTATGCCCATTGCTAAAATTCTGAGTTCACCAGGGCATGGGCCTTGCCAGGGCATGGGTTCCTGAGGGTTTGATTGAAATTTCTGAATACAAAACAAAACAAAACAGAATATTTGGCCAATGACAGGGAAGGGTGCTCTTTGCCTCTCTTCTCTCCTTGATGAAGAGTCCAGCAGTTGGGAATAATTGGTGTAATGGCTGGGAGAAAGGAGATAATAGACATGAGGAGGATCATTTTAGAAACTGTGTTTGAAATCTACCTGGGAACACTTCCATAGCTATGAGTCAATTCATTGTTTAGAGTTATGTAATTTATCTGAATTGTTATGACAACAGTTTTGGCTCCATATAAACATCCTCTAAAGCCTGAGAGTTAGGAGCTCTACACATTTTATGTTGATAAATGAAAATAGAAATGATCTTGAGCACTGTTGTGTTATCCAAAAACTTATCAGCGGATGTGCTAGTAATTAGATGTGGGTTCAGAGAAGGCGTCACTGGAATAAAATATTCCAGCATTAATTGCCAAGCTTTCACATGATGGCTTGCATTTGTATGAAATGTAGTAACATCTTAATTTTTATTTTGATGTTTGACCATTTTTTCCTTTTCTCAAACTCTTTAACTGTCTCTCCTATTTAGGAAATGCCACATTTATGTCATAGATGATTTATGGTTTTGGAATAAAAAATACAGGCAGGAAGGAATTTTTCCTAAAAGTAACCCAGTATTTTACTTTCAGGATTATAGAGTGTTATTGAACGTGAATGCAATGTGCCTGTAACCTCATGGCACCCGCCTTATATTAAAAAATGTGCATTTGATAAAGCCTCGGATATGAACCATGAGTCAGGGCAATTTTTCAAAGCCATTTTGGAGTCTTATGACAGCAATAAATACCTAAGTATCAGATTAATAATTGGATCCTGAGAAGTATGCAATTGTGGCCACATATCACCAAAACTGTTTACTCAGCATCTCTCAGGGGAAAAAAAATCAGAGGATGCTTTTATGTGAGATGTTTTCAAGTAAAACGCAAAAAAAAAAAAAAACCCAGCAAAAAACAATAAAACAAAAGCAGAAAACAAGTGGATAGAAAGTGCTGAAAAGTCCAATTCTGAGTCTTTTGTTGAGTAGTTTGCATTAGTCTCATTTAGGGTGCAGGAAGTGAGAGTATCTTGTATTGTCCAGGCTGTCAGACCTACGATGACATTTTGGTTCTGCCTCCTAATGCCTCTATGACCTTGGGCATTTTATTTAGTCTCTGGTTTTAAAACTTTTTTGATATATAAAATAGACTAATAACACACCCTGTAGGGATTTTGTAATGATGGAGTGAGAAAATGCATGCAGACATCCTTGCACAAGTAACTGGAGCATAGTAGGTGGTGCTTGAGAAATTGTTCAAATAGCATCTCTGGGGAAGGCAATGCGTGATTTGTGCAATACTTACAAACATGACATTTTGAAATTATAATCCTCTTATTTAATTTTTAGGAATTTTTGGAATTGAAAGAGGTTGAAAGAAATTGGAATTATGACAAATTTTTAGTCACATCTGGTTCAGGTGAACACAGATACAGTACTGTATTGTAGAGACCAAAGCTGTCCCAAGGAAACATGGAGGATGTGATAGCCAGACCTTCCGGTACTGTGGTCAGCTGATTAGAGTCACCGTACAGGCAGGTGGAACTTTGTTGGACCTCCAGAAATGCTGACGGATAGAAATGACTCGAACCAGGAGATAATTTGCCCAAATATAGGACCATTACCCTTTTCTCTCCTTAATTCAAATCTAAAGAGGAAGAAGGAAAATTCTACAGGGCCTTTCAAATTTTTTGTTTATATTGGTCTTCAATCCAAACTGAAAGTCAACCACTTTCAGGCCCTCTGTCACTTACTAGCTGTGTGATTTGGGGCAAGGTACTTAATCTTTGTCAGTCTTAATTTTTCATCTATAAAGCGGTACTAATCAGAGTACCCGTTCTTACAAGCAATCATGAAGATTAATGGAGATAATGCATAAGAAGACTTTTGTAACTGTTAGCTCTTGCTGTTGCTATTACCTCTTCTCCCAGAATTATTTTCTGTTTGCCCTGGCTCTTCCAGTCAAGTTTTCCCTGGGAGGAGTGTCTGAATGGCAGGTGGAGTTTGTGAGCCTCTGACAACTGCTCCTCTAATGTCTTAGGTTCAGAAATTCTGACAGTTGTAGTGATGACCTTGGAGTATGGTGAAAACAAAAATCTGAAACTGACAGGAGAAGAGGCATCTGTAATTAAGCACCTTGTCTTTAAACTCTTGATTGCATCTATCTATCTATGTATGTATACATGAAAATATATTTATTTATAAAGTATAATTAGGTTATATATTTCCAGTGATTTTTTTTAACCCTTCTATGTTGTTCTTCATGGGCATCTTCACTGTAGTTCTTTCTGGAACAAAACTTTGTTGTGACACTTTCTAAGGAATTTTAAAAGTACATGTATTTTAACTTTTGCTTTACATTTTAAAAAAGTCTCACAATGGAAATATTCACTATGATTTATAGCAAAATAAAAACTTCAGAAATTACAGATGCTTTCATCCTGGGATAACATTTGCTATTTGCTGGGAACAAATGTCAGCCATAAAAAATAGATGGGAGCTGCTTATTTAGTGTTTTCATTTGTTGTAGCAAATCTATCTGTCAGGTGAATTTGACAACAAGATGAGCATCCGTGGTTTGATTCATACAGGAAGAATAGGAGGGACTCTGTAGAGATTGAACTTCAGCCTGGTGTATGAGGGAAATACAGGTTAATAAGGAAATCCAAATAAACCACACAGCCAGAAAACTTACAGGAGAAAAGGGACTGACACTTTAGCATTCAGCCACTTCATAGTGACATACATTTTAGAAGCTCTCCAGCTTTAAATTTGTACTACTAAGGGATTCCTCTTGCAACTTGGATTTTTAGATTACAAATTACTTTTATGTTACTCTGAAATCTGAGTTCTTCATAGAGTTTCTTACATGAAAAGACTAGTATGGAGGATATTTATTAATTTGTTCAAGAGAACTTCTTGAATATCTACTATGTTCTAAGTAAATGTTCAGGTCTGGGAGAGGAATGAGACACAAGCAGTACTTGCCCAAAGTGGTGAGGGATGGGAAACAGATAACTCATGTATAAACAAGCAGATGCAAAGAAATAACAGGGACCTCCAGAATTAATAGCTCGTGGGGCAAAGAGGAGCAAAGAGGAGGGAGTTTTCATTTCCACTTGTGGGTAAGCATTGTCTGTATCAGAAAAGGCTTGTCCTGGTGCGGTGGCTCATGCCTGCAATCCCAACTCTTAGGGAGGCAGAGGCGAGAGGATAGCTTGAGCCCAGGAGTTTGAGACCTGCCTGGGCAATAGAGCAAGACCCTATTCTCCACAAAAAGGAAAAAAAAAAGAGAAAAGAAAAGACTTCAGAGAAGATGAAGCTCAGATGAAGCTTGAAACATGAACAGGTACTTGTCAGCATAAAATGAGATAGGTATTCCAGGAAAAATGCAATGGTGGAGTGAAGGCATAGGGGCATGCAAAGCATGAACCAAATATTAAGAGGCACATCTGACTTCATTTGGGTACTTTGATCATGCACATCTGCTGTAAAAGGTTTAGAAATCATGTGAGCTTGAGATGACCTGAATTCTAAAATATGCTGAAAACAGGTAAGGACTGGTTTTTCTTTGCCTTGCATGGTAAATCCTATTTACCCTTTTTGAAAATGTCTTTGGTTGGAAACCACTCCATCAATCTAATGATGGCATTCTGGGGTGGGGGTGGGGTGTGGGACTATGACATTATTAATTGTAAATCAATAATAATGTATGTATACAGATTTCAGATATATTAACATGTGATCAGATATCTATGTCTTAGAATTGAAGGACAGTATTTTGAGTCCCTCAAACCACTTACCCAAGTAGGATGCTACCCTGGAAGTTTGGTCAGTGGAGCTGGTTGGGAGTTTACTGAGTCATTCAAATAACAGGATCCATTTCTTACCAGCATCCCTGGCTTTATACCTTACGAGGTGTAACTGATGTCTACATCTTATCTCAGAACTTGAGGCTCACCAGCAACTCTAGGTCTGCCATTACTGAGCACCTGCCTTGTGGCAATCCAGGCAGGCACAGCCGGGCACATTTCCTTCATTGCTAATCTTCTCTGCCATGTTTTATAGATGAAAACTTGGAAAGGTTTAGCAATTTGTTGAAGCCTACACAGTTAGGAATTGGAAGGCCCATAGTTTGACTCCAGGATGGAAAACTGGTGTTCTTTCTGTCATCTACTACTCACTCTCCAGTTTGCCTCTACCTACCCTGATGGTGCTATTCTGAGTAAGGCTCCAATACTACACTTTAATATCTCATTTGGATTTTTTTCTTCTTTTTTTTAGTTTTTAATTTTTGTGGGTACATAGTAGGTATATATATTTATGGGGTACATGAGATGTTTCAATATAGGCATGTAATGCATTTTAATCACATCACGGAGAATGGGATTTTCCAAAAAGAAAAACATTTATCCTTTTTGTTACAAATAATCCAATTGAATGCTTGTAGTTATTTAAAATGTGCAATTAAGTTATTATTGACTATAGTTACCTTGTTGTGCTATCAAATAGTAGGTCTTATTCATTCTTTCTAATTATTATTTTTTGTACCTATTAACCATTCCCACCTCGTCCCCAGCCCCCGACTACCCTTCCCAGCCTCTGGTAATCATCCTTCTACTCTCTACGTCCATGAGTTCAATTGTTTTGATTTTTAGATCTCACAAATAAATGAGAACATACAATGTCAATATCTTACTTGTACTTAGCAATGAAGACAGGTTGAAGATGATCAACTTTTTCAAAAAGAGTATTTTCACCAGTAGCAAACCAGTGAAACAAACCTGGCAAAGATGAGATTCACAAACTACCTTTATTTCAATGCTTTAATTAGGTGCAATTCCAAATACTACAAGGTGCATTGTGTTAAAATTGAATTAAAGACAGCTACAAGGGCAAAAACTGTGTTTGCTTTTGTATTTTGGTGAAGCAGAACTAAGAAGCTGATAATGATTAAATAATATCTGGAAAAATGTTAACTTTCAATAACCTAATGGTTGCCTTCCTGAGTTTGCATGTAAAATCATATGTGTTTTCTCTCACTATCTTGCTCTCTCACTCTCTCTACCTCTCAGTGGCAAGCGGATGGTGTCCTATCTAAAGGGGATGAGGGATTCAGCTTCCGACACCATTTGCACTGGTGGAATCTACAGTTTAATTTTTGTTTACTCATTTCCATGGATCCTTTCTCTATAGGGTCAGGAATCTGTTTGCCTACTGAGCTGAGCTTGGGCTTTCACTCCAGATTCATAGACAGGATCATTGTAGAGAACTAGCCAGCTGAAGGCTGTTCCCATTTCTTCACACAGTCATTGGTTTCTAGGGGTGAGGACGGCATGAAATCTAACAAATCACTGAGTGCAGTGAGGACAGTCACTCCTTCTTGTCTGCAATCCCTGAATCTCCATCCTAACACTTGCTGTGTGCAAACTCTCCCCTCCATCCCACAGCTTCTGCCTTCGTCAGGTCTTCATTACATCTTGCCCAGGCTATGGTGACTGCCACTGAGTGGTTCTTCTTTCAGCCCTGCCTCCACTTTGATCCTGTCATTCCCTGCTTAAAGTCCTTTAGAGACTCTCTGCTGCTTGTAGGCCAAACTTCCAACAAAGCCAATAAGACCCTCTATGATCTGGCACATGATGGTCTTTTCAGTCATAGTCTTGGAAACTGTGCCTGGGAACCTCCTACTCTGGAGTTGCCAGAATACTTAGAACTTCCCTAACCTGCTGGATGTGCTACACAGTCACACCTTTCTCTTTTTCCCTTTCCATATAATTGGTGAACATCATGGATTTTTCGACATAAATATCTAGCCTTACCCATTCTGAGAAGTTTCCCCTGATCCCATCAGGGAAACAGATCACTGCCTGCTCTTGGCTCAGAAGCATGGGGTTTGGGATCATGATATATAGAAGAAAGACAATTCTATGGGACTGAATGTTTATATGCCTCCAAATTCACATGTGAAAGTCCTAATACCCAGTGTGATAGTATTTGGAGGTGGGGCCTTTGGGAGGTAAGTAGATAATGAGGATGAAGTTTTCATGATGGGATGAGTGACCTTATGAAGGAGACATGAGAGAGATGATCCCCCTCTCAACTACTAAGGACACAGCAAGAAGGCAAACTGCTGGCAAACCAGAAAGTGAATCTCCGCCAGGAACATAATTGGCTGACATCTTGATATTGAACTTCCCAGCCTCCAGAACTGTGAGAAGCGAATGTTAGCAAATGTTTGTTGCTTAAACTGTCTTGTCTATGGTGTTTATTATAGCATCCTGGGATGACTGAGATAGACAGGATTTAAAATATCTCTGAAAGAACTCTGGGCATAGTGAGAGGTACATGAGTAAACTAGAATCAAATAGATCAGAATCTAAATGCATTTTTGAAGAAATTTTATTGCCAACAAAATTGTGTAATCCTGGAAAATACAAAACAAAATGAAACAATCTCCTTCCCCCAGTTAAAAACCCCTTTGCATGTTTGATCTCTAGGACACTACATTTGGTGCAGCAAGAAGAAGGATGGAGAAGTGGTCCAGTTCCCAAGGAAGACATAACTCCTCAACCCTCTTCAGATATGACAAGGAGAATGGCGGGAGATGGACAGAAGTATTCCTGTCACAAGACAATATCAAAGCCTAGTCAAGGAACTGCCCTGCCCTGTGAGTCAGCTGGGTCTTATAACTGGGTCAGTAACTTCTGTGTGACCTCCATTCTTTTATGTTGAGGCTAGGAGTTTTTATTGTTGTTTTCCTGATCCTGGTCCACCATTGCTTATTAAGTGTGCATGTATCTGTGGAGGGCAAGTAACTCTCCACTGTAAGAAGCCACACAACATCTGGAGAGCCTGCACCTGGGCTGGATACAGGGCCTGCCTGAGTCTTTGCATTGTCTCCAGCAGGAGGGAGTGAGTATGCTTCAAGGTGCTCAGAGGGTTGGAGCACGAGAGATACAGTGCCTGAAGCTCATCAAGCCCCTCTTCTTTTTTTTTCCTGGTCATCCAGTAAGACATTTCCCAGCTCCTGTCAGCAAATACTGAAGTTAGGTGCAACTTTGGGATCAAACTCTGGCCTTTGGAATGTGGGTAGAAGTGGCTGGCCTTTCAGAGCTGGCCCTAAAACTCCTTCTCACAGGAGCCTCCACACTTTTTTTCATCCCCATCTTTCAACTGGATTTTGATACCCAGAGCCGCTTTGAGGACTAAGCATAATGAAACATA
The DNA here is from genome assembly GCF_028885655.2 of Pongo abelii. NCBI lineage: Eukaryota > Metazoa > Chordata > Mammalia > Primates > Hominidae > Pongo > Pongo abelii. Next base: position 25,786,679 of record NC_071996.2, on the reverse strand, counting down.
GACACCTCCAGCTTAGGACTGTGAGCAATGAGCTTTGGTTATATTTGACCTCTGAGATTTGTTTTTGTTTCTGTTGTTATAGTAATTACCCTACCCTGAACAACTTCAGTCTAACTCCTGTTTATAACTTTAAAACTAAGCACTCCTGGAACATAGGACGTGCTCAGTATTTACTCTTTGAGTTAATGAATAAAGTTATCTACTAAATTTAAGATAAGAAGAATTTAATGCTTATCTGTTACATCACACAAGCTGAGCAAAGTGCCCTAGGGAAATAAGGACTATATTGTTTTAGCCCTCAAATAGTTAAAAACTTTTTTTAAAAAAGTTATATTTCACTTTGTTCCTGAACAGTTTCAAAGCATCTTACATTAAAAGCAAATGTAATAGAGTGAAATTCAATATCAATAAGAATCAAGAATCAGGATCAGGGAAACAGAAGTTTTAATGGGCAGCCAAGATCAAGAAGAAAGCATGAGACTAAGAGCAGGCTGTACCACCCCACCTGCCTCCTGGAGGTGGGCATCTGAGCCTTCTGGAAACAAATGTGGAATACAGACATGGCTGAAAATCTCTTTTTTATCATAAGAGAGGAAAACCCAAGAGAGAAAAAGCTATGCACACTGTGATGCATCAGTAGCCATTTTTTTTCAATACCAAAAACTCCCTTTGAACATGAAACTGAGACCACTCCACTATTAACAATTAAAAATTCAAGTCATATATTAGAATTGGAACGGACATTAGCATTCCTTTTTTTTCTAAGTAGAAGTTTTATTTAAAATGTAACAAAAATGGTTCTTTAAAATGTAAGTGAAATACTACAAGTTGAGGTGCATTTGAATCTAACTCAAAATTGTAAGCTAATTATCCTACAATGTGTACCTTAAGGGAAGGAAAAAGCGACTTTTCATTGATACTTCCTCAGTGCCTAGTACATAGTAAGCACTCAATAAATATATGTTGGATGAACATTATAGTTGCCATCAGGTTAAATTTCAATTGAATTAGGTTTGGTTACTTTTTATAGATTGGACTTTATTAAAGTTACTTTCAATAGGCCTTATGTAATAGACCTCATTGATTTTAATAAAATGTGCATCGATTAAGGCAAAATGTCAGTTTTCTGCCCTGAACACAATCTCCCACAGTCATTAAACAACATTATAATTTTATTAAGTCAATTCTATTCATTCAGTTTAATTAAGAATAGCTTACTATTTGATCTCTTTTTATTCTGAAGGGCACTTGATCAAGACTTAGCAAAGAGTTAATCACTTTACTCCAATTCATTCTTCAGATTCTTAAAACACAAAAAACAAAAAACAAACCCTGAAATTATGTTGTTTTGATGGTCATACCCAAAGGCAAAGTAGAATATATCAATCAGATCACTTTAATTTATGATTTGGGGGTGAAAAAAGCAAGTTTTGAAAAGTTACTTCTTTTAAGCCATTTTTTTGTCTAGAGTCAGATTCTGAAGGCAAAGTTACAAAGCAGACGAGGTTGGTCCTTGGAACTCCTTCTCTTCCCACAGTTTTAATCCCTTTTTACACTTCTTTTTGCTTTTCACCAGTATTAAATTCAGTTTTTTCACGTGAAAGGATATATGTAAACAAGCATCCCTCAAGATGCTAATGACACATAAAGTTTCATGTGGTCTTTCATCCAAAGGTTTTTGTGGTTTAATAGAAGAAAATGCCTGGTTCTTGAACAGTGATCCAATTCCCAACTCTACACCAGATAGTGCTGCCTGACCCACAGGCACTGCCCACCTGAGACTGGTTAAAACAAAAAGCCTAATGGGACTGAGCCCTGCCTCTTGTCACTGCTGTGTATCTGATAGCAGCAAGTGTTGTGCCTGCAGGCTTGTCTCAAAGAGTGATGATAATCGAACCATATTGTAACTAATTGATACGGTTTGGCTGGGTCCCCACCCAAATCTCATCTTGAATTGTAATCCCCAGAATCCCCATGTGTCTATGGAGATACCAGGCAGGACGTGATTAGATCATGGAGGCAGTTGCCCCCATGCTGTCCTCATAACAGTGAGTGAGTTCTCATGAGATCTGATGATTTTATAAACATCTGGCATCTCCCCTGCTTGCACTTCTCTCTCCTCCCACCATGTGAAGAAGGTCCTTGCTTCCCCTTCTCCTTCTGCCATGATCGATTGTAAGTTTCCTGAGGCCTCACCGGCCATGTGGAACTGTGAGCCCATTAATCATCTTTCCTTTATAAATTACCCAGTCTCTGGTATTTCTTTACAGCAGTGTGAAAATGAATTAATACAGTAATTGACTAATTTTGATGAACTGTTTACTTTTGTAAATATTCCATTATAAAATAGGTGACCTTGTGAAGAATTCTATACACAAAGGAGAAAGAGATATGTATAAATACTCCACATACAGTGAACTTAGTTTCAGTCCCATCCAGTTCTCTTATTTCACATGCAAACTGATCTTTACTTTATTTTGTTTTATTTTTTATTTTTAATTTTTGAGACAGAGTCTCTCTGTGTCACCCAGGGTGGAGTGCAATGGCGTGATCTTGGCTCACTGGAACCTCTGCCTCCTGGGTTCAAGCAATTCTCCTGTCTCAGCCTCCAGAGTAGCTGAGATTACAGGCACCTGCCACCACGCCCAGTTAATTTTTGTTGTTTTAGTAGAGACAGAGTTGGCCTCTGCGCACACTGGACCGTGAGTCCATTGATTGCTTGGTAACATCAGGAGCATCCCAAAGAGGAGAGATGAGACCAGGGCTCACAAAGGACAAGTACAGGTAAGGGACAACTGCTAGAAGGCACTGCCTGCCCCAGCCAGCCCCAGGAACTGTAGAAGGATGTAGAAATACTCAAGGAACATGGCACTACAAAGTGTGGGGTCCCTGCAGAGCCAGGTCTGGGGCAGGGGCCCTGCCCTTGCTTGAATCTAAGTGTGGTGCTGGACCTGGGCTTGGTCTCTTGTCTGCCTCTCACTAGATGTGGAACCCAGGTAAGTCTCTACCTCTCTGGGCCTAATTTTCCTCTTCTCTAAGATAAAGATAATGACCTCTCAGGGTTGTTGTGGAGAGTGAATAAGATATTTATTGAAGCCTTGTGATATGCATTGGAGAAAGTCCAGTGAATGAGGCACATAAAACTTGCTTTTGTAAAATTAATAACCTGTCCATGAAAATCCTGTATGCTATGAAGCCACAAGTGTGCAGAGCAGATAATATGCTCTCAGTAAGTAAATGTAACATTGCATCATTGCTGGCCCACACCAAGATCTTCAACCCAGGGTGTGTTCCAAGCCCGCCCAGCTTCTCTTTGAAGCTTCAGTGTGAGGCCATAGCTTCTTTTGTACTTTACAGGATGGGAGTGAAAGAATATGGTCCAAGTGAGAAGGGGTTCTGTTTGCCTAGCTAAATCCAAGAACGACTTTGAGAGCATCTAGATGAGAGGAACAAAAAGACTATAAGGCCCTCAGGCAATCCTTCTTAAATCTGTCTTTTTTTGCAACTGAGACTTTGAGAGTGATCAGGCAGCAGTGAGTTCAAAGTTTTACTTACTGGTGAGGGCTGTTCCTTGCAGTTGCTAGATAAATGAAGATATCCCTGCTGAAACAGTGTCAGGAGACGAGGGGAGTAAAACCACAGGATGAGTATGTACTCCACAACGATACACACAGTAGCTTCGTGTTCAATGAGGAATCCTCCTGGTGCCTTTAAAATAAATTCTACTGATCTTAACTCATCTACTTGATGAGCTATTTTCCTAGAATGTAACAATTTCTATAGGCAATACACAATTTCATTATTCTTTCCAGCCTGTTTTCCACCTTTCCAATAATTTTGGAAACTGAAAAATATATTTAAAAAATTGCTTTCCAGATATGCTTCTAAAAATCTGCGTGAATGCCAGAGATACTGTTTTTCCTTTGAACAAGTGCCTGCCGTATATCCACATGTGATGGAACACAATAACTAAAGGATAACTGAATCATAATGGGGGGTTTGCTTTATTTTCTTCTCAGTAGGAATTTTGTCTGAAATTCACTTCCTTTCATGTTTAAATGAATACATCACATGAATTTTAGTTGAATAACTAAGGGGGAACCAATTATATTTGCTACAGCTATTTTTTCCCTTATCCCGCAATAAAGCATTGTCTCCACGTAGAGAGAGTAAAACTGACATTTGTAGAATAAGTTTAAGTAGAGATGCTGGCTGATGTGTGATCAACACTCCAGTAAGAGTATAAGTGCTATAGTTGGAATATTTGTGCCCTCCAAAGCTCATGCTGAAACTTAATCCCCAATGTGGCAGTATCGAGAAGTAGAGTGTTTAAGAGGTGATTGGGTCATGAGTAATTATGGGGGTGGAACTGGTGGCTTTCTGAGAAGAGGAAGAGAAACCTGAGCTAGCATGTCAGCATGCTTGGCTCCCTCTCCATGATATACCCTGCAACACCTCAGGACTCTGCAGAAGATCCCCATTGACAAGAAGCCTCTCACCAGATGTGGCCCCTGGACCTTGAGCTTTTTAGTCTCCATAACTTAATACATAAATTCCTTTTCTTTATAAAGTATTCAGTTTTAGGTATTCTGTCATCAGCAACAGAAAACAGACTAAGCAAATGAGGCTGTTATCTGACAAGTTTTCTTTAACTCTTTAAAGACAGTGCTGAAGGTTGGTGACTGTTTTGGGCTGAACTGTGCTCCCCTAAAATTCATACATGAAGACATAGGGAGAAGATGGTCATCTACAACACCAAGACTACTGACACCTTGATTTTGAACTTCAAACTTCCAGGACTGTGAGAAAATAAGCCTCTGTTTTTTTAAGGTAGCCAGGCTGTGACACTTTGTTATGGAAGCCCAAGCTGACTAATCAGTACTCTACAGTCATACAACACAGAGTGGATAAATCCATTGAGAGATACAAATGTATTTGGGAATTTGACTTCCATGACATTTTGGCAGAATCGCAAGAATCTGTTTCTTTCTGAGTGTATTTCTGCAACAACAACAACAACAAGAACAAAGGTAATCTCAATAGCAACCACAGCATCTACCACCTATTACACATTTACAAGGCATTGTACACTGGGATTTCCATCCATACCAGAGTAATATCACAAAGCTTCTCAAAATATCAGTGGTGCAAAACAATGCATGTTTATTTCTTGCTAATGCGTTGCCTGAGTGGGCACTCTTGGCAGGGAGGTTTCCTTTCTAGAAGCGAGTCAAAGGACCGATATGTTCCTTCCTCCTTAGGATTCTGCCCTGACAGAACCCACTACATCCAATCATTGGGGCTTTGGGGTAGAGAGAGAAGGAGAGGATTGTGTTGCTTATAGGAGGGTTTCATGCTCCTGGTTTGGAAGTGGAGTCATCACTAGACACCCACCTTCCATGGACCAAAACTAGAGACAAGGGAGCCTGGAAAGTGTAGTCTCTGGAGAGAGGATGAGCAAACTGAGGGACAGCAAACCTGCTTTTGATACAATCCCTGGAAGTTTTCTTTCTCTCCAGGTCTTATGCTTTAGTAATAACTTGTTAAAGCTGAATCTTATTATTCCCCTTTTACAAAGGAAATGAAAATGAAGGTTAGAGAGAGCAAGTAGTGTCTGAGGCCATATTTCTGGTATGTGATGGAGATAAAAGTAAAATTGAGACCCAAGTGTCTCCCAAACCTGTGTTCTTTTTATTACACCAGCATCTAACAAAATGAATTTTATAGAATATGAATTCCAAGAGATTCTTTAACAAAAGAAAAGTTGTGTGGTCAAGTACAGTTAAAATACATCGCACACTACGGGCCCCCTCTTGGATATTCAACATGGGCTTTGATACATTAAAGTATCTGAGAACCCAGACCCAGACCCACCTAGCTCATCCGTTGGACCTCCTGGTCATAACCATGATCGGGTAACTACTGAGTTGCCTTACAGTACAGCAGTGGCTGCCAGGACCGTGTTCCAGCACCACGACTAGCGTCTATTCTGGTCGATCATTCACAATGTCATTAGCTTCTAGAAGCCCCACTTCCTGGGCAACATTATTGGCTTACCTGAGATCCTGATGGGCTGCGTTGAACCCTGACTATATTATTGTCCAGATTAATCAAGCCATGGTGGACAGCACCTGGGAATAATTCTGGCATCTGCCACCCAATCTAGTGGAGCCCCAGACCAGAGGAGCCTCAACCCTGGTGAGAGAGGAGGCCACCTTGGTGGTTTCACCGGTCCCCCAGTGGGAAACGCCACATGAGCACTTGCATCTGTGACTGCTCCCTGTTGCCTATTGTTTCCCTAAAGTTCCCCTCACACAGCTATTTTTAGTACAAAGGCTTTTTTACCAAGCCAAAGATGTTGGCTCTGAGCAATCCAAGAATGGACAACCTAGCGAGTGGGTAGTCAGGGAGGCCTGTTCAGGAGCCAATTAGGCATTGTGAGCTCCACCAGCATGCCATGGAAGCACTTCTGGGATATGACATGAAGAAGAGCTGTGCCGGGGGATGGTTTGGGGTGAGGGATGCCAAGACTTTAGGTCTCTCTTTTAAGCAATCCTGTTGAAGTTCATCTCCATGGAATGGGAAAAATTCATTAAAAGCCACCAAAAGCTGACTTATTACAGGTATTAAAAGCATTAGGTTTATTAATAAAATAAGTGTTAACACTGACATATCACTTGCTCTATGCCAGGCACTTTTTGAGTTGCATAATTAACTAGGTTGAATATGACAAATATCATCATTATCTTCTTTTACAGGTGAAAAAACTGAGGTGGAGAAAAGTTATGTAAGATTTAATTATAGAGCCAGGGTTTGACCGCAGGCTGCTGACCATAGGCTCTACTCTTAATTGCCAACAACCTCACTGCCTCTCAGCAAATAAGATAAGGTTTGACTTAATATCTACGACATTCCAGTAAATGATTGTTACCACTTAAGCAACAGTAAAAATATCAAATATATATATATATATAAAAGACACTTTAATTTTAAATGTTAGCCTTTTTGATAAATTGGGCTATTGCTGTTGCCCAATTACTATTGGTTATGTAGAAACTGAGAGGGTTCAGTAGGAGAATGAATATTGTCAGTTTTAAGAGGAAATCTTTACTGCTTAAGATAAAATATGACCTAATAGCTATTGATTCAATGGGAAAGTCACTAAAATAGTTTGAGGTGATTTCCTCCATGTCAAAATATGGCTCAGACAACAAGTATCAGTCTTGCTACAAAAGATTGCACCAATAGAACCAACAGTTTGGAGATTTTTAGGACAATAAATGATTTATGCTAGTTTTACAGTTTAGCTTATTTAGGATGTGTGTGTGTGTGTGTGTTTTAGTGGTATTTACTGTATCATTTGTTATATATTTTGAATATATACCTATGAGTGTCAAATCTCACAAAAGTAGCTCTGGGTGGTCCATGAATTGAGAATTACACTTTCATATCATCTGATGTATTAGGCTGAATAGTGCTCCCCTGCTCCCAAATTTTCGTATTCATCTGAAGCCTCAGAGTATTGGGAGTAGAGTCTTTGCAGATGTAATTAGTTTAGATGACATCATACTGGTTGAAGGTGGGCTCTAAATCCAATGACTACTGTCTTTATAAGAGAAATTCAGAAACAGAGACATGAAGACACACAGAAAGTAGAGTATTATATGAAGATGGAGGCAGAAATTGGAGTGATGCTACCTTGAGCCAAGGAATGCCAAGGATTGCTGGCAACCACCCACAAGAAGATAGAAGAGGCAAGGAATGAATCTCACTAGAGGCTTTGGAGGTAGCAGGCCCTGCTGACAGCTTGATTTTGGACTTAGCTTCTGAAACTGTGAGGGAATACATTTTTGTTTTAAGCTATCCTTTTGTGATAATTTCCATGGCAGCCCTAGGAAACTAATCTGTCTGCCTCTGCACATCCTACTCATTGTTCAAGTCAAATTCAATTTCTGTCTCTTTTGGGAAGCCTTCTTCCTCCACACATTTAGATATCCCTTTTCTCTAAACCCTGAGAGGGCTTAGTGTCTTGAGAATTCCTACTCTTCCTTCAAGATTAGTGCAGGCATTGCCTTTCCTGAATATTGTCAATACCTTAATAAGCGTGGAGCTTTTGCTTTATGCTCCTGCAGCTCCCAGCTTTTTGCCTTTATTATTATACTCATCAGGTTATTTTCATTGTTTATTTACCTGTGAGTCATCTGAATATAGAGATTATGTCTTTCATTTGTGTCTAATGTCACAGATCCTCAAGCGTGTGCTTATCGAATGATATGCATGAAGAAGCCTGGGAGACAAGGAACTTTGCTCAATTGCATTTGGCAATGGTCTAGTGATTCTTATCTTAAATTCCTTTAGACCTTGCCTTTATCTTCTCAGAGCTTGTGGGCTTACAAGAAGTGTATACTTAATGTAATAAATGATTATAACCCTTGGTCTTTTAATACCTGAAGCATCTTCAGAGAAGTTGAAAATGTATTAGAGCTGCTTACAACATCCCTGTGATTTTCTGGCATAGTAACACCTATCATTTTCATCTGCTTCCTTTAACATCTTTCCCTTAGAGTTTAGTTCTCTCATGAGTTTAAATTGTAAAGTCATTACTAAAACTGCATTAAATAATGTTTTAGAGAGAACATTCATTGTTCCTTATTCCACTGTACCTAAACCTCATGATTTTACTTTCGTAATTTTTGGTTGTTCTTTTCATATCCATGCTTAATCTTTATAACTTTAATCACAGTGTAACTATAGTCTTGTTTTGTGTTTACGGTGCATGTCTGTTGCTGTTTCCTGCCCCTTTTCTGGCAGAAAATCCAATCCTCAGTCTGTTTTGTCAGTCCACTCCTCTTTCACTCTCAGTCCCTGTGGTTCTGCCTGGATGACTCCAGCCCTAGCTCTTGGTGTGGACATATAGCCCACAGTTTCTGGATTTCTGAGCAAAGAAACAGACAATATGGTTGGAATATGTTTGTCCTGATATTGGCTCTCAAGTAAACTATCCATTCATTCCCACAACCTAGATTTATTAATCCATGTATACCACAAATATCTACTGAGCACCTACTATGTAGGTTTGGATTCGGGAATGCAAGTTGAACAAATGGAAAATCTATACTCTCATGAAACTTACAATAATTGAGGTGTGGGGAGGAAAGAGACAAAAAAAAAAATCCCAGTAAGTGGACATGTCATTTCAGATAGTGATGAAGTGCCATGAATACAATAAACATGTGATGTGCTATGAAGAAAATAGAACAAGGAGCTGTGGAAGTTAGTATCTGGTGTGTGAGTGGGAGAAGCTAATTTAGACTAGGTGGTCAGGAAAGACATTTTTTGGGGGACAATATTAAAGCTGAGACAATGATGAAACAATAATGATGAAAAGAGCCAAACAAGCAATGATGGGGAACAGCAAGAGCAAAGGACCTAAAATGAGAAGAAAATGAGCATATTTGAGGAAAAGAAGAAGGTGGGTAGTGGTAGGAGACCAACTCAGAGAAGAATATGAAGTTTAACTCATGAGAGGACCTGTCAGCTTTGTAAAGAGGTTGGATTTTATTCCAAGTACAAAGCAATAGGGAGCAGCCGGGAAATTATAAGCAAGGGAACAATATGATTTGACTTACGATCAAAATAATTTTTATGTGACTATTGGATTGGGAGAGGGCAAGTGTAGGAGCAATGAGAGCAGGTAGGAGGTTATTGCAGTAGTGGAGATGGCAGATGGCATTGGCTTAGAGGGAGTGGTGGCAATAGGGGTGGTGAGGAGTAGATTCAGGGTATGGTTTTGAATTAAAATTTATAGATGAATTGGCTATGGTGGCAGAGGAAGAGCGGGATCAATAAAATTAAAGCTTGAGAATACCCTTCGTTGATGGTGACATGTTCCGAGATAGGAAAGAACAGAGGAAGGAACAAGTTGGGTGGTGAGTGAGTCGTAAGTTCAGTTTTGAGACTGTTATATGTGAGATATCTATGAGACAGAGAATGAACAGCTTAATATATGATTCTGAATTCTTTGGGGAGGTTGGGACTGGGGATATAAATTTCTAAGTCATTGGTATATAGATGTTGTTTAAAGCCATGAAACTGGATATGTTTACCTAAAGACAGTATGTAGATAAAAGAAGAAATTTAAGAAAATAGGCTGAGAACCCTCTAGCATTTCCAGTCAATTGAGATGGAGAAATCAGGGTTAAGGCATCAAGAATATATAACAATTATTAACATATAGGCATTTAAGAGAAGAGCTCCAAAATGTGTGAAGCAAAAACTGACAGAACTAAACGGAAAAACAGACATTTCAGCAATAATAGGTATTTCAATACTACAGTTTCAGTAATGGATAGAACAATTAGAGAGAAGATAAACAGAGAAATGGAAGACTTGAAAAACACTATAAACCAACTAGACATAACAGGTATCTATAGAGCAATCCACCCAACAACAGTTGAATAAATTCTTCTTAAATGAGCACTGAAAATGCTACAGGATAGACCATATGTTAGGACATATAATAAATCTCGATAAACTTACAAGGACTGACTTCATACAAAATATATTCTTCAGACACTCTAGAATAATATTATAAATCAATAACACAAGGAAATTTTGGAAGTTTAGATATGTGTGAAAATTAAACAACACACTCCTAAATAACAAATAGAATAATAGGGAAAAAAAGCACATAAAAAGCTGGTTATTTGAAAAGACCAAAAATTTGACAAACTTTTAGCTAGATTGACCAAAAAAATTTCAGATTACTAACATAAAACTTAAAAAGTGGATATAACTGTAGACTTTATAGAAACAAAAAAGAATTACAAAGGAATAATATGAAAAGTTATCAACCAGTAATCCCAATACTTTGAGAGGCTGAGGCAGGAGGATTTCTTAAAGTTAGGAGTTCAAAACCAGCCTGGTCAACATAGTGAGACACTGTCTCTGCAACAAATTAAAAATTAGCTGGGCATGGTGACACATACCTGTAGTCCTAGTTACTTGAGAGGCTGCAGTGGAAGGATTGCTTGAACCCAGGGGTTTGAGTTGAGGCAACAGTGAACTATGATTACACCACTGCACTCCAGACTGGGTGATGGAGTGACAGAATGAAAACGTGTCTCAGAAAAAAAAAAAAAAGAAAAGAAGGAAAAGAAAAAAAAGGAAAAATTGTATGTCAACAGATTAGACAAACTAGATAAAATAGATAATTCCTAGAAATATACAAACTATCAAAACTGACTCAAGAAAATATATGAAATCTAAATAGACATGTAACAAATAGTTGAATTAGTAATCAAAAAAACATTTCACAAAGAAAATTCCAGGACCATATATCTTCCCTGGTGAATTCTACAGAACACTTGAAGAATACAATGAATGAAATGCTATCCCTCACAAACTCTTCCAAAAAATAGAAGCAGAAAGAACACTTTTCAACCCATTCGATAAAGTGATTATTACCCTATTACTAAAACAGACAAAAAACTTCCAGGAAAAGAATAGCACAGACCAGTATGCTTTATGTATATGGATGCAAAAATCCTCAACAAAATAATAGCACACTATGTAAAGTAAAAGAGTTACATACCATGACTGACTGAATTTTCCCCAGGAATTCATGTTTGCTTTAACTTGCAAAAACCAATCAGCATAATGCACTATGTTAAGAGAATAAAGAACATGAGCCAATTAATTAAAATTAATAAAATTAGTTAAATTAATTAAAAAGACAATATCAATTAATGGAGAAAAAGCACTGGACAAAATCCAATACCATTTTATGATACAACATTAAACAAACCAGAAACAGAATGAAACTTTGTCATCATAATAAATAGCATCTATGAAGAAACCATAGTTTCATGCTCAATATTATGAGGCTAAAAGCTTTTCTTATAAAAACAGGAACCCAACAAGGATGTCCACTCTTGCTACTTCAATATTGAAGTAGAGATTCTAGCTCAGGTATTTAGGCAAGAAGAAGAAGGAATAAAATGTATCCAGATAGAAAAAAAAGAAGTAAAACTATCTCTATTTGCAAATGATATGATCTTGCACACAGAAAATCCTAAGGAAACAACAATACTAACCAAGAAAATCCCATTAGATGTAATAAATGCATTCAGAAAGATTGCAGTATGCTGAACAAATGTACAAAAATTAATCGTATCTCTACATACTAGGAATGAATAATATAAAAATAAAATAATGTCACTAAAAGAATCATTAAAAATAAGTAAATACATAGAGACAAACATCAAAAGAAGTAAATGGCTTACACACTGATTAAAGAAATTATTGCTGACAGAAATTAAGAAGTTTCTAAAGAAATGAAAAAACATTCCATGTTCATGGATTGAAATATTTAGTTAAGATGGAATACTCTCCAAATTATTCTACAGATCTAATGCAATACCATTCAAGATTCCAGCTGGCTTTTTTTTTCTTTAGAAATTGACACATTGGTTCTCAAATTCATGTGGCAACACAAGGAATACAGAATATCAAAAATTTTGTCAAAGAACAAGTTAGAGGATCACATTTCTGATTTCAAAACTTGCTGCAGAGCTACAGTAATCACGAATGTGATTTACTGGCATAAATATAGTCACGTGGATTGATGAAATCACATGAGAGTCCAAAAATAAACTCTCTTATTTATAGTCAGTTGATTTTTGTCAAGACTGCACAAATAATTTGATGGGAAAAAATCATCTTTCCAAGAAATGATGCTGAGATATTAAAATATCATTGGGCTTCTGCCTCTCACCATATAAAAAATTAACTCAAAATGGATTAAAAAACCCCTAAATATAGGAGCCAGTACTATAAAACTCATAGTTATGATACCAAAAGCAAAGTCAACAAAATAAAAATGAAAAATTGGGCTTTATCACCAAAATTAAACTTTTGGTGCATTGAAGGATACTATCGTAAGTGAAAAGACAACCCACTGAATGGGAGAAAACATTTGTAAGTCATACACCTGATCAGATTCTAGTATCCAGAATTTGTATAGAACTCTTACAACTTGTGGTAGACAGAATAATGGTCCCTAAAGATTTCCAAGTCCTAATCCCTGCAGCCTGTGAATATGTTACATCAGATGGCAGATGGTACTTTGGATGTGATTAAGATAAGGACCTTGAGATGGGGAGATTATATTGAATTATCTGGGTGGACCCAATGTAATTGCTAAGGTTATTATAAGAGAGAGGCAGGAAGATCAGAGCTGGAGAAGAAGATGTGACAATGGAAGCAGAGGTTAGCGTCATGCGGTCATGGACCAGAAAATGTGGGCAGCTTCAAGAAGCAGAAAATGGCTTGGAATGGATTCTCCCTTTGAGTATCCAAAACCTCTTCAAGTGTCCAAAACTCTGGAAGGAATGCTGCTCTGTTGGCACTTTGAATTGAGCCTAGTAAGATCCATGTTTAACTTTTGATCTTTAGAACTATAAGATAATACATTGGTGTTAGTTTAATCCTCTATGTTTAATCTGTCATAGCAACAATAGAAAACTCATATAGATTTTGGTGGCTGCAAATGTGGTGCTTTGGTAAGAAATCTAGAAGTGGTTTTTGGAATTGGGCAGTGGGCAGAGGCTAGAAAAATTTGAGGATCATGATAGAAAAAGCCTAGATTTTCCTGAATAGATTGTTAGTAGAAATATAGATGCTAAAGGCTCTGCTGGTGGAGGGCTCAGAGGGAAGTGAGGAGCAAGGTAGAGTAAGTCTATATAGTCTTACAGAATACCTGAATCACCATAGACAAAGTGTTGGTAGAAATATGAATTCTGAAAGTGTTGTTGGTGAAGTCGCCAAAGGAAATGAGAAACATATTATTGGGAACCAGAAGAAAGGGAATCTTTGTTACATAGTGACAGAAAACTTACTAGAATTTTATCTTGCAGTTATATAAAAAGCAGAGCTGGTAAGCGATAAAGCTCCTTTGTATTTAGCTGGGGAGATTTTTTTTAGCAAAGTGTTGAAGAGGTCATCTTGTTTCTTCTTCCGTTTGTATGAAAAAACAGATTGCAAGACACTAAAATTAGGTGATTCATTGTCAGGACCAAGTGCCTTGGAAAGAAAGCCAAGAACACAAGTGGTTATTTCGCTAGTACCTAGGAAGGATTAAGAGATCAGAATATTTGGCTGGGCACGGTGGCTCACACCTGTAATCCCAGCACTTTGGGAAGCCGAGGCGGGTAGATCACGAGGTCAGGAGATTGAGACCATCCCGGCTAACATGGTGAAACCCCGTCTCTACTAAAAACACAAAAAAATTAGCCAGGCGTGGTGGCAGATGCCTGTAGTCCCAGCTACTTGGGAGGCTGAGGCAGGAGAATGGCATGAACCTGGGAGGTGGAGCTTACAGTGAGCCAAGGTGGTGCCATTGCACTGCAGCCTGGGTGACACAGCAAGACTCCATCACAAAAAAATGAGATCAGAGTATTCAAATAACACAGAGAGCTGACTGAAGAAGTTGGGTGTGTGACTCAGATGTCTAAGCAGAACCAGGGATAGAGATGGAATTACCCAGGAAAGATCTCTAGAGGAGCCTATGGTCTAAGAGAGTGAATCTCTAGACATACACAGGAGACCCACAGGGTTCTTGAGAATGTTTTATCAGCAGAAACACCGACAGCTTGAACAACAACAAAAAAAACCAAAAGCCAAAAAGCAAACAGACAAAAAAACCCAGAAAAGGTGAAATAAAAGACTTCAGAAATTCTCTAGGCAGTAAACAGGCTAATAAACAACCTAACTGGAAACTTGTGCTATTCCTCCCTGGAAAGGCAAGGCAGCCTCAGAGAGGGAAGTAGCCAGCCCAAAGGGACAACAGTGGCATGTTCTCAAGCATTGGAAATAGAGTGTATAGGATTTTCTTTTGAGAGTTACAATGTAATATGAGTATAAATAACAATAGGAACAGCAATGCCAGCAAGAGGTGTCATTTACTGAGTGCACTCTACACACCATTCTATGTGTGTTTTACACATTAAAAGTAATGGCAAGGACCATAATTATTTTTGCACCAACCTAATATTATCTCATTTGATCATTTTACCAATCCTGTGAAGTAGGTAGTCACACGCCCATTTTCAAACATGTGCAAATTATGGTTTGGAGAGACCAAGAAACTTGCCCATGGCCACAGAGCAGGGATAAAGCAGGCTACTTTCAAAGCCCGGATTGTGTGCCACTATGCTGTGTTCCCTCCTCATTCTATAATGGATTAGAGTGACATATTAAAAGTCACCGCAAAAGTACTAACTCTCAGACCAAAGAGGGATTTGTTGGGAAACTGATTTATGGCATTAGCATATGAGAAGAAGAACAAAAAACTAACTAAAACGGATGTCAGTAATTCCTCCTATAAGCACCCAAGTACAGAAGACACCTTAACAAAGAATTTTGAATATTTAGATCTCTGCCTTTGTTAACCTTATACTGAGGTGTGAATACTTCGAGTTATCTCAGCTCTTGGATAATCTGCAACCCAATGTATCCAAATATTATATGCAAAATATCAAATTCATTGCTCACCAAAAAGCTACAATTTTAACATCCTTCTTGTAGGTTAGCTCCAAATAGAAAATGTGGAGAAAACATATACCTAAGAAATGTGATCTACAGGAAAGTTCTATTTCTCATTCAAGTCACTAAAAAGGACATTCCTGGGGTTCCATAATTAGGTGATATAATGTGGTGGTTAAAGCGTAGGTTTCAGAGGACAGACTTAACTTTGAATTATGGCTCCATTACTAATTAGCTGTGTAACTATGGGCAACCTGTCTTGTAGGATAACAGTGAGGACAAAATGTGATGTACCTAGCATAGTATCTTATACAGATTAACCATTCAGTGTAGTTTAATTATTGTTATTATGATTATGTCATCTCTCAGAAATAACAAATCAGATTCCTGAGCCTGTAAGATGGGAGAGAAGACCTGGAATTCCAGAAAAATTCTTCCAGGAGTGTCCTATTCTGCCGAATCCCATGGGACTTCATAAAACAGAATAATTTCAGAAAATAAAAGAGAGGAGGTGGAGACCAAAAAAAAGATTGCTAATGTTTTACATTATCAAGTAAGATTGTTAAAATTCAATCAAACAAAATAAAGCAAGCCACAAATGAAGCAAATAAGCCTGCTATCACCTAACCTCGCCATTGTTTCTAAATGAAAGGGCATTTCAACATCAAAATGTCACAAAGAAATAATCTTAGAATGAAGAATGGTACTTTGAATAAATTTAGCTTTCTGAAAACATCACTTAATTTATTCTGTTTCTTGTTTAATAGAGGCCAGTGAAAACGTAATCTTTTTTGGGGCCAGTATGTGGACAAACGTTTAGAAAAGATTGGTGGAGTCCACTTTGCCAAGTCTGTTGTCATCCAACTAGTTGATGTTGCTGGTAGACACTCTACACTGCTTCTCTATTTCTATGCAAGGTCACACTACAATTTATAGAGTGCTCTGTTTTTCTATAATGAGTTTTGTGGACAAATATCATGCATATGATCTGACCATGTTAGACTGCAGAGAGTTACTGCTGATACTGAGACAGAATAGAAGATCACATGAAAATTTTAATTTTCTCCTTGTAAATTTCTAACACTTGTCAAGCATATATTATTATGTTCCAGATGCTGTTTCAAGGTTTTATGTAAATATATTCTTTTACCAAAGCTCCACAGCATTCTCTTTAGTAGGTGAAATTATTATTCTCATTTACAGAAAAGGTGTATAAGGCATACAGAGGTTCAGTGTCACAATCTAGTAAATAGTGAGCTCTTACTCCATCACCTAGCTCAACTCATCATCTCTTCATCTGCAGAGCTTGTCATCTTGTGAGGGAGTTGGTCACATAACCAGATTTTTAACAATGTAATATTAAGACTGAGGCAAGCATAAATGACTTAGGAATATATTGAATTAATTATTGGACCATCCTGAGGCCCAGGCTGCTTCTCCCTCCTCCTCTTCCTCCTCCTCCTCCCCCTCCTCCTCTTCCTCCCATCCTCCTCCTCTTCCTCCCCCTCATCCTCTTCCTCTTCCTCCCCCTCCTCCCCATCCTCCTACTCCTCCTCCTCCTCTTCCTCCTCCTCCTCCCCATCCTTCTCCTCCTCCTTCTCTTCTCCTCCTCCTCCTCCTTCTTCTTTTTCTCCTTCTTCTTCTTCTTCTTCTTTCTTCTTTCTTCTTTCTTCTTCCTCCTGAAGGAGTTTTTCTTTTGTATAACATTAATATTTGGCTGGGAGCAGTGGCTAATGCCTGTAATCCCAGCACTTCGGGAGGCCGAGGCAGGCTGATCAAGGTCAAGAGATGGAGACCATCCTGGCCAACATGGTGAAACCCCGTCTCTACTAAAAATACAAAAATTAGCTGGGCATGGTGGTGCATGCCTGTAGTCCCAGCTACTCGGGAGGCTAATGCAGGAGAATCACTTGAACTTGGGAGGCAGAGTTTGCAGTGAGCCGAGATTGCACCACTGCATTCCAGCCTGGCAACAGAGTGAGACTGTCTCAAAAACAAAACAAAACCAAACAAAAACCAAAAAACATTAATATTTATAGGTTAGTCTACTATGATAATGGAATTGGAGGGGCAGAAAACTTTCTTGCTGTGCTCCCTTCACTAGTTATTGCAGGGGAATATCTGTAAGTAAGAGGATGGCTTTATATGGCTGTTGACATCATAGCTTTTCTTTGCTTCTTTTCTGTTAGGTTAACTAAGTCAAGCTTTTAACAAATCTAAACCCTGGATCTAAACATGCCTATACATAGAAAAGATAAATAATACATGCTTCATTGTATCTGAAGCATTTATATCTACAATTTTTAAGGTTGAGCATGGAACTTTATGGAACTTCTTGGAGTACATTTATTTCCTACTTGGAATATTAAAAAATGAGACAATACCACCAGGAAAGAACACAAAGGGCTCAGCACAAAGGGCTGGAGTCTCTCCCGATACTGAACTCTACTTCTGCCCATAGCATGCTGAGGGAGGGATTCCCACTGTTGGAGTGGGAAGCATTTTAGTAACATGGTTCCTGTGAAGGTATGTCAATATTGCAACATATATTAAGCCTACTTTCTGTGAAATCAGGCTTGGTTGGGACTATTACTCTACTCCTATGGCACATGGAGGCGATGCGATCAATAATACTTCTCAAAATCCTGCTGCTTTAATTCAATGAGTTTAGTGCTTAGAGATTGCAACTATAAGACAGCAAGGGAAATGATACACGAGAGCAAAATAGAGCTAATTCATACATGGCCTTGCAGGCTTTGTTAAGAAGCACGCAAATGGTTGGAAATCACTGGTGAATTTAAAGCAATGAATCTCAAATGGTCAGATAGAAATGTGGAATATTCACATGGCAGTGTGGAAGAAGAATTAAGAGGTCAAAGATTGGAGGAGAAGCTATTGTAATTATTAGATAGCAGGAGCTTGGGCTATAAAGTCAGATAGGCCAAAGTTCAAACCCCAGGTCTACTACCTAATAGCTGCTTTGAAACCTGAAAAGCAGCTTCAATCTTTCTAAGCCTCCACTTCTTACCTATATGGAGGAAGATAGGGTAAATGGGCAGGGTTATTTGAGATGTAAGAAATTATTTGAATAGAGTGTTCCACAGAGCACCTGCCATATTAAATAAATAGCATTATTATGTCATGCAGTTTTTAGGTGTCCATCACATTTTTCCATTCATATGCAATGCTAATATCAGAAAATTCTTGGAAAGTTAATGACTTTTTTTTCTTTGTGCCACTCAGTAAAAAACCTAGAATGAAAACTTCACCATGAAAAGCACTTACTGATTAAGATTAACCCTCATGAACATACACATTATTGACAGAACATCTTAACCTGAAACTGGGGAGTGTAAGTCTCTGATGGGAGAGAAAGAAGGGATGAACAAATTGCAAAACAAGAGGCTGGTTGGTGGTGAGCATGTTGAAAGCAGAGGCAAATACTGCACAAAAGGCTGGACCTACTAGTTAGATTCATCTGTAGTTTGGCTCAAGCTAAAAATCCTAGTTCTTTCTCCTCATAAGCTTTTCTGAGTTTTTGATTTTATTTCCTCATAAAATAGCACTTTGTATCAAAATGGAATTCCTTGAATGCAATTTAAGATTGGGTCTGTGTTATTACTAAGTGATCCTCTGGCTCCATTTTTTGCCCTACAGGTAGTTTCCAAAGTAGAATCTGTAGTCTTGCAGGTGGTTTGAAGTGGCTTTTTGGAACCAGCAATACTCTTGCAGTAGATTGTATTTATTCAGTGGTGAAGCAATGAGGTCATTGTCATCCCCTAGAATAATGGGCTTATTTGACAGCGTCAGATGTCTACACTTGAACAGAAACACTGCTGCTTCAATCTGCAGTGAATTTAATTGGATACATTTTGGTTAAAACTCTGGAAGAACAACTTTTGGACACAGAATGAAGCAATGCATAAGTTGGACTGAACTGATGAGGTGTAGAGTTCTTTGAACTTTTTGTGATCAAAACTAAAATTAATTTTTCACTATAGTTTTAGGATGGGAAGCTCTGTTTCCTAAGCCATCAATCTTTTTACATTTTTCCAAAGTAAGTTGGGTAAGGAAAGGTTTCCGTGACAGCCACTTACAGATAGTAGATACAACCGAGATAAATATATACGTATATATTTACAGATTAAAACTGGTCTCTCCTCACATTAAATTTTTAATGAAATGTTTCTTCTATAATTTATAATTATTTGAAAACAAAAAGATTATTATTCGAACAAGGAGCCAAATGAAAATGATCCAGTAATTCAAATACAATCTATTTCTCCACATCAGCACAATAGTTCTAACACATGACAGGATGAATTAAGGAACAGTTTATTACCAAAAGGATAAATAAATGGGCAGGGATAGAATAAGCTAAATTATTTCTCTTAAAGCATATGCCTTATGCGTAGATAACATTGGCAGCAGCTTCATTCACAGTGAGATGTAAAAGGCTCCGAAAGATCCTTCTGGCTTCAGGTTCTATACCTTATGTTCCATAATGCCACAGCTTCTCTAACTGATCCCTCTTTTGGGAGGGCCTTTCTGATGTGGATCACCCTTTCTTCTACTGTCTATGTAGAGATTAGCAGTTTGTTGATAGAGACCCATGTGTACAGTATGTTTCTCCATGTTTCACCTCGACTGCTCATGGTTGGCCCAGAGGTGTGAAGAAGCAGCCTACCAGAGATAAATGACTTGTGAGACCCAGCTCGTGTAGCTAAGCTGGGTCAGTTGGATTTTCCTGGTGCTCTGAATTGAGAAATACTGAGACACCATGGCCATGTACAGGAAGTCAGAAATTTCCTTCTGGGCCCTGGCCAGCAAATTCTGACATGTAAGCTGAGAAAGGAGAAAAGATGTTGGCTACAGGGTGAGGAAATGGAGAAAGATGGAGGAAAGGAGCAGCCATGCAGAGAGAAACTGAGGCTTGGAAAGGGGAGAGAGAGACCCAGAGGAGATGGGCAGCTCAACACTCCAGTTCTTGCCTGGCTCTTGTCCAGCAGCCTGCTCCTACA
The DNA here is from genome assembly GCF_028885655.2 of Pongo abelii. Taxonomy (NCBI): domain Eukaryota; kingdom Metazoa; phylum Chordata; class Mammalia; order Primates; family Hominidae; genus Pongo; species Pongo abelii. The sequence goes on along the minus strand of NC_071996.2, from coordinate 25,766,115 downwards.
TCCTTAGAATAGTAGCACTTTCTCTCCAGTACCTTAATATACTATAGGTCTTGGATTTTCACAACCTAAAAGCTAACCAAAAACAAATATTAAAAATGTTTCCATTTGGAAATTGTTTAAGACACATTGACATGATATTTTGTAAGTGCCTGTTGGTTAGAACCAAGTTAATGAAACTGACAAATTGGCCACACAATGGGCTTAAGCGAACATGGCAGGAATTGAAAAGGTCTGGTGGGAAGGGGAGGTTCGGGAAGCTGTAACATCCTGCACTGGTTACTCCTGAGTGAACTGTGGGCTGGGAGTCTAAGGAGATGAGAAAGAAACAGTGCAAGTGACATTTTTTTTTCTCCCTCAGTTAGATGACCTTCACTCAGTTGTGGTTCAGTGTTATGCCCTAAACTTCCATTGAGGCATCAGAATAAACTGCTTTCTGAGGCTCACACTTGCTTTTCATACTGAGCTGTGGTTAGTGTTGCCATCTACAACACTGCTTGTGTTCCTTTTCAGTTTTATGTAGGACATTTCTTCCAAAGCTGAGTGCTAGGTAAAATTTTGCTTCCTCTTAAGAACTGTCATGATTTATCTTCATGAGCATTGAAAAAAACCACTGAATAAATTCTGTTACCATTTTTATTTTATTTTCTTATTGTATCTTTAACATTGTTATTAACTATAGTCACCGTGTTGTACAATACCATTTTTATTTTGGTTGCCAGGAAGCTCAGAGGTAAAGTCCTGGAGGAACTTCCGGCCTATATATGTTTATCCTCTTTCTTTTCTTCCAGGCACAGGCTCTTGGGTTTAATTCCATGTTCACTAGATTTGACATTGACACATTAATGTTGTAATTCATATTTTAATATTTTATTGCATGCATTTCTTTAAGCCATATCAGACTGATACTCAGGCTGTTCCCCCAGTGTCTTTATTAACTCTGTTCCTGTTCCTTCTGCCTGGAAATTCTTTACCAACCCTCACTTCCACCCACCACAAGAATCCTCACATTTCCTCCATAGGCACCACCTCCTGAAATCCCTGCTGTTGACCTCAGACTGTGGGCCCTGCCCTTTGTTTGGCCTGTGCTCACCAGACAAAGCTGCCCTGCATTTGCTGTTATCTCGCTGTCCCTCTCTCTACACTGCCAGCCCCTGAGGGCAGAAACTACTCTTCATGGTGAAGCTAGTGCCCCACATGTGTTCAGTGAATAAATGGATGAAGCACTTGCTGCTTATAAAGAATTATAATTGATCACGATGCAGTACTCACTAGGTGTCAAGGAGATATTTACGTATTTTTTTTTTACCTATTAACTTATTTAATTGCACCTCTTCCCCTTAAACAGGTAGTGAGGACTATTGTTGCCTCCTTTGACAAATGAGAATAGAGGGGCCAGAGAGGTTAAGGGACTTGCTCCAGTTCACATACCTAGTGGCAGAGGAAGTATTGGAATGTGGTGGTCTACCACCTGTACCTCACACTGATGTGCTTTGCTGTGCTGCCCCTCTGTGTCTTCACGTACAAAGCCTAAATTCATCTTTTGATGTGAATGTTTTAGTCAATATACCCTCTTATTTTTTTCACACCCTGCTATACATATATAGGCATTCATATGGCCCAGATCTGAAGCCTTCCTTTCCTCCTTTGATTCTCCTTCGATTCTCCAGCTGAGTTACTAGATGCAAAGGAAATACAACCTTGTTCAGTTCCTAGCACATATTAGACAACTGATAAATGAAAACTGTTATCTTTGTTATTATTATTGTTATTACTACCAGTTATCTTCTTACTAAACTGCCATTTTCTTTAGGGCAAGGATTTTTGTCTCATTCATCTCAAATATAATTGGTACTTATAAATGTTAATTTGGATTGAATTGCTCATGGCAGATTAGCAGATGGCAAGCTTGTACATCTGAGGCCACAGACAGGATAGTTCTGTTCTTTCATCCAATCAAAAACATTTATTGAGCACCTATGTGGCAGGCACTAGTCTAGACCATGAGGGATCCAACCATGAGGACACAGATGATAATCCCTGTTCCATGGAGTTTGTGTTCTGGTAGAAGGAGGCAGAGAATCAAAAGCATAAAAAGCTAAAATATATAATATGTGAGATGTGCTGTAGCGAGAACTAAGCAGACCATGAGAAGAGGGAGCACTGGAGGCATTCCAATTTTAGAGGTGGTAATGGAAGAACTTGCTAAGAAGGCGATATTTGAGTAAGACGTAGGGGAGCTGAGAGAAGGAGCAACATGGCGGAATGGAAATTAGCCAGGGAAAGTGGTCCAGCAGAGGAAATAGCAAGTGCAAAGGCTCTGTCTTAGTCCTCTCGGGCTGTCATAACAAAGCTACCAGACTGAATGGTTTAAATGACAGAAATTGATTTCTCTTTCAGAGGCTGGGAAGTCCAGAATCAAGGCACTGGCACATGGAGTGTCTGTTAAGGGCTGCTTTCTGTTTCATAGATGGAGCCTTTATGCTGTGTCTTACATGGTGGAAGTGGCAAGACAGCTCTCTGGGGCCTTTTTTATAAGGGTTATTATTCCGTTCATGAAGGTGGAGCCCTCAAGACCTAATCACCCCCTAAAGGCTCCAGCTTCTGATACTGTCACAATGGTGATTAGATTTCAATCTATAAATTTTGTGAAAGGGTGGGCACAAACATTCAGATTGGAGCAGGCTCTCAGGGAGAAGTAGGATGCACAGGCTTTGGGAGCAGCAAGCCAGCCAGTGTAGGCCAGTGGAGGGTTTTTAGTGGGAGTTATACAAATCAGGGCAGTGGGGAGACGCAGATTGTGTGGAACCTTGCAGGCTGTTGTAATGGTTTTAGTTTTCCCTTGAAATAAGACAGGAGGCTACAGAAGGGGTGTAAAAGGGGATGTGAGATGATAAAACCTATTTTGGTAGCAGTGTTAAGAATAACCGAAAAGATAGGATGGTGGCAGAATACAGGTCACAAAGGCAGAAGGAGAAAGAAGCAGGTGTTTTCCATAATCTGTGACAATGATGGTGCTGGCTTGTTCCATGCTGGTAGTAGTGGAAGTCTGAAAAGTCTTCCACTGTGCATATATTTTGATGGCGACATTGGCATGATGGGAGAGTTGATGTGGAGTGGGAGAGTAAGGGAAGAATCACAGATGATCGGGTCTGAGTGATGCAAATGATGGAGTTGCCAAAACTGAGATGCAGAAGGCTGGAAAGAACTCTATTTAGGACATGCCAGATTTAAGATGTTTATTACATATTTGTGTGGGGATGTTAAGCAGACAACTGGAGACTTGAGTTCAGGGGAAAGGACTAGAAAGGAGAGTCACCATTTGGGAGACACAAGCCTATAGATAGATGTTAATGATATGAGACTGATGGCACCATGAAGAAGGTGAGTATATTGAGAAAAGAAAAGATGTCCAAGACTGAATCAAGGAGATGAGGTAGAACCAGCAAAGAAGATATAGAAGTAACAGCTAAGGTGGGTAGGGGGAGAATCCAGAGAGGGTGACATCCCAGAAGTCAAATAACAGGAGGCTATCAAAGAGCAGGGATTGATCAACCATGTCAAAGGTGCATTGAGGACAAAGAATCTTGACAGTTACATTTATTACAGCAACATGTGACTCAGTGTTGACATTAGAGGGAACACTTTCTTCTTCAAGCAATAGAAGGTCAAGGGAGTTGGGCAGAGCTGCTAACTGTAAAGAAAGGGAATGGCTACCAGGAGATAAGCGGTCAACACCAAGTCTGGAAGGGCCACAAGATCAAGCTGGAAGCCACTACTCCCAGATTTTGGAGTGGGTGGAAACAGAATCTTAGTTAAAACAGGTTTACAAACAAGCAAGAATTTCCTGAGAAATTATTTTGAGTACAGTGTGGTGTTTCTAGTTGATCTTTGTAGTAGATGAGTGTGTGGCATTTGAATGTTTCAGCCAGCTCATGATATGGGTAAAGGAATAAAGACAGTCTCCATTTGGAATGTACAAGTAAATGTAAAATAATAATAAAATATAATTGTGGACATTTGATCCAAATGTGTGTGGAAAACATTTTTAAGAGAAAAAAATGATCAGAATAACTACATTACCACATTTTTAAAATGTCTTGGGGTTGCTGTCATTTTATCCTTTTTAAACATCCTTTTAGAGTCTACCAATACTGTATTTTTACAGAAAGTCGATTTTATTTTTGGACTGCACATTAATTTCATTTCCCAGCATAATGAAATTCCACTGAACAATTTCACTAGCCTGAAAAGTGATTTGGTCATTTTGAGTCAGAAAATTAGCATTAGGCAGAAATACAAGATCTCCCATTACTTTGTCTTAAAAAATAAAAAAGCTAAAAAGAGTTTTCTGTTTTTACTGCAGCTAGTGATCATTCGGGTGAAAAAAAGTGTCTGTTCCATCCCTTGCTGTGCCAAATTTCATCGCCTTTCCTTCACTGCACAGCTTGTTAAACGTGAACAAGCACTTTGGATTTCATGGCAGCGTTAAAATTCTTACTTAAATTGCCTTGGAACTTGGTGACCCCTTAATTAATCCAGTCACTGCTAGACACTTTGTGTAATATTGTTTATAGAACTGATAGAAAAAACACATCTGTGCTGCAAGGGCTGCAAATATAGTGAAACAGCAAATGTAGACAAACGTTTAAATGTAGCCATGTGAAATGTCCCAACAATACACACAGAATATAGTTGCTGTTATTATTATGATTAATGTTGTTATTTTTAAAGATCTTGCGAAGAAGGACTGTGTAAAAAGATTTAAATACCAGGCTGGCTTTGGGCTTTGTTCTCTGATGGGGATGCTGAAGGAACTTGAGCATGAAAATGACATGTTCCTTCTACTCTGGTGGGTCTCTGGAGTACATACAAGAGGAAGCTGGACTGCTGACAAAGAACTGAGCTAACAGGTTACTAAAATTGTCCAGATTAAAACAATGGAGCTAGACCTACACTGGAAGAGACAAAGGCAATGGCTATGAGGTGGTAGATGTTAGTGGGATATTTCACATTCTGCTGTGTCTTTGGTTCTAGAAAATATAAGAATGACCCAATTCTCTCTTCTCCAGAGTTTTCAATTCTAACATTTGTTTCCTAACTTCACTTTGGTTAGGTGCTCCAATGTGTTCTGTTTCCTTGAGTTTGCTAAATTGGTGCTACTTCTTTCTAAAGAGCAGAGCTTATCAGCTAAAGCAACTAGTCATTTCTTTATGCAATTTGGTAATCTACAAGTTGTCTTTGGGCAATCTTAACTCATTGTATAAATCCATTATTCTTTTACCAAATCCTAGAAATGAGAAGAGACATCAATTTTTTTCCTATGTGCCAACTATGTGTGCCTTACTTACTTCATCTGGTTCATCTTACGGTAAAATGGAGAGGTTACAATTTATATTTTGGAAATAAATCTAGCATAATTGACTATGGCAGAATGTGGTGTACAATAATTCCTGGCATTCTATTGGCTTGTGGATTAAAAGTAGATATTGAAAACAATCCTTCGAAAGTCTTAGCCTAAGAGCATTGCCTGCTGATATATCTTAGCCATAAATCTTTAAGTAGAAATTATATTTAAAACAATCAAATATTAAAAAAGACTATTACGACTATTTATGACTATTATATTAATTTTGAGAATTCCAAAGGAGATTCCAGTCATAGTAGCCTTGCTTCCTGTGCCAATTTTTGCTTAACATGAAAATAGGCAACAGAGGCCATTGTTCCTCTGTAAGTGCTATTAGCACATGGACAAATGCTGTCGTTTTTACATCTTTTGCCCCCTTCTAGCGCCTGGCCCTTAAGATGCGGCCAATTAGTGTTGAAACTGTATATTCTCAATAGCAGTCTAATTTGGCATATTAATATAATATAGGAAAAAAGCCTTTAATGATAATTTACATAAAAAGTACACCATTCATTTATGTACAAAAAGTCCCACATGTACCCATTTATCATTTTCTGAGTTTCTACTGTGTATAGCAGGCAGTAATTATGGCTGAGATCTTCTGAAATGATTATAGCACTGCTCTCATCCTTCAGTTCACTGATGGAGGTGACAACTCTATAAATTATTACAAAACAGTATGAAGTGTTGTCATAGAGATGGGCAAAGACTTATCATGGTATGCCTGGAGGAGGCCTTGTCAAGCTTGTTTTGAACTAGAAACACACAATCATATATAGATAGATGCTAGATGCTAAATATATATATATAGATAGATAGATAGATAGATAGACAGATAGATATTTTAGAGTTGGAGGCAGTCTCAGAGGTTGTGATACAAACTTTTAGTCTCTCTTCCTAGAAAAGTTAAATAAAACTGTGTTTCAAATGAATCACAGTAAATAGCATGAATAAAGACACTCCATCATTCACTAGTATAAATAAATAATTTTCCTTTAACAAATAGTTATGTAACACCTACTATAGGCCAGATACTTCTTAAGATCTCAAATATTATTATCTGAATTTAATATATTGAATATCTATTTACATACCCAAGTGTCTTCTGTTCTAACTTCCTGACAGTTATAAATTCTAGCTTTCAACTCTTAATTTCCCTCTCCTTCCCAAAATAATATTTTCTGTATTATTGGTTTCAACTTTGTATGGGAATAGAACTGACCGGAATTCAAAAAAGTGTGAATTTAGGAACAGGTACACTGGTGAACCGTTTATGTTCTCAAAGATTTTCCAACCAAGAAATTTTTTTTAAAGCATAAAATGATGGCTGAACATTGAAGACCATGAAGACTCTAGATATTCAGAAACAACCTCCAGGTTCAATAGAGAGGATAGATCCTGGGCAATAGGTTCTTCTCAGTAAGAGAAGTGGTTATTTAAGGAAGTAAAATGAAAGAGACCATTGAACTTTTGCAATAGTTAGCTATGAAGAGGACAGAATTGATTTCAAAAACAATCTTTTTCCTTTTCACAGTTTTCCCATCCTCCTTGCTGACTACTAGACATGAAAAATAAATTCTGACTACTTTCTCCCATTTTGGGAGGTAAAAGTGAGTTAAGGTCATTAAATTGTAGCAGTTACATAGCTGCATTATTTTTTGAGACTCTAGCAGGAGGAAAAAATCCACACACTGATCAGCAAAGAATATTCTTTCACATATGAGAAAATGACTCTTCAGTGGAACTCAAGCATAGAAGGACTAGAGGAAGAAAAAACTTAAAAGTCACATAAGACATATGATTTCTGGTAATGGCAGAGTGGCATGTTTGCAATAACCTGTCTATAATTTTAAAATATGGAAAATATATTTGAAAAATACAACTATTTAAAGGCTCTCAATAGCAAATATGGAGAAAAAGGAATGAGATTGGAAAATTGGCAGCTTTAGGCCTAAAGGACCCCCAAGCCTCTACTGCCCCATACTCAGTTTGCATTCTGCTTCATCTACAGAGGGCTACTGCCTTATTGGTGTGAGGTGTCAGAGGATACAGCTGAGGCTAGCAGAACAATGACCAAGTTGTGGGACAGTACCCGGAAAAAAGGGTGCCATACAGAGTGTGAACTCAATAATTTACTGATAAAATCCACCCAAGAACTCTGTCTGCAAGGGGGAGTCTTTGCAGGGGGTTTTCTTAAAAGAAAATACAGCAGCTAGAAACTAAGGAAACTGTATTATTCTGTTTTCACATTGTTATAAAGAATTACCTGAGACTGGGTTATTTATAAAGAAAAGAGGTTTAATTGACTCACAGTTCCACATGGTTGGGGAGGCCTTAGGAAACCTGCAATCATGGTGGAAGGCGAAGGGAAAGCAAGGCATGTCTTACATGGTGGCAGGAGAGAGAGAGGGGGCAAGTGCCACACTTTTAAAACCATCAGATCTTGTGAGAAGTCACTCACTGTCATGAGAACAGCATGGAGGAAACTGCCCCTATGATCCAATCACCTCCCAACAGGCTCTTCCCTCAACATGTGGGGGTTATAATTCTAGATGAGATTTGGGTGGGGATACAGAGCAAAACCATATCATTTCACTCCTGGCCCCTTCCAAATCTCATGTTCTTCTCACATTTTAAAATACAGTCATGCCTTCCCAACAGTCCCCCAAAGTCTTAACTCATTCTAGCATTTGCCCATTTTTCAAGTCCAAAGGCTCATCTGAAACAAGGAAAGTCCCTTCCACCTATGAGCCTGTAAAATCAAAAGCAAATTAGTTACTTCCAAGTTACAATGTGGGTGCAGGCAGTGGGTAGATGCTCTCGTTCCAAATGGGAGAAATTGGCCAAAACAAAGAGGCTACAAGTCCCATGCAAGTCCAAAACACAGCAGGGCAGTCATTACATCTTAAAGCTCCAAAATAACCTCCTTTTATTAATGTCTTATATCCAGGGCATGCTGGTGGAAGAGGTGGGCTCCCCAGGCCTTGGGAAGCTCAGATCTGCAGGGTACAGCCCCCGTGGCTGCTCTCCTGTGGCTGCTTTCACGGGCGGGCGTTGAGTGCCTTTGGCTTTTCCAGGCTTACAGTGCAGTTGTTAGTGGATCCACCATTCTGGGATCTGGACAACGGTGGCCCTCTTCTCACAGCTCCACTAGGCAGTGTCCCGGTGGGGACTCTGTGTGGGAGCTCCAACCCCACATTTCCCCTCTGCATTGCCCTACTAGAGGTTCTCCATGCAGGATCTGTCCCTGCAGCAAACTTCTTCTGCCTGAACATCCAGAGATTTCCATACATCCTCTGAAACCCAGGAAGAGTTTCCCACACCTCAACTCTTCCATGTGCCCACAGGCCCAACACCACGTGGAAGCCACCAAGTCTTGGGGCTTGCAATATCTGAAGCAATGGCATGAGCTGTACATTGGCCTCTGTCAGCCATGGCTGGAGCTGGAGTGGCTGAGACACAGGACACTGTGTCCCAAGGCTGCACATAGCAGTGTGGCCCTGGGCCCAGCCCACAAAACCATTTTTCTTTCCTAAGCCTCTGGGCCGATGATGAGAGGAATTGCTATGAAGATCTCCGAAATGCCCTGGAGGCATTTTCCCCATTATCTTGGCTATTAACATTCGGCTCCTTGTTATTTATGCAAATTTCTGTAGCTGGCTTGAAGTTCTCTCCAGAAAATGGGTTTTTGTTTTCTACCACATGGTCAGACTGCAAATTTTCCAAACTTCTATATTCTGCTTCCCTTTTAAACATAAGTTCCCATTTTGTATCATCTCTTTGTGAATGCATGTGACTGTACGCTTTCATAAAAAGTGAGGTCACTTCTTGAAAGCCTTGCTACTTAGAAATTTCTTCTGCCAGATACCCTAAATCATCTCTCTCAAGTTCAAAGTTCCACAGACCTCCAGGGCAAGGGCAAAATGCCAACAGTCTATTTGCTAAGGCATAGCAAGAGTGACCTTTACTCCAGTTCCCAATAAGTTCCTCATCTCCATCTGAGACCACCTCAGCCTTGACTTTATTGTTCATGCCACTATCAGCATCTCAGTCAAAACAATTCAACAAGTCTCTAGAAAATTCTAAACATTCAACATCTTCCTGTCTTCTTCCGATCCCTCCAAACTGTTCCAACATCTGTCTGTTACCCAGTTCTAAAGTTGCTTCCACATTTTCAGGTATCTTTATAGCAGTGCCCCAAACTACTGGTATCAATTTTCTATATTAGTTCATTTTCACACTTATATAAAGAACTACATGAGACTGGGTCATTTATGAAGAAAAGAGGTTTAATTGACTCACAGTTCCACATGGCTGGGGAGGGCTCAGGAAAATTAAAATCATGGCAGCAGGAGAAAAGGAAGCAAGGTACGTCTTACATGGTGGCTGGAGAGAGAGAGAGAGAGAGACAGAGAAAGAGAGAGGTAGAGACAGAGAGAGAGAGAGAGGGAGGAAGTGCTACACTTTTAAAACCATCAAATCTCATGAGAACTCACTCACTGTCATAAGAACAGCATGGGGGAAACTGCCCCCATGATTCAATCACCTCCCACCAGTTCCCTCCCTTGACACATGAGTATTACAATTCTAGATGAGGGTTGGGTGGGGGACACAGAGCTAAACCGTATCAAGAACTAAGGGAGATTTCAGCTGATTTTTACCACAGGGGAACCGGAGTCTGGACTTTGAGCGTAGTCAAATTGACTATCTTCTAGACCAAAAACCATTGTTTAGAGGAATATGAAATATTCCAGAGTCTTCACAAATGTGTCATTTATAATGTGTAGATTCAATTTAAAAAAATCACTCAACATGCTGAGAACAAGGAAGATGTTATCCATACACAAGAAAAAAAAAAAACAGTCAATATAAACTGGCCTGAGAGGACCCAGATGCTGCAATTATCAGAGAACTTTTAAAGTAGTTATTATAAGTATGTTCAAAAACTTAAGAATGTTATACATATAATAAACAAACAGATGGGTAATCTTAGCAGATGAATAGAAACTGCAGAGAAAAATACCAACTCAAATTCTAAAGCTGGAAATTGTAGTAACTGAAATAAAAATTTTACTAGAAGAATTTAACAGCAGAAGAAACAATTGAACTTGAAGGCAGGTCAAAATAAAATATCTACTGTAAAATCTGGAAAGAAAAAGAAAGTGAAGAAATATGAACAGAACTGTAGAGACATGTGAGACTACCAAGCAGTAACCTATGTGTAATGAAGTCCAAGAGAGGCAAAGGAAATTTTCTTTTAAATGCTTGAAAACTTTTAACTTATGTTTAGTGAGACTTACACAAGATAAATGCAAATAAAACACCAGGAACATCACAGTGAAACTGCTGAAATACAAAGATAAAAAGGTAACCTTGAAAGCCAGTAAAGAAAACTGTCACATTACACACAGAGTACAATGATACAAATGGTGGCTGACTTCTCATCAACAACAATGGAGGACAAAGTAAATGGAATACATCTTTGCAGTGTTAAATGACAAACACTGACTACACAGAATTTTACATTCAGCAAAACCATCTTTCCAAAACAAGATGAAATAGACATTTTCAATATATACAACTATTATTTATCAATAAAAAAGAATAAAAAAGATATTTTAAACAAAAATAAACAGGAAATTTGTCATTAGCAGTTCTATTCTGTAAGAAAAGCTAAAGGAAGTTATCTTTTTCAGGCTGAAGAGAAACTACACCAGACGGTAATTTTAATCTATGTGAGGAAGCAAATCACTGAAAAGAGAAAATATGTAACTAAATAGAAAAGACTTAAGATTTTTTTCTTTTCTTAATTTTCCAAAAAAACCACGATTGTTTAAAGCAACAATTATAACACCATAGTATGGAGTTCATAACGTTTATAGGCATAAAGTGTCTGACAATTATAGTGCTAAGGATGATGGTGGTGAACTGAACTATACTAGGTTTCTACAATTTTTACATGAGGTAGTAAAATATCAAGACCAAGTGGATTATTTTATGTTTAAGATACATGCTGTAATTTCTGGTAAAACCACTAGTAATACTGCAAAGAAATTATAGTTACTAAAACATCAATAAAGAAATAAAAATGGAATACTAAAATATTCAATTATAATATAACATCCAATATGTAATATGACATAAAATAACACCTATAAACAAAAAAGAAATACACTAAAACTCCAATAAATGAATGAAATAAGAGGCACCAAGAAATAATCCACAAAGAAAAGAAAATAGAATTGTCAGCCCAGCATGGTGGCTCATGTCTATAATCTCAATGCTTTGAGAGGATGAGGCAGTAGGATCACTAGAGTCTGAGAGCTCAAGACCAGTCTGAGGAACATAATGAGACCCTGCAGAAAAAAATATCCATGCATGGTGGTGCACTTCTTGTAGTCTCAGCTACTTCAGAGGCTGAGGAAGGAGGATTGCTTAAGTCTGGGAGGTTGGGAGGTTGAAGCTGCAGTGAAGCATGATTGCACCACTGCACTCCAGCCTAGGTAACAGAGTGAAGCTCTGTCTTAAAAAAAAAGAAAAAAGAAAAAAGTAAAGTAAAATAGTCAATATGAAGGGATGTAGGCAATTTTTGAAGAGAAAATTCAGAAGAGCTTTCTGAAATCATTTAAAGCTATGCTGTTATTTGAAAAGACAGCCAGTAAGAAATCTCTTTGGGAGATGTTCTAAAAATTTCTAGGAAAAGTCTGAAATAAGCTTGAATTTTTTCTTGCCTTATGCTGTAAATTTATCTTCAGACTTTAAATAAAGCCCACTATACAAGAATCTTGTGTTAATAGTGTTTGGAGAAATGTTATTATAACTGCCATTATCAATATCATTTATCGTGCTATTTTTCCTGACTTTCTACTTTTACAAGTCAATGCAAGCCAATGATCTACTCTGTGCTAAGCACTACGCTATACACTTTTTAAAAATAATTTATTTATTTATTATTATTATACTTTAAGTTTTAGGGTACATGTGCACAATGTGCAGGTTAGTTACATATGTATACCTGTGCCATGCTGGTGCACTGCACCCACTAACTCGTCATCTAGCATTAGGTATATCTCCCAATGCTATCCCTCCCCCCTCCTCCCACCCCACAACAGTCCCCAGAGTGGGATGTTCCCCTTCCTGTGTCCATGTGTTCTCATTGTTCAATTCCCACCTATGAGTGAGAATATGCGGTGTTTGGTTTTTCGTTCTTGCAATAGTTTACTGAGAATGATGATTTCCAATTTCATCGATGTCCCTACAAAGGACATGAACTCATCATTTTTGATGGATGCATAGTATTCCATGGTGTATATGTGCTACATTTTCTTAATCCAGTCTATCATTGTTGGACATTTGGGTTGGTTCCAAGTCTTTGCTATTATGAATAATGCCGCAATAAACATATGTGTGCATGTGTCTTTATAGCAGCATGATTTATAGTCCTTTGGGTATATACCCAGTAATGGGATGGCTGGGTCAAATGGTATTTCTAGTTCTAGATCCCTGAGGAATCGCCACACTGACTTCCACAATGGTTGAACTAGTTTACAGTCCCACCAACAGTGTAAAAGTGTTCCTATTTCTCCATATCCTCTCCAGCACCTGTTGTTTCCTGACTTTTTAATGATTGCCATTCTAACTGGTGTGAGATGGTATCTCATTGTGGTTTTGATTTGCATTTCTCTGATTGCCAGTGATGGTGAGGATTTTTTCATGTGTTTTTTGGCTGCATAAACGTCTTCTTTTGAGAAGTGTCTGTTCATGTCCTTCACCCACTTTTTGATGGGGTTGTTTGTTTTTTTCTTGTAAATTTGTTGGAGTTCATTGTAGATTCTGGATATTAGCCCTTTGTCAGATGAGTAGGTTGGGAAAATTTTCTCCCATTTTGTAGGTTGCCTGTTCACTCTGATGGTAGTTTCTTTTGCTGTGCAGAAGCTCTTTAGTTTAATTAGATCCCATTTGTCAATTTTGGCTTTTGTTGCCATTGCTTTTGGTGTTTTAGACATGAAGTCCTTGCCCATGCCTATGTCCTGAATGGTAATGCCTAGGTTTTCTTCTAGAGTTTTTATGGTTTTAGGTCTAACGTTTAAGTCTTTAATCCATCTTGAATTGATTTTTGTATAAGGTGTAAGGAAGGGATCCAGTTTCAGCTTTCTACATATGGCTAGCCAGTTTTCCCAGCACCATTTATTAAATAGGGAATCCTTTCCCCATTGCTTGTTTTTCTCAGGTTTGTCAAAGATCAGATAGTTGTAGATATGCAGTGTTATTTCTGAGGCCTCTGTTCTGTTCCATTGATCTGTATCTCTGTTTTGGTACCAGTACCATGCATTTTGGTTACTGTAGCCTTGTAGTATAGTTTGAAGTCAGGTAGCGTGATGCCTCCAGCTTTGTTCTTTTGGCTTAGGATTGACTTGGCAATGCGGGCTCTTTTTTGGTTCCATATGAACTTTAAAGTAGTTTTTTCCAATTCTGTGAAGAAAGTCATTGGTAGCTTGATGGGGATGGCATTGAATCTGTAAATTACCTTGGGAAGGATGGCCATTTTCATGATATTGATTCTTCCTACCCATGAGCATGGAATGTTCTTCCATTTGTTTGTATCCTCTTTTGTTTCTTTGAGCAGTGGTTTGTAGTTCTCCTTGAAGAGGTCCTTCACGTCCCTTGTAAGTTGGAATCCTAGGTATTTTATTCTCTTTGAAGCAATTGTGAATGGGAGTTCACTCATGATTTGGCTCTCTGTTTGTCTGTTGTTGGTGTATAAGAATGCTTGTAATTTTTGTACATTGATTTTGTATCCTGAGACTTTGCTGAAGTTGCTTATCAGCTTAAGGAGATTTTGGGCTGAGACGATGGGGTTTTCTAGATATACAACCATGTCGTCTGCAAACAGGGACAATTTGACTTCCTCTTTTCCTAATTGAATACCCATTATTTCCTTCTCCTGCCTAATTGCCCTGGCCAGAACTTCCAGCACTATGTTGAATAGGAGTGGTGAGAGAGGGCATCCCTGTCTTGTGCCAGTTTTCAAGGGAATGCTTCCAGTTTTTGCCCATTCGGTATGATATTGGCTGTGGGTTTGTCATAGATAGCTCTTATTATTTTGAGATACATCCCATCAATACCTAATTTATTGAGAGTTTTTAGCATGAAGGTTGTTGAATTTTGTCAAAGGCCTTTTCTGCATCTATTGAGATAATCATGTGGTTTTTGTCTTTGGTTCTGTTTATATGCTGGATTACATTTATTGATTTGAGTATATTGAACCAGCCTTGCATCCCAGGGATGAAGCCCACTTGATCATGGTGGATAAGCTTTTTGATGTGCTGCTGGATTCGGTTTGCCAGTATTTTATTGAGGATTTTTGCATCAATGTTCATCAAGGATATTGGTCTAAAATTCTCTTTTCTGGTTGTGTCTCTGCCCAGCATTGGTATCAGGATGATGCTGGCCTTATAAAATGAGTTAGGTAGGATTCCCTCTTTTTCTATTGATTGGAATGGTTTCAGAAGGAATGGTACCAGTTCCTCCTTGTACCTCTGGTAGAATTCAGCTGTGAATCCATCTGGTCCTGGCCTCTTTTTGGTTGGTAAGCTATTGATTATTGCCACAATTTCAGCTCCTGTTATTGGTCTATTCAGAGATTCAACTTCTTCCTGGTTTAGTCTTGGGAGCGTGTATGTGTTGAGGAATTTATCCATTTCTTCTAGATTTTCTACTTTATTTGCGTAGAGGTGTTTGTAGTATTCTCTGAGGGTAGTTTGTATTTCTGTGGGATTGGTGATGATATCCCCTTTATCATTTTTTATTGCATCTATTTGATTCTTCTCTCTTTTTTTCTTTATTAGTCTTGCTAGTGGTCTATCAATTTTGTTGATCCTTTCAAAAAACCAGCTCCTGGATTCACTAATTTTTTGAAGGGATTTTTGTGTTTCTATTTCCTTCAGTTCTGCTCTGATTTTAGTTATTTCTTGCCTTCTGCTAGCTTTTGAACGTGTTTGATCTTGCTTGTCTAGTTCTTTTAATTGTGATGTTAGGGTGTCAATTTTGGATCTTTCCTGCTTTCTCTTGTGGGCATTTAGTGCTATAAATTTCCCTCTACATGCTGCTTTGAATGCATCCCAGAGATTCTGGTATGTTGTGTCTTTGTTCTCGCTGGTTTCAAAGAACATCTTTATTTCTGCCTTCATTTCATTGTGTACCCAGTAGTCATTCAGGAGCAGGTTGTTCAGTTTCCATGTAGTTGAGTGGTTTTGAGTGAGTTTCTTAAGCCTGAGTTCTAGTTTGATTGCACTGTGATCTGAGAGACAGTTTGTTATAATTTCTGTTCTTTTACATTTGCTGAGAAGAGCTTTACTTCCAACTATGTGGTCAATTTTGGAATAGGTGTGGTGTGGTGCTGAAAAAAATATATATTCTGTTGATTTGGGGTGGAGAGTTCTGTAGATGTCTATTAGGTCCACTTGGTGCAGAGCTGAGTTCAATTCCTGGGTATCCTTGTTGAGTTTCTGTCTCGTTGATCTGTCTAATGTTGACAGTGGGGTGTTAAAGTCTCCCATTATTAATGTGTGGGAGTCTAAGTCTCTTTGTAGGTCACTCAGGACTTGCTTTATGAATCTGGGTGCTCCTGTATTGGGTGCATATATATTTAGGATAGTTAGCTCTTCTTGTTGAATTGATCCCTTTACCATTATGTAATGGCCTTCTTTGTCTCTTTTGATCTTCATTGGTGTCAAGTCTGTTTTATCAGAGACTAGGATTGCAACCCCTGCCTTTTTTTGCTTTCCATTTGCTTGGTAGATTTTCCTCCATCACTTTATTTTGAGCCTATGTGTGTCTCTGCATGTGAGATGGGTTTCCTGAATATAGCACACTGATGGGTCTTGAATCTTTATCCAATTTGCCAGACTGTGTCTTTTAATTGGAGCATTTAGTCCATTTACATTTAAAGTTAATACTATTATGTGTGAATTTGCTCCTGTCATTATGATGTTAGCTGGTTATTTTGCTCGTTAGTTGATGCAGTTTCTTCCTAGCCTCAATGGTCTTTACATTTTGGCATGATTTTGCAGCGGCTGGTACCAGTTGTTCCTTTCCATGTTTAGCGCTTCCTTCAGGAGCTCTTTTAGGGCAGGCCTGGTGGTGACAGAATCTCTCAGCATTTGCTTGTCTGTAAAGGATTTTATTTCTCCTTCAGTTATGAAGCTTATTTGGCTGGATATGAAATTCTGGGTTGAAAATTCTTTTCTTTAAGAATGTTGAATATTGGCCCCCACTCTCTTCTGGCTTGTAGAGTTTCTGCCGAGAGATCCGCTGTTAGTCTGATGGGCTTCCCTTTGTGGGTAATCCAACCTTTCTCTCTGGCTGCCCTTAACATTTTTTCCTCCATTTCAACTTTGGTGAATCTGACAATTATGTGGCTTGGAGTTGCTCTTCTCAAGGAGTATCTTTGTGGCATTCTCTGTATTTCCTGAATCTGAATGTTGGCCTTCCTTGCTAGATTGGGGAAGTTCTCCTGGATAATATCCTGCAGAGTGTTTTCCAACTTGGTTCCATTCTCCCCGTCACTTTCAGGTACACCAATCAGACGCAGATTTGGTCTTTTCCTATAGTCCCATATTTCTTGGAGGCTTTGCTCGTTTCTTTTTATTCTTTTTTTCTCTAAACTTCCCTTCTCGCTTCATTTCATTCATTTCATCTTCCATCGCTGATACCCTTTCTTCCAGTTGATCTCATCGGCTCCTGAGGCTTCTGCATTCTTCACGTAGTTCTCGAGCCTTGGTTTTCAGCTCCATCAGCTCCTTTAAGCACTTCTCTGTATTGGTTATTCTAGTTATACATTCTTCTAAATTTTTTTCAAAGTTTTCAACTTCTTTGCCTTTGGTTTGAATATCCTCCCATAGCTCGGAGTAATTTGATCATCTGAAGCCTTCTTCTCTCAGCTTGTCAAAGTCATTCTCCATCCAGCTTTGTTCCATTGCTGGTGAGGAACTGTGTTCCTTTGGAGGAGGAGAGGCGCTCTGCTTTTTAGAGTTTCCAGTTTTTCTGCTCTGTTTTTTCCCCATCTTTGTGGTTTTATCTACCTTTGGTCTTTGATGATGGTAATGTACAGATGGGTTTTTGGTGTGGATGTCCCTTCTGTTTGTTAGTTTTCCTTCTAACAGACAGGACCCTCAGCTGCAGGTCTGTTGGAGTACCCGGCCCGTGTGAGGTGTCAGTCTGCGCCTGCTGGGGGGTGCCTCCCAGTTAGGCTGCTCAGGGTTCAGGGGTCAGTGACCCACTTGAGGAGGCAGTCTGCCCGTTCTCAGATCTCCAGCTGCGTGCCGGGAGAACCACTGCTCTCTTCAAAGCTGTCAGACAGGGACATTTAAGTCTGCAGAGGTTACTGCTGTCTTTTTGTTTGTCTGTGCCCTGCCCCCAGAGGTGGAGCCTACAGAGGCAGGCAGGTCTCCTTGAGCTGTGGTGGGCTCCACCCAGTTCGAGCTTCTGGGCTGCTTTGTTTACCTAAGCAAGCCTGGGCAATGGCGGGCGCCCCTCCCCCAGCCTCGCTGCCACCTTGCAGTTTGATCTCAGACTGCTGTGCTAGCTATCAGCGAGACTCCGTGGGCGTAGGACCCTCTGAGCCAGGTGCTGGATATAATCTTCTGGTGCGCCGTTTTTTAAGCCTGTCGGAAAAGCGCAGTATTCGGGTGGGAGTGACCCGATTTTCCAGGTGCCATCTGTCACCCCTTTCTTTGACTAGGAAAGGGAACTCCCTGACCCCTTGCACTTCCTGAGTGAGGCAATGCCTCGCCGTTCTTTGGCTCATGCACAGTGCGCACACCCACTGACCTAAGCCCACTGTCTGGCGCTCCCTAGTGAGATGAACCCGGTACCTCAGATGGAAATGCAGAAATCACCGGTTTTCAGTGTCGCTCACGCTGGGAGCTGTAGACCAGAGCTGTTCGTATTCGGCCATCTTGGCTCCCGACCCAAGATCTGCGCTATACACTTGCTGTGCATTTTATCTTTTAGTCTGGATTCACACCCATTTCATGTAGAGAAAAATATGGAGGCTTAGGGACTGTAAGTGACTTATCGCAAATCACACAGCTAGTCGGTGGTGGGTGGGCAAGTCGGTATCTGGCTCTCTGACTTTGGTGTCAACATGTGTAATCATAGAGCTATGCTGAGGGAAGAGAGATGGTACCTGCATGCAAAAAGTAAGCTAAAAACAGATGCTGCCTTAAGGCTTAGAGTTAATGATTGGTAGCAGGTGTAGATCTTAATAGTTAAGAAGAACACTGCAGACTGGAAGATGTTGAAGCATTCAGGCAGCTATTGTCTGTATTACAAAATGACTTACAATTAACATGGGATAATGATAATTCAAAAAACCAAGTGAGATACAAAATTGTAGTATAAAAATGTGATTAATATACATGTATTTATTATTACTCATATAAAAATAGTGCAGGAATTCAAATTTAGGAAGTGATATACCAGAATATTAAGAGTTACCTGTGTGTTTGGAAAGAGAGGTCACATTGATCTCTGCTGTTCTTTATGCATTTTATTTTCAAATTTTCTATCTTGGACTTGTCTTGTTTCCATATGCAGAAACATATTTCCAAAAGAAAAAGAAAATAAAAACACTGCCATTTCAACTGCCCCAGGAAGAAATGTAAAAAGATAAACACAATTTCATCAGGCTTTAAAGAGTATCTCTCATGGCAACTGCTTCTGAGAATCTGATATCTTCTCTGAGGGAAACTGCTCATTAAACAGTTTTCAATAATGTGGTAAAGAAATACAGCAAAGTTATTAAAGAGATGATGGCTCTCCTAGGGTACACATACCACAGGGGCCAGAACCATTCTTTAAATATATTTTCATTTGACTACTGCTCCTACGGACTGTGGCCGTATTACCATACCTAATTTCTAAAACTTCTTTTTAATGGGGGTCATTCTTCTTGCCTTAAAACTAGCTCATTTTATTGCCTTAGTGACTTTTTGGAGCCTGGTGGTTTTATGTTTTTTGATACTCACATATGGTTTGGTTTTTGCTAAATCAAAGGAAATAGTCTGCGTGTGATGACTTTAGGAGCCTTCTAACACCTCACCTGCTCAGTGGTTGCTAAAATTATCTAAAAGTGTTTACTTGTTAATTATACAAATTACAGATAAGGTTTAAAATACAGAGCACCTGGAAGTGGTCATGCATGGCAGTAAAATTACACTAAAGTATACACGTCTATTTGTTATGCATCTATCTATCTATCTCTCTCTCTATCTATCTATCTCTCATCTATCATCTATGCTTTAAACAATCAGAATTGATGGGGATTTCAGGAATCCCAAGATTTCTGAAATGGAGGGTGAGGAATAATCAAACCTCAAACCACAGAGTTTTTGTTATGGACAGCATATTCTTGCCTTATTGAGTACATACCTTGTTTATTAAACAGTTCTGCTCTAGTTTAACCCTAGCCAAAGGCGTTTGTATAGCTCTGTTGAAAGACTGTGAAGGTATGTAATGGACATACCTGGGTGAAAGTCCTCTTTTCCTCTCCTCTGGCTGTGTGATTGAAGGCTGGGTATTCAGTATCTCTGAGGCCTGGTTTCTGTACCTGTCAAATGAAGGTCATGTGAACCAATGATCTACTCTATGCCAAGCACTGCACTGTGTATGCACTTGACATGTGTTTAATCTTTGAATTCACTCCCATTTCATGGATGAGAAAATACTCAGGCTCATTGGATTGTTACGGGGGTTAAAAGAGAGAAGGCTTGTAAAGTACAAGGCACAGGTGTCATGTCTAATAGGCACTCAATAAATATTTTTCCAATACTCCAATGTCCTTTGACAAGGGCAAAGCACATCAAGAGAACTAACTCCAATCATAAATTAATGACTTTAACTTTTTAAGAACCTATTTATTTTCTGCCCATAAAGATGTGTTCCTTCTTTTTTTCTCTGGTGAATTTCTATCCTATATTTCAAGTTCACATTTTATCAACTACACGAGTCTTTCATATTCACTCTATGAATGCTCATTTTTCCTTCCTTCAAATTTCTATGTCTCAGAATTTATGCCCCTTGGTCTGGCTCCATATATCATTCTGTTGGAATTTTAGTCTATTTTGTAAACTTTAGAGCCCAAGACTTGTAGTTTAATTTTATGATTTACTTCATGAAGTTTCAAGGAAAAATATTTAATATTTTGGTGTCCTGGTTTCCTTATTTGCAAAATGAGGAGGGCAGGACCTTAATTAAATATTCCTTGAGGGTTAGTCCTTAGGTCAAGTTAAATAACATATGTGGAAGTGTCAACTGCATATATGTACACAGTGGGTTATTCACAAGTGCCAGTTCCTGCCCTCAATAGTCCTTCCTAAAACTAATATTTTTGAAGCACAGATCATTTTTTATTTTTTGTTTGTATCTAATACACGCCCACTGTCATGAATTATTCTGGTCGCATTGAAACATGCAGCTTCCTACATGTGCTGTTCTATGATAAGCATTTTGAAATTTTTTACCTAACTAACTCTTAATCATCCTTCAACACACAGCTCAGGCCTCACTTCCTCCTGGAAGCCTCCTGGGCTTGTTTAGGTTGGGGTTTACCCTCCATTCACAAGGCGCTATGTGTTTCTATCATTCTCCTTATTATATTCCATTGCCCACATACATGTTTTACTACTCTGGTAGACCTTGAGACTCTTAAGTGATTTATTTGTCATTATATCCCTAGAAGAGAGTTCAGGTCATGAAATACAGTTGCTCAATGAACAGCTGCTGAATGAATAAGTGAAGTAATGGATGTAGCAAAAGACTCTGGGAAACTGAGTGCTGCAATTAAGCAAAATATCAGGTAAGATCCTGGAGATGTCTGATTGCCAATGAGTATGTTCACCATTAAATTACCCCACATACTGTTGGCATTTTTGGTGATTCTTTTATTCCTCACCCTCTTCCATGTCGCAAACTCTTAAATATGGCAAAAGATAGGTCAGCAGTTGGCTTATTGGTCAGCCATCATGATGACCTTTGGAAATTTAACCACAAGAGATAGTTTGCCTTTATTCAGCAACTGGTTTATGTAACTTACAAACACTGTAATGGTTCAAATATCACAGTATTTGTATGCATGCAGTAGCTGATCTATAAAACATATGGCATTTTGAAATATTGATCTCTTCAGTGCCAGCAAGTAAGAGATATTAGTGTAGCCTGGGATTCCATTTGTAACTGTGGGATTAGAGTCAGAGAAGTGGAAAATTGGAATAGAACAAAATTCATATGAAGTGGAAAGTACAGCTGGCAGTAGTGCTAAAGAAGGAGAATAACAAATAAGAGAAGCATTATTTTAAAAGCTGACTCAACCATCAAATGGGAAAGGAGCAGTCAGATGAATAGGCTTTAACTGCCTTGGCTTCCTATGCCTCCAGGTTGGCTTTGCAGACTTAAATTCAGCACAACAGCTGGAAAAGGCAAAGCTGAATTGATTTGGAAGCAGGAAAAAGTGGCACCCCTGTGGGCTCCTGTCACTTCTGTTAAGCAAATAAATGAAAAGAGGAATTCAGAAAGAAGTTCATTGTGGTCAGGAAAGGTTGAAAAAATTAATAAAAATTTTCCTAAAGCTTGGAATAATACCTTATAAATTTTTCCAATGTCATTTGCACTATGAAGTCCTTCTAGACCCTCACCTTCATGTCCACATGCAGATCTGATCCTTTTCTCTTCTTTCAGTTCTTAACTCTTTGGAATATTTTGGGATAAGGCCTTGTGTGCTTGACTTTGTGTATTTACCCATTTCCTTTGCTTTGGGTGGGAATCTGGTTTTATTTGATTTTGTGCATCCAGAGACAAAGTATCTGGCACACTAGCTGGTTATTTTGACTGAGTGGCTGCTAAATCAATCTAGAAGAAATTTAGGAATATTTAGTTCCTATCCTACCCACTAGACCTCTAAATAATTTCTATCCAAGAATTTATTCCCCATTCTCAGATGGGGACAATTTCTCCATTTTTCACTTTTCTCTGCAATGAAAAAGTAACTGGGATTCCATTTGTTGAAAAGAGGAAAGGAAATTGACTGAAAATAAATATTTCATGTAACAGTGGTCAGCAGTTCTCATCTCCTTGGTTCTTCTTTCTTTAGTAGTCTCTTATAGGTTAGTGTCTACCATGTTCCTGAAATCAAGCCATAAAAGACCACCTAGAAGATTCTGAGAATTTTTATACTAAGTGGAAAAGACAGTAAGAGTCAACAAATATTTCATTGACTCTTCTTTGTTTCTCAGTTTTCTTTCTTTTTTTTTCTCCAATTATACTTTAAGTTCTGGGGTACATGTGCAGAACGTGGTGGTTTGTTACATAGGTATACACGTGCCATGGTGGTTTGCTGCACCCATCAACCTGTCATCTACATTAGGTATTTCTCCTAATGCTATCCCTCCCCTAGCCCCCCACCCCCCTGACAAGCCCTGGTGTGTGATGTTCCCCTCCCTGTGTCCATGTGTTCTCATTGTTCAACTCCCACTTATGTGTGAGAACATGTGGTGTTTGGTTCTGTTCTTGTGTTAGGTTGCTGAGAATGATGGTTTCCAGGTTCATCAATGTCTCTGCAAAGGACATGAACTCATCTTTTGTATGGTTGCATAGTATTCCATGGTGTATGTGTGCCACATTTTCTTTATTCAGTCTATCATTGATGGGCATTTGTGTTGGTTCCAAGTCTTTGCTCTTGTGAATAGTGTTGCAATAAACATACATGTGCATGTGTCTTTATAGTAGAATGATTTATAATCCTTTGGGTATATACCCAGTAATGGGATTGCTCGGTCAAATGGTATTTCTAGTTCTAGATCCTTGAGGAATCTCCACACTGTCTTCCACAATGGTTAACTAATTTACACTCCCACCAACAGTGTAAAAGCGTTCCTATTTCTCCACATCCTCACTAGCATCTGTTGTTTCCTGACTTTTTAATGATTGCCATTCTAACTGGTATGAGATGAAGAAGACATTTATGCAGCCAACAAACATATGAAAAAAAGCTCATCATCAAAGAACATTACAGAAATGCAAATCAAAACCACAATGAGGTCTCAGTTTTCTTTTAAGTAGAGAGGGCCATGCAGCCACTTCTGGCCAATGAACTATCAGGAGGTGCTCCATCTCCCTTTCACACTAAAGTAGTAAAAAAGCCCAAGTGCAATTTGCTACCTTTTCTTTTGCCTGTTATAGCAATAGAGGAGGCTGCTTACCACAGGTGGTGTTCTATAAGATAGTGGAGCCTCCCTTGACCCAATCTTTTAGTATTATGAAACCCCCACCAACTCATTGGGGACATACATACAGCATAAGGAGAATCAATTGTGTGTTTTAAGTAGCTGCATTTTGGGGACTGTTTGCTATGGCAGCATAACCTAGGCTATCCTGACTAATACCCATTACTTACACAATATCAGCAATTCATATATATATATATATTTCATTTATGGATGATAGGTTCATAGAATTTGAGTGAAATGAAGCTTCTTGAAGCACATTCTTACCCTTGGGAGGAGATGTCATGATACTAAGTGACTGTTCTTTGTATAGCATCATTAGTGCCACTGAAACTCATGAAACAATTGATTTGCTAGTGTGGTTTGGTTGAGCAAAGTTATCATATTTTATGTATAACTCTGTACTTGATGCTATAATAGGGGAAAGGGAGAATAAAGGAGAATGTCCAACAATGATAGACTGGATTAAGAAAATGTGGCACATATACACCATGGAATACTATGCAGCCATAAAAAATGATGAGTTCACGTCCTTTGTAGGGACATGGATGAAATTAGAAATCATCATTCTCAGTAAACTATCGCAAGAACAAAAAACCAAACACCGCATATTCTCACTCATAGGTGGGAATTGAACAATGAGAACACATGGACACAGGAAGGGGAACATCACACTCTGGGGACTGTTGTGGGGTGGGGGGAGGGGGGAGGGATAGCATTGGGAGATATACCTAATGCTAGATGACGAGTTGGTGGGTGCAGCGCACCAGCATGGCACATGTATACATATGTAACTTACCTGCACATTGCGCACATGTACCATAAAACCTAAAGTATAATAATAATAATAATGATAATAAAAGAAAAAAAAAAAGAAAAATAAAAAATAAAATATATTTTCTGTTTTCCAAAAAATGATAAGTAAACTTTATTGTTTTGAGGATGAGAAATATTATGCAGTTGAAGCAATAATGTAACAAAGCAGGAAAATATTGAGTAATACTGAATAAATGTAATCTTCCATTAAGGCCCAAACACATGGATAAAGGTAAATCTGCTTTGACGTAATTGGACTCTACCATCTTATCTTTGAATCACTGTGGTGATCTCTCAGACAATTGTTCTTGAAGAGTGTCTCTTTTTCGCTGCTGAGCTCTAAATGAATGAGGTGGAGTAGGTTAAGAGGAAGTTCCTCAGAGGGACTGTAAGTTGAACTTGACCTTGAAGGATATACAAGAAAGAGGTGGGAAAAGCATTCAATGCTTTGAGAAGAAAGATTAGAATGGAGGGGGTATGGGAATGACTACTTGGGTGGACCAGGGGATATGTTAGAAAACAATAGAGGTGGTCCATGTTGTAGGGGCTGGGGGGACTCTTCTTATTCTCTTAGAAAAATAATTCTTCATTAGTTAACCTTGTTTGTTGGTTAATCTTGTGCATTCTTCACTGTCAAGTTTGTAGTTTGTATCAGGTGATTAAAATGTGAGAACTTTTCAGTTTTCACCAAGGTATATGGTTTTCAATCATTTCACCATCCATACAAAGCCACAAACTCATTCCCTACTCTCTATCATCAACTATCCTTTATCCTTTTTATCATCACTCTTGCTCTTACTGTTAACACCAGATAGATACACAAGCTGAGGTACAGCAACGAAGTTTCTATGAGGATGGCTTGTATTCTAGATGGAACTTTAGGATGATGTTTACTTTCTCATGTCTTCGTTTATTCTTCTGTTTATTTCACAAGTGTTAATTGAGTGTCTGCAATTGTGCCAGGTGTTAGGGATATAAAGAAGAACAGTGTATTCTCTGCCCACAGAGTCTTAGAAGGGAAATGGGCTTACAATATTCTGCAGCACAGAGGGTTAATTATATAAGAGTTATGTTTGAGGAACAGTAGAGGGACTTAACTCCTGACAGCTGAAGTTCAAAACTGACCAGAATTTTATGTCAACTGATCTCTGGGTTTGACTTACTTGACTTGGCTACAACTAAAATATTTCCTTTCAGGTTAGTCTGATCCTGATGCATAACAATGGACTCAATATCTTCCAGTAGGGGTGCTTCCACCAGCCATACGCCACATGAAATAGGAGTTTGGGTACAATGACCCTCCAAAATAGTTTTAGAGCATTATTGCCAAAAAGAGGAAGAAAAACATACAAATAGAACAAAAATCACGAATATCTACTACCTGTTGGTGAGCCTTTCTCGACAAAATTTTAGGAACCATGGAACAGACCAATTCAGAGGGGAGAAACCTAGAATATAAACTAGATCTGTCTTGAGGGGAAGAACAGGTACGTGGAAGTGTGATACTCTCTTTCTCCCTTCAGATTTGATCTCTAGCCTTCTTTCCAGCCTCTTCTGTTTGCCAAGAAACTGGCTTCTATGGGATGCCCTAGGCAAGATTCTTTGCTCTGTGACTTCCTCACTCAGAAGATGAGAAGGTGGAAGCAGAAAGAGGGAGAGTGTGTATTCACCTGGCTCCCTCCCTGCTGAGCTGAGATGGGCATAAACTTCTGTCCTGTTCCATGATCCCAAGTAGGAGACAACATCTACAGTTGCTATTAAAATTATGGCAATCACCCTCACCAAGGTCTACAGTGTTTTCTCTCTTCTTGGCCTTTCAAGGCTAAGGGATGGAGCTGCTGCCTGCTGTTGCTGGCCCTGGGGTGCTTCACTGTTCCTTGTTGGCTCCTCTTAACCTTATTCACATCATTTAAGTATGTGAAATATTACTTTGCTTGAGTGGGGTCTGTTTCTTGCTGGGTCTCCTAATGCAGGGTGGGACCTAGGTGCTGGTGCTGGGTGAGATGCAACTGAGGACGTAGAGCTCAATATTTAGAGACTACAGAAATGGGTGGCAGGTCACCACTGGCCCAGGCAGGTGGAGTTGCAGCAGGCTTGCAGAGCATATTGAATGGTAGCCCAGGAACAGGCAACACACACCCAAGCTAGTCAGGGAGGGGCTGATGATGGCAAGTAATAGCAGGGCCACTGCACTGGACAGCTCCGGTGATCACTATTCACATTGCTTTCTAAATAATACAAATATTTTCATTGGCATTCAGAAGCCAATTCTGGCCTTAGGGTGAGAGTTACCCAAGATAAAGTACCGATAAATGTAAAGATGATGGTAATAACACCACTTTTAAAAATTCAAATGAGAGTACTAGCAATTCTTCCAATGGCTGCATTTTCCTTTGATAGGTTATTTTTTTATTTGTATTTGTATTTGTATTTTTATTTTTATTATACTTTAAGTTCTAGGGTATAGGTGCACAACATGCAGATTTGTTACATAGGTATACATGTGCTATGTTGGTTTGCTGCACCCATTAACTCGTCATTTACATTAGGTATTTCTCCTAATGCTATCCCTCCCCCCGTCCCCCACTCCATGACAGGCCCCCATGTGTGATATTCCCCGCCCTGTGTCCAAGTGTTCTCATTGTTCAATTCTCGCCTGTGAGTGAGAACATGCGGTGTTTGGTTTTCTGTCCTTGTGATAGTTTGCTCAGAATGATAGGTTATTTAAACTCTCTAAGCCTCAGCTTCCTCATCTATGGACTGAGGATAATGATAGCCGCTCTTGAGTGAGAGCTAATCTTGTAGTAGCCCATGGGAAGCACAGGCTTGGCAAAAATGTGGTGATGGATTTCTGAGCACAGCACCTGAGTTCCATTGTGTGGGCCCTGTAGTTAGAAGTTTGTGATATGCATTCTCTTGTGCATCATGTAGCAGAAGTCTGATTTTAAGGAATGGTACACAACCTCAGAGCCAAACTAACCACCAGGTTGCCTTGGTGCTGAGTGACCTGAATTAGAAAACTCAGGTGGCTGGGCGCGGTGGCTCATGCCTGTAATCCTAGCACTTTGAGAGGCGGAGGTGGGCAGATCACTTGAGGTCAGGAGTTTGAGACCAGTCTGGCCAAAATGGTGAAACCACATCTCTACTAAAAATGCAAAAATTAGCCGGGTGTGGTGGCACATGCCTGTAATCCCAGCTACTCGAGAAGCTGAGGCAGGAGAATTTCTTGAACCCAGGAGGCGGAGGTTGCAGTGAGCCGAAACCGCGCCACTGCACTCCAGCCTGTGTGACAGAGCAAGACTCTGTCTCAAAAACAAAACAAAACAAAACAAACAAATAAACAAAAACTACAACTATTTAAAATTCTTCCTGAAGAAAGGACAATGTCCTTCTCAAAGTATGGAGTTAAGTTAAGCAGCAAAAATTGATAGTAAAACATTGCAATGTGGTACAGGGCTTAGTCAGGTTATTATATTATCATGTGGGTTATATGACAGAGAAAAACACACAAAAACCCCAAACAAAACAAGAAGCATCTGAGATAAGCAGCCTTATTTCTATAGGTATTTAGCAATGCTAAAGGGTATCAAAGACTTTCATTAGGGAAGCAGGCTTCTTAGCATTACTCCAATCCTACCCAAGCCATCAGAGTAATTAAACTCCATATGCCTCCATCACAGTTTCTGTATTTTTTTTAAGTATTCAGAGTTAGCTTGTTTGTTGCATAATACAGTTGGATGACAATCTAAGTAATTGACTTAATAATTTATTTAAAAATTGAACCTGTGACTTTTTGCATCTTTTCAAGATTTTTTTTTGTCTCAGAAAATCAATTTTAATGAGATTATATCAAGAGTTAGTTTTAATGAAGGGTTTATTGGAAAGGCAGTCCAGTAAGTACTTTTATCTAAGAGGCCTAAAGGGCATTAAAAACATACATTTGTACACCTAACATTACAGACTTATCTAAAATAAACAATAATAACATTGTAATGAGAATGAAAAATTCGATCACACACAGCGATTAGAAGCAGCTCAGCATTAAAGTATAACTGATGACAACCCAATTAAGCCATCTATTTCCTCCTTGGTTTAGGGTTACTCGCTTGAAACACTCCATGGCTCCAAACAGGCTTTTGTATTTGCTCTGACCACAATTGGTGTTATAGCTTACCATCATTTTCAATTTTATGGAAAATGACAGTGCAGTATAACATGCTTTTAAGACATAATGATTACGTATTTGGAGAGTAGAGTGAATTATTAAATCA
Organism: Pongo abelii; assembly: GCF_028885655.2. Taxonomy (NCBI): domain Eukaryota; kingdom Metazoa; phylum Chordata; class Mammalia; order Primates; family Hominidae; genus Pongo; species Pongo abelii. The sequence continues at coordinate 25,737,343 of NC_071996.2, read as the reverse complement.
CAAACTCTGGCTTTCTCCCTAAAACTGATAGGTCAGTGAGCCAGTTTGTCAAACTTTGATCACAAGTTGGGATGGGTAGTGTTGAAATAAGATGAAAGGGGCAATAGGGTGGCCGTATCCCAGTGATATCTGCTAAATATTTAATTAAATAGCATCTGAAGGTGTAGACCAGTTGGATCAGCTTTGTTTTTTTCTTTTCTTGCATTTACACACTGTAGAAAGATCAATTCAACCGAAAGATATGTTTAATCTAATTATCTATGCTGTCATTCCGTGTGCAGAAATGGGGGCCAGGGAGGGGCCTGAGTGGGAGAAGCGGGGTTCAGAAGGGGAAGCACTGGCTCTTGTACATAAAATACGATGAACCAAGCCCACTCACTGTTTCATTTTGACACATATTCTCTTCATACAGGCCCAGACCTGATCATGATAAAAATTATTTGTGTTTGCTAAACTTCCAGAAGGAGTTAGTAGATTAAAGAGGAAATGAATTCTGGTATTTTCACTAATTGATTTTACTCATCTAATTTATTTGTATTTCTACAAGAAATTAGTGAGCTGCTGCTATATTTCAGGCACCATTTCAGGCACTGGCAACATAAAAATGAGTGAGGCATGGTTTCTATTCTCTTTAATCTTACAGTTTACTAGGGGAAGGCACATATGTTTATAAATCAATACTGATAAGTGTCAAGAGTGCTATCACAGAGATTGGTAGAGGGTAAAGTAGAGAAGTTGCCAATTTTTTAATTTTTTTTTTTTTTGAGACAGTCTTGCTCTGTCACCCAGGCTGGAGTGCAGTGGTGCGATCTTGGCTCACTGCAACTTCCACCTCCTGGGTTCAAGCGATTCTCCTGCCTCATCTTCCTAAGTAGCTGGGATTACAGGCCCATACCACCTTACCTGGCTAATTTTTGTATTTTTAGTAGAGATGGGGTTTCACCATGTTGGCCTGGCTGGTCTCGAATTCCTGACCTCAGGTGATCCACGCACCTCGGCCTCCCAAAGTGCTGGGATTACAAGCATGAGCCACCAAGCCTGGCTGATGTTTCCAATTTTTGTCAGTGGTAGGAAGAGGATAGCAGTGAGGGCCTCTGGGTGAAGGTGACAGCTGTGCCAGAGTGCACAGGTGGAACTTTGGAAAAGCCTGGTGTATTCATCAGCCTAAAGTAGAGAAGCTCAAGTTGGCTGGAACTGCAATGAGAAAAGAAGCTGCAGATATTAGTAGGGACTGATTGTGGGTCTCTGATGTCTTGTAAAGGAGCTTAGAATTCATTTTAGAAGCTCTGGGAGAAGTTTTAAAGGCAGGATAGAAACATGGCCAGGATTCTATGTTAGACAGGCATCCATAGAGAAGAAAGATCTGATGGCATGTGTGCAGCTGGAGATGAGGAGACGATGGGGATGACATTGAAAGAGCAGCAGTGGCTGAAATTTACTGAGCTCTTAATGTGTGCCAGGCATGTTATATGGATTTGTGGATTTAATCCTTACTGTGACCTGTATGGTAGTTACTATCAGTTAAAGATAGTTTATTAAACAGAGAAAAATATCTGAGGAGGTTAAATAACTTGTCCAAGATAGGAAAGTAATGGCTGAGCTGGACTTTAACTCAGTCACTTAATCACTCTTTGGTCCTTCCTTCCCAGGAAGGTGTGTGGCCATCATGACCCATGACAAAGCGATGGCAGACGGAAGGAGACAGAGCACAGTAAAAAGACATTAAGAAGGTGAAATTTGAGATAGCTCACTTAACTGATGCAATAATTTCTTTGTAAATGTGCCAGGTCTTCAAATCCAGTAGTCTAGAGCTCCAAATTAACTGATTCCGAGGCTACTATGTTTCATTCTATTAGTACTTTTAAATTTACTGTGGAATAATCCACAAGCTTTGTTTAAAGCAGGAGTACTCCTAGCTTTTCAGGCTAAAAGCCAAACCAATATGAAGCCTTTTAAGGTGTCATGGGTAAAGGGCCCCTTGAGCATCCTCTGAACTCTCAGAGTGGCCTGTGTTTATTTCTTTCTTAGTATTTACCATGCTGCACTGGAACAATCTGGCTGCTGCTCTGTATCTTTCTCCAAATTGATGTTTTTGAGGGCAGGGATCATTTTCCAGGTCAGTTAAATTCAACAAACATGCATGGAGAGTCTGCTGTACCGTAGGAGGTAGGCATTATTTTAGGCTCTGGCAATAGTTTATGTACAAGATATTGTTCTGGCCAGACAGTTGAAGGGGAAGCTGATGCATTTTCAGCCCATTTCATTGCAGTGTGGTGGGAGTGCTCATGAGGGCACGTGTGGGGTCTGTGGACATATAGATGAGATGTACTGTATCACATTCTTTGTAGAGAAAAGGGATTTGGATAGGTTTCCCAGAGGAGGTGATTATGGAGGTGAGTATTTTAAAATGTAGATCTTATTATTATTCAAGTATAGTGAGGCCAATATATCAGAAGACAATTGTCATTGAAAAGATAGTTTGTTACTGAAGGCATCACTGCAAGATTATAACTGAGAAAATTATTACAGTGAAAGAGATCTGATCTAACCAACTCCAAGCTGTCCTTGTTCCCTCCTGGGTATAGACCAAACTAACTTTAGAAGAAACCTAGTTTGTAGTTTAACTTTGAAACAAAGACGATAACTGCCCTTTCCCAAAACAAACTCCCTTCCTGACTGGGGACTAGAATGCCTCTGTAGGGCTAACAAATTAGCCTCAAGATGAGAAATTATAATTTAGGAGTCATGCAGCTGGAGGCTACAAGATTCTGACCCTCCCCATATTGCTCCTAGAGATAACATCACTATTGAAAAACCTAAGGTCAGTGTTTGAGATATTTTGCAGATCCTGCACTTGATGGATCAGCTGGTACCACCCAGATGAATAAACTGGCTCATTTGATTTTGTAGTCCCTCACCCAGGACCTGACTTAGCACAAGAGGGCAGCTTTAACTTCCTATGATTCCATCTCTGACCCAACCAATTAGCACTCCTGACTCACTGGGCCCCCAATCACCAAATTACCCTTAAAAACTCTGATCCCTGAAGGCTCAGAGAGATTGATTTGAGTAATAATAAAACTCCAGTCTCATGCACAGCTGGCTTTGTCTGAATAACTCTTTCTCTATTGCAATTCCCCTGTCTTGATAAATTGGCTCTATCTAGGCAGCAGGCAAGTGAACTCATTGGAGAGTTATATTACTTACAGTTCCCAAGAAGAAGGGGCACACAATGCCATGCTTTGTGGGGCCACTCAGGGAAGTACCAGGGTCATGCAGGAGGCAGAGGGAGTGAGGGAGAAATGTGAGCAAGAGCCTTTATTATGGTTTATGTGGGAAGAAATGAGTGAAACAAGACTAACAGACTTAGGGTTGGCAAGTTTGAGTAATTTCAGCAGGCTGTAAGTTGTAGGGGCTGTCCCTAATGGTCTAGTATCTGGCTCTGGGGTGATGAGGTCAGGGGAATGGTCAATTTGAGTGACATTCCAATAGAGGAGGTGGTTGGGTGTGGACTCTGGAGTGGTTGATTTGCATATGAAAGATCCACTTGCAGGTGAGTTGTTTATTATTTTTAGGAATTGCACAGCCCTGGGAGGAGGGACCCCCTAAGATCAGCAAGGCCCCAGATGTCAAAGCATCAGAATGCAGAAAATACATGATTAATACAATGAATCTTGGGGCAATGAAAAAGAATTATCCAAGCAAAGCATTGGTCAAGGGCACACCAAGGAGACCAAAAGCTTGAGCAAGTAGGATACCCACAGCTTAGCGCAATGTGCTACCTGTAGTTCAGGTTCAGTAGAAATGTAGAACTAGAATTGGCAAGAGGTGAGACTGCAGGAAAACACCAAAGGCAAAGTTGGGAGGAGTTTGGAAGGTCTCCTGGAGGATGTGCATTCTGGAGAGAGGATGAAAAGCAGTTACAAGAAAACCAGACAGAAGGCTGTTATCATCACTCTAAGTCAGAGAAGGTGAAGGCTTAGATGAAGAAGGAGATGGCCATGTAAATGAAAAACAAGGTTGCACAGTAGAAGTGAAAGAGACAGGATTTGTTAGGGATTGACTATTGGGGCAGCATTAATTTTGTGTTGTGTCTCCATGTCCTGCCATGTGGGAGATATTCAGATCATATTTGTTAAATAAATTCATTTCTGGTGAAAAGATGCTTTAAATTTTTTTTTTTTGCAAGTTCTTACATAAACCACCTTATTCACTGGAAATCTCAAACTTGAGGTTTATAGTGGAGCTTTCATAGTTCCTCAAATGGCTAAAAAACCAAGTTAGTTACTTCCAAGATAGAGTGGGGATACAGACATTGGGTAAATGCTCCCATTCCAAAAGGGAGACATTGGCCAAAACAAAGGGGCTACAGGCCCCATGCAAGCCTGAAACCCAGCAAAGCAGTCATTACACCTTAAACCTCCAAAATAATCTCCTTTGACTTCATGTCTCATATCCAAGGCACACTGATGGAAGGGTGAGCTCCAACAACCTTGGGTAGCTCCAACCCTGTGGCTCTGCAGGATACAGCCCCATAGCTGCTTTCACAGGCTGGCATTGAGTGCCTGTGGCTTTTCCAGGTACATGATGCAAGCTATCTGTGGACCTACCATCCTGGGATCTGGACAATGGTGGCCCTCTTCTGACAGTTCCACTAGGCAGCTATTGTCTTGGCTATTAACATTCGGCTCCTTGTTATTTGTGCAAATTTCTGCAGGCGGATTGAATTTTTCCCCAGAAAATGGGTTTTTGTTTTCTACCACGTGATCAGACTGCAAATTTTCCAAACTTTTTTGTTCTGCTTCCCTTTTAAACCTAAGTTCCCATTTCAGATCATCTCTTTGTGAATGCATATGACTGTACCCTTTCAGAAAAAGTGTGGTCACCTCTTGTATACTTTGCTGCTTAGAAATTTCTTCCGCCAGATACCCTAAATCATCTCTCTCAACATGTGGGGATTACAATTCAACATGAGGTTTGGGTGAGGAAACAGAGCCAAACCATATCAACACGGATAGCCTTAAAGAAAGAACTTCTCTTACAGAATCAGAGAGAAGATTTCCTATGCCAGATCATACTGGTTCTGACAGCAAGAAGATTTTGGATGCTTCAGTTAATTAGTTTTATGGCAAATATATCATAAACATGTCCCTTATTAGTCTTAAGGGGCTTTATTTTCACAAGGTTTTGAGAAACTGGACATACCATTGCAGTATCTAACGACTACCTTGGATCCAGGTAAAAAAAATCTGAAACCTTGCTCATGGCTGTAAGCCAATAACACCCACACCTGTCTGTCATGGTATTGCAGTCATAAGCTTTATGACTGCTGTGATTGATTGTGGTGATGCAATCAGCTGGAAAGACATTTCCTGTTTGGTGTCTAACTTTCTGACTGCATGCTAATGCAGAGACAAAGACATCATATTTTTTACTCAGAAAGTGTGTTTTTAGCTTAGTTTTCAGTGAAATTTCTTCTCTCATTATGGTAAAGATTTTACTATATAGGAAAGTAATGTGTATCATGTAAAGGACTTTACAGAGATAATTTTATTTAATTCTCGCAGCAGCTCTGGAAGGAAAGTATTGTATAACAAACTGGATGAAAGATAACAACAGTGCTTGGGGGTGTTATGGGGCTTGATCATGGTCTCATGATTTTGTTGGTGCAAATTTTTTGTTTTGGCTGGATATAGGGTGCTATGATTATTTAGCGTGGCAAAAATTTAAATCAGATTTATGGAGCTCATATTCTTTCCACTCTTATTGTTTATTATTATTATTATCATTGTCTTATTATTATTATCATCACAAAAGGGATGCTTACCGATTATAGAAAATTTTTTTAAAATAACAAGAAAACTTACCCATAACCCATTATAAACCTGTTTTTTTTTTTTTTAGTTTTTTTTCTTTTCTAACCATTTTTTCCCTATTTTTGCATGGCTATGAATACACTGCGAAGGTAATTTTGTATCATTTGGAAAGATTTAATTTTTTTTAGGAGAAAAGAGTTTAAATGATATGAGAGGGGCTGAAAGTAGGAGGGAACCTAAGTGGGAAGAAGTGGAAAGAGATATGAAGAATTAAGAAACTTTGCAAACTCAAGAATATGTCAATCATAACTTATTTTGAAATATTTCTGCAATCTAAAAGGAATAGCATCCTGTCATTGCCAGTACCGATACTTAGAAGACACCCGTACCATCATGTAGCCAAACTTCCAGAGACTCAGGAAATTCCTATTAGAGTAATTTGTCTTCCTTGCATATCAGTCAAATATTGCAATTACTAGGTCATTATGACAGTTGCATTCCTTTCTCCAGACCGGGAAATAGTTGCTGAAGAGCGAAGTTGCATGGACAGTATTTGTGAGACTGTAATTAATTATGAGACCTTCTTAACTCATCCAGTAATGGAACTATGATCAAACTAGAGAAAAAATGGATTTGATTACCTGTATTAAGAAATTCCTTCCAAGCAACATTTTAAAATGGTAATCAGAATTCAGCTACTCCCTGGTGACTGATACATTTAAACTAAAGTTAAATAATTATTTTCAAAAAGTTAATTATTATAATGTAATGCTTGGCTTCATTTCCTTAATAAATGAATCACCTTATTTCAGCCTTGCAAATTAGCATGTAATATGGAATCCAGCCAAGGGAGGCATTAGGACTTGAGGAAACAGAAGACGTTCTACATGCCCTTTCTACCATCTAACTGCCTTTAGGGATAACATTTTACTGGTTCAAGTTTCTTGTTTTAGCTGGATATAGAGTATTATGATTATTTAGCAATAGATGTCAATGCCAAGAATCAATCTGTACTGTACATGACTAGAATTAGCAGAAATGTGATTTGAACTATGTAGGATTAATCATGAAAGAATGCAATTAGGTGGATTGTTTTGTCTGAAGATAGAAGTGCAACCTTGTGTGTTGGCTGTGCTATAGGACCAACAGGTTCATATACTCACTGTGCAGTAACAGACCAATACACTTTCTTTGTAGCAGGGTTTGCAGCCGGGAAAGAGTTTAATAACCAAAGGGCACTGACAAGGAAATGGGAGGAGATCCTCAAATCCATCTTCCCAAAGAGTTCTGAGCTGCGGCTTTGAAGGGGATTATGGAGGGTGAGGGCTTGAAAAATTGGGCCTCTTGATAGATCAGGACAAGAGGGATAAAATCATCAGGATGTGGGCTGGGAGCGGTGGCTCACGCCTATAATCCCAGCACTTTGGGAGGCCGAGGCGGGTGGATCATGAGGTCAGGAGATCGAGACCATCCTGACTAACATGGTGAAACCCCGTCTCTACTAAAAAATACAAAAAATTAGCTGGGCGTGGTGGCAGGCACCTGTAGTCCCAGCTACTCGGGAGGCTGAGGCAGGAGAATGGCGTGAACCTGGGAGGTGGAGCTTGCAGTGAGCCGAGATGGCGCCACTGCACTCCAGCCTAGGCGACAGAGCGACACTCCGTCTCAAAAAAAAAAAAAAAAAAAAAAAAAAAAAATCATCAGGATGTGGAAACTGCATTCTTAATGAGTCAGCTTCTTTTGGGTCCTTCGGACCAGCTGACATCAGTAGTTTCACCGTTAAGCAGGACTTGAAAGAAATGAAAAGCTTAACATTTCATATTGTTCAAGCTGTTATCTGTAGAGCAGTTAAGGGAACTATAATCTTGTAACAGGGTCTATGCGATTCTGAGGCAAGAGGCATGAAACAACTCTGAGGAAGCAGGTAGGAGAGCAGCTGACCACATAGTGATCAATGTGAGTGTGCTGCAAGCTCGGGTTTTTTCCTTTCTCCCCATCCCTTCTTCTCTGATTAATTCTGTAAAGTTTATACAAATGGTTTCAGCAGTGAGGTCAGTAATCCATGCTCAACAGAGAAGGCAGAAATTACATTTGATGGATGAAGGCAAGTAGGAGACCAAAAAGCCAAATGTTGAGGAAAACATTCAGATTCTCAGACTGAGAGTGAAGGTGGTTCAGGATCCAAATATAGGCAATATATTGTGAACAGGTACTGATATGAGATGGCCGTAACTTTGACAAATGTCCCCTTGTTACCATAGATGGCTTTTTTTGCTCCAAGTAGGTGATTATAACCCTTGCAAGGTCATCTTGAGGAAATCACGATGTTGGAATAATGGAACCATCTCTGGCCAATGAGCTAAATTTAGGTAATTGGCTAAAGCCCAGATTCCCAGGTTGTTAAGCTGTCCCAAAACAGATGCATTAAAAATATTTTTAAAAATAAACATGACAGAAACATGGCAAAAATAAAGTTATAATCACTGGGGTTAAGGAAGTTATTTCAAATAACTTTAAGCAGGCCCTTGGTTAGGTTAGTAATTTTCCAGCCACTCGAATTAACAAGTTACCTGTCAATCCTCCTCCCCTTATCCATAGGCTCTGTTTTTTTTTAAAACTCAGATTTCATCTTTTTTTTCCCAGGTATCACAGCAAAAAGTCTGAAACTCTCATTTTCCTCCACAACAGTTTTCATTCACTTCTTTTAGATGGCACGTGTTTGTGACTTATTTTCTATCCTTATTTACATCTCCTGTTCATATCTTATTTTCTTAATTGATAATAATCTTTCTGAGGGCAGAAATGAAGACTTGGAACTTTGCGTTTTTTCCAGTAATGCTGACACAGTACGCCGCAGACAGCACTTACTAAAGGGATGAAAGGGATGAGGGATAGGGTGAGAACCAGCCATTACCTTTAAATGCCTTTTCTGGTGGGTTCTCATTCCCACCTTCCCATTTTCAGTAAAACTTACTTGGAAAACTTTTTTTTCTCTGTTCTTTTTTTTTTTTTTTGAGATGGAGTCTCGCCCTGTAGCCCAGGTTGGAGCACAGTGGCGCGATCTCGGCTCACTGCAAGCTCTGCCTCCCGGGTTCATGCCATTCTCCTGCCTCAGTCTCCTGAGTAGCTGGGACTACAGGTGCCTGCCACCACGCCTGGCTAATTTTTTGTATATTTAGTAGAGACAGGGTTTCACTGTGTTAGCCAGGATGGTCTCGATCTCCTGACCTCGTGATCCGCCTGCTTCGGCCTCCCAAAGTGCTGGGATTATAGGCGTGAGCCACCATGCCCAGCCTTCTCTGTTCTTTTACGAAGAAAAGGGAACTAATCTCTGTGTTATAGAGGCCTGGCACCTGGGGTTAATCCTCTGACCGACAACATTTTCTAATTCTTTAGCTGATGAGATAAAAAAATTTCTGTGAAAACACTATATAAACTATTAAGGCCCTTTAGAAGTTGTCACTGACATTTGATTAAACTTCTGAGAGCTGATGATTACTTTGAAGAATTTTTTTAAAATTTGCTTATCACTTGTACAATATTATTTTACATTCACATTAATATATTTTGATCTTTATACATAAAGACATTTTATGTTCATAGTACTAGAATCAAACACTGTTAGAGTTAGAATTGACTGTTTTAGTTTGCCAAGGCTGCCATAACAAATACTACAGACTGGGTGGCTTAAACACAGACATTTATTCTCTCACAGTTCTGGAGGCTGGTGTCCAAGATTAAGGCATTGGCAGAGTTGGTTTCTTCTGAGGCCTCTCTCCTTGGCTTGCAGATGACCACCTTCTCCTGTGTCCTCATGTTGCCTTTCCTCTGTGCTTACGTGCCTCTGCTGTCTCTTTCTCTTCTTATAAGGATACCAGGCCGGGTGCGGTGGCTCACGCTTGTAATCCCAGCACTTTGGGAGGCCCAGGCTGGTGGATCACAAAGTCAGGAGTTGAAGACCAGCCTGGCCAACATGGTGAAACCCCGTCTCTACTAAAAATAAAAAAAATTAGCTGGGCCTGGTGGTGGGTGCCTGTAATCCCAGCTACTCAGGAGGCTGAGGCAGAGAATTGCTTGAATCCTGGAGGCGGAGGTTGCAGTGAGCCGAGATCGTGCCACTGCACTCCAGCCTGGGTGACAGAGTGAGACTCCATCTCAAAAAAAAAAAAATAAATAAATAAAAAGGATACCAGTCCTACTGGATTAGGACTCTACCACTGTGACCTCATTTTACCTTAATGGACTCTCTAAAGACCCTATTTCCAATTACAGGCACATTGAAGATTAGGGCTTCAACATATGAATTTGGTGGTGGAGTTGGGCACAATTCAGTCCATAACAGTGCCTTCACTTTATGGTTTAATCCAGCCTCCACATTTTACAAATGAAGGAACTGAGGTTGGGAAATAGAATGTGCCCAGCAAATCAGTGACAGAGGCAGGTCTGTGGCCCTGGCCCTAATCATGCCGTCCTTCTGCCTTTCTTTTTCATGTTTCCTTTGTTTTCTCCAGCTTCCATTCACTTAGTACACAAGCAAAACATGACATGCAATGCATTTATTTCCATCCTCATACCCTCAGGAATTTGTTAAACATAGAGAAGTCAGCTAAACATTACCTGAAATATACTAGCAAATATAAAACTACTAGAAATATTAGTGGTGTTAACAATATTTTTTTTATCTTCTGATTTCCAAAATATACTGTGCGTGAACGTGTATATGTGCGGTGAGTGTATGTGCGTGGCATGTGTGTGTCTGCATGCATGTGTGTGGCATTATGCACATGCATGCGTGTGTGGTATGTATTGTGCATGTAATCATGAGTGTTGTGTGTGCTATGCATACATGTGTGGGGAATATGTGTGGGTGTTTGTGTCTGTGTGCATGTGTGTGGTATATGTGCATGTGTGTGCTATGTAAGTATGTGAATGTGTGTATTTCCACAGTATGTATGTGTCTGTGTGTGCACGTGTGTGTGTGTGTGTGGTGTATTTGTGTTTATGTTACAAAATATCAGATTTGGACCTGACCACATGTTTTGCCAGCCTTTTTTTACATGTAGAAAATATGAACAAGTAGAACACAGGACAAAAGAAAGACAGACATAAGAATAGAGTATGTCCATGCAATGAAAAAGTAGTAATCTAAACAGTAGATCTTTAAGAACTTTTTTTTCTAGTTAAGACTACTTAATTTTTATCTCAGCAAAGTCATGAACATTGAATTTGGGGTGGGGTGAATACTTGTGTGACTTGCTGGCTACACACTGCCTGTCCATACACTCATTCACAGACAGGTTGTGCTCCTTTTATAGCCAAACTTTTCTACCACCATCCCTACTCCTGCCACATGGAGGGTGACCTAGGGAACTTGACGTCCTTTTAACTCAGATAGGGGATTAACATTCCTCTCTTGATGTATGAGATGAAAATATAGAATAGCCAGGTCAATATCATGAATAATGAAGCATAACTTTTTTTTTTTTTTTTTTTTTGAGACGGAGTCTTGCTCAGTCACCCAGGCTGGAGTGCAGTGGCGCGACCTCAGCTCACTGCAACCTCTGCCTCTGGGGTTCAAGCAATTCTTCTGCCTCAGCCTCCCGAGTAGCTGGGACCACAGGGTCCCGCCACCACGCCCGGCTAATTTTTGTATTTTTAGTAGAGACGTGGTTTCACCGTATTGGCCAGGCTGGTCTCGAACTCCTGACTTTGTAATCCGCCTGCCTTGGCCCCCAAAGTGCTGGGATTACAGGCATGAGCCACCGAGCCCGGCCAGTTTTTGATATTTAAATTGTCATTCATTGATGTTGAACATCCTTGTAGAGGATATGCAGTATTTCATTGGAGAATAACAGACATGAATTGTCTTCAAAACTTTTTGTATCTTCTTACTTATAAGTAGCATTTTGGAAAACTGCATCACTAAACTACATAAAAATACTTTTTTCCTTCCCTTTGTTATTGAATAAGTGGAATAAGGTGTCAACATACTTGAAATGTTGAAATGTTTAGTAGACCTAGTTGATATGGAATTAGATCTTAATATTTGTGTTTACTGTTAAGCCAGAGATTAGCAAACCAACAATGACTAATCCTCAGCATTAATAAAGGAAAGAAAAGGTAGAGAAAAGATGCTTCAAATAATTAGCTTCTTTTTTTTTCTGCCCAGGTGTTAAACTTTGTTCTCTGAGTTTCTTTCTCCACAGGAGGGGCAGCCTGCTAAAAGCAGGGGCAGCAAGATGACGTCTCCAGCTGAGAGACACTTGTACCACTTAGAGATGAGAAAGATGCACCAGGGTGAGGATTTCCACTGTGAGCATGTTCTTCCATGTCTAAATATATCCCACATCTGCACAGGCCCTGGAGACTCTCTCCACATGTCTTAGCTACCGTCTTTATAACACTTCCTATTGAGCGTATTATGAGAGATTCTTGATATGAAGTTGAAACATCATGTTGATGATACTTTACAAAAAATAAATGAGGTTGGTTCGTCCCATAAAACTAATATAATTTTTCCCCTGGTACAAAAGCAGTAAGTCTGAAGGGGTAGTTTGGAGGATCATGAGATTCGAGTTAGGAAATATTTACTTAATTTGCTTGGCTCCAGGGAAGCATCACAGTTTTTAAACTGACAATAATGCACCAAGAGATGCACAACCGAAAGCCTGATCTGGCGGTGGAGTTTAGGATGGGTTGCAAGGTGGACTGACCCAGGAGAGGACAGTAAGCCCTCGTAGGGGCTATGAAAAGCCCAGGTGACCCAGGATTTGCACATTCCTTCTTGATACATGGTTTTGGGAAACAGTTTCAGTAGAGTAGTGAATAATAGGGAGAATATGAGATGAAAAAGTTCTGAAGAATGAGTGTGATGTTGGAGGTATTATGTGCTATAAGATGCTCTTGGAGATAGACTGGAAAAGTTTGGAATTTAAGAGAGGTGGAGAGGAGAGAACCGGACTTAGCAATATCACAATGAGTTGGGAAAGGATGAGAAGGTGGAAGATGGTGTAGAATGAGGAAAATGGTGTGAAGGTTAATTTTATGTGACAACTTGACTGGGCTAAGGGATGCCTAGATGGCTGGTTAAACATTATTTCTGCATTTGTGTCTCTGAGACTGTTTCTGGAAGAGATTAGCATTTGAATCAGTAAATTTAGTAAAGAATATCTACCCTTGGGCCGGGCGCACTGGCTCACGCCTGTAATCTCAGCACTTTGGGAGGCCGAGGCAGGCGGATCACGAGGTCAGGATATCGAGACCATCCTAGCTAACATGGTGAAACCCCGTCTCTACTGAAAATACAAAAAATTAGCCGGGCGTGGTGGCGGGCGCCTGTAGTCCCAGCTACTCAGGAGGCTGAGGCAGGAGAGTGGCGTGAACCCGGAAGGCGGAGCTTGCAGTGAGCCGAGATCGCGCCACGGCACTCCAGCCTGGGGAACAGAGCAAGACCCCGTCTCAAAAAAAAAAAAAAAAAAAGAAAAGAAAAGAATATCTATCCTTACCAGCAAGGGTAGGCATCATTTAATTCATTGAGGCCCAGATAGAAAATCTGGAAGTCCAAATTCTCTCTCTCTTCTTGAGCTGGGACATCCATTTTCTACCCTCCGACGTTGGAGCTCCTTGTTCTTGGGCCCTCAGGCTCTGAGACTTACACCAGCAGGCCCTCCCCTTCACTCTTCTAAGGCTTTTGGCCTCAGAATGGGAGTTAAATCACTGGCTCCCCAGGCTCTCAGGCTTTTAGACTTGGACCAGATTATACCATGGGCTTTCCTGGTTCTCCAGCTTGCAGAGAGTATATTTTAGGACTTAAACTTTCAGAGTTGTCGTAAGGATTAAATAAGATAATTTATGAAAAAAGCACTTGGTAAACTTTAGCTTGAAAAATGATTATTATTTGACTTAAAGATGCTTTCTGGAGCATTCACAAGCAGAAAAACAGCCTGTGACCAGCCGTCAACACAGCTCTTCACCACAGCATTTCTTTTCCCAAAGAGAGTGGAAATCATTAGCCCATCCCTGAATGTCAGACCGTCAAGGAACCTAACAACTTTGTTTATCTCTGAGGCGGCATTCAGGAATGAGTTTTCAACACTTGTTGTCTATGGGTTGGAAGCTTTACAAATTCACATCCCAAACAAGAACCTGGGCATACTTGACAAGCATCTGTGAGACCAGCAGGAGGGGACTGGGCATTTCTGATCTGAGAAGAAACGCATTGGGGTGCATCACACTGTGGCAAACCTAATCCAATATTAATTAGGATTTAATGATTTTACAAGAGCATCCAACAATTTTAGCTGCCTATAATCATGGCATGCTCATTCTATAGCAACGTTTTTCTCCGGAATTTGCTTTTCTGCCTCTTCCTTCTCCAAAACCTTTCCTCTCCTCTACATCTTACATACTCTGCACTCCAAACTCACCCTCAGCATCAGATCTAGGATTCCTTAAAATACTTAAAGTAGGTACTTGATTTTCTTAAGCAACTTGTGCAAATTCAGAGTTGAGACGTGACTCCTGGCATTTCCAAATTCTTGGGCATTAACCACAAGGCTATCCCTTGTAGAAAACATGTTTCATTTATTCATAAATAGCGGGCTTGAACCATATGTAGTTCTGGCTTACTTCAGGTTCTTTTTAGATGTACAATATACTGTTTGCTCTCCCTGTCCTCAGTTTTTTTATTTGAAAAATGAGGTCTAATCCCACTTTCATCTGGTTCATTCATTTTAGAAAACTTCTGTTTATTAATTGAGAGGTTGGTTGATATACTTAACAAGTGTTTATACATGCAACAAACACCTGTGCTAGGTAGACATGGAGAAGCATGATAATATTCACCTGGAACTCAAAAAGCTTGCAGCCCAGGTGGTAAAGGAGCTTTTAAAAAGGAAGGGCAGGCCAGGCGTGGTGGCTCACACCTGTAATCCCAGCACTTTGGGAGGCCAAGGTGGGCGGATCACTTGAGGTCGGGAGTTTGGGACCAGCCTGGCCAACATGGTGAAACCCCATGTCTACTAAAAATACAAAAATTAGCTGGGCATGGTGGCGCACACCTGTAATACCAGCTGCTCTGGAGGCTGAGGCAGGATAATCACTTGAACCCAGGAGGCAGAGGCTGCAGTGAGCCGAGATTGCACCACTGTACTCCAGCCTGGGTGACAGAGCAATACTCTGTCTCAAAAAAATAAATAAATAAATAAAAAAGAAGGGCATGGGTGTGGCTATGGCCTGAATGTTTATATGTTGAAATCCTCACCCTAAGGAGATGATGTTAGGAAGTGGGACCTTTGAGAGGTGATTAGATCATGGCTGTGGAACCCACATATGGGACTAGTGGTCTTATAAAAGAAACCCTAGAGAGCTCCCGTGCCCCTTCTGCCATGTGAAGACACAGTGAGAAGGTGCTGTGAGGAAGTGTCATCAGACACTGAAACTGCCGTCACCTTGATCTTGGTCTTCCCAGCCCCTACAACTGTAAGAAGTAAATTTCTGTTGTTTATAAATCACGTAGTCTATGGTATTTTCTTATCGTAGCCTGAATGGACAAAGACAAGTAGTGACTCTTGGTCCAGCACAGAGAGAGTTGTCCTTAGGCTGAGCCTTGAGGACAAATGAGAGTTGCTGGTTCAGAAGGGCCTAAGTGGGACACAGGGCAGGCAGAGTTCCCAGCTTGTGCAAAGTCCTGAAGGCAAGAATTTTCTTGGTATATTGAAGCTAGACATCAGAACAGGTTTAGGGGGGTCAGAAGTGGGAACCCCATTGAGAAGAACCTTCAGATCTATAATGAGGAGCTTCTATCACATAGGCAATAGTAAGCTAGTGATGGATTTTAAGCAGGGGGATGACACATTTGGATTTTGAGATGTTCATTTTAGCAGGAATGGGGAGAATACATGTAAGTGTTCATTAACACACTGATTCAGTCATTCTAAGGTTCACAAAATTAGTGTGGTTGGTTTTAGCATGAGGATTTGAAGGTAAGCTGAGAGCCCCCTTTCCCAAAATATCTCCTTTAGAGCTACCTGAATTTCTTTATTGAAATTAAGACGAAAGCACACTTTTGTGAATGAAGGTGCTTTCTTTTAGCAAAGCAATACCTGGGATGGGTTCCGACGCTATCATTCGTATTTTAGCATAAATGTGTCTCCCAAGTTTAGATGAAATTACAGCCTGGTAAGATTTTGAGTTTTAGCAGTTGATGTGATGGATGGGATCATGTTGGAGCCTGAATCACTGCAAGAAGAGCATGTTGAATTTTTCATTTTTTTTTTTTTGAGACAGTCTAGCTCTGTTGCCCAGAATGGAGTTCAGTGGCGTGATCTCTGCTCACTGCAACCTCTGCCTCACAGGTTCAAGCGATTCTCCTGCCTCAGCCTCCTGAGTAGCTGGGATTATAGGCACGTGCCACCACAGCCAGCTAATTTTTGTTGTTTTAGTAGAGGCAGGGTTTTACCATGTTTGCCAGGCTGGTCTTGAACTCCTGACTTTAGGTGATCTGCCCACCTCGGCCTCCCAAAGTGCTGGGATTACAGGCATGAGCCACCGTGCCCAGCCCATGTTGAAATTTGAACAGCAGAGGACAGGATGAAAGTGTGCATGCCTGAAGCACATGGCATATGCCCTAGAAGGTAGAAAAGGGTCAAGGGTCCAACCAGATCTAGCCCACTGGTTGTTTCTTGCTTGAAATGACCTTTTAGGATGGGTTTCATTACCAATGAGAATTTCATTACCATTCTCAGAAGGTGCCTCACCCCTGAGAGCTCAGGACAGGGAATAACAGACTGGTGAGATGAGTAGGCAGTGCTGTATTTTTAGAGTACTGAACATTCACTTTCAGCAGCTACCAATCATGGCCTTCCTGGATCTGTCTCCAAATTCAAGCCATATCCTGAGTGAAGCTTGGCAAATTGTCATTCACCTCTTTTACAATAGAAGCATCTCTTTTAGGCCCTGTAAGGATTATATAATCCAGGTTTACCTATAAAGTTAAAAAAAAATAACAGCATAGAAAAAGTGCCGTGGATGCTTTCCAAGAGCTGGTCTTGTACTCATGATATAAGCAGGTGTCTCACAGCATGTAGCCTTTCCCAACAGACAGTCAACCCACACTTTGTAGATTCAAACTCAAAAAATTAATATGGAATTATTTTAGTGAAGTTGACATATGGTATGCCTTAACCAAATCATCAAATGAGTTGTAGTGGGTGTTCTTAGCAATCAATAAATTCATTTAATTGATCAATGAATTTACACATATGTTTAATGAATATTTATTAAACATTTTCTTTGTGACGCAAATGTGGAAATATATTAATATACCTTCTGTTTTATTCTAAAAATCATCTTACATTAATTAACTTCATTCCATTTTTTGATGATAAATTATCACTGCCTATCGTGTAAAAAAAATGAGATCTTTCAATCAAGGGCTGTACGTCTAGTGGGGCATGCACAGGACAACTCTAATACACAGGTGAGCCCAGGGAGTGACCTGACCAAGGCCCAGATGGAGTGAGCGGGGAGTACTGGTGAGTGATTCCTCCTTCTAAGGGAGGGAATCAGGTCAGGGTGTGTAGAGTGGAACCTTGAAGAATGTGGGGATTTTGGTGAGTAGCAAAATGGAAAAAGATTCCTGGTGGGAAGTCAGCAGAAGCAAAACCCCTGAGATTGGAAAACAGGTATAGGATGAGGGGAACAGTGAGTTGTTCAATATTCTTGCCATAGCACTTGGAGAGAAGATTCATAGGAAATAAGATTGAAAACATCCAATGCAGAAAAGCCACGGATCCCTGGAATATCAGGCTGAAGTGTTTGGATTTCACAGATTTTTCAGAATGAATATGATTTGGCTAAAGCTATGTATGCTGCATGAAACTTAATCTGGTAGGAAGCAGCTGAAGCCCTGAGACTAGAAGAGATGGTTGCCAGAGAGCTGAGTGAGAGAAAAGACTCTTGCCAGTGGCTTCATTTCTCTGGGTGAAGCAGGACGTCCCCACCCCAGCACTAGTGACAATGGGCAGGACACTTCTTTGTTGTGCAGGGCTGTTCTGTGTGTTGAAGAATGATTAGCAGCATCCTGGCTTTTATCCCTGGAGGTGAGTAGCACCCCTCCCATTCGTGAAAACCCAGATAATCTCCAGAAATTGCCAAATGTTTCCTTGGGCCAAAATTTTCCCCACTGAGAACCGCTGGAGTAAAGGAGCCAGAAGTAGTCTGAGAGTTAGTAAAAATAATTGTGCTAAGGTTCAAAACTGGCCCTTCTAAATGTAAAAGGCCTTTTGCACCAATCAGCACTGTCCCTTATGCTTCTACTTCATCCCCTGGTGTGCACTCACAAACACACACGTACACTTACACACATAGACACATACAAACATATATATTCTAGTACACACATACACATCTACACACAAGTACACACACATACACAGATATAACCTAGGTAAAGTGAAGCCTACAGGGTGCTAGGAAGCTGGGTGGGAGTGAGTGTGGGCCTGGAATGCAGGGCAGGGGAGGTGGAGGTGCAAAGGTGGATGAGGCTCTGTTCTGGGGACTCTCACTGTTTTCCTAACCAGTCCCAACTCCTGATACAGGAGGACAGAGAACATGCTGGCTTTGTGTCAGTGACGATGGGACTGGCAAGTGGGGGACAGCAGTCCAGCCTGGCAGTGTCAGGACGACCAGGGATGATGGGATCTGCTTCCTTGCCAACTACCCTTTGGCATGGCCTTTTGCTATGGACTCAGGGGTGCCAGAGAGGAATGGTGGAAACAATCAAGAGTTTTGGGAGTGTTCAGTCTCATCTCACCGCTACATCTCTGGCTCCAGCAAGCAGCTTCAGCTCAAGTTCTCAGGGCCTCTGTTTCGTAATCTGATAAATACAGTTGTTTTCATTACATGAGAGGATATTATAAAGAGCCTGATGGCATCAATCACAGTGTAGAAATGTGACAAATAGTGGCTATTTTATCATTATTGCTATAAGCTTAAATGATATAATCACATTATATCTAAGATGATTTTGATACAAATGCTCTGAACTCATCGAGACGGTTGACTCAGAACCTTTATGAGTTAATGCATTTACACATCTATCAATTAGTCTTTATTGGATATTGCTTGTTTGCATTTCTTAACTTACTTGATTCCTTTGGGTGTTAAATTTCTACTCCTAAGAAAACCTGTATTTCATATTACAAGTTAACAGTATATAATCTATTTCCAAATTTCTGGGTTATTAGATAAAGCCTCACATCTAACTGACCAAATTAAATATACCCCTGTGGTTTTCCCTGGAGCTATAATGTCTCATGTTAGTAGTCTTTTAAATATGTTTAGATTAATCTGACTCTGTGCCTATAAAATTGACTTCAATTAAATCTTTTATGAGTTTTCATAACTCTAACTCACATGTTCTAAATATTTATAAGTATCTGATTATATGAAGTTTGGTGTAATAGATGTGTGCATGCACACACACACACACAATCTCATACAAGTGTGCACATTCATCATTGTCCTTGCTCCATCTACTTATTCTGCAGTGTTATCCACAGATCAAATAGATTTGTTTGGCATCGATTGTCCAAGTCAGTCCACTATTTCTGTTCTCCTTTCTGTTGTTCAAGTAGGAAAAAAAGTTGTTTTCTTGCATTACTTTTTCAAGAGCCACATTTAGACTTTTTGGATGTCAATTGCCATACGCGATTTGCTCAGGTTGATGCAAAAAAAAAAAGTGATGAACTTTTAAAGACATTTCCCACAGGACATTTGTTTTCTTTGACACTGTTTTGCTGCTAGATGCTGGGTGTTTTTTTCACTCAAGGCTATGATTGTTGCTGGTTTTATTAATTGGCTGATGGTTAGGAATTTATTTTGAACAAATATTGCCAAGCTTATAGCATGCCATTCTTTCAGGTTATTTTTGTAGATTATCATCTTATCTCATTGTTACTAAGCAATTAAGAAGTCCACTAAAAGTAAGCCTTTAACAAAGATTTAAGAGTCATCAATATGTAATGGGATTATTGCTTTCCAAAAGTATCAATGGATTGCTTTTTATACCTTTGCCCCCTCATTTCTGCTGAAGCACATTTGTTATGACCTTGGAATTATCCTTAAAAACACTCTCCTTTACCATCTGTATATTTGCAAGTACTTCGGTGGAAGGCAGAAAGAAGTTACTATCATTATTATTTATTATTATTTTATTGAAGGAAGTTTGAAGTCAGACATGTTTGCATTTCATCCTGACTTCATCACTTGTGAACTGGGTGGGCTTGGCAAGCTACTCAACATCTGTGAGCCTTCGATCTATTGCCTGTAAAATAGAGTGAATAATACCTCCTCCATCCAGTGCCTGGACTGCTAAATGTGCCTGCAGGGAAACACACAAGGGTGCTGGCCAGTCAGACTTCATGAGTGATCTCAACTGTCCAATTGTTTCATCCCAACAGGCGCACTTCACTATTACAAGAATTTTCTCCTCCTCTTCCTGAGATGGTTCCTCAACACTTTCCTTTGCTGGCCAATTCCCACTCTTCACTGGAGACCTTGCATCATGCTTCAACGGGAAAAGAAAAGTCCCCATTGGGAAGCTCTGTCTTACCTCTGCTCAATTTCCCACCATGCCTGCCTGTATACATGGGCTGTGTCTATCCTGTTGACGTGGGTGACCTGGGCCATGGGTAGCAACCCCACCTGGTATCTGGCTTGGGCTTTTCTTCCACACTTGAGGACTTTGCTCCTGCAGTTTCTTCTCTCTTCCGCATCTTTCATTTTCTTCTCTGTGGATCATTTCTATTAATGTAAAAATAAGCCCCGGGGTGATCTAGTTGTGAATGAACCCTTCAGTGATCTAATATACCCCTCGATCTATTGCTTCATGTCTCTGTTTTTCTTTTCAACGTATCTTCCCAAAGGAATTGTAATACCCACCACTCTCTTTCTCATTTACATCCTCTCTTCTCTGTGTCACTCTGCTGATCACCTGACTACTCTACTCTGACTGCTGGGCCAGGAGTGCCCTTAATTTATTTTGGCAAATCCAGTGCCGTCTTTGGCTCTTATCTTGCATGACTTCTCAGCAGCACTGGACAGTTAACTACTCCTGTGCAACACTCTATTTTCTTGCCTTTTGTGGCCCTATGCTCTCCGAGTTTTCTTTATATCATGCCAGACTTTCTCCATTCTTTGCTTATTGAAGGTAGGACTACCTTCTCCTCAATCCCTGCCGCTGACTTCCCTTTCTCGGTCAGACCTCTGAATACCAGGATACCTGAGAGCATTGGGAATGATGTGGGATTATTTTTGATTCCTATCTTTTTCTTTTCACCACATCCAATCCATCACTGAATACTGTAAGTGCTCTATGGAATATCTGGCATCTGTTACTTCTTCTATCCATGTCAAATCACCATTGTCTCCCAGCAGATGACTCCAAAATAGATCTTTAATTCTATTTTGTTTCCTTGAAGCTGATTCTCCACATAGCAGCCAAAGTGGTCTTTTAAAAACACAAGACATAGTATGTTATTCCATTACACAAAACCCGTTTATGGCTTTCTGTTGCCCTTGGAGTATCATCTGTTCTCCTTAACATGACCTAGTTATGTCTGAGTTCTCCCTTTATCTTGTACCCCACAATCTTCACCCACTCAATTCCCAAACTCACCAAACTCATTAAGTTTTGACCTTTGCATCATTGCTTATCCACAGATTTGGGGCTCAAGATGGTAGCTATGTTATTATTAACTACTTTCTCTTTTAAAAAGTTCTCTTTCAGATTCCTTTTGGAAACACAGTTTTGGGTTGTATTTTTGGATAATGGTGGGAAATTGGCACTCAGTTTATCTCAAGCCAAGAGTCATTTTGTTGCAAGCTTTTTGGTATTGTGACATCTAAGCCTAGAAGGCATGAGCTATGTAGTGGAGTAGAAAAAAAGGAGTCAAACCTGCACGTTGAGCACGTGTACCCTAGAACTTAAAGTATAATAAAATATATATATGTGTATATATATAAAGAAAAAAGGAGTCTAGGAAAAATACAATGAGAAGAGGATGCTGAAAGCAGAATCTGAAGGTAATTGAACAAGGTCCTTTTGCTAAGGCAGAGATTTTACAGATAAATTCTCAATAGGTAGGAAACTATTCTATTCTAGGTATTGCAGAGACTAATACAAAAGGCTTTCTAGCTTTTTTAAGGTATAAAAGGAAAACAATATGAAGTTTTATATGTTTATTCCAAATTTAATTCTAAATTAAGTGTTTTTAATACTTATGATCTTGCAAGTAAAATACATATTTATAATCATTTTCTTAACATTTTAAAAACAATTAGATCTTATAATTTCTGCAACTTATATTTTTCACTTAAAACATATCATGGATTTTGTATCCTGAGACTTTGCTGAAGTTGCTTATCAGCTTAAGGAGATTTTGGGCTGAGACAATAGGGTTTTCTAGATGTACAATCATGTCGTCTGCAAACAGAGACAATTTGATTTCCTCTTTTCCTAATTGAATACCCTTTATTTCCTTCTCCTGCCTGATTGCCCTGGCCAGAACTTCCAACACTATGTTGAATAGGAGTAGTGAGAGAGGGCATCCCTGTCTTGTGCCAGTTTTCAAAGGGAATGCTTCCAGTTTTTGCCCATTTGGTATGATATTGGCTGTGGGTTTGTCATAGATAGCTCTTATTATTTTGAGATACATCCCATCAATACCTAATTTATTGAGAGTTTTTAGCATGAAGGGTTGTTGAATTTTGTCAAAGGCCTTTTCTGCATCTATTGAGATAATCATGCAGTTTTTGTCTTTGGTTCTGTTTATATGCTGGATTACATTTATTGATTTGCATATATTGAACCAGCCTTGCATCCCAGGGATGAAGCCCATTTGATCATAGTGGATAAGCTTTTTGATGTGCTGCTGGATTCGGTTTGCCAGTATTTTATGGAGGATTTTTGCATCAATGTTCATCAAGGATATTGGTCTAAAATTCTCTTTTTTGGTTGTGTCTCTGCCTGGCTTTGGTATCAGGATGATGCTGGCCTTATAAAATGAGTTATGGAGGATTCCCTCTTTTTCTGTTAATTGGAATGGTTTCAGAAGGAATGGTACCAGTTCCTCCTTGTACCTCTGGTAGAATTTGGCTGTGAACCCATCCGGTCCTGGACTTTTTTTGGTTGGTAAGCTATTGATTATTGCCACAATTTCAGCTCCTGTTATTGGTCTATTCAGAGATTCAACTTCTTCCTGGCTTAGTCTTGGGAGAGTGTATGTGTCGAGGAATTTATCCATTTCTTCTAGATTTTCTAGTTTATTTGCATAGAGGTGTTTATAGTATTCTCTGATGGTAGTTTGTATTTCTGTGGGATCAGTGGTGATATTCCCTTTATCACTTTTTATTGCATCTATTTGATTCTTCTTTTTTTCTTTGTTAGTCTTGCTAGCGGTTTATCAATGTTGTTGATCCCTTCAAAAAACCAGCTCCTGGATTCATTAATTTTTTGAAGGGTTTTTTGTGTCTCTATTTCCTTCAGTTCTGCTCTGATTTTAGTTATTTCTTGCCTTCTGCTAGCTTTTGAATGTGTTTGCTCTTGCTTTTCTAGTTCTTTTAATTGTGATGTTAGGGTGTCAATTTTGGATCTTTCCTGCTTTCTCTTGTGGGCATTTAGTGCTATAAATTTCCCTCTACACACTGCTTTGAATGTGTCCCAGAGATTCTGGTACGTTGTGTCTTTGTTCTCGTTGGTTTCAAAGAACATCTTTATTTCTGCCTTCATTTCGTTATGTACCCAGTAGTCATTCAGGAGCACGTTGTTCAGTTTCCATGCAGTTGAGTGGTTTTGAGTGAGTTTCTTAATCCTGAGTTCTAGTTTGATTGCACTGTGGTGTGAGAGACAGTTTGTTATAATTTCTGTTCTTTTACATTTGCTGAGGAGAGCTTTACTTCCAACTATGTGGTCAATTTTGGAATAAGTGTGGTGTGGTGCTGAAAAAAATATATATTCTGTTGATTTGGGGTGGAGAGTTCTGTAGATGTCTATTAGGTCCGTTTGGTGCAGAGCTGAGTTCAATTCCTGGGTATCCTTGTTGAGTTTCTGTCTCGTTGATCTGTCTAATGCTGACAGTGGGGTGTTAAGGTCCCCCATTATTATTGTGTGGGAGTCTAAGTCTCTTTGTAAGTCACTCAGGACTTGCTTTATGAATCTGGGTGCTCCTGTACTGGGTGCATATATATTTAGGATAAATTAGCTCTTCTTGTTGAATTGATCCCTTTACCATTATGTAATGGCCTTCTTTGTCTCTTTTGATCTTTGTTGGTTTAAAGTCTGTTTTATCAGATACTAGGATTGCAACCCCTGCCTTTTTGGTTTTCCATTTGCTTGGTAGATCTTCCTCCATCCTTTTATTTTGAGCCTATGTGTGTCACTGCACGTGAGATGGGTTTCCTGAATACAGCACACTGATGGGTCTTGAGTCTTTATCCAATTTGCCAATCTATGTCTTTTAATTGGAGCATTTAGTCCATTTACATTTAAAGTTAATATTGTTATGTGTGAATTTGATCCTGTCATTATGATGTTAGCTGGTTATTTTGCTCATTAGTTGATGCAGTTTCTTCCTAGTCTCGATGGTCTTTACATTTTGGAATGATTTTGCAGCGGCTGGTACCGGTTGTGCCTTTCCATGTTTAGCGCTTCCTTCAGGAGCTCTTTTAGGGCAGGCCTGGTGGTGACAAAATCTCTCAGCATTTGCTTGTCTGTAAAGTATCTTATTTCTCCTTCAGTTATGAAGCTTAGTTTGGCTGGATATGAAATTCTGGGTTGAAAATTCTTGACTTTAAGAATGTTGAATATTGGCCCCCACTCTCTTCTGGCTTGTAGGGTTTCTGCCGAGAGATCCGCTGTTAGTCTGATGGGCTTCCCTTTGAGGGTAACCCGACCTTTCTCTCTGGCTGCCCTTAACATTTTTTACTTCATTTCAACTTTGGTGAATCTGACAATTATGTGTCTTGGAGTTGCTCTTCTCAAGGAGTATCTTTGTGGTGTTCTCTGTATTTCCTGAATCTGAATGTTGGTCTGCCTTGCTAGATTGGGGAAGTTCTCCTGGATAATATCCTGCAGAGTGGTTCCATTCTCCCCGTCACTTTCAGGTACACCAATCAGATGCAGATTTGGTCTTTTCCCATAGTCCCATATTTCTTGGAGGCTTTGTTCATTTCTTTTTATTCTTTTTTCTCTAAACTTCCCTTCTCGCTTCATTTCATCTTCCATCACTGATACCCTTTCTTCCAGTTGGTCTCATCAGCTCCTGAGGCTTTGGCATTCTTCACATAGTTCTTGAGCCTTGGCTTTCAACTCCATCAGCTCCTTCAAGCACTTCTCTGTATTGGTTATTCTAGTTATACATTCATCTAAAGTTTTTTTCAAAGTTTTCAACTTCTTTGCCTTTGGTTTGAATTTCCTCCTGTAGCTTGGAGTAGTTTGATCGTCTGAAGCCTTAGGTAATTTATAGATTCAATGCCATCCCCATCAAGCTACCAGTGACTTTCTTCACAGAATTGGAAAAAACTACTTTAAAGCTGATATGGAACCAAAAAAGAGCCCACATTGCCAAGTCAATCCTAAGCCAAAAGAACAAAGCTGGAGGCATCATGCTACCTGACTTCAAACTATACTACAAGGCTACAGTAACCAAAACAGCATGGTACTGGTACCAAAACAGAGATATAGATCAATGGAACAGAACAGAGGCCTCAGAAATAACGCCACATATCTACAACTATCTGATCTTTGACAAACCTGAGAAAAACAAGAAATGGGGAAAGGATTCCCTATTTAATAAATGGTGCTGGGAAAACTGGCTAGCCATATGTAGAAAGCTGAAACTGGATCCCTTCCTTACACCTTATACAAAAATTAATTCAAGATGGATTAAAGACTTAAACATTAGACCTAAAACCATAAAAACCCTAGAAGAAAACCTAGGCATTACCATTCAGGGCATAGGCATGGGCAAGGACTTCATGTCTAAAACACCAAAAGCAATGGCAACAAAAGCCAAAATTGACAAATGGGATCTAATTAAACTAAAGAGCTTCTGCACAGCAAAAGAAACTACCATCAGAGTGAACAGGCAACCTACAAAATGGGAGAAAATTTTCACAACCTATTCATCTGACAAAGGGCTAATATCCAGAATCTACAATGAACTCCAACAAATTTACAAGAAAAAAACAAACAACCCCATCAAAAAGTGGGTGAAGGATATGAACCAACACTTCTCAAAAGAAGACATTTATGCAGCCAAAAGACACATGAAAAAATGCTCATCATCAGTGGCCATCAGAGAAATGCAAACCAAAACCTCAATGAGATACCATCTCACACCAGTTAGAATGGCAATCATTAAAAAGTCAGGAAACAACAGGTGCTGGAGAGGATGTGGAGAAATAGGAACACTTTTACACTGTTGGTGGGACTGTAAACTAGTTCAACCATTGTGGAAGTCAGTGTGGCGATTCCTCAGGTATCTAGAACTAGAAATACCATTTGACCCAGCCATCCCATTACTGGGTATATACCCAAAGGACTATAAATCATGCTGCTATAAAGGCACATGCACACGTATGTTTATTGCGGTACT
Source organism: Pongo abelii (assembly GCF_028885655.2). NCBI lineage: Eukaryota > Metazoa > Chordata > Mammalia > Primates > Hominidae > Pongo > Pongo abelii. The sequence goes on along the minus strand of NC_071996.2, from coordinate 25,710,870 downwards.
ATTCACAATAGCAAAGACTTGGAACCAACCCAAATGTCCAACAATGATAGACTGGGTTAAGAAAATGTGGCACATATACACCATGGAATACTATGCATCCATCAAAAATGATGAGTTCATGTCCTTTGTAGGAACATGGATGAAACTGGAAATCATCATTCTCAGTAAACTATCGCAAGGACAAAAAACCAAACACCGCATATTCTCACTCTTAGATGGGAATTGAACAATGAGAACACATGGACACAGGAAGGGGAACATCACACTCTGGGGACTGTTGTAGGGTGGGGGGAGGGTGAAGGGATAGCATTAGGAGATATACCTAATGCTAAATGGCGAGTTAATGGGTGCAGCACACCAGCATGGCACATGTGTACATATGTAACTAACCTGCACATTGTGCACATGTACCCTAAAACTTAAAGTATAATAATAATTAAAAAAAGAAAATAAAAAACAAAACAAAACAAAACAAAAAAAACATATCATGGATAGCTTTCCAGGTTGGTTTTTAAAGATACAACTCAGTATTTTCATGGCTGCAAAACATTTAGTAAGATGGATGTACCATAATTCATTCACAATTTTACTATTCATGTGCGTATTTAAATTATTTCCAGTTTTTTTGCTATTACAAACAGTGTTGTTGCAATAAATATATTAAGATACATACCTCCTTTGGGCACTGAAATTTTTATTTCTATAGAATCAGTTCCTAAAAGGAAGATTGTTGAATTGTTGGTTTTAAAGTTATTCATCTATAACATGCTTGCCATTTTGATCTATGAAAACTGTATCTTGTTTTAATTTACATGTTTACAATTACAATTGCAGTTTAGCATTGGTTCATTCAACAAATATTTACTGAGCACCTACTATATGCTAGAGCAGGCCTGTATTGGTTTGTGATGGCTGACTGGGAATAGCTCGTTCCAACTCCATGTTCACTGAGGTTAATTTGGTTGTTAGAAACCTGCCAAGGTGAGAGATCTTAAACCTAGAAGATGATAATATTTTATAATAAAAGAAAAAATAGAGCAAGATAAGGAGGATTGGGATTATGTGTGTTTGTGTGTGTGTATTTTTGTATATGTGCCTGTGTGTGAGGTGTATATCTGTGGTATGGTGTATGTGTGTGTGTGGTATGTGTGTGTGGTGTGTATATGTTGTGTATGCATATCTGTGTGTGGTGTGTGGTGCATGTGTGGTGGTGGCAGCATTCAATTTTACATGAAGTGGTCAGAGGTGGGCCTCTTGAGAAGACATTTGAGCAGGTTTGAAGGAAGTGAGGGAATATGGAAATCTTGAAGAGAAGCATTCAAGGTGGAGGAGGCATCACTGCAAAGCCCCAATTAGGAGCATACCTGTGTTTCTCAGAAGCAGCACAGCAGGCACTATGGCTGGAAAGGAAGGAGCAAGAGGGAGATTAGCAGGGGAAAAGTTCAAGAGATAATGGGGCCTGCAGGTATGGTGAGGTCTTTGCTTTCCCCTCTGAGTGAAATGAGAGCCATTGCTGGTGTTATGGACTGAAGATGTCCCCCTAAAATCCACAGATTGAAATCTTAACTCTCGTTGTAGTGGTATGGGGAGGTAAGACCTTTGGGAGGTGATTAGGTCATGGGAGCAGAGCCTGCATGAATGGGATTTGTGCACTGTGAAAGGGACCCCACATAGCTCTCTAGCCTTTGAGAAGTCAGCAGTCTGCTACCTGGGAGGGGGTCCTCACTAGACCCCAACCATGCTGGCACTTTGATCTTGGATTTGTTAGCTTCCAAAACTGTGAAGAATACATTTCTGTTGCTTATGAGCCACCCCGACCTAGGTTATAGCCAGTGAACTAGTTCCCAAATGAACTAAAACAGCCAAGTTTTGAGCAGAGGAGTGACCTGACCTCATTTATGAAGAGCATGCATTCTTAAGTTTATGAGTATTTTGAGTTTCTGCTTTTGAGCATTGCCTGCTTATATCATTTACAGATATATCAGTTGGATCAGTTTAATTTTACTTATCAGTTTACAAGAACTCTTTACATGTTACATATAGTTATTGTTTGCTTGTCATATATTCCAGCAAATACTTCTCTTAGGCTGTAGTTTGTCTTTTGATTTTGTTCAGTTTCTTATGCTTTACTTTTATATAGTTAGGTAACAAATGTGTAAATCATTTTCTTTCTGTTACCTGAGTTGATGATCTATTGAAAAAGATCTCTTGATTCCATTTTAACATAGATGAAGCTGGAGGCCATTGTCCTTAGCAAACTAACACAAGAACAGAAAACCAAACACTGCATATTCTCATTTATAAATAGGAGCAAAATGATGAGAACATATGGACACATAGAGGGGAACAACACACACTGGGGCCTACAAGAGGGCAGAGGGTGGGAGGAGGGAGAGAACTGGGAAAAATAACTAATGGATAATAGGCCTAATACCTGGTGACAAAAGAATCTGTATAGCAAACCCTCATGACACAAGTTTACCTATAAAACAAACTTGCACATGTACCCCTGAACTTAAAATAAAAGTTAAACAAACAAACAAAGCCTCTTTATACTGAACTTATAAAACTTTTCTCCTTTTAATATGGTTAGCATTAATATTTTTGTTTTTGTTTTTTACAATAAGGTTTTAAAACTATCTGTAATTTATTTTTGTGACATAACAATATTCACTTAAATTTCTTTTAGTTAGGGGTTGGTAAACTATGGCCTATTTGCCAATTCTAGTCTGCTGCTCATTTTTCTAAAAAAAGTTTTATTGGAACACAACTATGCCCAATTGTTTCCATATCATCCTTGGCTCTTTTCTTTTCATAATATTTACTATCTGTATGTTTATAGGATAAGGTTTGTTTTAGCTGATGGATAGACAATTATTTTAATGTCATTATTAAAAATAATAATTTCTTAACAATTTAAATATCACATTTACATAGATTAATTTCCAGTCACGCATATTGTTTTGTACCACTATTATTTGTTTTGTTCTCTCATCTGTGTATTCCTGTGTCAGTACTGCTCTTATAATACCTTTGTGTACATTTAAAACCTTGAAAAGCAAATTACCTTTCATTATTTACTTTCAAATTTTTTCTAGGAAATTCCCATGCATTTATTTTTTCACATAAAGTTTAGAAAAAAAAGTTTCCACTTTAAAAAACTGAGATCCTGATTACTGTTATAGTAAGATGACATACTGGTTTAAATAAAATTGGAAATATTGTGATATTAAAAGTCTTCCAATCCAGAAACATGCTATGTCTTTCTATTTATTCATGTTTTAGTTTATGTCCTTTTATAACTTTTTATAGCTCTTTTCATGTAGGCCTACTAATTTTAAGTTAAATTTAATCTGTGATATTTTGTAGTTTTTACTACTTTTTAAAATGAGATTTTCCTTTCTGCATACCTATTTCTAACATGAAATTATTAGCATTAAAATCTATCTAGTCAACTTGGATTCAGCCACTTTACCAAATTCCTTTATTATTTCAAGCACGTTTTTAGTAGTCTTTTGTATTTTTTAGGCAAGCCATCAAATGGAGATATTTTTGGTTTTTGACTATGGGAATAGTTACTGTTCCTGTTTTTTAATTATGATGACTTTCATATTTCACCTTTGTTGCTACGTTTTTACTTGGATATTGTTAATTATACTTTTCCATGTTTAGACTGTTTCTTCTATTCCTATGTTACTATGAATTTTAATTAGGAATGTCTTCCAAATTTTATTCAATACAATTTTAGCACATGTTGATATAATCACATATTTTTTGCTTTTTTCTCTTTAATTTGTTTATATAATAAGTTATATTGAGAAATTTACTTAATGCTGAACCAGTAGCCTTGGAGTATACTTTACTTAGTTAAAAATGTGACATTCTAAAATATGATACTGTGTTATTCTGATTATAATTTATTAGGAATTTTTATATCTATCTTGAAAAAGAAACTGGCTATAGCTTTCTGTGATAGCTTTATCAAGTTTTGATATCTTGGTCTATGTCTTGAGAGAATTTAAATAAAGGATAATTGCTCTGAACCAAATTGTGTATTTACAAAATTTGTGTGCTGAGGCCCTAAACTTCAATGTGAATGTATTTGGAGATAGGACCTATAAGAAGGTGATTAGGTTTAAATTAGGTTATAAAGGTGGGTCCGTGATCCCATAGGATTAGTGTTTAGTGAGTTTCCTAGTAAGAGACATCTGACCTCCCTTCCTTCTCCACCCCTAGTTCAGTCACCACGAAATGACCTCCCAAGCAAACAGTGAAAAGGTGGCCATCTGCAAGCCAGGGTAAGGGCCCTTGCTGGAAATAGAATCTGCCAGAGCCTTAATCTTGAACTTCGTTTCAGTGGCACCCCACTCTTGGTACCAATTTACTGTACTAGACCATTTTCACACTGCTAATAAAGGCATACCTGAGACTGAGCAATTTACAAAAGAGGGATGTTTAATTGGACTTACAGTTCCATGTAGCTGGAGAAGCCTCACAATCATGGTAGAAGGCAAGGAGGAGCAAGTCACATCTTATGTTGTGGCAGCAGACAAAAAGAGAGAGCTTTACAGAAAAAACTCCTGTTTTTAAAACTGTCAGATCTCATGACACTTATTCACTATCACGAGAACAGCACAGGAAAAATTTGCCCCCATGAGTCAATTACTTCCCACCAGATCCCTCCCACAACATGTGGGAATTCAAGATGAGATTTGGGTCGGGCCACATCCAAACCATATTACAGGTCTTCTTTTTCTTCTTCTTCTTATTCCTCTTACTCTTCCCCTTCTCCTTCCTTTCCTCCTCCTCCCCACCCACTTCTCCTTCTGCTTCTTTCTCTTTTGTGAAATACTATCCTGCCATAATTGACTGGTCTATCATGCTCTTACTGGTTAATTAGCCTGCCCAGTTACCACCTATAAGCTGTGTGACCTTGAGCCTAATATTGAGCCCTTCTCAGCTTCAGTGTCTTTATCTCTGTTTTCTGTTGTTACAAGAAATGGTGGTAATATTTGCCAAGTGACTAGCAAGGTTTATAAAGGGGTCATTGATATTGTCATTATTATTATTAATTACTTACTCATTGCTTTGGCAGTTTATGTCAGCAGGGCTGTCTGTAATTGAGTCAACCATAATAGTAAGGAGATCCATGCTTTTTGACCTTGGAGATGCTGCTCAGTATTCCAGACTGAGTATGCTGATGTGAGAGGGGACTGCCTGAGTTCATCCTGGCCATGGGCTCCAGTTCTTTAATCGAAAGAAAAAAAAAAGAGGGGGAAGAGAGAGAGAGAGGGAGAGAGAGAGAGACAAAAAACCGCCAGGAAAACTGTCTACAGAGGTCATTTAGAAATACAATGCCACAAACAATATCACAAAACTGGTATTATTTAAATTCTGACTTGGCCAGTGTTAGAGTCTCAGTGTTATTTTAGCAATTTCAACAGGCCCATGAGTGCAAATAGTTGTAATTAAAGGCTTCCAGTGGCAGCCCTGTCAAGTCCTTGTGTGTATCACATTTGGCACATGTTTCAAAGCTGAGAGCGATATTAAATAGACCATCTGTTGGTTTTCATTAGGTTTCCTCTCATCAACAGCACTATTAAATATAACTGAACCCATTTTTTAAAAATCCCTGACATCTGTGCTTTCAATTGGAATGTTGATCAATATTAGTAACAATGCTACTTCACCTGAATTTATTATTAATGAAAAGTTAAATACAGCATAAATATGAATGTTTTCCCTACAACACTTTTAATATTACTTATCCAAACAAGCCAGAGAAAGCACCTTCTTATGAGTAGAAATATAGAAAATGCCTGGATACAGGTGTTCCATTGAATTCCATGGGTGGCCAGCATACCTGCAGCTTCTAGACATGCCAATTTCTCTCCAGCAAACCCTTCTTTGCAAACTTTACCTGGCAAACTCTTACTATCCTTCAACAACCAGCTGAGGTATGACGTCCCCTCAGAAGGCTTCCTCCTTATCAACAGCATTGACTTGTTCTTTCCTTTCTCCTCCTCCAGTTTTTCTATATGTCTCTTTTATCAAATTTCACTTTCTCTCCAGGAAGAGTGAAATCATGCCTTATAGCTTAACATTAAACCTTTTGCATGGTAGGCACTCAGTTGATATTAAAAAAAAAAGTAAAAGAAGGGATGAAGTAGAATTCTACTAGAAGGAGGAAAGAAAACTTGGTTGGATTCAATATTTGGTGAAGACTTGTGTTTTTTCCCAGCACACAAACAAGGAACATGACAAAGCTAGAAGGATTTATAGATGATCCCAGATATTAACTCTCAACTTAAGAATCTAACTTCTTTCTTGTTTCTTTTCTTCCCCTCTTGGCCTACCGCCTAGCCCCACATGTGGACTTGGCTACTGTCATATTTTCCCTCTTTGGGGGGCTCAATAACACTTTGGGTGAGTGGAGAGAAAATGGGGCTACGTACCTCTGTACTTTATCAGTCTGTTTGGTTCCAGAAACTTCTCACAGCATAGCACCTCACCAAGCTGAGGGTGTGTACTTACATCTCTCTCTTATTCATACACGTGCTTCTCACCTGAAGAATGGGAAAAAATGATAAACAGCGTTGTGGTTACTAAATGAAATGACATATACAAAGTGCTTAGAAAAGCACTGCATAGATGCACAATACAATGATAGTTGCTATTACTTCATTATTATTAAACTACTGTTTTATTCTTCGTACATTAACACCTACCATGTACACAGAATTTGATGAAGAAGCACTATACATGTGCAATGCAAAGCCTAAAGAATTTATAATTAATATGGGGATTTAGGACTTAGGTTCTTGAACATCCATCTCTTTAATGATGCTCTGTAGTGTATGATTCAGGGTAAGTACATCAGGAGACATATGGTAAGTGTTGGCAGTTTCACTGGAGGGGAGGACAGCTTACAGCAGTGGCTATGGATGGCCCCATGGATTTAGTATATACCCTGGTTTGTTTCAACCTTTTTTGTAGAAAAAGGTGAAAAGGAAGGAAAGGAACACATGCAGACTTCTAAATAAAATTCAGATTGTTTCTCATGGGAGATCCAAGTGTTTTGTAGGGGGACGGGGGTGGAAATAAGGATGCCAGTGAAAAGTGGGGTCAGTTGGGGAGGGCTAAGATGTGCCTTTGACTTTGTCCTGAATGCCTGACCACTAGAAGTCACTTGTAGCTGAAGACTGAGGGAGGAGTCTTTGTATTACCAGCCATGCACAGGAGGTTCTCCTTTGAGCAAGTAACACACTGTTCATAATAAAGTGAGCAAGTAACACAGCTCAATATGTTGAATTTAGTAACTGGTGTTAACTGAAAAACTAGAAACAAAATAGTTTTTAAACATCTTGTATATTAGTTGTTAATACTAGCCTCCTTTTTGTTTTGGGCTCAAATGTTGGTTTTCCATTTATATACTTACTGACTTAAGTAGTGTCCCTCTAACATTTGATGTGTTTTTCAGCAGGATTTAAAAATTGTTCCTTGGCTTGTTAAGAAGGCAACCAAGACTCCCTCCCTTAGGGCAATATAAAATTCTCTGTCCGTACTCAGCATTGATCACAGATAATGTTTTTGTGAACTTTGTACAATGGGGCATGCAATCACAAATATCCTATTGCTTTATAAAAGAAAATACATTACATGCTAGCTACTGATTCTTTTAATAAGCTACTGATTTAAAGGACATTTTTTGTTCTACAGACAGAACATAAAAGTCATTTTAGCATCTCTGATTACGATTTTTGGAGCTATGTTGGTTTGGTTGTGTTCTTTTACACCAGAGTCTGATGAACTTTGAAAACATGTTTTCCACTTAGAACAATAAAATTATATCCTAGCTTGACTTTGAATTAATTATTCAGATAATTAGGATAAAAAGATTTCTGTACTCTACTGAATGACTTTCTCCAGGTGATTGCTAAACCTTTCATTCCTTTGTTTGTATATGGAAACAGTGATTTCCCGAGATCCTAAGCTGAGTATCTTTGCAAGTCTGGGCTTGTGGACCATGATGGTGGGCTGGGTCTGCTTGATTCTGTTTACATAGGGTTTTAAGTGCTGCAAAGACAAACAGCTGACTCGATGCTTACAGATTGGCACAAAGTCCACTCCTTGGAGTGGAAATCTTCCAGCTTTTAAGGAGTAATGGATCTTAAGCAGGTACACACATTAGCCTCTACCTGTATAGGGAAATATTTTGAAAAATGCAGATTTCTAGATCCACATTGTGACTCTAGGTCTGGGGGTGGAGGACCTGACACCTACTATAAGTGGGCTACAGGCAAGTCTTATATAAATTTTGGGCTGGTAATGACACTAACTACACTTCTGAGGTAAGGGCTAAATGTGGAAGGTGCTTTCCCTAAGCAGGGAGAGAGTTGGGGCTCACGAATGGGTGAGAGCTGGAGTGGAGCAGCAGTCCCTACCTGTGACCATTCACAGTGTCTCCCAACCCTACTTCCTTAAAAACATGTCAGAGTCCTAGAAATGTCTCTCAAAGGCAAGCGGAGATCAGGCTTTGTGAAGTTCCCCAGATGTGTCAAGAGAGACACAGGCAATCCAGAATCCCACCCTGAATGAGAACTTTTGCCTGGCCCTGGGAGCCAGTGCAATGGGTTTGGGAGGGCTGGAATTGCAAGAATCTGTCCCACAGGTGAGCACGAGCCTTGATGCGTAACCGCTGTCCAGCAACTCTTTCGGCTAGCTAAGGTATGTTAGCTAGCCGACATCTGCTGCTAGATATGTCAGTCAATTGAAAGACATCAGTCAATTGAAAGGTATGACATCTGCTGCTAAGGTATGTCAGTCAATTGAAAGACATCAAACCAAGCAAATCAAAATACAAGCTTTTGTGTTCACTCTTTTAATAAAATAATTAGAAATTGTAACAACTTTAGTCAGTACATTACGACATAATGACTCATATACAGTAAAAGGCAACATGTACCAAACATTTAGTATTCATACCCTATCCAATAATCCCAACCCTAGGATTGTACCCTAGCAAATAATTCGAAATTTGAAATATAATTGTTTATATGATAAGATACTCACCAAGGTATTATTCACAGTAATGGAAAATGCCCTAAATAGTTTGGTAAATTAAGGAGAGTTATTTAAGAAAATACTAAATAACCACTAGAAATATTTATGAAAGCTACAATTTGATAAATTGCTGTTAATATAGCACTGAGTGGAAGGAAGAAAACAGCATATAAAAGATGCTCTAGGCCGGGCGCAGTGGCTTATGCCTGTAATCCCAGTACTGTGGGAGGCCGAGGTGGGTGGATCACAAGGTTAGGTGTTTGAGACCAGCCTGGCCAACATAGTGAAATGCTGTCTCTACTAAAGATAGAAAAAATTAGCTGGGCATGGTGGTGGGTGCCTGAAGTCCCAGCTACTTGGGAGACTGAGGCAGGAGAATCACTCGAACCTGGGAGGCAGAGGTGGAGGTTGCCGTGAGCCAAAATGGTGCCACTGCACTATAGCCTGGGCAACAGTGCGAGACTTGGTCTAAAAAAAAAAGAGCTCTAAACTGTAATACATGTACACAATAAATGATTGCAAGGAAATATGAACAAAATATGAACAGTGGAATGAACTTCCTCAAATTTGGCATGGCAGCTCCCCACCCTAGGTCTCACTCTACTGTGTCCTCAGGATGCCATTCCTCGCCACTCAGAGTCAAGTAAGCTCCCAGCCCCACCCTCACCTTCTTCTTTGGAATTCTGTTCTTTTCTTTTATAAAAAGAAAAAAGTACCTGCTTATCTGCTTATGTAATAGATGTTGCTTTCAAGAAACGTAAGCTCCCTTAGAGTGAAGAGTAGCATTTCTGTTTTTCCCACTACAATTTACCTGGCCGCAGTACGGGGAGTCCGAGAGCAGTAGATAATGAACTTGTATTTCCTGTATCACATTAGCTGATGGCATCTGTACCTTTGCTCTCTATTCATTATATATTATATGTATATAAATATGCATCTATAAGTATAGTTTTCCACACCATTCCACAGTGTCTGATATTCCACATTTGAGATTTGATTCCTTCATTTTGCTTTTTATCCTTATTAAGAAATGTAAATCGTGAGAAACGTTTTCTTAGGATGTTCCTTTGTGGGTCACTGGTATTAGGCTGTTAAAGAAATGTTCACTCTAATATCTCAGGGAAGAGACCATGGTGGGACCCAGGTTTTCGCCAAAAGCCTCAGACATGAGTAGGTCCTGCCAAGGGCAGTCAAGCAGCCCCAAGACAGCAGATGGAATGGGTCAGAGCAGACATTTCCTATCTCATCTTGGGTTGTGGGCTAACTCTATCTGAGAGAGACAGAAAGAGAGAGAGACCGAGAGAGAAACTGTGACCTTGATAACAGAAGGTCAATATTTCATCATAAAAATTGTTCTAAAATAAGTACATTTCTAGTTCTTATTTCCACTTACTAAAAGTGCCCAGTCTTACTAACATGATCACTTATTTTTCTCAAGCCTATTTAAAATTTCCCTTTCACAACTTGGGTTCTGACTCCAGAAAAGATGCCAGTACAGCTTTATGCTACTCAATCCCATGGGAGATTTCGGATTTCCTCCTAGAAGCGAAGCACAATGGGTTCACTTTGAGTTCACTTTGGTTTGGTTCCTACTTTTTCTTATAGAAACAGGAGGGCAAACAAATAAATATACATGGATGAATCCTAGTTCCCTCCTAACATAATAGTTCCTCCCTCCCTTCCTCTGTTTCTCCCTTCCTTCTTTCCTCCTTCTTTTTCTTGCTGCCTTCTGCTCTTTCCCTTTTAAACTCTTAAGTCATAGTAAAGATTTAGATGGAAACAGATGAGCAAAACAGATTGGATACATTAACCTTGAAGCTGTCTTTGCCTCTGAAATTAGCATAAACTCTGGTTGTGAATGACTGTTGATTCCTACGCCAAAGGAAGCTGTGATTTCTTGAAAATTAGAGGGATATTATGAACATCTGAAACCTGCAGGGGGTCCTGTTAATTACATTTCTTTGACAAATATTTCATGAAGTACAATCGACACATGCAGGAACATTGATCTGAAGTGTTCACTGGTGTGCCAATGTTGATGCTTAGAATCTATTATACTTCTTTAACGAAAGTGCTCATGTGCTAGTTAGACTGGACCATAGGCATGATTCCTCTATTCCTTGCTAGAAGGCAAGGCAGCTCTCCCTCCAGAGAGGAAAGAGAAGTCTACCTTTATCTACTACTTCTTCACCATCAAAACCTTGTTGCATTCTCCAAGACCCACACACCTTCTATACCCAAGATTTCTTAGTTGTAATATATCTATCTCATAATATGTTATATCTCATCTAGTTCCTGCAATAATTTCCTAATAGGCTTCCCTCTCTTCAATTCTCTCATTTTCCATGGACAGTGCTGATTCATACCTGTTATCCTGGCATAATTATTAAAATTGTCCCCATTTATGCTCAGGTGTGTCTTGGTTTGGATGATACTTGTATGGGCTCCTGATTTGAATCACACCCAACTCTCTAGCCTTATCACCTTCCTTGTTTCCTCCTGATTTGAACCACACTCAACTTTCTAGTCTTATCATCTTCCTTGTTTCCTCAGGCTCACTGCACTTTCTTTTGTTCCCTTGAGCATTCCATGCTGTGCCCTGAACATATGTTTCTGCAGCCTGACATGCTGCCTTCTTCAACCTTCTTATCTCAGCACCTTCAGGAATTGCTTTTTGGCTTTCTTGACCTTCCCAATCTAAGTCAGGACTCAATGCTCAATGTTAAAAGGGTTTCTAGCATTCATTACAGCTAATTCTACAATTATTAGCATGATTATTTCACTGATGCTGATGACCCCATTAGAGTCTATGAACCCCATAACGTAGATGAGGAAAAAGTATTATAGAGAGATTAAAAACTTGGTTTATGGTGGCTGAAGAAGTATTTGAGCCCACTTCCGCCTTACTCCATCTCTGTGGGATGCTTTGGGTGGGTTTCTCTACTCCTTTCTTTCTTACAGGATCATATTTGGCTGGGAAATGTGGGTGATGGCTGAGGATATAAGACTAGTGAAAATCAAATCCTTTTGAAGGTGGTATCTAAAGCAACTGTAAGCTGAAGAAAGACTATCTTGGATTAATTGATACTTTAAAATATATTTTTCCTCTTTCTATTGCCCTGATAGCTCTTTCTATTGACCTGATGGGTAATCCTGCTTCTGCAAAAAATTCAGCTGTAAAAATATAGATCATATTTATTGCATCACTGTTCTTTATTTGAAGGTATCTTTAAGGTTATTCAAACCATTTTTTTTTTCTGATAGAAGAGAAAAAAAGGCACCAAGAGAGGTTAAGGAAGTTATCCAAAGTCACACATGGGTTACCCAGAGGTCCTGTGGAAATGAGTTCAGATCAGCTGTCCTGCATTCTTTGACTCAAGGATGTACTCATAATGGAACTGTGTGTAATGTTCCCTAGACCACATGGAGAAGGTCAAAGATGCAATGCAAGAGAATTCTCACAGAGTTCCAGACTTGGTTTTCACAGATAATTGTTGCTACTTGAAGTCTTCCTACACCTCCTCTGCTACTCAGTCTGCTAACCACAGTGTTCACAACACATCAAAAGGCCTGAAGGGATCAGCTGCGACAGCTTATAGAAAGCAATTTGAGACATGATCAATCGTTTTCAAACCAAATCATATGCCATAATCATATCCCAAGTCTGTTATATATAAGTGTTAATGTGTGTTTTGTTTCCTACCCCAAATTAATATGTTGAAGCCCTAATTCCCAGTGTGATGGTATTGGGAGGTGGAGCCTTTGGGGGTGATTTAGACCATAACAAACATAAAAATCAGACTGCGTCCAGTGACATGAGCAGCAAAGTCCTTTGCCTCTAACCAGGAGTCTCATGTCTTCTTCTGCCAGCATCCATGAAATTGTGTCAGGCTGACTTATCATCTAGGTAAAAGTCTCAGACCCTTTGTAGTTTTTGACAGCATTCATTTAGGGCCATTTGAATTTATCTATGTATATTTAAAAACCTTTTTTATTGCAGTTTCACATGTAGAAATCTATCCTGCAGAACAAGTTATGCAAAAATATCCAAATACAAATGCGAATCTGTGTAGTTCAGGGCTGTGCCTGATAACAAGAGATTAAAGAAACCCTGAACATCCATCAGTAGAAATGTACTTAATTTACTGATATGTATCCACATTTTGGACTACAGTTCAGCAACTAGAAAAAAAAGCTCTGTATGTGCTGACATAGGACTGTTTGCATAATTCATTGTTCATGGAAAAAAAGCAAGTTATTCAATGATATGTGAATTACGAACTTAGTTTTTCATCGATTTATTCACTCATCAAATATCTACTGTATGTCAGGATTGGTGGTGATATATTACAGGCAACACTAACAATATCTTTACATGTTGTTGGGAAATAAGAGAGTAAACAATAAAAACAGTACATAAGGTAATTATAGTGATGTTAAGGAAATATTTAAGGTAATGTGATAGAAACTTGGGGAGGCCAATTTAGATGGGGCGGAAGAGAGAACTGTAGTTTCAGAGAGGAGTTCTGAGGAAATGGCATTTACATTGCTATCTCAAGTTTGAGAATAAGCCAGCCAAGTAGCAATCTGGGGGAAAAACATTCAAGTGAGGGACCTGGAATAGATAAGGTTGCTTTTTTTATGCATGAGGACCAGAAAGGAACTCCTGATGGCCACATAATACTGATCAGGAGGGACAACGGCAACCGTGAGAGATGTGGTAAAATATCTGGATCCAGCAGGAGACCACTTTGCAGCAGTGCTAGGCCTAGTTTTCTTATTTAGATGAACATTCTCACTGCTGTGTGGAAAATGGATTTTAAGACATTCTCTCTTTCTGTCTCTCTCTCTATTTCTGTATACATATGTATATGTGTGTATGTATACATCTATGTATATATACATACATACATATAAATGTGAATGTTTTATATATGGACATATAAATATATGCATTTCATGTAAAAGTTTTGAAATATTAACCAACTAACAGTTCACAGTTTTGAGGGGACGGTTAGGAGGGCTTCAGTACTTATCGTTAAAAACAATAAAAAGAAAAACACTCTGCATGTTAGTAAGCAAGGATGAAAGAGGATAGAATTTCTGGACCAAATTTATATAGAAAATTGAGACAGAATTTTCATCTCACAGATATTAACAAATTATCTGAGAAACGGGGCCTAATTATTAATTTGTTTCTTAATTTTATCACCAGAGGTGATGATATTAGCATTGTTTAGAAACTGTGTGTGTATGCATGTAGATATTAACAAATATCCATTGCTTTCTGGTATATAAATACCAGTGACCATTTTGAAAAAGGGATTAAATGGAAAAAAAGGAGCCACAAAGAATATAGTCAAGAAATCTTGCCTTTGAGGAGTTAATAAACTGCAAGATGAAATAAAAATAGAGGCATACAATGACCTGGTCAAGGAAACATTTATGAGATCTTCTGATAAACTGGGAAAGATGGTATTAAGGAAATGACCCTTTGCTATTGAAAGACTTTAAAGGTTGCGAAACAGAAATTCAATGCTTTTCTTACTGTCAAATAAACAAAGAAATCTTTATATATATGTGTATATATGTAATGCATATATGTGTATATATCTTTTTCATAAATACACAGTTCTAACAATTCATTTTTATGACAATTTTTTATTAAACCCTCTTTCATTTTGATAATATAATTATAGCAGAAGATGAAATTTGTTATTGCTGCTGAACTCTCATTTAAGCTTCTACAAGCTTCCTATTTTGAGCACACTTTGTACTTGGCCTAAATATTGCTTAGGTATTGATAGCCATCTTAGAGAAAGACACACTAATGTGTTTACTGAAATTTTATTACCCCAATCACAGGCATAGACACAGCCACTCCCATTCTCTTTGCCAGTCTGAATTGGTGATTCATCAGGGAGAAAATATCATTATCTTCTTTCTAAGCATGTATTCACAAACACAAAAATGAAATCGACACAAAACTCAACTAAGTAAAATGGAAGTAAATTGCCTGATCACCAAAGCTTGAATGGGTACAGCTAGTATATGTGAGGGCCTTTGGCCAGTCCAATGATAAAATGGACAACTCTATAGGCCTTTAATGATTCTGTAATTTCTTATAATGTTGAGAGTGAAGGCTGTTTTGAGAAACCACAGTAATAACTGTGAGAATCTTGGAATTTATTCATAAATTCATCACAAAAACTTTTGAACATCTTCTATGTACCAAGCACTGTACAGAATGAATAAAACACATTTTTATTTATATCCTTTCTAGTTTTAATCATCTTTTATTTGATTTCCACCATGTTAGATATGTCCCACTTACTTTTTTGAAAATTTATAGGTCTTCCAAAAGTACCATGAAATTATATCTCCCTCCAATGCTTGCATTTGTCTTTTGCTTGACTGTTTGGAATTCATAGCAATTGCTACTGCATTTGAGCAACATATTTCCTATTGTTTTAGGCAGAGTGATTTATAGCAGTGCTTGGAAGGTTTGCTTTTTTGACACACTTAACACTGATGAATTAGGTAAAATATTTTTCAATCATAAGCTTCTGCCCAAGCTTCCTTTTGAATTGGAGCCCAAGTTTTCTCTGGTGAGACAAGAGAGGAAGGAAGAGGTGAATAAAAGATGAGGTGAATGCAGAGCACGGTTCTAGGACTGCATAAAACTTCTACCCACGTAGTGACTGGCAGCTGTACCCTGTCTTGCTTGGCACACATCTGGTCCACATTTTTGTGAGTTCATCACTGGTTCTCCCTAAATGTTAGAAGCAAGTTACATTTTGGTTACTTTCCAGGGAAGAAAGAAAACTATAGCTCTTGCCCATAAAGCCTGGACTTGTATTCCGCCTTACCTGCCTTGGTGTTGCTAAGAATAGACCATGGTTGAAGCAGGTATAGGTATTTTCGTCAACTTTGTAAGAGGGTATGCATGCTTCCTTGGACCTCTCTTGACCAGGAAATCATGTTCTCTGAGTTCATGTATCAGAAGTCATTTATATAGGAGATTCAGGTATATCTTTCGATAGGATCCTCAAAGCCCCTGTGATATCACAAAACCTTCCTTTTTTCTTGTTTTCTACTACTTATTCCAAGAGGTTAGGCTTCATGAATGTCTCATTCCCAAGAGATTGACTTCCTCAATGCATAGAGAAGATGTGTGGTCTGGCCCTTGCCTTACACCGCCTTGGGTACCTTATATACACATAGGTCCTGGTGGCAATTTCAGGACGATTTCTATAAAGCAATGCATCTTAAACTTTCAGCTTCATCAGGATCACCTGATGTCCCTATTAGGAACTGCAGATTTGAGGTAGTCACTATCAGAGACTATGATTCCATAAATCTGAAGTAGGACTCATAAAATTGTGATAGTAATAAGTGCCCCTGGCCATTACTGTACAGATGGTCTTAAGTTCACCCTTTAAGGAAGAGTGGGTTGTGACAACAAATAGTGGCTTGTGAATTGGCAAACCTGGTTGAAGTTCTAGCCTCACAACTTAGTAAGACTGTGACTTTTGACAGATTAATCTTACTAACAAGAATCACTTTCTTATTAGAAAGACCAAGGTTTGTATCCTAGCTCGTATGCCTCCCACTGATTTCTACTATGTTACTTAAATTTCTCTAAGCTCATAGTAACACATAGCATGGGTACAAAGAACAAATTCCCGGGGAAACTTACAAGTAAAGGGTCAATAAGAAATGACACTTGCTTACCCATATCTATTGGCTTTCTGCAGAGATGCATGCAGTTGGGGCTTGCTGGAGCCACTATGACTTATTCCAGGGAAGGGACCCTGCCCTCTGTTGCTCTCTCTTTAACTGGGTGAGCATGAGAATGACCTTAACAGTGGAGACACAAAGCTGGCAGTGATTCATGATGCCCTGTGATTTCACCTGGTGTTGTATGTAACTATAATGTAATAACAGATTAGAGGCCAGCTGTTTAGGGCCGTGATAAGAAATGCCACCTGCTCAGTACTTGGAGACCTAGGGAGCACTTGCAGGAAAATACAACCTGTCTTCAGGTGAGGGCAGCATTTCCTGTTTCATCTAGCACATTGTTGTACAATTCAGAGACAGCTCCCAGGAAACTTTGCAGATACACTCCACGCTGTCTCATAGAGCTTCTGTGAGCATTGAATAGGACAATATATGAAATAATTTAATTCTGTTTAATTCTGTTCTGATCCACAGTAGGTGCCTAATGTTGGTATTTCTGTCATTGTTCATACTTCATACCTATTCTATATCGTATAGGGCCAGTGACACATAAAAACTGCATGTTTTACACTCCTCTGTCCCAAATTGGCTAATTGGCTATACTATAATTGTTTTGATGATGTTTCTGTTGTTATTAATCTCATTAATCTAAGTTGAAACATTATTGTGTTTTCTTTCTGTTTTTTTCCTGAGGGAAGTTCAGTCTAAGTGAGAAAATTTTCCTTCTCCTCTGAAGCTGAGGTTGAAGCTCATTATAATTCTAAATTTGCCACAGAGTTTTCCACATTCAAATTGTTAGAAGATTTATATGAGTAGCTGAATTGCTAAACTGCCTTTCCGGGGAAAGAAAGGGT
This sequence comes from Pongo abelii, assembly GCF_028885655.2. NCBI lineage: Eukaryota > Metazoa > Chordata > Mammalia > Primates > Hominidae > Pongo > Pongo abelii. Next base: position 25,693,213 of record NC_071996.2, on the reverse strand, counting down.
TAAACTTCCTAAATCTTGATTATTTACAATATTATTATTTGAAGATTTTTTCTGAAATTGTTTTGATATATTAAATCTATTCATTCACATTTGCAAACATTTGTACATGAGGCTATGTGAGCTTACATGGAATTATATATAACAGTATATGTAATTCATAATACCATAAATTCAAATGTTAATAATATTATAAAGTGCATAAGTGTACTATACATGTGAAAGCACTATATAAATATGCTCTAATGGTATGGGATGATATAATGTGAGTTCTGTATTAGAAGTTGCTTTGTTTGTCTTCAGTTTCTGAGAATCTTTTATTGTTTAGGGGGACATAGTTGAAGATACTCAAATCATTCTGAAGACTTTCATCTTGTCTCTGAGAGGCACTCATTCAACATTTTAGGGAACAACCAAGGCCTCTGTTCATTGAAGCCCATTGACTGTCTTCCCAGAAAACACTTCATCATGCTCAGTGAGTAAAGGGGAAAGGGATAAAGTGAGATTTTCCAGTGCTAGAGAAGAACATGACATAGACCAACCCCTTCATCTTCCACCATCTTAGGGAAGCATGTTACTATACACATTCTTTGCAAATAGAGAGAGGGAACAGAATTCTAAAGCACCTAACTCACCTTCCAAACAAAACTGTCTAATCACATGCTACCTCCCCTATTTATTTTTTCACTAATTATTTTCCTAAAACGAAGGTCTAACCTGGTTGCATTCCTTATCAAAACCCTTCCTGTATTAGTCTGTTTTCACGTTGCTGATAAAGACATACCTGAGACTAGGCAATTAACAAAAGAAAGAGGTTTATTGGACTTACAGTTCCACATGACTGGAAAGGCCTCACAATCATGGTGGAAGGTGAAAGGAAAGGAGCAGCAGGTAGTCTTACATGGATGGCGACAGGCAAAGAGAGAGTCTGTGCAGGGAAACTCCCATTTTTAAAACCATCAGATCTCATGAGACTCATTCACTATCATGAGAACAGCAGAGGAGAGGCCCACCCCGTAATTCAATTACCTCCCACTGGGTTCCTCCGAAGACATTTGGGAATTGTGGGAGTTACAATTCAAGATGAGATTTGGGTGGAGACACAGCCAAACCATACCACTTCCCTTCATTCCATTACTGTTTTTTTTTTTTTTTTTTTTCTGAGTTGGGGTCTCTCTCTGTGTTGTGTATTCACGTGATCTTGGCTCACTGCAAACTCCACCTCCCAGTTTTAAATGATTCTCCTGCCTCAGCCTTCCAAGTAGTTGGGACTACAGGCACCTGTCACCATGCCCAGCTAACTTTTGCATTTTTAGTAGAGACAGGGTTTCACCTTGTTGGCCAGGCTGGTATCAAACTCCTGACCTCAAGTGGTTTGCCAACCTTGGCCTCCCAAAGAACTGTGATTACAGGTGTAAACCACCTTCCCTGGCTACATTTCTTACATAATATAAATTTAAATTCTGTAGCATGAAATTCATTTCCTTTATCTGATTCCACAGAGCTCTCCAAACCCAATTGCCACTGTTATGGGTCTGAATGTTGGTGACTCCCAAAATTCCTATGTTGGAATGTAATTCCCAAGGTGTTGGTATTGATGTGGGGGCTTTGGGAGGTAGTTAGGCCCTGAGAGCTCTGCCCTCATGCATAGGATTAGGTGCTATTATAAAAGGGCTTGAGGACATGGGGCCTGAGAACCTTTTTTACCCCTTCTTCCCTGTGAGGACACAGCAAGAGGAGCCATCTTAGAGGCAGAGAATAAACTTTCACTAGAGACCAAATTTGCTGGTGCCTTGATCTTGGACATCTTAGACTTCACAGCCTCCAGAATTGTGAGCAATACATTTCTGATTGTTTTGCTTTGTTTTGAGACTGGGTCTTACTCTGTTGCCCAGGCTAGAGTGCACTGGTGCAATCAAAGCTAGTTGCATTTTGAGCTCCTGGAATCAAATGATCCTGCTGCTTCAGCTTCCTAAATAGCTGGGACTACAGGTTTCTGCTACCATGCTGGCTATTTAAAAAATTTTGTTGTTGTTGTTTTGTAGAGACAATGTCTTGCTTTGTTGTCCAGGCTGGTCTCAAACTCCTGGCTTCAAGTGATCCTTCCACCTTGGCCTCCCCAAACCCTCAGATTACACGTGTGAGCTACCTCACCTTTCTGTAAATGTCTATTTTTTATAAATCACCCTTTCTATGGTATTTTGCTATAACAGCAGGAGCAGAGAAGACATGCACAATACTGTTCATATTCCTTTTATTCTAGTGAAATGGAACAGCCCACTTGCTCCAAAAGCATCACACACTTTCGCACTTAGTGTCTGTGGGTAGTGTTCTTTCAACTTATGACTAACGTGATCCTTCTTCCTACTTTCCTTTTAGGGTTGTTTAATGTCTACTTTTTCTGAAGTTTCTCCAGCTCTCCTATGGATACCAATCTCTCTGTTTCCTGTTCTCCCCTAGACATTGCTGGCACCGCTACCATGGAACTGACATGCTGAAGCAGGCTATTTGCATGTCAGTTGCCTGGGGAGGGGCTGTGCATTTCTCATTCCATAACTCTATACCCTGCTGAGTCCAGACATAAACTTGCACAGGGCTCAAAGAGAGAAGGAGTGATTACATTCAATGGTTTAAATGCTTTAAGAATCCTCAGCTCTTTGGACCTTCTGGTGCATCTGGTACTATGCTAGGAACTGAATAAAAGAGAGAGAGAAAGAAAAAGAGAGAGACAACAAGGGAAGAGGAGATACTTAATAAACCAATCAAGTATATTGCATGGATTGTATTCCTTAGGGAACTTGAGAATGATTCTTTGCTTGGACATTTAAGTGAAAATTAGGAAAAGCTTGAAAGAATATGTATGTGGTCTTACTGGTTTGCATGCTTATTGGACTGCTGTATGGGTTTGGTTCATCTTGAAAATGTAATGATTGAGCATTTATTGATATTCAGCAGGCATCAATATGTAGTGGAAAGAGCTTGAGTTCTGGAGTCAGACAGTATTGGGTTAAAATTTTGTCTTCACCGTTCAATTGCTGTGTGGCTTCAGAAATGTCCTCTAATTTGTCTGCACCACAATTTTTTTTATCTTTAAAATAAGGATGGTGATAACTACCCCCAAATGACAATCATGTATGCCAAGTGCCTGGCACATGAACACTGCCATTTGTTTTATTATTAGCAGCTACAACAATATGACATTAATACAAATTTTATTGAGTGCCCACAATGTCTTTAGCTTTTGCAGTGTGTTTTTCCTAAAGAGTCTCTAAAGAGTCAGCTTTCTGTCTTTCTCACTCTCTTTATATCTATATCTAGCTCTCTATCTATAGATATCTATAGATATAGATATCCCAATGCCTGCCATATATGGGAACTCAATAAAAGTTTGCTAAATATCCAGAGAACCACCATCATTTGTGATTTGGACATTTTTATTATCCCTAAAGAATCAGTGAGCATGAAACATTGAAAAATTTAGTAGCCACCGGCCACCCTCAACCCCCAGCAACTCCACCTTCCACACTGCCCCTCAGTAGGGCTTCAAATGTCTATATATGTGAATCAATGCACAATTATTATACCGAAGATATAATCTATCCACCAAAAATTTTCACATCACTTAACATGCTGATTGACATTTATGAGGATATTAATATACACTTGAATAAATTGCTCATAAACTGCTACTACGAGACTAAAAATGCACACAAAGTCACAAAGGTTTAAGACTTGGCAGCGACTAAACTACACTAACCGAAAACTGGAAGGGAAATTATCCTTTTGTCATTTGACGTTTTGAAATTCATTGACTTTTATCTTACTTGCAACAGTATTATGGTTTTATTTCATATGCTTTCTAGCTCCATTCCCAGCTGTTTTTTTCTTCCTCTTGGTTTCTGGAGGATGAGACCTGCCTGCCTGTAGTCTCACTGTTGCTCCTGGATATTCCTGTTGTTTTGAGCTGCACAAACATTTGTTTAGAGACCTGGGTGGGGCGTCAGCAGGACTGTCACATAGGTGTCATCATGCTTGCGTATTTCTGTAAGACTGAATCAACTGAGACAAGTGAAGAAAATGTAACTAACAAAATGTGGGGAAACAGGAGTCTATGTAAGTAGTAAAAAGGAGGAAGGTCTGAAAGGGGTAGAGAAGAGAGAGAATTGTCCCAGAGTGATCCCAGGAAGGGGACTGTGATGCTGGAGAGGAACAGCTTAGTAAGCACTATCTGCAGGAAACAGTGCCAAGGCCATCTCCAAAAAATGTGAACACAGCCCCTGCCTGCAAGGAGCAGATGCTCTATTTACGACCACAGAGCATGCCTATTACACCAGTAGCTATTTACAGAGCTCTGGCTCTTCAGCTCATGAGTATGGTGTCTTGTTGCCTTTTTTTTTAATTTTATTTTTTAACTTTCAGGATACTTCGTTCAAATAAAAATTTATTTTTAATTCCAACAAAAAGGAGCCTCTCTGGCTGAATTCATGCAGGGGTGCTGATGGTCATTTACTTGCTAGGTTTCAGACCTTCACAACCTTGTGGCCCTAAGAGACTTCCTCAGGAAATCTTGAGGTTTCTGGGCTCAGAGGGCCACTGCCATCTTATAGGACAGGGTGCGGGTGCCTTTGCAGGTGCTTCTGTCCCTGGACCCATGAGCCTCTTCTCATTCCACTCTGTGTCTAGAATGACCTTTTCTGCCTCTTCTGCCTGGCCAATAATTGTCTTTTTATCTTACCATATCTTCCAAGATTCCACTCAACCATCCCTTTCTCCTTTGAACTCATCTTGTTTCCACCCCCTCTTGAAAGTTAGCCCATGTCTGCTGTGCTTTTCCTCATGCTGATGCAGCCCTACATCCTTATATTGCCCATACAGGCTAAGCTGCTACCTTCCTTTCCAAACCTTCTGCTTCTCTAGATTGGACATCTTTTTCCAGTCGCTCTTCTCTCCCGTAAAAGAAGTAGTAATGTCCTTTTCAGACACAAGAAGATGGAGGGAGAGTGATCGGATGGCCCATATTCCACAGAAGAAAGTACCTCAAATTAGGGAACATACTCTAGCCCCTGTCTTTTGCTGCCTGTGTCACAGCTTGGTCAGAAAGTCCAGCTCACTGTGCAAAACAGCATGCAGGAGTCGAGTGGCAGATCCTGTCTCCCAGAGAACACTAGTGGCCCAGCTGCTTCCCCTGGCTCTTCATATCACAGGTTCCTGGTGTGTGGGAGGTGACTGAGACCCTCCATGAATGAGGGCACTTACTGAATTTTGTGGACAGAACTTTTTCTGTAAGTAGTACCCAAAGGAGATTAGACTTGGGGGCAAGGTAGCTGAAAACCTCATTTTGGCTTCAGTTCCAAACCTCATTTTCCAATTCAACTCTATCAGATAACCCTATACATTTGTTATTACAGGTCCTCCGTCAACCCTTTAATACAACTTTTACTGAAATAGAGGCTATTGGCCTCTTTTGACTGTTTTCAATTCATAAGCAGCTTCAGATGAGTGACTAGCACCTGCAACTTCCAACATCAATAACCTATTATGTGCACTCACCATAGCAACAGTAACATTTTGCACACTTGTATCTTGACCCCATATTCCACAGGTTATATGATACACTTATGAATTCAAGTTATAAGGCAAAAGCATGATCCCTTGAGATGCCCAGTGAGGTATACTATGTAGATACTTAATAAATTTTTTGACTCATTCACTGATTGATAATCCGAAATAGGAGGAGATTGCTGCTTACAGTTTCCTGTGGTTTCAATGTATTTGTGGGTGTGTGTGTTTCCATTGTCTGAGGGAAACCATGAATGCATCATGCACTTTTAAAAATTGTTTCTATTAATTTTCCAAGCACAGCTGGGCCTTGCTTATCTTCCTAGCTGGAGAACTGTGTTAGAATGTGTGGCTCAGGGTTCTCTTGAGTTGGGTTTCACAGGGAATATGGTGTGGAGGTTCAGAGCACAAGCACAGTGCTCTCCAGGCTTAAATCCAGCTCTTCCCCTTAATAGTCATGTGATGCTGTACCAGTTATTCATCTCATTAAAATTAGCTTCGGTAATGCTGACAACATACTTAGAATAATGCCTAGCATTCAATAAATGTTAGGCAATATTATCATGATGTTATTAACATCATGTTATTAACATTGATGTTATTTTCATCTAAATTTCTAACAAGGTATTCTTTTCTAATTTTTTCATGTGTAATATTTGAATTACCTCAATGCCACTCTTAATATAATATTGCACTACAAATGTAAGCAACAATAATAAAAAAATTCTATACATTAGGCAATTATATGAATCCCTAATAAATGCCTTCCTCCCTTTCATCAATGTACTTTCTTTAAATGCACGGTGAAAAAAATTACAGATAATCTGCTTTTATTTATCCTGAGCCATGGAAATGAGTTTCATTTTGGGGCTGAGAGCATTACTACTGTAGTGGATGTCAGAGAGAGAGGGCATTATATTGAAGCTAATGGCCTTCACTAATAGTAAAAGATGAATGCCCCATGTACCTGAAGGAAGGCCTCCTACAGTAAAACAGGAGCTGTTCATCAGCTGAAACTTTCAGATATCATTTAATTTGAGAAGTGAGAGAAATTAAATTACTCTAGGAAGGGCAATGAGAATCCCATTGAAGGTAATGGAATGAAATATTGATTCAATTCAGGGCTGCATGCAGACTGAATTACGCCATGTTCCTGAAGGCAAGGCATAGGCAAGGAGAATAGGGCTCTCTGTGTTTATTTACTCTTGTAACTCTAAGGCATTACTTCTTCTTGCCACCATTGGAGGATGCAAATAGCAAGGGGATAGTATTTAAAAGAAATGTTTTAGAGGTTACCCAGTGAAAAGGAATTATGGCCAAGTACTGTAGAAGAAAGACCTGCAGATGACAGTCTGAAGATGTGAGGATTGGTGGTGATTCTGGATAAGAAGCGTAATATTTCTGGGCCTCGAATTTCTCACAAGAAATTTCTGCTTAAATAATGGTTACTTAAGGGCATGTCAGTTTAAATATTTTATAGTCTTTATACGTGTAATTCTAAGATTCTGTTATCATTAGAAAAAGAGTCAGTTCGAGGTTAGGAAGAAAAAAATTGAGTAGAAGTGATTGAAAAAGAGCGGATATAGTTGCTTTATAACCTAGCTGTGGGAAACAGAAAGAACATTGCAGTTGCAGTTACATCCTTTAACTCTAACGTTAATGAGGATCTGTAAATCCTTAATCTTCTTACTTATGGATTTGGCATAATAATATCTATTTCTTGGAGTGTTTGTGATTATGGATACTAAACAAGATTGTACATGAAAAGCATTGAGTACCTCACACAATAAACGTGGTCATTAGTTACTACTATTTTGCGAGTTAAGGAGGAGTAGTAGGGCATCATATCCTACAGCGTGCTGACACAAGGTGTCCTGGGTGGACCTAAGACATCTGGTCCTCTGGTTTGAGGGGAAGGTCTTGGGAAGAAATACTATCAAGTGCGTATGGAGTACATCCTCTTAGCTACTCCAAACGAAGCATGTTATTAGAGGTTGCCCTGACCTTTCCTATCCTGAGTCTTCAAGTGACTCTGTCTCAGAGTGACACTGAAAGGTTAGCGTCAACAATGCAGTTCTATGACTCTACCATTAAAATTTTGTCCCCATATTTATTTTTGTGTATATTATATTGTTTTGGAAAGGTATAAACATCTCAAGAATTGTTTCGTTAAAGAATATTGCTTTTTTTTTTTTTTTTTTACCTAAAGCAAAATACAAGGAGACAACTAGGAGACTCACGAAGAATTTCCAGCATTTCAACAAGGAAAAACAGTATTAGCCTTCTAGGATCTTGGCAAACTAAGTAGATAAGCTTGTCTTCAACACCTTCAGTCTCTCAACTCTTCATCATGTTCTCATCTAGTGGTCACTTTCTAAAACATTCTACTTTAGAAAGCAGGATTTCCCAAGTAGAACAAAGAAAAAACAGGGTCTGTGAGGATATACAGTGAGGATCTCGGAGGGAAGGAAAAAGTGGGTAGAAATTTGATTCTTCTTTGTGAGGTTTACTCTTCGTCCTTCTCTTCCACAGTCTGTGTTTGCAGGTAGATTTTTTTTTTTACTTTTTTTTTATTATTATACTTTAAGTTTTAGGGTACATGTGCACAATTGGATGAAGCTGGAAACCATCATTCTCAGCAAACTATCGCAAGGACAAAAAACCAAACACCACATGTTCAGGTAGATGTTTTTAATGGGCTTCCTGCTTTGGGACTTTTTGAACAGCCATGGAAGGGGCCAGGGAGAGGGAAGGAATCTCTAGTCCTGAGCATTGCTGAGTCCTTCATCCATCCTCAGTCCCACCTTTGGATTCCTTGTGGTACAATGATTTCTCCAGAGACAGGCACTTTCCCTGAGCAGGTGAGAGTGGACAGTCTCGTGTGTGTGTGTGTGTGTGTGTGTGTGTGTGTTTGGCAGTCAGGCAGCAATCTGGGGGAAGCAGGAGACAAATCTTTCTCTTGCAATTTTTCTTTAAGTGGAATTTCCCACCTGCCTCAGGGAATAATTTACACAATATAAAAGTGATCATGAAACCATAGTTCAATGCTTACAGAGGGAAGCAAGGCTGACTTACAGAAGTGACTGTTTCACTAGGGCAGAGAAAATTGTCTCAGGTGCCTTGAACATTTCAGCTCCCTACACAGCTTGCGGATGCTCTCCCCAAGGTACAGTGGCCTGGCCTTCCATCAGCACAGTCAGTAAGTAAATATGCCCTTTAGTCATTTATTAACCGCTATTACATAACTGAATGACTCTAGCCTGTCTTTGCATAGCTCATAGCTCACAAGCTTTTGAGGAATACGAAGTGTTTATTCAATAAACATTTGTTAAACTTTGAGAGATAATTGTGCATGACATCCTTAGATCAGTTTCCCTGAGCGTTCTATGGAGCACTGTCCAGCCCAATACTTTATCAACATAAACGATGGGAGAGTTAGGGGTACAGCGCTATAATTTCCGTTGTACAATAGACTATTAAATTCTCGCTGGAGGTAGGTCGAGGGGAAAAGAGACTTTTGGTTCTTTAAGTAAGGATTTCAAAAATCACAGAGATTCCCAGAACACATTTGTTTTCCTCATTGCCTCAGATAATCAAATGTTTGTTGGGAAATTCTGACCTAAGAAATTTGTTCTACTGATAAAGTTGCTGAAAGAATTTTTAGACTCTATTGCATTCTGAATTCATTCTTCATGGAACAGGGCTTAGCAAAACTGGCGTTGGCATTATCAAAAGACAGAGAGGGTTTGTTGAACTGAGCACTTCTGTATCCTGAGCAAGTGTCTTGGAGAGCTAGATAAATCCTGACATGCTTTGGCAATGATCGCTAAAAAATGTTTCATTCAATCCTGTCTACATTAATTTCTGAAAGAAATTGCAAAACATTTTGATAGTTTTTCTAAAGGTCTGAATTTTAAGATTTTGTGTAAATATTTTCACTTAAACCTAAAACTAGAAATTACCAATTAAAAGAATTGTGACAATGTGGTCATTCACTTTATTCACTTTAAATTATTTATAAATTAATTAATCAAACAATTATTGTGCATCCTACCCTGTGCTAGCCTTGCACTAGTTACTGGAAATGAGGAGATGGGCCATCAGGTTCATGCTGTGTGTGCCTAATACCGAGACCTCTGCAGTTTATGTCTGATTATGCTGTATCAACTTTTTTGGGAGATAAAATCTACTGAGTTCTGCCTGCTGTTTTAGAAAGTCTTTGATTCATCCCATTTGCTCTAATCAATAACCTTCAGTCTCTGAAAGGCCTATGTCAAAATGCTTACAATAGATTTTTCCATTTCACTACATTTCATTGCAATAGACCTGCCCATCTCCTTCTGTTCATGGCTCCTGCATTAATCCTTCCAAGACAGTAATTTAATGACTGTCATGGTCAAAAAGGTAGGGATGGAAAATATTAGTATTTAGAGAAACTTTTTGTGTTAATCTCATGGAGGTCTGGGGGTAGAGAAATCTTGGTAGAATTCATAATCCTTGTCACCAGAAACTACAGGATTGAAGTATAAAAGGGCACAATTCTCCTAACTTTGCCCCAAGCAAAATAGCTGGTCAGTTTTGAGTCTCAATGCCTTCTATAGCATCCAAGATGTAGAAAAATCCACCCAATTGTTAAAAAAAACATTTTAAAGAAGACTATAAATATGATGTATGTTTCTAATGTGATGAGGAACAAATTATTTTGCTGTCAATGAATGAAACATCTTGATTCACATATGTATTTGAAGAATTTAAAAATATCTCTTTTACCCAAATAAATATTCTCAGAAACAATTAAAATTCATTTGTATCTGTCTACATTTAAAGATTTGCCAGTAGGCTAAAATGACTTTTTGAGGATTCTAATCAAATCAATATAATAAGAAACAACTTGCTGATGTCTGTAGGATAAAAAGAAAATCTCTAACCTTGAAGAAACAATAAATGCAAAATAATTAAGTCATGGAGATGACAATTGCTGCATTTCAGAACGTGTAGCTTTTGTTCATTTTCATATGACTGAATAATGATTGCATTTTATAAGTAGATGTGTTTGAAAATCTATCTATCATAGGCAAGAGTGGAATTACGAAAAGGATCACGGATTTCACATCTTAATCTTTAGAAATGAAATACTGAGGTTTTTTTTTTTTTTTTGGTTTATTTTTTTTCCCTTAAGAATCAGTCACAAACTCTTTGGGAATATATGTGGAAAAAGTCTCCTTCTGACATGGGGATCTGCCTACCATCTTGGCAAAATCCCAAAGGAAATTTTCCTGATAGCACTATGACCCTCATCCCCAAACTGAACTGAGTCCTTTATAAGGAAGGGAAAAGAAGTTGGCCAAAAGTACTAGGGGACTAGCCCATAGGAAGAGTTATAAACAGTGGCCAGAGCAATCCACTTCACTAAGAGCTTTGGCTTTTCTCCAATAAAATAAATCCCCAATTTTTATTGTGGCATTCAAGACACTTTGGAAATTTAATCTACCTAAATTAATTTCCTTATCTTTTGCTACTTCCCTGGTATGCTGACCATACACAATATTCCATGCTTTTATTGCATCCTTGCTTTTTCTCATATTGTTCTCTTTGCCTTGAATGGCATCACCCAGCCATCAAAAGCCAATAAAATAAGAGTATGTGCAGAAGCTGCAGCATATCACAGGTCTGAGAAGTCAAGAACTGGAGTTCAGGAGTTGCTAACATGGAAAAGCACAGGCAAACATTACAAGCTTTAAGTTGAGATCTTGTCAGGAGTACATACTGCTAAGAGTAAACTAAACAACAAAAACAACAAAAAATAGCCAAACTTTCACAAATACTGAGACCCACTCCTAAATCACCTCAATCTATAATTGGAATAAGGAGAGTATTCCCTAACTGACTGCCTCGCAGAGATCAAATATATCCTCTCTGAAGGAATGATAACTTCCTCTGGAGACTCATATTCCATTTATAATTTATTTATACAAAAGAACAACAGTCTATAAGCACTTAATAAACAATGTTTCATTACTTTAAGGGAAGCATTGTTATGTTTTACATTGAGAATGGTGTTGTGGAACAATCAGAAATGAGTACTTATCTTTAGGAAAATAGACTGAAAAAAATTGCTAGGCATACATGAGGAAAGATAAAGTGACTAAATACCAAGCGATGCTAGAAAACAGAGTAACTTAGCATATGCAAAATAATATAAGACAGGACTGAAAATTTCTACAGAGTTGAAATCCATAAAAACCTTCAATTGGAAAACCTTCAATTAAGAAATATGCTAACTACAGTTAATAACTAAACAGATGGCTTAAACAGAAGAGTGGGCATATATGTAGAGGAAGACAATATTTCAATAGAACATATACAGGATAAAATATAAATCCCAGAAAGATAGGAGGGTAAAAAAGAGAGAAAGTTGTGTAAGATAGATAGATAAGAAACATGTATAACTTGTATCTCAGAAGGAGAAAAGACAGAGGAGAAAAGAAGGTATAAATGGCTGAGCACTTTCTAAAACTAAAGAAAAATACCAACCTGTAGATTCAAGAATTTCTGCAAACCTCAAGTGAGAAAAATATTGAGTGAAATTCAAGAAGAAAAAAGAAAATCTTAAAATAAGCTGGAGAAAAAAGGCACATTATTTTTAAAGAAACAACAATAATAATGAGAGGCACTTCTTAGAAATAAAATAAAATAAAAAACCAATGTAATGATAGCTTCTTCTTTTTTTTTTTTTTTTTTAAGATAAAGCAGGTCTCTTCTGCCTATGAGCCTGTAAAATCAAAAGCAAGTTAGTTACTTACTAGATACCCGGGGGGGTACAGCCGTTGGGTAAATACACCTGTCCCAAATGGGAGAAATTGGCCAGAACGAAGGCCTCATGCAAGTCCGAAATCCAATGGGCAGTCAAATCTTTTTTTTTTTTTTTTTTTGAGACAGAGTTTAACTCTTGCTGCCCAGGCAGGCTGGAGTGCAGTGGCGCAATCTCAGCTCACTGCAAGCTCCGCCTCCCGGGTTCATTCCATTCTCCTGCCTCAGCCTCCCGAGTAGCTGGGACTACAGGCGCCCGCCACCATGCCCAGCTAAGTTTTTGTAATTTTAGTAGAGACGGGGTTTCACTGTGTTAGCCAGGATGGTCTCAATCTCCTGACCTGGTGATCCGCCCGCCTTGGCCTCTCAAAGTGCTGGGATTACAGGCGTGAGCCACCACGCCCGGCCTTAATGATTGCTTCTTAATAACTAACAATAATAATTGATAAAATAGAATTTAATGGACATCAAAAATAGTCATTTCTAATGAAAGTGAAACTAAAACATTTCAAAACAAACATCATTAGAGATAACTTGGCATCAGTAAATCTACTGAAACACACTAAGTAAAATTCTTCAGACCAGAAAAAGAAGAAATGATGGCATATAAAAACAAGCAACAAAAGAAAAGATGAAGAGCAATGGTGAGGGTAAATATGTGGATTAATCTAAATGAATACTGACAGCATAAAATAAAAATCAGATTTTTATGGAGTTTTGTCTATACAAATAATTAAAATTTTGCAATTAATAGCACTAAAGGAGGTACATGAAGAGAATAAATAAAATTACAATGCTTTAAATGTTTAAAGTCTTGCACTTTCCTAGAAGGAGTAGAAATACTAATTTTAACTGTATTTTATTTTCAGTTATACATATGAACTCTGTAGTTTAACAACTGAAAAAATACGTTAAGGAATTTAGAACAGAAAAACAAATAAGGCAAAAATATAATAACAAAAATAATTAGTTCAAAAGAAGGCAAAAAACAAAAAAAGTCAAATACAGAACAGTGAGATAAATAGAAAAAATTAGTATAATTGTAGAAATAAACATGAATATACCAGAAATTCCATCAAATGTAAACAGACTAAGTATTTTAATTAAAAGACAAAGATTATGAGAATTAATTTTAAGAAAATGAATTTTATTCTATTCTACTTTAAAGAAACTCAGCTTAAATATGAAAATACAGAAAGGTTGAAAATAAAAGCATGAAAAGAGATATAGGCTGCAAACACTAACCAAAAGAAAGTTAGTGTAGCTATGTTACTGTCAGACAAAATTGACTTTATAAAATGAATTATCACTAGAGATAAAGATGACATTCCATGATGATGAAACTGTCAGTCTATCAGGAATATATAAAAATTCAAAATTTGTATGCCTCTAGGAAGAAAGTCTCAAAGTATTAAGCAGTCACAGAGTAAAAAAGAGAAATGGATATATCTACAATCATAGTGGGGAATCTTAACATAACCTTTCTCATTACCTGGTAGAACAAATGGACAAATTTGGATTTGTAGATAGTTTGAACAACTGCAGAATACACAATGTTTTCTTATTCATATAGAATATTAACTATAATTGAACATGTCAAGCCATAAAGTAATTTAAACAAGCTCTAGGATTGAAATCTCACTGATTATGTTATTTGCAATAGTGGAGCTAAAGTAGAAATAAATAATAAATTGAAATCTAAAATTTTTTTCAAAGTTATGGAAATTAAGCAAAAACACATTTGAGTAAGTCATAAATAAAGAAGAAATCACAATGGAAATTAAAATTGATTCTAAAATATGTGATGCAACAAAAATTGTACTTAAAGGGAAATTTATAGCACTATTAGAGAAACACAGTCTGAAAAGTAATAATTTAATATACAGTTCAAAATATTAGGAAAAAATAACAGAAAATTAAAATAAAAGAAAGCCAAAGGAAGAAAATATGAAATGTAACAAAAAATTTAAAAACACATAGAGAAGATGCACAAAAATAGACCATGACATAGTGAACAGATACAATTGATACAATTGGAACAATACTATAAGGACTAATCAAAAAGGAAATTGAGAAAGCATAAATTACCAATATCCTGCATACATAATTAGAAAATATAATAAAAGGAATGAATACTAATAGATTCAAAATGTTAATTGAAATTGACAAATTCATTGAAATCACAATTTATAAAATTTGCACTAAAAAATATAAAAAGCTTTAATAATCCAAAATTTATTTAAGTAATGTAATCCATAATTTCCAGCCCAGGTGACTTCACCTGTGAAATCAAAATATAAAATTTTTAAATTTTTAAATAAAAATAATAAACATAAAATCTTCCAGAGAACTAAAAAATAAAAAAAAACTTTCTAGTACCTTTTATGAATCTGTATAAGTTTCTTATCAAAATTTGACAGAGACTTTACAAGAAAGAAAATTTAAGGGCCAATCTTTCTCTTAAATACAAATGCAAAAACCCTAGGCAATATAATAGCAAACTGAATTTAGTTATATAATATGCTAATACATTATATCCAAGTTGATTTGTTACAAGGATAAATATTGTATAGCCTTTACAAATTAATAAAATTTACAAAATTAATACATTTAAGGGCAGAACTGCACAAATATTTTAAAAGTTGAAAATTATTTGATAAAATCTACACTCTAAATGTTAAAAAAATTTTAGCTAACCAGAAAGGCAAAAAGACCTTCTTCAATCTGTTAGATGGCATCAAAAAAGAAAAAACCATTTTATTTAATCGTGACACTGGAAAAAGGTAGGAAGCTCACTATCACCACCTATTTTCAACTTTGTACTGGAGTTCCTAGCCAGGGCAATAAAGAAACAAAAATAAATAAGCAGTGTAACATTTGGAATACAATATGTAAAACATCAAATATTCACATATTGTATCATTTTAGGTATAGAAACCCAAAGGAATCTAGAATTGAATGATAGAAAGCTATGAGCACATTTAGAACATTTATTGAATAAGGACCACATAGAACAAACAATAATATATTTTACATATTACTAGTATAAAGAGAATGAATTTTTATTTAAAAAATTGGTGTTTACAATTCACTGAGCAATATTTATTTTCTAGGAATAAATCAAACCAAAGATATTTAAGATCCATGTGCTAGCAAACTACAAGACATTACAGAGAGAAAAAATATCTGCTAAATGTAGGGATATACCATGTTCATGAACTGAAGGATTATATAGTTAAATATGTCAATGTTTCCTAAATTAATCTATAAATTCAGAACCCTAATTAATATCCTAGCAGGTGTTTTGGTGGAAATTAATAAGCTAATTCTAAAATTCATACAGGACTATACCTGACCAAAAATATATAAGACCATCTTAAAGAAGAAAAAGTTACCATCAGTTATCATTTTATTCTAAATCTAAAATACAGTATAATATTAATGAAGAGATAGACAAACACATTAATTAAACAGTGTAGAGAATCCAGAAACAGAGCCACACACATAAGCGAACTAATTTTGATGATAAAAGTGGTGCTATAGAGTAGTGGAGAATGATAGACTTCAATAAATAATGCAGGATAAGTTGATTAATTATATACTTAAAAAATGAACATTCACTTCTACCTCACACTTTACAGAAAAGCAAAAGTTTTATTGTAGCTCTACATTTAAAAGATAAAATATAAAACTTCTAAAATACATTATCTTTATGACAGTAAGTTAGGAAAATATTTCTTAAATAGGATGCTAATTTTCCGACAATAGGAAAACATTTTAAAAAATCCACTATGTTAAGGTAAAAAACTTGTTTTCTTCAAAAGATACTATTTAAAGAGTAAAGAAGCAAGCAGTACAGTGGAAAAAAGTAATTTTCAACACATATAACCAACAAAGAAGTCATTTCAGAATATATAAAAACCTATAAATCAGTAAGAAAAGAATAGAAAATCTAATTTTAAAACTGGACAAAAGTCTTGAAAAGGCATTTGACAAAAGAAGACATCCAAATGGCTCATATATATACAAAATGATGCTCAACTTCCTTGTTCATTAGGAAAGTGCAAATTAACTGAACGAAAGCATGTAACTATACACCTACCAAAATACCTAAAAGAAAAAGACTGATGGTACAACAAAAATTTTTACATATTGCTGATGGCAGAATAACCTAGTGAAATCATTTTGTAAAACTGGCTGCTCATGTATATTCCCTATGACGAAGCAACACCACTTCTGAATATATGTCTAAGATGAAGTGGTGCATATGTTTATCAAAAGACGTGTATAAGAATGAGTTCAGAGGCCCAGGCGGTGGCTCACGCCTGTAATCCCAGCACTTTGGGAGGCTGAGGCAGGCGGATCAAGAGGTCAGGAGATCGAGACCATCCTGGCTAACACGGTGAAACCCCATCTCTACTAAAAATACAAAAAAATTAGCCAGGCATGAAGGCAGGTGCCTGTAGTCCCAGCTACTTGGGAGGCTGAGGCAGGAGAATGGTGTGAACCCAGGGGGCAGAGCTTGCAGTGAGCCGAGATTGCGCCACTGCACTCCAGCCTGGGGGACAAAGTGAGACTCCATCTCAAAAAAAAAAAAAAAAAAAAAAAAATGAATACAGAAATTTAATTCATAACAGAACCAAACTGTGAAAAAACCAAATACCAAATACCTATTATCAGTAGAGTGGAGAAATAAATTACGGCATTTCCAAAAAAGGAATGCTGTACAACAATTAGAACAAATTACAACTTCAAAGCATGGATGAATCTCCCTAATGTAGTTTTGCACAAAATAAGCCAGACAGAAAAGAGCAAGTACTGTATAAAACCACTGATATAAGTTCCAAAATAGAAAAAACTAATATGTATTTTTAGAAGTCAGGCAAGCGACAACCTTTGCATGAAGATTAGGAGTGGTTACTGGGTCATCAAATGCTCTTCTGAGGTATTTATAATCTTTTTTTTTCTTGATCTGAGTGCTAGCTATACAGAGGTATGCTTACTTTGCATAAACACCCATGGGTTAATGTATTTTTCTGTATGTATATGTCACTTCAATAAAAATATTTGTTAAAAACAATGCCAGTGTGCTAAGTGAGTGACTATGTTATTTACTTTCATCGGGATGAAGTACACCATCAAACTGCCCTGAACAAAGCATCTGAAGAATAAGCCAGTGGCCAAAGAGTCACTAGATTTTCTTCAAGTTTGGAAGAAATTTTATTACTAACTCATGGAAAAAAACAGAGTCCCAGTTGAAACTGTTTTTAACATTTTGTTGGCAAATTGGATGACATGAGATTTATGTCACAGGATCTGAGAAGTGAAGGGATGAGTGTGGGTCAGTTTGAAGACTACCACAAGTTTACAATAGGATGGTTATGAACTAGATAATGAGATTTATATATTATAAATTTCTAATTTATATATTTATATATTATAGGGGAATTTTATATATTTATAAATATATAAATATTTATAAATTATAGGGGATTTATATATTATAGGGGAAAAGGAAAATAATGGTAAGAACAATAATTATGTAAAATTCATATAGTGGAGTCATAGTGACAGTGGCTGACTAAGGGACTCTGAAATTTTGCCCCTTCATAACAGCAATAGAAAAAACTGGTGAAAATGACCAGAGTCAACTTTTATGGAAGTCTGGAAATCAACCAAAGGCTTACAGAAACCTGAACTTTAGTCCCTGGAAGACTAAATTGAAAGGCCTGTTTTTAGTTCATCTGATTTGGAAATCCCCAGTGCCAAAATCACTACCTAGGTGGAGGTGTTTTCTGTAAAAATTTATATCCAAATGTTTTAGTCACTGCTGCCTGAGGTATAGATAAAAGTTGGGTCAAACAATTGACTAACCGAAAGCTTGAGAAGAATGACTAGGAAGGGAAATGTGTATAAGGGCCTTGGAAAGCTCTGACATATTTCTTGGAATGTAAAAGGCCATGTGCCTACCTAGAACTGTAAGCACGCTCAGGATAGTCCTGAGAAGGCCCTGAGTTCTCACTTTTTGTTAACCTTCAGTCTCTGCATGAGCTGGAAATGAAGGCTGAGGCATAGTTGTAATGGCCTTGTTGAGTGTTGAAGGCATGTGCCCCAACATGTACACAAAATCTCCCAGTAAAGACTGGGAGACTTGTGTGTGTGTTCTAGGCATTAAAAAAAATCTCTGACCAATCTCTGACCTCTAAACTAATGGAACTGTGACTTCAGTGGCAATACATGACAAACAATTCTCTCTTAATATAGAGAATTATAAAAAGTAACTAAATGTATTAGTCCGTTTTCACGCTGCTGATAAAGACATACTCAACACTAGGCAAGCTACAAATGAAAGAGGTTTAGTTGGACTCACAGTTCCACGTGGCTGGGGAGGCCTCACGATCATGGTGGAAGGCAAGGAGGAGCAAGTCAGATCTTACATGGATGGCAGCAGGCAAAGAGAGAGCTTGTGCAGGCAAACTCATGTTTCTATCAGATGTCATGAGACTTATTCACTATGACGAAAACAGCACAGGAAAGACCTGCCCCCATGATTCAGTTATCTCCCACCAGGTTCCTCCTACAACACATGGGAGTTACGGGAGCTACAAGATGAGATTTGGGTGAGGACACAGAGCCAAACCATATCACTAAATAAATAACAAGCACTATAAGCAGTAACAATACACTCTGAGGAGGAGAGGTGATCTGATTACCAGAGTTGTCATATTATAATACTAAAGAGATTCAGTTTTTTATTATTAATATTTTTTTTGATGGGCATATCACAATTGTATATATTTTGGGGTACAATAAAATGTCTGAATCCAGGTATACAATGTAGAATTACTACATCAAGTTATTCAACATATCTGTCACTTCATTTACCTATCATTTTTTACTGTGAGTCATTTGACATTTACTCTCTTATTTTTAAATATACGTTATTACTGACTATAGTTACCCTGCTGTGCAATAGATCTCAAAACCTATTTCTCTTGTCTATATGAAACTTTTTACCCTTTGATCAACACCTCCCCATCTTCTCCCTCCCTCCACTCACCCAGCCACTGTCTACTTTCTTTTTTTTATGAGTTCCACTTTTTACATTCCACATATAAGTGAGATTATGCAGTATTTGTCTTTCTGGGCTTGGCTTTTTTCATTTAGCATAATGCCCTCCAGATTTTTTTAATATGACCCAGAAAGCACAGGCAACAAATGCAAAAATAGCCAAATAGGATAGCATCAAACTAAGACCCTTTGCACAGCAAAGGAAACAATTAACAAACTGAAGAGACAGTTTGTTGTCAGAGATGACAGAATTTCCCACTTTTAAAATGCTGAATAGTATCAAACTGTGTGTATATGCTACATTTTAAAGATCCATTTTTCTGTTAGTGGACTCTTAGGATTATTCCATATCTTGGCTATTGTGAAAAATGCTGCTATGAACATGGGAGTGCAGATACACATTCCACATACTGATTTCATTTTCTTTGGATATATACCCAGAAGTAGAATTACTGGATCATACGGTAGGTCTATTTTCAGTTTTTTGAGAAACCTCCATATCATTTTCTGTAGTACCAATTTACATTCCCACCAACGAGGTACAAGAATTCTCTTTTCTCCACGTCCTTACCAAGACTTGCTATCTTTCATCTTTTTGACAAAAGTCATTCTAGCAGGTATAATGTGATAACTCATTATGGTTTTAATTTCTATTTCTGTAATGACTAGTGATGCTGAACAGTTTTTCATGTACCCATTGGCTATTTGTATGTATCACTTTTGAGAAATGTCTATTTAGGCTGTTTACCTTTTTTTAATTGAGTTGTCTTATTGTTATTGAGTTAATTAACTGAATTCCTTATGTATTTCTAATATTAACCCCTTATCAGATGTATCACTTACAAATATTTTCTCCCATTCTGTGGGTTGTCTCTTCAGTTTGTTAATTGTTCCTTTGCTGTGCAAAGGTTTTTAGTTTGATGCCATCCTATTTGGCTATTTTTGTATTTGTTGCCTGTGCTTTCTGGGTCATATTAAAAAAAAAATTGTTGCCCAGACAAATTTCATGGAGCTTTTCTTCTGTGTTTTCTTTGAATAATTTTCCACATTGAGATCTTATATTTAAATCTTTAATTCATTTTGAGTTGATTTTTGTGTATGTTGTGAAACCAAGGTCTGATATCCTTCTTTTGCATGTGGGTAACTAATTTTCCCAAAAACCATTTATTGAAAGAGGCTGCCCCTTTCCCAGTGTGTGTTCTTGGTACCTTTGTCAAAAATCAACTAACCATAAAACCACATTCCATTGTCAATGTGTCTGTTTTTATGCCGGTACCACCCTGTTATAATTACAATCACTTTATGATAAATTTGAAATCAGGGAGTGTGATGCCTCCTGCTTTGTTCTTTTTGTTCAAGATCATTTTGCTATTCATGGTATATGAATTGAAGGAGTATTTTTTCTAGATCTGTGAAAAATGACATTGGAATTTTGATAGATATTGCATTGAATCTGTTTATTAGTTTGGGTTGCATGGACATTTTAAAGATATCAGTTCTTCCAACTTTTGAACATGGGATATCTTTCCACTAAAAAATATTTCCTTCACTTTCATCAGTGTTTCATATTTTTCAGCATACATGTCTTTTACCACCTTGGTTAAATTTACACCTGAGTATTTAGCATTTTTGTTGCTATTGTAAATGGAATTGTTTTCTTAATTTTAGTATGTAGAAATGTTATTGATTTTTGTGTGGTGATGTATCCTGCAACTTTATTGAATTCAGTTTATCAGTTCTAACAGTTTTTTGGTGAAGGCTTTAAGATATATATATGTATATATATATATACACACACACACACACACACACACACACATATATATGATTGCTGCCAGCATATGGAGACAATTTTATTTCCTCCTTCCCTATTAGGATGCTTTTTGTTTTTTTTCTTTTGCCTAATTGCTGTTGATAAGACTTCCAGTACTATGTTGAAAAGAAGTGGTGAATAATAGGCATTTTTGTCTTGTTCTTGATCTTAGAGAAAAAGATTTCAATTTTTCACTGTTTAGAATGATATCAGCTATGACTTTGTAATAGATGGTCTTTATTGTACTGAGTTACATTTTCTTTATACCTAATCTGTTAAGGTTTTTATTATGAACAAATGTTGAAATTTGCAAAATCCTTTTTGCTGCATTTATTGAGATGATCATATGATTTTTATCCTTCATTTTGTTATGTGGTGTATTACATTTATTGATTTGCATATGTTGAACCATCCTTGCATCCCAGGGATAAACAGCACTTGATCATGGTGAACGTTTCTTTTAATAGGTTGTTGAATTCAGTTTGCTAATTTTTTTTGAGAATTTTTTGCATTTATGTTCATCAAGAATATTGGTGTGTAATTTTCTACTTTCTACTTCAAGGACAATGTCTTTGTCCAGCTTTTGGCATCAGGATAATGCTAGCCTTCTAAAAAGAGTTTGAAAGTATTCCTTCTACTTCATATTTTGGAAGAGTTTGAGAAGAATTAGTAAGATGTTTGTTACAATTCAGCAGTGAAGACTTCAGGTCTTGGGCTTTTCTTAAATGGGAGACTATTTTGTCTAATATAAATACAGCTACTGCTGGTCTCCTTCAGTTTTCATTTTCATAGAATACCTTTTTCTACACCCTCACTTTCAGTCTATGTGTGTCCTTACTAGTAAAGTGAGTCTTCTGTAGGGAGCACATGGTTGGCTCCTATTTTAAAAATATATTCATCCACTCTAGGTTTTTTGATTGGAAAGATTAATCCATTCACATTCAAGGTAATTATTAATAGGTAAGGACTTGCTTCTGCTGCTTTGTAATTTTTTTTCTGATTGTTTTTTAGGCCATTTGTTAATTTCTTCTTCTCTTTCTGTCTTCCTGTGAGGTTTGATGGTTTTCTGCTGTGATACGTTTTGATCTTTCTTTTTATGCTTTGTGCTACTACTATAGGTTTTTCTTTGTGTGTGTGGCTACCATGAGACTTACATAAAACATCTGCTTCTTATGACAGGTTACTTTAAGGTGATAACAACTTTAACTGCATACAAAAACTACACTTTCACTTCCTCTCCTTTATGTTTTCTTTATTTTGATGCCAAAACTTGCTTTTTTTTTAGTATTTTGTATTCCTTAACTATCTATTGTAGCTAGAGTTATTTTTGATAGTTTTGCCTTCTAACTTTCATAGTAGAAATAAAATTGCTTTACATATCATTCTTATAGTAATAGAGAATTCTGAGTATGACTATACATTACTTATTCCACTGAATTTTTAACTTTCAATTTGTTTTTACTTTATTAATTAACAGCCTTTAATTTCAGCTTCAAGAACTCCCTTAGTAGTTTCTATAAAGAAGGCCTAGTAGTGATGAACTACCTTAGCATTTGCTTGTCTAGAAAAGTTTTTATTTCTTTCCCAATTCTGAAGGTCAGCTTTGCCAGATAAAGTATTTCTAGTAGGCAGTTTTTTTCCTTCATTACATTGACTGTGTCATTCCATTTTCTTCTGGCCTGCAGTACTTCTGTTGAAAAATCTGCTGAAAACCACTTGGGGTTTCTTTTGATAATTTGATTACAATATGTCCTGGTAACTCCTCCTTGAGTTGAAATTGATTGGTGACCTCTGAGTTTCTTGTACCTGGATCTTATTTAATTATTTAACTTAATTATAAATTAAGTTAAGTTTAATACCAGGGCTACCACCAAGAACATTTAAAAATATATAGTAAATGAAATTACAAAGGAATTAAAGTGATACACTAGAAAATATCTGTTTAACACACAAGAAGGCAGTAATACAGGAAATGAGGAACAAAAAAGATAGGACATGTAGAAAAAAATAACAAAATGGTAGAAATAGGTACAGTTGACCTTTGAACAACATGGCTTTAAATGGTGCATGTCCACTTATACATGAATTTTCTTCTGCCTCTGCCGCCCCTGAGACAGCAAGACCAACTCCTCCTTTTCCTTCTCAGGTTATGCAATATGAAGAAGAGGATGAAGATGTTTTCTCTAACTTACTTTATCATAATGATACTGTATATAATACATATTTCATACAAAATATGTGTTAGTTGACTGTGTATGTTATTGGTAAGGCTTCTGGTCAACAGTAGGATATTAGCAGTTAACTTTAGGTTAACTTTTAACCAATTAAAATACAAAAATTAAGAATAAAAAAGCCATAATCAACTATATGCTGTTGTGAAGAAACTCACTTTAGTTTCAAAGACACAAGTAAGTTGAACTTGAAGGATGAAAAAAATATATACTATGCAAACAGTAACCAGGGAAAGCTAGAGTAGCTACAATAATATGAAGCAAACAAGACTTTAAAGCAAAAATTGTTACTAGTGACAAAGAAGGACATTATGTATTGATAAAAAGGTCAATCCATCAAGATAGAAACATTATAAATACATATACATCTAATAAGAGAGCTTCACAATAAAGGTAGAAAAGCTGACAGAATTAAGGGGAAAATAGATGATTAAATAATAGTTAAAGACTGAAATACTGCAATTTCACTACTGCATAGAACAATTATAAAGATCAGTAAGAAAATAGAAAACTTGAACAACATTATCAACCAAGTAGACCTAACAGATAGCTATGGAATACTTCATCCAACAACAGCCTAATACACATTTCAGAAGCACCTATGGAATATTCTGCAGAACAGATCATATTTTAGGCCACAGCACACATCCTAATATATTCAAAATGATTAGAATTATACAAAGTATGTTTTCTGATTGTAATGGAAATAGAAGGAGACTTTCTCAACCCGACAAGTGTATGTATGGAAAATCCAGTTAACCTCATACATAATGGTGAAAGTCTGAATATTTTCCCTATAAGATCAGGAATAATACAAAGATATCATTCTATTTATTGTTGTGCTGCAAGTTCTAACCCTAGTGTATTAGTTTGTTCTCACAGTGCTATACTTGAGACTGGCTAACATATTTTTAAAAAGAGGCTTGATTGGCTCATAGTTCTGCAGGCTGTACAGGAAAAATAGCAGCTTCTGCTTCTGGGAAGGTCTCAGGAAGCTTCCAATCATGGAGGAAGGCAAATGGGGAGTGAGAGGTCTTACATGGTGGAAGCAGGAGCAAGAGAGAGTGATGGGGGAGGTACTGCATACTTTTAAACAACCATATCTCTTGAGAACTCACTCACTATCACAAGAACAGCGCCAAGCAGATGGTGCTAAACCATTCATGAGAAATTCACTTCCATTATCCAACCACCTCCCTCCCATCAGGCCCTACTTCCAACATTGGGGATTACAATTCAACATGACATTTGGTGAAGACATAGATCCAAGCCATATCACATGGCAACTAGACAAGGAAAAGAAGCAAAATACATACATCCTGGAAAGGAAGAAATGAAACTATTAGAGATGTCATGATCCTATACATAGAAAAGGCCAAAGAGAAGAAGGATCAAGATGGCCAACTAAATGCAGGTACTATGTGCTTCCACCATGGGGAAGAGACAGAATAGGATGTAGATACTCAAATTCCAAACATATCTTCTAGGAGAGAATGTTTGGATTCATCAGAGAAGAGATGGAAAGCACCAGAAATAAGTAAGAAGAGAGTTTAAGGCAGATTGTCCAGCTAGGAACTTACTGAGAGTTGGGAGAAATGCCTTGATGTGGGGAAACAGTAACAGAAATACCAAGACCTCTGAAATTAACTTTAACAAACCTGGCATGGGAGAAACCATCAACCCACTAGGTCCTCGTGGCAGACATATGGAGCTGCCTGGATTTTGCACAGAGACGTTGCTCCAGAATGGGTTCCTACACAGAATCCCACAGTTATCTGAGTCTGGAGCAGCCTCAGTCAGGAGCCATTTTCAGAACCAAGATGCTGTGGACCTATAGACCATGGCTGCAACCACTGTGCTGCTCCAAGGAGGGAGAGGGGTGAATAGGTGCACCCATACACCCCTGGGTGGGTACTTGCTGCCCTGCTACAAGCTACTGTTGAGACTGAGATATAAGTGGGTCACACTTCTCTAGAGTCTTACTCATGCTGCTTGCCTGGATGCTGTCCCATCCTCTCTGTTTCCAGAACAAGGCACCATTTTGAGAGCTTAGTTGTGGGCTGAGGCCTGCCTTCAACCTGAGCTCAGGCTGACAAGGTTAAAGCCACCCACTGACCAAGGACTGACAGGAAATCCAGCCTATCCCATACACACACACACACACACACACACACACATATATAGTCATACCCAGTGCTCTGCAACAGGCTGCTGTGACACTGAAACATGATCAGACCACACTCTCCACAGCTTTTTGCTCACACTGCTTGCCTAGGTCATGCTCCACCCCTTCTGTTCCCAGTCCAAAATTCCACCATTGTCTTGATTTTGGGCTGATGCACTCTAGCTGCCACACAGCCAAAGAGGGACAGGGAAGCCAGGTTCTCCTATGCATACCTAGGACAATACTCAATGCCCTGCTACACGCTGCTGTGAGGCCAAGATTTCAGTGGACCACACTTCCCAAAGCTTCTTGCCTACTCACTAGAACGGGGCCCCAACCTCCCCAGTCACAAGCCCACAACTGACACCATTCTGAGAGTATATAGACAGCATTTGGTGACCTGGCAGCAGCAGCCACAGCAGGTATTTTAGTCTCGAGACAGAAACTGGAGTGCTTGCTCTTGAATGAGGAAATGGTCCCACAGCCAGAATTGAGCAATGAGTGTGGAGAGTACCCAAGCAGTAGGTGCTGCAATTAGCCTCTCTCCCATCACTGAACTAGAGGGGGAAGATAATCGTGGAAGCTGAATGCAGCAAAACTTGCAGCTAGGGACAGCTTTGTGACACAGAATGAGTGTCCATATGTCATTGCTGGGTGCCCCAGTCTGCTCTCTTGCTCAGCTTGGGGAGAGTGCTCTGCCAGCTCCAAAGAGTGGAAAGGAGGTGGAGCTCACGTCCCTGGAGATCTAACCTTGGCACAATCCACCCCTGAATGGGCAGTGCAGCCTGCCAAAGTTCCCTTGGGTCAAAGAAAATGTGAACATGGTGCCAGCTTCTGAAGGTGTCACCACCAAAGCCCAGGAATGGAAGTGGGGGGCAGTCATCTCTCCATCCTGCCTCCCGCTTTGGTGCATGCACCTTTGTGGACTCAGCTGTGGCTCTTCTCATCTTGGACCAGGGAAGATGGACTAAAAGAGATCATTTCTTGGGCTTCTGTAGTGCCTCCACCTCACTGAAGATGAATGTGCATGCACTGGGAAAAGGCACGTTTCATGCTTCTCTGTTGCCTCCACTCCTGCCCCTACGCACTGGTTCCTATTCTTAAGTGCCACCTACTGGACTTCAGCCTGAATTACACCACCAAACAAAATTATATTGCTACAAAAAGTGATGTCTGAGAAAGCCACTACACAAACCTACCTGCAACCAGAAAACTTGTACAGACCCTTGATACCCTGAAAGCAGCCAGAGACAAAGCCAACTGACCACACACAACATACACCACAGTTATTACTCCTGAGGGGAAAAACCAATAAAATATCAAGAAGTACCATCCAAAAGACAGCAAATTAAAAAAAAAAAAATAGTGTTAGCTTTCTCAGATGAAAAGAAACCAGCAGCATAAGAACTGTGGCAATACAAAAAGACAGAGCATTTCATCAACTCCAAAGGATCTCACTAGCTCCCAAGCAATGGCTCCTAACCAGAATGAAATGTCTGAAATGACAGATACAGTATTCAAATATGAATGGGAAAGAAACCCAATGAGATCGAAGAGAAAGTTAAAATCCAACACAAAGAAGCCAGAAAAATAATCCAAGATTGGAAAGAGGACAGCCATATTAAGAAAGAAACAAACAGAACTTTTGGAATTGAAAATTTCAGTACAGAATTTCAAAATACAAAGAGAAGCCTTAAAAACCAACTAGATTAAGCAGAAGAAAGAATTTCAGAGCTTAAAACCAGTCCTCTGAATCAACTTAGTCAGCAAAAATAAAGGAAAAATAATTTTAAAAAATGAACAATGACTTCAGGAAATATGGGATTATGTAAGGTAACCACATGTATGACTTAATGGCATTCCTGGGAGAAGAGAAAAGAAAGTAAGCAACTTGAAAAAAATTTTGAGGATCTAATTTAGAAAAATTTGCCCAATTTTGTTAGACAGGTCAACATGCAGACAAAAGAAATTCAGAGAACTCCCGTGATATACTATATAAGAAGACCATCCCCAAGAAACATAGTCATTATACTATCCAGGGTCAATGCAAAAAAAAAAAAATTGAAGTCAAACTATTGCTCTTTGCTGATGATATAATTCTATCCATAGAAAACCCTAACAGCTCCACCCAAAGACTCCTGGAGCTGAAAAACAAATTCAGTAAAGTTTCAGGATATAAAACTGATGTACAACAATTGGCAACATTTCTATACACCAGTAGTGTTCTAGCTGAGAACAAAATCAAGAACACAATCTCAAGAAAATAAAATATCTAGGAATTCATATAACAAAGAGATGAAAGATTTCTACATGAAGAACTACAAAACTGTTGAAAGAAATCATATACAACACAAACAAATAAACAAATATTCCATGCTCATGGATTAGAAGAATCAATATAGTTATTATAAAATAATTGTACTTTCCAAAGCAATCTATAGACTTAATGCTTTGCTATCAAAATACCAATGCCATTTTTCACAGAATTAGAAAAAAATCTATTTTAAAATTTATTTGGAACAAAAGAGGAGCCCAAATAGTCAAAGAAATCCTAAACAACAACAACAACAACAAAAAAGAAAACTGGAGGCATCACATTGGCTGACTTCTAAGTTTATTCTAAAGCTACTAAGATAAGCTTCTAAAAGTAAAGTAAGCTACTAAAGCTACTAAAATAAGCTTCTAAAGTAATCAAAATAGCATGATAGCATTACAAAAAATATACACATAGACCAATGGAACAGAATAGAGAACCTAGAAATAAACCCACATACCTACAACCATCTGATCTTCAACAAAATCAACAAAAATAAGCACTGGAGAAAGGACTCCCTATTTAACAAATGGTACTGGGATAACTGGTGAACCAGAGGCAGAAGAATAAAACTGGAAACCTACATCTCACCATATACAAAAATTAATTCAAGATAGATTAAAGATTTAAATCTAAGATCTCAAACTAAAAATGATAGAAGAAAATCTAGGAAATACTTCTAGACATAGACTTTTGCAAACAGCTTATGGCTAAGTCCTCAAAAGCAATGACAACAAAAGCTAAAATTGACAAGTGGGACCAAATCAAACTATAGAGCTTCTGCACAGTGAAAGAAATTACCAATGGAGTAAACAGACAGGCTGCAGAATGGGAGAAAATATCACAAACTATGCATCTGACAAAAGACTATATATTAGTCTGTTCTTATGCTGCTAAAAAAGGCAAACTGGAGACTGGGTAATTTATAAGAGAAAGAGGTTTAATTGACTCATAGTTCCACATGGCTGGGGAGGCCTCATAATCATGGCCGAAGGTGAATGAGGAGCAAAGTCACATTTTACATGGTGGCAGGCAAGACAGCATGTGCAGGGGCATTCCCATTTATAAGATTATCAGCTCTCATGAGACTTATTCACTACCATGAGAACAGTACGGGGGAAATAGCCTCCATGTTTCAATTATTTTCACCTGGCCCCACCCTTGATACCTGGCAATTATTACAATTCAAGGTGAGATTTGGATGGGGACACAGACAAACCATATCAACTAATATCTAAAATCTGTTAGCAAATTAAACAAATCAACAAGCAAAAACTGAAAATCCAATTAAAAACGGGCAAAGGACATGAACAGACCCTTCTTAAAAGAAGTCACACAAGTGGCCAATAAACATGCAAAAATGCTCAACATCGCTAATCATCAGAGAAATGCAAATTAAAACCACAGTGAGACACTGTCTTACACCACTCAAAATGGCCATTATTGAAAAGTCAATAAAGAATAGATGCTGGCAAGGCTGTGGAGAAAAGAGAACACTTATACACTGATGGTGGGAATACACTCTGGAAACAGTTTGGAGATTTCTCAAATAACTTAAAATGGAACTCTAATTTAATCTAGCAATGTCACTACTGGATGTATATCCAAAAGAAAAGAATTCATTCTATCAGAAAGTCACATGTGCCCATATATTTACTGCAGTCCTATTCACTATAGAAAAGGCATAGAATCAACCTAGGTGCCCATCAATAGTGGTTTGGATAAAAAAAAATGTGGTACATATACACCCTTGAATACTATGCAGCCATAAAAAAGAACAAAATTATGTTCTTTGCAGCAATATGAATGGAGCCGGAGGCCATTATCCAAGTGAACTAATGCAAGAACAGAAAAGCACATACTGCATGTTCTTACTTATAAGTGGGAGCTAAAAATTGAATACACATGAACGTGAAGATGGGAACAATAGACACGGGGCACCACTAAACAGGGGAGGGAGGGATGGAGCGGGGAATGGGCTGAAGAACCATCTGTTGGGTACTATGCTTACTGCCAGAGTGATGGGATCATTGGGATCTCCAAACCTGTATGTCAAATATACCCACGTATCAAACCTGCACGTGAACCCTTTAATCCATAATAAAAGTTGAAATTATTTTTTTTAAAAAGAAAAAAATCTTAAAGGTAGCAGAGAAAAGCCAAATTACCTATTACCATACTTCTCAGCAGATATTTTATAAGCCAGTAGAGATTATGGAATATTTTGAGCGTTCTTAAAGAAAAGAAGTGCCAGCCAATAATTTCCTATCTTGCTGAACTAAGCTACATAAACAAAGGAGAAATATACTGTTTCCTAGACAAACAATTGCTAAGGGAATTTGTCATCCAGAGACCAGTCCTACGAGATATGCTTAAGGGAGTTCTAAACATGGAAACTAAAGAGCAATACTTGCTACCCCAAAAGCACATGCAAGCACACAGCCCATTGATCCTATAAAGTAACTACACAATCAAGACTACAAAAGAACATAGAGAGATCTCAAATTAACAACCTGATTTTGCACCTAAAAAAACCTAAAAATATAAGAACAAACTGAATCCAAAGTTAGCAGAAGAAAATAAACAACCTAAATTAGAGTGGAACTAAATAAAATTAACCCCCTTCAATCATACAAAGAATCAATGAAACTGAAAGTTTGTTGTTTGAAAGAGTAAAGAAGATTGAAAGATCATTAGCTAGATTAACTAAAAAAGTAGAGAGAAGACCCAAATAAACACAATCAGAAATGACAAAGGTGACATCACAATTAATCCCACAGAAATACAAATGATCCTTAGAGACTATTATGAAAATATTTATGCACACAAACTAGAAAGTACATAGAAAATGGATAAATTCCTGGAAACAATCTCCCAAGATTGAATCAGGAAGAAAAAAATTCCAAACAGACCAGTAATCAGTAATAAAATGGAATCGGTAATAAAAAGCCTTCCAACCAAGAAAAGTTCCAGACCAGATGGAGTCACAGCCAAATTCTACCAGAAATACAAAGAAGAGCTACCAAAGTACAGCTTGTAGCAGTCTTCCTGAAAGTATTCCAAAAAATAGAGGAACAGGGAATCCTCCTTAACTCATTGTATGAAACCGGTATCATCCTAATACCAAAATCTGGCAGAGACACAATGAGGAAAGAAAACACTATAGGCAAATACAAAATACTGGCAAAATGAATCTTGCAGTACATCAAAAAGTTAATAGACCACAATCAAGTAGGCTTTATTCCTGGGATGCAAGGATGGTTCAACATACGCAAATTAATAAATGTGACCTAGACAGAATTAAAAACAGAAACCTCCACATCTGTGATCATCTGTGATCATCTCCACAGATGAAGAAAAATAATTTGATAAAATCCAACATCCCTTCATGACAAAAAACCCTCAACAAACTAGGTATTGAATGAACATGCTCAAAATAATAGGTGCCATATATGACAAACCCACAGCCAACATCATACTCAATAGGTAAAAGTTGGAACCATACCCCCTAAGAACTGGAACAAAATGAGGATGTCTACTCTCACCACTCCCATTCAACATAATACTGGAAGTCCTAGCCAGAGAAATCAGAAATGAAAGGCACCCAAATAGGAAAAGAGGAAGTCCAATTATCTTTACTCACAGCCAACATCATAGTGAACAGGTAAAAATTGGAGCCACACGCCCTAAGACTGGAACAAAATGAGGATGTCTACTCTCACCACTCCCATTCAACATAACACTGGAAGTCCTAGCCAGAGAAATCAGAAATGAAAGACATCCATATAGGGAAAGAGGAACTCCAATTATCTTTCTTCAGTAGTAATACAATTGTATTCCTCAAAAACTCTAAAGGTTCCACAAAAAGGCTACTAGACCTGATAAACAACTTCAGCAAAGTCTCGGGATACAAAATTACTGTGCAAAAATTAGCAACATTTCTATGTAGCAATAACATGCAAGCTGAGAACCAAACCAAGAATGCAATTCTATTTACAATAGCCACAAAAAATAAAATACCTAGGAATTCATCTAATCAGGGAGGTGAAACATCTCTACGTGGAGAACTACAAAACTGCTGAAAGAAATCATAGACAACACAAACAAATGGAAAAGCATTCCATGCTCATGAAATGCAAGAATCAATATAGTTAAAATGTCCATATTGCCCAAAGCAATGTACAGATTCAATCTATTCTTATTAAATGACTAATGTTATTTTTCACAGCATTAGCAAAACCTATTCTAAATTTCATTTGGAACCAAAGAAAAGCCCAAATACTCAAGGCAGTCCTAAACAAAAAGAATGAAGCTGGAGGCATCATGTTGGCTGATTTCTAAGTTTATTATGAGGCTATGATAATCAAAATAACATGGTATGAGTACAAAAAATAGATACATAGACCAGTGGAACAGAATAGAGAACCTAGAAATAAACCCACACACCTCATCTGATCTTCAACAAAATCTACAAAAATAAGCAATAGGGAAAGGACTCCCTATTTAACAAATGGTACTGGGATAACTGGTGATCCACAGGCAGAAGGAAACTGGACCCCTACCACTCACCATATACAAAAATTAACTCAAGATGATTTTAATGTAGGACCTGAAACTATAAAAATTCTACAAGTAGATCTAGGAAATCCTCTTCTAGACATTGGCTTAGGCAAATAATTTATGACTAAGTCCTCAAAAGCAAATTCGACCAAAATAAAAGTTGATAATTGGGACTTAATTAAACTGAAGAGCTTCTACACAACAAAACAAACTATCAGCAGAGTCAACAGATAGCCTGAAGAATGGAAGAAAATATTTGCAAACTATGCATCTGAAAAAGTACTAATATCCAGAATCTGTAAGGAACTTAAACGAATCAAGACAAAAACAAATAATCCCATTAAAAGGTAGGTAAATGTTATAAACAGACACTCCTCAAAAGAACACATACAAGCAGACAACAGACATATAAAAAACGCTAAAGATTATCAATTATCAGAGAAATGCAAACTAAAACCACAATGAGATATCAACTTATACCAGTCAGAATGGCCATTATTAAAAAGTCAAAAAAAAAAAAAACCAGAAAAAAAAAACACCCAGATGTTGGCAAGACTGTGGAGGAAAGGGAACACTTAACCACTGTTGGAGGCAATGCAGATTAGTTCTATGGAAAGCAGTTTGGGGATTTCTCAGTTATCCCAGCACCATTTATTGAACAGGGACTCCTTTCTCCATTGCTTATTTTTATTAATTTTGTTGAGGATCAGATGGTTTTAGATATGTGGGTTTATTTCTGGGTTCTCTATTCAGTTCCACTGGTCTATGTGTCTATTTTTAGTAATGGTATCACGTTATTTTGATTACCATAGCCTTATAATAAACTTAGAAGTCAGCCAATGTGAAGCCTCCAGCTTTGTGCTTTTTGTTTAGGATTGCTTTGGCTATTTGTGCTCTTTTTTGTTCCAAATGAATTTTAGAATAGATTTTTCTAATTTTGTGAAAAATTAGGTCTATGGAAAGCAGTTTGGAGATTTCCCAAAGAACTAAAATAGAATTACCATTTGACCCAGCAATCACATTACTAGGTATATGCCTAAAGGAAAATAAATCATTCTTTAAAAAAGACGCCTGCACTTGTATGTTTATCACAACACTGTTGAAAATAGCAGAGATATGGAAACAACCTCGGTGCCCCTCAACGGTGAATTAGATAAAGAAAATGTGATACATATACAGCATGGAATACTACAGAGCTATAAAGAAGAATGAAACCATGTCCTTTGCAGCAACACGAATGCAGCTGGAAGCAATTATCCTAAGTGAACTAATGCAGGAACAGAAAAGCAGATGCCACATGGTCTCACTTATAAATGGGAGCTAAACATTGGGTACACATGGACACAAAGATGGGAAAAATGAACACTACGGATTCCACATGGGGTGGTAGGGAGGGAGCCATGGGTTGAAAAACTACCTGTTGGGTATTATGTTCATTACTTGGCTTATAGAATCATCAGAAGCTCAAACCTCAGTCCCACGTAATAAACCCCATGTAACAAATTTGCGCATGTACACCCAAATCCAAAATTTAAAAAGAAAACCCTAAACGATAAGCAGACACACACACACACACAACTACTAGAGCTAATAAGGAAGTTTACGGAAGTTTCAGGACACAACAGCAATATACAAATATCAATTGTAATTCTCTACACTAGCAGTGAATAATTCACAAATGAAAATAAGAAAATGATTCTACTTACAATAACCTCAAAAGGAATATAATATTAAGAAACACATTTAACCAAAAGGTTGGAGTTATATATTAATAAATACAAAATATTGTAAAAAAATTAAAGCCTAAATAAATGGAAAGACATCCAGTGTTTATGGACTAAATTACTACATATTGTTAATATGACAACACTCCCCAAATTGACTCATATAGATTCATTGCAATCTTTATGAGAATTCTAACTGCCTTGTTTGCAGAAATGGACAAGCTAAACCTTAAGTTCTTACGGAAATTTAAGAAACTTTGATTATTCAAAACAAATTTGAAAAATAAGAACAAAGTTGTAGGACTTGTGGCAGAATAGATATATAGATCAATGTAATAGAATTGAGAGTTCAGAAATAAACCCATATATCTATGGTCAGTTGATTTTCAACAGTAGTGCAAACACCATTTAATGGAGAAAGAAAGAATAGCTCAAAGGTAGAAACAGCCTGCATTTTCATCAACTGATATAAACGGATAATCAATGTGGCATATGTATACAATGGAATATTATTCAGCCATTAAAATGAATAGGTACTGATTCATGCTGCGACATAGATGAACCTTAAAAACTTTATGCTAATTGACAGAAGACAGACACAAAAGACCACATATTTTCATTAATGTGAAATGTCCGGAACAGGCAAATCTAAAGAAACAGAAAGTAGATAATTGGTTTCCAGGGACTAGAGAGAGAGAAAAATTTGGAGTGACAGGTACAGGCGTTCTTTTAAGAAAATGAAGATATTCTGGAATTAGATAGTAGTGGCAGTTGTATAATAATTGTGAAGAAGTTAAAGATCACTGAATTTTAAACTTTGAAATGATGAATTTTATGCTATATCCATTATGTCTCAATTTAAAATGCAAAAAAATTATATAGTGGGTAATGTAGTTCTCCAGTGCAGGTCCGAATGCTTTACATGTGTTCACTCTTTTAATCATAATAATGATCCTATAAGGTTTTCACTATATCTCCCCTCATTTTACATATAGGGAAACTGAAGCATGAAAAGCACAAAGAGGTTAGGAACTTGCCCAAAGTCACACAGTGATGAGTGCTGGAGTCAGGACTTGAAGATTGACAGACCAGTTTCATGGTCCACTCAGTTATGGATGACCACTCCAGGACGGCATAGTGCTGGGTACATTATGGTATTCTATTCATCCCTAACAAGAGCTATATGAGGTAATTGTTATAATTCTCTCTTAATAGATGAGGAAAGTGAGGCTAAATACTGGTAACATTGCCTAGAGTCATATCTACATGAAGACAATGAAACTAGAGTAATCAAAAGACTCATATATAGGAATATTAGATTGTTCTCATGCTCTGAATATACAAATCCTTCCTGTTTTCTTGCACTTGAAGCCTTATTGTGTTTATGTCTATATCAATTTACCTGACTTTAGAAAACCCATCCCCCTGCTAAATACATTTACATTATTAAACAGAGCAGGTAGAAGTCTTCAAGTGAAATTAATTTTGCAGGCTGCCGATAAGGAGCCTGAACACAGGAAGTAGTTTTACATTAAACTACTCAGTTTTATCTACGTCAGGAAGGAGGGTGGTGGCAGCAGCTTCACAGGAGGACCTAATGAATCACTGCAATGTAATTTGTCCAAATAAACTTTCTTTTAAGACAGTTCCTAGCTAACTATGTCTATCAATTCCACAGTGTGGTGTAGAAGCTTAGGTCTATTAACAAAGAGAAAGGCAATGATAAGGTGTTTATATACAAATGACTGAGGCACTGAGATAAGTTTTGGATTTCTTGAGGATAAGAGAACCCCAGAAAAATCAGGGATAAAAGAATGGATAGGAGCACACCTTTCATTAAAAAACAAAACAAAACAAAACAAAACAAAACAAAGAAAATCAGAAGAAAGCAAAACTTAGATTAATGTTGTTAATAACACCATCTGACCTCTTGTTCAGCTGTAGGCCTTGGACCTCAGTGCGGTGAAAGGGAAAGCATTGATGTTGAAACCAAATATGTTCCTAGTGGCCTCTGCCTATCTTTATGAACTTGAGCAAGTTTCCTAAATTATTTAAGTCCTAGTTTCAGTTTCTGTAAAATGACAATGATAATACTTGCTTCTCAGGGTTTTTATGGGGATTTACTAACATAATGGGTAATTTTTTAGTACAATTCATGGCAATGTGCACTGGGTGCTTGATAAATGTGATTTCCTTTCACCTTCTCCCATATGCCTGTGACCTTGTAAAGGATGCCCTTGTTTTCCATGCCTATATCACTTCTTTCTCAGCCCCTTTTACTATCTGGATTTCTAATATCTCTATCAATGGGTTTCCAAGATCTTCCCATGCATACTCTATTTCCAGGAAAGGATTAAGTACGTACTTGAGATATAGCCTCTTTCCTCTCAGTTATTTTAAGCTTCCTGTTAGGACAAGATTTCCAGATCATTTACCACCCAAGCATGGTCTAAAATGTAGGTTTATTATTCTTCAAGTATGGTGAGGCCAGCAGATCAGAAGACGACTGCTACTGAAAATACAGTTTGTTCCCAAGAGGAGGAAGTAGAGCATGCCAGTCAGGGCCCTTGGGGGAGCACACTGTGTGGAAGCAGATGCGTCAAGGGGAAAATTCAGGCAAGAGCATTTATTCTGGTTTCCTTCAGAAGGAAAAAGTGAAGCAAGGTCGGCTGGTTTAGGACTGACTAGTTTGAATAATTTCAGGAGGATAATGACCGAGAGTGTAAGACCCCAATACATGAGGTAGTTGGTTTGCATATGAAAGGCATGCTCTCAAGTGAGCTGTTCGCTATCTCTAGGAATTGGTTAGCCCTGGGTAGGACACTTTCTCTAAGGTCATCAAGGCACCAAACACAGAAACTAGAAAACGTGGTGATTACAAGGCCACATCCTACCGTGAAAATAATACAAGATTTGGAGTATTAATCCAAATTTTAGGTCTAACTGGTAGAAGATATTGACCTTGGACAAGTCACTTTACTTCTCTAAGCCTCAGTTTTCCCGGGGTAACACGGACTTTCTTCACAGGGTAGTAATGGAGATTAAATGATAGAAACTACGTGCTTTTCACTTCCTAATGCAGTATGGGTTCCAGGACAAATTATTGGAGCAACAGAGGTGAAGGGAGTACCCAGGTGCTCTTGTAGCTGCTGAGGCTCAGCAGTAAATAATTTAGACAAAAGGGCTGCCCTCATGTAGCTTACATTCTGGAAATGATATGATAACCAATAAATTAGTAAGTAAATGTGCCATATGTCAGATGACAATAAGTGATAACGGAGAAAATTAAGGCAGACAGTATTGGGAGGTGAAAGTTACAATTCTTTAGGGTGTTCAGAGGAGGTCTCACAATGTTTAATAAGGGCAACATGAAAGGGAAGGCCAGGAATAGATAAGGAAATGAGACATTTGGGTATCTGGGGGGAAAATATACCTGGTAGAGGGGACAGCATGTGTAAAAACCTTGAGGTAGGAGATGGGTTGTGCCTGGAATGTTGAAAGACTACAAAGAAGAAACTAGTGTTGAGAGAAAGACTGTTACAGTTAGTTAGGCATGAGTGGGGCAGGATAGGGATCTTCCCCCACCCACTAGGAATGTCTGGTGGTGGTTTGGCAATTATCACATTGCCTCTTTGAAAGTGTTAAATTGGCAGCTGGCGCCAGGGAGAGGCCATATCTTGATGGTCCACATCTGTTGCACTAAAGTGTTAATTGAGTGCAGATGCCAGGGAGAGACAACTTCCCAGACTTGTGCATTAAAAGACAAAATGGCGGAGTATGACCTTCCAGGGGCACTCTACTGGAAAAGGGAAGAAAGCCTCAGATGGGCACACACACACAACTTCCCAAACACACTGTGCATGCTCATCTCCCCGGGTAAGGAGGGCACTGCACATGCAGGCAGCCCACCTTAAGGGGAGAATCATGAGAAAGGGGCCAGCCTATAAAGTCCTAGAATCAAAAGTTCAACATTACACTTGACCTTCAGATGCCTGCTTGGGTCCCTTCCAAGTGAACTTTCCTTTCTTTCCTGTTCTAAAGCCTTTTTAAATAAACTTCCACTCCTGCTCTGAAACTTGCCTCAGTCTCTTTTTC
This sequence comes from Pongo abelii, assembly GCF_028885655.2. Taxonomy (NCBI): domain Eukaryota; kingdom Metazoa; phylum Chordata; class Mammalia; order Primates; family Hominidae; genus Pongo; species Pongo abelii. The sequence continues at coordinate 25,654,875 of NC_071996.2, read as the reverse complement.
TGCCTTATGCCCCTCAGTGGAATTCTTTCTTCTGAGGAGGCAAGAATTGAGGTTGCTGCAGACCCATGTGGATTCACCACTGGTAACTTAGATACCTTCCACCAGTAACAAGATGAGTGAGGTGGAAAGTGGAAAGGGATGGAGTCTTGGAGACCATGGGAACCAGATTCTGGAGGGCATCACGGGCTGCAGTGAAGCATTTGGCTTTTGAGAGTAGAGAGATGGGGAACCCACAATGGAGAGGCTGCATCAGGGGCAGGACATGTCCTGATGTGGAAGTAACTGGCTCATTTTTGTTGTTGTGTTATGAACAGACTGTGTTGTGAATAAAAGTAAATTAATCTCAGGAGACAATTGTGATCATGCAAACATTATCCAAGATAATCCAAGAATGGATGGGGGCTAGACCACAGGGCAGTGATGAGGATTAGATGCTGGGTGGATTTCTGAAGGTAGAGGTGACAGGATTTGCTGTCTGATCAGATAACAGATTATTAGAAGAAGGGGGAGTTAAGGAAGACTCCAAGGGTTTTGGATTGAGCAACTTAAAGGTTGGAGTTTCCATTAATGGAGATGGAAAAACTGTGGGACAACATAGTTTGTCTATGGGGGTGAGGAGGTGGTTTTGGAATAGAAGATGCTCTTGAAAATAGAATTGGAAATGCCTGTTAGATACCCAAATAAAGATGCCAAGAAGGCAGTTGGATGTGTAGTATGTGGAGGAGCTCTAGACTGGAAGTATAAAATTGTAGAGTCATTTGCATGTAAATTACATTTGAAGCTTTGAGGCTTGATAGAATGATAAAAGAGGTGAACATGGAAAAGGTAAAATAATGGATGTTGAGAGTCTTCTGGGAACAATCCCCAGCTTCGACCTGTAAATCCACTTACTATCCATCATTTCAGCATCATTGCCCCACTCCCTTTGCTCTATTTTCCCCATAGCACACACCACCTTCTAATATGACATTTTACATACTTGTTTCTGTATTTGTGTTCATTGTCTGCCCTCTCCAGTATCTCCCCCTCACATGCTGCACTGAATTTTAGCTCCTTAAGGGCAGGCATCGTTGTTTATTCAGTAAGATATCCCAGGCACCTAAGATAATGCATAGCAGTTGATGCTAAATAAGTATTTATTAATGAAGGAAAGAAATGGTGATTTTTATTAATTTCTCTCTTGAAGCTCTGTTACTCTTAGGATTTTGACTTTCTAAAGCCAACATATCAAAAAAAGAAAGCTAAAACTTATCAACTTTTTGCATTCATTAACAGCTAACATCTCCAATGACAGTTTTGAGTAAGATCTGGTCAAGAGAGAGCAGGGAGAGAACAAACAATAATGTTAAAAGACAAGGAACGTGCCCAAGAAAACCTGGCTCCTGGGCTGTACCCTGATCTGTTTGAAAATAATGTAAGGTGTAAAATTACCAAGACCTGGCTTGTCTTCAGGACTAAGTCTGATAGGAATAGCTTTGCTAATAATTTCAACACTGATTTAATTCAACATTAACATAGGCATGCCACAAATCCTTATTAATGAGGAAAGATTTGTTCTGCATTAAAAAGTGTGCTAGCTATTGAAGGTATAAAAATGGGTAATGATGGTCAATATTCAATTAGGATACGGTCACTTAAATAATAAAGAATGGACGCAGACAGGAGGATCACAGGACACGGGGTTTAAGTTAGAAAGATCTGCAAAGCAGGTACGACTTGGAGTGGGACTTGAAGGGTGAGTAGCATGACTTTTTCAGTCACAGGTCTTTCCTGGACATTTACTTTTTGTTGTTATACTGACCCTGACAGCTCGTAATCCCATCTTCCTAGATGACCCAAAGGAGTCATACAGAAACTCAAAAGGTTCAAAAGCAAAATCTTTGACCCTCTTCACTCTTTCATAAACATGCTTGGAATTCTTACTTTAGGTCAAGCACTGGACACTGGAAATATCAGTTTAAATAATCCATGAGCACTGCCCTCAAATAATTTATGCTCTATAGCAATGTGGTTCTTAAACTTTAGGCTACATCAGAATCAACTGGAGATTTTGTTGAAACATAAAGTTCTGGCCCAAGCTCCTGAGTTGTTGATTCACTATGTCTGTGGTAGAACGCAGTTATTTTCATTTTAAGCAAATTCTCAGGTAACGAGATGCTGCTAGTCTGGGTGCCAGCTGTATGAGGAAACATACAGCTAAGTAGGTCAGTGATTACCAATCAGTGTGGTGAGTACATGAAGCAGCAGGCAAGGTTTGAGACAGCCCTGTTTGAAATTTGGAAGTGAAAATCATGGTGCACAAAGCCATCCTTGCTCTGCTTCCCTGGGGATTCTCTCTTGATGAATTACTGGCTTCCCTAATGATGTTTCTTACAGAGAAGTATCAGAACTGCAGCTCTTATAAATTCTCTCATCTAAAGAGTTTTCATGTTCACTGTCAATACTCAAAGTCTTAGCTATAAACTAAGTACATCTGGATCTTGATTGATTTCATTGCAAGAAAAAATAAGAAACACATTTAATTCATGTTGGTTGAAGGAAATTGAAGTAGAAAATTAGACACTTTATAAAATCTACAGATTACCAAAAATTCACATGGATAGTAGAATCGGGAAGGATAAATTACTTATGTCTCCACAGCAATAAGAATTCAAATAAGAATATGCAACCAATGAACTTTTAATGGATCAATATTATTCTGTGTCAAAGTAGTCAAGAATATTTCTTGAGCTACCTTTCTGTGCATAGCATGTTGGGATATGATGAAATAAATAAGAACATGATGAGTGATCCATGGCCTCAAATAGATTGCATCATAGTTAGATGGATAAAAAGATTAAGTCATACCTATTCACTCATGAGGAAATGTATTTTGTTTTTACTATATAATGGAAGCCGTGTTACATGCTGAGAATACTAACATAAACTAATATAATACTAACATAATTCTATGTAATGGGTATGATTATCATTCCCATTATATATATGAAGCACAGAAATGCTAATAACTCACTTTAAAGTGAAGAAGTTAGTGGAGTCAGTCTTTAAACCCAGAAGTCTGGCCTCTTTACTGTTGTATTATACCTGCCTCAGAAAACAGGCACACTAGAACTGATGATGAAGATATGCTCGTTCGTATTCAGTGTTGTTTTCTGGGGTTGGGAAAGCACTTATTTGAAGGAGGTTCTTTTGCTTTGTCAAGTTAGACACTTGGGAATATTTGCTAAGTATAGTGTATTCGTTTTCTATTGCTGTGTAACAAATCACCCCAAAACTCAGGGGCTTAAAATAACAAACATTTGTCATCTTGCAGTTTCTGTGGGTCAGAAATCTAGGCGCAGCTGATCTCAGGGTGTCTGACCCAGGATCTCTCACAAGGTGGCAATCACAGCACTGGTGGGCACTGTGGTCTCACGCGAGAGCGGGACTTGGGGCAGATCCACTTCCAAGCTCACTCAAAGTATTGTGAGACGCAGTCAGGTCCTCGTGTGCTGCTGGACTCAGAGGTTTGGGAAGCATTCGGGTCCTCACGTGCTGCTGGACGGAGGACCTCAGTCCCTCAATGGCTGTTGACCAAATGCCTCGCTTAGTTCCTTACTGTGTGGACTTCTCCAAGGGCAGCTCACACATGGGGATTGGCCTCTATCAAAGCAAGTAAGAGGGAAAGAGTGGGGGCGTGCCCCTAGATAAAGCCACAGTCTTTGTAACCTAAACCTAATCTCAGCAATGACACCTTATAATTTCTGTCTTGTGTTATGATTTAGAGGCAAGTCAGTAAGTCCAATTCAAACCTAAAGGAAAGGGAGTGCACGAAGATGTGAGTTCTGGGAGATGAGGCTCTCTGGGGCCACCTTGGAGGCTGCCAACCACAGTGTGAACTCTTATTTTATTCAGAGGATTTGGCATAATTTGCTGGCCAGAAAACAAGGAACTGTTCTACCAAACTTTCTGAATCTCTGAACAAACTCATGAAAAGAAGAGTGAAGGAGGCAGAGTCCCGGATATTCTTAGCCAGACCCTCCATGAACTTGGCTGCCATCTGACATAAACATGTCAGCGGGGACGGAAGAGGAGCACGGTAGGTCTGAGGCACGGAGCCTGCTAAAGTATTCTGAAAGTCAGATCGATCACGGGCTCATTGAGGTTCTAGTAATCCTGCAGAAAAGCCACAGAGTCTGGCTTTTAATAGAGGGAAAGGTGAGCCACAGCTCTCTCGTAAAATGAGAGGATGTCTCCTCCATGCTGGCTGCCTTGCTGATATTCTGCATATGCTCAAGTCACAGTGCATTTTGTTTGTCTTGATTTTGCATTTCTGTCTTAAACTCATGCTAATTCCTGAAAGGATAAAGGAGGCATAGAGTTAAAATGTGATTCTCTATTGAGATTTGGGTTTTCTGGGACTTCTTAAGAAGACTTTGCCAGCCACAGTAGCTGATTCCTCTGGGTTTCTGGCCTTATAAGATTCTAGCTAAGCTTTCAGTCTTAGCTTATTATATATAGAGAGAGGGGGCAAGGTTAAGAACACCTCCATACTTTTTGATTTGTTCAAGGATCACTCGGGGGAGTATTTTATTTGACGCTTTCAAACAATATGCATGGCCAGAGTTATTATTATTGTCATTATTTGGGAAGTGAAGACAGTGAGGTTTGGAGAGTTGCGATCACCTGCTCAAGCTCATTCTGGACACAGGGAGGGAAACGGCCACTGCTTGATGCAGGCCTGGCTGACTGAGGGGTTACTAACTCATGGTGCATCTCTCTTCTCCACTGAAGGAACAGTCCCCAAAGCTATAATCAGACAGACCAAAAAGTGCCCTTTATACTCTTGGGTGCTTGCGCTTGTAGATCAAGGCCTATGTTTCTCCACCTTTCTTGACACCCAGTGCTGTTGCTGGTGTGAGTGCTGGGGTTGCACTCCAGGGTTCATCAGTCCATGTATGGGAGAAATAAACCAAGGGCTTTGGAGCATGGCACATTCCAGTTCAAATCCTGATTTCTCTCTCTACCACCTTGGTGAAGTTACTAAAACTCTTTGAACCTCAGTTCCTTTACCTGCAAAATGGAGTTAAAAGTGCCCATTAGTGTGCAGTACTTAGTAAGTGCAAGTGTTTGACAAAAGGAAGTTGCTTTCTTTCAGTGGAGTAAGAGACAGTCAAATGTTTGGTGCTTGTCTGAGGTTTGCTAGATTCCTTCATCAACTGGAAGGGTCCAAGTTATGATCTTAAGTAGCCTGATATCTTTAATAGAAATTGTTAGACTCAGGCTTGGCTATTAAAGTTGGTCTTTGTGTAAGACGCCAATAAAATTACTTCTCCCTGAAATGTGTTTCTGTCACACTATTATCCCCCAAACATGGCTGGGCATTGATGAAGGACTCCACTAGAGCAGGTTCCAGCAGCCCATAATAAAAGGAAAGAGCCACTGAATCAGAAGCAGATAAACTCCTTATAGTCCACTTGAGAACACTGGCCTAGTTCCCTGGTTTTACTGAATGTTGTTGCATGTGGACATAAATCACCTACTCATTTTAGAGAAATTTTACCTGTAGCTAAAAATCTAAGGAGCATTTGAAAAGTGTAGACATACGCAGACTAAGAGAAAATAAAAGCCGAATTCAATTACATGGTACACCTTAAAGTAAGTGTTTCAGGAACAGAAAAACCCAAATAACATCTTATACATAGATTCCACTAGGAAGAAACTGAATGTCCCTCAGGTTTTGGAACAAGTTGAATGGACATTGATAGATTTGTCTTCCTTTCAGATTAAATTGAACTTCTCATGTGAAAGTAGTTTCCCAGCTTCTGCTCTTGAAAGCTACATTTTTTTCCTTAACTAAATTTCTCTTGTTTAGATGTCTTAGCTTTCAAGCAGCTTGAAAAGTGATACATTGGAGTCTGGGAAGGTTTAGGAGAAATCATTTATTTGGAAATTTTGAGAGAAAAACAGTCTTTGGCAGACTCTTCCTTCCCTCTGGTGAAGTGGCATGTGGCAAGTGGACCCTTCACTGGGCTTCAGTGTTTTCTCTCAGGCTCAAATGCCCAAAAATGTACAAAATGACTTTTCAACAATTTTTCATAACTTGACAAGACAAATATTATAAGGGCTGAATGTGAGCGTTTGTGAAAATGAGGGCTGTCCTTGAAAGAGTGGCGATACCACATAGGAGTTCTAAGCGGACAGCAGGCTTGGCTGTTAATTAGATAATGTGCTGAGAACTTGTTTTTCCTTTAGCATCTGTGGACATAAACTCATCTTTGGGGTTAGTTGGCTTACAGAGAGATACTAGTGCTAATTTATAGCTCAAGAAAATATTTTAATTTTAGGCATTGACAGATAAACATATCTAGACATGGCAGAGACATTCACAGAAGTGTGGAATAAATGCTATTGTTCATATGTAATTACAGACTCGCTAAGGACTGAGCCTGTGGATTATTCAATTGTTCCAGTTCTTGCTTATATTCCGAAGTATAGCAGGACCCTTACCTTATCCCTTATGCATAGCTGAGCAGTGCATAATAGAATAGGGTTTCCCACGTGGACACTGTTGATGTTTTGGGTTGGATACTTCTGTGTTGTAGGGGCCGTTCTGTGAATCATATGATGTTAAGCAGTGTCTCTGGCTTCTACTCATTAGTTGTCAGTTGAAATCTCCCTCCCCCACCATGACTATAAAAAATGTCTTAAGACATTGCCAAATATCTCCTGGGGCAATTGACCAACTTGAATATCACTATTTTTGAGGAATATCTGTCGTGACTCATAATATTTTTGCTTACTCTCTTATCTCAGAATCTGACACTATTTTCTCTCTCTTTGTTCCACTTCTTCAGGGCTATCATCATCATCATGTTATTGAACAACTGTGATTAGGACATTAGACACTGGTGGTTTATATACAACAAATATTTACCAAGTGTAGATTGAAATCTAGGGTAGGTGTCAGAGACTGATGGGTGAAAAGCCTGAAAGATAGATGCAGGCAGGCAGGATCAGGAAGCCTCAAATGCAACAGTAAGCAGCTGGAAATACACACACACACACACACACACACACACACACACACACACACACGTATAGTCATGAACAAGGCAAGACCATAGTCCTCAAAGAAATTATAACCTAGTTGGGAAAATGATGCATTCATGTTCAGAAAAACAGTAAAAGGCAACCTCCCCCACATACCAAATGAATGGCAGAGACAGTAAAAAACAAGATGAGAAAGACTGCACTGGACTAAAAAGAAAAAATATACAGGATGAATTAACTTTCTATTGCTGCTATAACAAATTACTACCACTTTAGCAACTTAAAACAACACCCATATCTCATGCTTCTTTAGGTCAGAAGTCCAGGTTGGCTTGGCTGATTCCTCTTCCGTAGGTGTCACAAAGCCAAAGTTAAGATATTGGTTGGTGGGGGTTGTTATGGAGTGGTTCTGGGAAAAAAAAAAGCTTTCCAAGCTCAGCCAGGTTATAGGCAGAAAACATTTCATTGCAGCTGTAGGATTGAGCTCCTCTTCTCCTTGCTGGTGGTCAGCTGGGGACTGCTCTCAGTTTTGTGGCCTCCTCTGGTCCATGCATGGGGAGTCCTGCATTTCAGAGTCAGCAATAGCACACCAAATCCTTCTCATGCTTGGAATCTCTCTTACTTCCCCTTCTGTCACATCTCTTCTGCCTCTAGACAAAAAACGTTTTCTGCTTTTAAAGGGCTCATATGATTAGATTGGTCCTACCCAAATGATTAAAATAATTTCCCAATCTCAGGGCCAATAACCTTAATAGAACCATGAAAGGTAATATATTAATAGTTTCTGGAGATTAGGGTGTGAACATCTTTGGGAATGGCATCATTCTGCCTACAGAGATGACTGAAGAAGGCAGTAGTGAGCCAAGGACAGCAGGATTCTACACATGGACTTGATGAACAGTGGGGCTTTAATGAAAGTTTTGTCACACAGAGCATTTTTTAAATAAACTTTTTATTTCAGAATAATTTTAGATTTACAAAAAAGTTATAAAGAGACTTTCTATATACCCCTCTCCTGGTTTTCCTCATTGGTACCTTGTCAAAACTAAGAAACGAACATTGGTACATTGCTACAAACTAAACTCCAGCCATCTGCATATCTCTTGCTTTTCCATGAATGCCTTCTCTCTACCCCAGGATCAAAACCAGGGTACCACATTGCACTTAATTGTCATACCTCCCAGTTTCCTCTGGTCTGTGACAGTTTCCCGGTATTTCCCTTTTTTTTTTTAATGACCTTAACAGTCTTAACGTGTACTAGCCAAATGTCCACTAGAATTTCTCCCAACCTGGGTAAGTCTGATGTTTCCTCATGATTACACTGGAATTAAACTCCAGAGCCCTTCCAGTCACCTTACATGATGGGGTCACGATATTCACATGACATATCTGGTGATGTGAACCTTTATTACATGGTTAAGATAGAGTGTGCCAAATTTCTCTACTATAAAGTTACTAATTTTCTCTTTCCCTACTCAAAGGGATTTTTTGAATGATTTATTTTGACATACTGGGTAGAAGGGATTTGAAATGAAAGGGGGGCTTTTATTAGAAAATAGTGATTGGACTATGTGCCTATGTAGGTGTAAACTATAGAGATGGTTGTACTTAAGGCAGAAAGAGAGAGAGAGAAAGAGAGAGAGAGAAATGAAGAAAATTCAGTAGAACCTAGTGTTTATCTTGAAGGAGAGGGTCAGAGGGTCAAGGATAATTTCAAAGTGTCAAGCATACACAATAAGATTAATGACAATATCAATGACAACAAAGTATAGGTGGGAAGGTAAACTTGGATGATAACTTAGTTTTACTTGGATTATTTTAATTCAGAGGATTTTATTGTTCTTATCTATAGGGCCATCTAGGAAACAGTTGAAAATGTGGAATGGAATGTCATAAAGAAGGTCAAGATTGAAGACAGCCAGTTTGCAATAAAGTACTATTAAAATGGAAACATTATTTCAAAGGTCTCCAAATATGTTCATTTCCTAATCACTGCAATTTATTCAGGGGAACCAACCTTCCATGCCAGACATTTTTTTGGCTATCCTCATCTCAACCTTTCATTATGACTTCAGAATAAAAGCAAAGTGAGGTCAAATATCAGATCCCTGCAGGGAGATAACCTGGGCTCTTTGTCTGACGGAATCTCAGCATCTGACAGCTCACTGCTCTTCAGGGAAGTCCAGGGCAGCTGCTTTCCTTGACATTCAAAATTTAGAACTTAGAATGGAGCCAAGTTCTTCATGGCTGCTCCTCTCTCCTCCTCTCCAGTGATCCAGCAAACTGAGTACTTTGCTGGCAGCCCTAACTGACTCCTGGAGTTTTAAGACCCATAAGGGAAGGAACTATGTATAATATTTCTCTTTGCTTTTGCAAAGTACTTGCCATGGAACTAGAAGCATATCATATCACTGGGGGAAAATATGAACTTAAAGTTAGATGGGGCTGGGCACAGTGGCTCATGCCTGTAATTCCAACACTTTGGGAGGCTGAGGCTGGTGGATCGCCTGAGGTCTGGAGTTTGAGACCAGCCTGGCCAACATGGTGAAACACTGTCACTACTAAAAATACAAAAATTAGCCAGGTGTGGTGGCATGAGCCTGTAATCCCAGCTACCCAGGAGGCCGAGGCAGGAGAATTGCTGGAACCTGGAGGCAGAGACTGCAGTGAGCTGAAATCACACCACTGCACTCCAGCCTGGGTGACACAGCAAGACTATGTCTCAGAAGAAAAAAAGAAAGAAAGAAAGAAAGTTAAATGGACTTTAGTTCAAAACCTTGCTCTGTCATTTACAGTTAAGCAACAAGGCAAGTTATACAATTATTTGGAGCTGCAGATTCCTTCCCTGAAATATTAAGAAAATAGTATATACTTCATGCAAAGGTTGTAAACCTTGTATATGGCAGTAAATTGAAGCTCTTAGCACAGAATCTGGACATAGAAGACACTTGATAAAGGTTAATAACAACAGACACCTACACAGCACTTACTAAGGATCAGGCATTGCACTAAGTGATGCTAATTTTACCCCTTCATTTAATCCCCATGGCAACCCAATGAGGTAAGTAGACCATTGTTATCCCCATTTTATAGATGAGGAAACTAAAGCAAAGACTGGTAAAATGACTTGCCCTACATCACAAAGAGCAGAGATGGAATTAAAATCCAATAAGTCTGGCTTTTTAATCTGTGCTCTTGAGAACTATAACATACCATTATTATGCACCTAGCACCAAACAGTAATCCACAATAGCTCTTATTATTATTGTTAATAAAGGTTTTTTAATAACTTAAGCTTATTAATCCATTAATGTAGGAGAAGACAAGAATATCTGCTGTGCCCACTTTTATTTAACACTAGTTTAGCTATTCTAGTCAATGCAACAAGAAAAATGAAATATTTGAATAATTTAAAAAACTATCATTTTTTAAGATGTTGACTTTCCAACATAAAAACTTAACATAACACATACAAATAGTAAAATGGCTGGTTATCAAAAGAAAAGTTCAAATTCAAAAGCTTTCCTATATAGAAGTTATATTACACAGAATTCTTGGGCATTACGAAGGCCCACAGACATATTTAGGATTTGATGCTGGCAGTCGTCTGAGAATTCAGTGAAGAATGTTACTCAGAATGCCTCCCTAGAACCTCTCCAGCGTGGTAGTGTCAGGATAAAGATACTCCTCAGCTTTCAATGCCATCTTCCTTTAGTTCTTCTCCAACAACCTTCTCGAGTCCCATCATGTTTCCACTAAGAGTCTCCTTGGGACCCTTCCAGCTTGTCCACAAAACTGAGTTGTGCACAACAATCATTTTATTATTATTAAAATTTTGTGGGTCAGGAACTTGAGAAGGCCCTAGCTGGGTGGTTTGTATTTGGTCCTTCTAGGCAGCTGTATTTAGACATCAGCTAGAAATCATTATCAGAAAACCTGGCTTGGCTGTGTGTTCAAGATGTTGTACGCGCATGGTTGGTGGTTTTCCTGGCTATCAGCTGAGAACTCAGCTGTTTCTGTCAAATGGGCTGTCAAATTGTGACTTTTCTAGCAAGGTAGTCTCAAGGTTGTTGGACTTCTTGCACAATAGCCAGCTTTCCCCAGAGTGACTGCCCAAGAGGATCAATAGGAAGCTGAATGACCTATTCTGACCCAGCCATGGAAGACATACAGCTTCGCTTCTACCTTACTCTATTTGCTTGAAGCAGTCATGAGCCTGCCAGATTCAAGTAAAAATAACGTAATGAATAGAATAGGAGACAGTGTTTGTGACAAAAAAGTGACTAAAAGATTAGGTGATATAATAATAAATTTATCATGGTAATTTAAAAACTTAAATTAATTATAACTTCAGATACCACACTTATTTTTCCAGCTTTTGCAAATGTTAATTGCCAATAAGTTCCACTTGACCCTTCTCTGCGACTTGTCATTAGCTGAAAAAGCCACTTTGGCCAAAGAAGTCCTGCCCACTTCTCAGAATCTCATTTCTAATGATTGGTTGATGCAGAGTATAAACAATTTGCTTCTTAGTACAATTTAGGACAATTCTGAAAGATATTGAAGAAAGGGGGCACCAAAAGACACCCATTGGTTCATCTGGGGAATACACATGTTCTTCCCATCTTTGTGATATATGAACAACCTTCTGATGATCAGAATCATTTGTCCTGCCAGGATGTTGATTCCTTCAGTTGCTGGTCTCTTGGCAAAAAGAGTAGAGTCAGAAGTGACCAAGCAGCAGCTGTCACTTGGGTTAGTAGGACTCAGCTGTTTCACTTGGTAGAATTGTTTTCCATCTAGGAATCAAAATGTCTAAACCAGCTTTGGAAATGGGAGCTCCAGGTTCACCAAGTGGGAAATTCGGAATGACGGTAAATGTAGCCTCTCTTACTTCCACTCCTTGGTTTCATCCATGATGTGATTCTCATATTGGATCTCACCATAATATCACATGGCATCTTTCCCTCCAGTGGACAATTCCCTGGTTATAGCTTTATGAGACCCTAGGCAGAGACCCAGGTAAGCGGTGCTCTTTTTCCTCTACTGAAACTATGAGCTCATGAATGTGAGGAACCACAGCCTGGAGCTGATGCAGAGCCCTTTCCTGCTCTAGGCCTAGGAGGATGAAAGTTATGTGTCCACTCTGCCAAGCTCAAGTCCTCAATTATGCAACCAAATCCTAATCTAGATGTTGTTATGGATGTATTTTGTAGATGTGATTAATAGCTGCAATTTGTTGACTTTAAGTACAGAAAATTACACAAAATAATCTGAGTGGGTGGGCCTGACTGCAATCACATAAAAGACCTTAAGAGCAGAGCTGAGATTTCCCTAAGGAAGAAGAAGAAATTTTACCTGGGGACAGCAGCTTTAGTTCCAGTCAAAGAATTTCCAGCCTGCTCTTCTTGATTGTCTGTACTATGGATTTAAGACTTGCTTAGCCAGCCCCCATAATTGTGTAAGCCAATTCCTTATAACAAATCATATGTATATTAACACATACACATATACATATATGCATATGCATGTATCTCTGTGTGAAGAGACACACACAAACACACACACACACACAATGATGTATGTATGTATATCCTACAGGTCTGCTTCTTGGGTGAGAGAAGACTGACTGACTGAGAGAAGGCCTTACTAAAATTTGGCAGCTTTTGGTTGTTCCAAAGTCCACCCCTTTCCTGTAGAAGCCTGATTTTGTCATAGCAGACCTCTTAAGGGGGAACATTCAACCTTCTTTCGAGCTCTGTTACTGTTATAATTCAATCTTGGGCTCCAGCCTCAGCTTTTTCTTCTCTCCCATTGCAGGGGGTGAGTCTCTATGCTTCTAAGAAGACCCTCTGGCCTTAGTCTTTGGTTGGACATGAATCACCTTCAGCCCTTCATTGTCCATCTTCACAGTGTTCATTGTGCACAGCAACATTCATTCAGTTCCGTAGTCCTCATAATTATTAATTCTCAAATATTTCTTGGTCATCTTTTACATTGCACATATCAATGCTTTCTCCTTTCTTGGTATGCAATCTTGGTTAATACTGGGGAAAATTTTAATAATTACTCCACTGTTATATGCCAAGGAATGTCCATGCTCCACCGATCACCATTTTTGGGGTCCTTATTGCCTGCCAGTCTGCAAGTTATTTAACGGAGTTCCAATAATCTCATTTCAGAATTTTGTCTCTTAGACTCCTGGTGTTGCCTGTCATAGGTTGGGTTCCCTGGGAAGCAGACACTGAGATGGAAATTTACAAGCAGAATGTTTATTGTAGGAATGCTTTCAGAATCCACACCTGTGGAGGAATAAAGGTAGCAAGATTGGGCAGAGTGATGCTATAGCAATATTGACATTGGTCAATTCTATATAAAGTTATGAAGCTGGGTTGGCCCTTCAGAGTTGCCTAAAGTTGAACAAGGGGACCAGGCATTTATACCCCTATGTTGACCAGTCATCAAACGTGCCTCTAAATCCAGGGAAGAGGCAAAAACTGTGAGGGTCAGCTCTGTTTAGTTGAAGGCAAGTTCCAAAAAAGAATTCAGCTGAAAACTGCTGGCTGCTAAAACTCCCAGAAGGAGGGAAACAAGGGTTTTAGACCTGGACAGGGGTTCTAGGAGGTACCCCATGGCATCCATTACAGCCTAGCATCAAGGCCTATTGCTACAAAAAACAATCTACCAGGTTGGGATCCACATACATGGATCACATCTTTAAAAATGTTCCAGTATTTGTAACTGGGAGTCCTTAGAAATATAATAGCCTTGAGGTTGAGTACGGTTTTAAAGTAGTTCTATTGTCAGAGAAACATGCTTTAGAGATAAAAGTTTTCTCAACTTCCAAAGCAACCCAAAGATTCCTATCATTGTCCCTACAGGAAATGGGCTTCTAAAGTGATAGAACTTCTAGCATGTAATTTGTTTCTATGTCTCTCCCTGGCACGACCATGGAGGAAACGATATCAGAGCATAGAAAGTAGGACAGCAAGATTGACTGACCGAGGTTCTTATTCCCCAACTAATGCAGAGAGATAGGATTCTTCTTGTCCAGGAGTATTCGGCATGTGCTGTGGATCAAGGATCTCCTCATAATATTTCCTTTTCTTTGCTTTGTAAGTGGGAGTGTTTGAGATTATTACGTTTTTCCAGCCAGTTTTCAGTTGGTATGCTTCAGATGATGAAATTGAGTACTTACTTTATTCATAGACCTCAGAATATTGAAATAGGATTTTAGTAGAAATACAGGCAGAATGAATATTCCTTTGATTCAAAGCTCATTTCATGGCATGAATCCTTTTATGATTCATTTTGTATTATGAATTATGATTCGTGATATGTCATGACATGAAATTAGCATGCAGTATCTGGAACTGACTTTAGGCTATAACCCCTTGGGCAGTGTTGAACATGATTTTAATGGTACATAGATATTTGTAATTTGTTAGATAGAGCAAATGTTTGAGAAGAAGTTTATACATGCTTGTTGGTCCCTAAAGGAAGCCTCAAGCTATTGTTTTAATGTTTGGCCCATTTTTTCCAATTACATATCCTCTTATCTTTAAGATAAGCCTTATCATATGTCCTCAGTTGGTCAGTGAATCATAAAATCTCTCTGTATTGCACCAGCTATAGAGTTGAAATGTTATTCACCTCTGGCCAAGAATAGCGACTTCTTGAGTATAGAGTTGGTATATGTTAATTACCAACATATACCTTTGGGGCAGAAATTAATGTTCTGCCCCAATTAATGTTTGAACATTGAAAAGCAGGCCTTCTTTTTCAGCTGAGTTTGCCAAAGTGGGAGAACATAAATACAGATTACAAAGTGGCCCTCTTTCTCACTGCATGGAAGATGCTACCTGTAAGAAAGAATAAGACCAGCACAGAAAGCTAAGCAACAGAGCTCGAGAAAAAGCACTGATAGTCATTTGGGTACCTCTCTCCAGGTGTACTTGAAATAATTTCTAAATCCAGGCTTCTTGGTAACATGAGGATGTAATTTTTTCCTTTAGCTCAAGCTAGTTTTAGATGGTTTTGCACCCGTCATGACCAAAAAAGTCCTGACTACAGACATCGTCTGTAATCTGTTTGCTACAGCCAATGGCCTTTTACCAGCTGTTAGTCTCATTCAGTTCTTCTTAATATTTCCCCAGGATAACTGGTCCTTGGCCCCTGACAGTCTCTTTCCCACTGCTCAGACCCTCCCATCTTGGACTATTCTAGAAGCACTATCAGGAGTTCTTAGCCTGGTTCCATTTCTGCCATCAATTTACTGTGTATCTATAGGTAAATTACCTTACTTATCTAGGCCTTTATTTCCTCATTTCTAAAGTGAGAATTTGACACAAAATTACTCATTCAGCTCTAAAATCCTGCCATTTTATAGCAATAGAAAGTTGGAAGAAGAAATTGTGCGTTAGAAGTTGCATAAACTTACGCATATGCTTGATTGAAATGCAGAAGCACTCAGGTGAAATAATTTTTAATTTCTCTTTTTAATGTTGAATAAAGTCATGATGTTCTATAATATGTGCACTTTTTTCCAAAACGAAGGAAGGAGACCTTTTTCTTAAAGCTGTAAAGGATCCAACAATGCCCAGTGTTATTGTTGCTTGAATTCCAATTACTGGGGAAGCATTCTGCACATCTTTACTCATCACATTTCAACGTGTCATCTCCTCTAAGTGGAACCAATTGTATTAAAGCAGTTGTGAAACTCCAGTCATCCTCCTCCTTTCACTAAAAATGTAATCATAAAAATTTTAAATGCACATATTCATTTTCTTCCCTTTCAACCATGCAGGTACACCTCGGCAATATTCACTGCAAAAGTGGTTATCAGGTCTCTCTCTATGAAAATCTTAATGGAAAAATTAGATACACAACAGTGTCCTGCTAAACTAAACATCTGATTCTATTACTTGGAAAAACAGTTAATATTCATTTTTGCATCTGCCACTAAAAATCTTTCTAGCTTTGTTATTTTTCTTCCTCTCTATTCTTTTCTTCCATTTTGAGTGTGTGTGTGTGTGTGTGTGTGAATTAGGGAAAAGAGAAAGGAAGCATTTCTCAGATATATAAGCTAATACTGTACCAAATATTAAAACTGCAGAATTTCAAGATAATAGCTACACACAGAAAGGTCTTGCCTTACTCACATCTAAGAACCTTCCATTTCTTTGTTTCAAATTAAATGAAATCTGAGTCCAAGCCCCTATTTGTCACAGTAGATAAGAAATTTAATATCTTTTTGTTGTGGAGAACTCTTACCTTCTTGAGATTCATTTTGGAACCCTTAAGCACCACCAAATTCCAAAGCATTTGGCTCAGGCCCTATGGCCTGTCTACAATGGTCAGCAGGAATGTAGTTGTCTAAATCTGTGTGGTTTTTTGAAGTTGACTGCATTACTGTTTCTATATTAAACTTGTACAATGAGATTATTCATGAGGCTAGGAGCCTTACCTCCTCATGTGCAGCCTTTCTACTATGCAATATCACTAACAGAAGTCCTATCACCTTTCTCAGGAGAGCAGTAACTAACACTTTCACCTGTGGGATCTCTTCCCTCCTCCACTTGCTTCCTAGTTTAGACAGAAGTTCTTAAAAAATCTATATGCATCTATCTATCATCTATCTATCTATCTATCTATCTATCTATCTATCTATCTATCTATCAACTTTGACCACACCTAATCTTTAAAGCCCTCCTTCTCTAGGTTTTGAAAACTAAGGCCAGGGAAGGTTGTTTTCTAAAAGTTTGTAAACTTCTATTTTGAGACAAGACAGATAAAAACAATAAATAACCCTCTCAGTTAATGGCCTGGACATATTTGGGGGGGCTTAGGGGAAGGAAGTGACCGTTACCTGTATTACTAATACAGTGTAGTGGGCAGGAAGACAAACCCTATTTATCTGGGTTCAAATCCCTACTACTCCACTTCATTGTGTGACTTTGGGCTGACTATCTCAACTCTCTGTGCATGTTTCCTTATTTATAAAGTGAGGGTATATTAGTACTGAACTGATGGGGTTGCTATAAGTTAAATAAGTTATTCCATGGAAAGGGTGTAGGAACTTGTCAGGTGCCGAGTGAGCACTCTGGAAATGTTTCTTATTATTCGTCATATTCTGAGCCTGACTTATTTGAACTCAGTAGCCCTCAACATATAATGTACAATCTCATAACATGGCCTTCAGAAGCAGAAGTTTAAATCTTGACTATCACATGTCAGACTTTGGGGGAAGCCGTGTAACCTCTGAGCCTTGGTTTCCTCATTTGGAAAATGGAGATATTAGTATCTATTCATAGGGTGATTGCAAATATTAAAAGAAATAATGTATGTGAATCCTTTATTAGATTTATTAAAAAATGTTTAACCCTTGACCACAGTGAGGAATTTATTTCCTTCTCTCATTACACACTGTCCAACTTTAAGATCACACCTTTGCCAAAGGATGCCTTGGTTCATCTTTCTTCCGAATCTCTGATTGCCCATTTTCCTGATCACAGGGCTAGATACAAAGTAGGCATGCAATTATTATAAATCCTTGTTGAATTTATCTAACTCCTCTGGGACTGCAGAAGTAGGCCTAGATGATCTTTCAATCGGCTGTCCCCGGTCATTAGAAGAATTACACCATCTGTAGACCAGATCTGCCAGCAGGACTCAACCTCCCCAGCTACATTCATTTTTCATGAAGTAGAGCCTCGCTGGGAGAGTGTTTGTTCTTGCCATGGATGCTCTGTTTCGAGCCAAGTGGCCAGGCTGCCTGAATGCAAGCAGACGCAGTGTGCCTGGCCTGGAGGAGTCATCAGAAGGGCCCCCAGGTTGCCTGGGAGGATGCGTCTGGTGCCCGTGTTGGGCCAAGTTTAACACATGGACCTGTTAGCAATATTAATGACTGTCCTCACAAGGACCCAGCCAAATGTCATTTATATTCAGCAGTCTTCCAACTCACTCTGTGTGGCCAGGCTGAGTGGGAGGAGTAAGCAATGTACTTTTAATAGAAATGGCATCTATTCTTTGAGGGAACCATGAGGAACTCAGCTCACATCCATCAATTTCGTGTTTATTATTGTTTTTAATCAACTATTAAAGAGTTATGGTTTTTGTACTGTGTACCCATCCTTGGCCTAGGCACTTTGTGGAGTGGCACGGAGGAGAAGAACTGTTTCCCCTGGAATATTGATTTACAAGCATTCATTCACTTTCCCCATTGTTATCAAAGAGTGACCATGTGTTAAGTATTGGTGATAACTGAAGAAACCAGAGAGAACAATGCAGCCTGAGACAGTCATAGAACATTTCACAGCAGGGAGGGATTTGGCATTGATTAAAGGATGGGACAGATTGGGATAGCTAATATCTTTCCTGCTTTGGCCCTTTTAATTTAACCCAGCCCATCAATACAAACCGTCGAAGAGAGAATGCAAACAGCTTCTCTAGGGACCCATTTTCTCTCTCAGTACTTTTCAGGCTACCTACTAGCTGTTGTTAGAGCTGCAATTTGAGTGTGAGAATGTCTATTTCTCAAACCTAAGTTAACGTTTGGAGGCTGTTGGCAAATAATGTGCTCTGGTTCTCTTATTTCTGGGCATATGGTAGAGATAAACTTTCTTCCCCTTTTGAAATTATGTGTGGTCATGTGACTAACTTTGGCAAATGAAATTGAAATGGAAGTGAACTGTGTTACTTACAGATGGAAGCTTGAGAGCCAGTGTATGACTCCCAACAGCCCTTTCTTCTAACACGTCATACAAGCGCATGCAGGGATGGAACCTCATTAATGTTGGAGCTCCTGGTGGAACTGTACTGATGTTTATTGTGAAGGAAAAGGGCATGTTTGATGTGTTAAATCACAGAGATTTGGGGGCTGTTTGTTACTGAGGCATAACCTGGCCCAACCTGCCTGAACTGAAAGCATAAGACAAATACCAGTTATAATAGAGGACCAGTGTAGTCACGGGCAAAACAGATGGCTGCCTACCCCTGAGGACAAGGGAGTCTTAGAATTCCTCCAATATAAAAAAAAATTATCTCTCATACCTGCAGTCACCAAGAACCAGTAATTCTCACTCCCCGTATCTTCTCCAAATTATGGCAATATACTTCCTGTCAGAATGCAAATGTGATCCCCTACAGCTGCTATTGAGGCAGCCTCACAGACTGAGTTTCCAGCTGTGTTTCTTTCTAGACCAGTGGTTCTCATTCTCTGTGTTTGCATGGCCCTGTGGTCTAATGCTTCTTCCAGACACAATGTGACTCACCTTTTTCCCTCCCTCAACTTTTAATGGGAAGAAGCTGATGAGAGCAATTTTCTTAATTAAAAAAGATATTCTGTGCATTGTATTTAAACTTTTACCTGGTACTGCTTATTGCTAGTAAAGTGTAGTCCTAAATACCATATATAATCATTTCAGTTACAAGTATTTGAATCTGACATTCTTCATGGTGTCATAGAAAGAACAAGCAGGTGTTTAGGTATTCTATGCCTTTAATCAGCTCAAGAAACATTGAATTATTACTCATTTCTGTCTCCTGGTTCAAGGATTCACAAACCTAGCTGTGCACATCCTCTGGAAAAATATATGATACATTAAAAATGAAAGGTTCCAGGAGAAAAGAAAAACTCCCCAGGGAATTAAAGCACAAGCAGCTCAGAGCCAGCTCACAGACAGGACTTGGAGACCAAGAGCTTTAAAGTGTTCAACTTCAGCGCTGTGCACTTGCAAGAGACATAGGGCACGGGAATGGAATTTGCATTCTGTAGTTAAAGCAGAGTTCTGGCCCTGGGCAGAGAGCAGAAGAGTGTGGTACAAGGGAAAGGGCACTTGACATGGTATCAGGAGAGAAGGGACAACCTGTGTCCTCAGAGCTTCACTATCAGGATGGAGGACTGAGGCTGACTATAAACACATAACTTCACAATTTGTTGCAGGACATTTTTTTTTTTAGTAAGATAAAGGCATAAATCAATAAATAACTTCCCACCTGCTTCAGGGAGTTTCTGCAAATTGATTTGTCCATACAAATGTCTTGCTTATTGGCTTGCCTATCCAACCTAGTCTATTCCTCAGTCTCACTTCAAGACCCCACTGAATTGTGCTACCAGTCCTAAACCATGACCTTATGAACCAATCCCAATGACAACTGATTTCCTGTGCTGAAAGATCTGCCTTAAGTCACTTGAGCTTAGACCCCAAAATTCTCTATTCTCCCAATCTCCTCCTTGTGGGATACTACTATGGTTCTGTTGAGATAATATTTCCATTTCTTGCATTAAGTAAGAGTTGGTGAAATACAGTAGATTAGGATCATACATTTATCTAAGTCATATGTCACCTTCTCCTTCTTTAGAAATGTAAAAGCTGTCCCTTTGACTATTTGCCAAAAAATTGCAAAATATATTCTAAACAGCAAATTTATTTTCTCTCACCTGTTTATTTACACTTGCTAATTAACTAGTCCAGTACCAACTGCACAGGGATTCTGATTGTGTTGATGATACATTTGAACAAATTAAAAGGAAACAAATATGCATGTTTTGGCCAAGGAGTCCAAGTTTCAAAGCCAGTCTGCATTGCATCTTTTCCCAAGGGAAATTCAAACTGCTCTGTAAAGAGAAGGATAGCTAGTGCAAATGGAAATTCTATAGTCTCATATGCTGGTGCTCCCTGCTTAAATTATCATTTCCAGTTTCATTACTGTCAAAGAAGTAGATATTTTTGCTCTTGATGATGATCCTATCCTCACAAAATACAAAGATGAGTTTGGGGTATTTGGACTTTTCTTTATGAAAGCTCTGGCTGTAACACAATTTTGTTTGCAAACGAAGATTGCTTTTTGGGTTTTATCCATTCTAAAATTAATTAGCCCTTTTTATAATTGTAGCTGGCAAATCTCACACTCCAACAGACGGCAAGGCCACATTTCTGCTAACTCCCTCATTGCAATGGTTTCTGCAAATGAGATCCATCTCTAACAAACCAGACACCAATTTTAGAATTTTGCTGTCTAAACACAAACAGAGGAAATAAATATCCCTTCCCACCCACCAACAAATACCCAACACTCACTGAGCATCTACCATGGGCAGGAGATTCATTTCATGAATGCTCACGATAGCCCTATGAATTGGGTACTGTGATTAGGCTCATTTTAAGAGGAGAAAATGGAAGCAGAGAGAGCTTAAGTGAATTTTCCTATGGCAGCCACTATAGGATGTGGGGACCCTGGGATGAGATCTTTACCCACTGTCCCCACAACCTGTGCACCTAACCACATTCTCCACGGTGGCCTCTAGTTGATGCGCAATAGAATTTATCTTATTAAACAAACCTAAAATATCTGCATTTGGATTACTACACTGATTTTTTATTTTTATTTATTTATTTATTTTTTTGGAGACAGAGTCTCACTCTGTCGCCCAGGCTGGAGTGCAGTGGTGCGATCTCGGCTCACTGCAACCTCTACCTCCTGGGTTCAAGTGACTCTCCTGCCTCAGCCTCCCGAGTAGCTGGGATTACAGACATGCACCACGAGGCCTGGCTATTTTTGTATTTTAGTAGAGTCAGAGTTTCACCATATTGGCCAGGCTGGTCTCGAACTCCTGGCTTCAGGTGATCTGCCGGCCTCAGCCTCCCAGAGTGCTAAGATTACAGGCGTGAGCCACCGCACCCAGTCTTACACTGTTTTTCCTTAAGACACACACACTCTCTCTCTCTCTCTCAAGGGAAGGGCTCTTTATTTTACATTGCGTAACAAAAGAGGTAGTTTCTTCCAAATAAAGGGGTCATCTGTCAGCAGGCAAAGGCAAATGGAAGCTTCTACTTCTAGGAATTGACATGTATTACAGAATCCATAAACTCTTGTGACATGTGAACAAAGTTGAGCTCCACTTGCTAAGAGGGCTGCCCTCATCCTCCTGGGTCCCAAAGTCACCCAGACCAGAAACACTATGTATTAAATATACTGTCACTTTTTCTCTCCTCATGAGGGCTGGATGTTAGCTGGCCCTGACCAGCCCTTCTCTCAAGTCCTTTCAGGCACTCAATCAGCTGTCTGTTGCCATATCCTGGACTCTTTCCTCTCTTTCTTTACCGTTTTTCTGGGGGTAATGCATTTTATTATTTATTTCCAAAATGGTGTGCCCAGTGGTTTTATGCACATTTAAAATTATTTTTTCAAATAATATAAGATTAATCCATTCTTTTTACTTGTATTAGATGATTTGTTCACTGGCACAATAAATGTAAAAGACAGATGAGATTAGATTAACTTTATTAGTCAGATTGTTATGAAGTCTCAAAGTCTTTAGGAAGAAAACAGATTACTGTTTTTTACAACTGGAAATTTTTTCAGGTGGCTCAGATGCTCTAGAAAACAGGTAGAAATTATTTTACTTTTAACGTGTACCTGTTCAAGCTTCCTAATAAATCACTGTACTACACTCTTTGGTTCTTATCTTCCCCACACACCTCTATTTAATTTGCAAAATGCAAAGATGCATGCTTCATCTGTGGGTGAATGAGTCTGTTTAATTGGCAAGTTGTCATGATTTTTAGTAATTATGGTTTTTTAACTATGTAAGAAAAGACAAATGGTACATTATAGTAACATCATTTGTCATTTGGTGTAATGATGATCTCTGAATTATAAGTGCTGTGTGCATTAATGCATCTGTTATTTCTCTGTGACAAATAGGGTGATCAAAACCTCTAATAGATTGTACTCTTTTCTCTTGACAGTTTTGTTTATTCTTTTTTCTGTGTTTAGAAAGTCCACTCCCACTCATCAGCCTCTACTAACACCCAAGGCGGGGATACAGAACAAGGACTAAGAACAAACCAAGCTCTCCTCTTGAAAGCAAACCAAAGTAAAACTGCGGTCATTACTGGCGCATAGGGTGCCCTTACAGGAAACTTGAGGAGGAAAATTGAATAATTGAAGCCACCTTTTACTTGGCATCAACTCTTTGCTAGGTATGCATGATTATCATTGTCATCTCCAGGGAAAAGAAGGCTGGGGGTGGGAGGTCATGGGATGGATTTCAAACAAGGTTGTTCAGCAAAGACACAAACCTTGTTTGCAGCCTACAGACTTACACATTTTCATCTGGGTTGACTCTGCCATTTGAGCCAACAGACAAACTGTGTGTGTGTGTGTGTGTGTATGTGTGTAACATATGCCTGAATAGTGTATTTCATTAAAATATCAAAATAAGGACTATAATACCAAAAACAAAAGTGAAAAAGGTTTTATGTTGGGGGAAGACTTTGGGAGAGAGAGGAGATGGGAGGACAATGGCAGGCACTTAAATTAATTTGCTACCTCTTACTTCCATTAATAAAAGGAAAGGAAGAGAAGGAAACAGAGTGAGTGACTAAAAAGATGTTATTATGCTTAGTGAAATACAGTATATTTAAATAGAATATTATATTTATGTCACATGTTTATTTCATTTCTCCTGAGTCTCCTTTTCCCCATTGTCTGTCAGAACTTGGTTGGGATCCCACTTTTGTGGAGTTCCCCTTTCTCCCCTTCACTGGGATGAGCTGTGGGGAGGCTGAGGAACTTGCACAAATCACAGAGCATGAGCTCACCTTACAGTGATGAGATGAATCCATTCAGCATAATTAGCTCTATGTGAAAATAAGATCAAAATACCCCTCTGTGAATGTATTCTTAGAAAACCTCATACACAGTTAATTTCCAGAAAGGACAGATTAAAAAAATATTACAAAAGAAGAAAGCTGCATCAACATCTTAATGCAAGTAAGAATATATTTATAGATCATTAACTGCTCAAGGGTGTGAAAAGAAGGAAATTAAAGCTAAGTGTTAGGAATCACTGTCTATTGAAGCTCATTCAGCAACAAGGATAAAATATTCTGAAATTATAATGAAAGTCAACAAGAAAAGTTAATTTTATAATCAAAGGACAATTTTCCAACCATGCTTTACTAGGAAATAGGTTTTGCATAGTACAACACCCTTTTATTAAAAACAAAAGTCAGCGGGTGACTATGATTCATTGTGCTATGACATCTTTCTTTTTAGAATTTATAAGTATAGTTAATCTTATCCCCATTAACATTAACAGTAAGGTTGTGATTTAAAATACTATGTTGGCTAAATGCGATGGGGTATTCTGGATTTGATCCTGAAACACATAAAGGGCCTTAGTGAAAAACTCAATGAAATCTGAATAAAGTCTGTAGTAATATGCCAATGTCAGTTTCTTAGTTTTGACAACTGTACTGTAGGGATGGAAAGGTGTGGTCCCTTTCCTCACCCAGCATAAGATCACAGCAGACACTCCTATAACAAAAGATGGGTTAACAAAAGAAAAGCATGCACATCTATTTAATCAAAGTTTTATGTGATGCGGGAGCCTTCAGAAATGAAGACCCAAAGACTCAGGGGAAATGTGCATTTTTATTCTGAGGTTTGAGGAAAAACAGGCAGTCATGTAGAAATGTGACTGGGCCAAAGAGTGTGATCTAAAGGTGACAGCCTGAGGGGGAGCCTGGCAAGGCCTGTCTATTTGGATTCTCCGGGTCTCTGTGTGACTTTCCCTTCCTATGGGTATAAGACAGGACACCTGTCACATGAGGGTCTTCAAGAGAGAGGGAGAGGGTTGGGGAGTGAACTTTCTAAGTTTTATGGCTGAATTTGGGGAAGAGTTCAAGTTTCTATGACCTGGCTTAGGAGAGAGGAATTCTGATTTCTGTGAAACTCTTCAGGAGAAGGAACAGCGGTGGGAGTCAGGAGAAAAGGAAAAGGTCAGAAAGGGTTTGCTTCTGAGGCTCTTCCAGTCTCCTTTAGCTCAAAGTACTCTGCATGCCAGAGGACCATGCTTTGAGCTATCATGTTCTGAGCCCCCATAGTCCATGGCAGTGTTAGCCATAGCACTAGTGAGAACTGGGTGAAGGGCATATGGGAACTCTCGGTATATCTTTGTATATTTTCTATAAACCCAAAATTATTCAAAAATTAAAAGTTTATTAAGTAATTCTATTATGAGGACTAGGGCTTAGGTTAAATGTCTAATCAATTACTTTGTACTCAAAAACTTTCATGTCAGCGTTTGTTTTTAAAGTCTTAAAACTTCTGGGATTTCATTCTTACCTTGTAACTATACTTGATTTTTTGTTTTTTTTTTTGAGACGGAGTCTTGCTCTATCACCCAGGCTGGAGTGCAGTGGTGTGATCTCGGCTCACTGCAACCTCTGCCTCATGGGTTCAAGTGATTCTCTGCCTCAGCCTCCCGAGTAGCTGGCTGGGACTACAGGTGTGTGCCACCATGCCTGGTTAATTTTTTCTATTTTTAGTAGAGACAGGGTTTCACTGTGTTAGCCAGTATGGTCTCAATCTCCTGACCTCGTGAATTTTATAAGTGATGATTAAATATCTTATCTTTTACTTTTTCTTTTCAGTTCTCTTTGCTTATTGCTGCCAACCTAGTTGAGCAGGAACATAGCCTGACCTCATTCAGTTTTCCCTTGTAGCAGCTGTTCCCTTGGGCTAGTACCATTCTTACTTTGTCCTAGTGGTTTTCCTTCCCAAAGTAGATCGTCACATATATGTACATTATCTCCTCTGGGAAGTCTCCCCAACAACAAACCTCTTCCCCATTCCTTACTATTTTATTCTTTCCTGACTGTCCACTGTCTCTTCTTTGTGTATGCGCCATTTATGCTGAGCCCGGGGCCTAGCACACAATTGCATCTTCACAAATGTCTGTTCACAGATTTTACCATGGGGCATAACCTTCTTAAGGGATGACAAAGCCTGGCCCAGCTGCTAAGATGTACATATGCTTTGCCCAAAAGTGGAGGCCCACTATATTTTCAATTAATTGAGGTTTTAGTTGGTGGGTTCTGGGGTTTAATTGAATAATGTGTTATATTGCTTTCCAATTTAATACAATGTGACTTGTTTTTAATGCAGTTTTAGATTGAATTTTGTCCAGCACTCATTTTTTGAGACGCGTCCTTTTCTCCCAAGGTCCCAACACCCAGTGATATTTGGTTTTGCTAAGGTATCAATGTAGATATCAAGAAAAGGATTTATTCTTCAGAAAATGTTTGTATGTATGTTGAAACAATGAATGAAGATGGGATACAATGACTTTATTTCTTTATTTTTTATTCCAGCAATAATTCTTGAATTACCTAATATTTTATAATTTATTTATTCAATTGATAATATTTATTATACACCCACTTTTTTCTAGGCACTGTACTGGGGGTAAAGCAGTGACAATGGACAGACCAGGACTCTCCTGGCTGACCACACATTCTAGTGTGTGTGTGTGTGTGTGTGTGTGTGTGTTAAGGGGAGCAGCATGCGAGTAATAAATAAACAAGAGAAAAAAGCCAGGTGATATAAAAGACATGATGAGCCTGTGGTAGGGCTACTGATGTGAGAATGGTTGAGGATGATTCTTTAGGAAATACTATTTAAGCTTAGTGTTGAAGGAATCAAAAGAGCTGAGCTATGAGGAGCAAGGGGCCAATGTTCCAGTCAGACAGAGCAACAATTGTGAAGGCCCTGGGATGCCAGTGAGTTTGAGCAGGGCTTAAGGGTCAGAACAGAAGTCTAAGTGGCTGTAATTTAGTGACCATAGGAGAGACAGGTGCAGGCAAAGATTGGAGCAGTGGGAAGGGCTGCTTGGCTTTGTTAGCCTGGGCTATGTAAGCAGAAGGTCTTGTTCCCTTTTCTGGTGGATGCTGTGGAGGTTACAAAGAAAAGCAAAATATATTTCTTTTTCCCAAGAGTGTAGTTGGATTAGTAGACTACACAAGTAACTACCATATATGCAGTGTTTGAGAGCAGTCCTTAGATATATCAAGAGTGGTGTGGGAGAAGAGGAAAGGAATCCTCAAGATTAAGGGGCAATCAGGCACACTTCATTTGGCTTTGAAAGTGGGATTTGATCCTATTACGCCAGCAATGTGTCAGACATTGTCAAACATTCAATGTATAAAGAAGAGTAAGACATGGTCCTTGACATGTTATTCTCCATGAACTGCTGGGGGATATAGGAAGACAAATATGATGCAGTGTGGTGCATGAACCCACAGCAATGTGCATGGAATTAATGTGACCAGATGTGTTTATGTGTCAAGCAGCATGCACATGATTTCACCCCCATGGGAAGAGGAAGCCAAGGACCCGGTAGAATATTCAGGTGGAGGAAGGGTTTGAGGAATGTCCAGAAGTGAGAAAATGCTGAGCAGTGGTGGAAGATTAGACGGCTAAGATGGCAGGGTCACACTTGTGAATTGCTCGTGCTGATAATGTTTGTCCAGTAAAATCAGACTTCCTGTATTGCATTTTATGAATTTGCATACCTGCCTTTTCATTATTAGTTGCGCTTTGCACATGGTGGGCAATTGGTGTGGTTTTGTTGAACTGACAAGTAAGACAACATACGAACTTCACCATCTGCCTCACACTTTCAATGGTTTGTAATTGCCACACTGCCATCTGAGTGATTTTTCAATACTTTCCCTCACTAATTAGTTTTGCAGAGCCTTGCCAGGTGGCCTGTTCAACTTTCTCAGGACTCTTGAGGGTATCTGAAAAACCAGCAATCCTACAACAAAGAATTTGACAGAATGCCATAAAACATGTTTCAGACATTGTATGGGTAGCCCACATAAAGAGATTACAAATCTTTGGGCAAAATGGATCATCTCAGCCTTGTTGATGTCCCCTGTCTTTTAGGTTTGGACCCCCGGGTTTTCTGGTGCTCACTGGGAGTGCTGGGAAGTGCTGTGTCTGTGAATCAGTTAGGAACATTCTCTCACTTCTACTTCTAAAGGGCTCTTCTCTGCTGGTTCCAGTTAGATCCCTTGGTCACTTGGTGAGCTTCACATCCCGCAGCAAATTCTATCTGCTCTGCATACTGCATACAGTGACTTGCACAACACCAAGTTGCTCTCAAATGGCCCTTGAAGGGTTGAGAAACTCAGCAATTTTCTTTGGGAGTTGGTATCTTGTCTCTCATCTTTCCTTTCTCTTATTTCTTCGTGTCTTCTTTAGAGATTTATCATCACTGGGCATATATATCCCTATGGACATGGGAATATTTTCCAGAGAGCCTGGATAGCTATAAGAAAATACATTTCTAGATTCTTAACTTCCATCTGTATTTGTCCCTAAGATTATTCTGCTCAAGGGTCCCTCTGTCAGTTCTTCTTCTCCATTCCCCTTTGTTAATTGCTCTTTTTCTACTCTACAGGAAACAGGGGGAAAAGGCAAGCACCGTTCTCAGCTATCTGGACAGTGCTCTGACCCAGTGTGTAAAACCTCTTGGGCACTCAACAAAAGGACAGCTCAAGAATGTTTCCTTCCTGAGGACAAAAGCTTTGTCCAGAAAGCATGTCCAGGCAAGGCACCATGCCAGGGCAAGTTGGTTAACATCTCAGAATTCTCACTCAGCAGCGAGGAGCTCATAGAAGGCATATGTAGTACCAAGTTGATTGACTCTAAAAATGAAGTCAGACATTTTCTCTCAGAAATTTAACCTCTTTGGCTGATAGGTTTGATTGAAGACTGGAGTTTTCCACTAATTGAATGAAGAAACTCTGCCGATTTAAATCAAAATATATTTAAAGTATTATAAAACATGTAATACATGGGAAACCATATCTTTTGCAGTTATTCGAATTATGATAAAAATTTCAGATATCAATCTAAAAACTCATAAAGACCCCACTGGTTTCACAATTTTTCCGTGGGGTAAATGAACCAAACAGTTCTTGCTGTTCAGTCTCCAGTCCCCACTTGTCCATGCTCTCTCTTTTTAGATTTCCTCTTTCAGTCTCAGCAGTGGTTCCTCAAAACTTGTACATGAGATAGAAATAATATTATGTTTAGAAAAGATTTGAGTACTTAGAATATCACAGTGGACTTTTTCATGTGAAATATGATACATTTATAAGTTCTTTACACAAAGGAATAAAGTTGATTCCGAAGCTTTTTTTCATATCCTGATGTGATCTACTTTTGCAAATATTATACTTAAGGTATTCAGTTTGCATTTTTGAGGAATCAAAGCCTTAGGGACTTAAGTGCTGCACAATCTAGGAGATTATTAATGAGCTTACAGCTAAGTAGAAAGATAATTAAGAATTTATTCAGAAAAAGACCTAATTCAGGGCTGCAGTCTAGGAGATGGGGGCACATATTCAGCCCCTAAGTCATGAACAAGAGGCTCCTTGACAACAAGTTCCTTCGAGATGAAAGCAAATCAGAGTCAAGTCACTTGTCAGAAATATTCTAGCCTAAAGGGAAAGTTATTTTAAAAGTATGTCTTATTTATTACCTAAGTGTCAAAGGAAAGTTGTGGCATAACCTGGGGATTAATTCAGTCCTACGCTTGAGATGAAACATAGCCCCCAGGAATATTTCCATGTGCTGAGATCTATCAAAGCCTTGGCACTAATGGATACACCTTCCCCTCTGGTCAGCAACATGACAAATAAACTCTTGATATCAGAAGACTTGCTGAGATAGGACAGGCATGGTATAATTACATATTTTCTCTTTCTTTGAACTTTGGAACTAGAAGTGCACAAAGGAAAGTTATCTTAAGTGAAAAAAGTAGCTTGCCAAGCAGGACAGAGACAAGTGAATAGCATATGCATGGACAACACCTTTGCCCAGCTGGAAGCCTTTGTGGCATGATGTAAAATTGGACTGCTGAGGATTTTGCAATGTGCTCAGAGAAGCAAAGACACAAGAAAAGGTCTGAGAAGTGAAGAAGAGATTTACAAAGAGAGAGACAGAGGGAGAGAGAAAGGGTGGTTGATTTAGAATGACAAAAAATATTAGTACAAATATGTCTAGGGGAGGAATGCAAATGTGACTGAAAAATATGAAGAGGATTAGACATTAGAAGACCATACAGATTTTGCTAAAGCAGGAGGTAAGCTATTTGAAATAGAGTGGTAGAACAGAGTCATCATGAGATACAGAATAGCCCTGGGGTGACAGTGTCACTCAGTGCAGGGGTCAGCAAACTACATGGTCATGGGTCATTCTGCCTGACTGCCTATTTTTGAATGGTCCAGGAGCTAGAAATATTTTTTACATTTTTAGAATGGCTAAGAAATATCAAAAGAAAAATATTTCATGACATGTAAAATAATATACATTTCAAATTTCAGAGCCCATAACTAAAGTTTAACCTTGAACATAGTCCTGTTTATTTGTGTGTGCATAATCTATAAATGCTATAAGTGCAGTGTTGAGTAGTTATAATGGGGCCATAGGACCTGTGAAACGTAAAATATTTATTATAGGAAAAAATTTCCAACTCCTTGTCTGGAAACATTATGTTAAGCTTTCGGCCAGATATACATTTTGATTCTTTTACTTTTCCCCTATCACCTGGATTAGCTAGACTCCCTTGGTTTTGGTTTTATCATCTGTAAACTGGACAATAGATAAGTAGTATATTTTGGTGAATCTATGGTGATGACTGAAAACAGTAAAAATGTATGCATTAACTTGGCAGTAATTGTTAAAAGGTACCATTAGACACAAACCACTTATCACCTTCTTACCTAAATTTAATTATTTTCCTTTTCTATGGATTCCAACAGCTGTCCTTTTTTCCAGGAATTATAAATTATTGAAAAGTCCACACCTCTTATATAAGAAACATCTCCTTCTGAAGTTAACACATCACATTGACTTAAAAATTATTTCAAAAAACAAAAAGCATCAAAAGAAAATAAAAAAATTTAAAAAGCTCTCTTCTCTATCTAAACATAAGAATAAATTACTTTTTCTTCCTCTTTACCACCAATCTTCTATATTTGTAATCTCTACTTTTTTAGTGTCTATTCTCTCTTCACTTTTTCTATCTTGTGAAGTCCTAATTGGTAGGTCAACATTGACTCCCAAATCACTAAATCTTATGGACAATGTTTAGTCTTCATCAGTCTTGACATCTTACAAGCAGTTGGTCTTGTTGACCATTCCTTCATACGAATCCTCTGCGCTTGGACCAACTCTGCCCTGCCTTGTTTTTCACTGACATCTCTTCTCCCTCTCTTACTGGCCATTAAATATTGTACATCCTAAAGACTCCTCCCATCCTCCCCTCTTCCCTGTCAGTAACACTTATAAATTTGGCCATATACATAAAACACAGACCTCATACACCAAATCTCTTTTCCATTGACTGCCTCCCTGACATCTCTTCAATGTCTTCAAGCTCGTTTAAACTCAACCTCACTTGAACAGCACAAGATGTAAACAATTTACAAGTGTGAAGCTCCTAAAACGTGAGTCTGTGTTATTTGTGTTTGAGGACAAAAGAACCAGGGCCCGCATGGTGTTTTAGAGTGAAAACGATGTTGTCATTTAGGCTTCTGGGCACATATCGATGGCTCTATCTTTTTGATTTCATGTAGCCTGTCAGATGTACTACACTATTTGTAACAGTGTTGTCCCATTCTCTGGTCAAGGGTTGTGCAGCAAATAATTTGATGCATGAGAAAAAGTTTGGGAAAGTCAAGAGTGTTTAATCACATGAAGGAATGATTGAGGGAGGCAATATTTAAGATGCTGGAGGAGAGGAGAGCATTTTCTTTAAGGCATAAATACTCAGCCATCACTCTCCCTATTCCTCTGGTCCTGTGGTCTAGATATACACTTTATTTCTTTGAAAATAAATTTCTTAGGACTTTAATCTTAGAAAATTTGTTGTTAACTTAAATAAGAACTGACTCATTTCCTAAGGTTTTGTAATCTGATTCAAATGTGGTAGATAGATTTTGTCTTGTGAAGAATATATCAGGATACACCAATATGGATTTGGACTGGAAACTCTTTTTGTAATTATCAAAAGAACTGGCTAACAATTATGCATCCATGGAGCGTGGGTGATCTAGAAGCTGGATACAGAAATGTCACTGCAAACCTGGAATTAAGATACTTTTTTCCACATTTAAAGAAACTTTGCTCCTGAATGACTACTAAGTAAATAACGAAAGTAAGACAGAAATAAGTAAGTTCTTTGAAACCAGTAAGAACAAAGACACAAAGTACTAGAATCTCTGGGACACAGCTAAAGCAGTGTTTAGAGGGAAATCTATAGCACTAAATGCCCACAGGAGAAAGCAGGAAAGATCTAAAATCGATACCCCAACATCACAATTAAAAGAACTAGAGAAGCAAGAGCAAGCAAATTCAAAACGCAGCAGAAGACAAGAAATAACTAATTTCTTGTTATTTCTTTTAGAGCAAAACTGAAAGAGATAGAGACACAAAAAAACCCTTCAAAAATTAAAGAATCCAGGAGCTGAGTTTTTGAAAAGATTAACAAAATAGATAGACCACTAGCCAGATTGATAAAGAAGAAAAGAGAGAAGAATCAAATAGACACAACTTTTCTTGACTCTTAATTTTATTCCATTGATCTGCATGCCCACCCTGTTACAAGTACCACACCATCTTGATTATTGTTGCATTGTAATAAGGTTGCTTTAGTTATTGCAGGCCCCTTGCAATTCCATATAAATTTTAGAATCAAATTATCAATTTCTACAAAGAAGACAGCTAGGATTCTGATAGGGATTGCATCAAGTTTGTAGATAAATTTGGAGACTATTGCTATCCTAACAATAATAAGCCTTCTCATACATGAACATGAGCTGTTTTTTCATTTATTTAGACATTTAAAAATTTTTTTAGCAATATTTGTAGTTTTCAGTGTACACATCTTGCATATTTTTCTTAAATTTATTCCTAATTATTTTTTGATGCTATTGGAAATGAAATTACTTTCTTAATTTTTGGATTGTTCATTGCAAGTGTATAGAAATCCTGCTGATTTGTGTGCACTGATGTGTCCTGCAGCCTTGACCAACTCACTTATTAGTTCTAATCGTTTTTTAGTGGATCACTTAGGATTTTCTATATACATTAACATGTGCTGTAGAGATAGTTTTGCATCATTTTTCACAGTCTAGATGCTTTTTAATTCTCTTCCTTTCCCAACTGCTCTGACTAGTACCTCACATACAATGTTGAATAGAAAAGCCAAGAGCAGACATTCTTGACTTGTTTGTGACCTTATGAAGAAAGCATCCAGATTTTCACTATTAAGTGTGAGGTCTCTTATGGATTTTTCACAGGTGACTTTCACAAGGTAAGAAAGTTTCCTTCTATTTCTAGTTTGCTTAGTGTTTTATCATGAAGGTGTGTTATGTTTCATCAATATGCTTTCTGTAGCTGTTTAGACAATATCATACTTTTGGTTTCTTATTTTGTTTACATGATTTTTCAGATGTTAAATTTCCCTTGCATCTTTGGGATAGATCTCACTTGGTTATAATGTGTTATTCTGTTTCTATGTTGCTAGACATGATTAGCTAGTATTGTGTTGAAGATTTCTGTCCTCTATAAACATAAGAGATAATGGTGGCCAGGCACGGTGGCTCACGCCTGTAATCCCAGCACTTTGGGAGGCCGAGGTGGGCGGATCACGAGGTCAGGAGATCGAGACCATCCTGGCTAACATGGTGAAACCCTGTCTCTACTAAAAATGCAAAAAATTAGCCTGGAGTGGTGGCAGGCTCCTGTAGTCCCAGCTACTCAGGAGGCTAAGGCAGGAGAATGGCATGAACCCTGGAGGCGGAGCTTGCAGTGAGCTGAGATCGTGCCACTGCACTCCAGCCTGGGTGACAGAGAGAGACTCTATCTCAAAAAAAAAAAAAAGGAGATAATGGTTTGTAGATTTTTTTTTTTCTTTTATTATTATTATTATTATTATTATACTTTAGGTTTTATGGTACATGTGCGCAATGTGCAGGTAAGTTACATATGTATACATGTGCCATGCTGGTGCGCTGCGCCCACCAACTCGTCATCTCGCATTAGGTATATCTCCCAATGCTATCCCTCCCCACTCCCCCCACCCCACAACAGTCCCCAGAGTGTGATGTTCCCCTTCCTGTGTCCATGTGTTCTCATTGTTCAATTCCCACCTATGAGTGAGAATATGCGGTGTTTGGTTTTTTGTTCTTGCGATAGTTTACTGAGAATGATGATTTCCAATTTCATCCATGTCCCTACAAAGGACGTGAACTCATCATTTTTTATGGCTGCATAGTATTCCATGGTGTATATGTGCCACATTTTCTTAATCCAGTCTATCATTGTTGGACATTTGGGTTGGTTCCAAGTCTTTGCTATTGTGAATAATGCGGCAATAAACATACGTGTGCATGTGTCTTTATAGCAGCATGATTTATAGTCCTTTGGGTATATACCCAGTAATGGGATGGCTGGGTCGAATGGAATTTGTAGTTCTAGATCCCTGAGGAATCGCCACACTGACTTCCACAAGGGTTGAACTAGTTTACAGTCCCACCAACAGTGTAAAAGTGTTCCTATTTCTCCACATCCTCTCCAGCACCTGTTGTTTCCTGACTTTTTAATGATTGCCATTCTAACTGGTGTGAGATGGTATCTCATTGTGGTTTTGATTTGCATTTCTCTAATGGCCAGTGATGGTGAGCATTTTTTCATGTGTTTTTTGGCTGCATAAATGTCTTCTTTTGAGAAGTGTCTGTTCATGTCCTTCGCCCACTTTTTGATGGGGTTGTTTGTTTTTTTCTTGTAAATTTGTTGGAGTTCATTGTAGATTCTGGATATTAGCCCTTTGTCAGATGAGTAGGTTGCAAAAATTTTCTCCCATTTTGTAGGTTGCCTGTTCACTCTGATGGTAGTTTCTTTTGCTGTGCAGAAGCTCTTGAGTTTAATTAGATCCCATTTGTCAATTTTGGCTTTTGTTGCCATTGCTTTTGGTGTTTTAGACATGAAGTCCTTGCCCATGCCTATGTCCTGAATGGTAATGCCTAGGTTTTCTTCTAGGGTTTTTATGGTTTTAGGTCTAACATTTAAGTCTTTAATCCATCTTGAATTGATTTTTGTATAAGGTGTAAGGAAGGGATCCAGTTTCAGCTTTCTACATATGGCTAGCCAGTTTTCCCAGCACCATTTATTAAATAGGGAATCCTTTCCCCATTTCTTGTTTTTGTCAGGTTTGTCAAAGATCAGATACTTGTAGATATGTGGCATTAATTCTGACGGCTCTGTTCTGTTCCATTGATCTATATCTCTGTTTTGGTACCAGTACCATGCTGTTTTGGTTACTGTAGCCTTGTAGTATAGTTTGAAGTCAGGTAGTGTGATGCCTCCAGCTTTGTTCTTTTGGCTTAGGATTGACTTGGCGATGCGGGCTCTTTTTTGGTTCCATATGAACTTTAGAGTAGTTTTTTCCAATTCTGTGAAGAAAGTCATTGGTAGCTTGATGGGGATGGCATTGAATCTGTAAATTACCTTGGGAAGGATGGCCATTTTCATGATATTGATTCTTCCTACCCATGAGCATGGAATGTTCTTCCATTTGTTTGTATCCTCTTTTATTTCCTTGAGCAGTGGTTTGTAGTTCTCCTTGAAGAGGTCTTTCACATCCCTTGTAAGTTGGATTCCTAGGTATTTTATTCTCTTTGAAGCAATTGTGAATGGGAGTTCACTCATGATTTGGCTCTCTGTTTGTCTGTTATTGATGTATAAGAATGCTTGTGATTTTTGCACATTGATTTTGTATCCTGAGACTTTGCTGAAGTTGCTTATCAGCTTAAGGAGATTTTGGGCTGAGACAATGGGGTTTTCTAGATATACTATCATGTCATCTGCAAACAGGGACAATTTGACTTCCTCTTTTCCTAATTGAATACCCTTGATTTCCTTCTCCTGCCTAATTGCCCTGGCCAGAACTTCCAACACTATGTTGAATAGAAGTGGTGAGAGAGGGCATCCCTGTCTTGTGCCAGTTTTCAAAGGGAATGCTTCCAGTTTTTGCCCATTCAGTATGATATTGGCTGTGGGTTTGTCATAAATAGCTCTTATTATTTTGAGATACGTCCCATCAATTCCTAATTTATTGAGAGTTTTTAGCATGAAGGGTTGTTGAATTTTGTCAAAGGCCTTTTCTGCATCTATTGAGATAATCATGTGGTTTTTGTCTTTCGTTCTGTTTATATGCTGGATTACATTTATTGATTTGCGTATATTGAACCAGCCTTGCATCCCAGGGATGAAGCCCACTTGATCATGGTGGATAAGCTTTTTGATGTGCTGCTGGATTCTGTTTGCCAGTATTTTATTGAGGATTTTTGCATCAATGTTCATCAAGGATATTGGTCTAAAATTCTCTTTTTTTGTTGTGTCTCTGCCAGGCTTTGGTATCAGGATGATGCTGGCCTCATAAAATGAGTTAGGGAGGATTCCCTCTTTTTCTATTGATTGGAATAGTTTCAGAAGGAATGGTACCAGCTCCTCCTTGTACCTCTGGTAGAATTCGGCTGTGAACCCATCTGGTCCTGGACTTTTTTTGGTTGGTAAGCTATTGATTATTGCCACAATTTCAGCTCCTGTTATTGGTCTATTCAGAGATTCGACTTCTTCCTGGTTTAGTCTTGGGAGGGTGTATGTGTTGAGGAATTTATCCATTTCTTCCAGATTTTCTAGTTTATTTGCGTAGAGGTGTTTGTAATATTCTCTGATGGTAGTTTGTATTTCTGTGGGATTGGTGGTGATATCCCCTTTATCATTTTTTATTGCATCTATTTGATTCTTCTCTCTTTTTTTCTTTATTAATCTTGCTAGCGGTCTATCAATTTTGTTGATCCTTTCAAAAAACCAGCTCCTGGATTCATTTATTTTTTGAAGGGTTTTTTGTGTCTCTATTTCCTTCAGTTCTGCTCTGATTTTAGTTATTTCTTGCCTTCTGCTAGCTTTTGAGTGTGTTTGCTCTTGCTTTTCTAGTTCTTTTAATTGTGATGTTAGGGTTTCAATTTTGGATCTTTCCTGCTTTCTCTTGTGGGCATTTAGTGCTATAAATTTCCCTCTACACACTGCTTTGAATGCATCCCAGAGATTCTGGTATGTTGTGTCTTGGTTCTCGTTGGTTTCAAAGAACATCTTTATTTCTGCCTTCATTTCGTTATGTACCCAGTAGTCATTCAGGAGCAGGTTGTTCAGTTTCCATGTAGTTGAGCGGTTTTGAGTGAGATTCTTAATCCTGAGTTCTAGCTTGATTGCACTGTGATCTGAGAGACAGTTTGTTAGAATTTCTGTTCTTTTACATTTGCTGAGGAGAGCTTTACTTCCAAATATGTGGTCAGTTTTGGAATAGGTGTGGTGTGGTGCTGAAAAAAATGTATATTCTGTTGATTTGGGGTGGAGAGTTCTGTAGATGTCTATTAGGTCCACTTGGTGCAGAGCTGAGTTCAATTCCTGGGTATCCTTGTTGACTTTCTGTCTCGTTGATCTGTCTAATGTTGATAGTGGGGTGTTAAAGTCTCCCATTATTAATGTGTGGGAGTCTAAGTCTCTTTGTAGGTCACTCAGGACTTGCTTTATGAATCTGGGTGCTCCTGTATTGGGTGCATATATATTTAGGATAGTTAGCTCTTCTTGTTGAATTAATCCCTTTACCATTATGTAATGGCCTTCTTTGTCTCTTTTGATCTTTGTTGGTTTAAAGTCTGTTTTATCAGAGACTAGGATTGCAACCCCTGCCTTTTTTTGTTTTCCATTTGCTTGGTAGATCTTCCTCCATCCTTTTATTTTGAGCCTATGTGTGTCTCTGCACGTGAGATGGGTTTCCTGAATACAGCACACTGATGGGTCTTGAGTCTTTATCCAGTTTGCCAGTCTGTGTCTTTTAATTGGAGCATTTAGTCCATTTACATTTAAAGTTAATATTGTTATGTGTGAATTTGATCCTGTCATTATGATGTTAGCTGGCTATTTTGCTCGTTAGTTGATGCAGTCTCTTCCTAGTCTCAATGTTCTTTACATTTCGGTATGATTTTGCAGTGGCTGGTACCGGTTGTGCCTTTCCATGTTTAGCGCTTCCTTCAGGAGCTCTTTTAGGGCAGGCCTGGTGGTGACAAAATCTCTCAGCATTTGCTTGTGTGTAAAGTATTTTATTTCTCCTTCACTTATGAAGCTTAGTTTGGCAGGATATGAAATTCTGGGTTGAAAATTCTTTTCTTTAAGAATGTTGAATATTGGCCCCCACTCTCTTCTGGCTTGTAGGGTTTCTGCCGAGAGATCCGCTGTTAGTCTGATGGGCTTCCCTTTGATGGTAACCCGACCTTTCTCTCTGGCTGCCCTTAACATTTTTTCCTTCATTTCAACTTTGGTGAATCTGACAATTATGTGTCTTGGAGTTGCTCTTCTCGAGGAGTATCTTTGTGGCGTTCTCTGTATTTCCTGAATCTGAATGTTGGCCTGCCTTGCTAGATTGGGGAAGTTCTCCTGGATAATATCCTGCAGAGTGTTTTCCAACTTGTTTCCATTCTCCCCGTCACTTTCAGGTACACCAATCAGACGTAGATTTGGTCTTTTCACATAGTCCCACATTTCTTGGAGGCTTTGCTCGTTTCTTTTTATTCTTTTTTCTCTAAACTTCCCTTCTCACTTCATTTCATTCATTTCATCTTCCAGGGCTGATACCCTTTCTTCCATTTGATCGCATCGGCTCCTGAGGCTTCTGCATTCTTCACGTAGTTCTCGAGCCTTGGTTTTCAGCTCCATCAGCTCCTTTAAGCACTTCTCTGTATTGGTTATTCTAGTTATACATTCTTCTAAATTTTTTTCAAAGTTTTCAACTTCTTTGCCTTTGGTTTGAATATCCTCCCGTAGCTCGGAGTAATTTGATCGTCTGAAGCCTTCTTCTCTCAGCTCGTCAAAGTCATTCTCCGTCCAGCTTTGTTCCGTTGCTGGTGAGGAACTGCGTTCCTTTGGAGAAGGAGAGGTACTCTGGTTTTTAGAGTTTCCAGTTTTTCTGCTCTGTTTTTTCCCCATCTTTGTGGTTTTATCTACTTTTGGTCTTTGATGATGGTGATGTACAGATGGGTTTTTGGTGTGGATGTCCTTTCTGTTAGTTTTCCTTCTAACAGACAGAACCCTTAGCTGCAGGTCTGTTGGAGTACCTGGCCGGCCGTGTGAGGTGTCAGTCTGCCCCTGCTGGGGGGTGCCTCCCAGTTAGGCTGCTCGGGGGTCAGGGGTCAGGGACCCACTTGAGGAGGCAGTCAGCCCGTTCTCAGATCTCCAGCTGCGTGCTGGGAGAACCACTGCTCTCCTCACAGCTGTCAGACAGGGACATTTAAGTCTGCAGAGGTTACTGCTGTCTTTTTGTTTGTCTGTGTCCTGCCCCCAGAGGTGGAGCCTACAGAGGCAGGCAGGCCTCCTTGAGCTGTGGTGGGCTCCACCCAGTTCAAGCTTCCAGGCTGCTTTGTTTACCTAAGCGAGCCTGGGCAATGGCGGGCGCCCCTCCCCCAGCCTCGCTGCCGACTTGCTGTTTGATCTCAGACTGCTGTGCTAGCAATCAGCGAGACTCCGTGGGCGTAGGACCCTCTGAGCCAGGTGCAGGCTATACTCTCCTGGGGCACCGTTTCCTAAGGCCGTTGGAAAAGCACAGTATTCGGGTGGGAGTGGCCCGATTTTCCAGGTGCCGTCTGTCACCCCTAGAAGGGGAACTCCCTGACCCCTTGCGCTTCCCGAGTGAGGCAATGCCTCGCCCCTGCTTCGGCTGGCGCACGGTGCGCTCACCCACTGAACTGCGCCCACTGTCTGGCACTCCCTAGTGAGATGAACACGGTACCTCAGATGGAAATGCAGAAATCACCCGTCTTCTGCGTCGCTCGCGCTGGGAGCTGTAGACCGGAGCTGTTCCTATTCGGCCATCTTGGCTCCTCCCTCTAGATTTTTTTTTTTTTTTTTATCATGGTATCTTTGTGTAGTTTTGGTATCAGGATAACACTGGTTTCATATCATTTGTTGGGAAGTGTTCCATTCTCTTCTACTGTTTGGAAGAGCTTTTGAAGAATTAATGTTAATTATTTAAGTGTTTGATAGAAATAACCAGTGAGCCTTGAATCAGTTTCGGTAGTTTATCTCTTTTTAATAATTTGTTTATTTTATCTAATTTGTCTAATTTATAGCCATGAATTTTTCATAGTATTTATTTATAATTCCTCTTATTTGTGCAAGGTTGTTGGTATTGTTTTCTCTTTCATTTCTGTTTCTAGTAATTTGAGATTTTGCACTGTGTTCCTTGGTTAAACTAGCTAATAGTTTGCTGATTTTGTTAATCTTTTCAAAGAACTAGCTTTTGGTTTCATTAATTTTATTTTGTTTTTCCATTCTCTATTTTGTTAATTTCTGCCATAGTTTTTATTCTATCCTTATTTTTGATTTAGGTTTAATTTTTTCTTTTATTTTTCTCAGATTAGTGATTTGAGATTTTTTTTTAAATGTAGACATTTTAGAGCTATAAGTTATCCTCTACACACTGCTTTGCTGGTATCACAAAAATTTTGGTATGCTGTATAATAATTATTATTAATATCATTAGTGCTTTCTAATTTTTCACTTAATTTCTTCTTTGAAATTCTAAAGTGTGTTTAATTTTTATATAATTAATAATTTTTCTAATTTCCTTCTATTATTTTCTTATTGCATTCCACTATAGTATGAAAATATATTTTGCATAATTTTATTATTTTAAATATTTATTGAGGTTTATTTTATGAGCTAGCACATGGCTTATCCTGGAGAGTGTTTCATGTGCTTTTGAGTAGAAGGTATGTTTTGCTGTGATTGGTTAAAAAATTACCTAGATACTTATTAAGTTTAGTTGGCTTAAAGTGTTTTCCCGTTTCTCAATTTTATTTTTTATATTCTGCCTCATTGATCTCTTACTTATTGACAGGGTGATATTGAAGTGCCTATTGTTG
Organism: Pongo abelii; assembly: GCF_028885655.2. Classification (NCBI taxonomy): domain Eukaryota; kingdom Metazoa; phylum Chordata; class Mammalia; order Primates; family Hominidae; genus Pongo; species Pongo abelii. The sequence continues at coordinate 25,613,995 of NC_071996.2, read as the reverse complement.
GAATGTCTATTTTTCACTTTGTTTATGTCAGTTTTTGGTTCATAATTTTGGGACTCTGTTGTAAGGTGCATATATGTTGATAATTGTTATATTGTCCTGATAGATTGATCATTTTATTACTATTAAATGGTCCTCTTTATCTCTGATGATATATTTTTATTTAAATGTCTATTTTGCCTGAAATTAATATAACAATTTCAGCTTACTTGTATTTGTTGTTTCTACAGTATATATGTGTATATTTATAATATTTCAGATTTTATTTTCAATGTATGATTGATAGTATATAGCTGAATCATATTTTTAAAAAATATCCATTCTACCTTTTGGTTAGATTTTTAAACCATTTACTTTTAATGTTATTATTGATATAGATGGATTTACGTTTGCCATTTTACATTTTGTTTTCATCGTAGTAAAAATAAAATAATGTTCTACTACCTAGAGCATGGCACATCAAAGCAGCTGTCTTCTGCACTAATTTTTGATGTAATATTTATTATAATAAAGGTTTGCATGTGTGTGTGTCTGTTTTAGGTTGGTTACTTTCATCTTTATTTTTTTCATTTTGGTGCCAAAAAAGTATTGTTTAAATTACCATGGCCTAGAAGTATGTCTGAGTAGTTGGTAAGGTAACTTTAGTGAGATTACACTCATTATTTATGTCTAATTATTCCATATATATTTCATAAAAGAATTTCTCAAATCCACAATATATTCATTGGGGATTTTATTGGAAGGACATTAAATTATAGATTAAGTTGATATAGAACTGACATCTTTATAACATTAAACCCTCTTATACACAAACACAGTATAATCTCTCTGGTTATAGGTTTTTGTATATGTGAATAGATTTTAAAAGTTTCTTTAGGCTAAGCATGGTGATTCACACCTGTAATCCCAGCACTTTGGGAGGCCAAAGCAGGTGGATCACTTGAGGCCAGGAGTTCGAGACCAGCTTGGCCAACATGATACAACCCTGTCTCTACTAAAAATACAAAAATTATCCAGGCATGGTGGCACATCCCAGTAATCCCAGCTACTTGGGTAGCTGAGGCAGAAGAATCACTTGAACCCAGGAGGCAGAGGCTGCAGTCAGCCAAGATTGGCCACTGCAGTCCAGCCTGGGTGACAGAGCAAGACTCTGTCTCAAAAAAAATACCAACAAAAAACAAAAAATGAAAACAAACAAAGAAACAAACTTTTCTTCATAGAGGCCTTATCCTCTTTCTCTTGTTGATAGGTTAATTCCTTAATAATATAGTGATTGTTTTATTGTTGATATTGAATATAGTATTCAATTATAATTTTCCTTTTTCATTATGGTTATTGAGAAACACTTAAGAATTTTAGAGGTTATTTTGTTACCTAGCAATCTTGCTGAATTTTTAAATTAGCTCTAATATCTTGTCAACGTGACCATATAATCTGCATATACAGTAATTTTATTTTTCTTTCAATTTCTATAATTTTATTCTCTCCTATTAAAGACATTCTTATTTTACTACTTACTTTAAATGAAATGATTCTTCAGCTTCTGCATTACATGTGATGTTTGCTGTAAGGTTTTCATAAATAGCATTTATCAGGTTAAGAAAATTCCCTTCTATTTCTACTTATCTTTAGATATTTTAAATTTGGGAATATGTATTGAAGTTATTGAATGTCATTTTGACCTCTGTGATGTGATTTTGTGTTTTTCTACTTTAACCTGTTAATTTCATGACATAAAATGATTGATAAGAATGTAATAATTTATTTGATTCTGCATTCCTGAGAAAAATCTACATGAAATTACATTTTGCTTCATATACTCATGGTTTGCATCAACTAATATATTATTTAAAATTTTTGCATCTATGCTCAAAAGAAAAATGAGTCTGTATTTTTTATCTTTGCATTTTATTATCTCATCTAAGTGTTAAGCATTATTAATATCATTTAAAAAGCTGAGAATTTTCATTGTTTTTCTAGTTTGGGAAGAACTCATTTGTGAGTGTGACTTTGTTTTTTGAAGTATGGGAGAATCTACTTGTAAGCCATTTAGACCTGGAAATTTTAGAGGTAGGGTGGTGGTGGAGGATTGCTGATGATCACTTCATGTTTTTATGGCTTTTATTAACTTAGTTTTTAAATCCATTCTCTATTCCTTTTTGTGACAATTCTGGCAGTCTCTTATTCCTAATTTATTCCTTATTTATTCCTGTTAAATGCATTTTTGGGTTGTGGCTTATTTTTTTTTCCAAAATGTTCTATTATTTTAAGATTGCTTCTATATTTGTGTTTAGTTTTCTCTGTCTCTCTGTCTTTCTGGCTTTTGCTTTTTTGCTTTTTTAGTAACTCTTCTCTCTGTTGTTATTGCTTTTTATGCTTACTTGTTTTTAAATGATCTGTGCTTTCAGAGGTTTATCTTATTAAATGTAGTGATCATTTGTATTGTTTTGCTGTTTTCTAATTCATGGATTTGTGATATATTTCTTGATCTCTTTTCTAATTTCTTTAAATTTATGTTTATGGTTTATTTGCTTTGTTAATGCAAATACTCAAGCTCATTTATTTTTTATCTTTTTTTCTTTCTCTCTCTCTTTCCCTCCCTCCCTCCCTCCCTCCCTCCCTTCCTTCCTTCCTTCCTTTCTTTCTTTTTGTGAGATAGGATCTCACTCTGTTGCCCAGACTGGAGTGAAGTGGTGAGATCATGGCTCACTGTAGCCTCGACCTCCTGGGCTCAAGCAATCCTTCTGCCTCTGCCTATCAAAGTGTTGGGATTTCAAGTGTTAGCCACTGCACCCAGCATTTTTTTTTAAATAAACACATTTAGAATCACTGTTTTTCCCACTAAATAAACATTCTGATATTTTGAAATTTAACTATCTTGCATGAAGTACTTAATACTCTCAAGATTTCACCTTTAACCCACTGGTTAGATGAAAGTATGATTTTAAATTTTCCAAACTTGAAAATGGTTTTTGTTATCTATTTGGCACTGATTTTCAGGTTAATTGGATTGTTGTCAGAAAAAAAAGTTTGTACATTAAAATGTATTGAGATTTCCTGTATGAATTATTTCACTATTCTACATGCTTTTGTGAGAAATACAGAGTCTTAATGAATAGTACAAGAACTGTAAAATGTATCCACTAGATTATACTTGATAAGCATGCTGCTCAAATCTATAAACTAGCATAATTTTGAGAATAGTGTGTTTTGGGATGTGTGTATGTGAATATGTTTACATGTGTGTGTAAAAATTCTGACTACATTTGTAGCTCATGTATTTTCCTTATTTTGTTGTTTGATATGTTACATAGTTTAAGGCTACAAAATTATGTAATGTAAGGTTATGAATATTGTATCTTCTTGGTATCATTTTTTCCCTAAGTCACTATGCACTATTTTTTGTCATATTTTCATTTTTATTTGAATACTATTTTGTCATTATAAAACGACTAGCTTGTATTATTTTAACATTTGTTAATTATATTTTTCCCATCTCTTTGTTTTCAATCTTGCCACATTTTCTTCATCTTTTAAATATATATTATTAGTTCTATTTTATTAAAACTAATAAATGTGTCTTTTACTTGGTTAATCTATCTATATATGTATATCATAAAAACAGATAAAAGTGAACTTATTTCTTCCACTTTTTCTCATATTTTATAATTAGTATGCTTTCTCTTTGCTTTGTTTTATTTCTTTTTCCGACTATTGTTAGGTAGATTTATTTTCTTTCTTTTTCTTTTTCTACCTATTTCTATTTCTACCTGTAAATTGTGCCTAATTTATTAAGGCATGTATGTATACACATTTTGCCCAGTTATTGAAGGTTATTAATACTATATACTGTCCTAGGGGAAAAGCAATAGTTTTATAATGCTTTGCCACTCTCTTATCGTTACCTCCCCAAACCATCAATTTAAATGACAGTTTTGCCTGAAGTTTTCATCTCAAATTGTTGCAGATATTCATGATGAGGTTATATTTTTCCTGTAGTCAAAAAAATACCTTGCGTTTGTGCTTTGTGGGTTCTAAGACACATTTAAAAATAACACTTGTAACTTTTAAATAAGTATCCCTCAGAATACAAATGTGGGAAGAGAGCATGTTGTCATAGTTTGATCTTTTTTTTCTTGGTGGCACAAAATGCTGCATCACTCAATATCATCTGTTGTTCAATTAAAATGGTAATTTCTTTCCCAATTTTTGATTCTCCTTCTTCTTGTCTTCTCATGGAATCATTTATTACATTACTGTAACTCTTCTCCCAAAAGTTCTATTAGAGAAAGTCTCTGTATTATGCATTTTCTGGGACCTTGCATGACTTTGCAGGGGATGTCTCAAGTCTCCTAAAAAGCTTGGCACTCTTCGAACTCTCACTAAAAAAAATTAGAGAGTGCCAAGCTTATTTTAAGAGAATTGAAATCTAATATCTTTTAAAAACACAAATATTAACTTAAAAATATATTATTATTCATTTGTCACTAGTTCTTCTCTTTAGACAGTTTGACACTTTTGCTTTTACATTTTTCTTAGCTTTTTTTTTTAATACTTTTCATTCTTTATTTCCTCATGCTGCTTTTGGAAAGATATTCTTAATCCTACTTTTAAGCTCACTAATTTTGATTTTGAACCCATCTGTTCTATAATTCAACCTATTATTATCAGTTTCAGCACTTTTTTTCAAGCATAAAATAAACAAATTTTATCTTAAAGATGAGAACTTAATGACTTGTGTGACCAAAATGTAGCAGTCTTCAGCTGTAGTACCAGCAGGGCTCAGATCTAATCTTCATGTGTAGACTTTATGCTCAGGCTGACTTCAATAATGGTAGAGAAATGGTTTTAGGCTTCATAGCACATCACCCAGAGAAAGTGAGAAGCATCTATGTTCCACAAGTCCCTGGAGGAATCTGACAGTCACATTGATTTGGCCACTTTAGATTACATGCCAATGCACAAAACAGTCACTGTAGCAAGGGAGACAACACATATTTGTTAGTTATCCAAGGCCATGTTCTTTGAAAACCACACATAAGCCAGTAGGAATCATGGGCCACTGGGCATGGGAGACATTGTGTGCTAGAGAGGCAGCTAATTGGTGTTCATGAATTCTTTCAAAAACGTTATTTTTCGTGTCCAGTATCTCCCAACTGTTTCTTATCCATAACAACTTGTCCTACTTGATATTTGCAGGTGCCTCTATATCTTTCTTAAATACTGTTTGTTTAAAATCCCTCCTCCAATACTCACCTCTTGTGTTATAGATAGGCCCCTTTTTGCTTTTCTTTCTCAATGCTTGAGTTTTATCAATACTGTAAGATTGTTTTTGTCCCAAGCTCAAGTTTGTTTTCTTGAGTCTGCTTGCTCTCTAGACTTTTCCTCGTCTCTCTTGGTAAAAGTGGGGGCTGAAGAGCAAGACAGATGTCTGAAACAAGTACTCTAATATGAGCTTCAACCATTTCAATTTTTCATGGAATGTTTTTGCACCCAAGGTGTCTTCTTCTTAGGTCCCAAAGCACTACTTTTGTCTGATAACACCCATCTTTAGTCTCAATTGCCAGGTCCAAGATAAATGGTATAGCTATATAACAGCTGCTCTGTGTGTATCTATTCTTTTCATAGCCTTGTTCTGTCATTGTCTTCCTGCATCTGGGTGACACTACTGCTCTCACACCAGGAACATGTACAAGGTGGACCTTCAGGTAATATCATACCCCTGTACTTATTTGTATAACTCACTATTCTTAGTGTTTACCTGGCCAGCAACAACAACCAGTGTGCTCACATACCATGTGAGAACATCCATAGGGGTGTGAGCGTGTGGGGCATCAATCAGCTCATGCCCAGGGTGCTCTGTCAGAATGCAAAGGATGTAGCTCCAAACTGCTACAGGTTTCCTACCCCAGCTGGGCTCAGGCCCTATTCGGGTCTCTTAGGCCCTAGCTCTGTTCTTCTCCCAGCCACCATTTTTCTGTATAGTGAGACCCACGTATCTTCAGTTTTCCAATTATTTCTGTTTTCTTCTAGTTTACATCCATTCTGACACCTTATATTTTTATTTTCTAATGTCTCCAGGCTTGCCGTGAGGGACAGCGCAGGCAGATGTAGCAAAATTTGCCATTTTGATCCAAATTGTAAGCTGCCCTTTATCCTTTCCTGATAAACTTGGATCTCGTCTATCATTTATACCTTCTCTTCCCACTGACATGATGGATGAGTTTGACTTCTTATCACTCCATGGGAGGTGATACTTATAAGAAGACTCCTTTACTCAGAGAAAGGGAAAAACATAATGATGTGAAATTTTAGGCACAAATACAAGACATACTATTATGGGATAACTGTGACTTCTAAATCTCACATTTAGGTAGGAGAATACCTACAGCATTTGCTGGTAAGACCATCTGGCCATAACATATAATGACATCTAATGAAAAGAATTGTTTTTCTTTTTCTTGATATTGGACATTTTGAAAGTAAACGAATAAAATTTGGAGGATCTTCTTATGACCCCTGAATAACATCCAACAAGGGCAATGATAAAGAGTTTTGATCATAAGAGTGAACTGAAATTTGCAGCCAGAAAAAGTTAATATGCTTGTAATATAATACTAGAGAATGTTATACCAAACGTAAAATGTGTTGCTATTTCCTATTCTCATTGTTGATTTACTTTTAAAAATTTATTCTCCTTGTTGCTGATATTTAAAGTCAGTTCCTTCAGTAAATTATTAAAATAAATGCGATGTAGAAATGAATTCTATGACTTTTTGTTTCAACAAATGAAAGTCTATTTGATTTTCAAGTTTTATATTAGGTTGAAGATGCAAGTTGCATTAGTTAATGGAGTAGTATGAAGATTTGCAGGATATTTTGGTGACAGCAATTTTGTCAAAGGTTTTGTGTGTTTTTTCCTTCTTTGTTCTGATCTATATATGCATACACATTTAGAATATTATATCAGGAAGTGTAAAAATAAGCCATATAAATTACTTTATTCTTTTTCATTTCTCATTTGCAGTTTAACCCCCTCTAATCCTTTCCATGAAGATTACTCAATCAAATTAGTTTACTTACTTGCTTTCTTTCCAGCATGCTTTGTGCTTTCCTTCTCCATTAATTTCTTCATGAGAGTTTTGAGCAGGGAACACCTTTATTCCTTTTTACCTAAATTTTAGTCATGTCTCACTTCCCTCCATTTCCCTCCCTTCTCAGAAACTTTTCCACAGCATTCTAACTCCTCTAACTCATTGTGACATCGTTCTTATCTCAGTTCCCAAAATTTCTTATGGCCATTCTAAACTCATCACTGGCATAACATGCTCTCACACCTTATGGTGGGGAGCCTGTGGTCTGAGTGATTATGCCGGGGGGACAAGTGTTGTGGTAAGAGGAAGATAGACAAGAAAAGCTCGAAGAAGTACCCTTTGATTAAAAAATGCAAAGTCAAATCAGTAGTCAATCAAATGGAGAAGACTGAGGCATAAGATATTGAGACAAAATCGGAGATGACAAAAATAAAGTAGAAAAGGTAGAATAGTGGTGTGAGTAGGGAAAGATAGGGTAACTCAGATTAATTTAGAAATTATGATCTAACATCATATACATTTTATTGTATAACATTTGTTACTTACACATGTAATTGTATGCTCAGAGGTTGCTTTCTCGGAGACTATAAACATCATGAGAGCAGAGATAATGTCGGTTGATTCAGGACTGTGATTCAGTGCCTAGAACAGTGCCTGTGTGGGGCTGCACCCATTAAAAAAGCATCAGAACCAGAAAAATCATGTTTAGTTAAAAGCAAAACAAAACTATCTTACTTCAAATATTATGACTTTATTGGCAGAAGAAACTAGTATACCTAGTACCTCACTTGATGGGTGCTTAATAAACATTGCTTCACTGTGATAAGCAGGAATTCAGCTCATCATAGAGGTCAAATGATTGCCTTATGCATCAAAACCACATGGAAAAACCAACTTCAGACTAAATCCAAAGCCACTTAGTAAATAGGAATCAGCATATCCACGGACTAAATGCCCTCTAATTTGTGTTGCCAACACAAATCTTCTGTTTGTTTGTATAAACACGATCCCATTTATGCCTACAGTGCCCTTATGTGTTCACATTTCTTGCTTGTTTTAATTTCAAAAAACTTTATTTTCAATTTTATTTCAATTTTCAAAAAACTTTAAGATTGTGACAAGATATAAAAACTTACCATCCAACAGAATCACAAACAAGACTCTAACTAATGACTTGAAAATTGCTCTTTCCTGTCATTTACAGGAGCCAAGGCTTTTGGTTGTAAGGATGCCAGCACCTCAACCCCTCTAGGGGAATATTACTCTCATCATTGTCATGACTGTGTGTTTGGGATGTGAGAAAAAAAAACATGGTTATGTCTGGTATGTGAAGATGAAAAGCAAGGTCAAGCTAGTGGGAACTCTGAAACATAAATAGTAATAGTGCAAGATGTTTTGTATCACCATTTAAAGAAATAGAGTTACACCAGCTACACTGATGATAATAAATAATTACGAATAACAAATAATAGAAACCCTAAAATTTTACCATTAAATGTTGACAATAATCGTGGTACAAAAACTAAAATGGTTGATATAGAATAATCTCAGTTGTGAAAACTAAAATGTTTTTGGCTAAGCATTTTTGAATTAAAGTTTTCAAACAATGCAAATAGTTACACAATGACAATATTGTCCCACTGCAGTGCCCTAGAAATGACCCAATACTGAGGTATCTTTCAGAATTTCTCATTCATCATTACAAAAATCATATGTACACATACACCACACCTTATGTACCTGTAGCTTGATTTTATTTTAAATACCATTTTACTTATATTTATAATTTCTTTAATGTTATATTGCTAGATATCTAGATTTATCTTGATTGTTTTAATTACAGAGAATGTGAGAAAATCTTTGCATTTAGACTTTTGTGCCCATGTATCTTTAGCATAAATTTCTATAAATTGAATAACTAGCTTACTGGGAATATGTAATTGAAATGGTAGATGTCATAACATTTCCTTGGGAAAAGTTTTATGTATTTCAGGTCACATTACTTAATAACAGGGCATTGGCACATAGATTTTTGTGTACCTCTTCAAAGATATATAAAAATTTTGATCTTTCACAGTTTAATCTGTGAAAAATGGCATGTTATTCATTAATTTCTGTTTATTTAGTTGTCAGTATAATTGTGCATGTTTTTACATGTGTATAAACCACTTTATTATTTGGGGAGTGAATATCATTTTTATGAAAATAGATTGGAGTCTTTTACATATTGCTATATATTTTCAAGAAATTTATTTTTCATCACACGAAAAAAGAAAAATAGAGTTCGGCCAGCTACACTGGTGAGAAGCAGAGGAAACCTGCCTAGAAGCAGAGGAAACCTCAGAAAACTTTGTCAGGGAAAAAAGGTAAAATGTGGAAGAAAAACAAAGGCATGTAGCTAAGTATGAAGAACTAAATTCACTTTCATAACTGTAAGGAGCCACACACCATCAAAGTACAAAGTAAAAAGACCAAAGAAGACTACCATATAAAGCAAGAGTATCTTTTTCTTTGTATTACAATAGTTAATTTTTTTTTTTTTTTTTTTTTTTTTGAGACAGGGTCTCTCTGTCGCCCAGGTTGGCGTGCAGTGGTGTGATCTAGGCTCACCGCAAGCTCCGCCTCCCAGGTTCACGCCATTCCCCTGCCTCAGCCTCCCGAGTAGCTGGGACTACAGGCATCCACCACCATGCCTGGCTAATTTTTTGTATTTTTAGTAAAGACAGGGTTTCACCGTGTTAGCCAGGATGGTCTTGATCTCCTGACCTCGTGATCTGCCCACCTTGGCCTCCCAAAGTGCTGGGATTACAGGCATGAGCCACCGTGCCTGGCCTACAATAGTTAATATTTTATATTTTAGATTGATGTAAAAATTTTGTTTTTGCCTCAAATTCTTCAGAAGTTATTCACTCCTACTTTTTCAAAACTATTTAAAACTCTCAAAAACATGATTAGTAACACATCCAAAAGCAACATAGAAATGACAAACACAAATTTAAACTCCAGTATATAAAAACGTATTATGCATTTCAAAATCACAAAGAGAGTGAATTTCAAATGTTTCATGACAAAAAATAATTATTTGAGGCCATGGATATGTTAATTGGCTCAATTATTCCACACTATATTCATAAATCATAAACCACTTTGTGGCCCATAAATTTATATATACAGCTATAATCTGTCCACTTATAATTAAAAATAAAAACTAAAAAAAAATTCAAATGATTTTCTTAAACTGTAAGAGAGCTGAAGATATCAAACTATAACACAGATGGAAGAACTATAAAATAAAAGCACTGCTGATCAGGCAGAACTGCACATAAGTGGAGGTGGAAGGACCAACACTATTCTGTCTTCATTATATATTGTATTCATCAATGCAAATTGATCTCAAAAAGCCTATAGGGTCATCTGTCCAGAGCTCTCCTGTACTTATTTGGTTCAAATAAATCAGAAAAAAAGACCTAAAGACTCAGATACACAATAACAGTAACAGAGTTTTAAGTATATTTGATGTTAACATGAAAAACTAAGAAAATGAAAATGATTAGCTTTTGTTGGTGAGGAGAAAGGAGAGGGATAGGAGAAGATCTATACTAATTTCTTTTTTCCTCTACCTATGGTATTAATAAATACTGTCTAAAGAAATAAAGACTTATAAATTCTGTCACATTTATTGCTGCATACTAGTTAATATAGTTTGGCTGTGTCCCCATCCAAATCTTAACTTGAATTGTATCTCCCAGAAATTCCAAATGTTGTGGGAGGGACCCAGAGGGAGGTAATTGAATCATGGTGGCCGGTCTTTCTTGTGTTATTCTTGTGGTGGTGGTGAAGTCTCACAAGATCTGATGGGTTTATTATCAGGGGTTTCTACTTTTGCTTCTTTTCTATTTTTCTCCTGCTGCTGCCATGTAACAAGTGCCTTTCACCTCCTGCCATGATTCTGAGGCCTCCCCAGTCTTGTGGAACTGTAGGTCCAATTAAACCACTTTTTATTCCCAGTTTCAGGTATGTCTTTATCAGCGCATGAAAACAAACTAATACAGTAAATTGTTACTAGTAGAGTGTAGTGTTGCTGAAAAAGATACCCAAAAATCTGAAAGCAACTTTGGAACTGGGTAACAGGCAGAGGTTGGAACAGTTTGGAAGGCTCAGAAGAAGACAGGAAAATGTGGGAAAATTTGGAACTTCCTAGAGAGTTGTTGAATGGCTTTGCCCAAAATGCCAATAGTGATATGGGCAATAAGGTCCAGGCTGAGGTGGTCTCAGATGGAGATGAGGAACTTGTTGGGAACTGAAGTAAAGGTAACTGTTGTTATGTTTTAGCAAAGAGACTTGTGGCATTTTGTGCCTACCCTAGAGATTTGTGGAACTTTGAGCTTAAGAAAGATGATTTAGGGTATCTGGTGGGAGAAATTTCTAAGCAGCAAAGCATTCAAGAGGAGACTTGGGTGCTATTAAAGGCATTCAGTTTTATAAGGGAAGCAGAGCATAAAAGTTTGGAAAATTTATAGCCTGATTATGAGATAGAAAAGAAAAACCCATTATCTGTGGAGAAATTCAGCCAGCTGCAGAAATTTGCATAAGTAGCAAGGAACCTAATGTTAATCCCCAAGACCATAGGGAAAATGTCTCCAGGCCATGTCAGTGACCCTCATGGCAGTCCCTCCCATCACAGGCCCAGAGGCTCAGGAGGAAAAAATGCTATCATGAGAGAGGCCCAGCATCCCCATGCTGTCTAGGACTTGGTGCCCTGTGTCCCAGCCAATCTAGCCATGGCTAATTGGGGCCAATGTAGAGCTCAGGCTGTGGCTTCAGAGGGTGGAAGGCCCAAGCCTTGGCAGCTTCCACATGGTGTTGAGCCTATGAGTTCACAGATGTCAAGAATTGAGATTTGGGAACCTCTGCCTAGATTTCAAAAGATATATGGAAATGCCTGGATGTTCAGGCAAAAGTTTGCTGCATGGGCGGGGTCCTCATGGAGAACCTCTGCTAGTGCAGTGTAGAAGGGAAATGTGGGATTGGAGCCCCCACACAGAGTCCCTACTGGGGCACTGCCTAGTGGAGCTGTGAGAAGAGGGCCACCATCCTCCAGAAACCAGAATAGTAGATCCACCAGCAGCTTGCACCATGTGCCTGGAAAAGCTGCAGACACTATTCTGATAATGTATAAAGAACTTTCAAATCCAGTAAAAACACAAATAACCCTTTTAGAAATGGAAAAATGACATGAGCTGCTATTTCACCAAAAGAGATATACAGATGCCAAATAAGCACATGAAAAGCTGTTCAACACTATTAGCCATTACAGAAATGCAAATTAAAACCACAAGAAGGTATCACTACACACTTGGCTAAAAGGCTAAAAAAATCAAAAAGTACTAACACCAAATGCTGACAAGGATTCAGAGAAACTTATGAGTGAAGTTTCAAGGCTGAAACATTATGGGCATTTTGCATTTTGCTTGATATTCTCAAAAATATTTTATCAGTTATATTATCACCAATAGTAGAGGAGAGCCAAAATTTCCCCAAATCTTGAAAACTGGATTCTACCATATTTTATTCATTATTTTTTAGTAAAGAATTATTTGGGGCTGGGCACGGTGGCTCATACCTCCATTCCCAGCATTTTGGAAGGCCAAGGCGGGTAGATCACCTGAGGTCAGGAGTTCAAGCCCAGCCTGGCCAACACAGTAAAATCCCATCTCTACTAAAAAAAAATACAAAAATTAGCCAGGTGTAGTGGCAGTCACCTGCAATCCAAGCTACTTGGCAGATTGAGGCAGGAGAATTGCTTGAACCTGGGAGGTGGAAGTTGCAGTGAGCCAAGATCACACCATTGAACTCCAACCTGGGTAACAAGTGCAAGACTCCATCTCAAAAAAAAAATTGCTTATTTTTATAATCGGCTTTTCAAATTATGAATATTGGTGAAAACTCTTTATATATATAAGTGTCACAGGATCCTTAGGGTGATGCTTTGCTGGCTGGAAACCTCTGTGGCCAGCAGTGCTTATGCCTGAGTTTTGCTCATGCCCACTGGGCTAGTTCTGCCCACTCTGCCTGGCAGGCTGCAACTTGGCTCATGGTATGGGCTTGGATTCCATAACTGCCAATGGCGAGCCAGGCATAGCGCAGCTTGGGGTGTGTAAGTGAGTGAGTATGGGGTCCGGCCACTGCACACTGCCAGGTGTGCTTGCTGTGGTGGGGCAGCTCCAGGCATCAGCATAGGTGCTGGCTCTGTGCAAGGCTGAAGTTGAAACAGGAGTACCACAAGGGGCTTCCACTGAGGAGGCCAAAGAAGTTCATGGTGGCCGAAAGCTTGAAGACACCAGGAACCACAGAGCCCCAAAGAGGATGTTACAGCATGTCCCAGCCCTGAGGTCTGAGCTCCCAGAAGGGTCACAGCTCTTCTCACTGCCCATAGCGTGATGAGCAGAGGAGCATGTTTTGGGTGGGGGTGGGGGCATGTTTCAGCCTGTTTGTATTATAGCTCTTTTAGTCTCATTGCCCTGTTTCAGCAATGCTTCCCATCAAGTGGAGCAGCTGCCCGGAGTCAGCAGAGGGCAGGAGGGCTATAGTGTTATAGCTCTGCCTTGGGGAATGCCAAGGTCTGGGCCCCCAGAACAGTCACCACTCTTCACTCCTGCAGTCCAGGAGTGTGTCACCACCTCCAAAATGAACGTGTTACAGCTCATTCCACTCCCGACATTTGGCAGGTCCTGAGTTCTTGTCCCAGGTCCAGGAAGAATGAGCTTACACAGACAACTGGAGGGTGAGCAAGGCAGAGAGAAGCTTTATTGAGTGACAGAACAGCTGTCAGAAGACCTGAACTTGGTAGCGGGTCATCCTGAAGTCTCTGAGTCTGCTTTTTTTATGGGCTCAGAAGGGAGGAAGTGCATGCTGATTGGTCCATGGTCAGCCATGTGTGGGCCTGGAAAAAATACCATAAGTTCTCACTCTGGGTTGCAGACTACACTTGGAACTGGCAGCCTGGCCCTGAGGCTTCAGGCTGTCCTTGGCTTGAAGGTGGGACTTCACCAGGGACCCACCCCCTTTCTACCTAGGAACGTATCTGCCTCCTACCATCATCAACATGCTGTCTGCCTTCCACCATCATCAACATGTCCATGGCACCCAGGCTGTCTGTGCTGAGGGGCACTTGCAGACCCACACAGAGCTTCTCTCAGCTCCCTGGCCTCCTTCCCATGCTTGTTAGTGCCCCAAGTCCAGAGGAGGCTGAGGAAGCAGGGAGCTGGTATGTCAGTGCCACCCTGATCATACATACACCTGGCTGGTTTGCAACAGCACCTGAGATTGGCCACAACTTTGCTCTTCGCTGGAGCAGGTGCCAGGAGTGGGGAGAGGCCAGAGAGTGGGAGCAGGCACTCCTGAGCCTATGGGGGCAGTGGGCTTCCTGTGCCCTTGAGATCAGGGATGCCCAAGCCTGAAGCCCCAGCTGGTCAGCTGCAGCTGTACCTGGGAGCTCAGGGCTCCTGCCCCCCCAACTTGGTAGGGCACAGGGCTCCTGCCTGTTCCTGGTCCCTGCCAGCTCTGCAGAATGTGCAAACCTGGTTGTGCCTCCCACGCCGCAGCTGGCATGCTTGCAGCAGCTACTCCAGATGAGCCACCACCACCATTATTAGTATTCTTTTTTGTTTTAAATATTTCATCATTTTGGCTCAACTTTTAAATTCTGTTATTTGTGTTCTTATTGAAGTGAAAACAGATAATTATCTTTGATATATTACAAATCACTCTTCCTACTGAGAATAGAACCTTTTACATTTCTGGTATCCTTTGGCTGGACAACTGTGGTGTATTGCTCACTATCACTATTAAATTATTTGTTTTGGATTTCTAAAATTTGACCAAATTTAGATTTTGCCTGTGTGCTTGTGAAATGTAATTTCTGGAGCATCAGCTTGGAAATGTCTGTGTGTGTGTGTGTGTGTGTGTGTGTGTGTTTGTGTAATTTTGGTCATTTCATTGTTTATTTCACAGGATCTTAGAGATTTTTCGTATCAGGCAATGAACATACAAATTTAGTTACCCTTTGATACACTGATTTATTTTTCCTTGGGTAGATACTCAGTAGTGTGATTTCAGGATCAAATGGTGGTTCTATTTTTAGTTTTTTGAGAGACCCATATTGTTTTCTATAGAAATTGAACTAATTTCCATCCCCATCAACAATGTATGAGTTCCTTTTTAATAAAAAACATTCTAACCAGGGAGAGATGATATCTCATTGTGGTTTTGATTTGCATCTCCCTGATGATTAGTGATGCCGAGGAGTTTTTCATATTCCTGTTGGCCATTTGTATGTCTCCTTTTGATAAATGTTTGTCCATGCCCTTTTGCCATTTTCAAATGGATTTTTTTTTCTGTTGTGATGTTTGAGTTGTATGTTCTGGATATTTGTCCCTTGTGAGATGAGTAATTTGCAAATATTTTTGCCTATTTAAAAGATTGTGTGTTTACAATGTTGATTGTTTCTTTTGCTGTGCAGAAGCTTTTTAGTTTAATATAGTCCAATTTGTCTATGTTCGCTTTTGCTGCCTATGCTTCTAAAGTCTTAGTGATAAAATCTTTGCCTAGACCAATTGTCCTGAAGAGTTTTCCCTGTTTTTATCTAGTTTTTTTATAGTTTTGTTTTTTACATTTAAGTCTTTCATCCATCTTGAGTTGAATTTTGTGTATGATGAGATAGGAGTCTAGTTTTATTCTTCTTCATATGGTTATCCAGTTTTCCCAGCACCATTTATTGAAGAGGGTGTCTTTTCCCCGATGTATATTCTTGGTGGGTTTGTCAAAGATCAGTTGGCTGTAGGTCTGAGGCTTTATTTCTGGGTTATCTATTCTGTTCCATTGGTCTGTCTACTTTTATACCAATTTCTTGGTTTTTTTTGGTTACTATAACTTTATAATATATTTTGAAATCAGATAGTGTGATGCCTCCAGCTTTGCTCTTCTTGCTCTGAAGAGCCTTGCCTATTCAGACTCTTTTTTTTTTTTTTTTGGTTCTGTGTGAATTGCAGGATTATTTTTCTTATTTTTGTCAAAAATGACATTTGTGTTTTGATAGGGATTGCACTGAATCTATAGATTGCCTTAGGCAGTATGGTCATTTTAATGATATTAATTCTTCTGATCCATGAGCATGATGTCTTCCCATTGTTGTGTATCCTTTTCAATTTCTTTCATCAGTGCTGTGTAGTTTCTGTTGTACAGATCTTTTACCTCTTTCATTAAATTTATGTCTGAGAGTTTTATTTTTTTCTTCAACTTTTATTTTAAGTTCTGGGGTACATGTGCAGGATGTGCAGGTTTGTTACAGAGGTAAATGTGTGCCATGGTAGTTTGCCTCACAGATTAATCCATCACCTAGGTATTAAGCCCATCATCCATAGCTATTCTTCCTGATGTTCTCCATCACCCTGCCTCCCCCTGCTGACAGGTCCTAGTGTGTATGGTTTCCCCACATGTGTACATTTGTTCTCATCATTCAGGTCCCACTTATAAGTGAGAACATGCAGTCTTTAGTTTGCTGTTTCTGCGTTAGTTTGCTGAGGATAATGGTGTTCAGTTCCATCCATGTTGCTGCAAAGAAATGATCTCATTCTTTTATGTGGCTGCATAGAATTCTATAATACTAACAGAAGATATTAATTTTTCTGATCCATGAGCATGAGATGTCTTTCCATGTGTGTGTGTATCCTTTCCAATTTTTTTCATCAGCGTTTTGTAGTTTCCCCTGTACAGATCTTTTACTTCCTTCATTAAATTTATTTCTAAGTATTTTAATTTTAATTTTTGATTTTTTGCTAAATGGGATTGCCTTCATTGTTTCCTTGTATTGCTGTTACATTTTTGGTGTATAGAACCATTAGTGATTTTTTCGTATGTTGATTTTATAACCTGTAACTTTATCGAATCTGTTTATCGGTTCAAAGAGTTTACTGATGGAGACTTTTGATTTTTATAGATATATGATCATGTCATCTGTAAAGCAGATAAATTGACTTCCTCTTTTCCAATTTGAATGCCTTTTATTTTTTTCTTGTCTGATTTTTCTGGCTAGGACTTCCAGTACTATGTTGAAAAAGAGTGGTGAAAGTGAGCATCCTTGTCTCCTCTTGGTTCTTAGAGGAAAGGCTTTTAATATTTCCCCATTCAGTATAATGTTAGTTGTGTGTTTGTCGTATATGGCCTTTATTATCTTAAAATGTTGTCCTTCAATGCCTAGTTTGTTGAGATTTTTATTATGAGGAGCTTTTAAATTTTGTCAATTACTTTTTATGTGCCTATTGAGATGCTCATATGCTTTTTGTCCTTTATTCTGTTGACATAATTTGTCACATTTATTGATTTATGTGTGTTGAACAATCCATGAATCCCTAGGATAAATTCCATTTGATCATGGTGTATTATTTTTTGAAGTGCTGTTGGATTCAGTTTGCTTGTATTTTCTTGAAAATTTTTGCATTTGTTTATTAGGGATAGTGGCCTGTAGTTTTCTTTTCTTGTTGTATGTTATTTACTTATCTGGTTTTGGCATCAAGGTAATGCTGGCCTTGTAGAATTAGGGAGAAATTCCTCCTCTTCAATTTTTTGGCACAGTATGAGGGAAATTGATATTATTTCTTTATATATTAGGTAGAATTCAGCAGTGAATCCATCTGGTACTGGCCTTTTTTATTGGGAGAATTTTTGTTACTGATTTAATGTTATGTATACTTGCTGGTTCCATCCTTTTATTTTCTGTTTAAATAATCTGTCTAAATGCTGAGAGTGGTAGGTTGTATGTTTCCAAGAATGTATCCATTTCACCTACCTTTTCCAGTTTGTTAACATATAGCTGTTCATAATAGTCTCTGATCATCTTTTGTATTTCTATGGCCTCAGTTGTAATGTCTCATTTTTCATATCTAATGTTGTTTATTAGCATCTTCTCTCATCTTAGTTAAAATACAACCAAGTTATAGTTTACCAGTTTGTTTATGTTTTTGAGAAAGCAACATTTTGTTTTGATGATTCTTTCTATGGTTTTTTGAGTAACTATTTTGCTTAATTCTGATCTGATCTTCATTAATCCTCTTCTTCAGCTAATTTTGAGCTGTGCTTTTCTAGTTTCTTGAGGTGCATCATTAGATTGTATATTTGAAATTCTTTTTTTTGATGTAGGCATTTATTGCTAGAAACTTTCCTCTTAGAATTACTTTTGCTGTGTTTCAAAGGTTTTTGTATTTTATTTTTCATAAAATGTTTTGATTTCCTTCTTAATTTCTACATTGGTCCAATGGTCCTTCAGAAGCATGTTTCATTTTCACACATTTGTATAGTTTACTTAACTTTTAAGTTCAGGGGTACATGTGCAGGATGTGCAGCTCTGTTACATGGGTAAATGTGTGCCATGGGAGTTTGTTGTACAGACTAATTCATTGCCCAAGTATTAAGCATTGTATTTATTGGTTATTTTTCCTAATTATATTCTTCCTCCACCCTCCAGCTTCTGATAGGGCCCAGTGTCTTTTGTTTTCCTCTATGTGTCCATGTGTTCTCATCATTTAGCTCCCACATACAAGTGAGAACATGATTCATTTGATTTTATGTTCTTGTGCTAGTTTACTAAGAATAACGGCCTCCAGCTCCATCCATGACCCTGCAAAGGACATGATCTTTTTCCTTTTTTATGTCTACATAGTATTCCAGCATGTATATTTACCACATTTTCTTTATCCAGGTGTCATTGATGGGCATGTGGGTTCATTTCATGTCTTTGCTATTGTGAATAGTGCTGCAATGAATACATGCATGCATATTTCTTTATAATAGAATGATTTTGGGGTATATACCCAGTAATAGGATTGCTGGGTCAGATGGCATTTCTGTCTTTAGGTCTTCGAGGTATCACCACATTGTCTTCCAAAATGGTTGAACTAATTTGCACTCCCACCAATGGTGCATAAGTGTTCCCTTTTCTCAACAATCTCACCACCATTTGCTATTTTTTGACTTTTTGATAAGAGTAATCATTCTGACTGATATGAGATGGTATCTCATTGTAGTTTTTATTTCCCTAATGATCAGTGATATTGAGCTTTTTATTGTATGCTTGTTGGCCACATGTATGTCTTCTTTTGGGAAGTGTCTGTTCATGTCCTTTGCCCACTTTCAATGAGGTTGTTGTTTTTTTTTTCTTGTAGATTTGCTTAAGTTTCTTATAGATGCTGGATATTAGACATTTGTCAGATATATAGATTGCAAAAATTTTTTTCCAATATTTTACATTGTCCATTTACTCTGTTGATAGTTTCTTTGGCTGTGCAGAAGCTCTTTAGTTTAATTACATTCCATTTGGCAATTTTTACTTTTGTTGCAATTATTTTTGGCATTTTCATCATGAAATCTTTGCCCATGCTTACATCCTGAATGGTATTGCCTAGTTTGTCTTCCAGGGTTTATATAGTTTTGTGTTTTGCATTTAAGTCTTTAATTAACCTTGAGATAACTTTTGTATATGGTGTAAGGAAGGGATCTAGTTTCAATCTTTTGTATTTGGCTAGCCAGTTATCCTAGCACCATTTATTGAATAGAATCCTCTCCCTGTTGTTTGTTTTTATCAGCTTTGTCAAAGATCAGTTAGTTGTAGATGTGCAGTCTTATTTCTGGGTTCTCTATTCTGTTCCATTGGTCTGTGTGTCTGTTTTTGTACCAATATCATGCTGTTTTCATTACCGTAGCCCTATAATATACTTTTAAATTGGGTAGCATTATGCCTCCAGCTTTGTTCTTTTGCTTAGAATTTCTTTGGCTATTCAGGCTCATTTTTGGTTCCATATAAATTTTAAAATAGTTTTTTCTAGTTTTGTTAGGAATGTCAGTGGTAATTTAATGGAAATAACATTGAACCTATACATGGTTTTGAGCAGTATGGCCATATTCACAATATTGATTCTTCCTATTCATGAGCATGAAATGCTTTTCTATTTGTTTGTGTCATCTCTGATATCTTTGAGTAGTGGTTTGTAGTTCTCCTTGTAGAAATCTTTCACTTCCCTTGTTAGCTGTATTCTTAGGTTTTTTTTTCTTTTTGTAAAAATTGTGAATGGAAGTTCAATCATAATTTTGCTCTCTGCTTGTCTCTTGTTCGTGTGTAGGAATGCTAGTGATTTTTACACATTGATTTTGTATTCTGAGACTTTGCTGAAGTTGTTTATTAGCTTAAGAAGCTTCTGATCTGAGATGATGGGATTTTCTAGATACCTATTTAAAATAGGTAACTCCCCTTGTTGAATTGACCCCTTTACCATTATGTAATGTCCTTTTTGTCTTTTTTGATCTTTGTGGTTTAAAGTGTGTTTTATCAGAAACTAGGATTGCAACCCCTGCTTTTTTTTGTTTTCCATTTGTTTGGTAAATTTTCTTCCATTCATTTATTTTAAGCCTATGAGTATGTGCATGTGAGATGAGTCTCCTGAAGACAGCATACCAATGAGCCTTGGTTCTTTATCCAGCTTGGCACTCTGTCTTTTAATTGGGACATTCAGCCTATTTACATTTAGTATTATGATGTGTAGATTTGATCCTGTAATCATGATGCTAGCTGGTTATTTTGCAGGCTAGTTTATGTGGTTGCTTTACAGTGTCGCTGGTCTGTGTACTTCAGTGTGTTTTTGTAGTGGCAGGTAGTGTTTTTCCTTCCCATATTTAGTGCTTCCTTCAGGAGCTCTGGTAGACAGGTCTAATGGTAATGGATTCCCTCAGCATTTGCTTGTCTAAAAAGGATCTTATTTCTCCTTCACTTATGAAACTTAGTTTTGCCAGACATAAAATTCTGGGTTGGAATTTCTTCTATTTAATAATGATGAATATTAATTGTCAATCCATTCTGCTTTATAGAGCTCCACTCAGAGGTCCACTGTTAGTCTGATGGAGTTCCCTTTGTAGGTGATGTGGCCATTCTCTCTGGTAACTCTTAACATTTTTTTCTTTCATTTTGACATTTGAGACTCTAGTAATTATGTGTCTTGGGGATGATCTTCTCATGGGGTATCTTACTGGGGTTCCCTGCATTTTGTGAATTTGAATGTTGGCATGTCTAGCAAAATTGAGGAAGTTCTCATGGATATTATCCTGAAATATGTTTTCCAAATTGCAACCATTCTCCCCTGCTCTTTCTGGTACACCAATCAGTCATAGAGTTGCTGTATTAGCCTGTTCTCACACTGTTAATAAAAACATACCTGAGACTGGGTAGTTTATAAGAAAAAGAGCTTTGATGGACTCACAGTTCCACATGGCTTTGGAGGCCTCACAATCATGGCAGAAGGTGAAGGAGGAGCAAAGTCATGTCTTACATGACTTTGTCTTGCAGCAGGCAAGAAAGTGTATGCAAGGAAACGGCCCTTTGAAAAACCATCGGATCTCATAAGACTTATACACCATCATGAAAACAGCATAGAAAAAACCACCCCCATGGTTCAATAACCTCCCACCAGGTCCCTCTAGTGACACATGGGAATTATGGGAACTACCGTTCAAGATGAGATTTGGGTAAAGTCACAGCCAAACCATATCATTCTGCCCCTGGCCCCTACCAAATCTCATGTTTTCACATTTCAAAACACAATCATGCCCTTCCAACAGTCCCACAAAGTCTTAACTCATCCAAACATTAACTCAAAAGTCCAAGTCCAAAGTTTCATCCGGGACATGCAAGTCACTTCTCCCTATGAGCCTTTAAAATCAAAAGCAAGTTAGTTACTTGCTAGATGCAATGGGGGTATAGGCAAATACAGCCATTCCAAATGGGAGAAATTGACCACAACAAAGGGGCTAGTCTCCATGCAAGCCCAAGATCAAATAGGGCAGTCATTAAACCTTAAAGTTCCAAAATTTTCTTCTTTGACTCCATGTCTCACATCCAGGTCATGCTCATACAAGAGTCTGTCTCCAAGGGCCTTTGGCAGCTCCACTGCTGTGGCTTTGCAGGGTACAGTCCTCCTCTCAGCTGTTTTCACAGGCTGGCATTGAGTGCCTGTGGCTTTTCCAGATGCACAGTGCAAGCTGTCAATGGATCTAACATTCTGGGATCTGGAGAACCATGACCTTCTTCTCACAGCTCCACTTGGCAGTGCCCCAGAGGGGACTTTTGTGGGGCCTCCAACCCCACATTTCCCGTCTGCACTTTCCTAGAAAAGGTTCTCCATTAGGGCTCCACCCCTGCAGCAAACTTCTGCCTGGACACCCAGGCATTTCCATACATCCTCTGAAATCTAGGTAGATCTTCCCAAACCTCAATTATTGACTTCTGTGTACCTACAGGCTCAACACCACATGGAAGCTGCCAAAACTTGGGGCTTGCACCCTCTGAAGCTGCAGCCCGAGCTGTACATTGGCCCTTTTTAGTGACGGCTGGAGTGGCTGGGATGCAGGGCACCAATCCCAAGGCTGCAAACAGCAAGGAGCCCTGGACCCAATCCAAAAAATCCTTTTCTCCTCCTAGGCCTCTGAGTTTGTGATAGGAGGGGATGCCAAAAAGGCCTCTGACATGTCCTCAAGAGATTTTCACCACTGTCTTGGTAATTAACATTTTGCTCCTTGTTACTTATGCAAATTTCTGTAGTCAGCTTGAATACCCCTTCAGAAAATTGGTTTTTCTTTCCTACTACATCATCAGGCTGCAAATTTTTCAAACTTTTATGCTTTGCTTCCTCTTGCACACTTTGCCACTTAGAAATTTCTTCTGACAGATACTTTAAATCATCTCTCTGAAGTTCAAACTTCCACAGATCTCTAGGGCAGGGGTAAAATGCCACCAGTCTCTTTGTTAAAACATAACAAGAGTCATCTTTACTCCAGTTCCCAACAAGTTCCTCATCTCCATCTGAGACCACCTCAGCCCAGACTTGATTGTCCATGTCACTATCAGCATTTTGGTAAAATCCATTGAACAAGTCTCCAGGAAGTTCCAAACTCTCCCATATCTTCCATCTTCTGAGCCCTCCAAGTATCTAGGAAGTTCCAAGCTTTCCCACATTTTCCTGTCTTCTTCTCAGCCCTCCAAACTGTTCCATCCTCTGCCTATTACCCAGTTCAAAAGTGTATTCCACATTTTTGGGAATCTTTACAATAGCACCCCACTACCTGGTGCCAATTTATTGTATTAGCCTGTTCTCACACTGCTAATAAAAACATACCTGAGACTGGGTAATTTATAAAGAAATAGAGGTTTAATGGACTCACAGTTCTGCATGGCTAGGGAGGCTTCACAATCACAGAAGAAGGCAAAGGAGGAGCAAAGGCATGTCTTACTTGGCAGCAGGCAGGAGAGCCTGTGCAGGGGAACTGCCCTTTATAAAACCGTTGGATCTCATAAGATTTATTAACTATCATGAGAACAGCATGGGAAAAACCCACCCCAGAATTCACTTACCTTCCACTGTGTCCTTCTCACAACACATGGGGATTATGGGAACTACAGTTCAAGATGAGATTTGGGTGGGAACCCAGCCAAACTTTATCAGTCAGTCTCTTTACATAATCCCATATTGCTCAGAAGTTTTCTTCATTCCTTTTCATTCTTTTTTCTCTATTCTTGTCTGCCTGTGTTATTTCATAAAGACAGTCTTCGGGTTCTGAGATTCTTTCCTCCTCTTGGTCTATTCTGCTATTAATACTTTTGATTGCATTATGAAATTCTTGTATTGTGTTTTTCAGCTCTATGTTCTTTTCTATACTGGCTATTTTATCAGCATCTGCAATGTTTTACTATGATTTTTAGCTTCCTTGCTTTGAGTTAGAACATGCTTATTAAAGTCAGTGGTGTTCATTTTTATCCACATTCTGATATCTACTTCTGATTTTTCAGCCATCTCAGCCTCAGCCCAGTTCTGAACTTTTGCTGGAGAGGTGATGTGGTTATTTGGAGGAGATAGGGCACTTGCTTTTTGAGTTTTTGGTGTTCTTGCACTGATTCTTTCTCATCTTTGTGGGCTTTTCTTTTTCGTTTTTTTTCTTGAGATGGAGTCTCCCACCATCACCCAGGCTGGAGTGCAAGAGCTCACTGCAACCTCTGCCTCCTGGGTTCAAGAGATTCTCCTGCCTCAGCCTCCTGAGTAGCTAGGATTACAGGTGCCCGCCACCACACCAGGCTAATTTCTCTCTCTCTCTCTCTTTTTTTTTTTTTTTTGTATTTTTAGTAAAGACAGGGTTTCACTATGTTGGCAAGGCTGGTCTCGAACTCCTGACCTCATGATCCATCCACCTCAGCCTCCCAAAGTGCTGGGATTACAGGCATGAGCCACCACACTTGGCCCTTTGTGGGCTTTTCTACCTTCAGTCTTTGAAGTTGCTGACTATTGGATGTGATTTTTGTTGTTGTTGTTGTTTTTCTTTTTTTTAACAGTCTGGTCACTTTTCCATAGGGCTGGTGTGGTTTGCTGGGCATCCACTCCAGTCCTCAGTTGTTTCAGATTTTCCAGTACCTGGAGGTATCACCAGCAAAGGCTGCAAAACAGCAAAAATGACAGCCTGCCACTTCCTCTGGGAGCTCTGTCCCAAGGGAGTACAGACTTGTTGCCAGCCTGAATGCACCTGTAGGAGGTGGCTGGAGACCCTGGTTGGGATGTCTCATCCACTCAGGATGAATGGGATTGTGGACCCACTAAGAGAGGCAGACTACTTATGCTTTCATAAAGCAGCTGTGCTATGCTGGGGTACTGTTTTCACCTGCATTTGGTTTCAGCTTCCAAAGCCTGGAGGCTGGAATCGCTAAGTTGCTGAAACAGCAAAGATGGTGGCCTGCCT
Organism: Pongo abelii; assembly: GCF_028885655.2. NCBI lineage: Eukaryota > Metazoa > Chordata > Mammalia > Primates > Hominidae > Pongo > Pongo abelii. Next base: position 25,589,081 of record NC_071996.2, on the reverse strand, counting down.
CTCCCTCTAGGAACTCCATTCCAGGAAGTTTTCAAATGTTTGTTGGCCAGAGAACATTGGCAGGAGCAGCTGGAGACCACAGTTGGGGACTGATAGGGTACCCACTTAAGGAAATAGTCCATTCATGTACCACTTCTGCTCTCGTCAACTTGGACTCTGCAAAGCCCACAGGCTGGAATGACTGAGTTGCCCAAACAGCAAATATGGTGGCTCACCTCTCACCCCAGGCACTCCTTAGGGAGAAATCAAAACTCCATTGGCTGAAGAATATTGGCAGGGTTAGCTGGAGTCCCCTGCTGTGGGGAGGAATGGATCACAGACCTGCTTAAAGAGGCAGTCTGGGCTGGGCATGGTGGCTTACGCCTGTAATCCCAGCACTTTGCGAGGCTGAGTCAGGTGGATCACCTGAGGTCAGGAGTTCAAGACCAGCCTGACCAATATGGTGAAACCCTGTCCCCACTAAAAATACAAAAATTAGCCTGATGTGGTGGCAAGCGCCTGTATTCCCAGCTACTCGGGAGGCCGAGTCAGGAGAATCACTAGAACCTGGGAGGTGGAGGTTGCAGTGAGCCAAGATTGTACCATTGCACTCTAGCCTGGGGAAGAGAGCAAGACTCTGTCTCAAATAAACAAACAAACAAACAAACAAACAAAAAACAAAACAAAGAGGCAGTCTGGCCACATTATGTTAAGGCAACTGTATTGTGCTGGGCAATCCCTTCTGCCCCCAATAGGTTTGGACTCTCCAAAACCTGCAGGCTGGAATGGTTGAGTCATCTAATTAAGATGGCAGCCTGCCCCTCCCCTCGAGAACTTTGTCCCATCCCAGGAAGGTTCAACACTGTTGCCAGCGAATGGCTGGAATTCCAAGCCACTGAGTCTTATCCTTTGAGGCACCATGGAAGCAGGGCCTGCAGACTGACACTGCTCAGCCCTCTGGATTCAACTCCCTGCCTATGGGTATGTATGCAGTTCCAACCTCCCTTCTTGCCTGAGTTGTAAGTCACGTTTGCTGGGGATCCCTTAGTCAGAGTTTGTAAAGCTCCTGGGACTTTGTGTGTGCCTGAGCAGCTGCTCTGCTGAAACTTCATGCAGCTGTGTGTGTCAGACCAAAGGCCCTGGTGGATTGGGTTCACAAAGGGATCTGCTGGCCAGAGGGTTGCAAAGATCCATGAGATAACTGTGGTTGCGCATTCACTCTCTGTTTCTCTGCGTGTTTGTGTAGTTTTAAAAGTTCCTCTTGGTATTGATTTCTAGTTTTTATCCATTATCATTTCAGAAGATACTTGATATGGTTTCAATTTTTAAAATTTTGTTGAGACTTGTTTTCTGTCCTAACTTACGGTCTTCCCTGGAGAATATTTCGTGTACTGATGGGAGGAATGTGTATTCTGCAGTTGTTAGATAAAATGTTCTGTAAATGTCTATTAAGTCTATTTGGTCAAAAGTCCAATTTAAGTGCATGTTTATTTGTTTATTTTATGTCCAGATGATCTGTCTAATGTGGAGAGCGGGGTGTTGAAGTCCCCCACTATTATTGTATTATAGTCTATCTCTTGCTTTAGATCTAGTAATATTTGTTTTATGTATCTGGGTACTCCAGCATTGGGTGCATTTATATTTAAAAATTGTTATACTCACTTGTTGAATTGATTAATTTCTCATTATGCAATGACCTTCTTTTTCTTTTTTGTATTTTTTTTTTACTTAAAATCTGTTTTATATGATATAACTACTCCTGCTTACATTTAGTTTTCATTTGTGTGGAATATTATTTTTCATACCCTTACTTTTAGTCTATATGTGTCTTTACAGGTAAAGCTCATTTCATGTAGCAAGATATAATTGGACCATTTTTTTTAAATCATGCAGGCAGTCTCTATCCTTTAAGTGGAGAGTTTAATTCATTTACCCTTAAGGTATTTTTAATATAAGAGGCTTTGTTCCTGGTATATATTTAATTGTTTTCTGGTTCTTTTGTATATTCTTTGTTCTTTTCTTTTTCTCTTGATTGCCTTTGTGGTTTGTGAATTTTCTGTGGTAGTACCACTTGAGTCACCTTCTTCCTCATTTGTTTGTTTGCTTTACCAGTGAGTTTTATATTTGCATATGTTTTCATGATGATAACTGTTGCCCTTTCACTCCAGGTTTAGGACTTCCCTGAGCATTTCTTGTAAGGCAGGTCTAGTGGTAGTGAATTCCCTCAATATTTGCTTATCTGGGAAATACTTTATTTTTCCTTCATTTATGAAAGATAATTTTACCGAGTGTAATATCCTTGGGTGGCAGACTTTTTTAAAAAACAATTTCAGCACTTATTTAAAGTGCTCCCATTCTCTCCTGGCCTGTAAGGTTTCTGCTGAGAAGTCCACTGCTAGTCTGATGAAAACTCTCTTATAAATGTCTATACCCTTTTTTTTGCTGTTTTTAGAATTTTCTCTTTGTTATTGACTTTAGATAGTTTGATTATAATGTATGGTGAAGAAGTCATTTTTCCTTGGTATATGATTGAAGATCACTGGGCCTCCCATATCTGAATTTCTAAATCTCTAGCTAGACTTTGAAAGTTTGCATGTATTATTTTGTTAATTAAGTTTTGAATCCTTTGGTTTTCTCCTCACCTTCAGGGATACGATAATTTGTGTATTTGGCCACTTTGCATTGGTCCATATATCAAAATTTTTGTTCATTCAGGGATGTGAATGTATGGAGCTTATTGTTCTAGTGCAGGGTGCATTCCCAGGACTGCTGTGTTCTCACAATGACACCCACCTTTAGCCACTTAGGTCTCAGGGGAATATGTGGCCCTGTATGAGTTTCCTATGTGGTGCAATACCCTTGTAGGGTATCCAAACCACTGCCCACACTAGTGTCAGGGTTTCTGTGGGTAGAAGAGCTCTCCTGTGGTTCAGATTGCAATAATACAGATGTGTACCGCTGAAGTTCTCTCACTTACCCTTTCTCCACAGTACCAAGCCCCTCCAGGCTCCCAGCCAACCTTGGCCAAGCTGGTCATTTGCTTCCTTCTTCTCTATTCCTCAGATGTTTCCCATTATTTCTCTGTTGGACTCTAGTGTTCTTTCCTAGATATTCTGTTTGAGGTATGATTATTTGTTCATAATTTTGGTTCTTCTTTCTAGAGAGGGCAAGTGTCTAATGTCTCTAGTCAGGCATCTTGAACTGGGATAAAATTGGTGCCCTTTAATATGTATGTATTTCATTTTTTAATGATATTACTTCTGTCCTACTAATGCTTTGTTGTCAGAACATATGATTTCATAGTTTGTCTGTAGTGAGAACTGCTGTAATGAGTAGATTCTAAGCTCTTAGGGAAAAGCCCTTGACTTATGTTTCAAAAATCTTTATCACAAATAGTTAACACAATGTGCATCTTACAAAATAAATTTGGAAATATGTATCTCACTTTATTAGAATAATCTGCAGAATCATTGTATTTAAATAATCCTATAAAGTTATTGGAAGATAAAATCTGCTTTGCCAAAATCAAAGCGTAAAGAATATTCTGAGCAGATGGCAAAGTAAGAAGCAGCAATAATCCATCTTTCCACCTAGACAATAATTGCAGTGACAGAATTTGTCTGATGTAACTATTTTGGTACTCCAGAGTCTATTATAATGCTTGCAACATCCAGGCCAAAGCTTAGGCTGTAAATTATGGTTAATTTCTGTTTTTAGTTCAGCAGTGGCTATTCATCTTCCACCCTTTACCTTCATGATAGGCAGCTGTGCACATGTTCCAGGAGCAGCCTGCACTAAGTTTGCAGTAATCATGGTGAGCAATAAGAACACTGCCCCCAAATATCAGGAGTTTTCACTTGGCTGATTTCTACTTCTGATAGCACAACTGCAGATACAAAGTCAGGTAGCCATAATTGCAACCCCTTCTCATTGTTGCATACCTACAAACCCCACCTCATCATGGTGAAGCATTTTCTAGAGTATTTAAATAGAAATATGTTTTTTCCTCCTTTATTTTTCTCTTGTACACTATTTAAGAGCCAGACAGCTAAGAACTAAGACATTCAAAAGTAACTGCATATACTGAAGGATTTAGAAAGTCACTGTGCATACCAACAGAAGGATGGAGATTCAGAAAAGGCCTAAGAAGACATTATACTTTAGGCTGATCCTTAGCACAAAGATAGCCTATAATAATTTAAAACAACAAACCCTGTAGATGAGGGGGAATCTGATTTCCACAGTTAATATATCATTAAATTTAAATGTTCAGTTTTTTTACAACAACAACAAAATCATAAGGCATACAAAGAACCAGGAACATATGGTCCATTAAAAGGAAAAAAATAAACAGAAACTATTCCTGAGAAAGACCAGATAGTATGCCTACCAGACAAGAATTTAAAACCACTGTCTTAAAGATATTCAAATAACTAAAGAAAGAAATGGAGAAAGTCAATGATAATGTGTGCACAAAATAGGAATATCAATGAAGATACCAAAACCATAAAGAGGAACCAAGAAATTCTTAGTTGAAAATTACAGTTACAAATAAAAGATTCGCTAGAGGGACACAAAAACAAATTTGAGCAGAAAAAAAGAATTGGAGAACTTGAATATCAGACAACTGAAATTATTAAGTCTGAAGAAGGCAAAGAAAAAAAGATTGAAGAAAAGTAAATTGAGCCTAAGAGACCTGTTTGACAACATCAAACAGATCAACATATGTATTTTAAGACTTCCAGAAGTAGAAAAGAATGAGAAAGGGATCTATAAATTATTTGAAACAAATAATGGTTGAAAATTTCCCTAATGTGATGAAAGACATGAATATAAAGATCCAGGAATTTCAATGAACTGCAAGTAGAATAAACTCAAAAGATCTACAGTAAGACACATTGTAATTAAACCATCAATAGACAGAGACAAAGACAGAATCTTGAAGGCAGCAAATGAGAAGTGGCTGGTCGTATACCAGAGACCTAAATAAGCTTATCAGTCGATTTTTCATTTACAGGCCAGAGGGCAGTGAGCTGATATATTCAAAGTGCTAATGTTTTTTGAAAAAATAATCAAGAATCCTATATCCAGCAAAACTTTCCATTGGAGGTAAGGGGAAAATAAGGTAGATGTAGATAAATATAATCAGAGGAAGTTTGTTACCACTAACCTGTCCTGCAAAAATTGCTAGAGGGAGTACTTTAGGTTGAAAGGAAAGGACACTAGACAGTAACTTGAGGCCATATGAAGACATAAAAATCTTGATAAAGTAAATACATGGGCAATTATAAAATCTAGTATTATTGTGACTTTGATTTGTAACTTCATGTTATTTTATATATGACTTAAAAGACAATAGAATAAAAATCTATTAACCTAAAAGCCAGAATTATTGTAACTTTGGTTTGAAATTCTACTTTTTTTTATATGGTTTTAGAGACTAATTTGTAGAAACTCAATTATTAGTCTACAGTTTTGAACACACAAAGCATAAAGAAGTAATTTTGTAACACTAAAAACTGAAATGTGGTGGGTAATAAACTGTATAGAAATAGTTTTTCATGTTGTTAAATTCAAGCTCTTGTACATTCAAATTAGGGTGTTATAATTTTAGGATGATAAATATAATCCCCACAGAAATCACAAAGAAAATGGCTGTAGAATATACACAAAAACAAATGAGAGGGGGATTAAAAGATTTCACACACACACACACACACACACACACACACACATATACACAAACACAACACCAACACCACCACCACCACCACCAAAACCAAATACAAAAGGAGACAGTAATGCAGAAAATGAGGGACAAAAAGCTTCAATATGTAAAATAAATAGTAAAATGGCTCTAAATGTAAATGAATTAAATTATCCAATAAAAAACAGAGATTGACATAATGGATAAGTAAAACATGATGGAACTCTATGCTATCTATAAGAGGCCCACTTTTAATCCAAAGACACATCAGGTTGAAAGTGAAAGAGTGGAAAAATATATTACATGCAAACAGGGACCAAAATAGATCAGGGTGGCAATACTAATATGGGACAAAATCAAATTTACATAAAAAAATTACAATAGACCAAAAAACACCTTATATATTATTACAAGTTTTAAGACAGCAAAAAAACCTAACACTTATAAACATTAATCTACCTAATAACAGACCATCATAAAATGCAAAGTAAAAATTGACAGAATTATAGGAAGAAACAGATAATTCTATAATAATAGTCAGAAACTTTTATGTCCCACTCTAAATAATGGATCAAACAACCAGACAAAAGATAAGTAAGAAAATAGAGAACTTGGACAATTCTATAGACCCACAGAATTTACATTATTCTCAAGTGCACAAGGGCTAGTCTTCAGGATAAATAATATGTTAGGCCAATGCTCAATAGATTTAAAAATATGTGTATTATGCAAAGTACCTTTCCTGACCACAACAGGATGAAGTTAGATATACGTAATAGAAGGGAAAGTAAAAAAAATTGCAAATTGGTGGAAATTAAACGACACACTCCTAAATAACCAATGGTTAAAAAAAAAGAAATTATAAAATAGAGATGAATGAGAAGATACACAGTAAATTGAAATTCATGAGACACAGCAAAGAAGTGTAAAAAAAGAAATTTATATCCATAAACACATTTAAAAAAAGAGATCTCAAATCAACACCTACCTTTTAAACTTAAGGAACTAGAAAAGAAAGAACAAACTAAATGAAGGTTAGCAGAAGAAAAAAATAATGACTAAAGCAGAGATAAACAAAACAGAGAACAGAAAATTTTTTTAAAAATCGATGAAATAAAAGATATCTTTAAAAAGATAACAAAATTGAGAGATTTTTAGTTAGATAGAACAAAGGTAAAAGGAAAAGACTCAAATGACTAAAATCAGAAATCAAAGTGGAAACATTGTTACAGATTTTATAGATACTAAAAAAAAATAGAAGACTACTATAACCTAGGTTATATAGGATAACCTAGATAAAATAGACAGATTCCTAGATACAAAACACCTGCCAGAATTGAATTACAAAGAACAGAAAATCTGAATAGATCTATAACTGGTAAGGAGATTGAATCACTAATAAAAACATGTCTCCTGACATAGAAAAGCCCTATACCTGATAGCTTCACTGTTGGATTTTATAAAATATTTAAACAAAATTAACACTAATCTTTCTCAAACCTTTTCAAAAGAATTAAAGAAGAGGCTGAGCACAGTGGCTCATGCCTGTAATCCTAGCACTTTGGGAGGCTGAGGCGGGTGGATCACCTGAGGTCAGGAGTTCAAGACCAGCCTGGCCAACATGGCGAAACCCTATCTCTACTTACTGAAAATACAGAAATTATCTGGGCATGATGGTAGGTGCCTATAATCCCAGCTACTCAGGAGGCTAAGGCAGGAGAACCCTTGAACCCAGGGGGTGGAGTTTGCAGTGAGCCAAGATTGTACCACTTCATTCCAGCCTGGGCAAAAGAGTGAGACTCTGTTTAAAACAAACAAAAAAAAAAAATTAAAAGAGGAATTACTAACTCATTCTATGATGCTAGCAAGCCCTGGTACTAAAGCCAGACAAAGACACTATTAAGCAAATAAATCTACAGGACAATGTCTCTTATGAATATTGATATAAAATTCCCCAACAAAATAGAAACAAACTGAATTCAGCAGTGTCTTAAAAGGCTTAAAAACTATGATTAAGAGAGATCTATCCTTGGAAGGCAAGGATGGTTCAACACACAGAAATCAATCAATATAATACACTACATTAGTGAAAAAGGGCAGGATATCCATATTATAATCTCACTTGATGTAGACAGAACATTTGACAAAATTTCATACCCTTTTATAATAAAAATATTCAACAAACTAAAAATAGAAGAAATCTAATATAGTAAAAACCATATACAAAAACTCACACTGAATATCATCTTTGGTGGTGAAAGACTTGAAAATTTTCTTCTAAGATGAAGAATAAGACAAGGATACTTGCTTATACCACTTTGATTTAGCATTGTACTGGAAGTTTTAGCCAGAGAAATTAGGGAAGAAAAATTAAATACCCAAATCAAATTGGAAGGAAAAAGTAAAATTGTCTCTATTCACAGATGATAGGATCTTACCTGTAGAAAATTCTATTTCACAAAAAAATGATAGAACTAATAAGCAAATTCAGCAAAGTAGCAGGATATAAAATTAACGCACAATGATCAGTTGCATTTGTTTACACTAACAATGAACAATCCAAAAAAAATAAGAAAACAATTTCATTTACAATAGCATCAAGAAGAACATTAAATGTAGAAATTAATTAAACCAAGGAGGTGAGACACTTGCACAATAACAACTACAAAACATTGCTGGAAGAAATTAAAGATATAAGTAAGTAGAAAGATACCTTATTAACTGATTGGAAGACAATCTTACTAAGATGTTGGTACTACTTAAGGTGATCTACAGATTTAATTCAATCTCTTTCAAAATCCAACAATTTTCCTTGCAGAAATAGAAAAATACATCCTAAAATTTGAGTGGAATTCCAACTGATCCATCCATAACTGCCAAAATAATCTTATAAAAGAAGAAAATAGGTCAAGGTCTCACACTTCATGGTTTCAAAACTAACTACAAAGCTACAGCAATATCTAAAATGTGTAGTGTTGGCATTAAGGTAGACATGTAGAACTGTGGAATAGAATAAAGAGCCCAGAAGTAAACCGTTGTGTATATGGTCAAATAATTTTTAAGAAGTGAGTCAAAAACATTCAATAGTGGAAAGTATACTCTTTTCAACAAATGCTACTGGAAAAACTGGATATTACATATAAAAGAATGAACTCTTGCCTAATGTTATATACAAAAATTAACTCCAAATGGATCATAAACCTAAACATCAGAGTTAAAACTATACAACCCCTAGAAGAAAACACAGGCAAAATATTAATAACATTATATTTAGTAATGATTTCTTGGGCATGACAACAAAGGTGCAGGAAACAAAAGAAAAATATAGACCAAAAATATGTTTCATGAAAATTAAACACTTTATACATCAAAATACACTATCACTAGAGTAAAACAACAACCCACAAACTGGGAGAATATACCTGTAAATAATATATCTGCTAAGGTATTAATATCAAGAATATATAGAAAACTCCTAAAACTTGAAACAAAAAAAATACAATTAAAAAATGGATAATGGACTTAATAGACATTTCTCCAAGTAAGATATACAAATGGCCATTAAGCACATGAAAACAATGGACAATGGACTTAAATAGACATTTCTTCAAGTAAGATATGCAAATGGCAATTAAGCACATGAAAACATTCTCAACATCACTAATTATTAAGGAAATGCATATAAAAACCACAAGGAGATACCACTCTATTTGGATGGCTACTATCAAAAAACAGAACATAAGTGATGTCCAGTTGGTGAAAACATTGGAATGTTGTACACTGCTAGTACAAATGTAAAATTGTGCAGCTAGTATAGTGCAGCCAGTGTGGTCATTCCTCAAAAAATTAGAAATAGAATTACCCTACAATCTAGCTATTTTATCTCTACGTATATACCCAAAAGCATTGAAAGCAGAATCTCAAAGAGACATTTGTACATCCAAATGTTCCTAATAGCTTTATTTACATAGCCCAAAGCTACAAAACACACAATTATTTATTGACAATGAGTGGATAAGAAAATGTGAAATTGACAATGAATGGAAAAGAAAATGTATACATATACACACAGTAAAATACTATTTAGCCTTTAAAAGGAAGTATATTCTGATACATAGTATAATCTGAATCAACCTTGAGAACATTATGCAAAATGAAATAAGCCAATTACAACAAGGACAAATACTACATGATGCTATTTATAGAGATAACTAGAATAGTCAAATTCATACAGAATGAAAGTGATTGTCAGAAACTAAAGAGAGGGAGGAATGGGGGGCTACTATAAACACCTCTATGCACACAAACTCGAAAACCTAGAAGACATGGATGAATTTCTGGACATATACACTCTCCCAAGACAAGGGAGGAGGAAATTGATTCCCTGAAGAGAACAATAACTAGCTCCAAAGTTGAATCAGTAATAAAGAGCCTACCAACAAAAAAAGCCCAAGACCAGATGGATTCACAGCTAAATCTTACCAGATGTACAAAGAAGAGCTAGTACTAGTCATACTGAAACTATTCCAAAAAATTGAGTAGGAGGGACTCCTCCTCAGCTAAATCTATGAGGCCAGTATCATCCTGATACCAAAACCTGGCAGAGACACAACAAAAAAGAAAACTTCAGACCAATATCCATGATGAACATTGATTCAAAAATCCTTAATAAAATAGTTGCAAATTGAATCCAGCAGTACATTAAAAAGCTAATTCACCGGGAAGGAGCCAAGATGGCCAAATAGGAAGAGCTCTGGTCTACAGCTCCCAGCGTGAGCAACGCAGAAGACGGGTGATTTCTGCATTTCCATCTGAGGTACCAGGTTCATCTCACTAGGGAGTGCCAGACAGTGCGCGCAGGTCAGTGGGTGGGCGCACTGTGCGTGAGCCAAAGAAGGGAGAGGCATTGCCTCACTCGGGAAGCACAAGGGATCAGGGAGTACCCTTTCCTATTCAAAGAAAGGGGTGACAGACGGCACCTGGAAAATCGGGTCACTCCCACCCGAATACTGTGCTTTTCTGATGGGCTTAAAAAACGGCGCACCAGGAGATTATATCCCGCACCTGGCTCAGAGGGTCCTATGCCCACGGAGTCTTGCTGATTGCTAGCACAGCAGTCTGAGATCAAACTGCAAGGTGGCGGTGAGGCTGGGGAAGGGGCACCTGCCATTGCCCAGGCTTGCTTAGGTAAACAAAGCAGCCTGGAAGCTCGAACTGGGTGGAGCCCACCACAGCTCAAGGAGGCCTGCCTGCCTCTGTAGGCTCCACCTCTGGGGGCAGGGCACAGACAAACAAAAAGACAGCAGTAACCTCTGCAGACTTAAATGTCCCTGTCTGACAGCTTTGAAGAGAGCAGTGGTTCTCCCAGCATGCAGCTGGAGATCTGAGAATGGGCAGACTGCCTCCTCAAGTGGGTCCCTGACCCCTGACCCCCGAGCAGCCTAACTGGGAGTCACCCCCCAGCAGGGGCAGACTGACACCTCACACGGCCGGGTACTCCAACAGACCTGCAGCTGAGGGTCCTGTATGTCAGAAGGAAAACTAACAAACAGAAAGGACATCCACACCAAAAACCCATCTGTACATCACCATCATCAAAGACCAAAAGTAGATAAAACCACAAAGATGGGGAAAAAACAGAGCAGAAAAACTGGAAACTCTAAAAAGCAGAGTGCCTCTCCTCCTCCAAAGGAGTGCAGTTTCTCACCAGCAATGGAACAAAGCTGGACGGAGAATGACTTTGACGAGCTGAGAGAAGAAGGCTTCAGATGATCAAATTACTCCGAGCTACGGGAGGATATACAAATCAAAGGCAAAGAAGTTGAAAACTTTGGAAAAAAATTTAGAAGAAAGTATAACTAGAATAACCAATACAGAGAAGTGCTTAAAGGAGCTGATGGAGCTGAAAACCAAGGCTCGAGAACTACGTGAAGAATGCAGAAGCCTCAGGAGCCGATGCGATCAAATGGAAGAAAGGGTATTAGCGATGGAAGATGAAATGAATGAAACGAAGCGAGAAGGGAAGTTTAGAGAAAAAAGAATAAAAAGAAATGAACAAAGCCTCCAAGAAATATGGGACTATGTGAAAAGGCCAAATCTACGTCTGATTGGTGTACCTGAAAGTGACGGGGAGAATGGAACCAAGTTGGAAAACACTCTGCAAGATATTATCCAGGAGAACTTCCCCAATCTAGCAAGGAAGGCCAACATTCAGATTCAGGAAATACGGAGAATGCCACAAAGATACTCCTCGAGAAGAGCAACTCCAAGACACATAATTGTCAGATTCACCAAAGTTGATATGGAGGAAAAAATGTTAAGGGCAGCCAGAGAGAAAGGTCGGGTTACCCACAAAGGGAAGCCCATCAGACTAACAGCGGATCTCTCGGCAGAAACTCTACAAGCCAGAAGAGAGTGGGGGCAAATATTCAACATTCTTAAAGACAAGAATTTTCAACCCAGAATTTCATATCCAGCCAAACTAAGCTTCATAAGTGAAGGAGAAATAAAATCCTTTACAGACAAGCAAATGCTGAGAGATTTTGTCACCACCAGGCTTGCCCTAAAAGAGCTCCTGAAGGAAGTGCTAAACATGGAAAGGAACAACCGGTACCAGCCGCTGCAAATCATGCCAAAATGTAAAGACCATTGAGACTAGGAAGAGACTGCATCAACTAACGAGCAAAATAACCAGCTAACATCATAATGACAGGATCAAATTCACACATAACAATATTAACTTTAAATGTAAATGGACTAAATGCTGCAATTAAAAGACAGATTGGCAAACTGGATAAAGAGTCAAGACCCATCAGTGTGCTGTATTCAGGAAACCCATCTCACATGCAGAGACACACATAGGCTCAAAATAAAAGGATGGAGGAAGATCTACCAAGCAAATGGAAAGCAAAAAAAGGCAGGGGTTGCAATCCTAGTCTCTGATAAAACAGACTTTAAACCAACAAAGATCAAAAGAGACAAAGAAGGCCATTACATAATAGTAAAGGGATCAATTCAACAAGAAGAGCTAACTATCCTAAATATATATGCACCCAATACAAGAGCACCCAGATTCATAAAGCAAGTCCTGAGTGACCTACAAAGAGACTTAGAGTCCCACACATTAATAATGGGAGAGTTTAACACCCTACTGTCAACATTAGACAGATCAACAAGACAGAAAGTCAACAAGGATACCCAGGAATTGAACTCAGCTCTGCACCAAGTGGACCTAATAGACATCTACAGAACTCTCCACCCCAAATCAACAGAATATACATTTTTTTCAGCACCACACCACACCTATTCCAAAACTGACCACATATTTGGAAGTAAAGCTCTCCTCAGCAAATGTAAAAGAACAGAAATTCTAACAAACTATCTCTCAGATCACAGTGCAATCAAGCTAGAACTCAGGATTAAGCATCTCACTCAAAACCGCTCAACTACATGGAAACCGAACAACCTGCTCCTGAATGACTACTGGGTACATAACGAAATGAAGGCAGAAATAAAGATGTTCTTTGAAACCAACGAGAACAAAGACACAACATACCAGAATCTCTGGGATGCATTCAAAGCAGTGTGTAGCAGGAAATTTATAGCACTAAATGCCCACAAGAGAAAGCAGGAAAGATCCAAAATTGACACCCTAATATCACAATTAAAAGAACTAGAGAAACAAGAGCAAACACATTCAAAAGCTAGCAGAAGGCAAGAAATAACTAAAATCAGAGCAGAACTGAAGGAAATAGAGACACAAAAAACCCTTCAAAAAATTAATGAATCCAGGAGCTGGTTTTTTGAAAGGATCAACAAAATTGATAGACTGCTAGCAAGACTAAAAAAGAAAAAAAGGGAGAAGAATCAAATAGATGTAATAAAAAATGATAAAGGGGATATCACCAACAATCCCACAGAAATTCAAACTACCATCAGAGCATACTACAAATACCTCTATGCAAATAAACTAGAAAATCTAGAAGAAATGGATAAATTCCTCGACACATACACCCTCCCAAGACTAAACCTGGAAGAAGTTGAATCTCTGAATAGACCAATAACAGGAGCTAAAACTGTGGCAATAATCAATAGCTTACCAACCAAAAAGAGTCCAGGACCAGATGGATTCACAGCCGAATTCTACCAGAGGTACAAGGAGGAGCTGGTAGCATTCCTTCAGAAACTATTCCAATCAATAGAAAAAGAGGGAATCCTCCCTAACTCATTTTATGAGGCCTGCATCATCCTGATACCAAAGCCGGGCAGAGACACAACCAGAAAAGAGAATTTTAGACCAATATCCTTGATGAACATTGATGCAAAAATCCTCAATAAAATACTGGCAAACAGAATCCAGCAGCACATCAAAAAGCTTATCCGCCATGACCAAGTGGGCTTCATCCCTGGGATGCAAGGCTGGTTCAATATACTCAAATCAATAAATGTAATCCAGCATATAAACAGAAGCAAAGACAAAAACCACATGATTATCTCAATAGATGCAGAAAAGGCCTTTGACGAAATTTGACAACGCTTCATGCTAAAAACTCTCAATAAATTAGGTATTGATGGGACGTATCTCAAAATAATAAGAGCTATCTATGACAAACCCACAGCCAATATCATACTGAATGGGCAAAAACTGGAAGCATTCCCTTTGAAAACTGGCACAAGACAGGGATGCCCTCTCTCACCACTCCTATTCAACATAGTGTTGGAAGTTCTGGCCAGGGCAATTAGGCAGGAGAAGGAAATAATGGGTATTCAATTAGGAAAAGAGGAAGTCAAATTGTCCCTGTTTGCAGACGACATGATTGTATATCTAGAAAACCCCATTGTCTCAGCCCAAAATCTCCTTAAGCTGATAAGCAACTTCAGCAAAGTCTCAGGATACAAAATCAATGTACAAAAATCACAAGCATTCTTATACACCAACAACAGACAAACAGAGAGCCAAATCATGAGTGAACTCCCATTCACAAATGCTTCAAAGAGAATAAAATACCTAGGAATCCAACTTACAAGGGACATGAAGGACCTCTTCAAGGAGAACTACAAACCACTGCTCAAGGAAATAAAAGAGGATACAAACAAATGGAAGAACATTCCATGCTCATGGATAGGAAGAATCAATATCGTGAAAATGGCCATACTGCCCAAGGTAATTTACAGATTCAATGCCATCCCCATCAAGCTACCAACGACTTTCTTCAAGAATTGGAAAAAACTACTTTAAAGTTCATATGGAACCAAAGAAGAGCCTGCATCGCCAAGTCAATCCTAAGCCAAAAGAACAAAGCTGGAGGCATCACGCTACCTGACTTCAAACTATACTACAAGCCTACAGTAACCAAAACAGCATGGTACTGGTACCAAAACAGAGATATAGATCAATGGAACAGAACAGAGCCGTCAGAAATAATGCCACATATCTACAACTATCTGATCTTTGACAAACCTGAGAAAAACAAGCAATGGGGAAAGGATTCCCTATTTAATAAATGGTGCTGGGAAAACTGGCTAGCCATATGTAGAAAGCTGAAACTGGATCCCTTCCTTACACCTTATACAAAAATCAATTCAAGATGGATTAAAGACTTAAACGTTAGACCTAAAACCATAAAAACTCTAGAAGAAAACCTAGGCATTACCATTCAGGACATAGGCATGGGCAAGGACTTCATGTCTAAAACACCAAAAGCAATGGCAACAAAAGCCAAAATTGACAAATGGGATCTAATTAAACTAAAGAGCTTCTGCACAGCAAAAGAAACTACCATCAGAGTGAAAAGGCAACCTACAAAATGGGAGAAAATTTTCGCAACCTACTCATCTGACAAGGGGCTAATATCCAGAATCTACAATGAACTCAAACAAATTTATAAGAAAAAAGCAAACAACCCCATCAAAAAGTGGGCAAAGGACATGAACAGACACTTCTCAAAAGAAGACATGTATGCAGCCAAAAAACACATGAAAAAATCCTCACCATCAGTGGCAATCAGAGAAATGCAAATCAAAACCACAATGAGATACCATCTCACACCAGTTAGAATGGCAATCATTAAAAAGTCAGGAAACAACAGGTGCTGGAGAGGATGTGGAGAAATAGGAACACTTTTACACTGTTGGTGGAACTGTAAACTAGTTCAACCATTGTGGAAGTCAGTGTGGCGATTCCTCAGGGATCTAGAACTAGAAATTCCATTTGACCCAGCCATCCCATTACTGGGTATATACCCAAAGGACTATAAATCATGCTGCTATAAAGACACATGCAGACGTATGTTTATTGCGGCATTATTCCCAATAGCAAAGACTTGGAACCAACCCAAATGTCCAACAATGATAGACTGGATTAAGAAAATGTGGCACATATACACCATGGAATACTATGCAGCCATAAAAAATGATGAGTTCATGTCCTTTGCAGGGACATGGATGAAATTGGAAATCATCATTCTCAGTAAACTATCGCAAGAACAAAAGACCAAACATGGCATATTCTCACTCACAGGTGGGAACTGAACAATGAGAATACATGGACACAGGAAGGGGAACATCACACTCTGGGGACTGTTGTGGGGTGGGGGGAGGGGGGAGGGATAGCATTGGGAGATATACCTAATGCTAGATGACGAGTTAGTGGGTGCAGGGCACCAGCATGGCACATGTATACATATGTAACTAACCTGCACATTGCGCACATGTACCCTAAAACCTAAAGTATAATAATAATAAATTTAAAAAAAAAAAGCTAATTCACCATGATCAAGTAGGCTCTGTCCCTGGGATGCAAGATTGGTTCAACATATGCAAATCATTGATTCAACATATGCAAATAATATGCAAATAAATGTTTAATCACATAAACAGAACTGAAGACCAAAAGCACATAATTATCTGAATAGATGCAGAAAAGGCTTTTGATAAAATTCAATATCCCTTCATGTTACAAACTCTCAATAAACTAGGTATTGAAGGAACATACCTCAAAATAATGAGAGTCATCTATGACAAACCCACAGTCAACATCATACTGAATGGGGGAAAGCTGAAACAATTTCCCTTGAAAACCGGCACAAGACAAGGATGACTTTGCTCACCACTCCTATTTAACATAATATTGGAAGTCCTGGCCAGGGCAATGAGGCAAGAGAAAGAAATAAAGCGCATTCAAATAGGAAAGGGGTAAGTCAAACTATCCCTGTTTGCAGGTGACATGAATCTACATCTAAAATGCCCCATAGTCTCTTCCCAAAAGCTCCTTGACCTAAAAAGCAGCTTTAGCAAACTTTTAGGATACAAAATCAATTTACACAAATAAGTGGCATTCCTATACACAAACAACACTCAGCCTGAGAGCCAAATCGGGAATGCAATCCCATTCATAACTGACACAAAAACAATAAAGTACCCGGGAATACAGCTAACCAGAGTGATGAGAGACCTCTATAGAAAGAATTTCAAAACACTGCTCAAAGAAATCAGAGATGAAACAAACAAATGGAAAAAAATTCCATGCTCATGGATAGAATTAATATCATTAAAATGGCCATACTGCCCAAAGCAATTGATAGATTTAGTGCAATTCGTATTAAACTACAAATGACATTCTTCACAGACTAGAAAAAATGATTTTAAAGTTTATATGGAACGAAAAAAGAGCCCAGATAGCCAAGGCAATCCTAAGCAAAAAGAACAAAGCTGGATGTATCATGTTACCTTGACTTCAAACTATACTACAGGGCTACAGTAACCAAAAGAGCATGGTGCTGGTGCAAAAACAGACACATAGACAAATGGAATAGAATAGAGAGCCCAGAAATAATGTTGCACACTTATGACCATCTGATCTTGGACAAAGGTGACAAAAACAAGCAATGGGGAAAAGTCTCTCTATTCAATAAATGGTGCTGAGGTAACTGGCTAGCCATATGCAGAAGATTGAAACTGGACCCCTTCCTTACACCATATACAAAAATTAACTCAAAATGGATTAAAGATCAAATGTAAAACGCTAAACTATAAGAACTCTGGAAGATGACTTAGGCAATACCATTCTGTATATAGGAACAGGCAAAAATTTCATGATAAAGACACCAAAAACAATTGCAACAAAATAAGAAATTGACCAACAGGATCTAATTAAACCAAAGAGCCTCTGCACAGCAAAAGAAACCATCAAGAGAATAAAGAGAGTAAATGGAAGAGAAATTTTGCAAACTATGCATCTGACAAAGGTTTAAAACCTAGCATCCATTAGGAACTTAAATTTATAAGAAAAAAAAACCCATTTAAAAATAAAGGAAAAAACAGCCCCATTGAAAAGGGCCAAAGAACATGAACAGACACCTTGCAAAACAAGACATACAGCCAACAAGCATATGAAAAAGAAAGCTCAATATCACTGATCATTACCGAAATGCAAATCAAAACCACAAAAAGATACCATCTCACACCAGTCAGAATAAGTATTATTGAAAAGTCAAAAATTTACACATACTGGCAAGGCCATGGAGAAAAAGGAACACTTATACACTGTTGGTGGGAGTGTAAATTAGTTCAACCATTTTTGAAAGCAGGGTGGCAATTTCTTGAAAAGCTAAACAGAACTACCATTTCTTCTGGCAATCCCATTACTGGGTATATACCCAGAAGAGTATAAATCATTCCATTATAAAGACACATGCACATAAATATTCATTGCAGCACTATTCACAATAGCAAAGACATGGAATCAACCTATGCTCATCAATGACAGATTGGATAAAGAAATGTATATATACATGGGATACTATGCAGCCATACAAAAAAATGAGTTCATGTCCTTTGGAGAAACATGGATGGAGCTGGGGAACATTATCCTTAGCAAATTAATGCAGGAACAGGAAACCAAATATGACATGTTCTCACTTATAAGTGGGAGCTTAATGATGAGAACTTATGGACACAAAGAAGGGAACAACTGACACTGGGGCCTACTTGAGGGTGGAGGTTGGGAGGAGGGGAGAAGCAGTAAAAATAACTATTGGGTACTAGGCTTAGTACCTGGGTGATTAAATAATCTGTACAAAACCCAGTAACATGAGTTTGCCTATATAGCAAAACTGTACATGTATCCCTGAACCTAAAATAAAAGTTAAAAAGAAGAAAATGTGGTATACACATACAATGAAATACTATTTAGCCTTTTAAAGTAAATATATTCTGATTCATGCTATAACCTGAATGAACCTTGAGAACATTATGCAAAATGAAATAAGCCATTTATAATAAAGACAGATAATGCATGATTGCACTTATATGAGACAGCTAGAGTAGTCAAATTCAAATTCAGAAATAACGAAAGCATAGTGGTGGTTGCCATGGACTGAAGACAGGGAGGAATGGGGAGTTCGTGTTAATGGGTACAGTTTCAGTTTTATAAGATGAAGAGTTCTGGAGATGGGTGTTTTCATGGCTGCACAGCAACATGAATGTACATAATGCGTCTAAGCTCTATGCTTAAAGATGGTTAAGATGATAAATTTTATGTCGTGTGTATTTTGCCAGAATAAAGAATACAAATATGGGAAGTTATTATTTAATGAGTACAGCGTCTCAGTTTTGCAATATGAAAACTGCTCTGGAGATGAATGATAGTGATGGTTGTACAACAATGTGAATATGCTTAATACCACTGAACTGTGCATTTAAGCATGGTTAGGATGGCAGGTTTTACATTATGTGTCTTTTACCGCAATAAAAAGTAATACAAAAAATAATCACAGAAAACCTTTAGGTGATAAGACAAGAGTTTAAAACACGTGGCCGAACTAAATCCTTTGACCATGTTAAGATGTACATTTATTTTGTACCAAATTGAAGGCTAGAGTAGCAAGCATAATAAGCAATCAACAGGTATTCCTTTATCTCTTTCACTTAAAGAAATACATAGGATGAGGAAATTTGGATGTTGACACACATTTCAGCCTTATCAGAAGTAGCATGAGTTATTCTCCTATATAATACATGGGAAACGTGCTTCCCATTGCCACATGAGAAACCTAGTTAATGCTGAAGCTAGGAATTTTGCATGGGAATTTAGAAACAATCATTTTATTAAAAATATGAAAGGCTTGAAAACAAATTCCTATTATCAAGTAAGTCTTAAGAAAATCATGGTGGAGATATACAAAAGTAAAGTCTTTTCAAAGTTCAGTTCAGGATTCCAGAATTTTTTCGGGTTTATTTTTAAATGTATGTTTGTTAAAGAAATTGGAAGGAAAGCTGCAAAAGTGTAGAAATTGGAAAAAACTTTTATAGTTCCGTCATTCAAATGCAATCTCAGTTGCATTTTTGTGTACTTCTTTCCAGAATATTTTAATGCACTTTTAAGTTGTATTAAATGTACTGTAAAATATGTAATTGTTTCCAGCTTTTTTTACTTAATATAATAAGCATTTGTCACAAGCATTTATTCATGGAACTGTGAGCTGTTATACATATATATATATATACAGTTAGTTTGTTTTAATTAAGAGGGTATTAAGGCTGGGCACGGGGGTTCATGCCTATAATCCCAGCACTGTGGGGGGGCTTAGGCATGTGGATTGCTTGAGCTCAGGAGTTTGAGACCAGACTGGGCAACATGGTGAAACCCCATTTCTACCAAGAAGGAATTGAAAAGTTAGCCGGGCGTGGTGGCACATGCCTGTAGTACCAGCTACTTGAGGGGCTGAGACAGGGGGATTGCTTGAGCCTTGGAGGTGGAGGCTGCAGTGAACCGAGATCGCACCACTGCACTCCAGCCTGGGCAAAGAGAGTGAAACCTTGTCTCAAAAAAGAGAGTATTAAGCGTCCAGTGTATTCCAAACCAATCTATATTCTGAGAAAGGTACAAGAAGAACAGAAGTCAAGAATTAGGAGTCCTGAATTTGCAAAGCAAATGAACAGATAAAGGTATAAATGAAAGAGAAGTTTCCAGAAGGCAAAATCTTTAATATTCCTAAGTGAAGTTAATCAGTTCCTTCTACTCTACTTTCTTATTCAGGTCTACATATTTTATCCTGTATTCTAAAATGTCCAGAATTTTCTAACTGATTTGATGGTGAGACCAGAGCTAACCTGAACTCATTTGGGAGCAAATATGATCTGAACAAATGTGAGGTTGTTAATCAACTCCCCAAAGAAATATTAATGTATTTGCTTATTGAGTGCTGTCTTAGGCAAAGAACATTGCAATGCTTGTATGCCACCTTTGCTAGACTCTGAGCTTTTTGAAAGGAGACACCTTTGTCTCCCCAGTACCTTGTGCATAACAGATGTTCAATTAATGATTGCTGTGGCCTGCTGTACCTGACAGAAGAATTAGGCACTGGAATGTCAATAGCAGGTACAAGCAGATGAATCATGGGACCCCATTTCTTAGCCTGTGGATCCCCAGAGATCATCCTGTGGTAACATTTCAGGGCATGCTCATCACTAGCTTGGACACATTTTTTTTTTCTTTGAAGGTTGAACTCCAGCCAAATTTGAGATTTGTAATGTTACTTAGCAGCAGTGTTGAAGGATGTAAAATTCTCATAGACTTATGTAATTTACTGTGTTTCTAGATGATCACATCATCTGGATTGACAAACATCATATTTTGAACTTTTGGTTTTACTGTCTCTTAAATCTGCTACTTTAAGTCAGAGGCTCATGTTTGGATAATCTTTTATTTTGCTTCAGGGTCACTGCAGCAAAGATATGCTATTTAAGTGTAAACCTATTTTTTTGCAAATATGAGCACATGTCTCTTTTGATTAAATCCAAAATTACCTTTCATTTCAGTCTTTCCAAATTTCCCCAAAGTTCTAGCAGCTTTCTTTCTTTCTTTCTTTACATTGACAAATCACTTTCTCCAAACTCTGAGCTCCTTAAGGAGAAAGACCTAATTCCAGTGTTCAGAATCCTATTTGATATATGTAGTGCTCAGTAATTTTTGGTCAAAGTTTTAAAAGTTATTGCCACTGTTCTTTTATGTACATTGAGCTTATACTCATAAACTTCTGATACATGGAAAGCAAACAGGAAAGCAACTAAGAGTGTCAGTATATTTAAAATATTTATATAATAGCCAGGGGCACCTTAAATACCACCCAGCTCCACTTTTTTCATTGACCATGTAGGCAGAAAGTGTGTTCTAAGTGACTGGCAGAACCAAGTGTCAAGCTGAGACCCAGCACCCAGGCTGTTGTCCTCTTGTCTTGATTTTGCTTCAGGTTAGGCTGCAAATTGCAATAGGCTCTAGATAAGTGAATCTTTTGCACAGAGCAGACACTCATAAAACATCTACTGATTCAAATGTCACCATGAGAAAACAGACCACTAGTAAAAAGAAATGCCCAGATTGGCAGGAAGGACATTACAAAGTAAGATCCCATTCTTGGAATAGGTTGTATCCCTTTAGTCACAAACCTCGATTTGAAAACCAGTCTGGACTTCATTCAAACTCCACAAAGAGATGGTAGTTTCTATTCTTCATCTTTTAGGATCTAAAGGGGAATAGGAAAGGGCCATTTAGAATCATTCTTATATTTGTTCTTTATATATAATGTATAACTTTTTTCTGGCTGCTTTTAAGGTTTTTCTCTCTACTATCAGTTTTCAGCAAATTGCTTATAAGATACCTTAGTGTAGTTTTGTTTGGTTTTTGCTTAGAATTCATTGAGAGCCTAAGATCTATGAGCTTAAAGTTTTCATTAAATTTGGAGACGTTTCAGTCATTGTTTCTCCAAGTACTGTTTTCTGCCCTTTCCCTCTCTTCTCTTCTGAGTACTCCAATTATATTAGGCTGCTTGAAATTACCTCACAGTTCATTGATGCTCTATCCAGTTTTGTTCTCCTGCTCTTTTTTTCTTTGTGTTTCATTTTGGACAGTTTCTATTGCCATGTCTTCAAGTTTACTAATCTTGCCTTTTGCAAGTCTCATCTGCTGGTGATCTTATTAAGTGTATTTTTAACCACAGATGTTGTAGTTTGCACCTCTAGAAGTTAAACTTTCATCTACTTTTTAATCTTTCTGTGTTTTCTTAACATATTTAAGCTTTTCTCTAGCTTCTTGATTATATGCATTATAGTTATAATGATTTTTATTGTCTGTCTATTAATTCTGTCATCTATGTAATTTCTAGATTCGTTTGGATTGATTTATTTTTCTCATAATTTTGGATCATTGGTTCTTGATTCTGTGCATGTCTAGTGATTTTTTTTTTTTTTTTTTTGAGACAGAGTCTCACTCTGTCACCCAGGCTGGAATGCAGGGGCACGATCTTGGCTCACTGCAACCTCTGCATCCCGGGTTCAAGTGATTCTCCTTCCTCAGCTTCCCGAGTAGCTGGGACTACAGGTGCGCGCCACCATGCCCAGCTAATTTTTGTATTTTTAGTTGAGATGGGGTTTCACCATACTGGCCAGGATGGTCTCGATCTCTTAACCTCATGATCCGCCTGCCTCGACCTCCCAAAGTGCTGGGATTACAGGCATGAGCCACGACACCCAGCCATGATTTTTTAATTGAATGCTTGTTACTGTAAAATTTACTTTGTATGGTGCTGAATATTTTGTGTATCTATAAATACAGCATTCTTCAGTTCTGTTCTGGCATGCAGTTATGTTACTTGGAAACAGTTTTACCCTTTCTCATTTTTCTTGTACGTTTTGTTGGGCAAAATCAGAATAATGTTTAGTTTAGCACGAATTTTACCCACGAATGAAGCAGAATCTGAGTACTTTACCCACTGCTCTTTGAGTTATAAGGCTTTCTACTCTGGGTGGTGAGAAGGGGAATTATTTCTATGCCTGTGTGAGTTCCAGGTATCATTTCCTCTAATTTGGGGGGCATGGCTATTTCCTTGGCCTCAGTAGTTTTTCTACACACATGTCGTGATCAGTAGACAGCTCAAGATTTGAGTGAGACCATTTGCATACTTCTGGAACACTCTCTGGGGGCAACTCTCTCCTTTCTGGAATTTGGCCAAGTAAATTCTAGCTGCCTGGTCCTCTGTAGCTGCCCACTTTCATCTCCTCAATTCAGGGACACTTTCAAGCATCACCTGGGTTCCCTGTCTTGTTTTCGTGATCTAGAAATTGTCTCCAAGGGGAAAATTGGTACATATGCTGGCCTACCTTATTTGTTTTTCAGAGATGATGGCTTTTTGTTGCCTACTGTCCATTGCCTCTAAAACCATTGCATCCAGTGTCTTAGTTGTTCTGGCAGGAGAGTGACTCTAATCCCTGTTGCTCCATCTTTCTAGAAGTGGACATCTAAAAGGAGTATTTAGAATAAGTCTATAGATAATTTGGTTGGATCATAGGGAATTTCAAGAAAAAAAGTTGAATTGAGGTATACTTTCAGAAAGATATTTTGGAGTAAACTTTCAAATAGCCCTAAAGTTATCATAAAAAACAATAGCATTTCACTTAATGGAGTCAGGGAAAGCTTCTCTTAAGTTAGCGAATGCAGCCACAGCTCAGTACAAGATTAACCTGCCAGCTAGCAGTGAGCCAGTGGCCTGAACTGTGGAGCCACACAAGGCTGAGAGACCACCTAGGACCTTGACTACAGCCCAGGCAAGGAGTTGTGAGGACTTTGAGTGGAGGTGAGTATCAGGAATGTAGAATAATCAAGAGATAGATCATCCATAGGTGGCCAGAGTAAGGAGACAGGAATTAAGGATGGCTCTGGAGCCTGATTCTGGCTGACCAGGAGGATAATGTGCAACTAATAAAAACTAGAGGTGCTGGATGAAGGATAGTTTTTGAGAAGAGAGACTTTTTTTTGTATATTACTTATGCTTTATTACTTAGGGCTTTGAGACCAAAATAATTAAATGACATCCCAAGGCACATTTTTTACCAGTGAGACAAGAATACAACTTTCTTTCTCCTAGTTCACAGTATTTTTCACTTTATGCCTTCTTTCTGCTTAATGATTTGTCTGAATTAGCTATTGTTTAAGCTTCCTCCTTATGTATAACTTGAATTTTTTGTAGGTAAAGCAAATCTTTGTTTTTATTTATTTTTGTTCTTCCCTAAGAACAGAGATAGGTCTTTTACCTAGTGATAATTATTTAATTGACACTTTGTATTATTTTTCTAGGACTAAACAGACTGATCTATTTTTATATTTCTCTATATCTGGTTGAAACTAGCTTGAATTAACTATGCCTTTGCCATTAGTGAGGACCAAAATTGCACTTTGAAATTTCATTTCAAAAATTAAATGCTTACAAATGGATTTTCTCTAGTTTCAGTGGATTATTACTGATCAGTCTGAGTACATAATGCCAATTACTGGCACCTTATGTGATCAGCAGTGTTAGGTAGTAACCCAGTGCAGCCAGAAGGAGAGGCAAGAACTTCATGTCTTCTCAAACCCTGGATTCTCCCTTCCCTCCCATGTTTTGTCTTTCAGAACTATGTCTATTAGAGTCTATGCCCAAAAGTATTTTAGGTTTCAGAACAAATGGATGAGGGCTTCCACTTGAAATGTGAACTTCTATAGAATGCACATTAATTTTAAATCACTTTCATGTGCTCTTATTTGGAACCCCCAGTAAGAAAACAATATTGTCCCATAGTGATAATAATGAAGAAACTGAGTCTAGGAAAATTCCAGCAAGTCATCAGAGGTCACATCACTAGGCAGTGATAGAAGAACCAATGTAGTTTCTAGTCTAGGACTTTCCTTCATCTCTAGTGTGTCATTAAATCCAGAGTAAATTTATTTTGAGTTTACTTGATCATGTGCATCTCCACTTAAATCTTTGCAAGGACTCTCCACAACTGACAATGTCAAATTTTGAAACCAGGGATAGCTTGGAGATTTTTATGTCTCTTTTGCTTTCACCTTTTCATGAAAGCCTTTTTGTATGTGGGGACACATGAGTGTGTGAGTATGTGGATGTGTGTAGGCATATGTGAGTTTATGTGTGTGCATGCATGTATAGACACATGTATGTGTGTATGTGGTGGCACATGTATGTGAATGTGTGGGCATGTCTGTTTGCGAAGAAGAGGCAGAGGTGTTACTTTACTTGTGATTTCTTCTCAATGTTCAGATTTTGGGAACAACAGAATGACTTTCAGGGTGCAGAGGGCAGTCCACTGACCTGGGGTGGGTTGCACCCCAGTTTGCACCATTTGCTTACAGCTGATAGAATTAAATGATCGAACAACACTCTGTACGACTGCCACTGCTCAGCATCTCCAGTATCATCTCTTTTGTCTCGTGGACTCAGTACCAGTCATCAAAAACGGCGAGAAGCTTCCTGGGTCAGCATGCCATTATTGTTTTCTGTGGGTTTTCCTTAATGTTTTTCCCCCTCCCTCTTTTTACCTAAAAATTCTCATTCACCTTTTAATGCCTGTTTCTCATTATTTCTCTTTTGGGGATTAGCTTCTCTTTCTCTTTGCATGCGGTATTGGTGGGCTATAAATCAAGATGCTCTGTCTTCATCTGGGCAACATGTGACATCTCTCAAGTGAAGAGACGTAAAGAAAGAAAAATGGTGTTCGTTCACTCCAGCAGGAGGGGTCCTGATGAGATGGCCAAGTTCCCTAGGGTGTCCTGGTTGCATTCTTGCCTCATATCCGCTGCTGTCATCTTACTGTTAGTTCTGTAAACCAGAGTGCTCCTGCCCACCAGTCATCTCATTCTTCTTTGAAGTTAATTTGGGGCATGTGACGGTTCTGGCCAATAGACTGTGAGAATGTATGACATGTTAGCTTCTGGACACAAGTAGATAAAAACCAATGTGCTTCTTCTGTCATTCTCTTCCTTCAAAACCACTTGGAGGCTGAACTGCAACGTGGAAGCAGCCTAATTCCTTGGGTTACTGTTTGGTAGATACCCTACTGTATCAGATTATGACATCAACAATAATCAAGCCTCTGCTGAGTTCATCCACTGTGACTTAAGTATGGTGTCCTTGCAGTATTCTAGTGATGATTACTCTGACAAACACAACTATTCTCTATTTTTCTGTTCAGATCATTTCCTGCTTTAGTTGCCCAGAGTTCATTTATTTGCCTTGTACATAAAGCACCTAGATTGAGATACTATCCATTATGTACCAAAATTAAAACATATACAAATATTTGTTTATGACTTTGCTTCCCTACTAGACTGTGGGCAACCTGAAGGCAGAGACTTTTTCTTCATTTTTATATTGCTAGTGCCTCACATAGTGCTTGGTGCAAAAAAGGGCTGAATTCAGGCTTTTTATAAGAATAATTTATGTTCTCCTTGGTTTAATTTAATTTTCATGTGGCTGGGTAAAAATAATAATTTGATCCTTTGGGAAACAATAAAGCTAGGCTTGCTTTCTAGTTCAGTCATTTGTTGATTTTCATCAAGTTGCTTAACATTTCTGATATTCTGGTTTCTTATCTACAAAATAAGAACACACATATTACCAATGCTATGGAGCTACTAGTAAAATGAAATGAGAAAATGTATAGAAAATGCTAGGCATAGTATCTGATAAACAGTAAAAACTGAATAAATAGTAGCTATTGTTACTATTATTGTGGTAATGATCATGATTCTTGTATTTAATCCACTTTTGTTTTCTCTAATTATTGATAACAATACAGTCTAATTGGCAAGAGAATCCAGTGGGCTTTCTCTTAGACCTTCTTGCTTATGTAAGTGTAGAGGAAATGCTTCCTCTCTGCCCATTGAAGTTTCACTGAAATGACTAACAATAGACAGATTAATAGGGGAAAACGTCACAACAAATTTATTAGTGTGAGTGTACACTTGGGAGTCCCACAGAAAGGAGACTCAAAGAGGGGCTAGATGGTTGAGGCTTAAATGTGAGGTCTGTAGGCAATATTTAGAGGGGTTTAAATAATATGGGGGGCAAATGAATGAGCTCAAAGAACGATGGCTTGGAACAAAGTTTCTCTGAGCTCTGGGGGATCTCGTGGGAAGGTAAGTATTTCACTGTGAACAAAGCTTGTCTTATTATGCAAATGAAGTATTTCAGGTAATCTCTCAGCGCCCTCAGAAAAACAGACAAAAAATCTGTCTGGGTATGGTGACGATTTTTAGCCTCTTCTCTTCTCTGGTGATAAATCTTTCCTTGTTATTTGATGAGATTCCTAGGCAGTGGGGCAAAGGCAATTGCATTTCTTTGGGGACAAAAGTTTCCTTAATCAGATTAGGAAATTCCAGAGACAGTCCTTCCGTGTGCTTGGGGGTTGGGCGGTGGGTGAGAAACAAGAGAAGGTTAGAAAATTTTTGGTTCTGAGTCAGCTTTTAAGGCCTCCCAATTTCTTTTAATTTAAAGTGCTTATCATGCCAAAGTTCCATACTTTGAAGTATCCTTCTCTGTTGATTCCAATAATTGAATCAAATCTTCCTAAATCAATGCTATTTCCCTCATTCTCTTCCCTTTTCTTCCATAGTGTTGTAATGCTCTGCTAAGATGGTTTCTCTATTGATCTAAGAGTAAATGGCAATTCCTCAGGACCTTTTTGGTAACAAGTACAAACTCTTTTATTCTTCACATCAAATCTTTGTTATAAATAATTTAGAGATTTTGTAAATGAGAAAAGATAATTTTTTCAATGTTTAAACATGGAGTCTTTTTTCCCCACATATCAGCTTCCCGAAAGCTAACCTGTTGGAAGCACTAACTGTTGAATGGTTTGCATTCAGTAATGTGACCAGAAGTAATGACTCAAATTCAATAGAGGCCAGAAATGATCAGAAGTTATGATTCCTTGGCAGCTGCTCGATGTTCAATATTAAGCTGCTTTAGAAAACCTCTCTCTTACTCTTGTGGCAAGATCCCACATGGCATTAAAAAAAATAAAATGTAATGAAACAAAAATATCCCCCCTTCCTCATACCTGCTGCCCTGCTACCTGCTCTAAGTGGAAGTCACAATGAAAGGGATTTAAATGAGCTGAGAGACTTCACTGAGCTCCCCTGGGTCAGAGGTGGGTGCATTTTCACACTTACAGGACCTTGCTTTGCTAATGTATCTGTTCCATAAATTACTCAGGAGGAAATCACTTCATTATTCATGACTTGAACATTCCTGTTGCAAAATGGTGATCTATGTCATGTACTGTTGCATTACCAATTCGATTATTCTTTTGTCATGCAAACTCTCTGAGCTGTGACAAGGGGTGGGGCAGGCTCTTCACAGCTGGCAATCTGTAATGCTGTCTAGGAGTAGATTTCTTCTGGGTGCATTGAGCTGGAGAACTTATGAAAGGA
The DNA here is from genome assembly GCF_028885655.2 of Pongo abelii. Classification (NCBI taxonomy): domain Eukaryota; kingdom Metazoa; phylum Chordata; class Mammalia; order Primates; family Hominidae; genus Pongo; species Pongo abelii. The sequence goes on along the minus strand of NC_071996.2, from coordinate 25,560,132 downwards.
CTCTCAGGGAAGATGTCTGCCAATGATGGCAAATTGATGACTACTATCTAAACATTTAGCAGCCCTTCATCAGCTATAATATGGCCATCTTTAACTTGCCTCCCTTAACTGATAGCATTTCATGCTTTTTGAAATGAGTTTGGAGTTACGGGAGAGAACAAAGCCTGACTCACAGAATCTACCACAATAATCATTTTCTTTTCATTTTCCATTATCTTAGCATTCTGAATCCAACTTTGCATGAAGAGATACTCCAATGTTTCTGAAGACACCTTTTTAAATTTTGGTAACATAAAGATGGCTTTTAAGGTTATTATCAGCCTGATGGCAAAACAAACATGTGACAAAAGTTAACTTCAGTCACTCCAGTGGTTTGAGCTTTATGGTCCAAGGATTCATTTTGTATAATGGCATGGTACATCATCTGCTTTGTCTTCTGGACTGATTGAAATGTCAGATGTGTTGGTGGAGTGGACAAAGCCAGTGGAATATATTTTTAATTTTAAGCACAATAGTGCCCTACATACCTGTGAATCAGAGTTATCAAAATTTACTGATGCCTTCATATTAACAGAGAAATAGAATGCTTGATTAGGAATCTCATGACCTGGAAGTGAGGGGGTGGGAGTCAGTGTGATTTATATTCTTTTGCTCTCATGTTTTTCTGCACCCCTCCCCCACTGCTGCCCCTCAGTTTTCTCTTGGGAACTTCACCAGAAGCAGGTTGAGAAGGAGTAAGTCAATTCAGTTCTACAAAGAACCTATTTTCAACTGGAAGTTGGATGGAAATTTTTAACATTTAGTCACTTTCATCTTTGTGGGAAGTTACATTTAATCCTCCAAATTATCCCATGATATTTCAGTTTTGCTGTTGAGAAGATAGATTCTCAGAGAAATCAATGACTTGCTCAAGATCAACAAATTGATCTATTTCCAAAACTCTCATCCTCTGTGTACACTCATATAATGCCGAGTACTGTAAATAGATGGACTTTCAAATGAATGTAAGAGAAGGTCTTTTAAATTTAATACTTGAAACTATTAAACTAAATACTGATTAGTCTATGATTAGTGCAGGGGTAGACCCAGTTTTTGTGAGATCTGAAGCTTGTTCAAATTTAGGAGCTCCTTTTAACAAAAATAATACCAAAATGATAAACTCAACATTAAATTCAAAGCCTTGAGAAGAGCCCATCAAGTGAGGTGCAACGAAGATTAAGCTGATTAACTGCATGAAAAAGCCACCTCAGAAGAAATGTTAAGAAAGAAGATAAAAGTATTTCCAAGTGTGTTTCCTGTAGCCCAGGGTTCCTTCAGGTAAATCATTGCAGTTGCAGGTTGATGCATCTCTGTGGTTTCAGTCAAGCAGTCAGTTACTCCACAGCCAATCAATGCCACTTTCTTATGGGTGAACTTAGCTGCCTGTAATTAGCGATGTGGAAAGAAGGTACCTGCCTTCAGAAGGAGCCAGTATTTCTCGTTGAAGGGACCAGTGTTCTCAATAGAGGGATTTAAACTTTTTTGAAAGAGTTAATCATCTCTTTACAAACTTATACAGCATTTTAAGATCATATTTCAAAGTAGCTCCAGTTCCTGAAGTTTCATGTATTTTAAAGCAAAACAAACAACAGCAACCAAAACTAATTTCAAATTATTCAAAAAATTCTCTTGGTTAAGATAAGCCCTTTAGATCATGATACAGCTATATGTTTGTTTGTGTGTGTTTGTGTGGGGATGTGTGTGATTGTGTGTGTATACATATATGTATACACACATACATATGGATTTGTATTTATAGATATAGATCCACATAAAATATATTCTAGGCACTGAAATCTAATAACTTTGAATCTATTTTACTCTAATTTGTTTAAAAATTCTAGTTTTTTCAAATTATTGGCTTAGAATAAACACCATTTTAGGAGAGCTTTAATGGTCTTTAAAAAATCAGTTTCCCTTTCTATTGATTGCTCTTTGCGGAAGCATTTTGCATGATTTCCACATGACCCACTAACTATCAAGGTCAGTAAACTGGTGGCTTGAGGCTTTCTCTGCCTAATAACCATCTTTTTTCTTCTATCTCCCAGTTTCAAACTCTCCTTTGACTTATTGTTTCCTTAGGGAGGGCATATTCTAAGCCTTGTCTCTATAAAATGAAAGTCTTAGTCTTTTCTTTAACTGAGACTTCACTAATCAGGAGGATAAATTTAGGACGCAAGAGGGCATTCCTGCGTGTAGCATTTGGCATACATTTCTACAGCACGTGATGTTTTTTCTGCTTTACCTGCCTGTGCATGAGAATGACCAGGTTGATCATGCTCATTTTATTTGGAAGACAAAGGAGCAAGGGATTGGTACAACCTTGGAGTGCACTCCCCCTCCAGGTCAACTAGTAGTAACTACCAAATACATGCAACTGCAGTAGGTAGGTACTACGCCACGTACATTACCTATAAATCCATAATGAATCTCAAAGGTAGGAATCATAACTCCCCATTTGACTGAAGCATATTTGACTCTTAATGTTAAGTGCAATATTCCATGGGCCGGGGGGGGGGAGGAGCCAAGATGGCCGAATAGGAACAGCTCCGGTCTACAGCTCCCAGCGCGAGCGACGCAGAAGACGGGTGATTTCTGCATTTCCATCTGAGGTACCGTGTTCATCTCACTAGGGAGTGCCAGACAGTGGGCGCAGGTCAGTCGGTGAGCACACCGTGCGCCAGCCGAAGCAGGGGCGAGGCATTGCCTCACTCGGGAAGCGCAAGGGGTAAGGGAGTTCCCCTTCCAGGGGTGACAGACGGCATCTGGAACATCGGGCCACTCCCACCCCAATACTGTGCTTTTCCGACGGGCTTAGGAAACGGTGCCCCAGGAGAGTATAGCCCACACCTGGCTCAGAGGGTCCTACGCCCACGGAGTCTCGCTGATTGCTAGCACAGCAGTCTGAGATCAAACAGCAAGTCAGCAGCGAGGCTGGGGGAGGGGCGCCCGCCATTGCCCGGGCTCGCTTAGGTAAACAAAGCAGCCTGGAAGCTTGAACTGGGTGGAGCCCACCACAGCTCAAGGAGGCCTGCCTGCCTCTGTAGGCTCCACCTCTGGGGGCAGGACACAGACAAACAAAAAGACAGCAGTAACCTCTGCAGACTTAAATGTCCCTGTCTGACAGCTGTGAGGAGAGCAGTGGTTCTCCCAGCACGCAGCTGGAGATCTGAGAACGGGCTGACTGCCTCCTCAAGTGGGTCCCTGACCCCTGACCCCCGAGCAGCCTAACTGGGAGGCACCCCCCAGCAGGGGCAGACTGACACCTCACACGGCCGGCCAGGTACTCCAACAGACCTGCAGCTGAGGGTTCTGTCTGTTAGAAGGAAAACTAACAGAAAGGACATCCACACCAAAAACCCATCTGTACATCACCATCATCAAAGACCAAAAGTAGATAAAACCACAAAGATGGGGAAAAACCAGAGCAGAAAAACTGGAAACTCTAAAAACCAGAGTACCTCTCCTCCTCCAAAGGAACGCAGTTCCTCACCAGCAACGGAACAAAGCTGGACAGAGAATGACTTTGACGAGCTGAGAGAAGAAGGCTTCAGACGATCAAATTACTCCGAGCTACGGGAGGATATTCAAACCAAAGGCAAAGAAGTTGAAAACTTTGAAAAAAATTTAGAAGAATGTATAACTAGAATAACCAATACAGAGAAGTGCTTAAAGGAGCTGATGGAGCTGAAAACCAAGGCTCGAGAACTACGTGAAGAATGCAGAAGCCTCAGGAGCCGATGCGATCAAATGGAAGAAAGGGTATCAGCCCTGGAAGATGAAATGAATGAAATGAAGCGAGAAGGGAAGTTTAGAGAAAAAAGAATAAAAAGAAACGAGCAAAGCCTCCAAGAAATGTGGGACTATGTGAAAAGACCAAATCTACGTCTGATTGGTGTACCTGAAAGTGACGGGGAGAATGGAAACAAGTTGGAAAACACTCTGCAGGATATTATCCAGGAGAACTTCCCCAATCTAGCAAGGCAGGCCAACATTCAGATTCAGGAAATACAGAGAACGCCACAAAGATACTCCTCGAGAAGAGCAACTCCAAGACACATAATTGTCAGATTCACCAAAGTTGAAATGAAGGAAAAAATGTTAAGGGCAGCCAGAGAGAAAGGTCGGGTTACCATCAAAGGGAAGCCCATCAGACTAACAGCGGATCTCTCGGCAGAAACCCTACAAGCCAGAAGAGAGTGGGGGCCAATATTCAACATTCTTAAAGAAAGAATTTTCAACCCAGAATTTCATATCCTGCCAAACTAAGCTTCATAAGTGAAGGAGAAATAAAATACTTTACAGACAAGCAAATGCTGAGAGATTTTGTCACCACCAGGCCTGCCCTAAAAGAGCTCCTGAAGGAAGCGCTAAACATGGAAAGGCACAACCGGTACCAGCCACTGCAAAATCATACCGAAATGTAAAGAACATCGAGACTAGGAAGAGACTGCATCAACTAACGAGCAAAATATCCAGCTCACATCATAATGACAGGATCAGATTCACACATAACAATATTAACTTTAAATGTAAATGGACTAAATGCTCCAATTAAAAGACACAGACTGGCAAATTGGATAAAGACTCAAGACCCATCAGTGTGCTGTATTCAGGAAACCCATCTCACGTGCAGAGACACACATAGGCTCAAAATAAAAGGATGGAGGAAGATCTACCAAGCAAATGGAAAACAAAAAAAGGCAGGGGTTGCAATCCTAGTCTCTGATAAAACAGACTTTAAACCAACAAAGATCAAAAGAGACAAAGAAGGCCATTACATAATGGTAAAGGGATTAATTCAACAAGAAGAGCTAACTATCCTAAATATATATGCACCCAATACAGGAGCACCCAGATTCATAAAGCAAGTCCTGAGTGACCTACAAAGAGACTTAGACTCCCACACATTAATAATGGGAGACTTTAACACCCCACTATCAACATTAGACAGATCAACCAGACAGAAAGTCAACAAGGATACCCAGGAATTGAACTCAGCTCTGCACCAAGCGGACCTAATAGACATCTACAGAACTCTCCACCCCAAATCAACAGAATATACATTTTTTTCAGCACCACACCATACCTATTCCAAAATTGACCATATACTTGGAAGTAAAGCTCTCCTCAATAAATGTAAAAGAACAGAAATTGTAACAAACTGTCTCTCAGATCACAGTGCAATCAAGCTAGAACTCAGGATTAAGAATCTCACTCAAAACCGCTCAACTACGTGGAAACTGAACAACCTGCCCCTGAATGACTACTGGGTACATAACGAAATGAAGGCAGAAATAAAGATGTTCTTTGAAACCAACGAGAACCAAGACACAACATACCAGAATCTCTGGGATGCATTCAAAGCAGTGTGTAGAGGGAAATTTATAGCACTAAATGCCCACAAGAGAAAGCAGGAAAGATCCAAAATTGACACCCTGACTTCACAATTAAAAGAACTAGAAAAGCAAGAGCAAACACATTCAAAAGCTAGCAGAAGGCAAGAAATAACTAAAATCAGAGCAGAACTGAAGGAAATAGAGACACAAAAAACCCTTCAAAAAATAAATGAATCCAGGAGCTGGTTTTTTGAAAGGATCAACAAAATTGATAGACCGCTAGCAAGATTAATAAAGAAAAAAAGAGAGAAGAATCAAGTAGATGCAATAAAAAATGATAAAGGGGATATCACCAACGATCCCACAGAAATACAAACTACCATCAGAGAATATTACAAACACCTCTATGCAAATAAACTAGAAAATCTAGAAGAAATGGATAAATTCCTCAACACATACACCCTCCCAAGACTAAACCAGGAAGAAGTTGAATCTCTGAATAGACCAATAACAGGAGCTGAAATTGTGGCAATAATCAATAGCTTACCAACCAAAAAAAGTCCAGGTCCAGATGGATTCACAGCCGAATTCTACCAGAGGTACAAGGAGGAGCTGGTACCATTCCTTCTGAAACTATTCCAATCAATAGAAAATGAGGGAATCCTCCCTAACTCATTTTATGAGGCCAGCATCATCCTGATACCAAAGCCTGGCAGAGACACAACAAAAAAAGAGAATTTTAGACCAATATCCTTGATGAACATTGATGCAAAAATCCTCAATAAAATACTGGCAAACAGAATCCAGCAGCACATCAAAAAGCTTATCCACCATGATCAAGTGGGCTTCATCCCTGGGATGCAAGGCTGGTTCAATATACGCAAATCAATAAATGTAATCCAGCATATAAACAGAACCAAAGACAAAAACCACATGATTATCTCAATAGATGCAGAAAAGGCCTTTGACAAAATTCAACAACCCTTCATGCTAAAAACTCTCAATAAATTAGGAATTGATGGGACGTATCTCAAAATAATAAGAGCTATTTATGACAAACCCACAGCCAATATCATACTGAATGGGCAAAAACTGGAAGCATTCCCTTTGAAAACTGGCACAAGACAGGGATGCCCTCTCTCACCACTTCTATTCAACATAGTGTTGGAAGTTCTGGCCAGGGCAATTAGGCAGGAGAAGGAAATCAAGGGTATTCAATTAGGAAAAGAGGAAGTCAAATTGTCCCTGTTTGCAGATGACATGATAGTATATCTAGAAAACCCCATTGTCTCAGCCCAAAATCTCCTTAAGCTGATAAGCAACTTCAGCAAAGTCTCAGGATACAAAATCAATGTGCAAAAATCACAAGCATTCTTATACATCAATAACAGACAGAGAGCCAAATCATGAGTGAACTCCCATTCACAATTGCTTCAAAGAGAATAAAATACCTAGGAATCCAACTTACAAGGGATGTGAAAGACCTCTTCAAGGAGAACTACAAACCACTGCTCAAGGAAATAAAAGAGGATACAAACAAATGGAAGAACATTCCATGCTCATGGGTAGGAAGAATCAATATCATGAAAATGGCCATCCTTCCCAAGGTAATTTACAGATTCAATGCCATCCCCATCAAGCTACCAATGACTTTCTTCACAGAATTGGAAAAAACTACTTTAAAGTTCATATGGAACCAAAAAAGAGCCCGCATCGCCAAGTCAATCCTAAGCCAAAAGAACAAAGCTGGAGGCATCACATTACCTGACTTCAAACTATACTACAAGGCTACAGTAACCAAAACAGCATGGTACTGGTACCAAAACAGAGATATAGATCAATGGAACAGAACAGAGCCGTCAGAACTAATGCCACATTTCTACAAGTATCTGATCTTTGACAAACCTGACAAAAACAAGAAATGGGGAAAGGATTCCCTATTTAATAAATGGTGCTGGGAAAACTGGCTAGCCATATGTAGAAAGCTGAAACTGGATCCCTTCCTTACACCTTATACAAAAATCAATTCAAGATGGATTAAAGACTTAAATGTTAGACCTAAAACCATAAAAACCCTAGAAGAAAACCTAGGCATTACCATTCAGGACATAGGCATGGGCAAGGACTTCATGTCTAAAACACCAAAAGCAATGGCAACAAAAGCCAAAATTGACAAATGGGATCTAATTAAACTCAAGAGCTTCTGCACAGCAAAAGAAACTACCTTCAGAGTGAACAGGCAACCTACAAAATGGGAGAAAATTTTCGCAACCTACTCATCTGACAAAGGGCTAATATCCAGAATCTACAATGAACTCCAACAAATTTACAAGAAAAAAACAAACAACCCCATCAAAAAGTGGGCGAAGGACATGAACAGACACTTCTCAAAAGAAGACATTTATGCAGCCAAAAAACACATGAAAAAATGCTCACCATCACTGGCCATCAGAGAAATGCAAATCAAAACCACAATGAGATACCATCTCACACCAGTTAGAATGGCAATCATTAAAAAGTCAGGAAACAACAGGTGCTGGAGAGGATGTGGAGAAATAGGAACACTTTTACACTGTTGGTGGGACTGTAAACTAGTTCAACCCTTGTGGAAGTCAGTGTGGCGATTCCTCAGGGATCTAGAACTACAAATTCCATTCGACCCAGCCATCCCATTACTGGGTATATACCCAAAGGACTATAAATCATGCTGCTATAAAGACACATGCACACGTATGTTTATTGCGGCATTATTCCCAATAGCAAAGACTTGGAACCAACCCAAATGTCCAACAATGATAGACTGGATTAAGAAAATGTGGCACATATACACCATGGAATACTATGCATCCATAAAAAATGATGAGTTCACATCCTTTGTAGGGACATGGATGAAATTGGAAATCATCATTCTCAGTAAACTATCGCAAGAACAAAAAACCAAACACCGCATATTCTCACTCATAGGTGGGAATTGAACAATGAGAACACATGGACACAGGAAGGGGAACATCACACTCTGGGGACTGTTGTGGGGTGGGGGGAGGGGGGAGGGATAGCATTGGGAGATATACCTAATGCTAGATGATGAGTTGGTGGGTGCAGCACACCAGCATGGCACATGTATACATATGTAACTTACCTGCACATTGCGCACATGTACCATAAAACCTAAAGTATAATAATAATAATAATAATAATAAAAGAAAGAAAAAAAAAAAATATTCCATGGGCTGTCTCCAAGGAATACTTCAGTGTTGAAGCCAGGTCTATTCTGTAACTTTGTCTTAGAATCAGAGCTAAAATGGTCAACTCTTCCCATAGAAGTAGAGAGTAGAATAGTGGTAACTAGAGGCTGGAAAAGATAGTGAGGAGGGGTGAATATGAGAGAGGAGAAAGGAAGAAACAGGTCAGGCAGGCAGGTAAGGTGGGTCCTTGGTTGAATTCTTTCAAACAAAAGAAAAACCTGCAGGCACAGATTAAGGGAGCTTGCAGAGGGGGTCTTGCCTAAGACATGCCCACAGTTGCACAGTTAAGAAAGGTTACACAGGTGACTTGCCCAGACATGCCCGCAATAGAAAATTCCATCCCCTGACACATATGAAGTATAAGAGTATAAGGAACAAAGCAATATGCAGTAACTCAAGCTAATAGCCCCCATGTGTATTAAGAGGACAGGGTGGAGCTATCAGAAGTTCACACCTTATGCAAATGAGATGTCCAGGCCTCATCAATTTCTTGTAAAAGCCTTTGCATTCAACTGTAAAAAACGGCAACCCTCTTCTGAGTCCCCTCTTAGCAGCAGAAAACTTTCTTTTTTTCCTTATTAAACTTTTACTCCAACCTCACCCTTGGTGTTTGTGCTCCTTAACTTTCTTGGTTGTGAGACAAAGAACTCTGGGTACTAACTCCGGCAGTGAGAGACTGCTACATTGTGGAGAATTGGCAAGACTGTAACAATAGGGAGGAGTTGGTTAATGGGTATAAAATTATAGTTAGATAGGAGGAATAGGTTCCTTCTATAGCACAATAGGATGACCATAGTTAATAATTTACTGTGTATTTCAAAATAGCTAGAGGAGAGGATTTTTAATGTCCTAACACAAAGAAATGATAAATGTTTCAGGCGATGGATATCCCAGTTACCCTGATTTAATCATTACACAGCATATACATACATCTAAATATCACATGTGCTCCATAAATATGTACAATTATTATGTATCAATTAAAAATTAAAACGTAAGATTGTCAACCATGTACAGGAGAGAGTCTACTTTGTCCTTCTCTGACTACAGGCAGGAAATAAAAATCTGTTCCATGCTTAAACTAATACAACGTTTTCAAGAAAACTAAGTGAATAACTGTAAATCAAAAGCTTATTAAATTGAACCCAAAACAATTAAATGTATCCTTTTAATTTATTTCTTCCTTCATATATATGCCTTGAATTTGAGGCAATTGGCAAAAAATCTGCAACTATATTATCTCTTGTAAGCCTTTCACTTTTACTTTTATTTATCTTTTGGTTAGCTTATAAATCACTCTATGTGCCATCAGTGGCTTCGGTTTTGTTTTTAGGTTTGTTAGAAACACAGGGCATTATATTAAAATGAAAAATGTTTAGGTCTTTTAAAGGCTCCAAGTCCAAAACTTGAAATAAAGAGAGAACATTATTAAAGATATTAGAGCCTTAGCACTTTGGAGTTGTATCTGCAGGAGGTGAGTGTGGTCTCTCTATTCCTTGTGTCTCCATGCAGTACACTTTGGCAGTATGAAGAAAGTCAGCGGGAGCAGGCTGTCATCTGGAAAATGGGTCGGTGGTCAGCCCAGGCAGCTGAGTCCAACAACTATTTATTTTGTCAACAAGGGACAGTCACTTCCACATAGACTTCCATGTACATGAAATATTATTTGAGATTATAATTCAGGGATACTTTAATGGCCAAAATATGAATAAAAATGAGATTACCTCAAAATTCATCTCAAGGTGTTATTTAAAACTTGTGAAAGAGTTGAAATAAAAGTTCATTTTTTTTCTAATTTGGAAAAAAAATCTCTTCATATGCAGAAGCTATTTAAATGAGCAGATTAATTGGATTTTGAAAAATAGCATTTCCCCAATAAAAAATAATTCACTTAATTTTAAACACATGGAATATTTGTAATAATAACATGAATGGTTTAGGAGATTAAAGAGGAATAAAGAGAAGATAGATAGACAAAGCTGATGTATGAAGAAAAACAAAGAAACCTGAAGATTAAAAAGTCTTAGGGATATTTGAATCAGTGCAGTGATAAAGCCATTGAAGGAAGACAAATGATGGATAAATTATTACATTTTAACATCCCAAGTTAGAAAAAGTCAAAATATGACAATAAATGCACATAAGCTATAGAGCAAAATATATGAGGAGTTTTGTTTTATATATTAATGAAACAATACTTTACTGGATGCTTATGAGCTACCAAGTGCTCTGCTAAGCATTGACAATGTTAAAATAGAATTCCCAGTCTAGAATCTCATGAAGTTTATCATCTAGTGAAGAGACAGATATACAAATAAGCTACTCAAGTACAATAGATAAAATTCTTAAACATAAAGATTGTATCTAAAATTCAATAGGGACATTATCCTAGTTATCAATATGACCAACTTTATAATTGAGCCCTTCTGATAAACTGTTGGGAGAAATATTCTCATTGGATTTCTTGTGTTTCTGCATAGTCCAGCCTTTCTGACCCAAAGGCATGTTTTCATAGTCAATAGCATTGGAAGCTACAGATAATGTATCCTTCCGGAGAGATGTGGCAACTTTTTCTCCCTGGAGAAGTCCCAGGGTAGTAAAGATAAAGCCCTCTTCTCCCTCTCTCTAGAGACATTTGCTTACAGTTCAGGGTTAGGAGTCAAGGGATGCCTTTATCTTCTCCTCTAGAGGAGAATTACTGGCATTTTGGGGTATTTTGAAATCTTTCTCTCCAGAGGGTAGAATGGGCAGATATTCAAGCAGAACCCTCATCACTCAGTCTCCTAACTTGGTGGTTCTTCTCCTGAGTTATATGCACCCCTTTGTGTGCAGCTAACATCCTCCCCTCATTGTGTCATCCTGTGGGATTGAGGACTGGGGAACCTGGGCAAGATGCCGCTGTGGCTGCTGTTTCTTGTGTAAAAACAAACATGGGCTTCTGTGCTTCTCTGACCCAGGAATCTTGAGGTCTCACACACGTGCCCATGTGTGTGTCAGTGTATGTTTATATATGTATACAGATGTTTATATTTATATCACCAGCCAATCATATTTCAGCTTTACTCATTGTTAAGAGAAGCTAATTGTTATGAGTTAAATTGTGTCTTCCCTGAAATCATAGGCTGAAGTTTTAACCTGCAGTATCTTAGAATGGGACCCTGTTTGTAACAGTTATTGCAAATGTAATTAGTTAAGATGAGGTCATTAGGATGTGCTCTAATCCACCATGACTGGTGTTCTTACACAAAGGGGGAAATTTAGACATGCAGACACACAGGCAGGAAAACCATGAGAAGATGAAGACAGACATCAGAGTGCTATGTCTGCAAACCAAGTAATTCCACAGATTGCCAGCAAACCACCAGAACCATCCCCAGTAGAGACACATGAAACAGATCTTCCCTCACAGCCTTCCAAAGGAACCCACCTTAGCCCCTGGAAATGTGAGAACTGTGAGAAAATACATTTCTGTTGTTTAAGCCACCTAGCTTGTGGAACTTTCTATGGCAGTCACATTTATCAATACCTATTTGACACCATTGTTTTGAGCATATGGAACTCATGTTTTCAAAGGGGGCAATGTGCTCCACTCACTAAACCACTAAAGCTCCTCCTCCCACTACCAAATGGTGGGCACATCTCATTACATCTGCCTGTGTTCTCGCTGCTCAATGACTGGAAGTCTTACCCTGTCAGGAGGCTGACCCTGTCAATACCTGGCTGAATATGTGGCAGGTGTCTGGTTGAAAGAAGCCTTAGGAACACTGTTACACTGTCCTTCATGTAATGCAGGTCCTACAGGGTCTGGACTATATTATCTATGTCTACTTGGTCTGTCTGTATATCTGGCTGTCACTCCCTTTTTTTCTACTAGACTCACAGTTAATTCACTGTTGCTGGCAAGAGAGTAAATTGTAAATTGTTTGTGGGAAACATGGAAAAAACCCTGCACCAGAAGGTTATCAGCAGTGAGTCTGAACTCTAGTGTGGCTACTCCATTGCTGGATGGGTAAGTCACTCAGCATATCTAAGCCTCATGGTCCCTGTGCAAAATTGATCAACAATAGCTGTTGAATCCATTTCTAACATTGTGTAGTGACTCAAAAGAGATGATGCACACAAAAAGTATATGCAATATAAATATGACAATTTTTCTACATTTAATTATCATTTTCAATGTTTTTAAACTGAAAAGAAATGTTTGATTCTTCATCTTTTTGACTTATCAAATTTGACATTGTCAACCTCTCTTTTGTTTTTGTAACTCTCTTGCATTGTCAATCTCTCTCTCCTTCTTGTAACTCTCTCTCCTCTGAATTTCTGTGGCACAGTATGCTCCTGGTTTCCTTCTGCATCTTTGACTACTGTTCTTGGCCACATTCATAGGCTCGTTTTCCTCTGTGTAAACATTAATATTAAACATTGAAGTTTTCCAGGCTTGGCCTTAGGCTATCATCTCTGTGCATTTCCACTAGGCTAGCCGATCTATGGCCACAAATCATCACCTTTGCCCCCATAACTTGCAAATAGATATCTCCACTCCAGACACCTTCTCTGAACTGCAGACATGTATATCCAACTGCCCACTTGAAATCTCTCTTTATATTATTCAAGGCACCTAAAACTCAAAAATATCCAAGAAGCAAATTTTGCTGTTCCTAATTAAACCTTGTATTCTTCTAGTGTTCATGTGTGCATTAAGGCCACCAAATCCTTCCTGTTACCAACCCAGAAATCTAAGTTTCCTGTTCTTCCCCCATATGTATTCCATCACAATCCAGTAGATTTTAAATTCTGTATCATTGAAGATGGTTTAGCTATGCGTAATATAAATATTTGTCCATTTAAATTTATTTAAGTTTTTTTTTTAATGTCAAGTAATAAGAAGTCCTAGTATAAGAGATATCCAGGGTTGGTTAAGTCAGAACCAGCATTCTTCTCTACTTTTCTCTTTGTTATCATTAACAAGTCTGCCTTGTTCTGAGACTATTTCTATTATAGTAGCAAGATGACTGCAGCACACTTCAGTTTCACACACAATTTCAACAATGCCCAGCAGATAAAAAGGCCATCTCTTCTTAAGTATCTCATTTTAGGAATGCAGAAACATTTTTCCAGAAGGCTCCCAGTGGCCTCTCCCTTACATATCATTTGCCTGAATTGTATTACATGCCTATGCCTAAATCAATTACTGGCAAGGGAACTGGAACCAGTTTACCCTGAAGTGCAGAGGAGGGAAAGCACCTGAACAAAATCCACTCATTATTGGCAAAGAAGATAATGCAAAATAGAATTGCGAAAGAGCAATAGTATTTGCATCACTTTCTAAATATCTCCCCAAACTAATCATTCTTTTTATCCCAATTTCAAATACTTGTGATAGACATTACTGGTACTTACTAACAGTTTGGGTTCTCTTGCAATGTGTCCGCTCCAAGCAGAAGCAGTGGTACTGATCACCACACCTACAAGGTACAATAGGCTTCATTTTGCACAAAATGTGTGTAGCATTAAGAAAGGATATACACAGGTAACAATACAGTATTGGGGATTACAACCTCCAAGCATAGCTTCCAACTTTCCAGCACTGCTGTACGCTTGGCATGAGAGATGATGCTGAGAGGGTGTGGATGCCTTCAGTTCAGGGAAGCATCAACTATGGCATCTTTTACATTTTATTCCTTGCAAAGCACACAGCTCTGTTAGGTCTAAGTGACTAGTACACATGCCCCAGTGCAGCAGCTGCAGATGATCAAGTATGCGTTACTCAGTAAACTTCTTAGATACAGCTGCTTGGCTTATTGCTTAGCCTGCTCAGCAAGATACCATATATGGCTATACATTCCTTGAGTCCGAATTGCATTGAAAATACAACCATCCATCAAGTTTTCAGTTGTTCATGGGCCTAGAGCAGGGTTTCTCAACCTCAGCACTATTGATGTTTGGCCCAGATAATGTTTTGTTGTGGTTCTTTGCTGTGGGGGGAGTGCCCTGTGCATTTTAGGATGTTTAACAGCATCTTTGGCCTCTGCCCATTAGATACCAAGAGGAACCACTCCAGTTGTAACAACCAAAACTGTTTCCAGACATTGTAAAATGTCACCTTGGGCAAAATTGTACCCAACTGAGAACTACCGGGTTAGAATAAAGGCTACATATGAGGCATTAGCTTTGTTTCTGCCAACATAGGTGAATTCTCCACCCCTTGAAGTAAGAAAGCATGGCACAAGTGACTTTTTATTTTTTCCAATGAAATATGAGCAAAGGTTATGTGGTCACTTCCTTAAAAAAGTACTTAAGGCCGGGCGCAGTGGCTCATACCTGTAATCCCAGCACTTTGGGAGGCTGAAGCGGGCAGAGGTCAGGAGATCGAGACCATCCTGGCTAACATGGTGAAACCCCGTCTCTACTAAAACAATACCAAAAAAAAAAAAAAAAAAAAATTAGCCAGGCATGGTGGCGGGCGCCTGTAGTCCCAGCTACTCGGGAGGCTAAGGCAGGAGAATGGAGTGAACGTGGGGGGCAGAGCCTGCAGTGAGCCGAGATTGCGCCACTGCACTCCAGCCTGGGTGACAGAGCGAGACTCCGTCTCAAAAAAAAAAAAGTACTTAAAATCAGTGTACTATTTTTCAGTCTCTCTCTCCTGCTTGGGATTTGTGTAAGCACTTGAAATAGAGTGGCCATGAGGTCAAAGCAACCTGAGAGACTGTGCTTGAAGGACAGCTATGCTGGATGGTCAGCTGGGCTCACAGCAGACACAGAACAAACAGCAGATACACATTTGTTTGTTTGTTTGTTTTATTCCATTGAAATTTTAGGGTTGTTTGTTACTTCAGTGTAAACCTATCCTAACTGGTACCCCACCCCACTCCGAGGTGCCATCATCTTCGGATCAGAGAGCTACAACAGTCTCTAAATTGGTCTTCCTCAAACACACTTACTCTCTTCCGATGCAGTAATCCTACTGCCAGGTATGTTGTCTTAAAAATTCAAATCTGATCATGCCGTCCCTCAGATGATAACGCTTTACTGATCTCAATAACTTTCTATTGTGTTTAGAATCAAGTCCAAACTTGATAGATATTGCTAGCATGGACCACAAGGCCCTGCATCATTGGATCTCCTGCTTTGTCTCCAGACTCATTTTATGCATTTGTCTCTCTCAATCTCCTTATTCCAGATTTTTCCCTCACCACCTTCAAAAGGAACATTGATTTTTAGTTTCTGGAAATTTTCAGAACCTCACCTGTTACCTGAGTTTTGCATATGCTGTATCCCTCCTCCTTCTATGCCCAGGTAACCCTGACCCTCTCCTCAGAGCTTGAGTCAGTTGTCATTTCTTCAGAGATCCACTCCAGTATCTTCCTAACTAACCTAAGTCTTTTAATTAAAAGGTCTTTCTCATGATACTGTGTACCTCCCTGTATAGTAAATGTTCTGTTGTAATATTTACCTTAATTTGTAAGACTACATTGTTAATATCTAGGTTGTCCAGGAGACCATAAGCCCCTTGAGGTCAGGGCCAATTTTTACTCAACATTGTTGCGCCTACTATGTGTCCAGGGCATGACATATAGTAGATTCCCATCTATGTTGAATGATGAAAGGCTTTTAAATAACTGACAGTCTCACTGTTAGGAAAGAAATGTTTAAACCTTGATGTTAACCTTCCATATAGTTTCTAGTTGTGCAAATGAGATTGTTTTTAAAGCTATAAATCTGTCTTACTGCTTTAATGTCTGAATGGATTTGTGGGCCTGTAGACATTTAATGGAACACACATCTGGAATAATCAACTGGAACCACGAACTTCATACATTCACAAGAACAAGTGAAAGATGACCTTATTTTTATTCAACATCCTATTACAATTGAAGTAAGGAATAAAGCAATTCTGACCCAGCTGAATTACTGATAACCATTATGTATAGCTGGAGAGCAGAGGTTAGAAATATATGACCATGTCCTTTGTCTTTGCTCATTCACTTTGCATAAGAACAATACCTCATATCGGCCGGCGCGGTGGCTCACGCCTGTAATCCCAGCACTTTGGAAGCCGAGGCGGGCGGATCACAAGGTCAGGAGATCGAGACCATCCTGGCTAACACGGTGAAACCCCGTCTCTACCGAAAATACAAAACCGGGCGTGGTAGCGGGCGCCTGTAGTCCCAGCTACTCGAGAGGCTGAGGCAGGAGGAGAATGGCGTGAACCTGGGAGGCGGAGCTTGCCGTGAGCCGAGATCGCGCCACTGCACTCCAGCCTGCGTGACAGAGCAAGACTTTGTCTCAAAAAAATAAAAGAGGAAAAAAGAACAATACTTCCTATCAGTATAATTCTTTTAAATTGTAAGATCACTTTCATTCCAGTTGATCCTCATAAATAACCCTGGTCGAGTTAGGACAGGAAATGTATCTTCATTGTGCAAAAGAGTAAGCATGGCACAGAAAAGTTAAGTAATTTCAATAGTTCAAAAATCTAAGTAAATAGTAGAGTCAAGATGTAGTCCAGGCTTCCTGTCCCCCATCTGGGGTTATATGATTACTCATGTACTTGTGGATATTTGTGGTGGGATAAATTTGTGGTTGGCAAAACAGGGACAGGAGAAAGAAGCTGGAGATGAAGTCATCAAAGTCTCGAACTTTATATTAATTTTCACTTACTAAAACAAAGCCGTAAAAACAATGTATTTAGTAAAATGACATTGTCATATTCCAGTGCAATTAATGTTTATCCCGTAATACATTTCCATTTAGCAAGCATTCATTGTGTTGGCTTAGCTGATAGTATTATTATAATTATTATAATTATTTACTAAAACTTAATTCCAAGAAACATTTCAAAATTACCTCTGCTGCTGTTCCAATAATTTTCTTATACAATAATTTTACATAGAACATTTGAGAGAAGAATGAGAAAAAATAAAAAGGTTTTTAGTAGTTATCTGTATCTAAGCAAATTGCCCAAGTCCTGTTGCTCTGTAGAAGAGAAATAGCTTCCTAAGGGAGAACTAACTGGGTAACACAGTAGCCTTGTTAAATGTAATTTTAGGATAGTTTGTGATATACACAAATAACATGAGTTCCAGTGTGGGGAAAAGATAACCAGAAGTAAATCAATGGGAGAGAGTTTCAGTTAGGGACCCTCAATGCTGGGGACTGGATCACTGTACCCTCTATATCCTTTTAATTTTCCCATGGAGAACTTGGTCTAACAGAATAGAGCACAAGTTTTGAGTCACAGTGACCCGAATTTGATTCCTGGTGCTGCTATTTATGGCTGTGTTCAGGCAAATCTCCTGCGGTGTCAGACTCAGGGAGCTCATCTGTAAATGGGACAAAAATGGGGCCAGCATGACTGAAAGACGTGGGCGAGGAGCTGAGCACTGTGCCCGGCACATACTAACTGCTCCTCGTACCAACACCCCACGCTGCGGCAGTAGCCTTGACAACTAGGCTGAGTGAATGAGGTGCCAACTACAGCATGCTCTGTCTTCTGTAATGCCGGTCATCCGGGGGCTCCTCCAAAGCCTGTGCTGAAAGAGGGCCCAGGCCACCACTTCCTCCTCAGTAGGGGAGTCCCAGGCAGCCAAGTCAGTGCACCGCATGAAGTCCGCGGGACTTAAAAAGCAGTAACGACTGTGCAAAATGTTGCCTAAATTCGTTTGTGGTTGTTTTAGGCTTGTCTGTACAGAGATTCATTTCCCCCCTTTGTCCAACCATTTATGTTTTATAACTCACTCATTTATGCCCAAGCAACTCTCTCCGTCAACATGGTCTCGGCAGTCTTCCACATATGTGAGCTACATGAAAGCCAGCCAAATATGCTCCCACATTCTGAATATATGTAGGATGAGTGTAGAAGGCATCTCTTTCAAAGAATACTTAGCATTTTCAGGATAATTTTTATACCAAAGAGTTCATATCTCTGAAGAAACATTATCTGTATATAGAAGAAATACCATTTCAACGTAAACCAGATGAATAAACTGAGCTACAGATATATTCTACTCATTGATTGAAGTCACCCAAAAGACCTCATACCCCAAGAAAACAATCAAGGAAGGGAAAGGGGGGTGGAAATAATTTTTATTGTGCCCTTTCCTTGGGCCTGTTTCTTTGTCAGACTCTTTACATACCTTTCTTCATTTTTTTTTTCAAGTCATATTATTTGAAATATTTTGATATTGGCAAATACTACTTCTCTTACCCCCCCCACATTGATATTTGAACATATCTAAATTTTTCAAATCATATATCTAATGAGTTTGATATTTAGAGTATATAAAAACTCATACAACTCAACAATAAAAAGACAAATAACCTAATTTAAAAATGAGCAAAACTTTTGGATAGATGTTTCTCCTAAGAAGATACACAAATGGCCAACAAACACATGAAAAGATTCTCAGCATTGTCAGTACTTTATACCATTTAATAAGTACAACAATGTTACATAGGTTTTAATGTTATTTTCTTACAACCAAGAAAACAATCAAAATAAGGAGGATATTGGTTTAATTCAGATTTAATTTAGTGACTATCAATATTTTTATTTTATTTTATCATTTAAGAAATGATGAAGTTTTTATTCCAATCCAAAATGACTTTTTAGTTTATCTATGTGTGTGCTTTTAACATAAAAGATTTTCATAGTTAGAGCTGGGCGTGGTGGCTCACACCTGTAATCCCAGCACTTTGGGAGGCCGAGGTGGGTGGATCACCTGAGGTCGGGAGTTCGAGACCAGCCTGGCCAACATGGTGAAACCCCGTCTCTACTAAAAATACAAAAAATTAGCCAGGCATGGCGGATGCCTGTAATCCCAGCTACTTGGGAGGCTGAGGCAGGAGAATCTCTTGAGCCTGGGAGGCGGAGGTTGCAGTGAGCCGAAATCATACCATTGCACTTCAGCTTGGGCGACAGAGTGAGACTCTGTTTTTTTAAAAAAAAAAGAGAGAGATTTTCATTGTTGAATAAAATGTATATGTTGGAATTCAGCAAATTTGAACAATTCATTTAAAGTTTTAATTCATAGTTCTATTTGATTGCAAGTTACTTAAAAATAATTATATTTCTTCATTAAAATGAACTGTAATCTATCGTCTGATCCAGACTTCTACCCACAGAAATTTCCTCCACATTATTCTTGAAATGTGGCATCCAGGCACTGCTTAATGGCTTCTGGTGACCAGGAGCCTATCACTAGAAGAGATAACCCAGAGGATATTCTATTAGTTTATTGGCTGGCCTTAGTCCTGTCCTACAGATCTAAACAGATACAGTGACTTCCTTTTTCCACATATGATAGAACTGAAAGTGAGAATTCGTGCCCTTATTTTAGTGATGGTATTAGCTGAAAAAGTGACAATGTTCTAACATACCTCACAGCATCACCTGTCTAATTTGAGAAATGCTACACAGGACAGAGGCCTGGGGCAAGAAGAGAGGAAAACAGTTTGAGGTTGAGAGGTCAGGAAAGCAACAAAGAGGAATTCTATGAGCTGAATCTTTACGTCTGTGACTTTTTCTTTTTATTGATTTCAAAAAGATCATTTTATTCCTTTTTGTTTTTTTTTTTTCCACTTTCCTGGTCTTCTTTTCATTATTGTACTGAATTTGAATTTCCAATGGGAAACAGCTATTTGTACACAGTGGAACAGGTGCCTGGGGCAGGAGGGGAGTGGTCTCAGAATACAACCAGTAGGCCTGCCTGGCTACGAACACGGAGACAATGAGATTCCTGGACTCCTTGTTAACGTTAAGAAAGAACAGCATCTGAAAAAAAGGCTAATTCTCCAAACTGGCAGCAGAAACTATCCTCAGAGAAATTCCTCCCAATACAGTAAGAATTAAAACTCAAACTGAGAAAACGAGCAAAAGCAGCAGTAATCCTCACGGGGAAGCCAGATTGGAGCCACAAATCAAAGAGCAATATTAGAAAACGCTGCAAAAATGAGAAAGAAACATAGCGGGACAGCAGGAGGGAGCCGGGGGACCGTGCGTTTTCCTTTTTGTTGAACACACAAGCCCAGAGTGTGTTCTTTGAAAACTTCCCAAGAGATCAAAACAAGAAATTACGGCCTGCAGAACAATTGGTTAGGAAGACGAGGAGAGAGCTGAGATGAACAGCAAAGTCTCTTAGAACTGGGTCTGAGCTTTAACCCCTCCCCAGCCTGCATCTGACGGCATCCTCCTCCTCCTGCAGCAGCAGGCTGCCAATGCAGTTGCCGCACGTGCCTGAGGAGGGCGCCCTCCTCTGCTCTGCTAGATGCCGCCCTTGTCCTTGGACAGTCCCCTGGGAGGGGAGAAGTAGTGGCCCTACCCAGTCAGGAGCCCAGCACTGTATACAACAAAGAATGCTTATTTATTTATTGTTTTAAACTTAAAAAATCGTATGTAACATGTACAAGGTGATTTTTGATATACACATACTTAGTGAAAGTGATTACTATGATCAAGAGCGCTTTTTTTTAATGAACATAAATTGGCATTTTAACCACAATCTTGTACCTCTTCCTATTCCAACTTCTCCTGACATTTTTACCCACTAATTGAGTGGTGCAAGAGGGGCATTGATATTTTTAGAATCCAACTAAAAGACGGTTAAGTCAGAAGCACAATTAGTTTGGTGTATTTATAGTTGTTTAGCTGTCGCTTCAGTAGACAGTACAGGAAAAGCTTGTAGACATGGCCCCACCACTCACCACACCAGATCAACTGGCTTGACAAAAAGACACAGAGACCGAAGTATGTCACAAAATGAGTGGGTCATTGAGTGCCAGAAAAGAAATGTGTGTGTAGCCAAGGGGAAACAAGGTTTGATACGTGAGGAGCTGGAAGCTAGTCTAGGGAAATTCTTCTAAGTCTTATAGTTCATACAACAAATAAGCTTGATATATTTTTCCCCAAACTTGAAAGCAATCCCAAAAATGTTTGTGGTATTACCAATAACAATTTGTGCAGCTAAAATAAACTTTTTTATGTGATGAAAAACTAAGAAAAAATAACTTGGATCGACTTGCTAGAAGCAACATTGGATTGTTTTTCTGTTCTCTTTATAGATAATTGTGCTACAAAATTGATGCCATACAAATAAAGAATTTGCAGCCAAAAATGTACAAAAAAGGTATTATAGAGATATGTCAGTTTGTTAATTAATCAAAACACTATGTTCTTTTTCTGGATTTTATAATGTTGATTTTTTTTGTGTTTTAATAATTTGTATTGTGTTTGGAATTTTACCATTAACATCCCAACTAATTTTATATTTGGGGATTATGTATTCTTTTTTCTTCAAGGGTGCACTCCAAATTGTTAAGCTTCTGGCTCTAAAAATCCTGCATCTGCCTTTGCTTCTTTCATTGCACTTAATATATTGTGTCATCTTTTACTTGATTACACATCTCTGTTGCCTCCCGGGTGTCAAGGATGAAAATCTAATTATTTCTATCTAATATCCCCAGCACCTAACGTAGTAAAAGCTAGCAGTTGTTCAATATATTGTTGTTCATTGAAGTGTAATTGATGGCTATTGCAAAGAAAGTGGAGACTGGTGATACTATGCCTCAGATAGAAACCCTATGGCAACATCAAGACCTGAAGTGGTATTTTTCCTCCCCAAAGACCCAGACACTTCTGAGATCCCATTTCAACTTTGCAGCATTGAAAGGCAAGAACAGAAGCATATTTGGCAGTTATGAAGGGGGAAAAAGCCACCACAGAGTCTGCAAACCTGGACATCCGTGTGCCTCCATAGGAAAGAGATGCCCAAGAAAGAAGTTTCCCTGTAGGTAGAGGACTGGGTTGGAGAAGGTGTGGACCCTCCTAGTTGCCAGCTGTTTTCAAGCCTTGGGAATCTGGCCCAACGTTTGTGTTTGGGTCATATTTGATGCCTCCCAGAACACCTAAGTGAGGTTTGCACTATGTGTTCATAGAGACAACAAGCAGCATACTTCTCAGCATCACTGGGGGCAGAGTGGGAGAGCTGGAGACTCACAATGTGAATACCTGAACCAGGACAACTTTTAGAGGAGCAGCACACTTAGGTGGGAAGATATGGAAGGATATCAGAAACAGCTCCCTCAAGCCATTCCCTGGCTGCCCTCTCTAGTAAGCAGAGAAATCTGTACTTACCAGGTACAATTATAAATGCCCGTATAAGCCTGATGCTCATACATGGGATGTGTGATGTACTAATTAAGTTCCTTCTATATTCTTAGAGTAAGAGACTTATGGGATAGGAGAAAGATCCCGTCTTTCTACTTAGGTAGGACCCCAGTTAAATTTGAATTTCAGATCAACAATTAACAATTTTTAATTGTAAATGTGTCCCTTATATTTCACGGGACATATTCATACTAAAAAAATTATCTAAAATTGAAATTTAACTGGGTGTTCTGTGTTTCCTAAGTTTGGCAACCTTACCTAAGAACTAAATCTGCCCTGCTAAGCCATTTTTAAACCTGCGACCAGGGGATCTGGTGGAGATAGATGACGAAAGACCAACCCAAGGTAACGCCTCCTCTAGAGGGCAAGGACTATGCCCTTAATACTTGTCTCCTTTAATATATATGCATCTTGTATTCTGTGCGAAATGTTATAGTTAAATGGTAACTCTTATAGAAGCAAGTCTGAAATAGGGGAAGGAACAACCACACACAAAAAAGATTAACACATGATGTCTCTAATTTACAATCCAGGGGACATTTATGTCTCTAGAACAATGAATCTAAGTACCTTAAAATTGCTCTGTGGCAAAATGCCCCTTCCTTAGACGTAGCTGTATACTAGTATGCACTATTATAGGTTTGCTCCCAGTTAGATGTTGATTTCCATTGACAAGAAGATGTTGATTTTGGTTATAAGAATAGGATGACTGAATATGCAAGTATGTATTTTTTATTATAATTAGCATATTTTAGATACACTCTATCTAGAAAAGTGATGTACTTGAGTGGGTACAGAGTCGAACCTTGGTTCTATCTCTTACAGAACCCTTGGTGCCTCAGTTTTCTCATATGTAGTTTCGGTTGAAAATGATAGTGATATCAATGAGTTATAAGCAAAAATAACATATTCCATGAAAGTTTTTTATTCAGGGCTTGAAATATATAACCAGGTCCAGCAAATATTAAAGATTATTAGGCATTAAGCCAGGATTGAAGAGAGTGTGAAACATTATATAAAAACAGAAAAGAAGCCTGGCGCAGTGGCTCACACCTGTAATCCCAGCACTTTGGGAGGCCAAAGAGGGGGGATCACTTGAGGTCAGGAGTTTGAGATCAGCCTGGCCATCATGGTGAAACCTCATCTCTACTAAAAATACAAAAATTAGCTGGGCGTGGTGGCAGGTGCCTGTAATTCCAGCTACTCGGGAGACTGAGGCAGGAGAATCAATTGAACCTGGGAGGCAGAGGTTTCAGTGAGCCAAGACCATGCCACTGCACTTCAGCCTGGGTGACAGAGCGAGGCTCTGTCTCAAAAACAAACAAACAAACAACAAACAAACAAAGAACAGAAAAGGAGCTAGAAAGAGAGAGGAAAGCTTGGGAGAGCATACAGAAGAAGCTCTAATTTGGAGGTCAAAGACACAGAACAATGGAGAAGGAAAACCCTGTTAAAAATGGAGGTGGGTGGAGGTACAGCAAATATTGCAGGGTACTGAATGTAGACAAATAGTAGGGGAGACTATGAGAAAGATCCTGCAGAATAAAAATAACCAGTTTATAGGAAATTCCAGTAAGGAATGTATTTGGGAACAAATGGTAGAAAAATAGAAAGCCTAAAACCAATAGTTTTACTTCCTCCGAAGGAGGGAGATTTATTTTTTCTTTTTCTTTTTTTTTCCTTTTTTGTTGGAATAAAATGTAATAGCATGTAAAGCATTTAGGCATTTAGCTTAAAATTGGTCACATAGCAAAACTGATCAACAAACACCACTTTACTCCACCCCGATTTCCCTTTAAGAGCACAGATTTGGACCCAGAAACTAGAAGGGAACGTAAACCAACCACACACAAGTAGGATGCTTTAAAGTTATGAATCTATTTCAGGTGAAGTGAACAGAATCAGAATATATATATATATATATATTCTGTCCATATGAGGTGGTTGAGTTGAGTATTGGAAATGATTGTGTGTCCCGAAGTAGGCAGAGTGGGACAAAGAGGCCCTAAAGGAAAAGAAAGAGAGAAGCCAGGGCCCAGAACCTCACTCATCTCCTATCTGCAAAGTCAGGCAGCCTCTCCTCCCTTTTCATCCTCATCTGGCAGTGGTCCTTCGTAGCCATCCAGCGACAACATAGGGCTCTTGGTTCCATCTCCCTAGAAGCTCATTTTTGAAGGGAGCTCTTTAAGGAATCATCTTTAATTGCAATGTGCCTTAATGGATTTTACATTTAGTCAGGCATATCCTCTCACCCATAATTCCCTCCCAACGATGGCAGCTCATCCACTTACCAGCATTATGGCAATTTTCCCTTCACTGGAAATCTCCCCTAAGTGTCTACTTAGGAAGCTCTTTGTTTGATGTGGTTGACATGTTAACAGGAATAGCTCTGTGTTCTCTGAGGTAGTAAACACTGAAAGCTGAAGGAAATTTCAGAGAAGCTGGCAGGGGCCTTCCTTATTCCAAGTTCCTTTATTGAATTCTAAGTGGAAAAGGATTTGGAGCAATAATTAAAAAGTTTTGAACTCAAAGTTTTGTACGTGTTAGAATGGAAGAGGCTGGAGTAACCGGCTGCTCTAAATACACGCCGTTGGTTAGAACTGAGGAGGAGTGGCTGGCTCACCTGCGAGTCCTCTTTTGTACAGTCTATAACTAGGAGTGTTCTCACTTCTACATTTGCACTAAGCTGAAGCCCATTCACTAATCTGATTAATGATAAATCACCATCTATTCTTGAGCCAGGGACTTTGGGGGATAAGTAAGGCACAGAAGCTTACAGTCAAAGTGCTGAGGAGATTACAGTCAAACAAAGGAGAGCAATTTCGGACACAAAAGAATAGATGATGGAATGTGATCAGGGTCACAGTCAGAAACAATGGAGGGCTATTTGGGTTTCTGAGAACCAGACCAATTTGAATTGCTTAGGTTCAGAGCCCTATGCATGGCGGGAGTGGGGGGAATAAAAATGGATATTTATCTAAGTTTTGCAAGGATCCTGGTCCCGTTCCCTTCTGTGTTTTGCTAGTTTAGGAATGAAAACAGACTGTTGTTTTCTACATCCTAGTCCAAGGAAGGAAATGTTGACCACGTGGAACTTTTTCCTAGAGCGTGCAGTTGGGTTGAGAAGATGTGGACCCTCAGCGTGGCTGACAGTTATACACAAACTGCCTTAGGACAGCTGTGAGCTGCCTGGGAGCAATCATCACTGCCAGAAACGCTACCCCAAACCCATCTGTGTGTCTTCAGAAGATGAAGAGAGAAAGGTAAATGAAGTTGACTTCCTTGATTGGAAAGAATGTAGATTTGAGAGTCAGACAGACCTGGTTTCAGGTCTTAGCTTTGTTGTTATTTACTACTTAATCTTGCACAAGTTGCTTTTACATATCTCAGTTTTATTAAGGATAATATGGGGTTTTAATTTCTGTTTCATAATGTTCATCTTAAGTGACATAATAGAGCTGCAAAGGGGAGCCATTCCCAAAATTGGCCCCATGAATCATGATGCCGTGAACAACATGAAAAAAGTCACTATTGTTAACTTCAAGCAGTTTCATTTTCATGGAGGTAGAGGCTTTAAAATTCCTATTGTGTCTTTGCTGTATGAGAGTTGCAGAAAGAATATTTTCTTTCTTTTAGAAAGAAAAAGAAGATACTATTTTACTCAAGAAAAGCTCAAAAGTCACTATTAACCAGAATGCAGATGTTCTAAGCTACAAAAATGTTCCATTTGGTAATAATTGTAGGATATGGTTTAATCGGTAGTATATATGTTTGGAATTTTGTCTTCTGAGACATTTTGAGAAAAGCATTTCTTTTCTCTTTTGCTTATGTTATATACTGTGTTTATACAGTTATTTTGTTGTAGTTTGTTAGGTTATAAACAGTTTATTGTTAGTAATGAAGAAATTAGAATAGCATTATACAAAGCCGTAGTAGAAATTACTATTTGTTATTTAATATTTTAGATCTTATTCTACTTAACTATTTTAAAAAATATTTATATGTAGCTTAAAGCTCTAATTGGGAATTTTTCTTAGTTCATTGCATTTTTTTTTTTTTTTGTCTAGGTTGGATGTGTCATTTATTTTATGTCTGATATTCCTTTTTTTCCTCTTTTTTGAGTCCTTTTTTTCTGTATTAGGCTTGCATCGTTTTTTATTTTTTTTTTATTTCACTGATGCTTCATATGAACAATTTTACCTTCTAGGAGCTCTGATAATGCAACTCATTCATCTTTCCTTCTGAGCTGTAATCCATATTTCATCCTATGCACATTTTATTGTAGATGCCTTGGGTGGTTGGAGTGTAGGTAGGGTGGAGAGAACATAGCTGCTGCTCTATCTGACACTGGTTGGAGATGTGGGCTCTGTCCACCTGTTTTGCTAACTGTCCTACATCAGAGTTTATTCTTCCCAGGGTTGAATGTGTGTGTGTGTGTCTGTGTGTGTGTGTGTATGTATGTGTGTGTCTGTGTGAGTGAATATGCTATAAACATATACCCTGGACTTTGCTTGGTTCTCCCAGTCCATTCTGGGGCACTGAAAAAATTAAAAAAAAATCCTACTGTCATTTTCTCCATTTTTGATACGATGGGCCCATTACAGGGTGAGTTTAGTATTAAGAAAAAAAATTCAACTTTTTTTCTGAGTTGTTTTCTAATCCTTCAGTTTACTTCTCTTCAAATTGGAGATTTTGGTTAGATTCCTCAGGCTTTGTCAGATGTCTCTTCTTCCTATACTCAATTTTTCAGAAGTAGAGACAGAACTGAGCTCTGTGCTAAGCCGCACTCTCTCCTGGTGTCTCTTAATTTGGACATAAAATTACAAAGTTTTAAAGATAATATTTTAGACCTTTTCCTAGTTAATTTTTTACATTGACCTTTTTCTAAAATGCATTTTATATTGGGAAGAGATTCTGTGATTGTTTCATTCTGCAATGCTTACCCATGAGTTACAGTTTTATATATAGAAGCAAATAAGGAAGTTTATATATAGCTAGATAGATAAAGGAAACAAATATTCTATGAGAAGTTATGTAAATTGAAGTGAAACTGTATTATGAAACAGCATACAACCATCAAAACCATATTTAAGGAGATTTAAAAAAAATGACATAGGAAATGCTGGGTTAAATTTTGAAATGTTCAAGTAATACATACAGAGGAGAGTAACCTTAACCATGTAAAAAATACAGTTTATTGTTCAAGAAGGCTGACTAAACATATGTGTTTACCTCTCCTTCATCCAAAAATCCCATTGAAATGACAGAAGGAAATATAACAATAGCAATAAATCACAAGCAATGTGGCAATGATAAATAGCCAGGAAAGGAGCCTCTTGCATTTCAAACCAGAATAAAATTTTTAGTTTTTAGTTTTTGGTCAACTGTGGTCTGAAAATATAAAATGAAAAATTCCAGAAATAAATGACTCATAAGTTTTAATTGCTTGCTGTTCTAAGTAGCATGGTAAAATTTCACAACATCCCGACGCCATCATGAATCGTGTCTTTGTCCAGCATATCCACACTGTATACACTCTCTGCCCATCACTTAGTAGTTCTCTCAGTTATGAGATAGAGAAAACAGTTTACATAGGATTTGACACTTTCTGCCGTTTCAGGCATCCACTGGGGGTCTTGAAACACATCTCCTGCAGATAAGAAGGGACTTCTGTACATGCTTTGATAAACTCACCTGGTTAAAACACCTTTTCTTTATTAGTAACATGTACGATATACAATAGCAGTATTTGTTTTATGGTCCTAGTTACTAGGCTTTTATTCAACAATTATCAAGCCTTTATCATGTACCTGTCCTCTTGTAGGTAGTTAAAATGAGACAGTGTACAAAATAGGCAAAAATCTTGGCCCTCATATGTGAACAAAAACAATACAAAAATAAACTATATGCATATACACACACATACTCGTATGTATATGTACACACATATACGTGTGCATATATATATATGTATATAATTTGTTAGAAGGTGATTCATGCAGTGAGAAAAAGAAACCATAGGTCCCAGTAAAGGATATTAAGATCATTGGTGTGGGACTTGAGGAACATGTTGTGATTTTAAACAGGATGGTAAACATGAATGTCATTTAGCAGATGGCATTTGAGCAAACACTTGCAAAAGGTGAGGGAGATAGCCATTATAGCTGATGGAACAAGCAACACAAAAGTCATAAGGAAGAATTGTACTCTTATGTTTGAAGACATCAAGGAATCCAGGGCAATAGACATAGCAAGTGAGGGGAGGGTATGAGAGGAATTGGGTGGGAGGCACAGTGGGAGGCCAGGGCATTTAAGATGTTGAGGGCTTTGGGCTTCATGCAGCATAACTGAGTTTATTTAAGAGAGAATGCTCATTGAATGTTCCCATTAAACCATGCACTGAGGTAAGCACTTTATATTTCTGTGTGATTTTTTTGGTTAGTCTTCATAAGAACCCTATGTATAAAATAGTATTATTAATATCTATATTTTATTAACAAGCATGTTTAGTCCTAAAGAAGTCGATTAAGTCACCCAAGGTCACATAGATGGTAAATGATGAGAACTGTATCTAGGCTTTCTGACACCTGTCTGTTTGATCATAGCATTATCCTGAGTCCAAGTTGAATGGCTTCTATTTGATTTTGCAATGTCAAATTACCTGAAATGATGTAGACATGCAATTCAAATTTCCACTGCTGTGCAAAGACTTAATTCTTGCTATGGTCTGAAAGTTTCCATTCCCCTCAAATTGATGTTATACTGCTAACCCCCAAAATTATGGTATTAGGAGCTGTGGAATTTGGGGAGGTGATGAAGTCATTGGGCAGAGTCCTCATGAGTGAGATTAGTGCCCTATTAAAAGAGGCCTAAAAAAGACTCCTGCTCACCTCTTCCACCATGTGAGGGCACAGCAAGAAGGTGCCATCAGTGAACCAGAAACTGAGCACTCATGAGGCATGGAATCTGCCAGCGCCTTGATCTGGTACTTCCCAAGATCCAGGGCTGTAGTCTGTGAGCTGTCCAGTTTCTGGTATTTTGTTATAGCAGCCCAAAAGCTATACAGACTTAGCCCATGTGGACTAAGATAATTGGTAAGAGGTCTTCCCACTTTCTCAGCTACCAGAAAGTACATTTGAATTCAACTGAGGAACTCTATTTAGTCATTGTTTTGCCATGTTATCCCCACCCAACAAGCATTTGTTATGTTTTCATGTTGCAAGTTGGATTCTTGGAGAGGCCTTTGGGATCAACCCCTGTGAAAAGGAGGGAAGAGAAGGGGGAATAGGCAGAAGAGGAATGAGCTGTGATGGAGGCCCACTGATGGCCTCAGCTGATCTCACCAGATCAGCTTGGCACTCTGGTGTCTCTCAGCAAGACTTTATTCTCTTACATCAATCGATCATTGGTTGTGGGCCTCTGAAGGAGTATTGAAGCACAACACCTTACAGCATCCACCACAATCTATAGCATCAAAACGCTTTCTGATTACTTGAGTTGTCCTGGGTGCTACAAGGAAAATACAAGCAGACTCTAATTGTGGTTTTATTGATGTTGAAGTAGCTTCCTTTCATGGAAAAAGAGGCAAAAACCTCGACATTTCCCCTATTTCCCCTTCTGGTGTACAGAAATGCATTTGGTATGGATCTATAAATTTAAAGCTAATAAGATTTCTATTCTACTGATGCTATAACTGTTTGATGGTCTAAAAAGATTCTCAAATGATTTTTGTGGTGGGGATAACCTAGATTTGTGAAGGTGCACATATGTGTTCGTGAGTGTGTATGTATTTTAAAGATATAATAGAAAGAGGAGAGATAACATAAGGAAATGTATCACTTTTCCCAATTTTTCTTTCTCATGAATGCTCACTTCTTCCTTTTGCTTTCATGGTGGCTGAGGGTTATTTGCTGGCGGGACAATAGTCCCCGTGTCAAAGGGCTTGGTGGGTCAACTCACCAACTAAGCTGCCTGCTGACAGATGAGTGATGGAAAGATGTACTGTTGTATCTGTCAGCTTTGATGAGAAAAAGTGGAGCTTAGCTTAGAATCATTCTCATTTCCAGATTATAATTTTTATTGCTGTTTTATTCCTGAAAAGAGGATTGATTTCTTTCTGCATTATGTAGATCTCTTTTTCAATGCTCCCAGGTAAACCAATCTCAAAGCACAAAGACTGAAATTCCTCTACTTTCCACAGTTTGTAGGCAAAGAATTTAGAATGTGTCTCCTCACCACTTTATTCTTCTCATCACCTTGAAAAGTGACTAGCAGAATTCCCACTTGGTTTATAATAAAAGAAAGCAACAATTTCATCTATGAATTAGCATACTAGTATGAATGCACACTCTTGAAAATAAATGTGCTATTTTGTGTAGTCTTGTTTACTGAGAGAGCAGTGACTTGCATTTTTATATAAACACGCTGAATTTTACGTGTGTTTAGAAAAATTTGGCATACATATTTCCAGAATACTGAAAATCTGACAAACCCTTGTGCCCTACTGTCATTACCCAACGTTCCTTCTCTCGGAACTGCCTATTAAAAAATCCTGCAGATTGTCTCCCATCCCTTATTAAAATGTGCAGGAAATAAGCCTAACTGTTAAGTGTATGAAGGTCTTGAAAACCATACTCTGTTGGCTATTGTCATTGACATTAAACTCCCTAAAATATTTTAAAACAAGGACATTCAAGTTAACCTTACTTCATTATTTAACACTTCAGAAGGCAACATGGATTCTCCAATCTCTGAGACTGTTAGGAGATAAGATCTTCCAGAACCTTATCACTCAATCATAGAATCAAAGAATGTGCTCAGCTAAGACACATTGATTGACAAATCCTTTATGCACATGAGTGACAATGTCAGCTTTCAGGAAGCAGAGAAAAGATGAAGAAAAATAAAATCTCTAGATGACTCACAATTAACTAGGAAAAATTTTCTGGACATACAGACTTCATAGGTACCTTGGGAGGAGTTTATAATGTTTGCCCATTAATTGAAGCATTTATTTATTTAATAATCAAACATTTATTGAATGCCTATGGGGACCCAGGATTTAAAGATACAGAGCTTAAAAACTCAGACCTTGCCTCTGCTATAGGGATTTACAGAAAAAGAAATGAATTTATAATGCAATAGAATGAAGGCATCCCTGGAAGTACGCTCAGGAATATGGAAGGATATGGGCTGGAAACCAAACCCAAATAGCAGACATGGAGGAAGAAGTTTTGTTTTTCTCCAGGAATTCCACGTGACTTCAAATAAGCTTGAAATATGAGTATGGATAGGCCAGGCGGCCCAGAAACAGGGATTGGTGAAGTGGTAGTGATGGTGGGTTGGGGTTACATAAAGGAGAGAAAGGACAGCACATTTGGAGTCACCAAGGGGCGGGATTGAGAAACTTGCAAGCAATTAAAGATGGCTGGAATAGAACCGATGAGGCTAGAAATAAAGAGGTTGATCCATAAGAGGAGGACAAGGGCCATATCGATGCCTTATAAGCCCTGCTAAGGAATTTGAATTTTATCATGAAGGCACTAGGGACCCAATGAAGGCTAAGTAGGGAAATCCTATGGACATTTCTGCTTTAGAGCTGGGAGTTACACACAGAGGTTTTGAATCCATTAGGACCATGAAATTAGATATTCAGACCGGTATATTTTCTTAATGAAATAGAATCAATTATAATAAAAAGGAAATCTTAAAATACATTGCAAGTAGTAAGAGTAATTAATTTGTTTTATAAAATGTGTGTAGTAGGTCATAAAGTAAGTTTTTGTTACTGAGGGTGTGGCCAAAATAATTTGAAAAGCAGTAATTTCAAAAGATCTTTCAGGCAGCTGAAAGCAGGGAGACCAGTTAAAAGATTATTCCTAGAACCATATTATACAAGAGGATAGAAGTGGGTCCTGCAGAATCACTGGAAGATGGGAAGACGCATCATTTCATTTCATTCCTGCGATGTCTCTGAGCTGAGTAAAGCCTCCAGACTCTGCATTTCACAGAATGCAACATGAGACATGGATGCCTACGACCTCTCAAATGAAGGGCTTCCACCATGTTTGCAGTGCTGCTTTGCTGTTCCCTCCACCTCAGATGATAGCACTCCATTTCTACATGAAAGATCCATTATTCAAAAGGCAGCTGAAACTGCTGCATTTTCCATGAAATTTCCTCAGATCTCCCTATCTAGAAATAACCTAGCATCAATCCTTTCTTCCACTGTATTAGTCATTTGTGTAGCATGCCCCATAAATCCCTTTTTGCTGCATCCACATGTTGAATGGTCTTCAGAATAATCAACACTATTTGAAAAGTGCTTACAAGTGTATTTGCATTTCTTCCTTCTCTTCCCTCTTCTAGAAGGTAAGACACTTGAGGGCAGGAATGGAACTGTCTTCTTCACTATTTCAAGGGCCAGGAAAGGGAGTAACATTGAGAAGAGACTGAATAAAAAGTTGTTAAATGAAGGAATGGATTTAAAAGCACCCTGATCTGCAGTGTACCTGAAACAGCATATACTTCATATCACAACTGTAGTATCTTCATCCTTGCTCATGTTTTTTCCACTGCACCTAAAGTGCTTCTTTAAATAGAAGAATCAAAATAGTGAGATTCAATGATAAGTAGATGCTATTTTGAAATTTTATTTTGATTAGAAATGGATTGCAGTAATATTTTTACTTTCTGTGGAATGGTTATGTACATAATAAATACTCTGCCTGCATTATATTTGCAAAACATCGATGTCTTTGATTTTATGGCTTTAGAAAGTTTTTCAAATACAAATTCAATCTGCCATTGTTTGTGTGAGTTGGGGAAAGAAGGGCCCACACATTTTGGAGCTTCCCGAATGGCATGTTGGCAATGATTCCATGAGTCCTGTCCCTGAAGTCTTTGGGAAGGTCTCCAACTTCCTACCCACTTATTTTTTTCCTTGTTTATTTTTATGGAGGAAGCCAAAATCAAGTTGAGGATATTTAATTATAGGCTGTGGCTTTCTTTAGAGTTAAAATAATCAGTGATACATTACCATTTTGCCAAACATCTCATGATGCTCTTGTTTTTAAGGATGACAACAATTTTTAATTTAAAATGCAAACAAACCTGCTGCTTAGCCCTTTGTGCTCTACCTGTTGAGAGTATTTGGAAACCTGACATTGGAAGGCTTGTGTGACCTTTCATCAGGTTCAACAAGGCAGTAGCAACATAAAGAAAACCCTGGGGAATCAGACTCATGATACACTCATAGGCTTATTTAGCATTAAGATACAAATATCTAGGGTGTGATGTCCATGCTAATGGTTGATGGAAGAATTTACATTATTGCTATAACCTGACCATGCACAATTGTCTAACTCTTACTTTGGATTGATTACTTATATGTGATGTCATAATGTGGTTAAGAAAGGCAAAAACGTTACTGAAATCAAAATACCTGGATTGTAATTGCTGTTCTGCTATAAGTTAGTTGTGCAATAATTAGAGGATTCTAAAACAAAGCTATAACAGCAACCACAACAAATATAGACAAATGTAGTTGAATTCAAAGAATTAGAGACAAATTTAAAATTAAATTCTACTTTCAGCACTTACCATTTTTGTTAGATTGACAAGGCCCTCCACCTCTCAGAGCCTCAGTTTTCTTATTTGTGAAAAATGGTGCATCAGGAGCTTGTCAGAATTCACTGAGTTGTGTTATTGAAATGCCTGGGAAAAATGCTGGGGATATTATTTTTTTGGATAACTAAACTCAGGTGAACTGAAGCACTGCTGGAGCTGTTTTGGGAGAAAGTGACCAAGATCTAGAAGAGGTAGGAAAAGAGTCTTGAACAAAGAGTACTTGGAGGATGAAATTCAGTAATTCAAACTTAAAATAATTCAGACGTAAAGCTGTTGGAACTTTATTCTGAGGAATGTGTCTGTGAAGCCTGAGTCGCATGGTATGCGGATGCAACTTCCGTCTTTTTTCTGTAAATATTTAAGACCAAATAGTGCCAAAGAAAAGACACCCCCCGTCCCTCAGATTATCCTCCTCATGGAGTAATAAAGTCCTCTTCCTTGTAGTGTAGAAATGCTAATCAAATCACTGGGGTGTTTGCACTGGTCTTGTATAAAAAATATAATCCTGCTAAAATTTCTATGTAAAGGAATGCTGTCCCCATTCCTTTGGATTCGATGTTTCTGGGTGGCCAGCTTCAAACTTTGCCTCAAAGAAACTGTATACTTAATCATATTCTCTGAATCTCGTTATTTAAAGTTGACAGGAGGAACTGGGAAGTTCACAATGGAGAAGAGAAGGGAGCATATTAAAAAGAGAAGTGGGTTGAGAGTTGGCAATATGATTTATCCACTCAGCACTGCCACTAAATATGTATGCCGTGGGAGGCTGGTGACTGTCCTATTCTGGACCAATTTTTCTTGGCTTAAAAAATGAGAAAGTTGAAGTGGATGACCTTTGAAGTCTCTCACTGCTCTCACAGTTATTTGAGTCTAAGGATAAACCAAGCAGCTACTTGCACATTTTTTAAGGTATTAATATATGGTAGGAGGAATAGACTTATTCAGTGCTGCTATGGAAGGCAGAACAAGTCATGAAAGTTATACTGAGAAAGAATATTTGCTTAACATAAAAAAGGGCCTCTCAAAAAATTAGAATTATTTAATGATAGAAAAGCTGCCTTAGAAGGTGGTAAGCTCCAGTGTTGAGATTTTAAGTCTGTGTATTTCCTCTAAATATTTAGAATATTCTTCCTTTCACTTTTTCACTAAGCCAGTTCATATTGAGATACAACCAACTTATCACCTTTTTGGGGGAAACTTCCTAGGGTCTCTCTGTCTGGTAAAATCATCCTCTTTCTTTTCCCTCAGACTTTTGTGCTTATCTCTATTTTGGGGGCAAACATTTGTCATGAAGAGAAATTGAAACCTCTCCAAAATGGAAGAATACTTGAAAAATTATGGGCCATCCATGTGATAAAATACTTCACAATCATTTAAAATTTTGTTCATGAAAAGATTGTTTTGAAATACAAAATTATGTTATTTTATAATGCTACCTGAGAAAAGCAAGGTACAAATTGTGTATATAAGTATAGTCTTCTTCTTCTTCTTTTTTTTTTTTATTTAATGTTGTTTCACTCTTGTTGCCCAGGCTGGCATGCAATGGTGCAATCTCGGCTCACTGCAACCTCTGTCTTCCAGGTTCAAGCAGTTCTCCGGCCTCAGCCTCCTGAGCAGCTGGGATTACAGGCATGCGCCACCATGCCCGGCTAATTTTTTGTATTTTTAGTATAGATGGGGTTTCTTCACGTTGGTCAGGCTGGTCTCAAACTCCCAACCTCAGGTGATCCACCTGCCTTGGCCTCCCAAAGTGCTGGGATTATAGGTGTGAGCCACTGCACCCGGCCTAACTCCAACTGTTTTAAATGTGCTTATAAACACTTGAATAGAAGGGTATATATATTAAAATACTAACTCATTTTCAAAGTGGGCAAATCTTTACAGGCAAATATTTATTATTTTATCTACATTTTTCTTTATTTTCTTATGTTCTCAAGTGAGCATGTCTGCTTTTATAATATAATAATTGTTAAAATAGAAAAACAATAAATTGTATTTTGAAAACCAAGAAAATAGTTGATATTCAATTATCTGGACTTCTGGATTAGGTTTTGTGCTGTAGGTAGGAATACAAAACTGTCACGCACGAATCCTGATTAACAATCTTTTTATTTTGCAAGCATCTTTTGTCCTTCATCCTCATCCAGTATCCAGCATCACAGGCCACCGCAGGAAAGCTGAGGCCTCGTGAACAATGAAACCACATTAACTGAGCTCAGAGAAATTCAGCTTGATGAAATAAAGTAGTTGAAATGGAAAAATAGTTCCCTATATTCTTCTTGATTCCTTCAGGTTACCTGCTTCAACTATGGCTAAAGTGCTGGAGAATTTTGATTGCCAGCCACTTCTTGATCATTTCTTTGAGTCTCTATTCTTTCCTTGTTTAAGCCCTTAACCCTATCCTTCCAGAGCTCCTGGCATAAAAGGGGCTAAGGTCCTAGTGATTATAATACAACAAAACTCTGATGTTGACTCCAGGGAGGGAAAGAATTCAACATCAATGTGCTATAATCCAAAGAAAGAATTTGGTTTTATTGTGAGAAGGTGACTCAAGTCAGGTGCCTGCAATAAGCTAGAAAAAGGCAACTTTGTGAAAGTTATCAAACTGTTAATCTAGTTTAATCTCCTCAACCAGCAAACATTGGGAAAGAGCATACAATATTCCAGGCTCAGTGCTAGGCATTTAGGGTAACATAAAGGTAAAGAAATCTCAAGGTACTCATCAGGGATGGCAGCAAGAAGAGATGTGAGGAATCAATTATGGTGCTGAGCCATGGGCAAAACTCTACACATTATCCACAGTGTATACACATTATACACATACATGTAGATGTGAATGTGTCTTCCAACTTAGCAGACATGAACAATGAGAAAAAGAGTTTTACGATTGAATGAGAATTTACCGAAAAATATGAACAAGGAAAAAAGAGGTTTTTAGGTGGATGAAAGTGCCCAGGTAGATCCTCAGACATATGAATAGGTATATGTGATGGGTGACTAATTGTTACTTTCATTAATATTTAGTGGGAGCCTATGCATATTAGGAACTATACCAGGAACTGTTTTAGGCAATGAGAATCCCAAGCTGAGCTTATATTGTGTTAGGAAGGGAGAAAATAAACCTATTAACAAATGAAAGTATAATTCCTACTCTGCCCTCAAGGAGGTGGAGCTTGTCTTCCTACCTCATAAGTGTGGGTAGCACATAGTGCCTTTCTTTCAAAGAACACAGCGTGGAAAGGAGTAGGAGGAGAGCAACTTCCCAGTGGAGAAACATGACAAACTTTTCCTCCACCAGGTCATGAAGGTCAACATCAACAGTCATAAATCATGTGTGTAACATTTACCTTTGACATACTGCGATGAAAAGGGCACTTCACCTCTGCAGTCTTTCTCCCCAGAGCACATAACCCTAGTCTAATCATGAGAAAAAAATCAGACAAATTTCAAAAGAGAAAAATTTTATAGAATACATGGCCAATGGCTCCTGAAAACATTAAAAGTCATCAAAAAGCAGTAACATGTGAGGAATTATCCCAGCAGAGAGGAGACCAAGGAGACATGACAGCTGAATGTAATGTGTTGTCCTGGATGGGATCCTGGAAGGGAAAAAGGACACTAAGGAAACGTGAATAAAGTATGGACGTTAGTTAATCATAATGCATTGATATTGTTTTATTCACTGTGACATATGTACCCCTAATGTAAGTTGTTAATAATAGGGGAAACTGAGTGTATACAATATGGACTCTATAACATCTTCATAATTTTTCTGTGAATCTAAACTATTTTTTAAAAATATATAATACAAAGTCAGTTGATGATAAGTGCTATGAAACATAGTAAGGCAAGGAATGGGGTCAGGAAGGGGCTGGGGAGTGAGGAGTCTTTTGGCAAAGGT
The DNA here is from genome assembly GCF_028885655.2 of Pongo abelii. Lineage (NCBI taxonomy): Eukaryota > Metazoa > Chordata > Mammalia > Primates > Hominidae > Pongo > Pongo abelii. The sequence continues at coordinate 25,521,816 of NC_071996.2, read as the reverse complement.
CCTAAGGGAGGTCTCCATGCACAGGTGTATTTGAAAGAGGCCTGAGTGAAGAGGGAGAGCACATGGGAATGCAGATCCGAAGGCCACAAGGCCGAGACACGCTTGTTGTGTTTGAAGGACAGCATGCATGCAAGCATGCATAGAGCACAGTGAGCTAGTGGGAGTATGATGAGGTTACAGAGGAAGCTGAGGCTAGATTATGTAAAACTTTGGGGGCCATAGTAAAGGATTTGAATTTTACTTGGAGTAAGATTGAACAGTGTTGCATGATTTGCCTTGTATATTCCTAAGATTTACCTGGTTGTTGCCTGGACTATAGATAGTAGAGGGCAGAGTAGAAACAGGTAAACACTTAGCACCCTATTGCAGTGGACTAGTTAAATGTTGATGGCTACCTAGGCCAGGATGGCAGTAGTGGCAGTGGTGAGTAGTAGTCAGGTCTTGGATGTGTTTTGAGGAAACATGGCATGCTGATGCATGAGAATCAGGGAAAAGGAAAAAATTAAGGATGTTTTAAAATTCTTTGGGAAATTGGGTGGATGGTGGATAGGTGGTCTGAGTCCATAAACTGAATGAGAAGAATGGTGGAGTAGAAGGGTGCAGATGGGGTTAATAGATTTGGTGGTGTAAGGCTGAAGACCTTCTCTGATTAAATCTATTTTTTTTTGCTGTTGTTGTTTGGAAAATGAGAAGCAGGTCAGTAAGCTGGGAGGAACTTAGGGAGCAGCAGATTTCAGTGGTAAACCAAGAATTCAAATTGAGAGATGTGAAGTTTGAGATTCATGTTAGGCTTCCAATTAGAGAATCAGATGGGTAGTTATGTAGATGACTTTGGAAAGCAAGGTAGTGATAGGAGCTGAAGTATAAACTTAGTTACCAGTTTTTATGAGTGTTTAATCAAGCATAAATGGTGAGTTTACGTAGGGAATGATTGTAAGTTGGAGGTGTCTGAAGACTGAGCCCTCTGGAACTCCAAGAGTGAGTGGTCAGAAAGAAAATAATTTAACAAATGGACATTCCATTGATGTAGAAGTAAAAGCAAAAAGCGATTGTATTCCAGGAGACAAATGCAAAAGTTGTTTTAAGATAGCAATCAGTTGGAAATGGGTTCCAAGATGGCTGAATGGGAACAGCTCCAGTCTACAGCTCTCAGCATGAGCAACGCAGAAGATGGATAATTTCTGCATTTCCAACTGAGGTACCAGGTTCATCTCACTGGGGCTTATCGGACAGTGGGGGCAGAACAGTGGGTGCAGTGCACTGAGTGTGAGCTGAAGCAGGGTGAGGCATCGCCTCCCCTGGGAAGTGCAAGGGGTCAGGGAATTCCCTTTCCTAGTGAAGGAAAGGGGTGACAGACGGCACCTGGAAAATCGGGTCATTCCCACACTAATACCGTGCTTTTCTGATGGTCTTAGCAAACGGCACACCAGGAGATTATATCCCACACCTGGCTCAGAGGGTCCTATGCCCACGGAGCCTCGCTCATTGCTAGCACAGCAGTCTGAGATCAAACTGCAAGGCGGCAGCGAGTCTGGGGGAGGAGTGCCCACCATTGCCAAGGCTTAAGTAAGTAAACAAAGCAGCTGGGAAGCTCGAACTGGGTGGAGCCCACCACAGCTCAAGGAGGCCTGCCTGCCTCTGTAGACTCCACTTCTGGGGGTAGGGCATAGCTGAACAAAAGGCAGCAGAAACCTCTGCAGATTTGAATGTCCCTGTCTAACAACTTGGAAGACAGTAGTGGTTCTCCCAGCACGCAGCTGGAGATCTGAGAACAGTTAGACTGCCTCCTCGAGTGGGTCCCTAACCCCCGAGTAGCCTAACTGGGAGGCACCCCCAAGTAGGGGCAGACTGACACCTCACACGGCTGGGTACCCCTCTGAGACAAAACTTCCAGAGGAACGATCAGGCAGCAACATTTGCTGTTCACCAATATTCGCTGTTCTGCAGCCTCCGCTGCTGATACCCAGGCAAACAGGGTCTGGAGTGGACCTCCAGCAAACTCCAACAGACCTGCAGCTGAGGGTCCTGACTGTTAGAAGGAAAACTAACAAACAGAAAGGACATCCACACCAAAACCCCATCTGTATGTCACCATTATCAAAGACCAAAAGTAGATAAAACCACAAAGATGGGGAAAAAACAGAGCAGAAAAACTGAAAATTCTAAAAATCAGTGCACTTCTCCTCCTCCAAAGGAACACAGCACCTCACCAACAACAGAACAAAGCTGGACGGAGAATGACTTTGATGAGCTGAGAGAAGAAAGCTTCAGATGATCAAACTTCTCGGAGCTAAAGGGGAAAGTTTGAACTCATGGCAAACAAGTTAAAAACCTTGAAAAAAGATTAGATGAATGGCTAACTAGAATAAACAATGCAGAGAAGTCCTTAAAGGACCTGATGGAGCTAAAAACCATGGCATGAGAACTATGTGACGAATGCACAAGCTTCAGTAGCTGATTCGATCAACTGGAAGAAAGGGTGTCAGTGATGGAAGATCAAATGAATGAAATGAAGTGAGAAGAGAGGTTTAGAAAAAAAGAATAAAAAGAAATGAACAAAGCCTCCAAGAAATATGGGACTATGTGAAAAGACCAAATCTACATCTTATTGGTGTACCTGAAAGTGACGGGGAGAATGGAACCAAGTTGGAAAACACTCTGCAGGATATTATCCAGGAGAAATTCCCCAATCCAGCAAGGCAGGCCAACATTCAAATTCAGGAAATACAGAGAACGGCACAAAGATACTCCTTGAGAAGAGCAACTCCAAGACACATAATTGTCAGATTCACCAAAGTTGAAATGAAGGAAAAAATGTTAAGGGCAGCCAGAGAGAAAGGTCAGGTTACCCACAAAGGGAAGCCCATCAGACTAACAGCTGATCTCTTGGCAGAAACTCTACAAGCCAGAAGAGAGTGGGGGCCAATATTCAACATTCTTAAAGACAAGAATTTTCAACCCAGAATTTCATATCCAGCCAAACTAAGCTTCATAAGTGAAGGAGAAATAAAATCCTTTACAGACAAGCAAATGCTGAGAGATTTTGTCACCACCAGGCCTGCCCTAAAACAGCTCTTGAAGGAAGCACTAAACATGGAAAGGAACAACTGGTACCAGCCACTGCAAAAACATGCCAAATTGTAAAGACCATTGAGGCTAGGAAGAAACTGCATCAACTAATGAGCAAAATAACCAGCTAACCTCATAATGACAGGATCAAATTCACATGTAACAATATTAACCTTAAATGTAAATGGGCTAAATGCTCCAATTAAAAGACACAGACTGGCAAATTGGATAAAGAGTCAAGACCCATCAGTGTGCTGTATTCAGGAGACCCCTTTCACTTGCAGAGACACACATAGGCTCAAAATAAAAGGATAGAGGAAGATCTACCAAGAAAATGGAAAACAAAAAAAGGCAAGGGTTGCAATCCTAGTCTCTGATAAAACAGACTTTAAACCAACAAAGATCAAAAGAGACAAAGAAGGCCATTACATAATGGTAAAGGGATCAATTCAACAAGAAGAGCTAACTATCCTAAATATATATGCACCCAATACAGGAGCACCCAGATTCATAAAGCAAGTCCTTAGAGACCTACAAAGAGACTTAGACTCCCACACAATAATAATGGGAGACTTTAACACCCCACTGTCAACATTAGACAGATCAACGAGACAGAAAGTTAACAAGGATATCCAGGAATTGAACTCAGCTCTGCACTAAGTGGACCTAATAGACATCTACAGAACCCTCCACCCAATCAGCAGAATATACATTCTTCTCAGCACCACACTGCACATACTCCAAAACTGACCACATACTTGGAAGTAAAGCTCTCCTCAGCAAATGTAAAAGAACAGAAATTATAACAAACTCTCTCTCAGACCACAGTGCAATCAAACTAGAACTCAGGATTAAGCATCTCACTCAAAACCGCTCAACTCATGGAAACTGAACAATCTGCTCCTGAATGACTACTGGGTACATAACAAAATGAAGGCAGAAATAAAGATGTTCTTTGAAACCAATGAGAACAAAGACACAACATACCGGAATCTCTGGGACAAATTTAAAGCAGTGTGTAGAGGGAAATATATAGCACTAAATGCCCGCAAGAGAAAGCAGGAAAGATCTAAAATTGACACCATAAAATCACAGTTAAAAGAACTAGAGAAGCAAGAGCAAACACATTCAAAAGCTAGCAGAAGGCAAGAAATAACTAAGATCAGAGCAGAACTGAAAGAGATGGAGACACAAAACACCCTTCAAAAAATCAATGAATACAGGAGCTGTTTTTTTGAAAAGATCAACAAAATTGATAGACCATTAGCAAGACTAATGAAGAAGAAAAGAGAGAAGAATCAAATAGATGTAATAAAAAATGATAAAGGGGATATCACCACCGATCCCACAGAAATACAAACTACCATCAGAGAATATTGTAAACACCTCTACGCAAATCAACTAGAAAATCTAGAAGAAATGAATAAATCCCTTGACACATATACTCTCCCAGGACTAAACCAGGAAGAAGTTGAATCTCTGAATAGACCAATAACAGACTCTGAAATTAAGGCAATAATTAATAGCTTACCAACCAACAAAAGTCCAGGACAAGATGATTCACAGCCGAATTCCACCAGAGGTACAAAGAGGAGCTGGTACCATTCCTTCTGAAACTATTCCAATCAGTAGAAAAAGAGGGAATCCTCCCTAACTCATTTTATGAGGCCTGCATCATCCTGATACCAAAGCCTGGCAGAGACACAACAGAAAAAGAATTTTAGACCAATATCCCTGATGAACATTGATGCAAAAACCCTCAATGAAATACTGGCAAACCGAATCCAGCAGCACATCAAAAAGATTATCCACCATGATCAAGTGGGCTTCATACCTAGGATGCAAGGCTGGTTCAACATACGCAAATCAATAAACATAATCCAGCATATAAACAGAACCAAAGACAAAAACCACATGATTATCTCAATAGATGCAGAAAAGGCCTTTGACAAAATTCAACAGCCCTTCATGCTAAAAACTCTCAATAAATTAGGTATTGATGGAATGTATCTCCAAATAGCAAGAGCTATTTATGACAAACCCACAGCCAATATCATACTGAATGGACAAAAACTGGAAGCATTCCCTTTGAAAACTGGCACAACACAGGGATGCCCTCTCTCACCACTCCTATTCAACATAGTGTTGGAAGTTCTGGCCAAGGCAATCAAGCAGAAGAAAGAAATAAAGGGTATTCAATTAGGAAAAGAGGAAGTCAAATTGTCCCTCTTTGCAGATGACATGATTGTATATCTAGAAAACCCCATTGTCTCAGCCCCAAATCTTCTTAAGCTGATAAGCTACTTCAGCAACCTCTTAGAATACAAAATCAATGTACAAAAATCACAAGCATTCTTATACACCAATAACAGACAAACAGAGAGTCAAATCATGAGTGAACTCCCATTCACAAATGCTTCAAAGAGAATAAAATACCTAGGAATCCAACTTACAAGGGATGTGAAGGACCTCTTCAGGGAGATCTACAAACCACTGCTCAATGAAATAAAAGAAGATACAAACAAATGGAAGAACATTCCATGCTCATGGATAGGAAGAATCAATATCATGAAAATGGCCATACTGCCCAAGCTAATTTATAGATTCAATGCCATCCCCATCAAGCTACCAATGACTTTCTTCACACAATTGGAAAAACCTACTTTAAAGTTCATATGGAACCAAAAAAAAGCCCACATCGCCAAGTCAATCCTAAGCCAAAAGAACAAAGCTGGAGGCATCACGCTACCTGACTTCAAACTATACTACAAGGCTACAGTAACCAAAACAGCATGGTACTGGTACCAAAACAGAGATATAGATCAATGGAACAGAACAGAGCCCTCAGAAATAGTGCCACACATCTACAGCTATCTGATCTTTGACAAATCTGACAAAAACAAGAAATGGGAAAAGGATTCCCTATTTAATAAATGGTGCTGGGAAAACTGGCTAGCCATATGTAGAAAGCTGAAACTGGATCCCTTCCTTACACCTTATACAAAAATTAATTCAAGATGGATTAAAGACTTACATGTTAGACCTAAAACCATAAAAACCCTAGAAGAAAACCTAGGCAATACCATTCAGGACATAGGCATGGGCAAGGACTTCATGTCTATAACATCAAAAGCAATGGCAACAAAAGCCAAAATTGACAAATGGGATCTAATTAAACTAAAGAGCTTCTGCACAGCAAAAGAACTACCATCAGAGTGAACAGGAAACCTACAGAATGGGAGAAAATTATTGCAATTTACTCATCTGACAAGGGGCTAATATCCAGAATCTACAAAGAACTCAAACAAATTTACAAGAAAAAAACAAACAACCCCATCAACAAGTGGGCGAAGCATATGAATAGACACTTCTCAAAAGAAGACATCTATGCAGCCAAAAGACACATGAAAAAATGCTCGTCATCACCGGCCATCAGAAAAATGCAAATCAAAACTGCAATGAGATACCATCTCATACCAGTTAGAATGGCAATCATTAAAAAGTCAGGAAACAACAGGTGCTGGAGAGGATGTGGAGAAACAGGACGACTTTTACACTGTTGGTGGGACTGTAAACTAGTTCAACCACTGGGGAAGTCAGTGTGGCTATTCCTCAGGGATCTAGAACTAGAAATACCATTTGACCCAGCCATCCCATTACTGGGTATATACTCAAAGGATTATAAATCATGCTGCTATAAAGTCACATGCAGACGTATGTTTATTGCGGCACTATTCACAATAGCAAAGACTTGGAACCAACCCGAATGTCCAACAATGACAGACTGGATTAAGAAAATGTGACACATATACACCATGGAATACTCTGCAGCCATAAAAAATGATGATTTCATGTTCTTTGTAGGGACATGGATGAAGCTGGAAACCATCATTCTCAGCAAACTATTGCAAGTACAAAAAACCAAACACCGCATATTCTCACTCATAGTTGGATATTGAACAATGAGAACACTTGGACACAGGAAGGGGAATATCACAAACCAGGGCCTGTTGTGGGGTGGGGAAGAGGGAGGGATACCATTAGGAGATATACCTAATGTAAATGACGAGTTAATGGGTGCAGCACGGTGAAAGCCCGTCTCTACTAAAAATACAAAAAACTGGCCGGGCGAGGTGGCAGACGCTTGTAGTCCCAGCTACTCGGGAGGCTGAGGCAGGAGAATGGCATGAATCCTGGGGCAGTGAGCCGAGATCACGCCACTGCACTCCAGCCTGGGCAACAGCGAGAATCTGTCTCAAAAAAAAAAAAAAAAAAAAAAAAAAAAAAGCACCTACCTGGGAGACTGCTGTGAATCTTAAAGGTGCCAATGCACACTAAAACTTTGCATATTTCCAGGCACATAAGAAACCCTTAGCATTACCTATCTCAATATTTTTCTTGGTTTTGTTTTGAATAAAAGCATTTGGACCTAATTTTAATGGTTAATTATAATAAATAATTTATTTGTGAAAAAAAAGATAGAAATCAATTGTGTCAAATGCTACAAAGAGTCAATTAAGTAAGTTCAGGGGTGGGAACTGACCAGTGAATTAACTCCTTTGACAAATGCGTGTTAGAGTAATGATGAGGATAAAGGCATGACTCGATGGAATTCAAGAGAGATTAAAGGGTGAGAGAGTGAAAACAGTGTAAGCAACACTTGCTGCAAATTTGTCAAAAAGAGGAAGGAAATGTTAATGGTATCTGTTGAAGGAAAAAAAAATTTTTTTCCTATTGGGTATTTATTAAGCACAATTTTTATTTGATGAAAATGACCCAATAGAGAAAGAATAGTTGATGGCATGCAAAGAGATGGGAAAAATTTTAGGAGCAAAGCACTTTAGGGACGAGAATAAATATGACCCAGTTTACAAATAAAGGGGTTTGCTTAGATAGGGGGTCTGAATCCATTCACTGAATGAGAAGAATGGAGGAGTAAAAGGGTGCAGATGGGGTTAATAGATTTGGTGTATGGCTGAAGACCTTCTCTGATTAAATATATATATATATTTTTTTTCAGAAAGTGAGAAGCAGGTCACCAGTTGAAAATGAGGAGGGGGAAGTGATGATTTACTATTTTAAATGTGAAGAAAAAGTGAGAAATAGTTGTTTTGTTGAGTAAGAGATTGAATTGGATGAGCAAATGTAATAGATTTCCTGGACAGAGTTTGGATCATACATTTGAAGTTAAGTACAGTTAGCATGTACTGTGATTTCTCCAGCCTCAATCATCTTGCAAGGGTGACAGAGACAAAAGCAAAAGTTGAATTTAAGCCAAAGTTTGGATTTTGCAGAAGATTATGATGAAGGAAACAGGCAAGAAAGAGAATGACATAGACAAGTAATGAGATGATAACAATAGATGAATCATATAGACTCTCGACTGAATACACGGTAGTGACAAACTGATGGAAGATGGAGAAGAAAAGGGGAAAATGTTAATGGAATCACAGACCTATCTGATGAGTTGTTGGAGTGTTGGAGTGAGAGATCTAGAGAAAGTAGAAATGGAAAAACGAGTGTTGCTACACAGAAGACTAGATGCTGAGGTGAAATATTTAATTATGTTTGAGTTATTGGTAAGGACATCTAAGAAATGGCCTGGGAGGTGGGGACAGTTAGACAAAGGAAGGTGGAAATGTAAGATGGGGTGTCTGGAAGACAAGAAGACAAGCTATTGAGAAGCTTGAGTAGTAGATGGTTTTGAGTGATCCAGGATGATGTTAAGAGTAGTAAGTCGTGGAGAAACCGAGCTAAATTAGGTGCTAAAATCTTGCAAAAATTAGGAGGATTAGTCAGAAGGATAGCAATGTGACAAAGGAAAATAGTGGGTGGTATAACTTTGGAGTATATTTGTCAAAGAAGCTGAAAGGTTTAGGGAGGACGAAGGAGCAACATTCTGGAACTGAGAATGGAGATCAAAGAGGACACTTATCCTAAGCCCAGTGAAATAAGAAAGATATCACGCCATGGGAGGGCTGTAGGGAAGGATAACCTCTGGGGAGGGCCAGGTTTGTAGAATGGAAGGTAAACTAAATATTTAGAGAAGTGATTGAATATATAATATGGAGATTTTACTTTTCCTAGAGTTTAAATTCTGGAGAAAGAATTTTGAGGAGTCTGGAAAGGATTATAGCTTGAGTCCCATGAGGGAACTTACAGAACAATGGATGGAAGAACAAGTTTTGACTTATTGTAGTAATAGAGACAAAAAGGGCATCATGCTAGTGTTCTCTTATGGAGAGGGGGAAACTACCAGAGTATACACAAAGACTAAAGAACAGAGTATGAGTATCGTGATTAGGAAAGGTCACTTCAGCAATTCCTAGTGATGTAGCAGACAGTGTTGGATGGAGAGAAAGTGGAGTTCTATGAGCCTCCAGGAAATCCAGCTGTGGGCATTGTTGATAACCAAAATTGAAGCTAAGAAAGCAAGCTAAAGTCATGGGAAGAAGATTGGACTTAGTCTTTAGGCATTAGGCTGCTGTATTAGGTTTAATAATGACACCGTCTGATATGGTTAGGCTTGGTGTCACCACCCAAATCTTGAATTGTAATCCCCATAATCCCCATAGTCCCTTCATATCAAGGGAGAGACCAGGTGGAAGTAATGGAATCATGGGTGCCATCTCCCCGATGCTGTTCTGGTGATAGTGAGTGAGTCTCACAAGATTTGATGGTATTATAAGCGTCTGGCATTTCCCCTTCTGGCACTTCTCCTTCCTGCTGCCTTATGAAGAAGGCGCCTTGCTTCGTCTTCACCTTCCACCTTACACCATGATTGTAAGTTTCCTGTGGCCTTCCCAGTAATGCAGACTGCGAGTCAATTAAACCTCTTTCCTTTATAAATTGCCCCATCTCAGGCAGTTCTTTATAGCAGTATGAAAACAGACTAATACACTCCCTCCCCAATAATATGTTCATAACCACAGAACCTGTGAATCTAACCTTATTTGGAATAAGTGACTTTGCTTATGTAATGAAGTTAAGGATCTTGAGATATAATCATCATGGATGAGTATAAGCCTTAAATCTAATGACATCTTTATAAGAGAAGAGAAGATAAAGAAGAGAAGATAAAAGAAGATAACAGAAGAGAAGACAAGAGAACACAAGAGAACAAAGACACAGACACAGAGAAGAATGCGACGTGAAGACAGAGGCAGAGACTGGAGTGAGGCAACAAGCCAAAGAGCACCAAGGGTTGCCAGCAGCCACCAGGAGCCAGGATAGGGGCATAGAACAGATTCTCCCTCAGGTTCCAGAAGGAATCAACCAAATACCTTGGCTTCATACTCTAGTCTCTAGATCTGTGAGTAAACAGGCTTCTGTGGTTTTAAGCCATTAAATTTGTGGTAATTTGTTATGACAGTCCTAGAAAACTAATCCATATGCCTAAGTAAGAATAACTTAGTCACATATATGAACACATATGCATGACTTCTCGCACTTTTGAAGCAGCTAATTCTCAGAGACCCGTGGCCAGCATGGTCTGAGATATCCTCAGCCCAGAGTGCTTATTGAATTGATAGAAACTCATAGTAATTGCATTACTGAATGCTATTCTAATATTGTGTTAGAAATAACTTTATTTTAACAGAATGAGCAAAGAGATTGGAATAAATTAGTTGCATGAGAAAAAAATATTGTGTGTAAAAGAAAGCAGGTCAAATATTTCAGTAGATGAGCTAACCCAAAGACAGTTTTCTGAAGCTGGCAGGACTCCTTCTTCATAAGATCAGCAAGAACTGATTGACCAACATGCCTTGGGGGTATGAAGGGACAAGAAGTTTTGTCTGACCTGACTTTGTGCCTTGACTTAGGACTGACCCCCAAAATACACCACAGAAAACAAAATAACAAATCTCTGCAGAAATTCTCTTGGACTCTTTCTGTTTGTTCTTTAGTCTTCATGGATTCTCTGGTAGTTTCCACTGTCTTCCCCCATGATGTGGAGAAGTTTCCTCCAGTCTGCTTCACCCTGTAAAGCAGATTGTCCGTGATCTCTGGCTCCTCTGGCTATGCCACCAGGAATCGCTCTAGTTTCCCAATGACATCCTGGTCTTGGCCCACCTGGTAGATGCTTCCTCTGGCTTCTCTGTGAGGTGATAGACTTTTGTGTTATTCATTTTTACATCAATTTGACCAATATTTTACCTCTTACTCTTTGCCAAGCATTGTTTTAGATATAGGAGATAAAAACATCTCATAAAGCATATATTTTAGTGAATGAGCAAGAAAATTACCATGTAAAAACATAAATGCCACTTCAGAAAAGAAACAAAATAAAGAAATATACAAAGAGGAATGTTATTTTGGAAAGAGTAATGAAGACAAACTCTAAGGGGTGACAGTAGAGCACAGATATACATTATCATGCATGTGGGGAAGAATATTTTAGGTAGAGAGAAAAGCAAGTGAAAAGCCCTTAGAACTTGCTATATGTGAGTAACAGCAGGATGCTGTGGACTGAGTTGGGGGAAGAGATGAGGCTAGAGAGACTGGATTTTAAGTGTCATTGTTTTAAATGACAGTGGAGGAGTAAAGGGAGCCACATAAACTGATTTATATTTCCAAAGTATCACAATGACTTCAGGGTGAAGGAGGGAGTATAGAAGCCAAGAGTGGACTTGGAGAACCATTTGAGAGATGTCCCCAGTAGTTGAGATGAGAGATGATAGTGACTGGGATGATAGTGACAATGGAGGAAGTGCTGAAAAGCAAACTGATTCCAGGAATATTTAAGGGTAGAGTCAACAGAATGTGCTGGTTGACTTAAAAATGGATGTGAAAGAAAGGGAGAAATCAAGACTCCTGGGCTTTGGACTAACAATTGGATGAATATTGATTATATTTATTGAGATGAGGAAGGCTAGTGAAGTGTCATGTTGAGATAGGAGATGGGAAACAAAAGAGGTCTGTTTTTAGATATTTAAGTCTGCAATGTATTTCTGATGTTTAGATGAGACATTGTGTAGGCAGATAGAAATATGAGTTGATGCTCAGGACAGAAATTGAAGCTAGAGTTACAATTATGGTGTGCAAAGCCATGAATAAGGATGAGCTCATCCAGGGAGTGAGCGGAGGATGAAATTTCCATGCTGGCATGGAAAGATAACAAAGAGGCCTGGAAAGTCTTCAAATCTGCAAAACAGTATTGCTGCCACCCAAACTATCCTCTTGTGTAAGAGAGATGGACACAGCACTGATGAAATGGTGTCAAAGGCATCATCACAAACTTCAGTATTAAATTGAAGTTGTCATTTGCTTGTCTTCCAATTATATTGGGACACTGGGTAAATGTACTAATCTTTGGTGATTTGGTGTGTGTGTGTGTGTGGCTGGGTGTGCTCTGTGTGTATTTATGTGAATACATGGACTTTTAAAATATGGATGATTATGAAATACATTAAAAATGGGTAACCCATATCCACTTGCTTTGCATTATAAAGCTTTCTTCCTGAGAAACTATGCTAAGAAACATTGGGGACAACTTTTTTCTTTTTTTAAAGAGAAATTGAGACTATTTTGTCCTGGCATCAGGCCACCATCAAAATGAGTTTGAGTTTTCTATTACAGAGGATGAGGAATTTATGGAAAAATTTAAGAGGAACTTTGAGATGTGGATTAAAGCTTAATAATGTGATCAAGGCTGGAGATATGAATTTAGGTGTCTTCCATTTATAAGTGAGTTTTGAAACCATAGAAATGGACATGTTTTCCAAGAGAAAAGCATGCCCAGAGACGAGAGGGCAGGGAGTAAAACTGTGTCCTTGTGTAAGCACATGGATTCTTATTTGACAGCTAAACTTATACAACACAGAGAAATGTCATTCCAAGAAGCTTAAAGCCTAGCATGTGGAAGTGTCACATTAAATATTTTTCCAGTTCATGAAAAAATGGAGTAAATGAAGACGTAGTTGAAAGGAAAAGAAATTTGCACAGAAATCTGAGAAGAAATAGTTGGAGATACAGCAGCAGAAGCAAGTTAGAATGTTGTCAAAAAAGGCAACATAGTAGAAAACTAAGAATTCTGAAGTTGTTTAAAATATTGAAAGAGAGAGGAATTCAGTTAGCAATGAGTCAATATTCATAGTTTATTGTTGACCTTGATGACAGCAGTTTTAAAACGATGCAGTAGAATGCTAGGAAATGCAGAAGAGTCATAAATCCAAGGAACAAAGTGAGGGTGAGTCTCTGAAGGCTTCCTGGAAGAAGTGTTACGAGGCTAGAGTCTTGAATGGCTAGGAGGAGTTTCCCAGGAAAAGTTGGAAAGGATGAAAAATATTAGTTAATATTTTCCAATCACTTTGTGTCCTGTTCCTTTTGAATTAACCCCTGACAGCTCTATGGAATGTGATTCTTATTCACAAATCCTATTTTATACTAACTAAAAAGAATCTCACATCAATCAGGTTCTAATAATGACTATATAATTTTTTGAGTACCTTCTATGTACCTGAACCTGTGCAAAGTACTATGGTAGATCCAAAGGTGCCAGAGCACTGTTCTATTCTCAAAGTGCGTATGCTACATTTGCAGATCAAAAAAAATGAAAGTCCATTTATAAAGCACAGATTACATGTCTGGTCCTACACTCTGGATTGCCGGCATTAAGATAAAAACACAAGGCGTGTCTCTGGAGAATTCACAATCTAGTAGTATTTAGATATACATGCAAACAGACACAGTTTCTCATGACCTATGATATGACAGGGTATTGTGAGAACAAAGAGGAGGGATGCCTAACCTAGGTCACATGAGGGGTCATGGAAAGTATAGAATGGGTAAACCTTCAGTGCAGTCTTGCAGGGGACTCTATCTGGGAAGTTACCTAGGTGAAGTTATCTAGGAGAAGCAGAATATCCTGCAAGGGTTAATGCAGAGATCTGAGAGAGTAAGCTGCATTTGAGCATTCAGAATGAACACCTGAAAAGTAAAATATGAAGATGAGGGTGATAGAGAAAAGACTTGAGAGCATGAATTTTGGCTACAAAATGATAACCTCAGATTATCCAGAAAAATGTGACTTTCTAACCTTTTAACAATTCCATATTTCCTAGTAAACCTTCCAATAACATCATCTTTATTAACAGCTTCTACAAACCCACTAGCATGATAGAGTTCTGCTTCAGCACATCTGGATCCCAAATGGTTGTCATTAGTCATTTCAAAGCCTTAGCTTATTTTATTTATGACTTGCTCCAATAAACACACTATTCCTACATGGAATTTAATGTGAACTTTTGACAGTGATTACTATTCAACATTTGGCCTCTAATCTCTTCTGTGCCTCGAAGTAGTTAACGAGCACTCATTCAACCAGAATTTATTGAGCACTTGCTACATGTCTGGAACAAGGCCAGGTGCCTTACAGTGGTGCTTCTCAACCTTCCATATCCAAATTTACTCTTACTAAACATTAAATATCACTCTTTAAAAAATATCAATTGCAATTTCAAAATTAGCTTCAATTTAGAACAACAGATATTTACAGAAGACATTAATTTCGATATAGAGATGTTTAAAGGCTTTTCTTGGCTCATATGATGACAATAGAAAGACAAAGGTGCACTTGATTGCTTGTTAAAAACTTCTCTATCCTAAATTTATATGTTCATTTAACCAATATTTATTGAAACTCAATTCTGCACTGAGCACTGATCATTTTTGGGATACTTCAATGAATACAACAAATAAAAAAAAAAAAAACCTGAAATGGAGCTTATGTTCTAGGAAGTTCAGACAGTAATATACACAAACAAAATGAATAAGCTAAACAAAGTTTACCTTTCTGTTCAAATCTAAGGTGCTGTTGCTGCTGCTGAATTTCATCATCAGTGCAAATAATGGTCTCAAAACCCATGTGAAAAATTGCAGGACAAGAGAAAAAAAAAACTTCCCTTGGAATCTTTCAGTCAAAGACTAAGCATTGGTTACTTAAGCTCACAGGCAGATATAGAGGTGGCCATAGAGGTCCCTAGAATCAGACTACCTTGGTTCAAGTCTTGGTCCCCCCACTTCCAGGCCAGGTGCCTTCAGCAAGTTACCTGGCCTGTCTTTGTCTCATCTCCTCACATGAAAAAAGTAGCATTAATCTTTCCATTATAGTGACTCTGTGAGAATTAAGTGAGATAATACACATAAGACACCCAAGGGGGTTGAGGATCAAGACGGCTGATGGAAGGCACCCTTGTCTGACACAGACTAAATTCTCTATGGATATCATCTACTATTATTGCTGAGAAGACAGTTTCATTCATGTGTTTAACAGAAACTTTCAGCTCCAATGTGAAGAAAATATCTTCTGCACACAGAGTAGATGAGATTTGATACTTTCCCTCAAATTGCTTTCAAGATCTTTGTCCTTGAGAGTCTCATCAATCCGAGAAGATGAAGAGATGTTTTAGTACCAATTCACAGTGTTCATAGATATATTTTGGCTATAAATGGTGAAGTATGTCAAAATAAGTAAAGCTATTGGTATTTGTCCCTAAGCTTTTTGTGTCATGTATTCCAAGCTTCAAAATGTATGTTTTTATATGCTGAACAGAACTGTAAAGCATAATTGTGGGAAGTTTGGAGCAAATGATTGTTTTAATGGTTTTCACAAAGCAGCTTATTTCCCCTTGACCACTAACAATCATACAATTGAAGAACTTTGTGACTGGTCTTCAGATTTGCACAGAGACAGGCAGTGGCCGTGTTTTTATCTTTACTGCGCTTGTCTTGAATGCCATCAGCTGACAGGAAGCATAGCAAGACTGAAGGCCTCTTGTGAATTAATGGGCAATTTTAGTTGTCAAAGCCAGGTAGAGAATAATGGAAGGAGTTCTTGAAATTAAAGTGCGTCTGTGAGTGTGTGTTTAAATGAATTGTATTTGTTTTGTTTTTCTTGTCCTTATTTCTTTTTTTTTTTTTTCTAACAGAAGAAATCCTGACACTCCTGCAGAAAGCTTGGCTGACTCACAGTCAGAAGAGACCCTCTTTATTAATTTCAAATTCACCTCATTCACTCCAGGACATAGCTTTAAAGAAAAAAAATTAGCATTTTTTTGGTAATATCCTAGGTTACAGAAAGCATCAATTCTTCTGCACATAGTTAAACACAATTCCTCTTATCACTGAAGGCTTTAAAACTAAAAGCTAAAGAGAGTGACAACCATATATTTGAAAAATGTTGTTGATCTCTTTTGTTACATTACCAATTTGGCACTTCACTGAAATTTGTTTTAAAATGTATAATCCAAGCAATGTTTTCCAAAGTAGTTATTCTATACATTTTTATAAGTTTTTCTATGTTTTTTTAAATTTTCTATTTCATAAAATGTTTTCTTAAGCTGTGAATTCCTGGTACTCTTTAGTCCAGTATTGCCTAGCTTCATGTGTAGGAAAAGCCAAATTAATCAACCAATCACAGAAACAAACGAACAAACAAATAATAAAGAACATTTGTTTAAATAATGTACAATATAAATATTTTTTACTTAATTAATTTTTAAGTCAAGAGAGCTCGGCTCAGGTTTAAAACATAAAACTCACAAATTTCTACACTCTTCTTTACAATGTATACAAAAAACACCGACTAGGAATGCACTGGAGGTTGGCATTGGCCTTGATATTTGACCAAAATCTGATATTTGGCTTCTATGTTAGTATTCAAAGGGCTGAGTGTCTACTTCAGTATAATTTTAATTTTGTGATCAGATAGATTACCATCAATCTAGTCACAATAAAGGCGTGAGTACCAGGAGCACAGGCAATTTTGATTCTTTAATGCCTAAATATTATTTTTCAGATATAAAAATATTTACCTGGAACTTGAAGTGAACATTTCTCTCCCTACTTTTATGCATGAAAAAATTGTCTACTTGGTTGAAGAGTAAATGTATATTTACTATTACAAGTAGAAAATGTTGCAAAAATAAATAATATTGATTATGAAAAATGTTAATTTTATTTTAAAAACCAATAAAGAATTCACCAGTAAAGCCATCTGGTCCTGAGTTTTTCTTTCTTGAGAAGTTTTTGATTGTTGAGTCAATCTCCTTATTCTCTATTGGTCTGTTCAAACGTTCTATTTATTCATAATACAGGCATGGTAGGTTGTAAGTTTCTAAAAACTATTTATTTCTTCTAGATTATTCAATATGTTGGCAAATAATTGATCAGAATAATCACATGATCTTTTTATTTCTGTGGAATCTGTTGTAATATGTTCTTTTACAGTTTGGTTTTCATTTCAGTCTTCTGGGTTTTTTTTTTTGTTTGTTTTCTAAAAGCTAAAAGTTTATCAGTTTTGTTTTATCTTTGCAAAAAGCCAACTTTAAGTTCTGTTGATTTTTTCTATCGTTTTCGTATTCTATGTTTAGTTTATTTCTGCTTTAATATTTATTATTTCCTACATCCTACTAACTTTAGGCTTGCTTTGTCCTCCTTTTTCTAGCTCATTGATTTGTAAAATTAAGTTGTTTATTTGAAATTTTTCTTCTTCTTTAATATAGATTTTTATCACTGTAAGCTTTTCTCTTAGAACTGCTTTTGCTGCACCTCATAAGTTTTGGTATGTTTTCTACATTTTTATATATTTCCTAAATCCCCTTACAATGTATTCCTTGGCCCGTTGATTGTCCAAATTCCACATATTTGTGTTTTTTTTTTCCTTCTTTCTGTCATTTTTAGTTAGATATTTTTAGTTTTTAGTATTTTTTAGTAATTTTTTTTAGTATTTTTAGTTTTTTTTCTGTTATTCATTTTTAGTTTCATTCATCTCTGTTGGAAAAGATACTTGGTATAATTTCAATCTTCTTAAATTTATTAAGACTT
Organism: Pongo abelii; assembly: GCF_028885655.2. Classification (NCBI taxonomy): domain Eukaryota; kingdom Metazoa; phylum Chordata; class Mammalia; order Primates; family Hominidae; genus Pongo; species Pongo abelii. The sequence goes on along the minus strand of NC_071996.2, from coordinate 25,503,921 downwards.
CTGTTGCGACCTTATATGTGATCTACCTTGGAGAACGTTTCATGTACATTTGAAAAGAATGTATTCTGCTCTTGTAGGCAGAATGTTCTGTTTATGTGTGTTGGTCCATATGGTGTATAGTGTTGTTCTAGGGAGAATTAACAATAATCCTTCAAAAACTCTTCCAAAAAATAAAGAAGTATTATTTCCAAACTTATTTTATGAGGTCGGCATTATCCTGATACCAAAGCAAGACAAAAACACTATAAGAAAAGAGAACTATAGGCCAATATCCTTGATAAACATAGATGCAGAAATCTTTAAAATATTAGCAAACTGGGGAAAACTGGCTAACTATGGGCAGAAAAATGAAGCTGGACTCCTACCTCTCAATATATACAAAAACTAACTCAAGATGGATTAAAGATTTTAGTATTAAGTCCTTGAACTATAAACCTCCTAGAAGAAAACCTAGGAAATATTCTTCTGTACATTGGCCTAAGCAGGGAATTTATGACCAAGTCCTTAAAAGCAAATGCAATAAAAACAAAAATTGACAAGTGGGACATAGTTAAATTAAAAATCTTCTTCATAACAAAAGAAAGTATCAACAGACAACCTACAGAATCAGAGAAAATATTTGCAATCTGTGTATCTGAAAAGGGACTAATATCCAGAATCTATAAGGACCTTAAATCAAGACAAAACAAATTACTTCATTAAAAAGTGGTCAAAGAACATGAACACACACTTTCTAAAGAAGACATACAAGCAACCAATGAACATATGAAAAATTCCCCACATCACTATCGGAGACATGCAAATCAAAACCACGATGAGATACCATCTCACACCAGTAAGAATGGCTATTACAATAAAGTAAAAAATAACGTGTTGGTGAGGTTGTGGCAAAAAGAGAACACTTATACACTGTTGGTGGGGATGTAAACTAATTCAGCCCTTATGGAAAGCAGTTTGAAGACTTATCAAAGAACTAAAAATACAACTGCCATTCAACCCAGCAGTCCCATTACTGGGTATATACCCAAAAGAAATGAATTGACATACCAAAAAGACACATGCACTTATATGTTCATTGCAGCACTATTCACAACAGCAAAGACATAAAATCAAACTAAGTACCGATCAATGGTGGATTGGATAAAAGAAATGTAGTACAGACACCATGGAATATTATGCAGGCATAAAAAAGAATGAAATTATTTGCTTTGCAGTAACATGGATGCAGCTGGTGGCCATTATCCTAAGTGAATTAATGCAGAAACTGAATACAAAATACTGCATATTCTCACTTATAAGTGAGAGCTAAACATTAGGCACACATACACATAAAAATGGGAAAAATAGACACTAGAGACCCCAAAAAGTAAGAGAAAGAGGGACAAGGGCAAGGGTTGAAAAACTACCTATTAGTACTATGTTCTCTATATGGGTGACGGAATCAATATAAACCCAGACCTCAGCATCATGCAGTATACCTATGTAACAAACCTGCACGTGTACCCTGAATCTAAAATAAAAAATATGTATTTTAAAAACTAGCAAGATAAATTGGATAACACATTTTTTAGTTCTTCTTCAAATATTTGTGAGAATTCACCAGTGAAGCCATCTAGTTCAGGGCTTTTCTTTGTGGGGAAGTTTTGATTTCTGATTAAATCCTGCTTATTTTAGGTATATTTAGATTTTCTCATTTTCTTGCATTAGTTTTGGTAGTTTGTGTCTTTCTAGGAATTTGTTCATTTGATCTGCAGAGTATTCTTTCATAATCCTTTCAATTTCTGTAAAGTTTGTAGTGATGTTTCTACTTTCACATCTGACTAAGTATTTTTGCTTCGTGATTAATTTTTTGTTAGTCAATTTACTTAATGATTGACTAACTTTATTGATCTTATCAAAGATCCAACTTTTGGTTGTACTGATTCTCTCTATTGTTTTTCTATGAACTATTTTGAATATGGCTTTCTAAGATTAACTGTATTCAGTGCTTTTGCATGTTGTAATTTCCTACAGAAACTCTTTCCCAGCTTTGCTTCCCAGGCTTTAGGGAGTCTTTTGTACATCACAACTACAATCTTTTGCCCCAGATAACTGGGTTTTTGGTTCATCATCAAATGTTTTTGAGCAATGCTTTCTCCTTTTTCTCCTTGAGTTCTGAGTTAGGTGAAAGAGAGATAAGCATCTTCCACAGTCCTTCATGTAGCCTCTAGACTAGTTAGAACAGACAAACACACTAATTTTCAAATAAAGTCTGCTCAGCTCCATCCAGAACCAGGGACAAGGACGACACTGGAAATGCAGGGTGTCACTTTCAAGTCTGCAGCAGAATTAGGAAGGGTAGCCAAGGGCAACTGAAAATGCCACAAACTTTTTCTACTATTTTTATGTTGCTTTTTTCTTGATTCAACATTCACTTACTTCCTGTATGCTTTTGACCATTTTCCAGGGCTCTGACAAAGCGGTTTCTTACAATTCTGCTTGCTTTTTGATGTTTTTGTGGAGGAACAGGTGTTTCGAGCCACTTGCTCCATCAGTTTGCTTACCTCACCTATCCAAATTTATTTCTGATGCCAGAATTTAATTCTGTGATGGTGATTATCAGTTTTGGCCTCAACTTTCAGCCACTTTATATAATTGGGCCTTTTGACATTTGGTCAAAATGGGTATTCATTTCACCTTATTATTGAAATGGGAGGAATTTTCCCTTATCCCCCTAGCATGGCCAGCGACAGGGACAGGGGTGTGGCTCAGTTCTTCAGTGCCCCACAGCTCAAACCCCTAGGGGGACCAGGCAGATGGGCAAGCCATGGGGAGCATTTTTGGGCTTCAACTCTATGGCGATGTCTAGGGTTGAGTGTTTACAGTTCCCAAAGCCCCAGTGGGTGTGTATTACAGTGTGCTCTTTCAGTTTTGCCGTCCACAGGTGGCTTGTGTTAAACAGTTCAGTTAGATCCTCCGCTTTATCGCAAGGACAGAGGGATTTCTGTATCCTGGGTGCTTGCCTTAGTGTACCGAAAAAATCAGATCACGCGTGGGCTTGGAGGATGGGTGCAAGGTTTTATTGAGTGGTGGAAGTAGCTCTCAGCAGATGGATGGGGAACCAGAAGGGGGATGGCATGGGAAGATGGTCCTTCCCTGGAGTCTGGCCTCTCAGCAGTCAGGCTCTTCTCCAACCGCCTGCCCTTGGCCGAATTCCCCTCTGCATTTGCGTCGTTCTGCCCTCCATGGCCTGCGAGCGTCTGTCGGTGGGTGCGTTTCTCTGGAAATCCAGCCACTTGTATGTGTGCCCGCTAGGGCCTCGGGGTTTTTATAGGCACAGGATGGCGGGTGTGGCCGGCCAAAGTGGTCTTGGCAAATACAAAATTTGGGCACGAAAATAGGAGTGCCTGTCCTCACTTAGGTCTGCGGGCACAGGCCCAACGGTGAATCCCGCAGCAGGGACCCCGTTCTTGTCTCGCCAGCACTTTCCTGCCGCCCTCCCATATCTTTATGAACCTTGGAAAATGTTCATTCTTGTCACAATCTTGATTTATCCCTTCTTCTTCCAAAACATAAATATGAGGAGTATTAATGAGGTTGTTTAATTTACCTTTTGGAGAAATTAGTGGATTCTTGGCTTGGCTATCTGCAGTATTTACTCATGTCTGAAACTTAACAAACCTGCTTTCACATTTATGTCTTGATCTGTAGTCTAACACTTGACTCAATTTAATAATGTCCAAAAGAAGATTAAAATGCTCTTTATTTGATAAAATAGTAATTCCTAGCATAGTGATTTCAAGACAAAATTTTAAAAATGAAAGAGGTAACAAAAATAACCCTGTTGAGTTCAAACCCGATATAGTTTCTAAGACCAACAAACAAAAAATAGTTTTTAAACTTCCTTATTTTTAAAAATAGAAAGCTTATTTACATTTATAATACAAGAAACACTCTTAAACTGAACTGTAATGCAAATAGGAACAGTGGTTATGTTTTAGAGGATGCTGTGACTTGAGAAGTTTCACCCATCAGACAAAGAAAAAAACAAGGATGGCAGAGAACACAGCACCCTTTTCGTGTGTAAAATATGACTTGTCACCTGTCAAACTCTGAATGATAATCTGGAACTCAACTAGTTGGCAATTTGAAAAGTACACATAAATATTTATCCAATATGGCACACAAAACAACCACCATTTTGGAGAGCTTTGAGGCAGTATCTCATTAATTTTAAGATGTGCATACATTACTATCTAGAAATGCCCACAGTTAGGTGGCTACCTTAGAAAAATTTTCAAATACTTGTCACAAGGACACATGTAACACAATGTTCTTTTCAGAATTCTATAACACAAAATAATCATAGAAAAACAAAATTATTACAATTAGAGAAAAAAATTAAATGGTTGCTTTCTTTCCATCCATGAGTTTAAAATAATATATCAAATTAATAAGCATAGATAAATGAATGAGATCTACATGTATTAACATTGATATAAACATTACACTGAGTGAAAAGTTGCAAAAGGATATATTTTATCAGTTATTGAGAAACACAGGAAAAACTATATATTCCTTCAAATGTTTTTGAGCAATGCCTTTTCCTTTTTCTCCTTGATTGAGTTCTGAGTTAGGAGAAACAGAGATAAGCTATCACTAGGAGTTAACACGCAGATGTGCACTCCTTAACACTCGGCATTGTTTGGAATGATTTCCCACTTCTTTTTTCACTCTATGGTGAAATTTGATATCACCCTATGATATTTGTTATTTGAACAATAAGACTATTTTTTTATAAGTATTTTCTTTAGTTGCCCCCAAATAAGTTAATATTACAAAAATAGTATAGGCTTGTTTACACTGAAAACATCCTTCTCTATCAAAGAAATTGTGATGGATTTCCTTAGGTGGTTGCACTGCCCTTTCACCCCTCCTCCCTACTCCTACCCTGGATAAGCCACAGCTTCAGGGGACGTGAGAGTAATTTCTTATAAGATTTCTCTGTGGCAGACATCAGAGGACAAGTTATATACTCATGAGATTCTGAAATTGTAAAATATTAGTGCCAAAAATCCCTTAGAAACTGAATTATCTTTTACAACACCTCAATGAAAATACTAAGAACTGAAGATTAGTGGGGTATATTCACCTTTCTAGGGTCACATAATGAAGCAGGGCATGTAATACTTATACAGCAATAAAGGAGAAGAAAGAGATTAAATGCTGAAGTGAGTGGTGAGGTTAACAATTCTAAAAAAGGCAGAAACAAAATGGATTTGAGTTGTTTAAAGGTTACTTAACATTTCATGTAAACTTTCATGGTACAGAAAACTATAGGAAAGCATTCCAAATTTGCAGACCACAGTCTGATAAAAGAAATGAATAGCTTATTCTTAACCAAGATCTGTTTGGCCCATCTAGGAAGTTATGTTGGGAAAGATATGAAATTAACACGCATTAAGAGATAGACCCTCTATCTGTGCAACGTTTCTTCTCTCATAATTAAGAAAAATTCACTGAATTCATGCCAGGAAGTCTGTCTGACCCTGATGCCTACCTTACTGTCACCATAAAACACTGTCTTCCAGGGTATTGGGGGATGGAGAGATTGAATGGGTGTACATTTTGGGAAAAAAACTTCAAAGGCAAATATTTTGTGTGTGACTTTAATGCTAAGGCCACCAATTAGCTATTGAGGATAATTATACCATGGGGCTAACTTCTATGACATTTAAATTCGTTTTCATTGTGAATCATTTCAGCCATATAAAAAAGAATAGTAATATAAAAAAAATCCAAGTGTTTACTAATATGATTTATGAAATGCTGACATTTTGCTGTATTTGTTTCATGTTGTTTTTGTTTATCTTAGAAGTTTTAGATAAGATTAAAGCTCCTCCTCTTTTTGTACCCCGTCTTTCAGTCCCAGAAGTAACCATTTCCTGAAGCAACTATTTTGGTGTGTGGCCTCCTGAAGCTACTTCACTCTTTACAACATGTCTACACTATATATTCTTATGTGTATAAAGCCTATATAATATTTCCTGTGTTTCTCAAATATATGTAACTGATAAAATATATCCTTTTGCAACTTTTCCATCAATGTAATGTTTATATCAATGTTGGTACATGTAGCTCTCATTCATTTATCTATGCTTATTAATTTGATGTATTATTTTAAACTAGTGGATTGAAGGAATAGCAACCATTTAATTTTTTTCTCTAATTGTAATAATTTTGTTTTTCTGTTTTTTTATTATATAATTCTGAAAAGAACATTGTGTTACATGTGTCCTTGTGACAAATTTTTCTAAGGTAGCTACCTAATTGTGGACATTTCTAGATAGTAATGTATGTACATCTTAAAATTAATGAGATATTGCCTCAAGGCTCTCCAAAATGGTGGTTGTTTTGTGTGCCATATTGGATAAATATTTGTGTGTAGTTTTCAAATTGCCAACTAGTTGAGTTCCAGATTATCATTCAGAGTCTGACAGGTGACAAGTCACGTTTTACACGTGAAAACGGTGCTGAGTTCTCTGCCATATTTGTTTTTTTTCTTTGTCTGATGGGTGAAACTACTCAAGTCACAGCATCTTCTAAAGTATACTCACTGTTCCTGTTTGCAATTTTTTGCTTTTTCTGATACAAAAAGAAGGCGTAGGAACTTGCTACATGACCTTGTTCCATGCATGTTTGCTACACATGAGTCTCATGTACACCTGTGACCTCCTGCAAGAATGCAATCAGTACCAGAGAAAGAATTTGCCCTCAAACCTCCTCCATGAGCTGATAAAGATTCTTGAGTCCTACTGACTGCTTGAATTGTCTAATGGATAAGATGTAGAGTCTTTTTAGTGGACTAATTGGTATCCTGTCACATGTTAAAGATACCCAAAAATATGAGTTGTCCAAATATACTAGGAGTCATTTAGTCATTGAAGGTTTACCACCCAGAGGCCAAAATCCATTCAAGCATCAAACAACTGTGTCTCACTCCTTCAATTTTACCCTGGTGCAAAATGGATCCTGCTGCTGGTTATCTGAGGCAAACTCTATCATGACTGGTTAATAATAATCATATTTCTTCTTGATATATCTTTACTCTACCAACCAATTAAGCCCTTTTCTATCAATCAGTGAAGAAAGCTGAATTGTGTCTTTCATTTGAACCGCATAGCCCAGGAGGTGCAAATCTTCTCCTCTATCACTAGACTCTGAGCTCTCTCTAAGTGATATGGACAATGAAGACCTATGCACGTGATCTTTCCAGTCAATCTCAAAAGAGCTAGAATCAAGTTCTGCCATACCTAGCCACTTTGTGTCAATATGAAAAAGGTGTTTCTTCCATGTGAAAGGAGCGCTGTTCAGGGTGTGTTAGTTAGAGGGAAGAGCCCAGACTGGGATTGGGCCCACTAAGCCCCTTATCAGGGCAGCCCATTGCAGTCAACACCCGATATGGCCATAAGCTGCAGCTGTCTGCTAACAGTTGGCTCTCTTTGTTATTGTGCTGTTCCAGAGAGGGATTTGGGAAAGGGCAGTAAGAGACACAAACTCAGATTGTCATCTTCTCACAATCCTCTCCAACATGTTTACATTGTTTATAGATAATTTTAATTAAAGGGGATTACAATGCAGATAAAGTAATTTTATATCCTATTTTGTATGGTTGTATTGTATTGGTTCCATTTTCTAATGTCATTAAATTTCAATAAATGCAAATCTTGCATATTTTATTGTAGGAATAGATATTGATCATAAGACTTATGTGACTAGAGCTCTGTTTTAAAGATTTTTATTTCCAGTAATTTTTAGCTTAGTACATAATGCTCTGAAACTTTTTTATGCATACATTTTGGTCTGCTTTTCAGACTACTTTCTCATTCTTTCATTTTGCACATATATATTTTGTGTCTTTTATGGGACAGAAACTGTTTCTAGCACTTTTGATACACCAATAATGAAGAATTAAAAGGAAATATGGGACTCTAGAAATCTAAATAATTTAATGTTCTTTACAAATATTGGCAGATTTGCACCTATGATTTTAAAGTTAGAGATGGTCTTCAAGCACTACACACTTTGAAGCCTTGAGATTAATCACTGATTGTTGGAGGTGGGATCCCAAGACCTGTCTCTTCTTTGCTCTACAATACAAAATATTATAAATTACTTTCAAAAAACTCTTGGTCAAAGGAAGGTAGCAATATCAGCTTTATTGAGATCAAATGACTGCAGAGCACGGTTTCCATCTGAGATCCACATTGCTGGTCCTAGTTTCTCCCCACTGACAGGAAAGACCTTCGAAGAAGCAGCTGAAGAAGCTGCCAGAAGGCACAGATCCTGGTAATATTCCTGTGCTAGCCAGAAGCTCAGAAGGACCAAGCTTCACTCATCCATAAAACAGGCAACATAACAGAAGACGCAGCTTGTTCCTTACACAGAAATCCTATACACCCTCACCAGGTTCCAGGATTTATCTCGCTCTTTCCAGTCAAATTATCTATAGCTCCTTCCAGCTTCCTCCATTCAGAGAAAAAATAGGCGGCCTATCTTCAGAAGGAATGTGAGGAGGAGTATTTAAGAGCAGTTAGTCCTTTGGAGAATATCGAATGAAAGTTATAGGGAGCAATATGGCTTCCCAGAAGGGGTAAGGCAATAGGGCTCTGATTCCTGGACACTTACTATCTATCTAACCTTGAACAAATTACTTAAATTATCAGAACTTCAGAGAGTGAGAAATAAGACACTAATTTCATAGTGTTGCATGAATTAAAAGAGATAATATTGTTGAGTAATTTTTCCTCCCTACGAAGTTGCCAATTCATTGACAGAGAGAAAACTAAACACACACACACACAAAACAACAACAACAAAAATAGTTGTTTGATACATTACCTCATTGAATGTTATAGCCATGTAGGTCAATGGTTAAATTAGAAATGCTTTGTATATATTCTCATTACTAAGACAGTTTACTAGATCTTATGGCTCCCATAGTCCCAATATACATAAATCAGTCACACATAATTGTCCACATATGCTCTACATTATTACACTAACATGAGCTTGCTTATTTTATTTGTATGTGATATTAACAGATTTGTTTCTTACTTGATAGGCCTTGGAGATGACTTAGCTGTTGAGTTCAGTAGCTGTGTCTGTTCTGCCGTGCACTGAATGTTACTGACTTGTACAGAAATCATGCTCAAGGTTTGGTGTCCACACTGATTGTCTCTAGAAGATTAAAATATATGTAAGTGACTTATCTATACTTACTCCTTTGGTTTATGGAAAAATTAAATTCTTTATAGAGTATTATTGAAGCTTGCTCTGATAAAATTTTTCCATAACTGTCAAAGTGGAAAGTATGATGAGTTCAGGATTAGATTAGAATCCTAATGGTATTATGGCCAGGAACCCAAATATTTCTGAATCCTTCCTGGGTTATCACCCTTTTTAACCATAGGATACTGGAGAGAGTCACAAACAGAAAAAAAAATAATAATGGCATAAATGGGAATCTGGAACATAGTTTATGTGCAGATTTCTGTCAAAAGCCTAAGTGGAAGCTCATGTCTTAGCCTAGAAGCTTCATTGATGCCTCCAAATCTCCTATCCCAGCATCCTAAAATCTGGCATGCTGAGAGAAACAAGACACTGAAAAAGGCTTGGAGTCTACAGAAAAACCTTATGAATCCACACAACTACTTTTGATAGAAAATAAGACAAGACAGAGATTCACTAAGCCTACCTGAGTTGTCAAGCATCACATGCCAAAGAAAGGCAGAAACTGGAAGGCACCAAAAAGACTGTAAAAAGCATTTGGTTTCTGACTATAAGACAATGAGACATTCATTCGTTAGGAGCAACTCCTCAGCTCTTGGCTAGCAGTGGAGATGAAAGCCCAGAAAGGGAGAAGCTCGCTGATTTGTGGATAGGGTTAGAAGTGTTAACTTTTCCCTACATTTCCCTCTCCTTAGGCGCCCTTTTAAGTGATTAGACTTAAAAAAAAAAAAAAAAAAAGAAGTTCAATGAAAGGGCAAGCAGAGAGGTGGGACCCATCTTAGGATAGGAAAGAAATAGTCAAAGCTGCTCTCTCCCTCCTACTATAAGCTATTTTCTGGGGCCCTCTTTGGCATCTTGGAAGACTAAGATGGGTAAGCTGTTTCTCTAAGAATCCACAAAATAGATCAGAACTTGAAGTTAACTCCAAAGAGGCAATGCACATTAGGATGAACAACTATTCCTCTTGAAGTTCTCAACTCATGTTATACCTTGTTGTGTTCTTTACCCTAGTTTACCAGAAGGGCACATTATGAGCACACATATTATAAAACCGTGATACAATTAAAATGACATGGAGTCAAACAAGGAAACTCTCTTTCCTCCAGAGAAATTAAATTTCAAATTGAAATTTCAGAGGTGACATGAATGGAAATATTGTAAAAGTGATATTGCCATCGTCTTTTGGCCATCAGTTTTCTGAATATGCTTTCTAATATTTAGATTTCTGGAGTGAAAGAGGGGAAGTCTTGGGAACTCAAACTCCAATAAATCAGAGGTCAATTATAAGGCCATATAAATGTTTGGTGCTTAAAGAGCACCTCACTAAAAAATGATAGGTGCAGGTCAGGTGTAGTACTCACGCCTGTAATCCCAGCACTTTGGGAGACCAAGGCAGGCGGATCATTTGAGGTCAGGAGTTCAAAACCATCCTGGCCAATATGGTGAAACTCTGTCTTTACTAAAAACACAAAAATTAGCTGAGCCTGTTAATGGGTACCTGTAATCCCAGCTACTTGGGGGGCTGAGGCAGGAGAATTGCTTGAATCCAGGAGGCAGTGATTGCAGTGAGCCGAGATCGTATCACTACACTCCTGCCCAATAACAAAGCAATACTCCATCTCAAAACCAAAACAAAACAAAACCAAAAATCTAGTGTAAAATACCTCCAAAAAGCTGCTCCTTTATAAAGGCAAGGAGTACACTGGAAAAGTAGTAAATAAACTTTTTCAGAACTCAAATTAAGCAAAAGCTTGCAAACAAAAAAATGAAGTTCTTATTAAAAAAAAAAGACTGAATCTCAGTAAAAGGGAACTTTGTGATGTTTTACCTTATACTATTCTCAGTTCCCTCCCTTTCAGACCCAGAGTAGCTGTTACAGATTGAATTAAGTGGTTTGCCCCACCACAATTCATATGTTAAACCCTAATTCTTAATATGATTGTATTTGAAGATACTGCCTTTAAGGAGGTAACTGAGGCTAAATGATGTCTTAAGTATAGGGCACCAATCCAATAGAACTAGTGGTCTTTTAAGAAGAGAAAGAGGTACCAGAGCTCTCTCTTTCTCTGTGTGTACAGAGAGGAAAGGCCATGCAAGGACATAGCAAAAAGGCAGCCATCTACAAGCCAGGAAGAGAGGTCTTACCAGAAACCATCCCTGATGATAACTTGATCTTGGACTTTTTGTCTCCAGAACCTTGAGAAAATAAATGCATGTTGTTTAAGCTATTCAGCCTATGGTACTTTTTAATGGAAGCCTGAATAAACGAATACAGAAGCCTTTAAAATCAACAGACTTATAAGGCAGAGTTGTAAGCTGCCTGCCTCAGTATTGAAGTCATACCCCAACATGGACACAAACACTACTGTCAAAGGTAGCAATGATTATTAATCCTAAACATTTAAGAAAATCTTTGGCTGGTCAGTAGCTGGCCACTAATATAACTGGGCAAAAACTTTGGTGACCATACAAAGAAAATAAGAACTTTACAGAATTCTTTCCTAACAAGCAAACAATAACAGCAACAAACAGCAACATCAAACTCGGTGTGGGGAATGGAATCTGACTTTCAGAGTTTCCATATTATATTATTTTAAATGTCCAGTTTTCAACACAAATTATGAAATGTACACATTAACAAGAAAGTGTACCCTATATGAAGAAAAAAAAATCAGTCAATAGTGTCCCTGAAGATCCCAGACATTGGACTTGTTAGAAAGCTTTTAAATCAACTGTTTTAAATATGTTCTAAGAACTAAATAAAAACAATCATTTCTAAAGAAATCTAGGAAAATATGAGAACAATATTGCACCAAATAAAGAATATCAGTAAATTAATATAAATAATAAAAAAGAAACCAATAGAAATTCTGTAATGTGCAGTAATTGAAATAAAAACTTCCCCAGAGGAGCTCAACACAGATTAGACTTAGCAGAAGAACAAATAACTAAATATGAAGATAGATCAATTGAGATTGTCCATCTGAGGAACAGAAAGAAAAACAAGTAAATAAACATGAACAGAGCTAGAGATCTGTAGTACGCCACCAATCACACAAACATATGCATCATGAGAGTTTCAGAAGAAAAAAAAAAGAGAGAAAGAGGTAGAGAGAATATTGGAAAATAACTGATGTCCCCAATTTTTCCAAACATTAATCTACACAGCCAAGAAGCTCAACAAACTCTAAGTTGGATAAGTTCAAGGAGAGACTCTTCAAAGCAGCAAGGGAAAGCAATTGATAAGATACCATTAATAATATTAATAGACTTATTCTCAGAAACCATAGAGGCAAGAATAGAGTAGAACGACATGTTCAAAGAGCTAAACAAAATTAATCTCCATCAGTATTTCCATATTTCAGCAAAATTATTCATCAAAAATGAAAAAATATATCATCAGTAAACAAGAATTGAAATAAACTGTTGCCACAAAATGTATTCTAAAGGAAACATTAAAGAGAATCCTTCAGGCTGAAATGAAACACTAAACAGTAACTTGAATCCATGTGACAAAATAAATAACACCAATATAAATGAGTGCATAGGTAAATGTAAAATACAGTATCAATGTATTTTATGTTTGCAAGTTATTTTTCCCTTTTATTTTATTTTCAAAAAATTGTATAAAGCAATAATTCTACATTGTGTTTATAGGCATATGATGAATAAAGACACAGCTTGTATGATAATTATAGCACAGAGAAGGGGGAAGAAAATGAAGTTATTTAAGAGCCAGGTTTTTGTATATGAATGAAGTCAGTGTTCATTTGAACTAAATTGTTGCAAATTAACGTGTTAATTGTAATCCCCAGGGAAACCACTGAAAAAATAACAAAAATAAACAGTAAAATAAATTACAATTTATTGGTTAGAGCTGCAGAGAAAAAAAAGAAATGATACTGATATTAAAACACTACAGAGACAAATATCTGTTTGACAGAAAAGGCAGTAATAAAGAAAAGGAGGAACAAAAAATAAGATATTTAACAAATAAATATCAAACTGGTATATAAAGGAGAACTTTTCAGTAACTGTATTAAATAAAAATGGGTTAAATACTCCAACCAAAAGGCAGAGATTGACAAAATATTAAAAAAAAAAGCCATAGTCCACAATATGCTGCATACAAAATACTTTAGATTAAAAGATACAAATAGGTTAAGAGTAAAAAGATGGAGAAAGATATACTAAACAAACAGTAACCACAGAGCTGGAATGGCTATGTTACTCACAGACAAAACAGATTTTGGGATAAACATTACCAAAGACAACATTATATATTATAAAAGCATCAATCCATCAGAAATATATAACAATTATAAGCATATATGCCCATAACAAAGAGTCCAAAAATACACTTAGCAAAGCATGACAGAATTGAAGGAATAAATAGACATTCAACAATAATACTTAGAGAGTTAAATTTTCACTTTCAGTAATGGCTAGACAGCAGGCTAGTAAATCAACAAGGAAGAAGGTTTGGAAAACATTATTAACCAATTGGACCTAACATACATCTATAGAAGGCTCCAACTAACAACAGCAAATGTATTTTTTCTCAATTGCACATTAATATTCTCCATGATAGACCATATGTTAGAACTCAAAACAAGTCTTAATAAATTTTAAATAATTTATACTACACAAATATATTCTCCTACCATAGTGGAATATAATTAGTAATTATTAATAAATGGAAAATTGGTAAATTGCCAAACATGTAGAAATTTAAAAATATATTTCTAAATAACCATTGTGTCAAGGAAGAAATCACAAGGGAAATTAGGAAATTATTGGAGATGAAAAACACAACATATAATTTATGGTAGGTAGCTAAAGCTGTACATAGAGAAACATTCATAACTACTTATCTATAATTAATAGTAACTGAAATCAATAACATAATTGTTCACCTTTCAAAACTAAGAAACTAGAAACAACTTAACAAGATTTGCTAACAATGTTAAGCAAGCAGAAAGAAGAAAATAATAAGCGTATGAGAGAAAAATGAATGAAATAGAGAATAGAAAAGCAATGGAAAAATAAAAAAACAGAATTTAGTTCTTCAAAAATATAAACAAAATTGATAAATGTTTAGCTGGGTTAGATTAAGAACAAAAAGAGATTAACCATTTAGCTGGATCAGATTAAGAACAAAAAGAGATTAAAGTTAATAAAACTTGGAATAAAAGAAGGAAAATTACTACTGATTAAGAAAACAAAAATGATCATATGACATACTATAAATAATTATATGCTTACTAATTAGATAATGTGGATGCACTGAAGAGATCCCTAGAAAAACAAACCCCTAAAATTAAATTATGGAAGAAAAACGTCTGTATAGACTTTTAACAAGAAAATATGTAGAATTAGTATTAAAAAAAAAGCTTTCCACAAAGAAAAGCCTGGTCCACATGGTTTCACTGATGAATTCTATCAAATGCTTAAAGAATAAGCATCAATAATCTTCAAACTACTTCAAAATATAGAAAATCTTCTTATTTTATTCTATGAGGCTAGTATTATCCTGACATAAAAACTATACAAAGTCATCACAATAAAATTAAACAACTATACATTAGTATCCCTTTTGAATACTGACACAAAAATTCTGACAGAATACTTGCAAACTGAATCCAGCAACATAGAAAAAAAGGATTATACAATATTACCAAGTTGGGCTTATGCCAGGAATGCAGGGTTGGCTCATCCTATGAAAGTCAATCAAGGTAATATAACATACAACCAGGCTAACAAACAAAAACCATATGATGATTTCAACTGATGCAGAAAAAGCACTCAACAAAATCTAACACTCTTACATGATTAAAATATAAAAATAAAAAACACTAAACAAACTAGAGATACAAGTAATGTCCTTAACATGTTAAACGGCATTTGTGAGAAACCCATAATTAGTGCCAGGCTTCTTGAAGACTGAGTGCTTTTCTTCCTAAGATCAAGAATCAGACAAAGATGCCTGTAATGTCTGCTCCTGCTATTTCCATTTAATGTTGAAGTATATGTTCAGGCCATGACAATTAGGCCAAAAAAAAAAAAAAAAAGAAAAAGAAAAGAGAGGAGAGGAGTGGGGAGTGGAGGGGAGGGCCAGGGAGGGGAGTGGAAGTGGGGAGAGGGGAGGGGAGGGGAGAGGAGGAGATGGGGAAGGAATGAAGGAAAAGGAACAAAGGAAAAGGAAGGAAGGAGGGAAGGAAGGAAGGAGGGAAGGAAGGAAGGAGGGAAGAAAGGAAGGGGAAGGAAAAGGAAGGAAGGGGAAGGAAGGAAGAGGAAGGAAGGAAGAAGGAAAGAAAGAAAGAAGAAAAAGGAAGGAGGAAGGAAAGAAAAGGAAGGAAGGAAAAGGAAGGAAGAAAGAAGGAAAGAAAGATAAAAAGAAAGAAAGAAGAGGAAGGAAAAGAAAGGAAGGAAGGAAGAGGAAGTTAAAGAAAAGAAAGAGAAAGGAAGGAAGAAAGAAAGAAAGTAAAAGAAAGAAAGAAAGAAAGAGAAAGGAAGGAAGGGAAAGGAAGAAGGAAAGGAAGAAAGAAGGAAGGAAGGAAAGAAAGAAAGAGAAATAAAGAAAGAGGAAGGAAGGGAAGGATGGAAGGAAAGGAATAAAGTAAGGAAGAAAGGAAAGAAAGAGAAAAAGAAAGAAAGAAAAGACAAGAAAGAAAAAAGAAAGGAAGGGAAAGGGAGAAAGGAATGAAGAAGGAAGGAAAGAAAGAGAGAGAAAGAAAGAAAGGAAGAAAGGAAGAAAGAAAGAAAGAAAAAGTGAAGGAAGGAAGGGAGGCAAAGGAAGAAAGAAAGGAAAGAAAGAAAAAAGAAAGGAAGGGATGGAGGGAGGGAGGGAGGAAGGAAGAAAGGAAGGAAAGGAGGGAGGGAGGGAAAGGAAGGAAGAAAGGAAGGAAGAAGAAAGGAAGGAAAGAAAGAAAGAAGAAAAGAAAAGAAAAGAAAAAAAGGAAGGAAGAAAGAGCATCCAAATTAAAAATAACATTTAAAATTATATCTGTTTATAGGGTACATGGTTTGCATTAAGAAAATCCAAAATAATTTACAAGAGAGCTAACAAATTAATTCAGCCAGGTTGCAGGATACAATATCAACATAAAAAAACTTAATTGTCTTTCTCTACACTATCATGAAACATTTGAGAAATTAAGGAAATGATTACATTTGCATTAGCAGCAAAATAGTTTCCTTAGTAAATTGTGCTTAGACAGCTGTATATTCACTTGCAAAAGAATTCAGTTGGATTTTCATCTCACGTTATGTACGAATATAAACTTAAAATTGACTAAAATATCTAAACGTAAGAGCTAAAACTATAAACATATTTTAAAAAAAGAACCAACCCAAATGTCCACCAATGATAGACTGGATTAAGAAAATGTGGCACATACACATCATGGAATAGTATGTAGCCATAAAGAAGGATGAATTCATGTCCTTTGTAGGGACATGGATGAAGCTGGAAACCATCATTTTCAGCAAACTATTGCAAGGACAAAAAACCAAACACCGCATGTTCTCACTCATAGGTGGGAATTGAACAATGAGAACACTTGGACACAGGGTGGGGGACATCACACACCGGGACCTGTCATGGGGTGGGGGAAGGGGGGAGGGATAATATTAGGAGAAATACCTAACGTAAATGATGAGTTAATGGGTGCAGCACGCCAACATGGCACATGTGTACATATGTAACAAACCTGCATGTCATGCACATGTACCCTAGAACTTAAAGTATTAAAAAAAAAAGGGGGGGAAATTCATGACCCTGACTTTGACAAAGTTTTCATAGATATGATACCAGAAATACAAGCAACAAAAGAAAAAAAATAGATATGTTGTGCTTCATCAAAATTTAAAACTTATGTAAATAAAGTCACTAACGAGAATAAAAATGCAATTCAAAACATGGGAAAATATATTTGCAAATTATATATCTAATAATGGACTAGTATCCAGAATCTATAAAGAAGTCTTACGACTCATTAAAAAGAGATGAACAACAAAATTAAAAGTGGACAAAGGCTAGAATGCATGTTTTTCAAAATAAGAGGTAATGAATGTCCAACAAACACATTAAATGATATTCAACATCCTTAGTCACTAGGGAAATGCAAATAGGGACCACAATAAAATGCCACTTCACACTCACTAGGTTGCTCAGAATCAAAACAATGAAAATATAATGCATATGGTCAAGCATGTTGAAAAGTCAAAACCCTTGTTCCTTGCTGAATGTAAAATTGTGCAGCCACTCTCTCTGGAAAACAGTTTTGGTAGTTCCTCAAAAGTTCAAACATAATTTCCATATTACCCAGCAATTCCACTTCTAGGTACATACCAAAAAGAATCTAAAATAGTTACCGAAATGCAATTGCACATATGTTCATGGCAGCATTATTCACAATGGATAAATGATGAAAATGCCCAAATGCCCATCAATTGATGAATGAATAAAATGTGGTATATTCACACAATGGAACGTTATTTAGCCATAAAAATGAAGGGAGTACTGATAACATACTATAACATAAACGAGCCTTGCAAAAATTGTGTTAACTGAAAGCAGACCTACACAAAATGCCACACAATATATGATTCCACTTGTATGAAATGACCAGAATAGGCAAATGTATAGAGATAAAGAGCAAGTAGCTAATGTCTGTGGATCGGCAGAATGGCAAGTGATTTTTTTATAAGCGTGGGTTTCCTTTTTGGAGTGATGAAAGAGTTTTGAAACTTAATGCTGTTGAGGGTCACAGAACATTTTGAATATACTAAGAAACCCTGTATTTTATACCTTAAAATGTATAATATATAATTTTTTCCCAATGGGAAGAAATAAAAATTTGAAAATAACAACAAAAAAAACAAATTCCTGACTATTGCTACCAACAATAGCGATAAATTTTCAGCTATAAATTTACCAAAAGAAAATAGAAACACTAAATTAGTAGAAAGAAAAATTAAAATGAGGAAAACAGTCAACAAAGTTCTCTTAGTGCTTTGGAATTACCTAAGAAAATAAAGGAAAGAGTTGCCTAAATTTTAACCTTATATGTGGTACACTTTTCTGTCATTGGAGTTTAGATGGCACTAGTAAGTAAATCAATTGGGCATATTGATATGAACTCCAAAATATTTAAAAGCAACTTTCGATAAAAGGGTAAAATCAGGGCATTAATACAGATATGGACATTTTAAGGGAACATGAATATTGATCAAAATATTAACTGAATATATAAGTAGGGAAATTGATTTTGTTACAGTGTGAGGAGGGTGGACAATTGAATCTCTATTGGAAAAAACATTGTCTGTCAGTGACCTATGACTTATAGTGTATAAAAGAACTCAAAGACAATGAAAGTCTAGTATCAGGTAACCTGAAGTGGTGTCTTCTAGACCGGACAAATTTTTCTATTGGGAGTTTTTTTTTTCTACAATATTCTACAATATCAAATAGAAAGTTAGACTTCTTTCTAAAAGAGGGTTCAGCCATTAGAGTGACAAAATGTCTATCACAAACATTTCTAGCCCCAGGCCTGATCAGGGGTCACCAATGACATTCCTAAGTCTAGGTGTCAGAAAGGCTATTCCCTAACCAATGAGGGGCTGACACATGGAGATACAATTGTTGAGACAGAACTGGTATATTGAGAAGCCCAGGGCAACTGAAAAATCAAAGTGGGACAATTGGAGCAAAGACCATATTAGAGAGAAGGAGCCATCAGAGTTTCTAGAGGAGTGGAAATTAAATCTGCTCCTACTTCATAAGAGATGATCTGTAAGTTCCTGGTGAGCCACATGGCCTGCCTCCTGCAGAAGAATCATTATGCCTAGCACTTGAGCTCCCAGGAGGGTTTTTCTTGCTGCCAATCTCAAGCAAATGAAGCCCATATCCTGGATTTGGCAAGAATGGAAGCTCACAACCACTGCAGCAGGACGTGTAGACATGACAGTGCACAATAATCCCAAGACTGGCTGCCTCTTGAGGGATATAACCATTTCTCTGGTTGATGAACTTCTGATCCAGGAAAGTTTCTGATTTCTGGGTCCCGGAGCTTTGGGGGAGGCCTCACAGACTCATCCAGTAAGTACTGTCAAAGAGTTTAAATATATGGGCTTGCTTCCGACTCCTCACAATTCTAGCCTTCTTTAATTGGAAGTATCTATGAGACATCTGTATTAGTCCGTTCTCACATTGCTGTGAAGAAATACAAGAGACTGGGTAATTTATAAAGAAAAGAGGTTTAATTGACTCACAGTTTCACATGTCTAGGGAGGCCTCACAAAACTTACAATCATGGTGGAAGGCATCTCTTCACAGGGCAGCAGGAGAGAGAAGTGCAGAGCAAAGGGGGAAAAGCCCCTTATAAAACCATCAGATCTTGTAAGAACTCACTCACTTTCATGAGAACAGCATAAGGGAACCACCTCCATGATCTAGTCACCTCCCACGAGGTCCCTCCTGCAACTCTTGGGGATTACAATTCGGATTACAATTCAAGATGAGATTTGGGTGGGGACACAGCCAAACCAACATCCAAGCAAAGATATCCCAAAGAGATTTGGAGGGTTAGAAGGTGGTGGTCCTGTGAGATGTTCGAATCAGTAATGTCAGAAAGGAACAGTTTCTTATGGTGACACTCGAGGAAGTGGCCTTGGGTAGAAGTGTCTGGCTGAGGTGTCAGGATAGAGAAGACCACCTCATTGGCCTTGAGGAAGCTGAGGTCTTGTGAGGCCAGGATGTTGGCTGGAGGCCTCTGGGGTGTGTTGAAGTTCCTAGAGTGAAGGTAGTAATTGAGGTAGAGCTGGAGATCTTGGTGGACTTGCTAACAACTTTATTTAGTATAGAGAATATCTACAGGTAGGAAGACGTTGGCAATGGGGATGAGGTGGAGAAGGCAGCATCCCAGTTGGCATGGACTTAAATGGGGCAGGGGTTTTTATGTGAAGATTGAAGGGTGATAAGTGAAACAAAAAAGAAATACACAGAAAAGAAAAAAAAGGAATTGATTCCAAATACATATTGCAACATATGTGTTATGGACTGAACTGAAGTGGGTATACTTTGTTATGGCAATCTTGCTAACTCATACAGATTCTGGTATCAAAAGGGAGGATGTTGCTGTAACAAATAATGAAAAATCTAGAAGTGGCTTTGGAACTGGGTAGAGAAAGCCATCTCATTTGGATGGATGTTACACAAAGCCTAAACTGATTGGAAGAGAGTATTGTTAAAAATATAGATGTTGAATGTGATTCCAGTGAGTCCTCAGAAAATTAGAGAGCTGTAGAGAAATCTCCTAACATCTCATAAAAATACATGTACAGTCATTAACAAAATGTTGCTAGAAATATGTATGCTTCTGGTGAGGTCTCAGAGCTTAGGAATATGTTATTGAAAACTGGAGGAGAGGAGATTCTTCCTACAAGGTGGCAAGGACCTGGCTGAATTGTATTCTAGTGCTTTGTGGAAAATATATCTTGTAAGTGATGAACTTGAATAATTCACTGAGGGGATTTCTAGGCAAAATGTTGAAGGCATGACTTGATTTCTCTTTGCTTGTATGGTAATATGTAAAAGGAGAGATAGATTGAAGAACTGTCAGCAAAAAGATACCAGAACTTGGAGATTTGAGAAAATCTCAGCCTATCCATATTGCAGAAAATAAGAAATTGTGTCCTGAAAAATATCAAGGATAGGGCTGGATAATGATTTGCTAAAAAAATAATTATAGGTGTGTGACTTAGGATTCCAATCAGCTGTCTCAGCTGAAACCATGAACGGAGATGGGGATTTACACCAGTAGAAGCACTGTCAGGTTGACTGAAGGAGACAAAGATGAAATGAAATGAAGCAAGGCTGTTGGACTCCTGGGATTTTATAGCATGGGCTAATACAGACAACTGGTTGTGAACGTATGTTATCTTTCATGAAAAAGGAATGGCTGTGAAGGCAGTTCAGAGGTTATCGGGGCTGCCACTGTCAACATGGACCCTCAGATCTGAGAGTTTTGGGGTAGTGCCACCACACTGGTGGGCCCAAAAGGCAGGGTTACGACTTGGATGGGCTCTGAGGACAGAGCATGGAGTCAAAGAGGGTTATTCTCAAGCTTCAAAATCCTATGGAATTTTCCTTGCTAGCTTTCAGACTTGCTTGCAACCTGTTACCCCTTTATTCTTCCCAATTTCTCCCTTTTGCAATGGGAAAGTTTACCTCATGTCTATTGCTCTGAGATGAATTTTGTCTCCCCAAAATCCATATATCAAAACCCTAACCCCCAGGATCTCGGAATGTGACTGTATTTGGAGATAGGTACTTTAAAGAGGTGATTAAGTTAAAAAGACAGTTAAGATGAGCCCTCATCCAATCTTACCAGTGTCCTTACAAGAACAAGAAGCAAGCCGGGTACATTGGCTCATTCCTGTAATCCCAGCACTTTGGGAGGCCGAGGCAGGCAGATCACAAGGTCAGGAGATTGAGACCACCCTGGCCAACATGGTGAAACCCCAATCTCTACCGAAAATGCAAAAATTAGCTGGGCCTGGTGGTGTGTGCCTGTAATCCAGCTAATCGGGAGGCTAAGGCAGGAGAATTGCTTGAACCAGGGAGTCAGAGGTTGCAATGAGCCGAGATCGTGCCACTGCACTCTAGCCTGGTAACACAGCAAGACTCTGGCAAAAAAAAAAAAAAAAAAAAAAAAAAAAGAACAAGAAGCTAGGATACACAGGAAGGTACCAGAGGTGTGCAAGCTCAGAGAAAAGACCATATAAGAACACAACAAGAAGGCGGCCACCTGCAAGCCAAGGCAAGAGGCCTCAGAAGAAACCAAATCTGCTGACACCTCAATCTTGGACTTCTAGCCTCCAGAACTAAAAAGAAAATAAATTTCTGTTATTTAATGTTATTTAAGTCACTCAGTCTGTGGTATTTTGTTATGGTAGCCCTAGCAAACTAATACACCTACCATTCTATTTTAGAAGCAGATAACTCAACAATTTCACAGGATCACAGCTGGAGAGAAATTTTGCCCCAGGAATCATGCCTCAAGTCTCATTCATACCTGATTTAGACAGTATTTATATGAGATTTTGGACTGAGATTTGATGTTGGAATGAGTTGACTTTTGGGACTGTTGGGATGGTGTGAAAGTATTTTGCATATGAGAAGACAATGAATTTGCAGAGTGGCAGGGGTGAAGTATTATGGACAGAATTGTGTTCTCCTCAAATTTGTATGCTAAAATTCTAACCCCAGTACCTTAGAATGTGACTGAATTTGGAAATAGGGATTTTAAAGAGGTAATTAAGTTAAAATGAGGTTGTGTGGAAACTAGTCCAATATTACTTGAATCCTTATAAGAAGAAGAGAATAGAAACACACAGAGAGAAGACCACGTATGGAGACCAGAAAAAGATGGCTATCTCCAAGCCAAGGAGAGAGGCCTCAGAAGAAACAACCCTGCCGACACCTTCTTAGACTACCAGCCTCCAAAATGATGAGAAAAAAAATTTCTGTTGTTTAGGTCATCCAGTCTTCAGTACTCTGTTGTGGCAGTTTAAGCAAATGAGTACAATGGGTGAATCTTGAAAACATTATGCTAAGTAAAAGAAGTCATATGCAAAAGACCACATACTAAATGATTCTGTTTATATAAAACGTCCAGAAAAGGCAAATCCATAGACTTATAAGGCAAATCAGTGGGTGTCAAAGGCAAGGGAGTGGGCACTTAGGAGTGAATGCTAATGGATATGAGATTCCTTTCCAGGATATGAAAATACTCTGGAATTATATAGGGGTGATGGTTGCACAACTCTGTGAATGTACTAAAAACTACTGAATTATACACTTAAAGAAACAAATTTTATGATACAATGTATCTCACATAAAAAAATGAAATCACAGAATTTATAGCTTCAAAGTTCATAGAGCTTAAATACTTCCTCTGTAGACTGCTGCTTGGTTAAGCAAGAAGCGTTGCACCCGGTGGCTTGATGGGGTCTGAGCCATTCCCCTTTGGAATAAGAATAGCTCCTTCCATATCTCCAAAGTAGATTGGAAGCCTTGCCACACAGGTGTTCCACTTTTCTAAAATTCTAGTGAAACAAAAAGATATATAAACATATCTTAAAATTCTCAGCAAGGAAAGTATTTTATCCATAGCAATATGTTTCTAGAATCCAGTTTACATTACTTACATCCACACTGCTGTTACAAACAAAAATCAGTAACAGATTCTTACACATTTACATAAAGAAATTAGAATTGAGAGAATTAGAATGGAGTAAAGAAGTTGAGTCTCTTCTATTTAGCATTTTCTCCCAAAAGGATGTCTGGCTTTCCAGACAAATTGTCTGGAGAAACTGTTACCTTTAACTGAGTTGGTATAATTCTCCCATCCAGTGTCTTTTGTTTTGCTGAAGGATTTTCCTAACCCTATCAGAGGCCCAAGAGCAACTTAGCCCCTTCCTGCTGCTGCAGACCTTCCCTAGACTGGGCATTGATCTTTGCCATATGATTGTCCCCTAAATTGTGAAGAACAATAAGGCTTTTAGCCTTGTGCTGTCTCTGTTTTTGACACATCTCAGTCTACATCTTTAGAGGACCAGAGAGAAGTTGTGACCACCGTCTCCTCCACCATTTTTTTTCTTTTGTTAATCGTTCTTATTCCTCTGGTTTTATTTTATCTTATCTACATCACCAGTGACATAAAAAGTTTCTTTCAATCTCAAATGTTCCTGCTACAACAGGATTTTGATTTGATGCTCCTCAGCACTGGCTGAGAAAACATAATCTGCAGTGGCCACATATATTCCCCAAAGGTCTGCCCTTTTGAGTTGAACCCCAACTTTGGCCTCTCCATGTGGGACTCTGTCTAAGGAATGAAAGGTTGCCTTGGGAGTTCAAGGTCTCCAAGAGCATCTCTCCTATCTTCCCCCAAATTTTCTATTCAAGCCAAGACCAAGTCATAATTTGCTTTGTCTAAGATTATGAACAGACCTTGTCTTACCCACAGGTGGATTGTCTTTGACAATAACACTAGTTATAGCCACACTGGAAAACTCAAACTATCAACATAATATCTGCCAAAACAGTCATGGTACTTTATTGGTATCCAGAGTTTCTTTCCTCATGAGATATTCATAACCTGCTGGCTAGTACCTGTGCAAAACTTACTCTATTCCTGCTTCTACATTCTATGAACACTCCAAAGTGGACATTGCTAATCAGATTGGCCCTAGATATGGAGAGGAGATAATTAGAAGAGGGATCACTTCACTTGAAGACAGAAGTTTGAGACCAGCCTGGCCAACATGGTGAAACCCCGTTTCTACTAAAAATACAAAAGTTAGCTGGGTGTGGTGGTGCACACTTGTAATCCCAGCTACTTGGGAGGCTGAGACAGGAGTATCACTTGAGCTTAGGAAAAGCGAGCCGAGATCGCACCACCACATTCCAACCTTGATGACAGAGTGAGACTCCATCTCAAAATTAAAAAAAAAAGAAGAAGAAGAAGAAGAGGGATCCCTGCATTTTAATTGCTAGGAAGCAACTTAGGCTCCCTGGCTTATAATTTTTAACTTTTCATGGAAGACTTAACAAGTTGAATGTAGCCTTTCTTGGAATTGTCACCTAACTTTCTCTTTTTCTTTATGATTCCTGTGGCTTGGTTGTAAATGGACTCGACATTCATATTGGCACTAGCTGGATCTCTCTACAGACACACAGGCAGAGTGGCAGGCCCTTCTTAGGCCTGGAATATTAGCCACAGCAATTCAGCATTTTACCAGAGTACTGCACAGAGTTCTGCAGAACTATTAATATTAATAATTTAGTGAACATTTTTCTGTTATTTCTTCCGATAACTTTTTAAAAATTTTTGGAAGAATGTATGGATAATCATAGGTTAAATTTGTGGAAATTATTGGTTTTCTTACTATAACATCATTGTAATATTCCACAAATTAAGGGATTTGCTACTTGCAGTTGCAATATTCTATAAGCTATTATTAGCAATTTTGGCCTAGACAATTTTGAAAAACAAAATGAAACAAAAAAACAAACTTGACCAACAATGAGAATTATAGTAATAAAGAACTATGTGAATATGTATATATATGAGTGTGTCTCTACGAATTTTAAATTAAATTTGGTTAAAGAAACCAACCTGTGCAAAACTTAAGCTCTAGCAATAGCCTCAGCCTTAATATTTAAAAGACACTTAACGGAAATTTAGCAAAAAGCTCCGGCCATTGAGGACAATTTTATCAGATGCCCAAAATGTGGCCTTGAAGCTTATCTAAAACCTGCTCAAAAAAATCTGATGAATAAGGAATATGAAGAACTTTCAATTGGGAAGATAAGAGATGAAGATAAACATCTGTGACTTAAGAAAGAAGCAATGTCAGCTACTATGGAAGGACCAAGGAAAGTGACACCCATATAAAGAAAAGGTAATTTGAATGTGAAGACAATGGGGTTGTCATCACCTCATGTGAAAGCTAGCCACCTACTAGCAATGATCTGGAAGGAACAAAACAAATCATAGTCAATAAATGTGCAAAGATAAATATTGTTTTAGTAACTATTTGTGCTTTTTTCTCTTATCGGTTGTCCAAGGTGTCTTAGCTGCAAATTAGGATAGCTTACGACAACATGGTGGCAGATAGGAATAGGGGAGGATATGCCCATACCAGGAGGTCTGGAGCTGAGGATTCTGACTTTATCGAAGGGCTAGGCTTCAAGATGGAAGATCAGTAGTTTTTTTTTTTTTGTTTGTTTGTTTTGTTTTTTGTTTTGTTTTGTTTTGAGACAAAGTCTCGCTCTGTAACCCAGGTTGCAGTGCAGTGGCGCGATCTCTGCTCACCGCAACTTCCACCTCCCTGGTTCAAGTGATTCTTCTGCCTCAACCTTCCGAGTAGCTGGGATTACCGGTGCACACAACTCCACCTGGCTAATTTATTTTTTGCATTTTGAGTAGAGAAGAGTTTCCACCATGTTGGCCAGACTGGTCTTGAACTCCCAACCTCAGGTAATCTGCCTGCCTTGGCCTCCCAAAATGCTAGGATTACAGGTGTGAGCCACCACACCCAGCCGATGGTCAGTGGTTTTGTAAACAGTATTATTCAAATGCAGATAGTAAGTTTAGTTGTGATTTACAACCATGTGATATATGAGGAGGTTCAACTCTGTAGGATACCCAAAACAAGAGTAAACTGAATGTAACAGTGTCTTGTATAAGTCAGGGGTAGGGGTCTCTAGTGAAAAGTACATTCCAAGAGCATATAGAAGCAAGTTTCACTCATTTGAAAAGATGCTTTGTTAGAATTGTTAGAATTAGGTAGAGTGATGGGTTTCCAGTGATATAGGGTAGGGTTGGCCAAATAATCCATTTTCAGTAAGAATCTGAAACCAGTGGGACTGGAGCAATGAAAATCTAAAGGTCAAAACAAGATACAGAGATTTAGCCAACACGGCAGGGGGTAATGAAAAGACCTGCAATTCATGGCCAGGTGTGATGGTTCATGCCTGTATTCCCTGCATCTTGGGAGACCAAGACGGGCAGATCACTAGAGGCTAGGAATTCGAGAACAGCCTGATCAACATGGTGAAACCCGTCTCTACTAAAAATAGAAAAATTGGCTGGGAGTGGTGGCGCACGCCCATGGTTCCAGCAACTGGAGGCTGAGGTGGGAGAATTGGTTAAACCTGGGACCTGGGAGGTGAAGGTTGCAGCAAGCTGCAACCTCCTGTACTCCAGCCTGCACTGCTGTACTCCAGCCTGGGCCACAGAGAGAGACTCTGTCAAAAAAAAAAAGATGTACAATTATTGGATATATGTGTATCCAGAGTTTACCCTAACTACTGCAGATACTAAGCCTGCTCCTTAGCTACCTAGCAAATTACAAAACTAATGAGTGGAGCAAGATTTGGGAGTTGTAGCTGATCTTATACAGTGCCTTTAGTTAAGTGCTTCATGTTTTCTAGATTTCCTGGTTTCCCAAGTTACTTGTCAAATAAGCTTAAAAATCATTTATGTAATATTTCCATTTGGATGGATTTATAAAGCATATTATCCTATAGTAAATAACAATAAAAAAACCCTTTGCTTCTCCCAATTCTATTTTGATCTGTTTTTGCCCACAAAACACTTCTGACACCAAATGTGTGGGTTTTGTCCACACTAACAACCAATTCTTCAACTCTCCAGACATCAAGTGGGCGTTCAACAATTCAGTTCAATTCTGATGCTAACTTTAGAACCCAAAGGTGAAGGGTGCAGTCCCACAAGACTGATCCCACATGACATGACCACTGCAGGTCCTGGATTTCTCATACTTCTGACTGACTGGCTATAAATTGGGAGTTCCCACAACCCCCTCCTTGGGTTCTATAATTTGCTACAACAGTTTACAGAACTCAGGAGACCAGTTTCCTTACTACTGGTAATTTATTTTTATAAAGGAAATAACTCATAAAATGCTGGAAGAGAAACATGGGGTGAGGTATGAGGGTTATGTGTGGAGCTTCCAGGCTCTCTCCAGCTGTGCCACCCACCCAGCATCTCCATGGGGTCACAAAATTGGAAGCACTCTGAACTCTGTTTTGGGATTTTATTACAGTTTCATTACATAGGCATGATTGATTAAATCATTGGCTGTTGGTGATTGATTCAATCTCTCCTGCCCCTTTTCTGACCCCAGAGGTTAGGGTGAGATTGAAAGTTCCAACCCTCTACTCATGTGCTTGGTTCTTTTGGTCACCAGCCCCCAACTTAAAGCTATCTAGGGCCCATGGAGAGTCACTGCCTTAGCATAAACTCAGGTACGGTTGAAAGGGCTGACTATGGTTATCAAAAGATGTTTCTCTCACCGCCACCACTCAGGAGGTTATAAGAATTTTAGAAGCCTTTGCCAGGAACCTGGGACAAGGACTAAATATGTTTCTTTTTATATTACAATATCACATACTTAATATATTATACCAAAGCAATGTATTAATATATTGCAATATCAATGCATTTTCATTACTTAAGAAATGAATCCTTGGAAAAGTACTTTGAAAGCCTTGCTTTAATCCAATACATTTGTCTCAGGACCAGATATCCAACAATCTGATCCAGAACATATCCAACTCTGAACATCCTTTTCCAAAAAGTATTGTTCACTCTATTTTCTGCATTGCTGTCTAGTCTCTGTCCTTGGTCCCTTTAGCCTCTACTCCAAGCATTTTCTTTCCTAGAGAAGGAGCTGCCCAGACTCATTTATTTCTTACTAGCCTTTGCACATACTATTCCTCACCACCAGAATGCCTCATACTTCACACACTCTCCCCACTTAAGTTGTATGAAGTCCTCCTCCTTCCTAGCGCTCTTTTGTTTGTATTTATTGAGCATCTATTTTGTGCCAGGTACTAGGTGTTTGGGTTACATCTGTGAACAAAAGTTCTGGCATTAACATCTGTCTCACTAGATCCTGATGTTATACTCATCTCATTAGATTATGAAGTATGCACTTTGCTTATCTAGTTCTCATGTTTAACTCTAGCTCTGTAAGAAAAGAATCCATCCAATTATGTGAAAGTATTATTCCTGAAGCCCAGCATAGTTTTTGGCATGTCCTAATCATTCAGTAAGTGCTTGGTGGAATTTAAAAACAATCACATTATTTCTTATCCATTTTTTTCTTTGTTTGCTACAGTTGCATCTATCAAAATCCTATCTGGGAAGCTGTGTCTAACATATCCAAATAATTTATAGTGCAAACCTCAACAGAAGCTTCTACAGTTTTGCCAAGTTCCCCCTGGCCATCTCTCAGTTTTCTACCAAAAATGTTTTCTGTTATCTCAGAAATATTTTCTAGAGTTAGGAAGAGTCCAGACTGACTCATTTGAATTAAGTCCTCCCTTTGTCCTGGTGGCTTCTATAACTTTGAGAAACTTACTTAACATTTTTGAGCCTTGCTCTCTTCACTTGCAAAACAGGAATGACTATGGTAACCTCCAGAATTATGCTAACAGTCAAAGAAATAGGAGCGGGGCATACCTCGCACAGTTGTGTGTCTGACATATAGTAGAAGCTCTATAAATGTTAGTTTCTTCCTTCTCCCAAGAGAGGGACTTTCCTTTTATGGAAAGGATTGGGGAAAGCTATATGAGAATGTCAAATTTTGGTAAGAATGTTAAATGAAGACATTTTAAGGTACAAATTTTATGTCTCCCTTACCTGAGCTTTAATTATTCAAAGGACTGAACAGGAGTAACTTGAGGTAAATGCATCATTTAAAAAAATTACCCACTTAATCTACAGAGGCTCTTTCACTTGCTTGAGTCCTGTAATTAAGACTTGTCTGAATAAGCACTAGTAGTTTAATTGAGGTATAAGAGGAAGAAGATGAAATGCAGGGAAGATGGAGCTTCCAGCTTTCTTCAGAATGAAAGATTACTCACTTTAGAGAACAGAGTGAGCCTTCAAAAACTGCTTACAATGGGAAAATTTTAACATTTTCTTTTAACTACACAAGTAACATCAATGTGCTAATTATTCTAAAATGAGCTCAGAATTTGCTGTATGGTTACACTTTATGAAATACTTGAGCTCCATTACACCAAGAAATAAAACGCTGCAAATTCATTTCTGTTAATTCATGCATAATTGAAGCAAGGGTTGGTATGAAGCCTCTAGAATATGCACATTTTGGTTTCTTTGTTCTCACTGCCATTATAGTTAAAGGTTTACAGCGACAAAAAGGGGTAAATACATTGGACTCATAACTTTTATGAACTGTTTAAATGCACAATGAAGATGATTCATAAAAGTCTCTAATTGTATAAGCACATCACTAAATATGGATTGTAAAATATCTTGTTTACTTTTTATATAAACCCACTATAGATGAAGGAATATTGCAAACATAGCATGTATTTTGTGCAGAATGGAGATTGGATCTACTTTTAAAAAAAGTGGTCCCACATCTTTGAGGCCAATTTTCTTCAATTACTTTTTAACCAAAATCAGAAAAATCATTCTGGTAACATCTTGGTAAATATAAATGAGGGCCATGTTTAGCTGAACTTCTTAATTAAAGCTTTAAGCTAAACCACATTTATAATAATAGCTAAAAGAGAGGTTTTGAATGTCTTCATCACAAAGAAAAGATAAATGTTCAAGGCAATGGATATGCTGATTACTCTGATTTGAGCATTACATAATTTATATATGTATTAAAACATTGCTTTATACTCCATAAATATGTACAATGATTACATATCAATTATAAATTTTAGACATTTCTGCTTTGAAAATCTTGTTAAAATGTTTTAATCAAGCCCCTGCTGCTCCTAGGCCCCACTTTTTAGATACATATAACATACTATTATGATTAGATCATGATTTGTCTTGCTGGGGGTTGTGTGTGACATTAAGAAAGTCACAATAGCTATTATCTAATGATCAGGTAGTATAGGCCAAACATATTTGCAATTACCTGTTCTCCTGTATGCCTCTCCAACACCACCCCCCACCTTCCAGATAGTGATCCAGGAATCAACTTCTTCAGGCATATATCAGGTATTGGAGGCACTCAGAACTGTTCATGAATGATTTTTCTTTAGTTCATTTGTGAATAAATACATGGTGGGAGAAATTTACAGTAAACATCTCCAATCCCCTGCAAACTCTTTGTGGCAGCATTAACTAAAAAAGTCTGTGTCATCTAGCCATTGTAACACTGAGGAGAAATAAGAGGACTGGATTTCACGCCAGGTCTTCAAGATCTAACCTGAGTTGTTTCCAGTGCTCAAACTGTGCTACAACTTCGTCTGCCCAAACAGGGTCATTGGCTTGGATTGCAGGAAACTAAAAAATATACAGGGAATGAGGGGGTTCCATGGACTTGCACCAACCTCTGAAAGGTGGGTTTCTGTGTCCTGATTAAGGTAATTTTTGGTTTGCTTCCAAATTGTTTTTTAGCAAGTATCTTTGGTTAGTTGAGGTTGTGGTTAGTTTCTCTTTAATTGGTGTTTTCTCCACCTCAATGCCTGATACTTGGGATTCTATAGACTAGGGGAAACTCTGGGGCTTATAGGATAACATCAATTTTAGGCATTAGCCCAGTCTAATATAATTGGGATGGATAGGGTTCTTCCCAATTAGCAACCACACTGGTGACTGAAATTAAAGTTGGTGGTTATAAAAGTCATGCCTAGAGAGTAAAAAGGAAAGTTCATTAGTTTTTGTAGAGGCAAAGGGAAAACTGCCCATTGGTCTTCTGAAGGTTCACTGAAAATCAACTGACAAAAGGTAGATTCATGGGAGGAAAGGCATAGAAATGTACTAACATGCACAAGGGGGAAATCCCAGAGTGATTACCTCACTACCCAGTGAGGTACAGGTCCTTATATACCCTCTTCCTAGGAGAAAGGGAGATGCCGAAGTGTGGATGATTTTGAGGGGTTAGTAAATTATCTTTAGGATTATCAATGGATTTGAAAAACATACAATGGCCTGGGACAAAGTCTGTCAGATCAGCACAATAGTTTGTGACAAAAGTCCGCCCAGCTGTGTTGACAAGCTTCAGTTTTTCTTCCTGCGATATGAGATTCAGTTAATGAAAACTCAGGGAAGGGACCAGAAGTCACTGTCACCACTTTTTGATGGTCTGGACCTTAGGCAGATTAGGACACTTTAGAGAACGATTTTATCCTGTGCTTTGGAAGAGAGAGTGTGGAGCTGGGGAAGGTCATAGAGACCCTGAGCGGCTTCTTCTTCAGTTCAGCAAGTTGAAGCACCATATTTTGGGGTATAGGTTTCTGATCCCCAATACCTTCTTCACTAAAGCCGAATGCTTTGGAGGGGAACACGTTCCAGGAGAAACTGTGTAAGTTTGGGGGTCAGACAAAACTAGATCCTAATCCTGGTATACCTACTTATCGACTATATAACTTTGAGACAGTTACTTAATCCTGCTCAACCTCAGTTTCTTTTCTGTATAATGGGGACTCACACCTCATCTGTGAAGTTGGGATAAGGAATATTACACATATATATATATGATATATTTGAAGTACCTAAACCATAAGTTTTTGTCTTTAAACTCTGGCTTTTTGCACATATGGGTTGTCTAAATTCCTGGTGGAACTTACAGAATCATCACCATTTGAGGTTACAACCATCAGAACTTCACAATAAACTAAATATCATTTTTGGAGGAATTATACATAATTAAAATATTTGTAGACTGCATCATCAGTGGTAGTTGCCAAGACTGTGAGAGATGAAGAGATATATATATATATATCTCCATCCTGTGGCACCTAGAACCAACTAATAAGCCCCTAGGGAGAATGCTAAATGGCTATGATTTCCTCATGCCCTGGAGTTACAGCTGAGGCTAAATTACAGCTGTAGAAACAGAAAAGCTGGAAACAGAAGCCATCAGCCCAGCATGCTCTTCCCAAGGCTCTCTGTTCTGGAAGTCTGAAGGCCCTGGAGTGGTGCTTTAAACCACACTTGGACTAAGAAAAAGGGATATAATTTGTGAATGCCCTAAACATTGAAGGCTTTTATTATTGGAACGCTTTGATTATTTGAAGGCTTTTTTTAAAATTTAAAAAACACAATTTTCAACTAATTAATGAATTAGTTTTTTTTATCATTCAGAAAGTAGTATAAACCTGTGTATATAAAAAGTCTCCTTAAATTTATCCTCCATGTTTTTATTGGTTTTAAGCACATCACTACATAAAAGTGCCTACACGGCATCTCTCCACTTCAAACATAGATTGCAATACTTATACAATGGTAAAAGTTGGATATATACCTTTCCAGAAATGTATGTAATGGAATACACAGAGAGAGAGAGAGACAGAGAGAGAAAGAGAAAAAGACAGAGAGAGAGAGAGAGAGAGAGATCATTCTACACATATTGTTCTGTCATGAGTTTTGTTTCATAATACATGTGGACAAATTAATACATAATGGCCTTTTCATTCTGTTTATTGCTTGTATAATATTCTTTGCACAGATGCATTATGAATAATTTAAACATTCGTTTCTTGATATACATGCAGACTTGACATTGTTTGTTATTTTGGCTAAGTCCAACTCTCCTGCAGTGGATATTCTTTTATGCCTTTGCATGCATTCTGGGGAAAGACTGTTTGAAGTAGTTACTAAAGGGTGTGTACAAATTGCCTTCCAAAAATGCATTTTCATCCACAATACATGTCTTCTCATTCTTACCAGCTCTAGATGTTTTGTTTCATTTTTGAACTTGTCAGTCTGAAAATTGAAAATGACATTTAATTTTACTAAGATTTGTGTTTTTCTAATTACTAGTGAGCTTGAGTATATTTAATATCTTTATGTCCTGGAAATGAATCTACTGTTGAGTGAGCTTTCCTCTGATCCATGCCCACAATATGAAAACCAGTTTCCCTGATTACAAAAAAACAGAGGAGTATGTGTGTGGCCTGGTGTGTGTGTGTGTGTGTGTGTGCGTGTGTGTAACACCTACTGCAGATAAGCAAGGCCACGTTGGCATTTTCCTCATGTTTGCTCTGGGTATTCATTTCTGCAAAAGCACACCTTTTTCTAAATAAAACTAAATTCATTGTAGGTCTTTTATTTCTAATTTGGAAATATTTTAGAATTTCTCAAAGTATCATAAAATAATTTAGAAATTATTTTAGAATTTCTCATAAATACCATTCAAATTCCTAAAGAATATGGAGAAAGATATATTATAAAACAAGAACTTAGAAGCTCTTCTTTAGAGAAAGTTTTAAGCATGAAATCATGTCTAGTTCCCAATCCTAAAAAATAGCCCTTGACTCAGTCAGCCCACAGACATTAAGCATTTGTGACATGCCACAAGTAGGCTGGTATGGAGATTCAGAAATGAAGGGGATATTCTCTACCTTCCTGGAGCCCTCCAGGGGAGGAGGAGGTGAAAAGTAGAGATAAGCATAATACAGTGTCTGAATGCTATAAATATTGAGTGTAGTGGCGACCCGGGGAAGGGGAGTGTTTGGGACCTGCTGCCTGCTTTATTGTCTCTTGTCACAGGAGGAAAAATAATTTTCCTCCTGTGACAGGAGAATAAAACCTCAGGACCTTCCAAATTTACTATGCCAAGGGGGAAAGTTAAACGTTGAAAACGGGCTTGCATAACACAGCTGTTTTTCTTCTCTGGTGCGTGACTACTGCTTACTGACTTTTGCGCTGAGACGTTATACCTTGACCAGACTCCTTGTTCTTCATTCAAACCTAGACTAGATGACATGAAGATAGAGACCCTTGTGACTATTACCCTTTATGAGAGAATGTTAAGCAAGCCTTTTAGAGTGTAATCAATAGTAGCCAATAAAATCTTATATCTGTATGTTAGCCTTTGTACGGAAAATGTTATAGTTCAAGCCCTCCATTTTTGCTTATAGAAACAATCCTCATATTTCCCCCACACTAGGAGCACTGATCACTATTCTTTGGTGTAATTCTGCTCCCTGGTCAGCTGCCCTACCTTTGTGCTTGAGTAAACTCTTTTAACCGGATGCTGAGCCTTTTGACTGTTTTATGTTGGCATTCGCTACCCTTGATAGTTCTTAGTTGGGACAAATCCCTGTAACAAAAGAAAGATTCACAAGAGAAAAACAAACAGAAGTTTAATAACATGTATACTTTACGTGTACATAGAAGATATCCAGGAAAATGAGTAAATCTCAAAGAAGTGGCTTAAATTTAGGCTTAAATGCCATCTTCAGTTGAAACGATAAGAGTATTTGGGTAAGGAGCAGTAATGGGAAGATGACCACAGAAGCACGGGAAGCAGGATAAGTTTTGTTATGCAGATTGGTCCATGACTTCTCTACAGATGAGAGTTTCTAGTGACTGAGAGTCATCCTTCCCTTCCTGCTACAGAGAAGAAGACGTTCTTACAAATGGATGTTTCCTTTATAGATATAAATTACTCTTGTGAAAGGACAACTTCTACTGTTTTCAGAGCTTCTTTTATCTTTGCTGTTGCCCAAATTAATCAGTTCAAAATAATCCTTATGCTAAAGAGGCATATTTTGGGGTGGCATATTCTGGTCTCCTACAGTCATATTTTGTTGTGGTACATACTAAACACAACTACTCCATAACAGCTCATATGCTGAACACCACTATGCAACAACAGCTCATATATTAAATACCACTACTCCATAACAGCTGTAAAATTCTGTATAAAAAGAAATTTGCTTTTTGTGGGTGCATATGTGTGTGCTTGTATCTGTGTGTTTGCATGTACTAAACATTTATTGAATTCGCTGATCTACAAAATGTATGACCAACTTCCATCCAGCAATTTTAATAAGATTGCACCATACCAAAAGCCAGAGAATGAGGAGATAGATTACAGACTATGCTGTAATTCAACTACAGAACTACAGAAGTAGAGGGGATTAATAAAGGCTAAAGTTGGATGGGGTGGTGGCTCATGACTGTAATCCCAGCACTTTGGGAGGCCAAGGCTGGTGGATCACCTGAGGTCAGGAGTTCAAGACCAGCCTGGCCAACATGGCGAAAATCCATCTCTACTAAAAATACAAAAAAATTAGCCGGGCGTGGTGGTGGGTGCCTGTAATCCCAGCTACTTGGGAGGCTGAGGCAGGAGAATAGCTTGAACCTGGGAGGCGGAGGTTGCAGTGAGCCGAGATCATGCCATTGCACTCCAGCCTGGATGACAAGAGTGAAACTTCATCTCAAAAAATAAATAAATAAATAAATAAATAAATAAATATAGGCTAAAGTTCCACATTTGCAAATGAGTTGCTACAACCAACAAAAAAATTAAGGGTTTTTTCAGATGCCAGCAGTCACAGAGGTGAAGGTGCAGGAATCAGAATGGAAAGATCATTAGGAGCAAAGAAAGCAGGCATTAAGATAGAATGAATCACCAAAGCTGATAACACCTGAAGCCCCTGATTTCAATTTTAATGATTCCTGGCATGGTTGAAAATAGTTGGCATACTGTTCCTCTATTATATTTGTGTTTTCCTGCTGCCTTCACTCTTTCGGACAGAGGGAGTAGAGCTACAAATATTAAAAGAAAAAAAATTTTTTGCAATATTTTGAAAAAAGCTAAGTTAAAAGTGCTGAAAATTTTGCAAAAACTTGTCTTTGTCAGTTTTGGAAACTCACGGGTTCCATGTAATTCGAGTAAACAAAGAACACCTTTCACTGACATTTTCTTTTTTTTTTTTTTTCTGTCTCACTCGTTCCAGTAACATTTTGGTCCTTGCATTCCTGAACATCTTCCTGGGAACCCCCTGTTTCTTCTTATTACTGGTCTATTGCTCTGCTTTATAAACCCCTTAAAGAAGCTTTGAACACTCTGAAGAAGTGAATAATATATCTCAGAGGAAAGGTATAGACTAAATTGACTACTGCAAATAGTTTGCAAAGAAAAGTAATGCTTGGAAAAATAGATTGGGGTCTCAGTATTGGGACATAGAATGTTTGGTTGTGGCGTTTAGAGCTTATTGAATAGGCCTCAGGGATACACACTTAAAAAGTAATGCTTTGGTAAGATTAATCAGATGTAAACCTAGAGAATGACTGTAGGATGGGGATAGGAGAAGATGCTGAAGACAGACTATTACAACAATATGTGTTATAGAAATATTATATAATACTACAGAAATATTGCAGAAATACTATTGCAGAAATATAGAAATGTGAGTTGCAAATTTATATTTGAAATATTGTAGAAATGGAAGATTAAGAACACATGTAGAGTCATAATTCAATCATTAAGCTTTTTATTTGACATTTGTGTTGCTTGATTTGAGAAGATTCAAAGATGTATCAAGCCTGTTTTACCCTGTAACAGCTTCTATAACTAATTGCAACTTTTGTATAAAATTTATTCAAGCACAACCTGCTGAAGAAAGCTTTCTCTGATACCATGCAACATTGAGACTGATGCTCAGCTTGATGCTTCCAGAGTCTCAGTGGTTTCTATCATCAAGTACTCTTCACACTGAAATCATGATCTCTTTATATGTATACTACCCACTTTACACGGTGAGGCCCTTGAAGGAAGGAACTATGTCTCATTTATGTAGGCACCTCAGAGAAAGTAGTGCAGTGCCTGCAACAGAGGAAGAATCAGCATTAGCCAAGGGAATGATGGCTGCAAGTATGGGAAGAAACACAATTCTGGTACAAAGTATTGTCCATACCGTTGGGTAAAAAAAGTATCATTGCTTGTATAAGAGCTGGGCAAATGTTGGAAAATCAGAAGAATGGTAATTTTTCTGTGAAGAAATTGAGTTCATTTAATTACATGTTGAATGTGAAGAGATATTTGCTCTCTGGCAAAAATGTAAAGAAGTCAAGTCAAAAGCACAGCACAATCGAGGATGGAAAGCTCTGCACAGATTTGGAGAAGGAAGATTAAGTATTAGATTTAAAGAAAGAAGAAAGGGTCTAAGGAATGAGGGAATAAGGGAGCAGCATTAAAAATCAAAGAGATTAAAAATATGCAGGAAGTTGAATACAAGATAAATTAGACTGTAAAGGTCAGTTTGGAGACAGAGCAATCAGAGGATTCTGGAGACCAATTTCTTTTCTTTTCTTTTTTTTGCAGTGGAGTTTCACTCCTGTCACCCATGCTGGAGTGCAGTGGTGCAATCTCAGCTCACTATAACCTCCGCCTCCCAGGTTCAAGCGTTTCTCCTGCCTCAGCCTCCTGAGTAGCTGGGACCACAGGCACCTGCCACCATGCCCAGCTAATTTTTGTGTTTTTAGTAGAGATGGGGTTTTACCCTGTTGGCAAGGCTGGTCTTGAACTCCTGACCTCAGGAGATCTACCCGTCTCGGCTTATCAAAGTGCAGGGATTACAGGCATGAGTCACTCTCCCTGGCCCTGGAGGCCAATTTTTATGCAGTGTTGATCTTATGGCATTGGGCACACCTGCTGCTCAAAAAGATACAGCAACCTGAGCATGGAGTGTCAATGTAGCAATCTAGAGAGCAGCTAGGGTTGTAGAAGTTGCTTTTCAATGGACAGTCCCAGATGGATTTATAGATGCCATTCAGTTATTCATTCATTAATGCAACATTTTTTAATGTTTATTGGCTAACACCGTTTGAGAAACTGAATTGGCTTTAACAAATTTTTGCTGAATAAATGCTAGATGCTTTGAACATTACACAAGTAAGACACATGCTCTATAACTCTAATTCTAAGTAAAATAGGAAGATTTTAAGGGACAGAGAGGACCGGTTAGAACACCATGAAAAGGCATCAGTTGATTTTATGCTGAAAGATAAATAAAATCCTAGCAAATAGAATTTGGGAAAAGGAATTGTGAAAGAGAGATCTAGACATCAGGAAATGAAGGAATAGACATTTTATACCAGAAAATAATACATGTGTCTAAGAAAATGGTAGGAGTTCTCTTTAGTAAAAGAATAGGACATGTGCGTAACCTCCATTAAAATGAAGATTCTATTGGTGAGATACTTCATACCAAGTGAAAGGCCGATGCAGTTCAAGGTTGTATAAATGTATATAAGTAAGCAGTCATTCTGCACACATTTATGAAAATGCCCTTAGAGAATTTACCCCCTCCCATAGCTCATCATGTGCTTTTCACACTAAGCCTCGATTTTATTCACAAAGATCATGATAAAAAGCAACTAATGGAACTGAAAGTCAATAAATTTGAAAGGAGCCTTGGATCAGGTAGAGAAACCAGGAGCCAGCCAGGCTTTCCTTCTGCTTAACAATGTGACTTTGGAGATACTTGATAAGAGAATTCTGAGTATCAATTTCCCCATATGTTAAAACGGTATTGAGCTAAATGATAGCTTCAATTCATTCTGGCCCTGAATAATTGTAAGTTTATTTCTGTTTTTTGTTCACATTTGGTTAAACACACAGAAAGAAAGTGCATGATCTGGATAAAGCAGTACCTTCTGATGATGTTTTGTTTCCCCCAGATGATTCATATAACTACATAATGGGATATTTAAAAACAAATAGGCCAGGCACGGTGGCTCACACCTGTAATTCCTGAAATTTGGGAGGCCAAGGTGGGTGGATCACTTGAGGTCAGGAGTTCGAGACCAGCCTGGCCAACATGGTGAAACCCCATCTCTACTAAAAATACAAAAAATTGGCCAAGTGTGGTGGCAGGCACTTGTAATCTCAGCTACTTGGGAGGCTGAAGCAGGAGAATCTCTTGAACCCAGGAGGCAGAGGTTGCAGCAAGCTGAGATCGCGCCACTGTACTCCAGCCTGGGTGACAGAGTGAAACTCCGTCTCAAAAACAAAAAACAAAAAACAAAACAAAACAAAACTGAAATAAACCATGATAAAAACAAGTGATACTAGCATCCTATAATTCTATTGATTGAGTAATGACATAGTAACAAATTCTCTATTGCAGAACTGGGGTAGGAGTTCCTCTCCCTGGGCAAATTAAATCCACCCAAGTCATCAGACCTTTAATTTTCATTTTATAGTGAGAAAATACACAAGCAATCATCTAAAAATATAATTACAGGGTGAAATAAATAAGGCAGAGTATGTGTGTGTATGTGTGTATTTTAAATTACTCTTTTCAGAATAAATGACTTTAGGAAATTATTTTTGTGGAATGAGTTTCTCTACTATTAAAGAGATTTCCCTCTATTGTATTCAAATTTAGGTAAAATAATAGGTAAAAGTGCATATTCCAGTACTAAACTAATAAGCAATCTGAAGGAAAAATAGATTTCAGCCGTTATGCCCATAGAATGAATTTGATTGCCAAAGGTGGTATCTTCAGGGTAATGTTATTGTTACTTTTGCTGAAATAATAGGTCAGATTTTATTTTATAAAAGAAAACTATAGATTTTTCTTCTAAGTTCAGACTTGCCAGCTAGTTCTACTGCTATTATTCAGAAGTGCATAAAGTCCTCATTAACTGATGCCAGCTTACCCGGAAGCACGTTGATAGACGCCTTCTTACTGGTGGGGATGTTCACTTAACATCTGTGCTTGGTCGTGCAGGCGGGTGCTTGGCAGGTGACAGCCTGCAATGGGTGCTGTCATGCTATAAGCAAGCAGGCTGCAGAGCCAGAGTTTAGCTTCTGTTTAGCTCTCTTTCCCAGCATAATGTGTGCAAAACACAAGTGATGAAATTGATGCACAGCCCTGTGTGTTCCTACACCTCTGCATTATATGAATAAGGAACATGGAACAAAATGGCAACATTAAGATATGTCAAATTATTTAGCAGAAATTTGTTCCTTTTTCCCTTGCAGTCAAACCCACAGCATTCTATCTCAGAAATAAATATAGAGGATTCTGTTAGATTTTGCCTTGAGGTTTGTATTTGTCCCAAAGAGAAAAGGAGACTTATTTAGAGGACTGGTTGTGCAGAGTTGAGAACATTAGCCTTTCTCTCAGGCATTATGAGATGTCAGCATGATTCTACAACTCTGACTTCACATTATCAAGCGTTTGCTTATTTCTGGGAAATGTGAAAGTAGGCAGCCACAAAGTTATTTAAAATATGAAGAATTTACGCGAAAATTTTTCTTGGGTCCAAATCCACCAATTGGTTAAAAGGTTTACCCAAACTGTGTGCATCCAGATATTCCACTGACAAATATCCATTCATTCACTCATTCATACATTCACTGCACAAATATCTATTAAATACCTGGTACAACAGAAAAATTAACAGAAAGTCCTGATTGTATGAAGTTTATATTCTAGTAGATCCTTGTCATTTTAGCAGTTTTATAATTTAAACATTTTTTATAGATTTGTTGATATGCTTTGACTCTGTGTTCCCACCCAAATCTCATCTTGAATTGTACTCCCATCATTCCCATGTGTTGTGGGAGGGATCTGGTGGGAGATAATTGAATCACGGGGGTAGTTTCCCCCATGCTGTTCTTGTGCTAGTGAATAAGTCTCAGGAGATCTGATGGTTTTAACAGGGGGTTCTGCTTTTGCATCTTCCTCTTTTTTCTCTTGCTGTCGCCATGATTCTGAGGCTTCCCCAGCCATGTAGAACTGTAAGTTCAATTAAACTTCTTTTTCTCCCCAGTCTTGAGTATGTCTTTATCAGCAATGTGAAAACAGACTAATACAGTTGTATACCTACACACACACATGCACACAAACGCACACACGCACAGGCGCACATACATGTAGTGTTTTATCAGTTAGGGTCTTAATAGGAAGAAATAACAGGAATAGGAAGCAATAAAAAAACTGACTACAGTTTGTTTAAACTAAAAACAAATTGCTGAAAGGGTATTGAGTAGTTCATAGAATTGTAGAGAATGTTACGTAACCAGGTTTAGATACGAGGCAGGAATATAGAACCATGGCCAGTAAATACTACAGAACCAGCAAGGGAAGACTCTGCCATCACTACTGATGAACAAACAATGTTGTAGCTTCAACCCTGGAGACTGGATGTTGCCATTGAAAAACATAAGCTCTTGCATCTGGGCTTTCAAAGCTATTGCTTCCACTCTGCCTGTTTCTTAGGATCACAGACTATGATGCAAGTCTCAGGGAGGCAAGTTTGATTGGTTGAGCCTGGTCTGAGTGAAACAAAAGTTGAGTCTTAGTGAAATACACACTGCTTTTGGTCAAATGTCAGTGGTTGTGAAAAAGGTAGCTACCTGCACCCTCATCCCCATTTTATTGTAGCTTCATGAGACAGGACATGTTTGATTTTACCTCTGTCATCTCAGTTTCTAGCATAACACAGGCCACATCAAATATATTCATTAAATGTAGGCATGGAATCATTTATTAGGTGTGGTGGTGAAGATAGCTTTATACTCATGCCACACATTTGCATTTTTTTAATTTTCTCTGAGGTTTGAGTTAGCTCTTAATGCTTTACTCAGGTTTCTAAAGGCACAGACTAGGATGAGTCTTTGGTCTCTTCCAGATCATATCAGGATTCTGGGGCCTTTGAACTCCTTTGAGAGATAACTGAGTGTTGAGTGGACCCAGAAAGGAATTTTTCATCCAGGGCAAGAAGTCCTCAGAGGAAACAAGGCAGAGACAGCAGAGCCGCTGCTGCCAGAAGCCTGAAAACTATCAACTCTTTCTGACTCTCCTTTGAGACCGGGCAACAGGTTTGGGTCCACACCATTCTTGTAACTGTTTAGGATGTGTTATGCTGCCCTGAAAAATTCACCTTGAGATTCAGGGTGGTCTGCATGGGAAGAAAAGAATGGTGCAATATTAGTGTCCCATATTCAAGGAGGCTTAGTTCTTGAAAGGCTCATTATTCAGAGCAGACATTTAATCAGAGGGAGTTGAGTGTCATGGTCAAACTCCTTGAGATGAGCCACTGTGAGGAGACTCTTCTACTTTTCAAGCTAATTTCCTGTGTGCCATAAATCTTGGAAAGTTAAAAAGAGGGCGGGATTTGCTAGGTAGTCAATTTAGTAACATTTTCTTACAACTTTCAGACATTTTTTTCTTTACTATTAGAGAACTATTTAGAATTTTTAGGACTCTAATTATCATGCACACAGCTTGGAAGAAATTAACCAACAAAGTTCAGAAAGCAAAAAGTTTATAAGACATAATTTAATGCACTTTATATATTTAAACAGCAACAATGAAATACTATCCTCCTGTGATGTAAAGTTCTCTCTTTCCACCTTCTAAATATAAAAAAATGCAGCTCTCATATACAAATACAAACACACACATGTGCACACGTGAACACACATGCATACACATGAACACACATGTGCATCACAAATACATTAAGAAGAACAAGAGAAAAAATAATCCATATTTTTGTGGTGCTTACAATGCCAGACTAAGGAGGTGATTTTACTTGCCTTCTGATTTATTAATCACATAGCAAAGTTGACAGTAATGTACTAAAATTACTATTTTTTTTGTAGAATATAGCTTAGAATCAAAGAGGTTGCATATGCTTTTCAAGCCAATGCAGCTAATAAATGACAGAATCAATATTTGATAATGAAGGGGTGGAGCAAGAGAGTTGAATAAAAGGCTTTACCAACTGTCCCTTCTGCAGGAACACCAAATTTAACAACTATCTACATTAAAAAAAATCCACTTTCTCAAGACCAAAAATCAGGTCAGTGTTCACAGTACCTGATTTTAACTTCATATCACTGAAAGAGGCATTGAAGAGACTAGGAAAAGCAGCCTTGAACTGCCAATGTCATCCCTGCCCCATCCCCACCCCATCCCCTGGCAGAAGTTGTGTAGCATCAAAAAAGAATAATATTTGTGCTTGGGAGAGGGAGAATGCAGTGATTGTGAAACTGCATCGACCTCAGTGGTGCCCCGTCATAGTGGAAAGCAAAACTGGGCTGAATTCAGCCAATGCCTGTGCACAGAGGGAGCATTTAGATCAGCCACAACAAGATGAAAATTGCCCATTCTAGAGGTCAGAAGTTGAGTTCTAGAAAGCCTCACCATAGGAGGCTAAAGTGTTCTGGGTCTCTAAATAAACTTGAAAGACAGTGTAGGCCATAAGAACTGCAACTCATAGGCAAGTCCTTGTCCTGAGCTGTGCTCTAAGCCAGTGGGCTTGGGGGACTCGTGTCCTACT
Source organism: Pongo abelii (assembly GCF_028885655.2). NCBI lineage: Eukaryota > Metazoa > Chordata > Mammalia > Primates > Hominidae > Pongo > Pongo abelii. The sequence goes on along the minus strand of NC_071996.2, from coordinate 25,460,026 downwards.
GAGATGCCAACTGGGGCAGCTAAGGGAGTACTTGTTCCGTCCCTCCCCCAGCCTCAGGCAGCACAGCTCATAGCTCCAAAAAAACCCCTTCCTTTCATTTCAGGAGAGGAGAGGGAAGAGTAAAGAGAACTTCATCTCACATCTTGGATAACAGCTTAGTCACAGTAGGATAGGACATAGGGAAGAGTTAATAGGCCTCCATTCCAGACCCTAACTCCTTAATGACTTTTCTAGACACACCCTGGGCCAGAAGGGAACCTGCTACCTTAAAGGGAAGGACCCAGTACTAGAAAGATCCATCACTTGATGATTGAAGAGCCCTTGAGCCCTGAATAACCAGCAACAATACCCAGTTAGTATGCTATGGGCCTTGGGTAAGACTCTGAGACATGCTGACTTCAGATGAGACGTAGCATATTCTCATCTGTGATGACTATGGTGAGAAACTCCTTGTCCTTAAGAAAAGCAGAGGGAAAAGTAAAGAGGACTTTATCTTGCACTTTAGGTACAAGCTCAGCCACATTGGGGTAATGCAACAAATGAGCTCCTAGGGTTTCCAACTGCAGATCTTGACTTTTGTACAGCATTACTAGACCTGGCTGGGTGAGAGGGGAGCCCACTTTCCCGAAGGGTGAGTTCCAGGGCTGGCAGCATTCACTTCAAGCTGACTGAAGAGCCATTGAGCCTTAAGTGAATATCAGTGGTAGCCTGGCAATACTCCGCATGGGCCTGTGGTGGTGGTGGCCATGGGATGAGCCCCCTCTGCCTATGGAAAGATAAAGGAATAGTGAAAAGAGCTGTGTCTCATGGTTTCAGTGCAGCTCAGTTGCAGTAGAATAGAACACCAGGTAGGTTTCTAAGGTTCTTAACTCCAGTCTCTGGCTGCCAGATGAAATCTCTGGACCTCACTCAGTGCCTGGGGGAACTTGTCAGCCCAAAGGTAAAGACAGAATCCTGTCTGGCTTTGTCACCTGCTGACTATAGAGCCCTAGGGCCATGAGTGAACATAGGCAATAGCGAGGTAGTGGTAACAGTGGGCTTTGGGCAAGACCCAGTTCTGTGCTGGCCTCTGGTCTGACCCAGCACAGTCCCACTGGTGGTAGCCACAGGGGTGCTTCTGTCACTTTATCCTCAGCTCCAGGCAGCCCAGCAGAGAGAAGGAGACTCCATTTGTTTGGGACAAAGTAAGAGAACCAGTGTCTCTGCCTGTTATCTAGAGAATTTTTCCAGATTTTATCCAAGACCACCAAGGTTTTGTGCAAGAACCACAGCATTACTGGGCTTGTGGTGCTCCCTAATGCAGAAATAACTTAGATCACAACATCCAAGACTTTTTTTTTTTTTTTTTTTTTTTTGCTGTCTGGAAAGCCTTCCCAAGAAGAACGGGTATAATAAAGCCCAGACATTGAAGACTACAATACCTAACTCTTCAATGATGAGACACCAATAAACATCCATAAGCATAAAGACCATCTAGGAAAACAAGACTTTACCAAATGAACTAAATGAGGCATCAGCAACCAATAATGAAGAAAGACAGATATGTGACCTTTCAGACAGAGGATTCAAAATAGTGTTGAGAAAACTAAAAAAAAATCAGGATAATTCAGAGAAAAAAATTCAGAATTCCATCAGATATATTTAGCAAAGAGATTAAAATAATTAAGAAGAATTAAGCAGAAATTCTGGAGCTGAAAGATTCCAATTGGCATACTGAATAATGCATCAGAATCTCTTACCAGCAGAACTAATCAAGAAAGAAAGAAAGAAGGAAAGAAAGAAAGAAAAAGAAAGAAAGAAAGAAAGAAAGAAAGAAAGAAAGAAATGGCAAGCCTGAATGCAGGTAATTTAAAAATACATAGAGGAGACAAAAGAAAAAAGAATAAAGCATGCCTACAAGATCTAGAAAGTAGCCTCACATTGGCAAATCTAAGAGTTATTGGCCTTATAGAGAAGGTAGAGAAAGAGAGAGAGGTAGAAAATTTATTCAAAGATAATATCAGACAATTTCCCAAACCTAAAGAAGATATCAATATCTAAGTATAAGAAGGTTATAGAACATCAATCAGACCTATTCCAAAGAAGACTGTCTCAAGTCATTTAATAATCAAACTCCCAAAGGTCAAGGGTAAAGAAATAATCCTAAAAGCATCAAGAAAAAAGAAACAAATAACATACAATGGAGCACCAATACATCTGGCACCAGACTTTTCAGTTTACACTTTACAGGTCAGAAGAGTGACGTGACATATTCAAAGTGCTGAAGGAAAAAAACAACAAAAAACTTTTACACTAGAGTAGTATATCTGGTAAAAATATTCTTCAAATGTAAAGGAGAAATAAAGACTTTCCCATACAAACAAAAGCTGAGGGATTTCATCAGCACTAGACACGTCCTATAAGAAATTCTGAAGGGAGTACTTCAATCAGAAAAAAAGGACATTATTGAGCAATAAGAAACCATCTGAAGGTACAAAAAAAAAAGTGTAATAGTAAGTGCAAAGAAAAACAGAACGTTATAACAGTGTTAACTATGGTGTGTAAACTAAATTTTCTTAAGTAAAAAGACTAAAAGATGAGCGAGTCAAGAATAACAACCTTTCAAGACATAGACAGTACAATAAGATATAAATAGAAGCAAGGAAAAGTTAATAAGCCAAGCAACACAGTTAAAGTGTAGAGTTTCAATACTTTTGTTTGTGCTTGTTAGTTTGTTTATATAATCAGGATTAAGTTGTCAGCTTAAAATGATTAGTTATAGAATAATATTTGCAAGCCTCTTGTTAACATCAAATCAAATAACATACAATGAATACACAAAAATAAAAACCAATAAATTAAATCATACCACCAGAGAAAATTATCCTTACTAAAAGGAAGGCAGTAAAGAAGGAAAAAAGAAGGAGAAGACCACAAAACAACCAGAAAACAAATAACAAAATGGCAGGAATAAGCCCTTACTTTTCAGTAATAACTTTGAATATAAATGGACTAAACTATCCATTCAAAAGTTATAGAGTGGCTGAATGGATTAAAACAAACAAACAACAACAAAAAATAAGAAAAAACAAGACTGTATGATCTGTTGCCTACAAGAAACACATTTCATCTAAAGACATACATAGATTAAATATAAAAGAATAGCAAAAGATATTCCATGCCAATAGAAGCAGAAAAAAAAAAAGTGGAAGTATCTATACTGATATCAGACAAAATAGATTTCAAGATAAAAACTATAAGAAGAGATAAAGAAGTGTTCATTGTTAGTATATGGAAATACAAGTAGATTTTGTGTGTTGTTTTTATACGCTGAAATTTTGCTGAGTTCATTTATTCATTCTAACACATGTATGTGTTTGCGTGTGTATGTGTGTGTGCCTGTGTATGCGTGACTGTACATGTAATTTTAGGATTGACTGCATATAAGATCATGTCATCTCTGAACACAGGGTTAATTTTTCTTCCTTTTTTTTCTATTTGAATGCCTTTATTTCTTTTTCTTGCCTAATTTTGCAACAGGGATTCCCGGTACTATGTTGAATAGAAGTAGCAAAAACAGGCATCTTGTCTTGTTCTTGATCTTAGAGGAAAGGCTTTCAGTCATTAATTATGTTAGCTATGGATGTTTCATATATGGCTTTTATTATGTGGAAATATTTTTTTTCTATTCCTAGCTTTTTGAATTTTTAATCACGTAAGAACATTTAATTTTGTAAATTTTTTTCTGCATCAATTCAGTTGTTCACATAGTATTTTTTCTTCATTCTGTTAATGTGTATAATATTAATTGATTTGCATATATTGAAACATCCTTGAATCCAATAAATAATTCCCCTTGATTTTGAGTGTATTTTAATTTTAATATGTCATTGAAATTGGTTTGGTAGTATTTTGTTAAGAATTTTACATCAATGTTTATACAGCATATGAGTCTGTAGCTTTTTTATGTTACAGTGGTTTTATTTGTTTGTTTTTTGAATCAGGCTGATGCTGGACCCAGAATAAGTTAGGAGGTGTTCCCGCTTCTTCAATATTTTGGAGGAATTTCAGAAGAATTGATGTTAACTCTAAATGATTGGTAGAATTTATCAGTAAAGTCATCTTGTTCAAGATGTTTCTTTATTAAGAGGTATTGACTACTGACTAAATCTGCTTACTAGCTATAGGTTTATTTAGATTTTCTCTTTATAATTCAGCCTTGGAAGGTTGATTATTTATTGGAAATTGCCTAGTTCATCTAGGTTATCCAATTTGTTTGTGTGTTACCGTTCATAGCATTTTCTTACACTCCTTTTTATTTGTATAAAATCAGTAGTAATGTTTCCACTTTCATATCTGATTTTAGTTATATTAATCCTTTTCATAGTCAATTTAGATAACTTTATTAATTTTGTTGATATTTTTGAAGAATCAGTTATTTGTTTTGTTAAATTTTTAATTGTTTTTCTGTTTTGTTTACCTCTGTTCTAATCTTTATTTCCTTTCTTCTGCTAATTTTAAATTTAGATTTGTCTTCTTCTTCAAGTGCAAAGTTAAGTTGCTGATTTGATATCTTTCTCTTTCAATTACAGTGTTTGTAGGTATGATTTGTTATATTAGCATTACTTTCACTGCAACTCAGAAGTTTTAGTAAATTGCGTTTTAATTTTTATGAAGATATTTTCTAATTTTTTGTAATCTTTTTTTGATTTATTGCATGTCTAAGGGTGTGATGCTTAATTTCCTCATTGTTGTGTGAATTTTCCAGTTTTCCTTTTGATATTGATTTTTAGTTTCACTCCATTGTGATTGAAAAATATACTTTATATGATTTTAATCTTTTAAAATTTATTGACTTGTTTTTTTGCCTAACATGATCTACTCTGGCAAATGTTGCATGTGCCCTAAAGAAAAATACGTATTCCATTGTTGCTGGGTTGAAAATTCTGTGTTTGTCTTTTGGATATAATTGGTCTACGCTTATTGTTCAATAGAAATTTCTTATTGATCTTCTGTTAGGTTGCTATATCCATTATTGAAAGTGAGGTATTGAGATGTCTATTTTTATAGTGCTATTTCTCCCTTCAATTCTGTCAGTGTTGTTTTATACATTTTGGAGCTCTGATATTTGGTGCATGTATGTTTATAATTATTATATCTCCTTGGTGAATTGAGTATTTATCGTTATATAATGTTTTCTTTATCTCTTGCCACAGTTTTTGACTTAAAATCTATTTTTTATTGTATTAGTGTAGTCATCTTGCCCTTTTTTGGTTACTGTTTGCAAGTAATATCTTTTTCCATTCTTTCACCTTCAAATTTTGTGTGTCCTTGCATGTAAATTTATTCTATAGTTGGATCATGTTTTATTATACACTTTCTCAATCTATGTTTTTTGATCAGAGAAGTTAATCTATGTAAACCTAAAATGATGTTTATAGGGAAGGGGTTACTCTTCCATTTTGTTTTTTGTTTTCTCCATGTCTTCAATGGTTTATAAGAATCCATTGTCTTCTTCTTTATCATCTTCTATTGTAGTTAATTCATTTTTTAGTGGACCATTTTGATTCCCTTTTCATTTCCTTTTACAAATATTCTACAGATTTTATTTTTTGTTGCCATGGAGATTACATATAATATTAGGAAGTTATAACAATCTAAGTTGATACGAAGTTAAATTTAGTTGCATACAAAAACTTCCCACCCTTACAGCCCCCCTATTTGAGGTTATTGATGTCACAAATTACATCATTAGTTATTATGTACTCAATTAAGATAGATTTATAGTAATATTTATTCATTTGCCTTAAAAATGGTGTAAGAAATAAAACCTGACTTTACCAACCAAAATGAAAAAAATAAACCTTGTTTTTATATTTGCTCATATCTTTATCAAAGATTTCTATGTCATCATACATTTTTGAGTTACTGCCTATCATCTTTTCATTTTGACCTAATTTATTTCATTTAACATTTCACATAGGGTTGGTCTAGTGATAATTAACTCTCTCAGATCTTATCTGGGAATGTCTAATTTCTCCCACAAACCTGTCTGAAGGACAGTTTTGTTGCATACAATTCTTTCTGGACAATTTTAATACAAGATCCCACTGCCTTCTGACCTGCATGATTTCTGCTGAGAAATCTGCTTATTATCTCATTATGGATTTCTTGTATATAATGACTCACTTCATTTTTATTTTCTTTTTGTGTGTCTGTGTGTGTGTGTGGACTTTTTTTTTTTGTCTGTTGACAAAATTCTCTTTGTCTTCAGATTTTAACAGTTTGATTATAATGTTTTTTAATGTGAGTCTTCTTATATTTATTCTTTATGATGTCTGTTGAGCTTCTTAAATTTGTAGATTCATGTATTCCATCAAATTTTGTAAGCTTTCCATAATTATTTCTTTAGATAATCTGTCTTCTCTTTCTCTCACCCTTCTTCTGTGATTTTCATAATACAGACATGTTTGTCCCACAAGTTCCTTAAGCTCTGTTCACTTTTCTTCACTTGTCCCATAATACTTGATGGTGTCCCATAAGTTCCTTAGGATTTGTTCACTTTTCTTCATTCCTTTTTTTTTCTTTTTGCTCCTTAAGTTTGATTATTTCAAATGTCTTTTCTTCAAGTTTGCTGATTCTTTTTTATGCCTGTTGAAGTATACTGTTGGACTCCTTTAGTGAGTTTTTCAATTGTCATTCTATTTTTCAGCTCCAGAATTTTCAGTCAGTTCCTTTTTACAATATTATCTTTGTTGATACGATTATTTTGTTCATGTATCATTTTTCCATCTTCCTTTATTTATTTTTCTGTGTTTTCTTTTAGCTTTTAGAGCATATGTAAACAGTTGCTTTAAAATCTTTTTCTAGTACACCTGATGCCTATATTTCTTCAGGAAACACTTTTACTAGTTTTTTTCATTTGAATAGGCCATGATTTTTAATTTTTCTTTGTATTCCTTCTTCCTTTTGTTGAAAATTCATCATTTGAATAAAAAGTTACTTCTGGTCTTGGCAGAGTGATATTGTGTGGAAAATACCTTGCTAATTAGTAGGGCATGCCCAAACAATTCATTTTGCCTGGACTACGTGTGTGCTTTTTTCAATCCCTTTATATACATGGCTATTTTTTAATGTCTTTATTTTACAGAGAGTTTCATCTCAGCCTATCCATGGGGACTTAGATGATCTATTATGTGTCTTCATGCATAATTTCTTATGCCAGAGTCTGCAGGTCAGTAGTCCCTGGCTGTTTTCATGCGCACTGCCTGTTACTGCTTTCCATAGCTTTTCCCAGGCTGAGATCTGAGCTATGTCACTTTTCCCCACACAGCCTTTTCTCCAAACAAGTATATATATAGAAAAACTTCTGGTCTTTATTTCTTTTCTTATAAGGACAACAATTCTGTTGAATTAGAGTCCACTCTTATGACTCAATTAACTTCAATTACCTCCTTACAGGTCCTATTTCCAAATACAGTCACACTGGGTTTTAGGGCTTCAACATATGAATTTGGGTGAGGGAGCTCCAATTCAGTCCATAGCAGACACAACAATTGCATGTTGGTGATTAATATTTGTTTGCTTTTTATTTATTTATTTTTATTTTTTGCGGTTGCTGGTTTTACTTTTTCTTAATATGTCACTATTTTCCCTTCGTTCTTGAAAGGCTATTTTACCAGGGATACCATTCTAAGTTGGCAATTATTTTCTCCTCTCCCTCTGATGATATTTGCTCCACTCTCTCCTGACCCTTTTGGTGCTATTGTTAAGTTTACTGTTTCTCTAAATAATGCTTCTTATATTCTTGCTTAAAAAAAATCAATTTGTTTTTGGTGTTCTATATTTTCACTGAAATGTGTCAGGATAATTTTTTCTCTATTCATAGTATTTAGAGTATGCTATGCTTTCTGAATCATAAGAGTTCTTTTCTTTATAATTTCTGGAAAATTCTCAGTGATCATTTTATTACTTTGGTCCCGTTCTCTCTAAGTTCCTATGTTCTCTTTCTCTTTATGTTCTGCATCAGGAAACCTGAGTCAATGCACATTAGACCTTCTGACTTTATTTTCCATTTATCTCATTTGTACTTTTACTCCTTTTTCTCTGAGTTCTGCATTTCGTTAACTTTTTCCTATTTTTTTAGTTTACTAATTCTCCGTTCAACTATGTTTAATCTGTTCTTTAATATATTTATTGGGTTTTTGATATAAACGGAGATATTTTTAATGACTGTAAATTCTGTTTGATTCTTTAAAAAATAAACTTGGTCATTGTATAGCTGTTTTCCCTTCTTTTGCTTTCAATTCTCTGTTTTGTTCCTTTACCCTTTTCCCATAAGCCCCAAGAATACTTGCCAGCAGTACTTGCGGCTGCAGCATTTACCCTGAGATAAATTTGTCACAAAATATCTTGCTTTTATTATTAATTTTTGCATCATTCTAGTATACCCACTTTGGAAACAAATGATATCATTCTGTTTATAGCATTCTGTTTTTAGTAGTGGTTATTTGTATTTATGAAATATAGTAATTCTCCATCGATGAATTAATAAATCCATTTTTTTCTAAATATATGATTGATGATTCAGATGATTCTGATGTTAGTTCCGTTTAGAAATAACTCAAAGAATAATTTTATATTTTATTTTCATATTAAAAATCAGATTCTCTTCAGCCTCAAAGAGTGTGTTTATATAAAATTAAATGAGCATTGGCAGTGAGCTATCTGTTCTTTTTCTAAATAAGAAAATGGTTAAACACATAAAGTATATTTTCTGCGTGTGCTATTTTCAATCCCTGAAGTCTTTGGAAGTCTAATTCTGTTGTTTTTTAATTTCTGCTGACTCTCACTAATAATGGCTTATTTTCATGCAAATTTTGAAAGATTGGGGAAAACCCAATTAATGTGAACCTCAGTTTAAAAAATGTGAAGGACTAAGGTTATGGATTTTTTGAGGAGAATATTTTTTCTTCTCTACCACTTTGGGTGCTGTAATTTACTCTCTCATATCTGTTCTAACTTGGAGATGCCTGATGCCATCTCTCCTGCACTGTTAAATCTCAATACCCTGGATCACCGTGAATCATTGGTTCTCAGTGCATCTGCTAGCTCCAGAATGTACTGTTTAACCTCCAGACGTCTGTGACTTCTAGTGAACTGAATTCTTTATTTAAAAAATCACATTTTATCTTTTTATGTTTTTTGAGAAGGGGTCTTGCTCTGTCACCCAGGCTGGAGTGCAGTGGTCAGGTCTCGGCTCACTGCAACCTCTGCCTCCCGGGTTAAAGCAATTCTCCTTCCCCAGCCTCCCGAGCAGCTGGGATTACAGGCATGCGCCAACCATGCCTGGCTAATTTTTTGTATTTTTAGTAGCGACAGGGTTTTACCATGTTAGCCAGGATGGTGTCGATCTCCTGACCTTGTGATCCACCCGCCTTGGCCACCCAAAGTGCTGGGATTACAAGCGTGAACCACCGCGCCCGGCCATCACATTTTATCTTGTATTTTGTAGTTTTAGCTACTTTTTTTTTCTTTTTTCAAGCTTCCTGTTTCTTTATGAGAAAGGAAATGGTAAATAATCACTTAATTTTGAACTCTTTATGTGAGTACGTGACTGTGTGGGAAAATAAAAGAGACATTAAGCCAAGTGAATTCAGGAAAAGCTTCCAAACCGATAGAAGGGAAAATATATGGGAGAAAAATATATATATTTTTCAATCTAACAGATAACAGGAAAGAAATAAAAACAAGAAGCCTGGCAACTAGGAAAAAAAAATGATATGGTTTCATCAAACCTACTATATCAGTACTCTAATTCAGAAGGTTTAAAGTAATCTATTAAATGATTTTTCAAAAATGGATTACATATTTTTGAAATCCAACTTTATTCTCCTTATAAGACATGAGTATTGACCCTATGTTTTACAGTATCTAAAACTGTATAGTAAGTACCGTTCTCTACCTTAGCATATATCAACTCTCATTGAAACTTTACCATGTCACCATTATGCATAGTCTCTTTATGTGTAAACTTTATTAGTCTAGAAAAATTATTTTTAAAAATAGATTGTCTCTATCTTCTTTCTTATCAACCCATCCTCTGGGCTAAATTTGCTTCTTTCTAATTTTTTTTTCATACTCATACTTTTAGTTACAAAGTCTGTAAGTTTAACTTAGTGGTTTATATCTAAAGTTTTTATTTTGGCTTTACAATTAAATGATTGTTTGCCTTGATGTATAATTCCAGATTGACAGTTATCTTCCCTAAGCACTTTCATTCTATTATTCCATTTTTGTCTGGCATTTATTATTGGTGATAAAACATATGCTTGTCTTGATAATAAGACATTCTAATTGCCATTTGCTAGTAAGTAACCTGTTTTTTTGCTTTAGAACATTAAATTTTTTATGTTCTTCAGTTTTATTACTATATGTTTAGTGTAGATTTATTTGGATTTATCCTTTTTAATATTTAACATCTTTTCAATCTGAAAACCACGGTTCTTATAAATTATAGAAAGTTCTCATCAAAAACCTTTTTGAATTTTTTTTTTTTTTTCATTCTCTTCATTATCTACTTCGGGAATTCTTACGAAGCAAATACCAAAGCCTCTTAATCTATCTTTCATGTTTTAAAATTTCTTTTACATTTTCCTCATCCTTTTAGCTTTCTATATAGTGGTCAGCAGTGTGTTCTAAAACTGTATTAATATACTGTAGATGTTACACTTTTGAAGACTTTGGTTTCAATGGTCATGTTTCCCTACTCCAGATTTTTATTGAATGGCTCTATTTCTATATTCTGGTTACTTCTCATGCAGCAAAAAGCTATCTTTTCTTACCACCTTTTCTGATAAATTTGTTTTACCCATCTCTCATTTCTTTTTTATTTTTTGCTTCATTTCTTCTCATAGCTCATATTACTTCCTCAAATGTTTGTTCTTAATTTCTTTCTTTCCCCACTCCCTCTCCCTCTCTTTTGCTTCCCTTCATTCTTGATTTTCTCCCTCACTACAAGTCAGTAGTGACTTCTGTGTTTTGTTCATGTTTCTTTCTAGCACCTATAATAGCGCCTGCTACATAGTAATGTTCAATAAATACTTGATGAATGGATGATTCTCTTTAATTTTCCTTCTCTTGATACAAATCTATTTTTGTTTTTAAATTCGTTTGGTTAAAATATTGTTAATTTCTTTAACTTTTGAGAGTTTTTAAACATGCAGTTATTCCTTTCTGATTCTTTTGGTAGTTAAATTAATTTTCTGACTGTTTACATTAGTTTGCTCTTTCACTTAGCCTACTTTAATCTAGGGGATTTGGGATTTCAGCTTGCATGTTCCCTTTGAGGACTGTAATTCTTTTCTCCCATGTTCCCTTTGTGTTCTGCTCCCTTTGTGCATATTGGTTTAATGATTGCATCTACCCAGACACATTCCAAAATCAGGTTTCCAAGTGGCACAGAATGGACAGAGTAGCTTTTGTCCTCAGTGCTATCAGAGCTTGCTCACTGATCCTGGGGGTGCTTTGGCAAGGTCCTGATGATCAGGCTGTCTCTGGTCACTCCCACCATCCTAGTTGTATAGGCTGACATAAAGCAAAACCCTGACAGTGGTCACTATTTTCTTGACCACTTTTACATACGTGAGAAATCTATTCTAGCCCCTTTTTAGGCCTAGTTGTATTCTCCTATTCTCCTTTATTCATGGGAAGACTTTTTTTTCTTTTTTCTTTTCTTTCTTTCTTTTTTTTTCTTTTTTTCTTTGGCCTCCATTGTACTAAGAAGATAAATTCCCAGTTACCTCTACCTATTTTGGGATCTGGAACTCAGAATTGTCAGTTTGTGTCTTCAGCACACTTACTGATTTGCATTTTAAAACTAGCTAAGTCTTACAATTCAAAAAAAAAATGATTATCAAAGTCGTGTTTACAACAGAAAGGTTGGGAGGAAATTTAATACAAGAACTTGACTAAATTTTTAAAATGTTAAATATAATACAAATATAGAAGAGTGCATAAAATAAGTACACAAATTAGCAAGTTGTTATAATATAAATACCACGTTAAAGATAATCCAAATCAAGAGATTTACCAGCACCCAAAGTTCCTCTCATGCTCCTTCTGTTTTTATAACTACAGTTTGTTTTTATTGCTGTATAATAGTACATTCTACCAGAGATCAGCAAACCATGGCCTGGGAGTCAGTTCAGCTCACCACATGTTTCTGAAAACAAAGTGTTGTTGGGACACAGATATAATTTTTTATTTAAAAATTATTTATAGCTTTTTTTTTTTTTGCTAAAATGACCAAGTTGAGTACTTGTGACAGAGAACATATGGCTCAGAAAGCCATATGTTTTTATTGTCTAGTCCTTTCAGAAAAAAACTTGTCAATCTCCTCCTTATATGATTATATGGTAATATTTTATCCATTCTAATGTTGTTAAAGATGCAGATTATTATTAACTTCTGATACTTCAGTAAATGCTACTAAAAGAATTCATCTTCACTTCTCTTGGATCACATATCTGTGTCTGTGCAGCGGTATATTTAGGAAAGGAATGATTGGGTTTTTGGTACACTTACCATCAATATTATGAGACAACACAAACAGTTTTCCAAAGTCATCATATCATATTGCATTTCCACTATGAGCGTGTTGGAGTCAACTTTATTCTACATCCTTGGTAACACTTGATATTATTGAATCTTTTAATTTTAGCCATTTTGATTAGTGTGTAGTTTTCATTTCATTTTCCTGTTGGCTAATGAGATTGGTGGTTTTTTTTGTATGTTTATTGGCCATTTGGACATTCTCTTTTGTAAGTCCATATTCAAATTGTGTGTTTGCTTTTCATCTAGGTTCCCCTTTTACTTCTAAATTTTGAGAGTACAAATTATCTGATAGTGTGTCAAATTTTCCCCCACTGCTATATAATGTCATATTTGTAAACGAACAAACAAACAAACACCTCAACAAATACAAACTCATGGGTCCATTTCTAGGGCTCTGTAGCTTGTTCCAATAGTATTCTGTCCTAAGTCTTGATACGCAGAGAAGCAAGTCCTCCTGATTTTTCTTCAAAAATATCTTGGATGTTCTTGAACCTTTATCTTTCCATATTAATTTTACAATTAGCTTTTCAGTTTACACACACATACACACACACGCACACACCCTGTTATGATTTTTAATGTGGATTAACTTTATAGGTCAATTTGAAAGTTTCCAAAAAGTATTTTTGCTGTGGCTTCCAGGAAACTCTGAAAAAGATTTTGATTAATCTGCATATTTGTTGGAACTTTCTATGTCCTTGACCTTTTATTCCACTGTTTCATGTTTCCTAAGAATTGCCTGAAATTGTGTGTGAAGGGATGCAAGGCATATTAACAGTTTACAATTGGAGCAGGAGCAGGAGGATGTGGTGTAACTCAGTACCATCTATGTCTATCTGATTAGGACTATAGTCTTAAAACCTGTGTTACTTAAAAAATACAGATATAATTTTTAGATCCAAAGCATGAAGATACTAATGCTGGTAGGCCTGAAATTTGACTGAGTTATCAATATTTTTAAAATCTTAGCAGGTGCTTCTAATAGATAAGGCTAGGTTGAGCATTGCTGGGTTAGGATGTTGTATAGAGAGCAGGGCCTCTTGAAATGCTGATAGCAGCATCCTCTCTGGCCTTGAACAATACACTTGTGTTTGGAGTCAAAGTCACTTAATTTTCAAATAAATGAATTATGAGTATATACACCTAAATCTTTGTGTACTATCATAAAATTCTGCCACCCTATGAAGATGGATTGATGTGAACATGGCAGTTGGGACTTGTCTCCTCTTATTTTTATTTTTTTTGTGCATGAATATAGTCCTCACAAATAAATCCCATCCTTGGTAAACAATTCAATGGTTATGTTTCTATTCTCACTGAACAAACACAGAAGAAATATGCCAGACTAAATTAATGAAGTGAAAACAACGATATATTCGGTAACCCCATACATTTTCTGATATAGATCAAAAACCTATTTTCTTCCATCTTATCTTCAGACATAATGATATGAGGAAAAAAAAATTCAAAGAGGAAGTCTTTAAGGCAATTTCTACATAAAGTAATATTTGCTGGGTTCATGTGTCACATAACAGGCATTCCACCTTTTACAATTCAATCCCTTTAAGCGGCTTATGAATTAGGCAGCTATTTCTATTGAAAAAATGAAGATAATAAAATCAGAAAACTTAAATAAATAAAAACTTATATTCAGTGAATGAATAGGAGTAGAGTCTGGATTTGAATCTTGCTTTTGGCTTTTGTGTGTGACCACACGTCACATTCTTTCCACCACCCACAGAGACAAAGGGACATTCATATTGAAGATGTAAGAGATGGCAGCGAATCCATGACCTCAGAGAATCACTTCACTGCTGCATGAAACGGATAATAATTATTTCTACTCCTTTGGCTGGATGTTATGGGTTAATTAACATTTGTAGGATGTTACGGATAAAATCACTACAATCGCTAACAGGCATTTATGTTCCACAGTCTCTTTGGGCTTCTTGCCTTTTACCTTCCAGCCTGCCGTAGCGATGGTACTCGCTGGATTTATGAACACCGTGACTGTCTGTTTGGAACACTGAAATGTGAAATTGCCTCCACACTGAACAAGATTTGGTTCTTGGTGGTAGGAGGGTTGTGAATAAATTGAGCACTGGTGGTACAGAGGAGGAGCTGCTGCAACATTATTTTCAGTAATAATCCTTTAGTTACCAGGAATGATCATTTTTTCCAATTCATTGTTTAGTTTGAAAACAATTAACAACTAAAAATATCGTACATTTAAAGATAATATTTAAGTAAAATACTTGCATGTAGAATAAAGGTTTTTACTTACCAGATAAAAATACTACATCTTGAAGTTTGCATTCTGCTTTACTGTTTTACATTTTAGACAGAAATTAACATTTGAAATGGTCACAAAGAATGATAGAAAGAAAGTCACTCATATTCTGTTTGTTCCTCTTTACAGTTAAGACATTATCTGGTTTATTTTGACTCCTGTTTAGACATGAGAATAATGTGGTCCTACAGGCTCTGGAGACATGAACTATAATGCACTGTCCTCTAAGTGAGCTCAAATGATGCTAACTCCTTACCAACTGACCCTCCGAACAAACACCTGTAGCTGAGTTTGTATTTGTCAGGGGCCAACAGTATGACTGGGAGTTCTTAAAGTAATTTGCATGTAGAACATAATGTTTATTATAGGATAGGTCATAAAAATGTGCTCATTTGACACAGAGAAATGTAATATCAGAACTCAACAGCAGTTAAAACACTCCCTAGAAGCTAGACCAAAAAAAGATTTTTTGAGGAGAAATATTTTTCTTTGACATTGTTTATAATTGGTGAAGCACAGCAATGACAAGTAGGTGAATTTCAGGTCAGTGTTTCCTTTTTTAATTGTCTACAGACAATGAGCATCCTTGCTGTCTGCATGTGGGGTGGATCACTTCACCCTGTAGCCTACCTCAGCTAACAGCACTTTTTCTGTAACTGTTACCACAATCCAAGAGACCTTGGAGAAAAGCTGCTTTCTTACATAAAACACCTTCAAAGAAACTAAGCAAAGATGCTAAGTGTACATGGCACATGACAAGGGTGAGCACAAATGGATTCAGGCTTTCTTGGAAAATCAAGAGGATAGAGTGTGTTGACCAAAATATCTGTAAATGGATATAGGGCTAGAGGAGTCTGGTGGGGCCCTGTATTGCAAAAGAAGGGGAGGTGCCCATTCTGAAATGAAAAAAGTTAAGTGAAAAGTCTACTTATATGTGATTCAGGGACAGAGGGAATAACTGAAAACCCTCCCTCTCCACTGAGCTCTGGGCTCAGCCAGCTGAGTGTTGTGAGTCATGAAAGCCGAGATTTGGAGAGTCCTGTGTAAGAAAGCACAAGGCATGAATGCCATAAACACATTCAGTGGGGGGCAGCCAGGTAGACACTGAAGTCAGGGCATTCAGAGGGATGCAAGCAGAGAGATGTGGATTAGGAAAATGATCATAAGGTAAAGTCTTAAGCAGAGCTTGAATTCAAGCTCTGCCATTTATTAGCTATATCCTTTTGGCCAGTTTACTTAACCTCTCTGACCATTAACATCTTCATTTGCAAAATGGAGTAATGACATCTAGTGTTCCTAGGATTGTTGCAAATATAAAAGAATAATATATGCAAACCTCTTGCCATGTTGAAGGTATCTAGGAAATGTTACCTATCTAGCTGTGGCAGTAATAAAAATAAGCATGCAAAGCCACAGCCAGACCTACAGGAGGAGCCCAGAGCTATGACGGCAGACTTGGGAGAAGCTGGAAGCCAATAGAGAGGGGTCCCTGAATAACTCTTCTTGTCGAAAGCCTAGGACCAAAGTCAGGAGAATAGATTTCAGCTCTTTCCTTGCCACTGGCTGGCTGTGTGACAGATGGTTTGCTAGTTGTCTTTTCTGGGCCTTCTTTAATTTCTTCTATAGCAAGATTATTGTTATTGGGTCACTTTGAACCAGTTATTTTATCATCAGGAATATTTTGGTCCGGATAATATAAATGATAATTGTCCCCATGTTTAAGCTATGATGTTAAAAACATACTACCTCTTTTTTGTCTGTTTGCCTACTTCCATGCCCAATCCTTACCACATCTGACCCTATGCTGTCCTCACTCCCACTGCACCCCAGAGCCTTGCTGCATGCTTACCCTTCCACCCAGGTAAGGTGCAAAGATTTCATGGAACCGTGTTTCGGGCCCAGTAGTTAGTAACAGGGGAAAGAAAATGTACCAACGATTCATTCCCTAGATGGTTTTGTTGTTGAGGTGGGAGAATCGGACTTCCTCTGGGTAGATAGCCATCAGGGACAAAGAAAGCTCAGGGACATGTTTAGGATGCTCACTGCAAAAATTATCTAATAATAAAAAAATTCACACATAAAAATAATTGTTTTTAGAGTCCCAAAATGGTGGAGTTTTTATTTCCCTGGTTTTCTTTAAAAAGGCACATTTTTATTTTCTATCTGTCCATTTAGTCATTCATGTATTTAACAAATATTTATTTAGTTCCTCTTATGCCCTTGGTGCTGTTTTAGGTGTTGGCAATAGAACGAGAAATCAACAGTGGATACAACAATAAACAAAGAAATAACTACCTATGGCATATCACAGGTATTCCGAAAGCAATAAACAAACCAGGATAAATAGTTATTGATACGATGGTAAGGCTGCATATCTCCAAATTTCAGTGGCTCATAGCAGCAAACATTGTTTTCTTTTGCACAGTGGCTTGTGGTTGTCTGGAGTGAGTGACCTCAGGCTGCTTTCAGACTGAGTTCTGCTCCACTGTGCTTATCCTCCTTATATTAGCAGCCACCGGTGCTGCTAGTAAATATTCTCCTCTTGTAGAATGATAGGAACACAAGGGGGTGAAGGGAAAGTTATATAGCTTCTTAGTCTTCAATAAGAAATTGCAAAATTCTATCTGAGGCCTGCAGTCTGGTAGACAATTCATGCCACGTGGATAAGCCCAAGATAAATTGGGATATGACGGTTACAGTCAGTTCATAGTGGGTGGTACTGCAATGTCATATGGCAAAGGCATAAATGCGTTATTCTATTAAGGGAAGGAATAAAGAACTGAAGACAACAGTGCCATCTACCACCCAGGGAAATGATGATGAGGAATGTCAGGGTAAGGGGGGGTGGCATTTTGTATACAGTGGTCAGAGAAAGCCTTCCCCATAGATGACATATGACCAGAGACCTTGAGGAGGTGAGCTGGGTAAATACTTGGAAGGAGAGTATTACAACAGAGAAAAGAGCTAGTGCAGGGGTTTGCTTGAGAGGTCGATGGGGCTGAAGCAGTATCTGAGCTGGAAAGATGGAGGAGGTAAAGTCCAAGTTATATTAGGGGAGGAGCATGTGTGATAGGGGGCTGAAGCAGGTAATATAAGCCCTTATAAAGGTTTCAGTCTTTACTCTGAGTCAGATGAGAAGGTATTGAGGGACTTTGATTGGAAGAAAGATGTGAATTGATAAATGGTAACAATACAGCTGATGGCTGTATTGAGAGTGCACGCAAAAAGACCAAGGTGGAAGGAAGCAGTACACTTACAAGTTTATTGCCTTGATCCCTACATGGACTGAAGATAGCTTGGTCTACGGTGGTGAGAAATGATAAGGCTCTGGATATATTTTGGAGGTGGTGATGATAAGATTTCAAGGTATATCAGATGTAGGATAT
Organism: Pongo abelii; assembly: GCF_028885655.2. Taxonomy (NCBI): domain Eukaryota; kingdom Metazoa; phylum Chordata; class Mammalia; order Primates; family Hominidae; genus Pongo; species Pongo abelii. The sequence goes on along the minus strand of NC_071996.2, from coordinate 25,441,756 downwards.
GAGAGACAGAAAGAAGTCAAAGGTGATTCCCAAATGTTTGGTTTGAAACTGGAAAGGTGCATTGCCAAAACATAAGGTCAGGAATATTGTCAGCCACGATATTTAGAAAATCTGATTCTCATTGGTGGGGATAGGAATCTTTCTTCCCCTGCTCTGCAATGCTGAGAAGTCTTTATGAAAACAACGCAATTACCACAGTAAAATACTATTTAGGTTTTTATATGTTCCACTTAAACCAAACCACTGTATCATATAAGCTAGAATTATGTCCACATTAACTTTTGTTGTACTTTGATTTTAAAAGTCATGGGAAATAGATCCTAGAAATAAATAATTCATGGCAACTACATTATTAAGTTAATTCTAACCAATAGCATGTCATTAAAATACAAATGTGAAAATAGTTCAATTTTATTTTTTAATTAACTCTTCAGAAGTAATAGCTGACAATTGTCCTTGATCAGGTCAAATGCTGTACTTAAATGCCTGACAGTTTTTAAGTCTTTAATGGAAATCAATGGTCCAACTTCCTGAAATGTATTAATTACATTTATCTTTCTAGGCAGTTTTTAGTAAGGACCAGGACTTAAAAATAACTTCCAAACATTCTCTGGCTAAAGTCTATTTTTTTCTTAATAAATTCACAGTGGGCATTTACTACTCTGGTATCTTCCCCACAATATCCAAACTTTGTTCACCAATTCCTTTTCCTTTTCTCTCTACGTCCATATACCACTCTATCTTTCAAGCATCAGTATAAATCCCATTTCCTACATTCAATGACCCTGCCTCCAACTCACACTGATCTCATATACTTCAATGTGATATTTTATATGGAAGTCATTGTTTTTTACATAAGATTGCAAAATGATTTGAAAAAAAAAAAAAGTTGGTAAGCAACCATTCAACAAATACTGCATTTTTGTTTTTCATTTCTCATTTTGTATCCCCTTTTATACTGATTCTCTGCAGGAGTATGCAAGAGTGGAAACATGCAAGGTTTCAGAATCTTGTGCAACTTAATTAGGCTCTCCCTGGAATATTCTGAATCCCTGGACCATTGGAGCAGCTGATCCTGGAGTCTGGAGGAAAGATGGGACTGGGAGGCAGGGAGTGGGGATGAGGGAGCAGCCTGTGTCCCCTTCATTTGATGTGGTCCTGGCATGCTATATAAAAGGAGTGGGGATTGAGGCATCAGCTGTTTTGCTGGTGTCCATGGCATCATTTACTGGATGAAACTTGCAATATGCTGAGGTTTGGATAGGGAATGGCTGAGCCAAAACTGAATCTTCCTTGCTAATGGCTGTGCACAGAGAGGATAAATACAAATGAACGCACCCCAAGAGGCAGTCACTGTCATTGAACAAAGGGAAATTCGTTAATTATTGCTATAGTCCATGAAGGAGGGATCTGTCTGTCCTCTTTCCAATCCTCTCCTCACAACAGTGGTAGTAGGAGGAGGAGGTGAGGTGTGGAAAAGCAAACCCCACCTCCCCTCCATGCCAGGCTGCATGAGCTGCAAGGCTAGTCATATCTGGAAGTTTTAAATTGAAAATAAAATTAAAGTTAGTAAGTGAACAACAGTGAGCCAGCACTTTGGGAGGCTGAGGCGGGTGGATCGTGAGGTCAAGAGATCAAGACCATCCTGGCCAACTTGGTGAAACCCCATCTATACTAAAAAAACAAAAATTACCCTGGTGTTGTGGCGGGCACCTGTAATCCCAGCTACTCAGGAGGCTGAGGCAGGAGAATCGCTGGAACCCAGGAGGCGGAGGTTGCAGTGAGCTGAGATTGTGCCACTGCACTCCAGCCTGGCGACAGAGCCAGAATCCATCCCCCCACCCAAAAAATAAATAAATAAAAAAGAAGCAATAACTCTTCCAGTAATCAAAAAAGTCTTAATTTTATGAACTCAGGATGAGATTGTGTTAGGGGAACCCACTACCCAGTGAGCAATGATTTGACAAAAAGCAGATAGTGGTATCTGTCAGGACAAATAAAAACATCTCATGCTTATAGCCCAATAAGTTAAATTTTCTCATTAAATTGGTTATTTTCTGAAACTAGTTTCCTTCTTTAGAAAAAAAAAGCAATAATAACAATCTGTTATTGGTACTATGATCCAGTGGCTGGTAATCGTGAGCCGGACGTGCTGACTCTCTATACCTAGCAGCCTCAAGGGCACCTGTGAGCGGTAAAATGGGCTTTTATCCGTCTCACAACACTTGAACCGTGCATATGTTTAGTGAACAAATGTTTACTTCTCACACTTTGTTTTTATCTGTAGTATTCCTGTAAGCTGTGAACAGGAATTCCTGTAAGTGTGAACACTCCAAGACGCCATACACTTAGTTTGGCATTAAAGGAAAACTACTCTTATCTTTCCCCTTGCGGTCTTTGTTCTGCACTGTTTGTCTCAACACCGCATACTTCCCTCTTATACTGCCAATGCTCCCAACTTTCTCAATCATTATTCATCCTTAAATTTCAGGCCTTGGTGTTCCTTTCCGCTTGACACAGATTTCCCGCATAAAACCTTGGCTTTTCTTCAATCACCATACAGGTTTTCTGGTAGTCTTACACTGCTGTAGGTAAATATTATTCAGTTCTATCCAAAAAAGTACATCCACCAGTTCTGTTCAGGTTTGTTAGAAGTCAATTGGTTATGAGTGATTTTTCTGTACAGCCTGATGTACCAAATTCTCTCTTATGCATTGTTGAGAAATATTATAGTCTCAATACTCACACTGAAAAAGTTGCTTGCTACTTCTCATCTGTCTGTGATTACATTAAAAAGCTTTGCGTGTAGGTCTGAAACAGGGAAACATAAGGAGCCAACACTCATTTCTAATATTAATGGAATGGAGAATAAGGACATTCAGTTTAGTTGTAAGTAAATTAAAAGAAAATAATTTAAAAAGCTATTGTCTTCAGCATTTAAGGTTTTCTCAACACTTGCTCAGCAATGCTATTTATGTCTCAGATTCTGAAATGGCTACCCTCTTATCATTTTAATGTAAGTGACTTTTCTGTATTTCTTTCTCTCTTTTTAAGTAGTTATTCTTCAGGAATGGACATCAGTATGCAAAGAACAATTCACCACCTAATCAGTCATTTATGGCAGAAACTGAATCAAAATGATTAGACTTAGTGACTCTGAGTGTATACTTTGATTATTGCTTTTTCAATTTGACCGACTGAAGAGAACATTATTTTATGCCTGAATTTACTTTGCTCTACTTTTTTCGTTAAAATCTTATAAATTAAAAAAGGCATTTAATAGAAATAAAATGTAGTTCTATTGGCACGAGGGAGATTTTCCATATAAATCGAAGGAAAGAAATTGAATCAACACTTACAAACAACATTGTTTTGGTCATTTGGGATTACTTTTACCCACTGGGCTAGCAAGTAGATGACATTTTGCCTCATATTTGATGTTAGACTAATTCTTTTCTCATTGTGGAATGAGGCAGGTAAAATATGCCTAAGATGTTTTAAGAAGTCACAAAGTAGGTAAAAAATTGTGATCTTTGAAATTGGCCAAATCTGCATTTGAGTTCACATTTCATAACTCAATTGTTGAGTGTCTTTCTTGGCCATCTTGTTGGACCACTCTGAGTTTCACTCTTGCTGTTGAACTGAGGCTAATAAACCCTTCTCCTCAATAGACATTGTCTACAAGGTGAGCAGTCAAAGGCATTTATATGCTATGCAATGAGTGGAAGCCCACTTTCAAATATATGGTTCAAAACAAACTCACGATGTATATATTACATTTTGTCATCGCTCTTTTGAGCTGATTTGATGAGAGGCATTTTAATGTAGCCAAAATAAACAAGCCATTGAACATTAACCTTGATGGACGATGCAACTCAAACTAAAAGTTCCTTGAGAAGTAACTGATCTGCTCAAGGTCACACACTAATCAGGACAGAGGCAAGGCCTGACTCTTGGTCTCACGAGCTAATATTTCTTTATGTTGACCATGCAAGCTATATCCAAAAATAGTACAGAATTTTAGAGAATATTAAACTCTGTCATAGATGAATGTTTGATTAATTGAGCAGACTGTTTTTGTTTAATGGAAACAATTAACATTATCTTTCTAAAATAATATATTGAAACAGACTCACAATACTAAGTTATATGAGTAGAATGACATCTGTTATAGCCACATTCTATTTATTATCTTTAATATATTATTTTAATATACTTGACATTTTATTTACTCTTTAAGTAATAAATATCAAATAAGAGCAATAAATAAAGCTGATATATAAATTACTGTTCTTCTATATGAGTTAAGATGCAGTAGAATATACCCTCTCGAGATTACTAGACTGGGGTTTTATAAACATGAGTGAAATTTGCCCGCATAGTTAGGTTGTGGGAGGATAGTTTTGAAACTCAGGAAGAGTCACTCTGAAGAATTGAGACTGGAGTTCTGCCAAGAGATGTGCAAGTCAAATGGAATTCTGCAACTCCAGAGAGAGAAAGAGAGAGAGAGAGAGAGAGAGTAGAGGCTTGGAAGGAGGAAGAGACAAAGTTTTCAGTTTTCACTAGGCACAGTTGAAATTTCTACTCTGTGTTTTCTTGAAATTTAAGTGACTCTTTCCAATCGACTCTTATATGTGAGTCAGTCTGAATCAGTTTTGGTCTTTGCAAACAAAACATGTATTAAAACCATCTTTTGCTTGTCAGTTTAACATATTGCTGTTGTTTAAATGTAAGAATGGAGAGAAAAGGTGCCATGTAATTCAGGAGTCTCTTTATCTTTGTCACAGAGCTTTGAACTATTTTCCCAATAAATATTTGAATTGAATCTTCAGCACTGAGGGGAAGTGTCTTCTGAAATGATACAGCTTAAGTTTTTATGTAGCAGCCATTTATACGAAGCAAATTTTTGTAACATACAAAAGAGGGGATTTTGCTATTATATCAGTTGGCAAGAATCATTATCATGATTGGAAATAAATAGATACAGAGAGAAAAGAATGAGATTTTTAAAAAAAATTCAGCTTCAAGGAAATTGGATTTTCTGTTGAGTATGGAATCGAGACTTTGGAACCTAAAAGGCTTGAAAAAGATTGCTTTATTAAGAGAAGTAAAAATACATTTTTTTGTTTGAAAAATGCCTACTAGACAATAAAACATCTGGTTAAAAAGTGAAATCTTCAGTGACACATCTGGGTATTTGCTCCATAAGATGTCAAACATGAGGATAATTGAAAACATAGAGCGAAATTACTTAAATGTTAAGCTCCCATCCAGATGTTTGAGCTATGTTAGATGAAAAAAACTCTTTACAAGCCAGACATTAAAGCAATCAGGATTATCTAAATGCCACCATAAATAAAATAGCATTGCAAATATGTTTCACTGGAAAGAATGTATTAACTGATAATTACAGACTACACAAGAAATTTGCTTCTTAGTTAAAAGTTTTTTTAATTTTTTTATTTTATTTTATGTTTTTCCTTCTGATCAGTAGTAACTAATAAAACATGGAAACACAAAATAGACATCCGTAGAGGACAACTGGTCAGGCTTATTGACAAACAAGTGGATCTCATTTCCAAACTATTTTTTTACTATATATAGAAATATCAATGAGTTAGAGGTTTTGGCTCTTAATTAGAGGATATAAAACTTGATTTTTGGAAATGCATTGGAGAAATAGGACAAAATTTTGAATTTCAATTCTTTGGCAATATTTATAAGGAATAAAATCCAAAATAGATGAAATTGATATAATTTAGCTTCAAGAAGTACCAGATGACAACTGAAGTTGGCTCACAAATTATAATCTATGGGAGAATGGGAAGCAGTGAGAGTCAAACAGTCAAGGACAGCATCAGTCGTTTGGCTGACACTGCAGGTTTATACAGACACAGTGTTAAATCCAGGCAGATTCGTTAGTGCAGAGAAGAAAGCACTGTATCCCTTATGTGGTTCAGGCAGGAAGCAAGGGTTATAATCTAGGGAGTCAGAAAAGTTAAAGAGTGCCACCAAGTTATGCGAGTGGACAGAGTTGAATGCTGCCTCAAGGACAAAAAAAAAAAACTTCTCTGTTCTACTTTTTAAAATGGACTTTTAACATTTAGGCCACATTAAAATTTTTCCAATCAAGACAGATTCATCAGGATGTTGGTAACAAATTCTAACACACCTATTATAAGTGTCTACTCAAAATGAAGAGTAAATATCTTAAATTCCATTTATGTAGGAGGAAACTAGGGCTCAGAGAATTCCCATAGCACATCCAAGAGTAACACTCTGTCATGAAGAAGCAGAGTATGAATACAAATCCAGGCCTGGCTAACTCAAAAGATCGCACTTTTTCACTTATCATGCTGACTCTTAAAACATCAAAACCTGACCAGTTGCTTTGGTCTGAACTAAGGTAAAAATTGCTACAGATGAACTCTTTTCTAGATTATTGCTACACATGAACTCTTTCCTAGATTATCACTACACATGAACTGTTTTCTAGATTAATGCAGATGTGTAGATGACACAAAGTGACTTGAGCAACAAATCTGATTACTGAAAAGATTTAACATATTGTAGAGACTACTGTGTGCCTGAACAACAGAAGGTGTTGAATAACAAAAAAATTGTAGGTTTAAAACATTTAAGGCAATCAAGTTCTTTAAAACATGCATTTAACTCCATGATCCTCACTCAGTGTTTGGCACACAGAATCCTGTGAATATAAAATGAATGCCTGCCTGAGGAAACTAATTTTATATCTGTATCTACATCTACATCTATATCTATAGATACATGTATATATATTTTTATCAATATCAATATTTTTCTTGACGTCAAGGTCAGGATTGTGGCTGGTGTGCTGGGGTCCACAAATGTCATCTCATTCAGGAAAGTATTTCAAGCTTAGGTCAAATTGTCAGAAGCATTTGAACCAAAGCAACTCCGTCTTAAATAGGAGCTGGGTAAAATGAGCCTGAAACCTACTGGGCTGCATTCCCAGATGGTTAAGTCATTCTAAGTCACAGGATGAGACAGGAGGTCAGCACAAAATACAGGTCATAAAGACCTGGCTGATAAAACAGGTTGCATTAAAGGAGCCAACCAAAAACCACCAAAACCAAAATGGGGACGAGACTGGTCTCCGATCATCCTCACTGCTGACACTTTCACCAGCGCCATGACAGTTTACAAATGCAATGGCAGCGTCAGGAAGTTACCTTATTTGGTCTAAAATGGGGAAGCATGAATAATCCACCCCTTGTTTAGCATATCATCAAGAAATAGCCATAAAAATGGGCAATCAGCAGCCCTGAGGGCTGCTCTGTCTATGGAGTAGCCATTCTTTTATTCCTTTACTTCCTTAATAAACTTGCTTTCACTTTGTACTGCAGGCTTGCCCTGAATTCTTTCTTGCCGGAGATCCAAGAACCCTCTCTGGGTGTCTGGATCAGGACCACTTTCCTGTAACAAAATCAAGCATCTTTCCAGACAAAGCATGGTTTTACCCATTCTAGAATCTCCTTCTTAATTGATAAGGCCAAGACAAGTGTCCAGGTAGGCCTTAGCTGCCTGGAACTAGTACCTTTATGCAGGTGAATAGTAGAGAAACAGTTGGAATTATATCTGCTTGGTTAAAATCCAAGAAAGCATAAGCCAAGAGTCAGTTGGAACCTCCCAGCTCCTAAAAGCAATATTGGAATATTTTGTTCCAGTATTTATCTATTTCACTTTGCGCTGCAGACTCGCCCTGAAGTCTTCCTTGCCTGAGATCCAAGAACCCTCTCTAGGGGTCTGGATCAGGACCCCTTTCCTGTAACAAAATCAAGCATCTTTCCAGACAAAGCATGGTTTTACCCATTCTAGAATCTCCTTCTTAATTTATAAGGCTAAGGAAAGTGTACAGAAATAAACTTGTTTGATAGTTTTCAGCTGCAACAGAAGTGTGGGATGGGGCAGTGGAGTGAAGAGGGAATTGTGTTTTAGTGGTGAACTTTGGATCAGAATCTGGCTTCTGCCAATTTGTTTAATTTCTTAATTGATTTTTTTCTTTTTTTTTTTTTTGAGACGGAGTCTGGGTCTGTTGCCCAGGCTGGAGTGCAGTGGCGCGATCTTGGCTCACTGAAAACTCTGCCCCCCGGGTTCATGCCATTCTCCTGCCTCAGCCTCCCGAGTAGCTGGGACTATAGGTGCCCACCACCACGCCTGGCTAATTTTTTTGTATTTTTAGTACAGACAGGGTTTCACCGTGTTAGCCAGGATTGTCAGGATCTCCTGACCTCGTGATCCCCCCACCTTGGCCTCCCAAAGTGCTGGGATTACAGGCGTGAGCCACTGAGCCTGGCCAGTTGATTTATTTTATCCTTTTGTGAAGCCTGAATTTTGGGCTTGAAAACCCAGATGTCAAATATACCCTTTTCTTTAATATTTGCAGAAAGTCCTCATTCATAGACATTTGTATTTTGCCACTTTTATGAGAGATACAGTAAGAGGAGGGGGTGGAAGAGGGGGTACTCACATCCAAGGTAACCATCCCACTGGCCCACTTTTGGCCATCCATTGTGAGAACGTTTCCCATGCCATCTCATCCCTAGCTTCAAATCTGCTCCGGCTCCACTTTCTCCCTTTTCCCTTCACCACTCCTCTTTTTTCTTTATCTTCCTCTCATTTTCATATGCAGTACCACTTATTCATCTTTTGTTTGCTGCTGGCTGTTGTTTTGAAGGTTTTAAGTTCTATTGCAAGGTGCTTATGAAATAGTTTCTTAAATTAAAAAAAAACTTCTCAAGTAACTTTATGGTGCAACTATTATTTTATCTTATTTTATAAAAATGATATTTTTGGGGACTAGGCACAGTGGCTCACGCCTGTAATCCCAACACTTTGGGAGGCCAAGGCAGTTGGATCACTTGAGGCCAGGACTTCGAGACCAGCCTAGGCAACATGGCAAAACCCCGTCCCTACTAAACATACAAAAATTAGCCGGGCCTCGTGGCACACGCCTGTAATCCCAGCTACTCAGGAGGCTGAGGCAGGAGAATTACTTGAACCCATAAGGCAAATGTTGCAATGAGCTGAGATTGTGCCGGTGCATTCCAGCCTGGGCAACAGAGCAAGACTCTGTCTCAAAACAACAACAACAACAACAACAATAACAACAACAAAAGATCTTTTTGGTATTCATCCAGGTATTTTTAAACCATATTTAATACATCTAACTAGTGACTTTTAGATTTTATCTCATTAACTTAAGTGTTTTGATGTCTGAATATTTAACAACATCTGGACAAAATGGCTTCAGTAAAGGCAGGCGTATACAGTATTTTGTGTAATTCCATTATAATTCTATTTTTTCCAGGGCAAATTCTTCAATGTTCTCATCAAAAAAGTTATCTATGGAAAGGAACACGGCTTCCTTTGCATTCTCATTTGAAGTAGGAAGCGTGAAAGACCGCGCTAGACTCAGTAATTGGCTGTCATACACTATTTAGAATGCTGCTTTGAAGAAGACCCGCTTCCTCTTTACTCTTCCCTGTTTGCACCACAAAATATTCAAATGGAAAGATCAAAGTGGAATGTTCATTTTTATTGCCTCTATTTCATTTGCGATACTTATTCTAATCCTTCTTGGAGTGAGGGTCAAAGATTGGGGGATTTGAAACATAAAACAGAATTTGAAGGGGAATGGATTGAGTATGGTAGCTGACCAGGAGACTGACTTAAATTAGAAGAACCTGAACTGTAGTATTCAAAATACAGGTAAAACTTGTAATGTTGTCTTTATATACATGAAAGCAGGAATTTATCATCTGAGATAATAAAATGCAAGGTCTGAAAGGAAAAAAAAAACATGAGAGAAAGATAGCCTCATGAATTTGTTTACTGACTGCTCGGTGAAGTTATGGATTACATGCCTGCAGTCCAAAATGGAATTCTGCCTCTGAGAGCTTGCCTTTGCCTGACTTCTAAACACAACTGCCTCGAAGAAGATGGTGATGTGTCTGTAAGGAGACTGGTTCTACAGGAAGTGTTACTTCCCGTCACACTAATTCTCCTGGAGCTAACATTTCAAACACTTGCACTTATAGGTTATTTCTCTTTGTAGAGCAGAAATGAGGCTTCATTTTGGCTACCAGTACTTAAGAATACTTGGTGAAAAGTTTCTTTCTATCCCTCTCTCTCTGTCTCTCTTTCTCTTCCCCACCCTTGCCCATCTTCTCTCTTAATACATTATATTTTATTTTATTTTATTTTTTTCAGAACCTTACCTGGATTCTCCTTAAAAATGGTGAAACATAAATATATACTTAATTTTGTTTTTCTTTGTTGCATAAAACAGTTTTTTTTAATTAAAGAGAAATAGCTATAAGTGGTCTATCATCAACAAAAACACAACAAACAGCTCCTTTGTACACTGTCACGTTGCCTTCCATCTTACAGTCCTCAGTTTCTTACTCCTCACCCACAGTGGCCATAGATGAAGCTAAAATCTCTGGATTTCCCTGGTTTGTGACTCTCAACTGGCTCAGCTATCAGGGATTGGGCACTGGGATAAAGCCTCCCATTGTCTGCTTTCTTTGCTATTCTTCTCTGAGTTGGTCTCTCAACTGTCTCGTAGGAGTCAGCATGGGCACATTGGGTAGGTCTCAGGAAGGCATATCTCACAAGAAGTCTCAGAACACTTCTCTAATGAGGCATCAGGAAGAGTTATGAATAGTTATGAATGGAGCCAGAAACGACTGACTGGGCTGGAGAGGGGCGCCTGGCAATTGGCAGAGCAGTCAAAGGCTGTCAAAATGGACAGGCTGGAATCAGATTGCACTTGATATCTTAGGGCCAAATGTTTCATGAGTTGAGATATTGTGAATGAAAATAGGTGGAGAATATTTCTGAGCAATTGGTTGGTTTACGGGATTATTTCCAACTGTCTTTTTTATAAACCCTCTTTCCACCTGAAAAACTCTTAGTTAACCTTCAAGATTCTGCCTTGCCTGATACAAGAATTAACTTGGTTGCTTCATTCAGGTCCCTTCCAGGAAATGTCATATTGCATAAGTGCCCCAATTGATCCTTTTAATCATGACCTGGTCACCTAGGTGTCCATATCTTCCCTTGACCTCAGTCTTTGATTCATCCCTGTGTCTCCAGTGCAATCACAGCTCCTGATATGAGGATTCTTAATAAATAGCTGCTGCATGAATGAAAAACAAGACATAGAGAGGAAGCACTTATTAGATTCCAGACTCCCTGCTATGCATTGGGGATTCAACAACAAATGTCACAAACTTATTCCAAAAGATTATTTGTTTGTACAGTGAGGCCTGTTTGTTGCCTGGTATGGGTACTGTTGGCAGATATGGGGCTTCTGGGTGTTTAGGAAAGGTCAGGTATCTTCTTCCCGAGAGTTTTAGAAAGACTGTGTGGTCTATTTCTTAATAGGAAGCCTTAAGAGTGGAGTCCAGCGGCACATGGGAAAATATAACATTGAAACTATTGGAAAGCATGGCATCAATGTGGAAAAAAGGGGTCCTACATTGCAATTTAAGTTGTTGTAGATGAAAACAGTAAACTCTGAAGAGTGGGGCCAACATTGACCTGCTGCTCCGGCTACCTCTCAAGGTCAGGTAGCCCTGAGATTTATGCTAAGGGACAAGGCCAGTGCTTTCACATTTAGCAACTTCTCTCTCGGTGAGTCCTAGTTTAGCACAATATTGCCACACTCAAGGACTCGACCCCACAATTTCAAATGGCAACCGAGTGGAAGTGGATATGGAATTTTGCTTCTGTATGTCCATCAAAGGGCATATATGAAGATGTTACCAATGTTAAGCTATTCTGAATATCCCCAGTATCTCTTCAAGTGCAAAGCTTACAGCACTATAAAATAAGGGGAAGATATACCCGAAAAAACATGAAGATTTGGTAATTTAAAAAAAAGTTTTAAAAACAAAAATTGCTGACTTAAAGTCCTATATGAATTTAGGCAAAATACACAAACTAGCTGATCTCCAGATTCCCCATGTAGATGACAGGCAAAGAATGTATACAATTACTGATAAGATTAAATGAGATAATGTGTATATTTCTTGCACATTGTATAAAACTTCAATAAACATTTGCCCACCTAAATTTCCATTTTCTTTCATTATATACCTCTGTATAAGGCCCAGTAAGAATGCCTTTCCAGATACACAGCATGGCAATAACTAGGAAATTTGGAATATTGGTAAAAATTACTTGTATTTTTCTTTTTTTCTCTTTATGGGGTTCCATCAAATTTTGCTGGACCATATCACTTAGGGTATTTTTAGATGAGACCTTAAAAAAGTCATATATGGGCCGGGTGTGGTAGTTCATGCCTGTAATTCCAGCACTTTGGGAGGCCGAGGTGGGTGGATCACCTGAGGTCAGGAGTTCGAGACCAGCCTGGCCAACATGGTGAAACACCGTCTCTACTAAAAATGCAAAAATTAGCCAGGTGTGGTGGCAGGTGCCTGTAATCCCCACTACTTGGGAGGCTGAGGCAGGAGAATTGCTTGAACCCGGGAGGTGGAGGTTGCAGTGAGCTGAGATCACACCGTTGCACACCAGCCTGGGTGACAAGAGTGAAACTCCATCACACACACACAAAAAAAGTCATATATGTTAAGCCAAATATGACTGATAAAACTGAAGAGGTTGAACATGTAAGTAGTAGTTGTGCTCAGACATTAGAGTGCCTGTGAAGAACCTGCAAAGCTTGCTATCGTTTTATACATTTGTTATGATCTTAAGAATTGTATTTCCTCCAGATTCACACGTTGAAACCTAACCCCCAAGGTCACGGTATTACCAGGTGAGGCTTTTGGCTGATTAGGTCAAGAGGGCTCTGCCCTTAAAAATGAAATTAGTGCCCCTGTGAAAAAGGCCTGAGGGAGCTTGTTAACCCCTTTTACCATGTGAAAATGCAGCAAAAAGGTGTTATCTATAAGGAATGGGCCCTTGATGGATGTTGAATCTGCTGGCATTTTGATCTTGGACTTTCCAGCCTTCAGGACTGTGAACCATGAATTCTGTTGCTTATAAATTACCCTGCGGTTTATACTTTGTTACAGCTGCCTGAATAGATGAAGGCACCATTTGAGTCTTTGGATTTTACTTTCCCAGAATTCAGTGAGTTCCAGTATCGTTCTTTGAGAAATCCAAGAATTGTTTTTAACCTTAAGATTAACAGGTAGGAAAGTGACACACACCTGAAGCCTGTTACTCTAGTGGTAGAATCTCATGGTTTGCAAACGTGCTGCTGAAAATATTTCCTGCATGTGAAAGGTACTCTGAAGCCCCTCAGAAGACACCACACCACACAGACTGCTACTAGATAACGTAGACTCCAGGAATGGCATTTGCTAATGTGTGTATAAAATGGCATTTTAGAATTGCCTAAATATCCTTATTAACACTTTCTAAAGAATTGCTGTTAACTCTTTTAAAATCAATTAGATGGCCGAAAGAAGAGGGAGGGGATAGGTTTAAGTGAGGTACTACATCACATAGTGTTGGATAAATTTTCTAAAAAGATCAATGTAAGTCTTTTTGAACACATAATTTTTGTGACCATATTGTCTCTGAATAAAAGGACAATTGGGTTGTCTTCAATCTGGAGAGTTCTAGTTGTTTTCATTTTTTTTTGCCTTTATTCTCCACAGTTTCTTCATGATGATGCATTTGTTTATAGTCTGCAGACCACATCTGATACATTTTTAATCTTTAGTGAGCCATGACAAACTCAGAAATGATTAGAAATTCCAAAAGAACATGTTTTTTAACTTCACTGAGTACTTTTTTTTTTCATTTTACTCTTTGTTTTCTCTGGAAAACAAACAAAATTTCTGCTTCCTCTTAGCCATATCTCTCTAAAGTGTTCTGTTCTGTGTCATTAGCCAACAGGCAGCTGGGTAAGTGCTGGCCCACATCCAAAATGATGATTGCTTTTCATAAGCACTGTCTTTGCTGTTGGCTTTCTGACTAATGGCTTCTGCTTTTAATGGATAAAATTTAGTATGATTAACTCTCAGGTGATTAATAGATGGTGTTTCTGAGAACTAAATAATGAAGAAGCAATTAAACAAATCTGATATGTTGTCTTTACCACAAATCAAATAACACTTTTTCTTCCTATTCCTTGGGCAGTGGTTTGGAGGTCATAAAGCTGTTCTGACTCACAAATGGGAGACTTTGGCAATTGTTTTAGGATAAATAAAGACAGGAAACATAGTACACCCTCTTCACCATCATAGTCACCTGGGTTTGAGATTTTGTGGTGTGTGATTCGAAAAATAGGTGTCATTTAATCCGTGAGCCCCAATTTCTTCATCTCCAAAACAGTGATTATAATAGATAACTTGTATGTTTAAATGAAGATTAATGAAGATTAAACAACACAATGTACACCAAGCATCCCACAAAAATGCCAAATACATAGTATTCAGTTAATATATGTTAGTTTCAAATACCTTCCTTTCTTCCAGCCTTAACACTCATTTTTCTGGAAGCAAAGAATATTAGGAGATAGGATGAGGATTGTCAGAAACTTTCTTTTCTTCTCTGACCTTCAGTAATTCAGAAAAGAAAAAGATTCATCCCTCTACTAACATCAAAATAATTGCCATTTGCAGCCATGATAATCATTTTAAGTTATTAATATTAAAAAAGGCATATCATGGATTATCGTATTTCTAGCCTCCAGTATCAATTTCTATACTCCCTGTTACTTGGCCTTGGCTGCATAGAATTTTACCATCTCACTAAAAATAATAAACAGCAAACATCAAAACAAGCAAAAACAAGTAAGCAAACAAGATATTATAGGTAATTAGTATATTTTATACTTTAAACATTTGAAGATGGTGAGTTTTTTTTTTTTTTTTTTGAGACCGAGTCTTGCTCTGTCGCCCAGGCTGGAGTGCAGCAGCTGGATCTTGGCTCACTGCAAGCTCCGCCTCCCGGGTTCACGCCATTCTCCTGCCTCAGCCTCCCCAGTAGCTGGAACTACAGGCGCCTGCCACCACGCCTGGCTAATTTTTTGTATTTTTTAGTAGAGACGGGGTTTCACCGTGTTAGCCAGGATGGTCTTGATTTCCTGATCTCATGATCCGCCTGCCTTGGCCTCGAGATTTATTTTTTAATGGTAGAAATAGGTGGCTAAGTTGTCTTGGAACAAGTAACACCTTTTGCTTGGTTATGCCTCATGAACAAACAATCCCACAATCTCAGTGGCTTACAGCAACAAAGGCTAACTTCTTGCTCACATCATACCGTAGCTGAAATCATTTCCCAATTTTATCTTTTACCGGTTAGAGATGAGAAATAACTATACTTATTGAACTTGCTAATAAATTTGTTAGTTTTTATCTGCAGCTCTCCTTGTGTTCTCAACCCTGTGTTGAAGTATAATTTACGTATCATAAAATAAATAGTTAAGTATTCCTATTAATCAGTTTTTGTAATAGCATACATTCATGTTACTACCACCTAAAACAATAGAGTTTTTTCCATCACCCCCAAACATATTCTTTGTTTCTTTCCATTCAATCTCTGCTGAGGCAACTTCTACTTTCTGTTAGTTTTACCTACTTTAGAAGTTGATTTAAATAGAATTCTACAATATGTGCTTGTATATATCTGACTCTGTCTAGTCAAAATAATCTGTTTTTTACATTCATGATTTGTATGTATCAGTAGATGACATCTTTTTGCTAAGTAGTTTTCCACTAAATGAATGTATAGAACATCATATTTTATTTTCTTATTCTTTTTGGATGACCATTAGAATTGTTTACAGGTTTGGACTACTATGAATAAGTCTTCTGTTAATCTTGTAGAAGTCTTTTTTACACATGTTTTTATTCCTTGAGAAATTACCTAGGAGTAGAAGTGGTGAATTATAGAGTAGGTGTATATTTGACTCTGTAAACAACTGCCAAACTGTTTTCCAATATGGTTGTATCATTTTACATTGTTACCAGCAATATAATAGAGTTCTGGTTAGTCCACTTTTCATCATCTTTAAGTTGCCTTTCATTATCTCAACAGTGTCTTTTAAGGTGCATAGGCTTTTAATTTTGACAAATTTAAATTTACCAGTGTTTTTTTTTTTTTTTTTTAATAAATTGGGCTTTTGGTGTTAGTTCTTAGAAATCTTTTCCTAACTCCTGCTTTCTTCCAGCAGATTTTTAGTTTTTATTATTTCAGTTGGACCTATGATATAATTTGAGTTCATTTTTGTATATGGTACAGGAAATGAATCAGGGTTTTACTTGTGTTTTCATTTTCTGGGGTTTTTTGTTTGTTTTTGCTTTTGCTTTTGTTTGCTTTTGCAAGTGGATATGTAATTGTTCTAGCACCATTTGTCAAAAGATCATTCTGTCTTCACTGAATAGCCTTTACATCTTTGCTGAAAATCAGTTATCCTATATGTGTGAGTTTATTTCTGCAGTCTCTATTCTGTTTCATTAATCTGTCCATACATATAACAAAACACACTGTCTTTATTACTATAAGGCTTGAAATCAGATAGTTTTCAAACTTGGTTCTTTTTTCTTTTTTCAAAGTTGTTTTGGCTAGTCTGGTTTCTTTGCCTGTCCAAATAAATATTACAATTAACTTGTCAATATCAACAGTGCTATCTTATGTTGTTTTTATTAAGATAGTATTGAAAAGAATTAACATCTTAACAATATTGCATCCTCCAATCCATAAAAATGGCATAGCTCTTCACTTACTTTACTCTCTTTACTTTTCTTCCAGCAATGTTTTGCACAGTTCTTTCAAATTTTTAAGTCACATCTATCCCATACAAATAAAATTTATTTGTATAACTTTTTAATTTGTTCTATATGTCTTGAAACTTTGATGAATATATTTATTAATTCCAGTGACTTTTATTGTAGATTTTGCTAGGCATACTACAAAGATGATTAGTGCCATTAGTGATTAAAGAAAATTTTAGTTCTTCCTTTCTGATTGTGGTATCTTTTACTCGTACCTTAATGTACTGACAGGGACCTTCAGTAAAGTGTTGAGTAGAAATAGTGAGAGCAGAAATCCATGATATGTTCTTGATCTTATTAAAAAATTCAATCTTTTACCATAAAGCTTGATATTAACTGTGGAGTTTTCCCTAGATGTCTTTTTTCAGGTTGAAAATGCTCCCTTCTATTTCACATTTGTTAAAAGTTTATATCAGGAATGAATACTAGAATTGTCAAATGTTTTCTCTCTAACTGTTAAGTGGCTTTTTTCTTTTGTGGTTTAGTAAGATGGTGAATTTTCTTTCTTGTTTTCAAGTGTTAAAGAATTAATGTTTGCAGTCCCAAGAAAAACCCATTTGGTTATCATGTACTATTATTTTTATATATTGTTGAATAAATAGCACTTTCTAAAATTTTTTTCAGAGTGTTGACATTTTATTCATAAGGTATATTAGTCTATAGTTCTCTTTTCTTGAAATATCTATTTCTGGTTTTGGTTTCCAGATGATGCTGGCTCATAGAATGATTTGGCAGATAATACACACTTTTCAATTTTCTGAAGGTTTTTTGTAGATTTGATTTTATTTCTTCATTGAATGCTGGTGGTGGCATTTATTAGTGGTCATCTGGGCCTGGAATGTTCTTTGTACAAGCACAATTTCTTTAGTAAATATAAGATTATTCTAATTATTTGTTTATTTTTGAGTGTACTTTGGTGGTTTTTGTCTTTCAGGAAAGTTGTTCATTTCATCTAAGTTGCCAAAGGTATTGGCAAAAGGTGTTCATTCTACTTTCTCATTATTCTTTTAGTATTTTTAAAATCTGTGGTAATGTCACTACATCATTCTCTTCCTTCTGATTTTGATAAGTTCTGTCTTCTCTCTTCCTTTCCTAATCAATCTGACCAAAACTTTAACAGTTTTAAAATAAGCTTAATGATATTCTTAAATAACTAGCTATCATTTGGTTTCAACAATTTGTATAAATTTAATAAATTTGTATAAATAAAATTGTATACAAATTTAACAATTTGTATAAATTGCATATAACAAGTGCAATTTTGTTATATGCGTACATTGCATCCTAATGAAGTATTGGCTTTCAGTGTATTCATCACCTGAATTATGTACATTGTACTCATTAAGAAGTTTCTTAACACCTTCCCCACTTTCACCCCACCCCTACTTCCAAATCTCCAATGTCTATCATTCCACACTCTGTTGTTTTTCTGTTTTGTATTTCATTGCTTTTTGTTTTGATATTTGCTATTTTTAAAACTTACTTTGGGTTTAATTTGCTCTTCTTTTTCTGGTTTCTTGTGGTTTACACTGAGGACATTGTTCTGAGATCATTCTTCCTTTCTAATACTGAGACTCAGTGCTCTGAATTTTTCTCTGAGCACTGTTTAGCAGCATCCCATAACTTTCGACATTTCATTTTTATTCAGTTCAAAATACTTTCAGTTTTCCATGTTGATATTTTAAAGGTTTGTTACTTAATTTGAAGCTATTTGGAGATTTTCCAGTGACTTTTCCATTTTTCATTCCAATTTAGTTATATTATTTTCAGACAAAAAATTTTTCACAATTTGAATCTTTAAATTTATTGAGAATTGTTTTATGGAAAAGCATACGGCCTAACTTGAAAAATGTTCCATGTACACATGAAAATAATGTGTATTCTGCTGTTGTTGGGTAGAGTGTTCCACCTATTTTAATTTTGTCAAGTTGGTTGATGGTTTTCATATCTTTAATAGCCTTTTTAATTCTGGCTACTTATTTTATCAGTTACTAAAAGAGGTGTATTAAAATTTCCTACAATAATTATCTGTTTCTCCATACAATTCTATTAGGTTTTGCCTCATATATTTTGTTATTAGGTACATAAATGTTGTAAACTAGCATGGTGTCTTAATGTATTCAGTCTTTCATCTTTATAAAATGACTTTTACTTCTTTGCTCTAAAATCTCCTTTTTCTGATGTTAATATTGCCACTCTAGTTCTTTTCTTTTGGCCTAGTGTTATCATTACATATCTATATTTTTAAACTATTCTTTACCTCTTGTATTTATATGTGTATTTGTAATTAAAGTGGATTTTTTTTTTTTTTGGTAGGGAGCTGTATTTATTTCCCAGGGCTGTCAGAACAAATATCCATAAATTGGGTGGATTAGAACAACAAAAATTTATTATCTTTAGAGAAGAACGTTTTCTTGCCACTCCCTGGCTGCTGGCCATTGCTGGCAGTCCCTGTCATTCCCTGACTAGTAGCTGCATCATTCTAATTTCTGCCTCTGTCTTCATATGGCTGTCATTTCACTGTGTGCCTGTCTCTGGGTCTTCATGTGGCCTTTTTATAAGGACACTGGTCATTGGATGTAGGGCCTACCCCAATCCAGTGTAACTTCATCTTAAATAATCACATCTGCAAAGACCCTGTTTCCAAATAAGGCCACATTCACATGCCCTGGAGTTAAAGACATCAACATATCTTTTGGTGAGGGCAGAAGGGGCAATTCAACCCATAATAGTCTTCCTCTAGCCCCTCAAAATTTATATCCTTCCCATGTGCAAAACACATCCACCCCCATCCCAACCTACACAAAATCTTAGCCCTTTTCAGTATCAACGCTAAGTTTAAAACCTCATATAATGCCATCAGTTTTTAAAAGCCCCACTTCTCATTTTCTAAATCATCTAAATAAAGTCTGGATGACAGTCTGGGTATGGCCTACTCTGTGGTAAAATTCTTCATGTGTGGAGCTGTAAAATTAGAGAATTAATTATACACTTTCAAAATGCAAGGGTGGGACAGCTGTAGGATTGACACTTCCATTTTAGGGGAGAGAAATTGGAAGGAATAAAAGGGTCACAGACCCCAAGGTATTTGGAAAGAAAGCAGAATAAATTCCATTAGGTTTCAAGGCCTGCAAATAACCCACTGTGGCTTATCACTCTGCCCTCTGGGTCTACAGAAGCCTAATTCAGCTTCAGAGTCTGCAACCCTAGAGGCCCCATCAGCCTCTTTGGTCTCAAGGCAAACTTGGAGTTATTCTTCCCTTTTCTTGAAGGATCACACATGTTCACACCTCATTAGCTCTATTTGCCTTTTTGCTGCCTGTAGACCTCAGAAGTCTGACAGACTCTCCTTTATTTCTTCTCATCTCTGTTCCATCAGTCAAAGCTGGCGATGTCTTTTGTGCTATCACATTAAGTAGTGAATTCAACAGTGAAGCCATCTGGTCCTGGACTTTCCTTAGTTGGGAGATTTTATATTACTAATTCAATGTTTTTGGTTGTTATAAGTTTGTTGAGAGTTTCTATTTGAGTCAGTTTAGTTATTTATGTGTTTCTAGGAATTTTTCTATTTCATCTGGTTGTCTCATTTGTTGACATATAATTTTTCATAGTATTTTATTGTAATCCTTTTTCTTCCAGTAAGGTAGGAAGTAATGTTTCCACTTTCATTTCTGATTTTAGTTATTTGTGTCTCCTCTCTTTTTATCTTTTTTGTAAGTCCAGCTAGAGATTTGTCAATGTTCTTGTTCCTTTCAAAGAACCAACTTTTGATCTCATTGATTAAAAAAAAATTACAAACAACAAAACAAATAAAAACAAAATAAAATGAAAACCAGAATGAGAGTGAGAGTGAGGGCAAGGCGGGTGCGGGTACAGGGAAAATAACCACTTCTCCTGGTCTTTGCAGATTGGTTCTGTGTCAGCACCCTCCTCAACACTTAGCCAGGTTTACACTGGCTGGACAACAGCCCACGATGAAAACTCGAGGTCTTCTGAGGCCTTTCCTGAGCATGTGTCTTTTGGGTACACATGTAGCTTTCTGAATTTCTCAGCATACTTGTTTCCTTTTGGATGTCTTAATTTTTCTAAAGAAATGCTCCCTAGCTTTTAGTTTTGACTTTAGGCAGTCTATTGTATGCTTTGACTGTCAGCTTTTGACATAAGCATCTGAGTGTCCTTACTTTGGCTTGCAATGTTCCTGGCAATACTAGCTGCCTTTCCAGCCTGAGTTTCCAGTTTGGCAAAACAGAGACAAGGAACTTGTGTCACTCCTACAGGTAGCCCTACACAGGGCAGAACTGATAAACACAATCTTTTCTAATAAGATCTTATTCTTTTCACTCCAGACCAATGGGAAAGGGTCCCACACTGGGAATGCAAGCTATAGACACTTCAAGACCAAGACTGTTCAAAGAGGGTAGGGTGGCAGGTCGGGAGGAAGGGAGAGTACAAATGTTTCCTAGCATTTTAAGGCACCATTTTCTTGATTCTGTATTTTTTGACTACTATAATATTTTACTGTATTCCTGAATTCTGACAAAGTTGGTTCTGACAATTTCTGCTTGTTTCCAATGTTTCTGTTTGGAGACGAAAAGTTGGAGCTTCCTCATCCATCAATTCGCACATGTCTAGGTCAGAAAATTCCTGATTACTGTCTCTTCAAGTATTTCTTCTGCCTCATCCTGTCCCTGCAACCCTCTGAAACTCTCATTACATTTCTGTTGGACATTTCATGTTTTATCTCAGATATCTGATGTTCTGTTTATTTCATTCTTTTTTGTCTTTGTATTTCATTTTCAACAGTTTCTATAGATGTGTTCTCAAGTTCATTGAACTTTCTTCTGCTTTGTACAGTCTGTTGTTAAGAGCAGCTAATAAATTCTTCATTTATATTTTTCACTTCTAATATTTTCATCGTCCTTTTTGTTTCTCTCTCTCTGCTGAAGTTTGCAATTTCTTCACCCATGTTGTCTACACATCCACTAGATCCTTCAGCATTTTCATTACAGTATTTCATTGTCCTGATTTTTAAAACGATGTGTTCCCTCTACAATTATTCTTTGTATTTAATGACTGAAGTTGGTTCTCCTGATTTTGACCTCTGGTGTTTTAAGGACTTTGGTTTTAATTTGTTGTCCAGCTCTTGCCCTCAGTTTGCTCTCCAGGGCTGACAGGTGTTCCCAAGCTCTGGCCTGAGACTCATGCTTAGTCAGTGAGATTCTTTTTATACAGCATGTAATGGAGCACAGCAAACCCTCTCTGATATATATCACCATCCCTCTCTCCAACACCCTTTTGAGACTGGCATAGGCCCCTTCATGTAGTAGGACACTTAATTATGATGTCACTACGTTGAAACATAGTGAATAATAGTATAAGCCTTAGAATAGATGCACCTGCACTTAAATCCCATCTTCATCCTTTATGAGCTCTATGATTTGGGGAAAACTCACTTCACTTTTTCAAGCCTTGGTTCTTTAACTTGTAGGTTAGAGAGAAAATAATCCACCTGGTAGAATCATTGTCAAGATTAAATAAAGAACAGGAGAACACAGTGCCTGACATTCATTAAGCAGTCATTAAACTGTAATTGTTATTATTTGCTTTATGACTCTAACCTCACTGAGCTTTAATTTCTTTACCTGAAAAATGATAGTTATGTTATATAATAGCAACACAGTGTCATGTGCCTTTCCCTATAAAATAACATGATAATTTTAATGACTAAAATTCAGAACACAATTTACAAATTAAAAAGTTCTTACACAGATCACATTTCCCCAGAAACTCAAAAGGTAGGTGTTGTGTTCCCTTCCTGTAGATGAGGAAGCTGATTCTAGAAGACTGCTACCAGGGTGGGTCATAAGCCAGTGTCTGTGTCTCTTTAATCCTGGTTCTGTGCTTTTTACATTGCATGAGTCTAAACTCTACAGGGGCCAGCCTAGAGGAACTCAACCGTTCCTATTCTTTAGGCCAATATACACAAACGGTCTCATGATTTCCTTTCACTTCCCTTAATGCATTCTAAACATTGCTGATTTGCTGTTTTATGGGCTCCTCGGCTGTGTTTCTGAGTATTTTTCCATGCTGCATTTCGTTTCATCATCTCCTGTCTCTATTTCCAAATGTAGCTATTTGTTCAGCCTGGTTTTGCTCTGTGAGGTGTTATTTACAATACTTACTAATTTAATCTTTGTTCAGGGAAATCCAAGGAGCAATTGCATACTTCTGTGAATCACTGATAATTCAAGCCTGGAAAAATTCACCTAGCACTAGGATCCTGCTCTTTTTTTGTTCAGTGCCATATGTATATATAGTGCCATACGCATACATATGTACAGCCTTATTCCATTCTATATTGTAATTGATGTTATTTTGATTGTTTTGTAGCCCTTTGAAGCAGATCCCATTGTCTACAAAATGAAAATGGGTAAATATTATTCACAAAATGGTGATTGATTGCAAGCACGGTTTACCATACATCTAATATGAACAGTAATGTATTCCCTAATCACAAATTCTGGATACAAACTCAGAAGCCAACAATGTGTGACGCTTAAAACTTGAGAAAGCCAAAACTAAAAGGGAATTCACCCAGCCATTTTCCTGTTCCCAGCAGATGAAACATACACAGCAACCTGCAGTAAGTCACATATGATGCATGGCACATGTGGGTAGTCAGAGCCTACCACCATTCTACCTGTCCCCAGACCTTTCTGGAAAGCATCCTTGTTTTAACTCTTGATTTCATTCTAGCATTATTTATCTGACTGTTTCTTCATCTACATGGAGTTGGAGGCTTTGTTAAAAAAATCCACTTAAAATACTAATTTTAACTACTTTACCGGTGTGTAATGCATTTCTAGGATGCATTACTTAATGCAGTACATCAATTAGATTATAGAATTTAACACCGGATTCAAATATATATTTATTTGGTTAGAAATAGCATGCAATTATAGAAAGAGCTCAGCCTGAAGAAGGAGTTTTAATTTCCCATTTCCGTGGTTGGCTACTACTAATAATATTATAGTTGCTATCATTTTAGAGTTTGACTAAATATCAGGCACTCTGTTATATTAATACTTACTTTTTTTTTTTTTTTTTTTTGAGACAAGACTTTGCTCCGTTGCTCAAGTTAGTGTGCAGTGGCGTGATCTTGACTCACTGCAACCTTCACCTCCTGGGCTCAAGAGGTCCTCCTGCCTCAGCCTCCTGAGTGGCTGGAACTACAGGCATGTGCCATCACGCCTGGCTGATTTTTGTATTTTTGATAGAGATGGGGTTTCGCTATGTCACCCAGGCTGGTGTTGAACTCCTAGACTCAAGGGATCCTCCCTCCTCAGCCTCCCAAAGTACTGGGATTACAAGCTTGAGCCACTGCTCCCGGCCAATACCTGCTTTTCTTTAATGGATGCTGGTGAGGTTAAAATGAAATTATTTCTGTACAAGGCAACTGAATGGCTCTTGAGTAATCATAAAGAACATTGTCATGGTTTAGATGTTTGTCTCCCCAAGCCTCATGTTGAAATGTGATCCCCAGTGTTGGAGGTGGGATCTACTGGGAAGCATTAAGTTCACAGTGGTGGGTCCTTTATGAAGGGCTTGGTGTCATCCTCACAATAATGAGTGAGTTCTCACTCTATTAGTTCCCATGAGAGCTGATTGTTGAAAAGATCCTGGCATCTCCTGGTCACACACAGGTTCCCCTTCACCTTCCAACATGAGTGGAAGCCTGAGGCTTTCACCTGACACCCAGTCTTCCAGCTAGCAGAACTGTGAGCCAAATAAACATTTTCCATAAATTACCCAACCTCAGGTATTCATTTATGGCAAAACAAAGAGATGAAAACAGACATTCAATGTTATATATATTTTTTAAATTTTTGTTTAAGATTTTTTTTTACCAGTAACTGACAAGCTAATTTAGTATACACTGTTCACTTAATATATTTTTCAGTCTTCATAACTTAGATCTTGTTATATTTTCGGCCTCAAATATTCTTACTCTTTTCCATCAAGATGTCTGTAAATCTATTTAATCCTTCAAAGTATAATCCAAATCCTTCTGTCCTTGAAGATTTTCAGATTTTTCCAAACAAGGTAATTTCTTTTTCCTCTGAATATTCATAGCTTTTAAATCTCTGTCATAGCAATTGTTTTCTAGTTTAAATTGCCACTGGCTGTGTGCCTCTCTTATTTGCTCTTGTGAACTATGAGCCCCTCAAAGCCAGAACTTATGTTATATAAATATTTTTTCTCTCTCTCTGAATTTAAAAAACAGTACCATATGGCTGTCAGTAAATAGTTGATAGGCATTGCTGAATGATTTCCAATTTTATCTAATATCAGCAGGGGTTGCAGGACTGCAAAATATTTTTTCACTACTGGTTTTGAGAAAAGATACAATGGATGAAGTGTTCAATGGCACTTCCTCAAAAACTTGTTGAAGTTTCATCATTTGGCAGTTGGCTAAGAATCATAGAGGGCATTTATCTTTGAAATCAGTGTTCTCTTTGTCTTGAAAAGAGTAGGCCTGGCATGCTGGCTCATGCCTCTAATCCCTGCACTTTGGGAGGCCAAGGGGGGCGAATCACGAGGTCAGGAGATTGAGACCATCCTGGCCAACATGGTAAAACCCTGTCTCTACTAAAAATACAAAAATTAGCTGGGCATGGAGGCACACACCTGTAGTCCCAGCTACTTGGGAGGCTGAGGCAGGAGAATCGCTTGAACTAGGAGACGGAGCTTGCAGTGAGCCGAGATCGCGCCCCTGCACTCCAGCCTGCCATCTCAAAAAAAAAAAAAAAAGGGTCACATTAGGGATTTTTTTTTTTTTTTTTTGTAAGGCTTATGTATAAGAAACCAGCTTGGAACTGAGAGGGAAGTGTTTTATTAGTCATGCAAATTGAGTTTATTAGCAAGATGGTGCCCCTGTAGAGTCAGGTAAATTTAGTGTGTGTTTGTTTATGTGTGTTTGGTATGGCTTTTGTGTTTTTCTCTACATTTGGATTTATAGTGCAGCCTCTAAAAAGTATTGCTTCTTTTGGGAAATGTGTTTCTGAAACTGCCTTTGAAGAATTACAAGTAATGAGATAAATCTAATATGAATGACTCCATCTTGCTTCTAACCTCACAGACTATTTTTATTTTCTTAATCTAGCATGGAGGCCAAGATAACTATGAGAGAAATTTAGTTTTAGTTAAACTTTGAGGCTAGGGAAATTGCCTCTCCTCCTTGCTGGAAGATTGAAGCCAGATTCATAGGACAATTTTAGAATTATGGTACAGGTTTTACTTTTCTAAAGAATAGGCATTGTTAAACCATAACCTGCCATGGCTTAGCTTGTTTTCCTGTAAGTTGTTTGCTGCCCCAAAGTCACGTAACTGGGCTTGGGTGGGTGGGGGGTGTCACTTCCCACCTACCTCATCACCATAGACAACATCACCACTGAGATATTTTTCAGATTTAGCATTTGAGCAGACCAAGAGCTGCCACCAGGTTCTGAGACTCCCTTCCAAAAACTGACTCAGCTGCATGAAGGCTGTTTTAGACACCTCCATGATTTCATCAGTTGTTTCAGTTTCCCAGCCCCCTGCCTGCCAAAGTACCCTAAAAACCCACATGTTCAAATTCTCATGGAAAGGTGGGTTTAAGAAGTTTCTCCCTGTTCTCTTCACTTGGCTGGCATTGTGATATTAATCTCATTTCTTTGCTGTAATACCTGTTCTTCTCAGTACATTTGACTTTCTGGGCAGCAGGCTAGATGAACCTGTTGCACTATTACCACTCCTCTATCCAAAATCCACCAGGGCAGTTATGGGTCAGAGCTTTAGAAGATGACAGAAGGCAAAGGTCATCTTTGCTTTAGATCCCAGAGCACACCAACTAATCAGCTGGCAGTGCCATTGCCACGCTGGTTTGTTCTGTACTAACCCATAAGGAATGCTTTTCAGTGAAAAACCTAGGCTCTAAGAAAACAGTGATCAAATACTGTGTTTGCCTCCACTAGGTCAGAGAGCAAGGTGAGGCACACTTGGGGCCTGGGGTGAGAGACTGGCTATCGCCAACTGTGCATTATAGAGAAGCACTTTGCCTGCAGAAGGAAGCTCCCTTCTGCAGTGCTATCAAGAAAATTAACAGAGTGTTTTCTGAGAATAAGCAACAGGGAAAGCCAAATCATTTATGGGGGAAAATATGGAAAAAGTTGAGGGGACTTAGAAATTTTCTAGGGATGGATAATCCCTCTTCCAAATGTGAAAATGGCCTTTGGCAACTTGGAAAAGCAACAGAATAGAATGATTTTTCAATTCAGAGTCAAGGATTGTGGCTGAGGTTCTCTCTCTTGGTTTTGGGAGGATGATGTCTACAGGACAGAGAAAAAAAGTCAGAGAGCAGACATACCAGAATTGTGTGGCTTCAAGCTCATGGATAGAACCATTGCTGCCAGTGCATCTAGGTATCTGCTTTTCCAATTGTGACCATATATTCTGGTGTTATAATTATTTTTTTAAGAAACTATACATTTTTATTGGGGCTTATGATGACCCCAGTATTTATCTAGGTAGGTTATAACATTAAATATAGTATTAGCCCCATTTTATTTTATTTTTTATTATTTTTTAATTTTGGGGGGTATATAATAGCTGTTAAAATTTGTTTTAAGGTTCCTCAACAGAGCCTAAAATGCAAGACAAAATAAGTGAAATCTTAAATCTAATTGCTTCAGATACGTAAACATTTTATAGCAAATAAAACAAAACAACAATAAAACACTAAACAACATCACTGCTACCCCCAACAAAACAATCAAACCAGCCAAAAGGATGAAGATCTTGTAAGATAAATGGACAGTTTTTTAATTCATACCTAGAGTGTATGTGATATTTAGTATTAATATTATTATCTTCCATTCAGCTTTGTTTAAATATCTTTCAACATAGTCTAATATTTCAATAAATGAATTATTTTTCTGGAAAAATACCATGGAACATTGCATTCTGAGGCTCATCCAATTACATTCTGAGCAAGTATCATCCTACGGAAAAGAAACAAGTTCTATTATGCCACT
Organism: Pongo abelii; assembly: GCF_028885655.2. NCBI lineage: Eukaryota > Metazoa > Chordata > Mammalia > Primates > Hominidae > Pongo > Pongo abelii. Next base: position 25,413,882 of record NC_071996.2, on the reverse strand, counting down.
GAGTTGAGCACTTCATATCCATTTTTAAATTCAGTCTCCTTAACAACCCTGCAAGGTTGTTGTTGTTAGCTTCATTTTATAGATGGGGCAAATGAAGCTTGATGACATTTGGTAACTTGTGCAAAGAGAACTAGAGTTCATAAATGGCCAACCTTATTCTAAAGGCAAGTCTATAGGCTTCCACAGTGCATTTCCTGAACCGCCATGCTAGACACCCCCTAGGTAAGAGCGCTTCTAACTCCAAACTTCTGTGAGCTAGAGAAGTTTGGAAAAGCAACAGAACAGAATGATTTTTCAATTCAGAGTCAAGGATTGTGGCTAAGGTTCTCTCTCTTGGTTTTGGAAGGATGATGTCTACAGGACAGAGGAAAAAATCAGAGAAAAAAGTCCTGATAATGAGAATTGACAAAGCACTAAAAGATTTTTCACCTTTAACCACATTTTGTTCTATGTCCCTGGATCTTTCTTTAATTAATTATGAAACTTTTGATTTCTTAAGTATCATGTATAGTTTTGACTTTATTTGAGAAATGTGTATTTTGGGTAAACTCATCTTGAGTATAATGATTGTTATGTTTACTAGATCTAAGAAATTAAAATATCTAAGTGTACACTAAAGAAGTACAGGATTATTTTTAAGAAACAGCAACTCATATGTTTGGGAACATCTGTATACATCATTAATGTTTTCTTTTGTTTGTAGATATTCATTATTATGTAGACACCACTCTGCTTTAAATCTTTGAAGATCAATTTTGAGAAATTTGATAGTGTTTGGAACAAACAGTATTTTACTCAACTGGCTTGAGTCAAAGGTCCACATTACCCTTAGTAAAAAAAACAAACAAACAAACCAAAAAAAACCAAAAAACTATTGCTTTCTATGAGGGGTTTTAAAGATGTGACATTTTTCAACATCTGCTTTATAACTTTTGATGATAAAAACAAAATAATAAAAAATTATAACAGTAAACATTCTTTGAAGGCTTATGTGTCAAATTCTATTAAACATGTTTCATATGCATATTTAATTTCATCCTCATAGCATCCCCAAGAGATAGAGGCTATTAGAACCATTTTACAGTTGGGCCAAATTCACTCAGCTCACAAGTGACAGTTCTGGGAGTTTTCTTCTCCAGAGCCCGAGATTTTAAACATTGAGCATATTGCTTTCTAAAGCATATTGCCAAATACTATGGAAGGACCGTGAATTATACCTTGTGATTCAGGCTGCCATCTTGAAACTAAATTATGCGTGAAAACATTTTGTTTGGGTATATTTTTTATATTTAAAATACATTTGAAAAGAATTTGGAATGTGTTAACGTCATAGTCATATATTGAGACCTCATAAGTATCTGAACTGAATTACTTTAAAAAAAGTGGAAGGAACTTTTTCCATCAATTTGAAAAGTAAAGTAAAAGAAAGAAAGAAACAGAGAGATAAAATGTTTTTCCCTTATTTTGTATATTGTGGGCAGTGCCATTTATCTTAGCTATGTTAATAAACATTGGATTTTCAGAAGGTTTATGCTTCATCCTTGCTTTATGCTATAATGTGGCCACACAGAATGTCTCTTTATGTTGACTGAAGTTAATATATGCATCTTACCTTTTAATATTGCATCAACTATAGTCATAGTGGTGGAAAATAATAATGCTCTGTGCTCTGCACTATGCTGGATGTTTTATAAACAGTATCTGCAATTATTACAAACTCCTATTAGAGAGCTATGTCTAACCTTATTTTACATGTAAGACATAGAAATTTGAAGTTCCCAGAATCAGTGAGTAGTAGAATTGAACTGAGTTGTAACACAACTCTAAAGCCCAAGCCTGGCCTCCTTCCACTGTGCAATTCTCCTCCAGAGGGAAAGGCTAGCACCATCCCTAAGAGGGGCTGAAAGTCTTCTAAGGGCACCTGAAACATTGTGAAGAATTGTGTTAATAACCCAGTAATTCACACTTGTTCAAATTTTCAGACATTTCCTGGGATGCAGTCAAAGCTTTTAGGAGGCTGAAGCCTGAGGCTGCCTGCTCTCTGCTGCTGATTATAGAGCTCTCTAGTCGATGAGTGGCGTCTTGGAGCTCCCTGGCCATACATCCACAGGGCTCATGGGTTGACTGCATGGCACCAGCCTCTGCTGCTCCACCTTCTTGAAGAGGCTATTCTTTTGTGGCTGTCTTGGTGTTTGGCTGAATTGTTATTGAATTCCTCCCTGACTTCTTTTTTTTCCTTCGGAAGACAGAAGAAGAGAAGCCGGCGGTGGAAGTCTTCTCTGGGAAGCCTCCTCCCCCTGCACCTGGCTGCTCCCTTTGGGGGAGCCTCGTCTGCCTCTCTGGGCGCCAGGTGCGTCTGCAGCGCTCTCCTGGAGGCCGGCTGCAGGTTCATTAGTGCTCACAATAGGCACGCAACGCAGGGGAATATGTAAAGAAAGTGGAGGACATCGGAGTGGCATTCAAAGCGGCAGGAAGGAGTAGGAGTTTCCCTAGCTTTTCTTCCTTTGTTTCTAATCATCTTTTCTGTTTCTTCAGCTAGGATGCTAACAGAGTGAATACCTGGGGGTTCCAGGAGAAGAGTTAGTGGAGGTTTCAGAAAAGGAAATGCAATCTGGGACGAAAAATAGCTTTTCTTCCCCTTGGGGTGTGTGTGTAGTGTCTGAATGCTTTGCCACCGATGAGGCCGAGGACTAAAAGCAGGATAAAGGCTGTGCTTGGCACAGAATCCCCCTGGTGAAATTTCTGGCTCAGGTACTAGCTTTCTGTGAGTCCTGTGCAATTCGGCACAGCCCTTGGGGCTTTGAGTCCTTTTTTTTTTTTTTTTTTTTTTTTTTTTTTTTTTTTTTTTTAAATAAAATAAGAGACTTGGCTAATAGGATTTCTAGCCCATCACTCCTTTACAGTTTTAAGATACCATTTTAAAAAGTTACATTTCAAGATGGTAGTAAGGAGGTGACATTATATACTTAAACATAAAAATGTGGGGTGACTTGAAAAGCACTGAAATTATTCCACTCTTCAAAGTATATGCATTTATTTATACATACATGTACACACACGTGTACATAAACAAACATATACATATAGTCATTTTTAGATGCCTGAAATTCTGTCCTTAAAGACAGTTGTGAATCCCAGTTCTATTAGCATTTGACTGTGACCCTCTTAGCTTTGCCTACTGTCTGCAAGACTCAATTTTTCTTTTTTTCCTCATAATGGGAATAAATATTGTCTGTCTTCTAACTGTGTTATGATATTTAAATGAGGAAATGTGTTTAATGGTAGTTCTTCTTGTCTGAAAGATAAGAACACATGGGTGCCATCATCCAATCTCAAAGTCATTGGGTTTTGACAGAAATGGTATGATGGGTAATTATCCCATTTCTCCAAAGTCATTAGGACGTGAAGTAATTTTTTTAAACTTGTTTTTCATGCACCTGTGTTGGCTAGATCACAGGGCTTGGGCTCATCCTCTTGAGGAAATATTATCTGTGTCAACCTTCCTCAATGCCTCCTGGATGACTTTATCACCACCTTGCAAATGTCTATTACTTGCTAGCTCTAGAAGACTCAGAGCAATGATTGCACCAATCTGATGCTTTCTGAAGGTTATTTCTTCTATACTGGTCTTCTGCCATTGGTGATATTACAGATGTTAGTCCAGAACATTACTGATGACAGCTACACACCTGGAAAATGAAGTTTCTTGTTTGTTCCTTCCAAATTAATTTTCTGAATGAACACCAGCAACTCAAAATGCATTCAGTTTCAGAATTCAAAGAACAGAAGAGCAAATTTGAGGGACACTCTGGTACAGTGGAGGGTTTGCACAATCATCTGAATGCAAAGTCTTTTACATTTTACCTTACACGTCAATCTTAGCTAATCAGGCTTTATTTTTCAGGAAAGTGCCGCAGAGCAGAGAAGCAATTCTCAACAAGACAAAGCTAGCATAATAGAGACTTGTGGAGTCAAGAAGAAAATAGGCAGCGAAGTGGACTCTTGACTGGAGTCTCATCCATCATTTCCTCTCTGTGCAACCTCAGGCAGGGTACATAATCGATCTAACTTTTAGTTTTCTCTTATATAATCTGGAGATAATAACATATATTTTATATAATTATTGTGAGTATTAAATACCAAAACCCCTTTATGCCACATGTTTAACATAGTGTCTATATCACAATTTATGCTTCATATGAAACTCAGTGCTTTGTACCCACTGATTCCTGGTGAATGAAATATGGTCACACATCACAATGACCGTCTGCTGAAATGCCAAAATCCTGCCTGTAGTTCAGGAACCAGAGTAAAGGAAAATGAACCCTGCAGTGTTTTTACTTTTTTTAGAGAAAGATCATTTGCATGTAGCTCCACCGTAATAATTGCATTTGCAATGCTTTCATGTTGTCACATAGTCTAACCCCCAGGATCTTATCTTAATAAAAATTCAGTTAAACACGTGTTCAAATTGGCCAGATCAGCCAAATCTGGAACAGGGAAAGTTGTTTTCCTCCTAATGAACTGTCCCCTGGACACGGGCAGTGCCACAGAAGTTCAGGAATGTTTATTGTCCGTGGCATTTCCAGGAGTTACACTCTTTGTTGAACCCTATCATCGTGCCAGGGGAAGGCTGGTGATTCATTAATTCACTGTGATGATTTGTCCCAATTATTCTAATTACTGCCTTGTCTCCTCAGACCAGCTGGTGCCTAAAGCAGAGGGAAAGTCACCAGTCATGAGTACTGCGGCGGTGGCTGCAGAATCCCGGGCACTGGATCTGTAGGATTCACTGTCACCACATCAGAAAGCTTTGTTGCTGCTGCTGCTGCTGCTGCTGAGCCCGACTTGTCCTTGGTGCTGCTCTGGCCTGAATCCGGGTTCCCGGGGCCCTGCCATGCATACATTCTGTCCTCTGCTCCTCTTGTACCTTTTCAGGGAGAGAAGAGCCCTGAGAGAGGTTGCTCTTCTGTCTTCCCAGCCTGCTGCCCCACCAACTCCAGACAGCATCTGCTGTGTGTTCTTTGTGCACCCGTCCCTGTCTGAACGTATCTTAAACCCAGTCTGGTTTCTAACAACTGTCGATAATAAAAATATCTATTTCTTACTGCACACTATCAAGTGCCAAGATGGATGTTCATTGCCATATGTGCACTGTCTCTAAGTGTTACAGTTTGCAGTCTTAGTTCATACATTAAGGGTCTGCATGACCTAGAGACTAGTTTACATTGCCCAGCAAGGGAGTGACACATGGAGCTGAATCCCAGATTGCTGCATCCCCAAAGTCGGGGGGCCCTTTATGCATCTCTCTTTTCCCCTCCCACAAGCCTTCCTGGTCATCTACAGGACTCCTGCTGAAACCTTCCTTCGGTCTTTTATCCCTGAGCTCCTTTGCTGTGATAACATAGACTGTTCTGGCTGGCAGCCCTGGGCAGTCATCAGTGTTGGCTTTGCAGGTCAGCTTGGGGTCCCCAATCAGGCTTCCTGAGGCCACAGAATCTTGCTGCAAGCACAGCCAGTCTTGGAGAACTCATATCTGTGCCTTTCTGATGTGCTGTATCACCCCAGCCTGCCCTATGTTTCTTTGGGATATTTTCACAGCTCATACTTCAGTGGTATTTGCCTCTTAAGTCACTTACCCCTTATTACTCTGAACAAAACTGGAATCCAAACAAAAACAAAAACAAAAACAAAAACAAACAAACAAAAAAACACTGGAACTGTGGCTCATCTCTCAGGGAATGAGCTGACACTTAGTAGAATCTATGACATGGGGGCTATGTTAGAGACCCTGAAATGAAGCTGGGTGAAAAATATCAAGGTGTTGAGAGTGACAAAGATGATATTCGAAAGATTCAACTGAGAAAGAGTCTGTGTATCTTATTATTAAAATTACTTCTGTAAGAGTCATCATAAGCTTGACTTGTATTTCTTGACCAACTCTTATTTCTATCTCAGCTTAACTGTCATTTCTTCAAAGAGGCAGACCTTCCCAACTCTACAAACTGTAGGCCACCGGCTTCTGTCATTTTATAAGAACAGGTGAATCACTTCACACTTGAACTTATTTACTTATTTTCTTTTTCTTTTTCTTTTTTTTCTTTTCTTTTCTTTTTTTTTTTCTTTTTTTTTTTTTTTGAGACAGGGTCTGGGTCTGTCACCCAGGCTAAAGTGCAATGGCATGATCAGGCCTCACTGCAGCCTTGACCTCTCAGGCTCAAGTTATCTTCCCACCTCAGTCGCCCAAGTAGCTGGGACTGAGGGCATGTGACACCATGCCCAGCTTATTTATTTATTTATGGAGGCAAGATCTTGCTATATTGCCAGGGCTAGTCTGGAACTCTTGAGCTTAAGTGATCCTCCTGCCTCCGCTTCCCAAAATGCTGGGATTACAGGCGTAAACTACTGTGCCTGGCCTTGAACTTATTTTATTAATGTTTGCTTTCCCAGGTAGGCTGAAATCTTTGTGAGGCTAAGAGGCAACATTTTGTAATTACCTGATGTTCTTAGTGCCAAGAGAAGGCTGGCTCTGGGCAGGCCATCTGCCCATGTGCTTGACAAGGCCTGTATTTATGTATCTGCAAGGCAGGCCCCTCACTTGCAGATAACTAGGTCTTCTCAGGGATTCCGGGCCATACTTGGAGGTCATCTGCAGGGACGCCTGCACTGATGGGGAGTCCTTGAGAGCCAGCTAACTACAGCTCTGGGGTGATAAGGGTGGGAAAATTGTCCAGTTAGAAGAAATACTGAAAAACCTCAATGGACAAACTGGAACTTCAGGAAGAATGGTGATGGACAGAAAAAAGGAAAAAGAAAGAGAAGAGTGAATGAACCGAAGTGAATGAGCCTCATTTCTAGATCTACAGACTTTTGGTAACACCTGGCCTATTTATATCACAAAGCTGCTATGCTTTATAAAACAAATTCAAAACAAAAACAACAAAAAGCTATGAAGAGCTATCTACATGCAAGAGGTTTTATATTTAGTTGTACTTTATTTTATTAACCTAACTGAGGACTAGCTTGCTGGGTTCCATTTCACACTGCCAGTTCTTCACTGTGTGCATTCATGAGCCTGATGCTAACGAGACCTAGAGTGATCTCACAGGCAACTTGCAACGTTCAGACTGGACGGATAAGTGTGATGTGTTGTGTTCAAAAGGAACAGATGGTTTAAATTTAAATTCAAATTTTGAAGGAAACACAAAGACAAAGTGAAACTCTTTGAATGTTAGATAAAAACATTGATATTTATTAATGATGATATCAGATTTAATGGAATTTGGTTGAACTATTAAACTGTCCACTAAGTAGAAATTAATGCCAGTTCTTTGATCTTTTTATATAATTACAGTAATAATTTAGACTTTTCTAGACTGCAACTCTGGGGAGAAGTAATGATAGAAAAAACAAACCAAACTTCAGGGCATATTCAGCATGATGTCTGATAAATTAATGCTCTTGATCGTAATTTGAAAAGGAGCTCTTGCCCTGCAGGAAGCTGACCGGGAAACAGAAGCTTTATTAGTGCAGAGGTGGCATTGACTACACCTACGGTTTATCTCCACTCTGCTCTGAAGCAGCAAAAGTAGTGAGACATGGACTGAAACAGGATGTTAATTTTCTGAAGGAGCAGATATATTTAAGCCCAGCTTCGTGCAGTGGAAAGGGTACAGGACTGGGGCTAATGAAATGTGTGTTCTACTTAGAGTGACCAAGGAATCAGTCAAATTCTTTTTTGAGAGTTAAGGGGAATCATTTAATAATTATGTTGAGGTAATATGTGTGAACTAGAACTATCCTTGGCAAATCAGGACCCTAATTTGGCTCAAGACTAGTCACTTAATAATTCTCTCATCTTGTGTAATTCTCTTAGCCTTCTCAGGTCTCAGTTTCCTTATTTGTTGCAATTCTTGTCTATAAACCCTCAAGAATGTTAAGAGAATAAGGTAAGGGAATATATGATAATGAAAGGTTTGAAACAGGAAGCTGAAAATAGTCATTTGGTAGCATTGTTCTGATGAAGGGGGTAAAGCTAATTCTCCTATAAATTATTTGTTTTTCCCCTATTGACCAGAAGAATGAAGAATAATTGAGACAAAAATTCCATTTATTTCATAGCATGATGTGGCCACACATTCTGAATGTTAAAGCCTTAGTTTTGGGTTAGGAGTTTACATTTTAGTACCAAGTTTCCCCGTTATTATTTTTCCTATAGGACTGTCAAGATTTAGGCAATATGGCCACTTTAAAACATAAAAATTAACTTTACTCATCAAAAGCACAGATGACTACCAGTCTCAAGCTTTTAGTCCAAATGAAAATTCAGTGTAAATACCTTTAGTATATAGAATTCCAGCTGAATGGAAAGAAAACTGATTAACTCATATTGTATTATTTGGTGACAAATTAGTCTTTCTTTGGGGCTATTGCTGAGTACTAAGAAAAGAAAATGAATATCCAGGATTCTGCTGCTACTCCCCCAAAAATATATTATTGTCTTCTTTCTTCTTGAATTTTCTAAGGGCCCCAGTGAGGGCTGGGCCCTTCCACATGCCACAGTAGCTAAGCTTCAGAGCCAGTTGCCAGGGATCGGAGGCTCAGCAAGGCTCAGGAGAGTACCCAAGGTCAAACGGCTAACAAGGAAAGGAGGAAAGACTGAAGCAGGTGACAAATCCTCTATGCTCTCCTCTAATCCAGTCACTAACCCTACCTTTGGTATGAATCAGGAAATAAGATGACAGATTAAGTACTTTACAAATTGGTACAAAACGGAAGTTTTCTGAGATTTTAGGATGGTGTGCATATATGCTGAAGTGTGCTTGAAAACAAAATCAAATGCAGGTGTGAAAGAATTTTTAAAAACCATTGTAACCAAGGGGTTGATTGACTAATATAATGTTAGCAATAATACCTGCCATCTGCAATTTTGCCGTTCTCATCAAAATTGATTTAGCTTAAAAACATTAAATAGCTAAACATGTATTAAAAAAAAACCCTCTACTTTAAAATAAAATAGATTTAATATGATATCTGACTTCAGACAGGTCTTATGTGATGATTTGATATAGATCATCAATACTGAAATGAACTGATATTTCATTTGAGAATATCTGGAAAAGAGAAGTGTGAATGTTAGATTTCAAATCAAATTATTTCTATTTTAAAATATAATCATCGCAATACTTTTAAAGCTCAAATGAGCTTATTTTATCCTACATATGCAAACCAGAGTAAGGTTAAGTATGCGACTTCATCTTGTCAACAGCTGTAAGGGTGACCATCACCTGGGAACTCCCAAAAACCCTAAAAGCACCTGGCTGGGCTTGCTTGCCTGAAGCAAAGATGCCCAGTGGGAGGATCTGGCTCCATCCAGAGGCACTGAGAGGGCCATTGATGCTAGCAGACAGAGATAAAGATATTCTGCTGCAGGAAAAGGGCACTAGCCAAACCAGGTGTCCCGCAGATCCCTAGCACACTATGAAGGAGAGCCTCATCAACAAGATGGAGTGAAGGTGGACAGGTGCTTCAGTCCCCGTAAGACAAGGCAGGGACTGGCAGGGCTCGCTGAGCACTTGCAATAAGTTATGCACAGAGACCTTCCCTATATTTTTTCATGTATGTTTTACTGTAACCCTATTTAGTAGATACCTTTTTATAAATGATGAGTTCCCGGAATTCTTGGAATAAAGAGTGATTAGATTGCTTGCCCGAGATGACAGTTATAAGTGATGAAGACAAGATTTGACCTTCTGTAGTAGGATTTCTCTTTCTGAATGTTTAACCACTCACAAAAATAAGTGTTTTAAAACCTAGAGGATTTGAGGATTCTAATAGTTACTAGAGGAAAGAGATGAAGAAGAGGAAACGAGGCAAACTTTTTTAGTATTATATTCTAGGCCGATTAAAAAAAATCTATTAGTGGACTTGATTATTTGTTACAAAGTTTCTTGACTTTTTTCTAATGAAAATACAGAGACTCAGAAACATTAAACAAGATTTCAATATCACTCAGCTAAAACAAAGATGAAAGGAATTTTGCATCTGTGATTGCAGTCAGTATTCTCTCCACTATTATATGCTGTGGAGATATGACTCTCTGAGAAACAGTGAAATAGAAAATATTGGCCTCACATCTCTCCTTGAGTGGTACTGGCTGGTGCACCCACTTTCTTCCATTCTGCATTTTTGAATATTGAAAGGCACTGTGTTTCAACATTTCTCTAGCTCTGCCTTCCTAAAATAAAAGCCTTTGAATCTGCTCCTCATCTGACGGTCAAAACATATCTGTGTCATGCCATAGTCCCTCGGACCTTTGCTAGGGGACTTATTGCCTAATGTTACAGACACATTTAATATATGTTTAGTATGGTTTAATATAATGTGCTCCATCAGGGGGAATTGGTTTTAAATTGTGTCTTTATGAGAGGAAATGATTTATTTATTCAACACTATTGGTTTAAGTGTTTGTCTGGACCAAGCACTGTGTACCTTACATGTTAGCATGTCTGACACTGTGGCATATTTTGTGTGGCATCTAGGGTCATATTTTCCATTTTAGTTTTTTTGTTTTTGTTTTTGTTTTGAAATGGAGTCTTGCTCTGTCACCCAGGCTGGAGTGCAGTGGTATGTTCTCCGCTCACTGCAACGTCCACCTCCCAGGTTCAAGTGATTCTCTTGCCTCAGCCTCCCTAGTAGCTGAGACTACAGGCACATGCCACAATGTCCAGCTAATTTTTGTGTTTTTAGTAGAGATGGGGTTTCACGATGTTAACCAGGATGGTCTCGATGTTCTGACCTCATGATCTACCTGCCTCGGCCTCCCAACGTTCTGGGATTACAGGAGTGAGCCACCGCTCCTGGCCATATTTTCATTTATTAGAGTGTATATTAGTGACATAGCTGTTTCTCACGTAGAATTATCTGTCCCTACTGCATAACTTAACATACCAGTTAGGTTTCCCCAAAGCTCCCATCCTTGTTTCTCATTCTTGCTTTTAGAGATACTGGGGACAGGAGAAGTCTGGTCACTTCTCTACCACCAAGGAGTCAAATGTCAATTACATAAGCCCTCTGATTTATAGTTTCTCCATTAATAGAGTATGGCTAAGTGTCTATATTTCTGATTTCTTAGGTTTTTCATGATGATCATCCAGGATTATAGATGAAAAAGTACTATAAATACTGAAATGTACTTATCCTATGTAACACCATTATTTTATGTGATAAATCAAGGCCTCTGTTATGGTTCGATTGTGGTTTGTTCCTGCCAGAATTTATGTTGAAACTTGATCCCCAGTGTGGTAGTGTTAAGAGGTGGGGCCTGGTCTTGGGCATGCATCCCTCATGACTAGCTTAATGCCCTCTCAAGGGGGTGAGTGC